>NW_028327177.1:64201494-65451494 GCF_987537825.1 Furipterus horrens
GAGGAGAAGAGAAGAGAAGAGAAGAGAAGAGAAGAGAAGAGAAAAAGTTTTTTTAGTGTGTTTCCTGGTGCCATCTTTAATAATGCATCCCATGAGATGGAGTTATTTCACTGACTTAAACATAAACTACTCTTTGTTACTTTTGGAGATGTGTGTGAACTTAGGTTTAAAGCAAGGGTAACAAAATTTTTCTGCAGAAAAATACTTCTGAATAGTGTTCTCTTTTTTACCCTTCAATTTCAAATTTAATGATTCTATGACTATGTTTCACTCAAATGTTATATTCCTCCAAGTGAATAATAAATTCTTAGAAAATTTTTCTCCTGAAGGAGTAAGCCCATGAGCATTTTACCTTCCCTTACCAGCTACTGATCTTCATTCTTTATTGTACTTTTTGAAATTATGAGTAAGCCCTGGCTAGGTAGCTCACTTGGTTACAGTGTCATCCCAATAATCCAAGTTTGTGGGTTCAATCCCTAGTTAGGGCACATATAATGAATACATAAATAAGTGAAACAATAATCAATGTTTCTTTCTCTCTCTCTCCCCTTCCTCTCTCTTCTAAGGAAAAAAAAAAACAATAAAATAAAAACTTAAAACAACCTAAGCAAAGGCACATAAGCACTGTTATTCTCAATGAGATTAGCTCCACACAAAATTTAAAAATCTCATCTCTGAAAGTATCACCACAAGTGACTGTGTAGACTTGCCTGTGCTCTCCTGACCTTACTTTCCAGTGTGACAGCAAAGAGCATGGATGCTGAAGCCTGCTGGCCAGGATCTTCACCACTTCCTGAGTTATCTGGAACAGGTTAGAAGTTCTGTACTATTGTCTTCTCATCTGTAAAACTGGGATAATAATACTAGTTATCATGTTGTTATAACGATTAAATAAGCTATTGTTTATAAATCATAAATATTTATTATAAACAAAACTATGTGACAGTGGTATTTGTTTAAATAAAATAATAAATAAACTTTTTTTTTTCACAGCACTACTATCTATGCATTGGTCAACATTTTCAAAATAATGATTTAATCTATTTCCCTGTCCATCCAGAATGCTTGCATTAGAAGTTTGTTTGAATTTCAGAAGGATTATTCAGAGAGAATATCTGAAAAATTTCATCTCCTCTGGGCGTTATTGCTGTTTCTTGACCTAAACAGTATAAAACTTGCCAATATATTAATAATGCATTTTGAGTTATTGGAAAAGTGAAATACTGCTCACGTTTACCTAAATGCTGGCAAAACAAATGGAGACGCTTTTACTGTGTTTCTCTCCTTTCTGTGTCTCTCAGTGGTGGAGAAATAAGCATTCATGGTTTCCTCTGTGAGGACACTTAGAGAAAAAATGAAAAGCACATCTGAGTACAGTTGACTTATTTATGTGTGAAAATGAGGTAAATTATTTGGTGTAGAGTAGGTGCCATCTTAATTTGAATGAACAAGATTTTTGTACCAAATGACTGAGAATGTGCCCTAAAAATTCCCCTCATACATTGTGTCATAGTCAGTAAGTTCTTGAGATATGGCAACGTAATTTGGAGTGCCTGTGAATTGGGCAATTGGAAGGAAATGAGCAGGCTCTTTTGAAATGTACAGCCAATGACCAAGAGATGTTTGGGAAATAGTGGGCTGAGAACTATTGGGTAGGAAGAGCTATGTCAGGGCTGTCTAGCACCAGATGGTAGACATCATTGTATCACAGGACTGGAGTTTAGGGACAGCACTCTAAAACCTAGGAAGCCTTGTATTAGGCAGAGCAGAGACTTGCTTGAAAAGATACAGCTTTACTAGGCAGAGCTTAGTTACCAAAGCTGGGCTACAAGACAATAGCTTGATTTTAGGGATTAGGGTATACCATCAGAACAAGATTAGCAATTGCCCTGCTTACAGAAAAGGCTGGTTTTAAAAACTTGAGTTAAGGTTGGGCCTATAGGTGACAGCTTTACTGTGCAATGTAATTAACACTATTTCACCAATATCTTAGAGTGACTACATTTATGAGTGCCACAGGATAGTTTCCTTTAATACCCTTCACAAAGGCAGATGGCATACAGAAACAGAATGCCATTAAGTAAAAGTTGAAGCAGATCCATTATTATTCCATGGATACACACAATCTGCTTTTATGCCAAAGAGTTTTTGCTTTATGCTGGTGGCACCAAGACTTAAGAGGTTGGGTCATACCTCCCTACTCATGAAGAGCAAACACCCGATTTAGAAGTATATATGGATTTGGAAAGATGGGGATGGGAAATATAATAAAATAATTTTTGTTACCTATGTGGGCAAAGTAAACTTAGAACCTGTGAAGGCCATTATTTCTCTCTTCTCTTTTCTGAACACATGATTTCTGTCTCCATCAGCAGAATTAGAGGCCACAGGGCTTGCTCCTGGCATGCACAGTTCAAAAAGAGAGCTGGCAGGAAGGAAGATGGTTCCTGATATCAATGGCCCCAGTACTGTCATGCCTTCTCTCTAGTGTGGGCAGCTAGGTAGATAGTATGCCATGTCCTGCAGGGCTGGCTTCTACAGGAGAAGACAACAGGGAAGAATTAGTGGAGAAGCAAATGCATTACTTGAATTATACAGAGTTCTCAGAGCCTCACCATTTCAACAAGAACTACTGCATCTCTGACTTCATATATCTTCATAACTAATCGATACAAGAAACCATCAGGACATAAAAATTTATCATTGTGAAATACCTGGGGGAAAATGGAGAAATAGTTTTTTTGAGAGAAAATGTTATCCCTGAAAAACCCTATATTCAGTCAGATTATTGGTCATGTGCTTTGGCAACAGAAAGTTCTTTTCTCATATACTAACAGTTCAAAAATACACTGCCCATACTCACTTCCGAAAAAAATTTTCACCAAACAAAAAAATCACTAAAATAGAGATCAAAAAAATGAGGAAGTTATGGTACAAAATGACAGCCAGTAAGCAGTGAAATTATTTGAACATTGTTTAATTCAATCAACAACTGTAGCAATTTGTGTAAATATGTATATAAAAACAATTCTTTTAAAGAGATCTATAGTATGTATTAACAAATTTGACCTAAGAATCCAAATGATCTTTTATTTAAATGAGGCAATGAGGTGGGCTGGTGATAGGAGGAGAGGAAGTGAAGCCAGCTGCATTGTTCATCTTTCATAGCAGCAAGTCAATGGTAACACTTTGGCACCGATGTAAAGAAATTTAAATACACATATTATAGTATGTTTCTCAAACGTTAATTTTTAAGTAATAAGTAGAAACATAAAAACATTGTGACTACTAAATTTCTACAGAAGCTAAGCAAACAAAATGTCTATATAGAGAAAGACAAGTAAAAGGAAACAGAAGGCAAACAGAGCATAAAACACCATTCATATGACTATTTCAATAAAACCATAACTTTTTTAAAGTATATTTTATTGATTATATTGTTACAATAGTTCCAATTTTTTCCCCTTTGCTCCCCTCCGCCCAGCACCCCCCTTGCCCAACAACCCCCTCCCCAAGTCCACGCCCACGGGTCGTACATACAAGCTCTCCTGCCTCACCCTTTCATATATTCTTCTTCTTTTTTAAAAATAATTAATTAATTAGTTAAATATTTTAACAATAAAAAATAACAATCCCTCCCTCTCAGACTTAAGACCCTTTACAATCTTATAAAGGACAATGGACGAAGGTCTCGAGCTCCTCTAGCTGCTTCAAGCTGGACATGGTCGTCGTCCTACCTACCATTGGGTCAAGAAATCCCTAATAAGAGTGGGGGTGTGGAGGGGAGGGTGGCCTTCCCACAAGGTGAAGGATCGTGCAGACTCCAGGTTGGTTGGCTGTCTCTGGACAAAGGCATGCTTGGTTTAACAGGCTGGCATCCTTGTTGTATTCTGGGGCAACAGGGTTAAAGGACATCATTCAATCCGTAACCACTAGATGACAAAAGACAGGTATTAATTTTTCAATGTCCCACATTAGGGAAAAGAAGGGCTTCTTTGGAGGAAGGTATGCCAAGTACATCTCACCTGTCCAAAACCCTTTTGCCCATTATACTTAGTTTGGACTGAGGGAAATATTTTAGCTTTCCCCCCTCTCAGACCTCTGGGCTCTTTCTGTCCAAGCCGTTAGGATAGAAAAGAGAAACCAGTTTTACAGTGAAGCCCACAGACCACCCCGTTCTTCACCAACCCAGCCACGTAGTTCAGCCAAACCATTGAGTCTCAGGAGGCAGCAATGCAGACAGGATTAAGTGAGGCCTATATGTACAGACAATCACTCAGGTAATGAGATCGTAGGCTTATGCCCTTTGAAAACAGAAAACACATGTTAATTTATGTAACATAACCCACATACAAGTCTCTAAATCTGTAGGACTGTCTTATCAGAAAGACATCCAGTTGCAAGGCATTTGACATTCTTCTTGCCTGTAAATTAAACATCTTTTATAATGCTACAGTCATAGTTTAACTTTCAAATGAAAACAAATTTTAAATGAAAAAAAACTTTAAAGACGGTTAGCTGCACTACTTTACAGTCTACCACTGGGCATTGTGATCTTCCTTGAATCGTGATTTTTCTCCCTAAGATTACCCTCCTTGTCATTAAAGGGACTGCATTAAGTTCATTTTTAATTTATCCTGTTCATTTGCATAAACACAACAAGAGCAGCAAATGATCACTTATGATCTTTAGTTCTGCTTTGCTGGAACTTATACAAGGAACATTTAGGGTGACCTTCAGTCTGCCCTTCAGGGCACAGAAGCTGAGCCACATACCTGGCATTCAGCCTTGCTTGTAAACACCTGTCTTTTCCAGGTCCTCCTGGTTTTCCATTGTGCCTTAAGGTCCCTTCTAGCCATCTTTCAGGAAAACAACCTTCATTCCTTCCTTGGAAAGATTGCTATGGACCCCTCATCCATCCAAGGTACAAGGCCTTTTATCTCGTGGACTTTTATTACCTTTGAAAGTCAGTCCCAGTTGCTCAGGGCTTTTTGGTAACAACCAAAGCCCAAGCATGTCTCCTTTAGGCATGACATTCCATTCAAAGTCTTAGTTAAAAAAAAAACACAAAAAACCTCTATTAACAACTGGTCTTATTAGTTTTATGCAAAGAAACTTAGGTCATTACTTACTTCTTTAGAATGCCAAACTCTGGAGGGATCAGATAGGGAGAAAATATATAGTGTGAAGGAAAATCCTTGTCCTTCTAATATTCACTGAACTTGCATTTCTATTCTTTATATTTTTATTTTTTCTCCCCACTAAAAATTTTTCTGTTTGTTTTTCCATTACAGTTGTCTCATTTTTTCCCCCCTCTTGCTTCCCTGCATCCTGCTCTCCTTTCTTCCACATTCAGTCTCCACACAGTTGTCCATGTCCATGGGTCATTTATATATGTTCTTTGACTAGACCCTTCCCCTTCTTACCACTTCTCTCCCTTCCATCTCCCCCTTTGTTACTGTTAGTTTATTCCTTGTTTACATACCTCTGGTTCAATTTTGCTCATTTGTTTGTGTTGTTCATTAGTTTCCTGTAACAGGTGATAGCATAAGGTAATTTTCTTTTGTTGCCTGGCTTATTTCACTAAGCATAATTCTCTCTAGTTCCAATCATGTTGTTGCAAAAGGTAGAAGTTCCTTCTTTCTTTCAGCACTTATTCATTGTCATTTCCCCCCTTTGTACTCGTGTTCCTCTCTGTCTCTCTCTGTTTCTTCATCTTCTTAAAGCAGACCCTTTAGCATCTCTTGCAATGCTGGTTTGGTGGAGATGTATTCTTTTAGCCTTCTTTTGTCTTGGAAACTCCTTATTTCACCTTCCATTTGGAATGAGAGCCTTGCTGGGTAGAGTATTCTTGGTTGTAGGCCTTTGTTTTTCATTACTTGGAATATATTTTGCCATTCCCTTCTGGCTTGTAGTGTTTCTGCTGAGAAATCTGATGATAGCCTTATTGGAGCTCCCTTGTATGTTATTAGTTGTTTCTCTCTTGCTGCTTTTAGGATTCTCTCTTTGTCTTTGAATGTTGCCATTTCAATTATGATGTGTCTTGAAGTGGGCCTGTTGGCGTTCATCTTCATTGGGACCCTCTGTGCTTCCTGGACTTGCATGATTCTTTCTCTCTTCATGTTAGGGAAGTTTTCTGTCATTAGTTTTTCAAAGAGGTTTTCTATCCTTTGCTCCTCTTCTTCTCCTTCTGGAATTCCTATGATATGGATATTATTATGTTTCATGTTGTCCTGCAGCTGTCTTAGAGCCTCTTCAGTCTTGTTGAGTCTTTTTCGTTTCGTTGCACTGTCTGTGAGTTTTTGTCTACATTGTCCTCCAGCTCGCTGATCCGATCTTCTGCTTCCTCTAGCCTGTTTTTAATTCCTTCTACTGTGTTCTTCAATTCAGAGATCGTATTCTTCATTTCCTCCTGGCTCTTATTGATAGCTTCCATGTCCTTTTTGATGCTGGTATAATTCTCAGTAAGTTCCTTATAGTTCTTCTGGAGTTCACTGTAGTTTTTCTGGAGTTCTTTGTAGTTTCCACTGAGCTCATTAAGCTTCTCCATAATCCATGCTTTCAATTCCATATCTGATAGTTCGCTTCCGTCTATGTCATTTAGCACTCTTTCTGGGGACTCTACCTTTCCTTTTGATGGGGGGTTGTTTCTCTGTCTCCCCATTTTTGTGACTCCTATTGTTTGTTGGTGCTTCTTAGAATGATCTGCACTTCCTGGATCTGCCTCTGGTTGCATCAGATCCTGTACCAGTCTGGGCCCAGGCAGTCTGTTGGAGACTTCCAGGGATCTACTGCCTTTGTCTGACTCCTTTAGTTGTTAATCCATTCAATCTGTGATTAGCCATCAGGGTCAGGCTTAAGGACCGTGGGTGTGGCAGCTTAATTCCTGTAGGCAGGGCCTTTGCTTCCCCTCAGGCTGACGCCACTTGGCTGGGAATGGTCTGCCTGCAGCACTGGGGATGAGTTAGCATTGGGACCTGGCCGGCCGCTTCCCCAGCTCTCCCCTCAAAGCCACCATACCAAACTCTCCCCAAGCATTTCCTGTCCTCTCTGTCTTCCCTCTGCTTGTGCCCAAGGTAAGTGGGGGCAGAATATTTTCATATGTGATCTGCTTAAGAGCTCTTTTTCTCCAGCTGTTTCTCTCCGGATATTGGCAGCACCCTCCTCACCCGCAGCTACCACAGTGCAGACTGCGACACGGACCATGCCCTCATGGTAAGCAAGGTGCGCATAATGCCGAAGAGGTTGCACCACTCCAAGATGAAGGGTCGCCCACGCATCAACACCAGTTGTGCCAGCAACCCAGTTAAGACCCAGCAATTCAGCAACAAGATGGAAGATGCACTCGGCGAAGGAGTGGCGGCAGATGACATTATCGAATCCAATTGGCCACGTCTCCGCGACGCCATATACAACTCCGCCATTATTGCTTACGGGAAGAAAGAGCGGAAGAACGCTGACTGGTACGAGGCTCACTGGGAAGAAATGGAACCCGTGGTCGAGGCTAAGAGGAAGGCCCTACTGGCTTACAAGGTCACGCCCACTCCCAGTACACTTCAAGCTCTACGGGCTGCCAGGAACAAAGTCCAGAAGACCGCCCGCCACTGTGCCAACACCTATTGGCTAAACCTGTGCAGAAGCATTCAGGAAGCCGCCGATATAGGCAACACACGAGGAATGTATGAGGGTATCAAGAAGGCAACAGGCCCAATCCCCTCCAAGATCACCCCCCTTAAGTCCAAGACAGGTGAGGTCATCACTGACCAGGAACAGCAAATGCGGCGGTGGACCGAGCACTACCTCGAGCTGTACGCAACGAAGAACACCGTAACAGACACTGCTCTTAAAGCCATCCCAGACCTACCAGTCATGGAGGAGCTAGACACCCCACCTACTGCGGCAGAGCTCGGCAAAGCCATCGACCGCCTCGCTTGCGGGAAAGCACCAGGAAGCGACGGAATCCCTCCAGAAATCCTAAAGAGCGGGAAACCAGTCCTGCTACAGCCGCTCCACCATCTACTCTGTCTCTGCTGGAAGGAGGGTTACATCCCCCAGGATATGAGAGACGCCAACATTATCACCATGTACAAGAACAAAGGAGACCGCAGTGACTGCAACAACTACCGGGGCATCTCTCTCCTCAGCGTCGTCGGCAAAGTATTCGCCCGGGTCGCTCTTGCCCGCCTGCAGACCCTTGCTTCCCGCGTCTACCCAGAGTCCCAGTGTGGCTTCAGAGCTGGCCGCTCAACAGTGGACATGATCTTCTCCCTACGCCAGCTGCAGGAGAAGTGTCACGAGCAGCATAAACCACTCTACCTCGCCTTTATTGACCTCACGAAGGCGTTTGATCTGGTCAGTCGAAGCGGACTCTTCAGCTTGCTACGGAAGATTGGCTGTCCACCACATCTGCTTGCTGTGGTCATGTCCTTTCACGACAACATGCACAGCACGGTGTCCTACAACGGCGCAACCTCTGAGGCCTTCCCAGTCAGCAGCGGAGTAAAGCAGGGCTGCGTCCTCGCGCCTACGCTGTTCGGAATCTTCTTCTCCATGCTCCTCCAATACGCCTTTAAGGACTGCAGCGAGGGTGTCTTCATTCACACCAGATCCGATGGCAAGCTCTACAACCTGGCCCGTCTACGAGCCAAGACCAAAGTCAAAGAGGTGCTCATCCGTGAGATGCTCTTCGCCGATGACGCAGCTTTGACATCACACTCCGAAGAGGGACTCCAGCAGCTAGTCACTTGCCTTTCCCACGCATGCAAGGAGTTCGGACTAGCCATCAGCCTGACAAAGACGAATGTTATGGCTCGAGGCACGGGGACTCCCCCATGCATCACCATCGACGGATACACCCTGGAGGTTGTCAACAACTTCACTTACCTTGGGTCCACCATCTCGAGCTCTCTGTCAGTCGACTTGGAGGTCAACCGGAGAATCGCCAGGGCAGCCACAGTTATGGCCAGACTGAACCGACGAGCGTGGAACAATTCCAGCCTCACTGAGAAAACCAGACTGCGCATCTACCAAGCCTGCGTACTCAGCACTCTCCTCTATGGCAGCGAGACGTGGACCACCTACACAAGGCACGAAAGGAAACTCAACAGCTTCCACATGAGGTGCCTGCGACGCGTCCTGCATGTCGCCTGGCAGGATAAGGTCCCCAACACCGAGGTGCTGAAGCAAGCCAATATGAGCAGTTTGCATGCAGTTCTTAGCGAGAGACGCCTCAGGTGGCTCGGCCATGTCAAAAGAATGGATGCAGGCCGTATCCCCAAAGACCTCCTCTACGGCGAGCTAGCAGAAGGCAAGAGGATGACAGGGCGCCCAAAACTGCGGTTCAAAGACATCTGCAAAAAGGACATGACACAATGCTCCATCAATCTCAACACATGGGAAGTTCAAGCAGACGACCGCCTAGCCTGGAGGCTCGCGGTCAGGCAAGGTACGTCACGTGCAGAGGCTGCGCGCAACGAGGAGGCGGTCCAGAAAAGATCGAGGCGGAAGCAGCGTCAACAGCAGCAACAACGGCCATCTGCCTTCACCTGTACCAAGTGCGGCAGGGATTGTCACTCCCGAATCGGACTGCACAGCCATTCTCGGCGGTGCAGATAGACTCTCAGGAAGCTACGCCATCGTCTCTCGAGACGGACGGCTGCCGACGATCTCTCCGGCTAGCAAGAAACCCTGTGGTTTTTCGCTTTTCTCAGCTGGATACTATTTTACATTCCACTTTGTTGCTGTAGGCTGGGAAGCTCAGCTGGGGTTTTAGACTCTGCCTTCTCAGGGGGAATCCCCGGCTGCTGATCTGTTTCTCAGTCCCTTCAGCTGCTACCCGTGTGATGCCAGCCAGTCCCTTCCGCATCTCCGCACTCCCTACCGGTCACGTTGTGATGTAGCGGCCTTTTCTGTCTCTCCGTGGTTATAAGACTTCTTTCCAGCTGGTGTTCGGTTGGTTATTCCAGATGATTTCTCCAAAATTACGTTGTAAATCCAGACTAGTTCTGGGAGGAAGTTAGTGTAGCTTCCACTTACTCCTCCGCCATCTTGTTTCTCCTCAAAACCATAACTTAAAAAAGTTAAACTCACTGTTGA
The DNA here is from genome assembly GCF_987537825.1 of Furipterus horrens. Taxonomy (NCBI): domain Eukaryota; kingdom Metazoa; phylum Chordata; class Mammalia; order Chiroptera; family Furipteridae; genus Furipterus; species Furipterus horrens. The sequence continues at coordinate 64,211,590 of NW_028327177.1, forward strand.
AAGACAAAGATTAAAAGCTGACCACTTCAAAATGTCTGTATAAGCATTATACACAAAAGATAATCCAAAATAATATAACAAAAAATAAACAATAAAAGGAAAGTTGAGCAAACAACTAAGTAAAGAAGTGAGACCATGACTATCCATTGAAACATAATTCCAAAACAAAACCAGTAAAAAGAAGTTAGATAAAATTTACTATTCACATTGAATTTATAATAAACCCAAAATCTAGATAGCCAGGAATATGATATTGACACACATGGAACAGAAACTGCTAAAGAGAAAGGGAAGTAAAGCAGTACAATCATTTGGGGACATGTTATTTCCACTTTCAACTTTTGACAAGTAATTAGATATAAAATAAATAAGAACACAGAATACTTTAATCAATAGATTTAATTATTAAAATTATAATTGACATTTCTTCTTTTAAAACTTATTTATCTTTTTTGTTTCCCTTAAAACACTTATCAATACATTAAAATACATTACCACATTAAAAATTCCCCAATATATATTTTAGAATACTCCCCCAATAAATCTCAAAATTAAATAATAGTCACAATTATTTGGAAATTAAAAATCTGAACATTTGAATCAAAGATGAAGTTAAAATGAAAATTTTGAGATTTGTACTTTCAGAAATAATGCAGAATACATACCCAGAAAAGCTTCATTACAATGTATGTTTCCATCTGGATAAAATAAAACAAATCATTTTTAATGTGTTGACTATAATGTGAGGGAATCCCTAGAAGTAAAACAACAAGGAAGAGTTAGAAAACTGATTTGAAAATAAAGCTGAAACCTAAAATTCCTCTGCAAAGTAATTTCCAGGAAACCCAGGAACCTTTTCAGGAGATCAGCCGTTTAACCCAGGCAAGGGGTCAGAGGTGAAAGTGAAGCCCCTGAACAAAGCTGAGACTCAAAGCGGCTACAATGTTAGTAAAAGAGTAGATATAAAATGTAAAACAAAACAACAGCAACAATAAAAACAATAACCAAGAAAAGTTTCCTGTGAACAAAGGTAGAAAACAAAGTTATTGTTTTAATGAATACTTCTGCAAGGAATACATAACCACATTGGTTCAAAGTTCAAATCTAATCTGCAGTTGTATTTTAGGGAACCACAGCTGCGAAATGAACTTAAGTTGATCCAAAAGAAAAGAAAATATAACATGCATAGCAAGAGACAAGTATAATGAAACAAAAAGAACAAAATAAATAACATGAAGTAAGATGTTGCACATATGTGGTAAGAAAAACATATATCTTCTGAAGAGGTTGCACCCTCATCCAGGCCGGGTGAAAATTCCACAGAAAAAATCCATTGACTATAAATTTACAATTAAAATGAAAACAACACTAAGAAATTAACCACAGTAAATAAGAACAACTGTAACAGAAAATATGAAAAGGAAGTATATCTAATAAAAAGAACAAATATATTTTACAAGAAAAACTTGTAATGAAAAAATGTAAACAAATACATTTATCACGAAAAATTTAATCAATAAAAGTAATAGGACTTTTTTAAGAGTGAATCGGGACAATGGAGAGAACCTATTGAAAGAAATAAAGCTTAAGATTTTCCATAATTGATTAAAGACATTAAGCCTTGTATTCAAGATGCACAAATGAGTGTTGAGAAGATAAAAAATAAAAAATCAGTACCTAAATACATCATAGTTTCTTAGATTACCAAAGTAAAAATATCTTTAAAAAGCTATAGAAAATAAATTACACATAAATAAAATTGACAGCAGATTTCTTAACAATTGAAGCCAGAAGAGAGTGGAAGGCTATTTTCAAAAAGCTGAGAAAAAAATAATCTGGCATTTTTGTTTTCTTTCCAAATTGAGAGTGAAAAAACTTAGAGCAAGTAAGTTCTGAGTTTATCTCCAACAGATACTCACTAAAGGAACTTCAGAAAGAAGGAAACATCCCAGAAAAAAATGTGAGTTACAATGTTAAATGAGGAAAAAAAATATTCACATGCTAAATATGACAACATAAAAATATAAAATGTATAGAATCACAATGTCTACATTTTCAAATAAATAAACCAGAAAGATGTAAAATGCAGCACAATGATATCATGAAAAATAGCATGGAATTGATCAGAGTCAGTGTTCTAATGTCTTTTGTTGTTTGGAAAAGACAAAATAGAGAAAGTTTTAACTTTTGAGTTTAGTATTAAACATTTTTAAATAACCATTGGAAAAATAGGTGGTATAAATTCTCAAAGAATAAAGAAGAGAAATAAAGTAAATTTAAATATTTAGTATACTAACATGAAAGGAGCATAAAAGGGAAAAAAAGAGAGATAATAAAAACAAGACAAATAGCTAACCCAAAATAGGATGATAGAAAGAGTTCCAAATATGGTAATGATTACAGCAAATATAAATGAATTGTTCTCACCAGTGAAAATAAATGCATTATATTTTTAAAAATCAGCTATATGCAATTTAGATCCAACAACTTGAGGATACAGAAAGATAACAAAAGAGAAATCCACCTAGAAGATATTAACCAAAAGAAAGTGCTATTACTATGTTAATATCAGTAACTTATATTTCAAGACAAACAAGTTAGTTAGAAAAGACACACCTGGAGATTCAGTGCCTTTGCCTACTTTTTCTTCTGTTAACAGTTCTTCTCTTATTAATTGTAGAATGTTTTATATTCTAGATATTAATCATTTGTAGTTTAATGCATTGCATATGTATTGTACCATCTTGTGCTTATCCTTTCAAACATTTATGTTGTTTTTAGGAATTGGTTCAGTTTTTTCTTTGAACTAAACTTGAATGCAGTGATGAGACTCTTGCCAAAAGGAAACCAAAATAACGGGATCCAAATAAGTAATGGCATTCAGTGGCATAGTGATTAACAACCTCATACACAGTGGATGGTAATGAAATGTACAGGAAAGCAAGTGTTTGGAAAGCTGAAGTGGCTGCTGTGTCTCCCTGTATGGCTCCAATGATGACTATAAACATGGAGTGCAAGGGCTGCTCCTCCGTGCAATGAAGCAGTTTCAAAAGATCTTTTAACTCTCAAACAATGACTCAGTCAAGTCACATTCAGACAATCAAAAAAATTTTTGGAGAATATAACCATCATCTTTCATTTCCTGACTTCTATGATAATCTCTGAAAAATTAGAAACAAAATTTAATTTTATAGATTACAGAAAGTGCATTCACAGCCTTGTCAGGTCTCTTATGTGAAAGTCGGGGCACTCATTGGTAAGAAGTGGACTCCGAGATTTGGAACAGGTATTGGAAAAGACCTGGAGGATGCTAAGAATATTGGACCTCTGAACCTGCTCAACTTTCTGTGTTAGTAGAAGCATCCCTTCTTCCTGTATTCAAGGAAATTTGTCTCCTCTTATTAAAGGTTCTGTAATAACCTTTCCTGGTGGAGTTGTCTTACCAGGACATCCCTCTCCTCATGATTCACCTTGAGCATCTTAAAACTGGTGTCAATTCTCAGCATGCTCCAAGGGGTCATATACGGAGTGACCTAGGAGGAAGTACCTCTACCTCAAAATGAATTGCAAAATATGTATGAATTAATAATATCAAATTTATTGAGATGGATGCAACTACCAGTGAGTCTCAATATGCTAGTAGGAGGGGCTCTAACATTTTATCTGGTTGGTTGAGTAAAAATTTGATTCTGATTAGTGGTAACTGTGACATTGAAATATCAGGCCATCTTGGTGTAATACAGAGGAAGAAATCCAAAAGTTTAAGGAAATAAACAGGTTAGAATGAATTTATCATGTGCTGCCTAGTCTTTCCTACACTGCTTTTTCTGAGAAGATTCAGAGGTCACACCCTTAATTAAGTCATTGAGAAATTTTGTAGGTGAGAAGAACATCTATAATCTTAAAATATGGAAATATCCTCAATAGGTCATATATAATGTTGGGAGACACCATCATTGACTTGGGCTCCTCTTCACAATAATATAACATTTTACAGCAAAATTCTATGAGGGTATATTAGTGTATTTTATATTAGAATTGAAAATTTGATCCAAGGAGATCTTTAGCAGGGACTAATAAATCTCATGTCCCTAAAAATAAAATAAATGTGCAACCTAGTAGAACATTATTTAGAACAAGAAAAACTCCAAGTAGTAGGTCAAATTCATGCATTGTGTTGCTACAATGGAGAATGACGTCCTCTCCCTAATTCTAGACCCAAGTCAGTTCACTTGATCGTATATACATGAGTTCATTTATGGACTCTTTATTCTGTTCGATTGATCTGTGTATTTGTTTTGTGCCAATACCATACTCTTTGGATTACTGTATTTTTGTAATATGGTTTGAAATCATGGAAGTAGTCTCTTTATTGAAGAGTGTCCTGCAACACTGCCACAGGCACCTACCATTTATCTTCCTCAAACCTTGCCAAGAGATCTGAGGCCAACTACTAGGGTAATTGTGCATTGGATAAAATGAAATATCTAAACTCATAGAGGTTGCCCCGAATTCTTGGGACCCCAATTACTGACGCAGTGTTTATAATAAATAGAGCTTTGTCCCAACTTCTAATCACCAAGTAACCAACAGGCTCATGGACCCATCTCCAGTTCCTAAATGTGTAATTGGAATGACCATCCTAGTCATCGGGCAGAATTCCTGCAGCAGTCTTGCAATTCAAGAAGTAAGGGTTATTAAGGTAGGATGGCTAAGTGGAAGTCACTGAATTTCCCCTTCCTCTCAGGACATTAAACTGAAAGTAGTAGTGCCTCCCTGATGGGAACGGCAGAAGTGAGTGTCACCATGAAGGACCAAGAAAAGGCAGGCTGGTGATGCTGTTCAGTTTCCTATTTGTTTTAGACTATTGGCCTGGAGAGAATGCAGTGGGTTTTTTTTAAATGACTGCTCTGTTTTAAAGAATTGCAGCTTCTGTTCCAGATATGTATAACTTTCTATTTTTTTCCCCTGAGAAATTGTGAGAAGCCATCATTTAAAAATTTTTATTTTTTCATACAGTTTACACTCTTTTATATTGGTTTCAGGTGTACAGCATAGTGGGAAAGACAATCATATACCTTACACATTGCTCCCCCTGATATCTCACATACTCACTTGGCACATACATAGCTATTACACTATTTTGGACTATATTTCCTATACTGTAGTTTATATCCCTGTAACTATTTTGCAACTACCAATCTTCACTTCTCAATCCTTACACCTTTTTCACCCAGTCCCTCATAACCCTCCACTCTGACAACCTTCATTCTATTCTCTGTATCTATGGGTTTGTTTCTATTTAGTTTGTTCATTTATTTTATTCTACAGAGTCCACATATAAGTGAAGTTATATGGTATTTGTCTTGCTCTGTTTGATTTATTTCACTGAGCATAATGCCTTCTAAATCCATCCATGTTGTTGCAAATGCTGAGATTTCTATCTTTTTTCTATTGCTGAGTAATATTCTATTGCACTTATACATCACTGCTTTTTTATCCACTCATCTATTGATGGACATTTGTGTTAGAAAAGCCATCATTTTGAAGGCTGCTTTACAAGATGGAGTGAACTTAATGTGTAATGGCAGTAGGGTTGAAAAATGCTAGGCTAGGACTAAAGTGAACAGCTTAGGTACTAGGCCAAGTTATTCTCAGATCCTTTTTATGTTGGTTTTATATGCCATCACTTTAGTCTGCTTTTCTTCCAATAGCCAGCATTTGTGGCACTTTTTTTTTTTTTGTCTGTTTGATTTGAGGTTACATTACATTTATTAAAATAATGCCATTAGTTAATAGAAACAGAAAAGAATCAAAAAATTAAAATGCAAGCTATGTAAAATTCCAACTAAAACCCCAAAGTGTCTAATGTACTCATTTATTAGCTAACTAAAAACCCCAAGAAGACACCTAATATAATAAAATGCTGCCTAAAAGCTACTGGTGCCTCCTTTGCCTGAATTAACACCCAGTAGTGTCTGGAAATATCTCCCTGGGTGTACGCATTGCCTAATGTGTGGAAGTATGAAAACCCTAACTTCCTTGCTATGAATCTTAGCTGACACATCGTAGTTCCACATGGGATCAAGTTAAAGGTTTCTTAAGCAGGATTTAGTATGAGATTGTTCTTGCTGGGCCTTTCCCCATCTTTGTCCTCATTATTCTCATTCTCTTGCAGGTTTTCTCTGGGATATTTTCTTAGTAAATTACTTGCATATGAACTCTTATTTCAGCATCTGCTTTTGAAGGAACTAACCTAAAACATCAGCAATTACTTGTTAAAAAATATGATGGAAAAATAATTTTGTTCACAATAAGTAACAGAAAATGTAAAATACCTATAAATAACTATGAATTAAACTATAGAATGTTAGTGAGTAACATTAAAGAGGGCTTAAAATGAGCCAGACTATGTACTTATGTAATAAGATTAAGTATCATATGAATATTTTCTCCTATATTTATTCGTCACAACTGAATTATATACAGAGTTAGAGAGTAGGAAATTTCTGCATAGATGGGTTAAATAACTTATTTAAGGTCTTGGAGGTAGGAATTGGAATTGGTAGAGTTGAGATTTAAGCCCAGGTATTTTTAATCCAGACTCCATATTCTCAACCTTTTTGCTTTTCATGCATATATGCTGGGAATATATTACCAAAAACAATAAAAAACATTGAGTCCCATCTCTCTAGTTTCCTTATTCCTTCTCAAGGCCCAGGCTGAAGGCTGGGGTCCAATTATTATAGATTCAACTTATTTATTTAATAAAGGTAATTTAACAAATTAGAAAAAGTGGAAATTTAAGCCCCAAACACTAGACTAGACAAAGATGAATGATTTAATTTATATTCATAGAAAATGCACTTCATTAAGAAGACAAAATAGTGATGAGCTTTCCACCAAGATGGAGGCATAAGCAGACATGCTGCATCTCCCTCACAACTAAGAAGGAATTTACAACCACTTCAAAACTTAAAAAAAAAAAAAAAAACAGAAGATCCAGAAAATCGAACTATATAAAAGTTCTACAGAGAAATATTCAGCCAGAAAGATAGGAGGGGCAGAGCTGGGGCAGAGCTGGGACAAGAGAGATGGAGGTGTGGGGCAGAGCAGCTGCGGGGGTGGAACTTGGCAATGGCAGGGAGGCTGGTGACAGTGGCAGTGGCAAAGGGACAGTAGCTATGGCCAAAAGCAAAGTCATACATTTTAAACCTGGGAAGCAATTCCAGCCCCAGACCACACTGGTCTCAGCCCCAGATCAGACCACGCAATGCATGGTTCTAGCACTGTGGAAAATAGAGCCACATTGCTTCTGACTGTGAAAGCCAGTGGGAGTTGTGGTGGAGGGAGAAACTACTGGTTTCTCAAAGGAGGCAGGTTGCTTAGTACGGGAAGGGGGAGAAGTGCCTGGAAAAGCAGTGGCAACTGGCACTGCTCCCTCTCAGACCCCTCCCCAACATACAGTGCCACAGCATGGTGAAATGAGTCACCAGCACTAATGAATATGTAAGGCTCTGCTCCCTATAATGTAACAGGTGCAACAGCCCTACCCAAATCATAGAGGCAAACACAGAAAACTGTCAAGATTATGAGACAGAGAAGTATGGCCGAAAACAGGGGACAGATCAAGGTTACAGTGGGAGAACTAACTGACAAGGAAATAGCGAACCTAACAGAAGTGCAGTTTAAAGCACTGATGATAAAGATGCTCACATATTTGGCAGAAAATAGTAAGCAGAATCAGGAAGAAATGAAGGCTATGCTAAGTGAAATGAAGAAAAATCCACATGAAAATAGTGGTGAAGGAAAGGAAACCAGGGTCCAAATTAACAAATTTTAACATAAGGAAGAAATAAACAGTCAACCAGAGTACAGAAGGAGGAAAAAAGAAATGAAAAAAAAAAAAACGAGGAGAGGCTTACAAACCTCTGGGATAACTTTAAACATGTCAATATCTGAATCATAGGGGTGCCAGAAGAAGACAAAGAGCAAGAAATTGGAAAATTATGTGAAAAAATAATGAAGAAAAACTTCCCTAATTTGGGGAAGGACATAGACATACAAGTCCAGGAAGCACAGAGTCCCAAATAAACTAGACCCAGGGAGGACCACACCAAGACACATCATAAATAAAATGCTAAAGATTAAGGATAGAGAGAGAATCTTAAAAGCAACAAGAGAGAAGAGAGTTACCTACAAGGGGGTACCTATTAGACTATCAGCTGATTTCTCAAAGGAAACTTTGCAGGCAAGAAGGAACTGGCAAGAAATATTCAAAATAATGAAAAGCAAGAACCTACAACCAAGAAAACTCTATCCAGCAAAGCTATCATTTAGAATGGAAGGGCAGATAAAGTGCTTCTCAGACAAAGTAAAGCTAAAGGAGTACATCGATCACTAAGCCATTATTATATGAAATGTTAAAGGGACTTATTTAAGAAAAACAAGATCAAAACTATGAGCATTAAAATGAAAACTGTATCACAACAACCAGCAGGAGCTAGGAAATAGAAACAAAGGCAAACTAAGTAGGTCCAAGATAGATTTCTGCCCTTACTCTCCGCTGAGAGACCGGCTCACAGTCCGAGGCAATGGGGGGGGGGGGCTCTGCTTTCCCCAGCGTTGGAATCGCGAGCTGCTGAGTCTCGACTGCAGCTGTTATTGCTCCCCTGACATTTCTCGCAGTCCCTCCGCTATCCCTGCTGCTACTGCAGAGAGCATAGCCCAACCTTTCTGTCCCAATGATTTCGATTTTGCCCCTCCTACCCATCCAGATGAGCACCACTGGTTTATAACTTCATATGTTGGGCTTCCATGTAGTTTTGTTTTCTGGAATTTCTGGTAATCTTTTGTTTTGAGGTAGTTGTATTCCTACTAGTTGTGGAGGGAGAGAGAGCATGTCAGTCTAAGCCTCCATCTTGGCCGGAAGTCCAGAATAATATTTTTATAACCTTCTGCTACAAGACAATAAGATAAGAAATGCAGAAACAATGATGGAAAGGCTAATATTTGATTTCATAAAGTGTCATGGAAAAAGTGATAATATTTATAACATAAACAAAAAACCAAAGGTTTAATAGCTATGCTATGCAGAAACTTCCTAAAACTGAAGATAAAAATGCCATGTTACCATGCAATTATTTGCTAGGCACAAAGAATAATTTGTAGAGAAAAAGAGATATGAATGCCCCCTCTCATGGAGCTTATGAGTATCTGGTTTGTAAATATAACACTGATTTTTTTTAATTGTGAAAATAGATATATCATTGCAACCTAACATAAGTACTTTGCAATGAAAGACTTACTGTATGAATGTCTTTAACTCAGTTGTCCCCAGAGTAAATAAAATGCAAATTGGGGTGGAGAAATTGAGCAAAAAAAATTAAAAACAATAACAACTGATGTTCACAGATAACAGTGTGGTGATTGCTGGGTGGGGGGAGGTGGAAGAGTGTATAATTGTATAAATAGTGATGAAAGGAGACTTGACTTGGGGTGAACACACAATATAGTATACAAATGATGTGTTATGGAATTGTGCATCTGAGACCTACATATAATTTTGTTAACCAGTGTCACTCCCAATAAATTCACAACTATACTGTACAATTTTTAAACATCAAATTGGCAAAAATAAATAATGGTTAATAATTAAGAGGAGTTTTATGTATGAGGAACAGTTTTAAGCATTTTCAAATATTTCATATAATTATTATGAAAATCCTATGAAGTACCTGCTAGTACCATCATCAGCATTTCTCAGCAGAAAACTGAACCCCAGAGCTGGTAAATGGTGGAGGTGAGCTTTGCACCAAGGCATTCTGACTCCAGGGTATGCATGCTCAGTTCAAAAATAGTAAGAAGCAGTCTGGAGTGGATGCTGGTCTGGCAGGTTCTCATACTGCTGGTGGATGTGTGTATTAATACATTTTTAAATAAAAGTTAACCATCAGTATTTATTAAAATGAAAAATATATGCAAGTATGTCATTGTTTTGACCCTACAATCTCATATTTTCACATTTAGAAAATTCTACTAAATCACTGCAAATATCTTTTGGTAATATCCTATGTACAAGGATGTTTAATGCAATCTAAGTAGTAATAACAGAATACTAGAACTATTCTGAATGTCCATTAACATAGCAACAAGTGAATAAGCTATGAAATGTGTGTTTGAAATCTTATGTAGTTGATAAAAATAATCAATTACATCCAGAGGTTTTGTTTGACCTTGAAAGATGTTTTTTACTTTAAGCCACGTAGGGGCAGCAAAATATAAATAGGCAAGTTATATAGGAAGAAACACAATAGGGCCAAAAAGACATATAAAAAGGTGCTCAAACTCATTCAACATCAGCAAAAATAAACAAGAAGTTAAAACATTTTCCCCCTTACCTGGAAAGACTGCTATGAACTTCATGAATAAGCACAGTAGCAGACCATTTCTCCAAGGGAATTTTATTGGTTTCCAGTCAATCTTTTATTTCTTAAAACTTTTTGCTGAAATCCAGAGTTTAGGCAGATCTCTCTTAGACGTGACATTCCAGTCAAAGTCTTGGCTAATATAGTATTCTCTCACTTATCGTGGGTATTATATTCTAGACCCTCCCACCCCCCTGACAATAGGTGAAAATTCGTGAAGTAGAAACCTTACATTTATTTTAGTATTTATATATATTTTAAGGCTTTATAAACCCTTCCCACACACTTATAAACCATTCCTAGTCCCTTATTAACATTTTCCACTCCCTTATTAACCTTTTCCACACTTTTATAAACACTGCTTATGTTCTTAAACATAGTCTACTCTCTTAAACCTACATAACTTTAACAACATACATGTACTGTACTGTAAAATTTTATATGGGTACTCACCAGTGAAGTATACTACAACTTGAATGATGAAGATGATGAATTAGCTGTGCAGTACTGATGAAGATGAAGGTGATGAAGATGAGATTAATGTACTGAGCAGCAAAGAAGAGCATTACAGCTCTTCTAAAGGCACCACTTCAGCAGGCACGTCTTCAGGTGGTATAGTAATATCTTCGGCCTCGTTTGTAACTTCTACTTCTGCTAAAGGCGTAGGCATAACCGACCTCTTTGTTTGAGTGATGAATATAGTTATGGGGAGTTGCTGGCGCTGTTTCTTCTGATTGAGAACGTTTTTGTAAACTGACATGGCATTGCCGATTGAATTTGCAAACTGCAATGAACGAACCATATGGGGGTCCCATTCTTCAGCCACTTGTTGAAGTTCTTTGGCCATTCTGACCATGGTTGCAAGACGATCAAGTGTTAGGCCAACCTCCACCTCTTCTTCAACCTGTTATTCATCTTGTTCCTCATTCTCTTCTTCACTTGCTTACTTAGTCAGTTCCTCCAGGTCTTAATTCATCAACAATTGAGAGTGCACATTGATAAGGGTATTTACGTCTTCAGTAGTCATGTCACTGAAGCCCTCTCCTCCCAGTGTTTTTGCCAGATTCTCAGCTGTATCCACTGCAGAGTGATGGGTTTTATCAGGAGAGAACCCCTCATAATCATGGGCCACTTCTGGCCACAATTTTTTCCAGTTGGCATTCAGAGTCTCACTTTTCATCTCCTTTATGGCCTGTTGAATATTTTGGAGACACGATGCAATTGTGTACTCATGCCAGTATGCCTTCAGCGAGAAGTCTTCATCCGAGTCCATAGCTTCAATGAGGTTTTGCAGGGCATTTCGGGTGTAGAGCACCTTAAAAGCATGAATAACAACTTGATCCATTGGCTGAATGAGCGATGTGGTGTTCAGCGGCAAGAAGTCTATCTGGATGTCATCATATGTCAGGTCAACAGCATGGCCTCCAGCATTGCCCATTATCAGAAGCAATTTGAAATCAAGGCCTTTCTCTGGCAGATAAACCTGTGAGGACTTTCATGATCCAAGACTTAGGGCTATGCATCCAGTACATAGGCAACATATTCTTATTTTTGTTTTTTAGGGCCCTTGGGTTCTTGGACTTATAAATAAGCCCTGACTTTATCATAAAGCCCACAGCATTCCCACACATGATTAAAGTTACTCTATCTTTTTGGGCCTTGAAACCAGGGGCTTTTGCTTCTCCCTTCATAATGAAAGTGCGAGATGGCATTCGTTTCCAGAATAAGGTCATTTCATCCATTTTGAAAACTTGTTCAGGCTTATAGCCTCTTTCCTCAATGATGTCTTTGAATGAGTTGTTCACGTACTCCTTGGCTCCGACTTTATCTGCAGAGGCAGCCTCTCCATGCAGAGAAATGCTCTTGAGTCCAAAGCGTTTCTGAAATTTGTCAAACCAGCCCTTGCTGGCACTAAATGGGGTTGGTCTGGTTGGAGAAGCACTCAAAGGTCCTGCTTCAGCGTCGTTGTCATCCTCTTCTTCATTCTCATCACTGTGATGATCATCCCTTTTTACTGATAAATGATCATACAGTTGCTTGGCCTTCGTCCGGATGGTGCTTGTATCCAGTGAGATATTCTTTTTTCCTGCAATCATTTATCCACACAGCTAACGCAGACTCCATCTTCACAATGATCTTATTGCAGGAAGTAACCACCCTCTTTGCTGTTTTGCTGAAAGTCACTGATGCCATAGACCTGATATTCTTCTCGTCCTTATTTATATACTGAACTGTAGACTCGTTGATCCCGTTATGGCAGCCAACAGATGCATAGCTTCTCCCTTCCTTCAACATGTTGAGAAGTTCCACCTTCTCTTCCTCTGGCGCTTGGGTTCACTGCCAGAATCCTTAGAAGATGCAGAACATTTGGGTGGCATAATAGGGCTTGCAATAAATTTAGTCTTTAAGGAAAATTTCACAAAACACAACACCGCAGAACAAAACTACACACATCAATCGGATGTGGAAGTGAAGTGTACAAGGCAAGATGCTGAATGTATGTGCACAGTGTGGGATAGCAGACAGACTGATTCTACGGTTACTGAGCCAATCAACACCCAGGATAAACAAAAAATGCTCTGGTTGGTTGCCTTCCATCAATCAGCCAATCATGTGCGATGTACACTCTCATGTAGGCAAACGAGCTCGAGCATACATCTCATTTTCAGCATAATGTATGCGTTCATCCGCAAAAAAAATACATACATTAAACAGTGTGCAATATTTTATTTTGATGTAATATTCTTTTAATGTTAGAATTATTTATTATATATTTTATATATTTTTTGAAAAATTTTAGGCAAAAATTATTATAATCATAAATACCACGAATATAAATACATATACAGTACTGCAAAATCCCGCGATATAGCGAAAAACCCGCGATAATAATTAAATATAATATTTGTAAAAATCCCACGATACAGCGAGGCCGTGATATAGAGAGGGACTACTGTAAATCCACAATTGAAAATGGAAAGAAAATTCTATTAAATTCATGCAAACTAATATATTCCCATGAAAATAATAATACTCACTCATTAAAAGTTTCAAATTCTGAAGGGAGGAACTAGGGAGAAATATATAAATGCTTCAATATTGCTGTAATTTACCAAATTGCTCTATGAAAACAAGCTTTTTTAAAAGTATATTTTATTGACTATGTTGTACAGTAGTTCCAATTTTTTTCTCCTTTGCTCCCCTCCACCCAGTACCCCGCTTCCCTCCAGCAATCCCACCCACTCCCCTTAGTTCATGTCCATGGGTCATGCATATAAGTTCTTTGGCTTCACCCTTTCCTATATTATTCTTAACTTCCCCCTGCCTATTTTGTACCAACTGATTCTGCTTCTTAATCCCTGCACCATTTCCCCATTTCTCCCCTCCCCCTTCCCAACTGATAACCCTCCAAATGATCCCCATACCTATGATTCTCTTTCTATTCTGGTTTACTTAGTTGGGTTTTGTTTTTATGTTCTAGATTCAGTTGTTGATAGTTGTGAGTTTGTTGTCATTTTAGTGTTCATAGTTTTGACCTTCTTTTTCTTAAGTAAGTCCCTTTGACATTTTATATAATAGTGGCATGGTGATGATGAACTCCTTTAGCTTCACCTTGTCTGGGAAGCATTTTATCTGCCTTTCCATTCCAAATGATAGCTTTGCTGGACAGAGTAATCTTGGTTATAAGTTGCTCTTCATCACATTGAATACTGCTTGCCAGTCCCTTCCTACCTGCAAAGTGTCCTCTGAGAAATCAGCTGATAGTCCTATAGGCACCCCCACATAGGTAACTCTCTGCCTCTCTCTTACTGCCCCTAGGACTCTGTCTTTATCTTTCACCTTTGGCATCTCAATCATGATGCGTCCTGGTATGGTCCCCTCTAGGTCCAGCTTGCCCGGGACCCTCTGTGCTTCTCAGACTTGTATGTCCATCTCCTTTGCACAATTTGGAAAGTATTCCTCATTTTTTTCAATTCTTGCTTCCTCATTCTGCACTAGTTGACTGTTTTTTTCTTCCTTATGTTCCAAATCATTGAGTTGAACCCTGATTTACTGCTCTTCACCATTGGATTTTCCTTCGTTTCACTTAGCATAGCCTTCACTTCTTCTCTTATGTGTTTGCTGTACTCAAGCATATCTGTTAAGCCTGTGAGCATCTTTATCCCAGTGTTTTGAATTCTCTGTCTGTTAGGTTGTCTACCTCCTCATCTGTTAGGTTGGCTCTCTCCTCCTCACTCAGTTCTCCCGCTGGAACCTTGATTCATTCCCCCTTTTAGGCCATACTTCTCTGTCTCCTCATCTTGACAGGCTTTTGTGTTTGTTTGCTTCTGTATCCCAGGTAGAGCTGTTGCTTCTGTTACATTGCAAGGGGCAGAGTCTTAGGGATTTGTCAGTATATAGTGACCTGTTTCACCATGTTGTGGTGCTGTATGTAAGGGAGGGGTCCAAGAGGGAACAATGTCACCTGCTCTGCACTCACCCCTTTTCCAGGCACCTCTCTCACATCCGCACTGGACTGGCGCCCCTCTAGCTGCTGCCCTCTCCACCATTCCCAGAGTGGGTGGGTCTGTGGATATTCTAGGACCATGGAGACCCTTTAAACAAGTGGACTCTGCTGAGAGAACAGCAGTTTCTGCCTCCACCCCAACCCCCACCAGTCTGCACAGTCAGAAGCAATGAGGCTTGATTTCCCCCGGTGCTGGAACTGTGAGCTGCTAGGTCCAGTGAGGAGCTGGAAACACTTTCCAGGTGATCCTCCTGACTTTTTTAAATCTGTGATTTCCCATTCTGCTGGCCTGCTGCCGCCATTGCCGCTGCTGCCACCGCACCGAGTCCTCTCTGCCCTGGCTCCACCCCTCCTACCTGTCTGGATGAATATTTCTTCTTTTGTTTTTGTTTGCTGGACTTTCATACAGTTTGATTTTCTGGAACTTCTGATTGTCTCTAGTTTTGAGGTAGTTGTATTCCTTCTTAGTTGTGGAGGGAAATGCAGTGTGTCTGTGTAAGCCTCCATCTTGGCTAGGAAAACAAGTTTTTTTAAATCAGTAATAGTTTTAATGAAGTCACAAAAACAATAATTACCCTCAGTTTATTTGGTCCCACTATTATTTATTTTCTATCCCTATTATTTGCCAGTGTATTTACAAACCCAGTCATTCTGAAGAACCCTACAAATCCCCATCTATTTCAAAGTATGATTTGAGAATGTGTTCTCAAAAAGAGATATTTTAGAATAAGACAGAAGATGTAATATTTTTGCAGATGCATCAGAGTAAAACAATGACTGTCTCTAAACGATGAAAATAATACTTGAAATGACAGGGTTATAGATCAGATTACAATGCAATTTACAAGGTAATTTACTTTTTTGTAACAACACTTTAAGATAAGAATCAAATTTACAAATGAAATTATATCAGACTAAGAAATCAACGAGTTTGTCCTCTACTGTCAATTTTACCTAGGGTTTCAGATGGGAAATAACAAATGGTTTTGGAAAATCAAAGAAGATTTTGGATTTTTCATTTGTCCATAAAATTATTACTTTGCTTTTTCTTCTATGTGCAGTTTTTTTCTTTCTTATTTTTTTCCATTTCTATTTTCTTTTTTGAGAATTCCTTCTTCAAATAGTCTTCCTTCCTATAATTTTTATATCCATTACCTTTATCCTTTATCACCTTCTTTCAGTTTTTCAATTCCTTCTCTTTTTGCCTCTTCCATCTACAAATTATTCTCCAAATTGCAGACCGTCTTTGACTTACACAGACGTTCTTCAACTCACACAGACCCTCTACAACTTACACAATTTTTCAATTTACACAAATCCTCTGAAATTTTCCTAGTCCCTCTTATTTTCCCTTTTAACTCATCCAGAAATAACCAACTTTAGCACGACGTAATATCAATTCTATTTCCTTCAAAATATATTTCTATAATGTACACCTTTTATTACCAAAACCATATATTTTCCTAACTTAATTAGAATTTTCAAATTTTAGTGACAATTAAAAGTAAGTGATTAGCATTTTTAGATTGATAATTGATAACTCTCAGAAACATTTTTTCCACTGACAAATACATTTACAGTTTTTTTTTCTTGGTGATTACTGCATTCCTTTAGTGCTTAAAAGTGAGATGTTAATTATCTAGTGTCCTTGACAACTTTTACAGAAGCTGAAGAAGAAATAGGGGAAATATTAGACTTGGCATGAATTTAGCCGCTTAAGTTTTAAGATGTCTGGTGTTTTTGTTTTTTTTTTTTCCTGTTTCCTTTCTGAGTTTCACTCTCTGAAAGGGTAGTGATATACTTTCCCTTCTTTAAACAATCTACTTAAATCCTTTCTAGTAGAATCCTTATGATGTACCAACATGAAAGCTTGCACATAAGAGATTTTATCCCATTTGTCAGACCTTTGGCCAAACAATTTGAGATGAAGACCAAGCCTTTCCTTTCAAAACAGAAACAAGAACAATATATAAAGCAAAGACAAATTTTAAACAGATGAGTATTCTCAAACCAAATCCTCTAAAAGGAGGGGCTGGGACTAGCCTTATAATCTTATCTCACACCAATACCACAAACGACCTTGACAAAGTTCAGGTGGCATGAAGCCCAAACACTGGAAACAAAGGATTCCTGAAGTGTACAAACGAGCAAAGATCAAACCAGGTCTCTAAAAGATGAGAAAGCAAGCAAAAAACTGTACCAGTTTCATTTCAGACAGACAAGAGAAAAAGACAAGAGCTCTCAAACAGAAACAGACTTCTTCCTGCAAAAGACCAGAGAAACAAAACCAACAGACAATTAAAAAGTAGTATACAAAAAGAAAGAAATAATAAGCAAACCAAAATCAAATGAGCACTCAAACCAAATACCAGGCTGCGGAATTTGGATTTTTTTTTTTTTTTTTTTTTTTTTTGTCACTGAGATATGCCTACCACTCAGTGGTGCCTACTGATTCCTACAGAATCCTAAACAGCTCAAGGAACCCAAGTAGTGGAACAAGAAATTTTCGGTTGTGCACACCAGGAACTTACCCATATGGGCTCATCAGCCTACCAACAACCTGTTTCCTTTCACCAGCAAAGCATTTAAACACAACCGATGCCTTGATGGGGAGAGCAAGTAGAGTTCCTGAGATAAAGTACTCTCAGAAGCTTCTGGGAAATTCCTGAAATTCTTGCCATAGGGTCAGCCTGCTACAAGCAGCTGGTATGCCCAGGCCAGGTCTTCTGGGCCTCATAGGGTCCACATGGTCCCATCTAGAGTTGCCAAAAATAGGTCTGGCTGCCTGCCACTATGAAAATCAATACTCAAAAGGCAGGTGCTGATGTAAAGAAAGTGGTTTATTTTCAGGTGCTGGCCACATGGAAGATGGAAAACTCATTTCACAAAGCCCATTTCCACCTCTCCGTGGAAGCAGAGTTTTTCATAAGGAGGGAGATGGGAACAAAAATACCAAGGGAGAAAGTTGAAAGGTTCTCTACATGCAAACTGGCACAGTCCATTTCTTTTCTTTTTTTATTTTTATTTTTTGGTTTTTCAATTACAGTTGTCCCATTTTTCCCCCATTTCTCTCCCCCACCCAGCCCACCCCATCTCCTGCAATCATATCCCTCCCCGTTGTCCGTATCCACGAGTCATTTATACACGTTCTATGACTAAACCCTTCCCTTATTTATCCCCCTTCTCTCCCTCCCCCCTCCCCCCTATTGACTGCTATTCTGCTCTTTGTTCTATTTAGTTCGTTTGTTTGTGTTGTTCTTTAGTTTCCTGTATTAGGTGATATCATATGGTATTTTCCTTTCTTTGTCCGGCTTATTTCACTAAGCATAATTCTCTCTAGTTCCACCCATGGTGTTGCAAATGGCAGGAGTTCCTTCTTTCTTTCTGCTACATACTATTGCATTGTGTAAATGTACCACAGTTTTTTGATCCACTCATCTACAGATGAGCACTTAGGCTGTTTCAGCACTTAGCTATTGTAAACAGTGCTGCTATGAACATAGGGGTGCATAAGTTCTTCTGAATTGGTGTTTCAAGATTCTTCGGATTTAATCCTAGTAGTGGAATCGCTGGTTCAAAAAGCAGTTCCATTTTTAGTTTTTTGAGGTAATTCCACACTGTTTTCCATAGTGGCTGTACCAGTCTGCATTCCCACCAACAGTGCAGTAGGGTTCCTGTTTCTCCGCATCCTCGCCAGCAATTGTTGTTTGTTGATTTGGTGATGATGGCCATTCTGAGAGGTGTAAAGTGGTATCTCATTGTGGTTTTTATTTGCATCTCCCTGATGGCTAATGATGTTGAACATTTTTTCATGTGTCTATGGACCTTCTGTATGTCCTCTTTGGGGAAGTGTTTGTTAAGGTCCTTTGCCCATTTTTTAATTGGGTTTTTTGTTTTCTTGATGTTGAGTCATATAATCTCTTTATATATTTTGGAGATCAATCCCCTGTCGCTGATGTCATTGGCAAATATGTTTTCCCATATGGTTGGTTTCCTTTTCATCTTGTTGATGTTTTCTTTTGCTGGGCAGAAATTCTTTAGTTTGATGTAATCCCATTTGTTTATTTTTTGCTTTATTTCTCTTGCTTTAGAAGATGTATTCATGAAGAAATTGTTACGTGAGATATCTGAAATTTTCTTGCCTATGATTTCCTCTAGGACTTTTATGGTGTCATGGCTTACATTTAAGTCTTTAATCCATCTTGAGTTTATTCTCATGTGTGGTGTAAGTTGGTGGTCTAGTTTCGTTTTTGTGCAAGTTCCTATCCAGTTCTCCCAGCACCATTTGTTAAAGAAGCTCTTCTCACTCCATTTTATATTCCTTCCTCTTTTATCAAATATTAGTTGACCATAGAGGCCTGGGTTTATTTGTGGACTCTCTATTCTGTTCCACTGATCTATATGTCTGTTCTTATGCCAGTACCAGACTGTTTTGATCACAGTGGCATGGTAGTATTGTTTGACATCTGGTGTTGTGATCCCTCCAGCTGTGTTCTTCTGTCTCAAGATTGCTTTTGCTATTCGGGGTCTTTTTTGGTTCCATATGAATTTTTGGAGTATTTGTTCTAGGTCTGTGAAATATGTCATTGGTACTTTAATAGGGATTGCATTGAACCTGTAAATTGCTTTGGGTAGTATGGCCTTTTTGATGATGTTGATTCTTCCCATCCAAGAACATGGTATTTGCTTCCATTTATTTTGTATCTTCCTTAATTTCTTTCTTCAATGTTATGTAATTTTCAGAGTACAGGTCTTTTATCACTTTGGTTAAGTTTACTCCTAGGTACTTTATTTTTCTTGTTGCTATAGTAAATGGTATTTTCTTTTTTGTCTCTGTTTCTGATATTTTATTGTTTTTGTACAGAAATGCCTTAGAATTTTGTATATTTATTTTGTACCCTGCTATTTTGCCAAATTCACTTATTATATCGAGTAGTCTTTTAGTGGAGCTTATAGGGTTTTCTAGGTATACTATCATGTCATCTGCATATAATGATAGTTTTACTTCTTCTTTCCCAATTTGGATGCCTTTTATTTCTTTTTCTTGTCTGATTGCTATGGCTAAAACTTCCAACACGATGTTGAATAGGAGTGGAGAGAGTGGACAGCTTTGTGTAGTTCCTGATCTCAGAAAAAATGCTTTTAGTTTTTGTCCATTGAGTATGATGTTGGCCTCAGGCTTCTCATATATAGCCTTGATTATGTTAAGGTATGCTCCCTCTATTCCCATTTTGCTGAGTATTTTCATCGTAAACGGGTGTTGTACTTTATCAAATGCTTTTTCTGCATCTATTGATATGATCATGTGATTTTTGTCTTTCATTTTGTTTAGGTGATGTATTATATTTATTGATTTGCGAATATTAAACCATCCTGGCATCCCTGGGAGGAATCCCACATGATCATGATGTATGATCTTTTTGATGTATTGCTGAATCCTGTTTGCCAATATTTTATTGAGGATTTTAGCATCTAAGTTGATCGGTGATATTGGCCTATAGTTCTCTTACTTTGTTGTGTCTTGACCTCGTTTTGGGATTAGGGTAATACTGGCTTCAGAAAGAGTTTGGGATTTTCCCCACTTCTTGGATTTTTTGGAATAGTTTAAGGAGGATAGGAGTTAGTTCTTCCCTAAATGTTTTGTAGAATTTTCCTGTGAAGCCATCCGGTCTAGGGCTTTTGTGTACAGGAGATTTTGGATTACTGTTTTAATTTCCTTTTTTGTTATTGGTCTGTTGAGACTTTCTACTTCTTCTTGATTCAGTTTTGGAAGGTTGTGTGTTTCTAGAAATTTGTCCATTTGTTCTAGATTGTCAAATTTCTTGCCTTACGGTTGTCTGTAGTAATTTCTAACTATCATTTGTATTTCTGTGGTACCAGTCGTGATTTCTCCTCTTTCATTTCGATTTTGTTTATTTGGGTCTTCTCTCTTTTTTTCTTGATTAGACTGGCTAGAGGCCTGTCGATTTTGTTTATTTTTTCAAAGAACCAGCTCCTAGTTTTGTTGATCTTTTGGATTGTTTGTTTAGTGTCTATGTCATTTAGTTCTTCTCTGATCTTAATGATTTCCTTCCTTCTTCTGCCCTAGGCTTTGTTTGTTGTTGCTGTTCTAGTTCTTGTAACTTTATGGTTAGGTTTCTTATTTGAGATTCTGCTGTCCTTTTCAGATAAGCCTGTATTGCTATGAACTTCCCTCTCAGGACTGCTTTTGCTGTGTCCCACACGTTTTGGGCTGTTGTGTGTTCATTGTCATTAGTTTCTAGAAATTTCTTGATTTCCTCTTTGATGTCATTGTTAACCCATTCGTTATTTAAGAGCATGTTATTCATTCTCCATGAGTTTGGGTGTCTTTGATTTTTTTCCCTGAGGTTGATTTTTAGTTTCAAGGCATTGTGGTCTGAAAAGATGCTTGATATGATTTCAATTTTCTTGAATTTGTTGAGGCTTGTTTTGTGTCCTATTATGTGGTCTATCTTTGAAAATGTCCCATGTGCCTTTGAAAAGAATGTATATTTTGCTTCTTTGGGGTGAAAAGTTCTATATATATCAGTTAATTCCATGTGGTTTAGTGTGTTGTTCAATGCCTCGATATCCTTGGTGTTTCTTTGCTTGGATGATCTGTCTATTGTTGATAATGGAGTGTTGAAGTCCCCTACTATGAGTGTGTTGTTGTTAATATCCTTCTTGTGGTCTTCTAGTATTTGCTTTATGTATTTGGGTACTCCTATGTTGGGTGCATATATGTTTATCAGTGTTATATCTTCTTTTTTTTTCAGATTTAATGTGTTTTATTGATTAAAATATTACATTTGTGCCAATTTCCCTTCCCTCTGCTCCCCTCCACCCAGTGGCCCCCCTCCCTCCAGTTGTCCCCCCCTTTTAGATTATGTCCATTAGTTGTGCATACAGTTCCTCCCAACCTCTCTCTGTCTATTCCATTCCCTCCTATCGTGATCCCCAATTCCTATATCATCTCCCTCCCTTTCCCCATTCCCCCTCCCTGTTGACCTCCCCCCAATATGCTTCCGGTACCCACAGTTCCTTTTCCACTCTCGTTGCCTATTTAGTTTGCCTTTGTTTCATCTCCCTAGCTTCTGTTTTTTTTTAAACCAGTCCCTTTAACATCTCATATAACAGTGGTTTGGATCTAATGAACTCTTTCAGTTTTATTTTGTCCTGGAAACACTTTCTCTGTCCTTCTATTCTGAATGACAATTTCGCTGGATAGAGTATTCGTGGTTGTAGGTTTTGGATTTTCATTACTTTGAATATTTCTTGCCAGTCTCTTCTTGCCTGTAGGGTTTCCCTTGAGAAGTCAGCTGATAGTCTAATTGGGACCCCTTTGTACATAATTCTTTTCTTCTCTCTTGCTGCTTTTAAGATTCTCTCTTTATCTTTAATTTTTGACATTTTGATTATAATGTGTCTTGGAGTGGTTCTCCCTGGGTCCAGTCTCTTGGGAACTCTCCTTGCTTCCTGGACCTGCAAGTCTATTCTCTTCCCCAAGTCTGGGAAGTTCTCCTTTATTATATTTTCACTCAATTTTTCAAGTTCTAGTTCATCTTCCTCATTCTCTGGCAAACCAATGATTCTTATGTTGGGCCTTTTATAGCTGTCCCAGAGGTTTCTGATCCTCTCATTGTTGCTTCCCATTTCCTCTCGCTGCATTGGTTGACTGCTTGTTCCTTCTCCATATTCCAGTTTGTTGAAATGAACTCTGGATTTTATTTCCTTTCCTTCTGTCTCGTATGCGGTTTTGTTCCTTTCGTTATGAAAGTTTTTTGCTTCTTTCATATCTTTTTCCTGCTCTTTTGTGAATTCTGTAAGCCACCTGATAACAATGGCCCAGAACTGAGCCTCTGACAGGTTTCTTATCTGTTCATCTGTCAGGTTCTCTATCTGCTGTCTGGTGAGCTGCGCCACCAGGATTTCTATAGTTGTCTGCCTCATTTTGACAGATGCGTTTTGTTTTCTTGGGCTGGCTGTCGGGGGCAGTGCCTGTGTACGCGTCACAAATCAGCGACCGGCCGGCGCCTGCCTGTCCGCGACCTATTTCGCAGCCCTGTGGTGCTTTCTTTGGGGGCGGGGGTCCAAGATGGATTCACACAGTTATTCAGCTAGGAGACCGGGATCCGTCCTCCCGCCCCCCTGGGCCTCACTGTTCAAGGCGATGCGGCGGCCGCTCTCCCCAGCGCCGGAGTCGCGCACCGGCAGGGGCTTGGCCGCAGCTGGGATTCCTCGCCGGGGTCGTGCACCGCCAGGGGCTTGACGGATCCGGGATTCCTCACCGCCCCGCTGCTCCAGGTGCGACCGCAAACAGCACTGCCCTCTTTAACTCTTACCTGCTCAAATGGCACCGCTGGTTTATAACTTCATATGTTGGACTTCCGTGTAGTTTTATTTTCTGGAATTTCTAGTTATCCTTTGTTTTGAAGTAGTTGTATTCCTCTCTAGTTGTAGAGGGAGACCTAGCGTGTCCGTCTAAGCCTCCATCTTGGCCGGAAGTCCAGTGTTATATCTTCTTGATGAATCGTTCCTTTAAGTATTCTGAAATGTCCTTCTTTGTCTCTTTTTATTGCCCTTGCTTTGAAATCCGTTTTGTCTGATATGAGGACTGCTACCCCAGCTTTTTTTTTTTTTTTTTCAGGTCCATTTGCTTGGAATATTTTTTTATATCTCTTTACTTTCAGTCTATGTAAATCTTTTGTTTTGAGGTGTGTTTCTTGTAGACAACAAATATTTGGGTCCTGTTTTCTTATCCATTCTGTTATCCTATGTCTTTTAATGGGAGCATTTAATCCACTTACATTTAAGGTTATTATTGACATGTATTTATTCATTTCCCTTTTGTATCTCTGTTCCTCTACTCTTTTTTTGTTTTTTCTCTTCCTTTTTCTTAGAATATTCCCTTTAGCATCTCTTGCAATGCTGGTTTGGTGGAGATGTATTATTTTAGTCTTCCTTTGCCTGAGAAACTCCTTATTTCACCTTCCATTTTGAATGAGAGCCTTGCTGGGTAGAATATTCTTGGTTGTAGGCCTTTGTTTCTCATTGCTTGAAATATTTTTGACCATTCCCTTCTGCCTTGTAATGTTTCTGTTGAGAAATTGGTCAATAGCCTTATTGGAGCTCACTTGTAAGTTATTTGCCTTTTTTCTCTTTCTGCTTTTAGGATTCTCTTTGTCTTGGAATGTTGCCATTTTAATTATGATGTGCCTTGGAGTGAGTTTTTGGGGGTTTCTCTTCATTGGAACTCTCTGTTCTTCCTGAATTTGTATAACCTTTCTCTCATCAGGTTGGGAAAATTTTCTGTCACTATTTCTCCTATCAGTTTTTCAATTCCATGCTCCTTTTCTTCTCCCTCTCTAATTCCGATGATCCTTAAATTATTTTTTCTATTGCTATCCTGTAATTTCCTTACATCTTGTTCATATTTTTTCAATCTTTTTTCATTTTGCTGTATTGTCTGAGAATGTTTCTCTACATTATCTTCTAACTCACTAATCTGATCCTCTGCTTTTTTTGGTCTGCTTTTGACTGATTCTACTGTGTTTTTCAGTTCAGAGGTTGAATTCTTCATATCTTCCTGGTTCTTGTTAATAGTTTCTATGTCTTTTTTTTTTTTATGCTGGTGTAGTTCTCTGCAAGTTCCCTGTAATTTTCTTGGAGATGCTGGTAACTTCCTTGGAGGTTGTCATAGTTGTTTTTAAGGTTGTCGAGCATATTGAGCTTCTTTACCACCATTGTTTTGAATTCCATGTCTGACATTTGGGCTATGTCTATTTCATCTACCTCTCTTTCTGAGGATTTCTCTTTTATTTTCATTGAGGGGTTATTTTTGCGTCTTACCATGTTGGATTCTTCTTGTTTGTTTCTATTTTTAGGGGGATGGTCTGCTTTGATTTCCCACTTTTGTTGTGTGAGATTCTTTATGGGAGATCTGGTGGTTTCAGTGGTGCAGTCTCTTTGATCTCCTGAGCCTGATGTTCTTGGGTTATCCTTTATGTCCTTTGTTTATGCTGTCTGGTTATATTTCAGATGTTCTTTGGTAGGATCTTCCTTCTGTCTAGTTGATTGAGAGTCACTCTATCCACTTTGTCTTGAGTTCTTTTGTGGAGATGCTGTTAAAAACATAAATACACAGCCCAGGCAGGAGACCCACGCCCTCAAAAATATCCCCCACTCTCTATTCCGCTATCATCAACCAACGAGCCAGTATTAATATAAATGTAAAGAGATTAGAGCTTTTATACTATAAGAATAGATAAGAGTTGTTTTTAGTGAAGAAAAATATGATTTTTGATAGAGGGGATGATAGATTAATAATAGTTGAGACTATGCAAGCCAGTAGGTAATACTTACATCGTATGTTAATAAAAATAGAAGAAAAGGATGGAAAAATGCATAATATAGTAAGAAAGTGGGATTGTGTTGTATTGGGTTTATATAGTAATTATATTCTATTATTTAGAGTGATGGGGGGCTAAACTAGACACACAAACAAATAAACAACGATTAAAGAGAAAGGATGATAAGGAGAGGTTATATGAAATGCTTTAGAGATATAGTTTGTTTTTCTTTTCTTTTTTCTTCTCCTCCCCTCCTCTCCTCCTTTTTCCTTTTTTTAAGGAAGGGAAAAAAAGAAAAGAAAAGAAAGAAAAAGAAAAAAGAAGAAAGAAAGAAAGAAACAAAGAAGAAAGAAGAAAGAAAGAAAAATGAAAGAAAAAGAGAAAAAACAAAGAAAAAAAAGAAAAAGAATAAAGAAAGAAAGAAAAAGAAAGAAAAGAAAAAGAAAAATAAAAGGCATGTTTTTACTTAGTTCAGCCTTGGTGTGTCGTCTTCTTTTTCTGTGTCAGCAGCTGGTCTAGTGTGGTGGTTCAGAGGTTTTTGTTCCTTGCAGCAATGGTGTGCACCCGCGGTGGCCAGCACTGGCGCGCTCCCTTGCTGTCTGCTGGAGCCAGCTGAGGTATCCTTGCATGCGCGCGCCCCTGCACACAAGGTGCGGCCCAAGAGCTTGCCCCGCGATTGGCACCTTTTGTAGCCGCGCCGAGGTGTTTTCGAGCTCGTGGTGAGGTGTCCTTGCACGTGCGCCCCTGCACTCACGGGGCAGCCCGAGAGCTTGCCCTGTGATTGGCGCCTATTGTAGCCTGGCCAAGGTGTTTTTGCACTCGTGCACCCGTGCCCTTAGTCCCGCTGAGCCGAGCTCTGGGAGTTGGTCTCTCGCCTCTTAGAGCGGGGCCCCGGACACTTGTGCTCAGTGGAAGTGAGCGTCTGTGATTCGCTGCCGCCCGCTGTTCCAGCGCCACAGCTGCCCACCTTCCCTCACCCATCTGGGCGGGCACGAGCAGAGCCTGAGCTAGTGGTCTACTTTCTGGCCTGGGGCGTGGTACCCACTGGAGCTCACTAGGTGTGTCTGTGCATGGTCTTCTGCGTGTTCAGTGGGCCCTCCCTGTGCCCATTGGGGCATTGATCTTATGTCTATTGGGAAGTGTCCAAGGGACTCCTGGACTCACGGCCCACGCACCTGTGCCAGTGAATGAGGGCACTTCCCTATGCATACCCCCTTGACCTGAGGGTAGGGTTGGGGAGTGGATGAGCATGCATCTGCGCCTGTGCTCCTCTGCACCTGCACTCCTCAAGGATGGCCTACCACCCCCAAACTTCCTCCCCTCTCCGCAGTTCACTAGAGAAAAATATAAAGGAGAATTATGTTCTCACTTGCCCGGCAGCACGCTGTCTCCTGTCCTTCAACGCAAATGCCACTTGGTCGAGTCCCGTCTCTGCCAGCGGGCAGAGATCCGCTCTCCTCCCGACTCCTCTCTGGGGTAGCCTGTGGTTGCCAAAAAGCCTTTGTGTACTTCCAGCTGCAGCTCAGGCAGCCACCCCAATCAGGAATCTCGTTTTGTCCCCTTTTCCTCCGCTATCCTCACTAAACAGTTTGTTCCCAGATGGTTTTTCTCTAATCCAGCAGTGCCATGGTTCAACTCCTGCCAGTGTCCAGCTTCTCACTGAGATGTTCTGTCTGCAATTAGCCCAAACTGCAGACGGGTCTCAGGAGCCTGAAAGTGCAGCCTCCCCTCACTCCTCCGCCATCTTCCTGAGTCACAGTCCATTTCAATAAGGACAGTGATTGTCCGGTGTGTATCATTCTGGTTTAGTCATTCTTGCTTCACATCATCCTGGTTTTATGTCATGCTGACTTTACAGCTGAAGGTCAGCAAATCGCTCAGATATAGGATGCCGAAGGTCAGAGTCTGTATCATTTGAAGCTAGTTCCTTGTGTTCTTATAAAAGCATGCTGTTCATCTACAAACTGCTTATTATTCAGAGTTAGCACTTACAGAAACAATGTCAAAGGAATGGTGGGGTTTGTTACAATTTATCACTGATATAATTATGCACTGTTACATAAAGATTGATAATATCTTCTGAAGATAAATATGAAGCTACATAGATATTATTGGTTGTGATATAAGCATAAAACATCTTTAAAATAATATTTTTGTCAGTATGCATCAAACAAATAGTGTATGCATTCTTCTTTTCAGTAATTTCACTTCTAGGTTGTTAGTATCCCAAATTACTCATACATGCAAATATAGACATATATGATACTTTTATTTATAGTATTGTTTATAATATTAGACTAATGTAAATGTCAACTAGCAGGGCAATGGGATAATAGGTTGTCATATTCATAAAAAGACAGACTGTATAAGACTGAATATGAATAAATTGGAACTAAATTTACTACATATACAAAACTCCCAAACAGTGTTATGAAAGCAAAATTTTTCAGAGGAACATATAAAGTAAAAATACATGTGTGTGTGTGTGTGTGTGTTGTAGGTATAGTATGGCATCAGAAACACTTTAGATACATAAAAAAGCATGTCCAGGCAATAGCAAATAGTCCGGTGTAGCTGGAATGTAGAAGGATTGAATGGAAGGTGTAGGAATAAGAATGAAAGACAGACCAGAATTTAAAAGTCATTAGCCACTCTGCCAAGGATCCTGGAGTGTATTGCTTAGGCACTGGTGAGCCCTGCAACACTTTGAGTAGAGAGTACCAGGATAAGATTTTCATTTTAGAAAAACAACTCGTATGTATACAGAGGTAAGGTTGAAACTAATTGGAGAGACAATGACAAGACAAGACTAGGCACCTATGAGAGAGCTATTGCATTAATCCAGGTAAGAAACAAAGACAGTGACTTCATTATGAAGAAACACTGAGAAGAGAAAGGATCACTAATCTAAAAAAAAGTACAGTAAAGAGAAATTATAAATTGATTTGAATAGAGAGGTTATGAAGAAAGGGGAGAAAATAAAATAAGTTTGAGCTTCCTTATATAAAAAATTAAGGGCAAAATTTGTCATAACTTAAAATAGTCTATAATTTGAGAATGGAGCTGTGATGTACAAAGATTGGTTAAATACTTACTAGAAATTATTCATAGAAAATAAATTAATCTAGCTATGTTATGTAATACATGAACTATAAATTAGTCTATGCTTTAGTATTTTATATAACATATGTATGGGAAATGTTAACTCACTTATTTACACAAAAAACGATGAAGGACTAATTTTTAGCACATCTTTTTAGCAGAGTAGCCCTGAGAAACTATGAATATGAACATAACTGTGAAAAACAGCTGCTTCATTGAGTTTATCAGTATCTCTAACAGAATAATTAAAAAATGCACAAAGAGCTATTTTTGTAATGCTGGCTATAAGTTATTTTTAAATGGCAATAGCAAGTCTGTTAATACTAAATGGATTTATTATTTACAAAGAACTGGAAAGAGTTAGATCATTCTAAGGGTGTGTGTTAGATCTGTAGTTTGTTTTAAAATTAATTTAAAAAAGTTAAACTCAACTTATTCCTGTGACTTAAAAAGCATGATGAATGTAGTTATAATAAAAAATACCTCTTCAGCCCAGGCCATATGTGTCCATTACTTAGAATCCAGTCAAGCTCATGTATGGACCAGTGAAACTAAATTTTATTTACCTGAAACTTGGCAAACACATAGTAGAAAGCCACCTTCTAAATTCAAACCCTGTTGTGGATTTCAAGGGAGTTGCCACAAAGCAACAAACACCTCTCAGGCAAGTTTCATATTGTCAAGAGTAACAGACCCAATAATTGCATCTGTATCCAGCATGGACTTGAGAGCTTCTGATCTAGTATTACACCATTAAAAGCATGTCATAGGTCAGAAAGAGCAGTTAAATCAGATCAAGTACAAGACCCACAAGAGCATATGTATGTGTGTGTACATGCACTAGCTTTATGAAGCTGAAATCCAATCCATGGCATTCACAAAATCATCATCTAGCCCCAAGCTAGAGTTAATGAGCAGTGACAATTTTATCTTAAAAGTAGTTTAATATATTTTGATACAAATTGATGTAACAGGATCCTTCTACTTTCTTTAAGTAATAAAAGTGTTCTTGTTAATTGATTAGTCAACTCTTACTAGGTAAAATGGACTTATAGAAAGAAGAGAAAGCAATCATAACATTAAAGCAAGTGGTACCTTTTTAATGTATAACTGTCAAAGTAATAATGCTTAAAATGACTCTATTATAAACATTTCCATTAGCTGACTTATATACTCAAACTTCTAGAAGTAAAACATGTGCAATGTTGTCTATTTTTTCATAGCAGAGAAAGGTCATCCAGTCAGATTCTTTGACAATCTTTAGAGAACTCTTTAATAAATGTTTTGATTTATCCTGAAAACCTCACAACCAAATTGTAATCAGCTGAAGCATCATGGCTCCACTGAAGATAAAGAAACTGGCACCCAGGAAGTATAAATGACTTTCCTGAAATCACACAGTAATTTGTGTGGCTTGACTCTTCATAAAATTTTAGAGGGGTAAGAATTAATTTATGTTACTACAGAAAGAGACCATCTCCTAAAGTAACTATTTTTGTTTGTCAGGGCTGCCATAACAAAGTACCACAAACTGGATGGCTTAAGCAAGAAAAATTAATTGCCTCATGGAAGGCCAAAAGTTCAAGCTCAAAGTATTGGCAGGGTTGGTTCCTTCTGAGCTCTGAGCAGGAAGAATCTGTTCTAGTTCTCTCCATATAGTTGGCCAGCCATCTTCATGTTCACATGGCATTCTCCATGTCTTCACACCTTCTTCTCTCTCTGCATATATGTGTGAAAATTTCTCTTTTTTAATAAAAACAATAATTATATTGAATTAGGGCCCACGAAAATGACCTAATTTTAATTTGATGACCTGTGCAAAAACCCTGTCTCCCCATAAGGTCACATTATGAGGTACAAGGGGTTAGGACTGCAATATACAAATGTTCGTGGGACAGAGTTCAACCCATAGCAATGACTTTTGGCCTCATATCCAAGAATGTGACATGGTTGGTCTCCAAATTATTAGTAAGATAGGTGTGGGATTGAAAGTCAAGTATCTGATAAGCCTACCTTTCTTTTAGGAAACCTGCTCTGCTATAGAGGTCAATACTCATCAGTCACTTTGAGGCCTGATAAACCTGCCCTTTTGACCTTGGTCATCTATTCCACAGGGGATACGTGACTCAGCTAGTGTACTCAGATTATCCTAGGTATTTTGAATTGGTGGGCCAAGAGCAGCTGTTCTGTATGGGAGGATTACTGAACTTGAGGCACTTGAATTCAAATGCTCTTGGAAGTTCTTCGGTGTCTGTTTTTTGCCCCAGTCACTCCATGGTTGTAGGTATTCTCCTTAGGTGTCTATGAGAACATAGAATACTTTTAATAAATTCTTCTCTTTATATCTCTCTTCATCTCCCCATTGTTATTTGTGTGAGTGTCTCCTGAAAAAGTTAAAAGTTTATTTCTTTTCCTGACAGCAACAAAACTTAGTTAAGAGAGCTTCTGGTTATCAAACATTGTTTTTAATAAACACCTCTTTGAATCCTAATATACAGAAAAAATAGGCAGGGTCCATTCTCATAGAAGAAAAAGCTGGGTGTCCCCCCAGACCTATTCTTGCCCTTCATTTTGCCTCTCTCTTATCACCACCCCACAACCATCCTAGTCCTTCAGGGATCTCTCTGGAGCCCTGACTCTGAATTGAAACTTGAAAACCATAATAGTAGCTCCCTTATCTGCTCATTTCTAGCAGTTTTTACTTTATTTTTTATTTTTGGTATTTCTCCTTCTATAGCAAAAACACATTGATTTTGTTAGAAAATAAGTGAGTTTAAGAAAAATTATTTCTGAAGATCCAGTCAAAATGATGGTGTAGGAGGATGTGGCTCATCTCTTCATACAACCACATCAAAATTACAACTAAAATATAGAACAACCATCAGGCAGAATCATCAGAAATTGAGTTGAGTGGAAACCTGACAACTATGAAATTAAAGAAATCACATTCATTAAAACAGAGCCAACAAGCTGATGAAGAATCTATCAACCTGGCTGACATTGTTTGACCTGTCTTGGAGATCCCCAGAGACTCCACCCCAAGCAATTTACTGGTCCACCCAAGCTGCTTTTCCATATGAATGGCTGGTCTTGGCTCATACCTCACAACTTTCTAAATCTTATCAAACAAGCAATAACTGGCCATAGTAAGCTCCAGTCCTGGCACTACCAGAAGACAGCTTAAATTCACAGCTTGGTTTTGTGTGGAAATCTCCAAACCCAGCACCAGTAGCAGCCTTTCAGACTGCTTTATAGCTCAAGCAGGGTGCCCTGGGAAAAACACAAGTGGGAGCTGACCTTGACTTGAACCATTGGGAAAACCCCAAGGCCAACATACCCAGTGGACAACTACAGACCATGTTGGAGTACTACTACCCTGTCCCTGCACAGCTGATCCTCCAGAGAGGGTGGAGATTGGTGGTCAGTGGTCATAGTCAGTCCTTGCAGCTGACGGGCCTGAGTAAATCCATCCCATTGATCTGTCAACAGCAACTAAGGCTCAGCTACAAGAGGAGGGTGTACTCAGCCCACACAAAAGGCATGCCTTGAATACCCAGCTTGGGTGATAAGGGAGGCTGTGCCACAGGACCCTACAGTCACCTACTATATTAGGCCATACTACCAAGACATGGAATCAAAACAGCTCTAACTAATACACAGAAACAAACACAGGGAGGCTACCAAATTTAGGAAGCAAAGAAATATGACTCAAATGAAATAACAGAAAAAAAAAACAGAAAAAGAACAAAACAAAATGGAAATAGCCAACCTATCAGATGCAGAGTTCAAAACCCTTGTGATAAGGATACTCAGAGAAATTATTGTGTATGGCTACAAATTGAAATAAAAATATATACACAGAGAACCAATAGTGATGGGAAGGAAGCTGAAATTCAGATCAAAGATTCGGAACTAAAGGAAAAAGTAATTCACCTGGAACATAAGAATAGAAACAAAACAAAACAAAACAAACAAAAATGGGAAGAGGCTTAGAAACATCTAGAATAACTTTAAATGTAACAATATCCAAACCATAAGGGTGCCAGAAGGAGAAGAGGAAGAGCAAGAAGTGAAAAACATGCGAAAAAAATAATGAAAAAAAAACTTCCCTAATTTGGTGAAGGAAATAGACATACAAGTCCAAACAAGTTGGACCCAAAGAGGACCACATCCAGACACATCATAGTTAAGATGCCAAATGTTAAAGATAAAGAGGGAATCTTAAAAGCAGCAAGAGAAAAGAAGAGAGTTACCTATAAAAAAATTCTCATAAGACTATCATCTGAATTCTCAAAAGAAACTTTGCAGGCAAGAAGGGACTGGCAAGAAGTATTCAATGTGATGAAAAGCAAGGACCTACAATCAAAATTATTCTAGTCAGCAAAGCTATCATTAAGAAAGGAAGGGCAGATAAAATGCTTCCCAGACAAGGTAAAGCTAAAGGAATTCATAATCGCCAAACCATTATTATATGGAATGTTAAAGAGACTCATTTAAGAAAGAGAAGATCAAAACTATGAACACTAAAATGATAACAAGCTCACAACTATGCACAAATGAATCTAAACAATAAAAATGAAAATGAAAACAAACTAAGCAAAGAACCATAACAGGAACAGAATCATAGATATGGGGATCATTGGAGGGTTATCAGCAGGGAGGGAGAAGGGATGCAAAGGGGGAAATGGAGTAGGGATTAAGAAACATAATTAGTAGGAATGAAATAGATGGGGATGTTAAGAATAGTATAAGAAAGGGTAAAGCCAAAGAACTTACTCGCATGACCCATAGACATGAACTAAGCAGGGAGGGATTGCTACAGGGAAGAGGGGTACCAGGCAGAGGAGGGAAAAGGGAAAATAATTGAGGCAACTGTAATAGCATAATTAATAAAATATACTTAAAAAACAAAAATTGTTTACTATCTGTCAATTACCAAAAATATGTACCTAAAAAGAAGTCAGGGGGAGCCAATGAGTGTCAAAAAGATGACAATATGATTTGAGGTGAGCTGTACTTATAAACTTAAGAGCAATGACAAAAATGCAGACTGGTGACAGAGAGGGGCACACACAGAGGAAAGCTGAGGTGAGACTGAGACT
This sequence comes from Furipterus horrens, assembly GCF_987537825.1. NCBI lineage: Eukaryota > Metazoa > Chordata > Mammalia > Chiroptera > Furipteridae > Furipterus > Furipterus horrens. The sequence continues at coordinate 64,245,077 of NW_028327177.1, forward strand.
CAGTAGGGACCACCAAACTTGAGGTCTGTGCATGGCCACAAAGGCTCTGCTAAACAAAAATGCAAACTGGCACTGCAGTTTGGAAGCCACTGAGACTTTTTTGGAGTAAGAGCTGAAACAAGACCCAAAACTTGGCAAAAACTGTGGGCATACACATGCCAGCTTGCTGGCATAGCAGCATGGCTAAACAAAAATCAAGAGACCGAGAGGGTACCACAGGACCAGTGGGTGGGACCCAATGCAGTGCAACTCACAGCAGAGAGCTACAGTAAGGGGAAATGTTGGCAGATCCACAAATGAAAGAATAGCAGCCCCAGCATCTAGCTAGAACTCCTCACAGCCGTAAAGGAAGATATGAAATCCATGGAACTTTGACCAGGGACTGGTCCAGAAAGAGAAGAAAGCGGTAGAAACCAGATATTACTGGGATGAATTCCACCATGATATTTATTCTTCATTGTCTTCCCAGTTTATGTATTTTAAATCACTAATTGTTATATTATAGCTTATTCCAAATATCATATTTTGCTCCTCCCTTCTATTACTCCACTTTATCATTCAATCTCCTCTTACTTTTGTTTTAAATTCTATCTTCTCTCTTACTATGACTAGTATCCATTCTGCACTCATACTATTTTTCCCACTTACAGCTTCTCAAAATTATTTTTCTTGTCATGAGTCATCTCACATTCTGTTTCCCATCAATAAAATACACTTTCTCTCTACCTTGATCAATCTTTATGCATTGGTTGTGATATGGTGGTAGATGTGGCATTACTAAAATTTTATTCATAGACATTCACTCTTTCAGCATTTCAAATATCAAATTCTGTAGTCCCCCTCTCCTACTCTATTAATACCTTCTTCCAGCCCTTTCTTTCAGCTTAAATTTGAAACTTTTCCCCTCTCTTTGCCTGGTTTTCATTCCTCATTCTTAGTATACCTACCTCCTCTATCACCTCAAATTCACTTCCCTTTCCTTTAGACATCTATTAACCTTTTCTTCTTTCTTTTTTTCATCTTATTTTCATACCACCTATATTAATCTTAGCCTGAAGGTTAACCATAGTACTGGGGAAAAACTTCTTCTCTAATTTGTTTCCTACTTCTTCTTCCTCTTCTTGTTCCTCTTCTTCATCCTCTTCTTCTTCCTCTTCTTCTTCTTCTTCTTCTTCTTCATTTTTTTGTTTTGTTTATGTTCACCCACTTATTAAATGTATACTCTATAACTTCTGTTTAAACCTAATGCTATATGCTTCTCCATCTTACTTTATTCTGCCTCTTCCCCCTTTTTTAACATACAATGTAAAATTACTGTCTCATATTGCATTGCTCCTACTCACTACTATTATTGTTCTTCCCCCTCCCTTTTAAAAAAATTATTTATCTTTCAGTTAGTCAACTCTTATCAGTTTCTCTTTTAGTATAATAGTCTTAATCTCCTTATATCTATATTAACATGGCTCATTTGCTGTTAATAGTGTGATTGTGGGTTGGGGATATTTTTGAGGGTGTGGGTTTCATGCCTGTGTTTATGCTTTAACAGCACCTCTAAAAAATAATTCAAGATGTGTTGGACAGAATGACTCTAAATCGGCTAGCTGGAGGGAAGGTCTCACCAAAGAGCAACACAACAACAACCAAAACTGAAATACAATCAGATAGCCCAAATAAATGGTGTAAAGGGCATCCCAAGAGCATCGAGATCAGAAGATCAATGAGACTGTACCACTGAATTCCACTGGTCTCCTATTATAGAAGATCACACCATAAAGGCAGGAAATCACAGTAGATGAATCTAAGAAACAAAAACAAACAAAAGAGTCACTTAAAATAGGGAGACAAAGAAGCAATCCCCCAAGGAAAGAAAAGAAGGAATTCCCCGAGAGTGCTAGATGAAACAGAGGCAAGCCAACTATGAGAGATAAAATTCAAAACAATGGTTAATAAGAAAGCTCAATGAACTCAACAAACTGAGAGAAAATTACAATAAACTCCAGGGGAATTACAGAGAACTCCAGGGAAACCACAAGGAACTCCAGGGAAACTACAAGGGACTTACTTGTAGCTACACCAGCATTAAAAGGGACTTAGAAACTATCACTAAGAACCAGGAGGAAATGGAGAATAAAATTTTTGAATTGAAGAACACAGTAGAAGAAATAAAAAGTAGGCTAGATGAAGCAGAGGATTGGATCAGAGAACTAGAATACAATGTAGAAAAAATTCACATACAGTAAAACAAAATGAAAAAAGACTGAAAAGGAATAAAGAGAATTTAAGAGAGCTGAAGGACAACGTGAAATGTAATAATCTCATATCATAAGAATACCAGAAAGAGAAGAAGGGGAGCAAGAGATAAGAACCTGTTTGAAAAAGAAATGACAGAAAACTTCCCTGACTTGAGAAGAGAAAAATACACACAAGTCCAAGAAACACAGAGGGTCACAATGAAAATGAACCCAAAGAGGCCCACTCTAAGACACATCATAATTAAAATGGCAAAACTCAAAGACAAAGAGAGAATACTAAAGACAACAAGAGAGAAACAGCTAATAACATACAAGAAAGCTCCAGTAAGACTATCAATGGATTTCTCAACAGAAACACTACAAGCCAGGAGGGAATAGCCAAAAATATTTCAAGCAATGAAAAACGAAGGCCTACACAAAGACTACTCTACCCTGCAAGACTCTTATTCAAAATAGAATGTGAAATAAGGAGTTTCCCAGACAAAGGAAGGCTAAAATAATACATTTCCACGAAACTAGCATTCCAAGAGATGCTAAAGGGACTTCTTTAAGAATATGAAGAAAAAGAGAGAGAGAAGAACACAGGTACAGAGGGAAAAAAATCACAACGAATAAGTCCTGTTTTTAATCTTAAATTTAAATGGATTAAATTCTCCAATAAAGAGGCATAAGGTAGCTGAATGAAAAATATGACCCACATATATGTTGTCTACAAGAGACCCACCTCAGAACAAAAGATCTACACAGACTGAATGTGAAGGATGGAAAAAGTATTTCAAGCAAATGGACCAAAAAAAAAAATGAGTATAGCAATAGTTATATCATAACTATATATATATAGTTATATATATAACTATATATATAGTTATATTTCACAACAAAGGACATAAAAAGAGACAAAGAAGAACATTTCATAATACTTAAAAAAAAACAATCCATCAAGAAGATATAACCTTTATAAACATATATGCACCCAACATAGGAGCACCCAAATATATAAGCAAATTCTCAGAAGACTTCAAGAAGGATGTCAATTCAATACACTTAGAGTAGGGGACTTTAATACCCCATTTTCAACAATGGACAGACCTTTGAAGCAAAGAAACACCAAGGATATTGAGGCATTGAACAACACTTTAGATCAAATGGACTCTTAATTGATGTATACAGAACCTTTCACCCCAAAGAGGCAAAATATACATTGTTTTCAAATGCACAGAAAACATTTGCAGAAAACACATGATATAACACAAAACAAGCCTCAGAAATTCAAGAATATTGAACTTATATCAAGTATCTTCTCAGACCACATGGCTTGAAACAAAACCAACCTCAAGGGAAAAACACAAAAGCATCCAAATTCATGGAGAATGACTAACATGCTATTAAATAATGAATGGATTAACAATGACATCAAAGAAGAAATCAAAGAGTTTCTGGAAACAAATGATAATGAACACACAACAACCTAAAAACTATGGGACATAGCGCAAGCAGTTCTGACAAGGAAGTTCATAGCAATACAGGCTTACCTAAAAAGGAAAGAAGAATTTCAAATAAACAACCTAACCCAACAGCTACAGGAACTAGAAGAACAAGAACAAACAAAACCCAGAGCAATAAGAAGGAAGGAAATCATCAAGATCAGAGCAGAATTAAATGGTATAGAGACTAAATAAACAATTCAAAAGATCAATAAAACCAGGAGCTGGTTTTTTTGAAAAGATAAACAAAATTGCTAAGCCTTTAACCAAACTCATCAAGAAAAAAAAAGAGAGGACCCAAATAAACAAATTCAGAAACAAAAGAAGAGAAATAACAACCAAGATCACAGAAATACAAAGAATTTTTAAGAGATTACTACAAACAACTGTTTGGCAAAAAACTTGACAACCTAGATGAAAGGGACAAATTTTTGGAAACATAATCTCTGAAACTGAATCAAGAAGAAGCAGAAAGCCTGAACAGATTGATAACAACTAGTGAAATTGAAACAATAATCAAAAAACTTCCGGCACACAAAAGCCCTGGACTGGATGGCTTCACAGGTGAATTTTACAAGACATTTAGGAGAGAACTTCTCCTATCCTTCTCAGACTATTCCAAAAAATCCAAGAAGAGGAAAGACTCCCAAACTCTTTCTATGAATCCAGTATTATCCTAATTCCAAAACCAGGTTAAGACACAACAAAGTAAAAAAAAACTACAGGACAATATTGCTGATGAACATAGATGCTCAAATCCTCAACAAAATATTGGCAAACCATGTTCAGAACCACATTAAAAAGATCATACAACATGATCAAGTGGGATTCATTTTAGGGATGCAAAAATGGTTTAATATTCACAAATCAATAAATGTAAAACATCACATAAACAAAATGAAAGACAAAAATCACATGATTATATCAATAGATGTTGGAAAGTGTTTGATAAAGTAAAACACCCAATTATGATTAAAAAAAAACTCAGCAAAGTCGGAATAGAGGGAGAAATCCTCAACATAATAGAGGCCATATACAAGAAACCTAAAGCCAACATCATACTCAGTGGGCAAAAAATAAAAGCCTTCCCCCTGAGGTCAGGAACAAGACAAGGATGTCTACTCTATTCGCTTCCCTCCAACATAGTTTTGGAAGTTCTAGCCACAGCAATCAGACAAGAAAAAGAAAAAAGGCATCCAAATTGGAAAAGAGGAAGTAAAACTGTTATTATTTGCAGATGACATGATAGTGTACATAGAAAACCCTATAGACTCCACCAAAAATTACTCAATCTAATAAGTGAATTTGGCAAAATAGCAGGGTACAAAGCCAATATTCAGAAATTGAAGGCATTTTTGTACATCAAATATAAAATATCAGAGATAGAGACTTGTAAAAAAATACCATTTACTATAGCAACAAGAAAAATAAAGTAGTTAGGAATAAACCTAACCAACAAGGTAAAAGACCTGTACTGGGAAAACTACAGAATACTGAAGAAAGAAATTAAGGAAGATACAAATAAATGAAAGTATATACTGTGTTCATAGTTGGGAAGAAATAACATCATTAAAAGGTTCATACTACCCAAAGTAATCTATAGATTCTATGCAATCCAAATTAAAATACCAATGACATATTTCGCAGAACTAAAACAAATACTTCAAAATATTTTATGGAATGAAAAAGACCCCAAATAGTCTCAGCAATCTTGAGAAAGTAGAAAGAATCACAATCCCTGATATCACTTGATCTTAGCCAAAAGGCCGAGAAGCGATGCACAATCTCTGATATCAAACTGTACTACAAGATCAATGTAATCAAAACAGTCTGGTACTGGCATAAAAACAGACATATAGATCAGTGGAACAGAATAGAGAGCCCAGAAATAAACCCGGGTCTATATGGTCAACTAATACTTGACAAAGGGGGGAAGAGTATAAAATGGAGTAGAAAGAGCCTATTCAACAAATGGTGCTGGGATAACTAGGTAAGGACATGAAAAAAAAAAAAAAAGAAAGAAAGAAAGAAACTAGACAACCAACTTATAGCATCACCAGAATAAACATAAGATGGATAAAAGACTTAAATGTAAGCCATGACACTATAAAAATCCTAGAGCAAAACATAAGCAGGAAAGTTTTAAATATCTCATGTAGCAACATTTTTACCCACCAATGCATCTCCTAGGGTAAGGAAAATAAAGGAAAGGATAAACAAATGGGACTACAACAAAGTAAGGACCTTCTGTTCAGCAAAAGAAAACACCAGCAAGATGAAAAGGGAACCAACTGTGTGGGAGAACATATTCACTAATGATACCTCAGACAAGGGTTTGATCTCCAAAATATATAGAAAACTTATACAATTCAAACTCAGAAGACAAATAATCCAATCAAAAATGAGCAAAGGACCTGAACAAACACTTTTCCAAGGAGGGGATACAGAGGGCTCATAAGCACAAGAAAGAATGCTCAACATCACTAGCTATCACAGAGATGCAAATTAAAACCACAAGGAGATACCACCTCACACTAGTCAGAATGGTCATCATAAACAAACCCACAAACAAGTTCTAGTGAAGATGTGGAGAAAAGGGAACCCTAGTGCACTGTTGGTGGGAATGTAGACTGCTGCAGTCACTATGAAAAACGGTAGGGAATTTCCTCAAAAAACTAAAATTGGAATTTTCTTTTCATTCAGTGATTCCATTTATACCATTATACCCAATAAATTCTGAAACCACAATTCAAAAGAACCTGTGCACCCCTATGTTTATAGGGGCACTATTTACAATAGCAAAGTGCTAGAAACATTCTATGTGCCCATCAGTGGATGAGTAGATCAAAAAACTGTGGTACATTTACACATGAAATACTATGCAGCAGAAAGAAAGAAGGAACTCCTTACTTTTTCTACTGCGTGGACGGAATGTGAGAGTATTATGCTAAGTGAAATAAGCAGGTGGCGAAAGAGAAATATTATATTATCTCACCTAATACAGGAAACTAATGAACAAAACAAACAATGAGCAAAATAGAACCAGAGGCATATAAACAAGGAACAGACTGTCAGTGACCAGAGGGGCAGGGAGAGGGGGACATGTGGGGAGGGGGGGAGAAGGGTCTAGTCAAGAAACGTGTATAAATGACCCATGGACATGGACAACTAAATGGGGATTGACCATGGTAGAGGGGGGAGGTTGCAGAGCAGGGGAGAGCAAAAGGGATAAAGTGTGACAACTGTAATAGAAAAACAATAATAAATAAATAAAATAAAATAAAGAAATTTAAGAGCCAAATTTCTCCCAAAGTCCTTAACAGAAAAGGATTTTCATATCTGACTGTACTTGTTGTTTATTCAAATTTCCATGGGCTACTTGTCATTTTCAGTAATGTAGAATTTAATAGTTGAAGGAAAGTAGATTCTGATTACAAATAATTGATCACTATTATAAAAGAGTGAGGCGGGTTGCCCCTAACACCCTCAGCTTGGTGGAAACTCACTGTCCAGCAGTAGTATCAAGATTGTGGTTGAGAGGCAATAAGTAGCCCAAACACTGTATTTTGTATGGAAGGACGAAAGGTGGCTGATCTCTCTAGGGGAGAAGAGCCCCGATCATGACCCGATCATCCTTCTATTGAGGAGGGTATCCAGGGGATACAGAGTCAGGATACACAAATCATCAATCAATTTCTAACTCTTAGATTACTGTTAACAATCACTGATTACTGAAAACAATATGAGTAACACTGAGTATTCTGTCATGGTCTATTAGGCATACTGGCACTATGTGGATATCAGGTACAAAACTTTATACATCTTCCAGGTATTTGATGTTATACAGGGTCTATAGCTAACTTAAGAGATATGAAAAAGAGAACAAGCTTCAAAACAGAATATGCATTCTTTAAATCCAATTCCCATGGGAACTCCCTGAATGAGCTTTTTGAGTCATGTCAATCTCCAGCCTTCCAGTCTTCTGGTCAAGACTTATAGGCCTCTCAGGGGAGCCTACCTTGGAGCTGGCTACAATTCCCTAAACCACGCAGGGTGGTCCCTTACCAAAGAGGAGTAGTTTTTACTATATGTGAGTGTTGTTATTTATTCAGCAAGATATGTTAATAATTATGTGTCTTTCTCTTATTTTTGTGATGATCCTGACTTGTTTCACTGTCCTTTTCAACAGAAATGTGTCCTATTTCATCTTTAGTTACTTATTCTTTTTGTAATTAAAAATAAATCACCAGGCAGAAACCAGGAGGCCTAAATTTCCATTAAAATTTTTTTATTGAATTGACTGAGGTGACATTGGTTAATAAAATTATGTAGGTTTCAGATTTACAGTGCTATAAAATATCATCTATGTATTGTATTGTGTGTTCACAACCCCAAGTCAAATCTTTTTTCACTATCATTTATCCCGCCTTTACCTTCTTCTACCTACCCCCCTCCACCTTCCCTCTGGTAAAATTACCTTTTACCATCTAAATAAATTTACTGGTCACTAGACTCCTAATCTGTAAAATAAAAGGTTTAAATTATAATATTTTGTATTTCTACTGACTTTGGAAAACAAAAGCTGTAATTCAACTTCTCATCAGTGATGCCACACTGCACAACTGCAGGAGGCATTCACAATGCAGAGTACGGGACAGCCCAGACCTGATGAGTCAGTATTTTAATCATTTCTATTTTGTTCTCATTGCAGTTAATTAGTATCATGGCTAGATTTTACTAGGCATACCAAGTTTAATTAACAGACACATACATCACTGACAAATTCACTTGACATTTCAATATAAGGTACAAAGCTTTCTCATTTTTTTATATCATTTCTTTTGAAAAAGTGAATTAAGCAGGAATCAAAATTTTTTAAAAACATGTCAAATGAGGAAGAGAATATTATAACAATAATCCATTTTCTAGACTAGGATATATTTGCTTTTTTCCCCTTTGAGGTGAACAATAAATAACAAACATAGAATTAAGTGAAACATGCTTCTTTCAGACAATCTCATGAGAAGTGTCTTCTTAGTTAGACCTTATTTTAAATGCCATCTTTCTTTGGTCAATCTATAGCAGCCACTGCTTACTTTTAGTCTTACTACTCTACTTTAATTCTCCTTATAGAATGCATCACAATCTTATGATTTCAGGTTATTGATTTATTTATTATCTAAAATAAGATTAATGATTATGGAGACATTGCCTACCTTGCACCTCATTGTATCCTCAATGTTTAGAACAGTGCCTGCTACATAATATGCAGTTGATATTTGTTAAATATGTAAATAAGAATAAGCTCCTGTCTCAAGACAGTAGTAGAGTGTAGTGATTAAAGGTAAGTTCACCAGAAATCAACACTTCCAAATCCAAGCAGGATCAGTTACAACATTTGCAGAGCTCAATACAAAATTAGAATGCAGAGAACTTTGTTTAAAATGAATTAAGCATTTTGAGGGAGGGACAATAGACTATTGAATCTTCTCTATATGGGGTCCTTCAAAGCAACTGTACAGCTTGCATGCCCATGAAGCTGAACCTGAGTGACCTTGGGCAAGCTGCTTAGCCTTTCTGTACTTTTTTACTCAAATCTATTCTATTTCCGCATAGGGTTGTGGCAATTAAGTGAACTAATGTATGTAAAACTCTTAAAACAGTACACATAAGTATTATATAAATAGTGTTTATTATAATAAATACATATTATCAATATTATATAATTTAATGGCAATAATAATATTATCATTATTACTTTTTGTTGTATTCCCAGAGTATCTACTAAATAGCAAGGATTTAATAAATTGTGTTGAATAAGAAGACAAAAATGGAAAATCCATGTCATCAAATTGAGACCATGTGCATGTATCGTTGGCAGCCGTCTGTCTCGAGAGACGATGGCGTAGCTTCTATCTGCACCGCCGAGAATGGCTGTGCAATCCGACTCGGGAGTGACACGGTATCTGTCTCCTCCCGTGTTGAATCGACATCTTGCGATGACGCTGGAGTGTCCTCTCCAGTGAAGCTGAAGCTACAGAGCCTGGGCAGGGTGATATGGAGGGTCTGCTGTTGCCCATGCAGCAGACCCCCCCTCTCTTCGCAGCTGAAGGGTCCAAGGGAAAGACTGAGTCAATACAGCTTGGCTTCAGGTGCGCCGCAGGAGTTGCCGCTGTTGACTACAACGTCAAACCGCCTTAGGGACTCCGGCTCCGGATTTTCTGTCGGGGTTTACTCCCTTAGCCTTTCCCCTGAAGAGGTATGTCGCAAGGCAGCGGAGGTTTTTTGGAGTCAGAGTTTTCCTTCTCTGATGTGCCCTGACTGGAAGATCAAACCAGCAACACTTAGCTCGCAGGCCGACGCTCAATCCACTGAGCCAAACCAGCCAGGGCATGTGCATGTATAAGACATGACATACAGAAGTATATATGAAGCTTCAGTTCTTTCCAAAAAAGGTGGTTATTTATTTTGATTAAATAATCAATAGATAGCAATGTAATCTAGATAACTTTAAAAAACTTATATTATAAAAATAAGAAAAGAATTAATTGAGGATGATTAAGTCTATAATTTTATAACAAAATTTTATTCACTTTATACAGTTAATTTCAGTATGCCAACACATTGATTACAATGACCAGAATTATGATATGGTTCTAGTATTAACTTTTAATCACTGCCTGGTAAAGAATTAATGATTATTCTTTTAGACAGAATTAAGAAAGTATCTGTCTTCAACTAGTCTTCTCTTGCCATTTCTTTTACGTGGCCCTTTCCATGACCCAAACTTATATAATTTTTACTTATTGATTTCAGAGTAAGAGAGGGAAGGAGAGAAAGAGAAACATCAATTTGTTGTCCCACTTATTTATGCATTCATCAGCTTATTCTTGTATGTGCCCTGGCCAGGGATCAAAACTGTGTTCTTGACATATGGAGATGATGCTCTAACCAACTAGGTGAACCAGCCAGGGCCCAAACCTCTCTTTTAGAGCAGTTCTTTTCTTGAATAAGGAGCCTTTATTTTTTTAATTATAAAATAAAACAAAATTCTATGATGAGAATGGTCACACATAAATTTATAAAATCTAAAATTTTGTTGTATCTGTTTTAGATTTTTAAATATATATATATACATATATATGTATATTCAGTAAATTCAACCATCTAATAATTTTTTCTTTAAGTTTCTACTGTGTTCCAGATGTTGTTCTAGTTATAAAAAGTGTAACAAAACAATGAAACAATATCACAACTCCTAGGAACTTATACTGAAATTATCCATACCATTATCATTGTGACTTCAAGTTTGTCAGGCTGTTTTTTCTTTACTAGCCTGATGAGTTGGAAATTATACTCATTGTTCACTCTGAATTTCTCTGATTTCTGTTGAGTTGGGCATTCTTTCATATGTTCATGAATATTCTGTTGTTCTTTTCTATAAATTCTCTGTTCATATCCTCTGCTGATTTTTCTATTTAGTTATTTACAGTTTTATTATTAATTTATAAGAGCTCTTGCTCTCTCATTTTCTTTTCTTCTGGATGTACATTCTTGATTGATTAGGGGTATTATTAATAATATGCCTGAGTATTTTGTTTCTCTTATATGTTAAATAGCTTAAACAATAAAGAAAATTTATTGTCTTGTACTACATTATTTCCAGGGTAGTTTTCTTAGAGACTGGTCATTTCAGTGGTTTTCATAATTATCAGAATTAATGTTCTGTCCAGCTTTCATCTCTGTCATGCTTAAATTAATGTTTCTTTTTTGTTATTTGGCCTATTTTCCTTCTTGTCATTAAGCAGCTGCCACATAGCGTAATGTCTAGACATAGAAAAAACTACTAAGAAAATTGGTGTCATGTTTGAAGAGCAAGCAAATGTTTTGAAAGAGCACCCATCACATGTTCCACATATTATTGGTTTTCCTCAACCAATTATAAGTGAAAAAAATGATAAACATCAACAACTGACTTCAGCCTTTTAGAATATACTCCTGAGCTAGAAATGGTGTCCCTTTTCTTTAAGAGAAAGAGTCTGACATCATCAGTTTTATCAGAACAAAAACAGGAGTGAATGTCTACTTTGCAGGCAATGCAAAGTGGTGCTACACATATGTTAATAACTTACAGATATTAGAAATAGAATCTCTTGTCAACTGCATTTTTAAGAATTTACCACTGATTTATACTGATGCTAATGACTGTATTTTTTTTTTAGAAGAAACCTTGCTGAATTTCCTTATTAGCTCAAATAACATAATAGTCATTTGCTTGGAATTTTTTGAATATTGGCATGTTTTAAGGACAATTTTATATCTTTCTTTTACTTACTAATTCATTCATTTTATTTCTTTTATTTTATTGGCTAAGATTTTTTATATGGTGTTAAATAACAGCAGAGATTGCATCTTTGTCTTGTTTCTAATATTAACAGTAATTAATTTTTTTTCTAAATAGACTCATGTACTAGAACCTATCTCAATGCGTGTGGACATTTCTAAGGGACATTTATAAGCCCCATATATATCAAAAGTTTAACAGCTGGATAAGAGAAATGGGCTATTTTGTGAGACCTTGAGATTTTCATTGAAAGAAGTTCTCAAGTAATTGCTTGCCAACTTCTTGTTAAGTATATTGTTACAACAATAATTCAATATTATCTCAAACACAGGACTGTGGATTTTACTCAAAGCAGTAGATATTTTGCTTGATTCCTCAATAACAGTCAACAGGGATAAATTTCTTGACAAATTCATTAATTTATTTTCTTTGCTCATCATTTTTTAAAAAATCACTTACTCTGGGATAAAGTGAGAACACATAATATAAAGCAACATAGACCCTTTCCTTTTCTTTTAGTTTCTATATTCTATGTCAGAGATAAACATGCAGATATATTAGTTTCAGAACTTCATAGTAAGTGCTACAGGGTGTTACATACAAAGTGCCCAGAATGGAATGTTGAAAAATCATACATGTAAAAGAAAAGAAAAATGAGGATATGACTCTGTGGTGGGTCCATTATTGAGAGGTGCTATGAATCATCCAGAGACCATGGTCACAAGCTGGGGCAGAGAGGAAAACAGACCTCACGTTCTTCAGGGAAAGTTGGACCATTTGTATTCATCCATCTCTTGAGAAAGACAAAATCTTCTGGGTGTTTTAAGTCCAACAACTATTGCTCTGTGTTTTCCTGCTGTTTTGTTGCTGTGGTTGCTTTAATACAGTCAGGTTATCTAGTTGGTTCATGCTTCTGAGACAATGTGTGAGAGCATTAGCAGAAAGAAAAGAAAGCAGAGTTGAGAATAGTTGAAAAGAAGAAATTTTGTGTTGTTCTCCTCTTTCTCTCTGTGGTTCCCAGAACATGAAAGTCTGGGACAAATTGCTTTTATTAGCCTGGCCCCCCAGTGCTTCAGTGATACAGAGTGTCTTGCTCAGTAACTGGTAAAATTCCCTTGCTATTCTTCTCTAGCCTGAAATAGTAAATCCAGCCAATTCTGGCTATCAAAAATCAGCTTTGAATCCTGATGAAGTGCACCAGTAATGTTTTTTTACATGTATAATACATACAGTGTTCACAATGTGTCCCATACACAATTGCCCACAAAAGGAAGGGAAATATTCAGGCAAAATTTTGCACTTATAACTGAAAACCAGCAAGGGCTGCTTTCTGATGACTTGTGTATCCAAGACCATCTAGGCCAAAACATGAAGCTTTACACATATCATGTAAACAGCACACATGGATTGCATTCTGGAATTGTCATTAAAAATCTTTTTAACAAATCAGAGATGCTCAGTACCACTCAAAGATTTTTACTGCCCTGTGACTTCTTTGAGAATGAAATTTCATGCTGAGGGCTTCAATAAACTATGGTTAAATTAATACTTTTGTTTTGCCTTAGCCTTGTCAGAAGGAAAATGAATGTGCAGTTTTCTGCACTCAATACAGCTTTTCTCACAGCAATGTGATGTATAAATAAAAATTCTATTTAGATGCAGAGAAACTCACTAATATGTAATAATTTTATCTTTTCTCCATTTTCTGTTGCTCTTAATTTTTCCAAAGTAAGCAACTATTTTCTCCTGTTTAACCTCCCTCCACACTCTCCCCAATCAGGAGCTGCTGAATGCTTTCATCTTGAATATCACTGCATTGGTGGGGATGGGAGAAAAAAGTTCTGCCTGTGTGGAAGCTCAGAGAAAACACGTGTAGTGTCATTTTACAAATGGAATCACTAAAAAGCAATGTTTCTTGCTGAGTAATTTAACAGGACCTTTAAATCACAGAAATTAGAGACAGGAAACCTGTCAGATCACCTTGTCTACCCCAGCTTCATGTGTTTCGTGTGAAATGACATGAGCAATGAAGCATTTCTAGCAGCCCTGGGGAGAGTCACTCCAGTTATAATGTCTCTAATGAGAAAGTGTTGCTGGGAGCTGTCCAGCTTTTCTTTTGCCTAACTTCACATTGTTCTGTTTCGGTATAGCCTTTAAAAATGCAATCATGCATATAGGTTTAAAACCTATAACCTTGTAATAGTACATTATCATTGTCTTTCCTTGTAGTTATTGGAACCAAGCTATGCAATTTTTTCTTAAAATAGCACCTTATAAATTAGTCCCCATTGCTAAATCAATTGCTTTTCTAAAGGGTTATTCATAGCACTCCCATTCACTCTGATCAGAACTATGTTTCTTATAATTTCATTGTGTGTGTCTGTGTGTGTGTGCATGTGTGTGTTTATAGAATTAAGGAGTTTTCCTCAATTCTTACAGAAAATGAACATGGTGCTCAAGCCAGTGACTGGACCTCACAATTCCCAAAGATACAGACAAATTCGCTGCCAGCTTCTAAAGCCATGATTTATATTTCTCCAAGTCATCATAAAGTTTAGTATTTTACAAGTCTTCTGTGTTATCAGGCTGTTCAGGTATACCTGAATAAACATTGCCATTAAACACATCTTGCTCATGAATAAGTTACTTCTTTATTTTATTTTTATTTTTTATTCTTCTCTCAAGGATGTTTTTTAATTGATTTTTGAGAGAGAAAGAGAGAGAGAAACATTGATGTAAAGGAGAAACATCCATTGTCTTCCATATGTATTCCAACTAAAGATTAAACCTGAAACCTAGTTATATGCTCTGATCTGGGACTGAACCCAGAACCTTTTGGTGTATGGAATAATGTTCCAACCAATTGAGACACCCAGCCAAGGCCATCTATAGGTATTTTAAAATACCATGTATCACATAACCTTCTATAAGCTAAAACTGCACATTTTGCATTTATAAAGTCCTCATGTCTCCTAGTTTTTAAATGGAAAGATAATCCTCATTCAAGTTGTCTGGGGTGGGGAAAAAGTCAGTTGGATATTAAAGATCTGATTCCATCCTATCTTGGAAGTTGGAGAGACTCTTTTAATTATTTCCTCTTCTTCCTCCAACAGTACCACCAACACCATGAGGCTGGCCTCAGGTCATGCACTGCTCACTGTTGAACATTCAGACCCCAGCATGGATATGCAGTTTTTTCCTAAATGCCCAGGGGAAGGCTACAAGACTATAGTAAAATGTTTGGGGAAAACTTAGGAACATCCATACTGAGAATCTAGCGTGTATATTATGACCTGAGTTCTTGGAATTGTAGGTCTCATCCCATGTTAGTTTTTGATGTGTCTCTGTAACTGCAGAACCAGGTAAAAATGACCTTGTCCTATTTAAGGTAAGAGGCTGACTGAGTTGATTTTCAGAGACAACAGCCCAAAACTGTAAATCCTACAGCTTGGATATGCAGAAGATAACATGTTTCCTCCAGCTGCAAGTGAACTAAAGTCTCGCTCCACTCACATGGAACCAAAGGATTGAACATAACCAGAACTTGAACACCAGAATCTTCATAGAGAAGGTTCAGCTGTCCACTGCTGATGCCCTTTACCATTATTTGTAAAGGTCCATGGTCCTCAAAGAAAAACATGCCCCATCAGCACTTCCACATACCTGTTCCCCCAAAACCTTACAAATCCCTCACCGAGTGTAGACAGAAAGATAGATTTTAGGCACTTTTTGTTCTCACATATTCTTGGTTAGCAAGTTCTTGATCACTAAACATTCCGTTACTCCAAATTCTGATGTTTCTTTGAGCTCACCAACTTGGGTTCAATAACATAATCACTTAGAGATTATCTGTTTCATCCAGGTGTCCAAAGACTTAAAACTCTTCTAACTGGTGAAGAATGAAGCTGGCAGAGAATAGTTACTTCCCCTGCCCTTCAGAAACTTGAGTTAGGTGGGATCTGGATTTTATTGTCTATGCATGGCAGTTAAATAGAAATAATGTTTTATGACTTCTTCTCTGAGAGGATCAAAATACTTTTGGGTCAATTAGAAAAAACACACAAAGACCCCCACAACTTGTCTATTCTTACTACTATAAAGGAAGAGAGGGAGGTGGGGTGGCTGGAGAAGGGGAAGAAGAGAAGATCAGGGAGAAATGGCTGGGGGGTTTAGAGAGGAAGGAGGGAAATAATTATGTGTAGAGCACTTACCACACTGGCACATACTTGATGTCCATGATCTCCTTTACTCATTACTGAAACAATCTCTCTGACTCCCTAGCTCATACCCTTCCAACCACACAAGACTGCGCTATTTCTGAAATATGTGAGATTAATGAGACAATGATGTTACTTAAGTGTTGCAATTTCCTTTGAGAGAACAACCCATAAAAATTTTATTGTTATTGTTACTCCTGTTATTGAAGTGGTGCCCCTGATGTAGCCAATATTACTCTCATTTATTTTACTTAGAAAAATAAAGTCTGAAATAAGAATGAGCATACTTATTGGGGTTTGGATTTAGCCAGCGATCTAGTTCAACTGCAGGTTTTCGTAGATCATGATCTTGACGACTAAATCTACAGCCAAGATCACATAACTGAAACCCAGTGGGTCCTCATTGTAATGCTTGGTTCTCCCAAGGAGGGAGGAAAGGGTGGATTATGGTGAAAGGCCTGAAATATGGAGTCTTCTCAGTCTATAATTGTTAAAGAAAGAATGTAGCCATAATTCCTGTACTTGTTTGTAGAAGTAACAATGGGCTCAATTCAGATAATTTGCTTCTCTGAGAGAACATTTTTTCCCTTTCCTATAAAAGAGAGTTGTGTTAATTATGAAAGACAAAATTATATAAAAGATAGAAAGGCATTGCAAAGGGACATGGAGTAATGCACATATTCAAATACAAACAAGAACATGGCATGACTTAATTTTAGTCTTGCCAAATTTAAAAGTCTTTATATTGGAAAATAATTCAATCTCCCCCACCACAAACTGAATTTATGCTCAGCAATCAGCATCTGAAACTGTAATTTGAGAATGGAAGAATGAAAATTTGACTGAACTTTTAATGTGGTTGTTATATGTTTAATTTTTATTTGCCTAAGTTGGACTTAATTACGTTCAGATTTCCTTCAACATTCTCTGCATTTTTAAAAATTTAATAAAATTCTGCATTTTAGTCCCAAGTCCTGACTGGACCTTAAGCAGAAAAAACTGTCTATATGATTATTCTCTTGTTTTTAGAGAATAAACTGAGTCCTTGAGAGGAAAAAGTGTCTCAGCCAAGGTCCCTCAATTGGTCAGCAATGTCTGAAGTTTAATACAGGTCCCTTTCAACAGTAACATTATTCCACAGCATTAACTTTAAATTTGGACAGAGAAGCCTTTTAATTTATTTTACCTTGAGTTTCTCCAATCTTTTTCCTAAATGGACAATGTAAGAAGGAGAGAGATGTTCTCTGCTGGCTGTCACAAGGATAGAGAAAATGGAAAGCACTCAGTGACCTGGACTATTCTTTGTGTTCTTGTGTGTGTTCCTACTGTGGGAAAGCAAAATTAAGCTTAGGCTCATGACTGTGATTATTAGGTAGCCTTACTTAGGTCTGGGGATAAAAACTCATTGGTTATTGCAAAATGTGCAAGAGTCAATTATTCCTTCATTGAATTCCATAAGGCATTTTACTACCACCTCCCTCCAAAGTTTCTCTTTTTATTTTAAAGTTTTCTATAAAAAATGTACAGTATAAAAACTGGAAAAAAAGAAGGAGAGGAAATATTAGAAGTGGCTGGGGGAAGGAAAAATAACAAATAATTTCACGCACGTGTAAAAACCCTGTTGGTATCATGGTCTACAAATAAATTCATCATCTTGGACTAACAAAATCTGCCTTTTATTTTTCCTAGTCTTACTTCCTCACTAGAAAAATATAATTTTCTCCATTGTACCTTTTCCCACACTTGTATTCGCATTCCCAGGAATTTTTTTTTTAATTTTATTCATTGAGGGGAGAGAGAGAGAGAGAGAGAGAGAGAGAGAAGAGAGAGAGAGAGAGAGAGAGAGAGAGAGAGAGAGAGAGAGAGAGAGAGAGAGAGAGAGATTGAGATCTGTTGTTCCACTTATTTGTGCATATATTGGTTGCTTCTTGTATGTGTTCTGACCAGATATCAAATCTGCAATGTTGGTGTAACAGGATGATGCTCTAACCAAATGAGCTACCTGGCCAGGACCTTACCCAACCAGATTTATATAGTTAAAATAAAAGGAAATTAATAACTTTTTTTAGTAGTTGAGTAGATTATATTTACTTTACATAGGGGAACACTTTATTTTTTCTAACTGAAACTCTAATATAGTATTGAATAAAGAGTAGAGGCCATTCAAAATGGTGGAGGAGTAAGTGGAAACTACACTAACCTCCTCCCAGGATCAGTAGGACTTACAACATAATTGCGGAGAAGTCATCTGGAATAACCAACTGAACACTACCTGGAGGGGAGTCTTATAACCACGGAGAGATGGAAAAGGCCACTTCATCACAACGTGACAGGTAGGACATGCAAAGATGTGAAAGGGATGGCTGAGCTCCCATGGGTGGCAGCTGAAGGGACTGAAAAACAGCTCAGCAACTGAGGGTTCCCTTAAGAAGGGAAGGGTCTAAACCCACAGCTGGGCTTTCGAGCCTACAGCAACAGAGTGGAAAGTAAAATAGTATCCAACTGTGAAAAGTGAAAAGCCACACAGTTTCTTGCTGGCCTGAGGAAAACAGTTGGAGAAAAAGAGCTCTTAAGCAAACCATGTATGAAAATATTTTGGCACCCACTTACCCTGGGCAGAGAGGACTAGAGATACTTGGAGAGAACTTGGGGCAGTGGCTTTGAAGGGAGAACTAAGGGAGCAGCTGAATGGGTCCCACTGCGCACTCATTCCCCATATTGCAGGCAGATCATTCCCCTCCAAGTGGCATCAGCTTGAGGAAAAAAAAAAAAACCCTGCCTGCAGAAAATTATCTGCCCCACCTTCGGTCCTTAAGCCTGATGGCTGATAACAGATTGAATAGATTAACAACTAAAAAAGACAGCCAAAGGCAGTAGATCTCTGGTAGTCTCCAACAAGCTGCCTAGGCCCAGACTGGTACATGATCTGACTCCACCAGGGGCAGATCGAGGAAGTGCAGATCAATCTAAAAAGCGGCAACAAACAAGAAGGGTCACGAAAATAAGTAGAGAGAGAAACAACTCCCCATCAAAAGAAAAGAAGAATCCCCAGAAAAAGTACTAAGTGAAATAGAGGGAAGCAAACTATCAAGCGTGGAATTCAAAAGATGGATTATAGGGAAGCTCAATGAGATCAGTGAGCTCGGAAAAAAAAAAAAAAAAAAACTACAAAAAACTCCAAGGAAACTAAAAGGAATTTACTGTGAGTTACACCAGCATGAAAAACGACATAGAAGCTATCAATGAGAGCCAGGAGGAAATGAAGAACACATTTTCTGAACTGAAGGACACATTAGAAGGAATTAAAAGAAGGCTAGAGAAAGCAGAAGATCGGATCAGCGAGCTGGAGGACAATGTCGAAAAAAAATCCCAGACAGTGCAGCAAAATGAAAAAGATTGAAAAAGAATGAAGAGGTTTAAGACAACTGCAGGACAACATGAAATGTAATAATAACTGTATTATAGGAATTCCAGAAGGAGAAGAAGAGGAGCAAGGGGTAGAAAACCTGTTTGAAAAACTAATGATAGAAAACTTCCCCAACTTGATGAGAGAAAGAGTCACACAAGTCCAGGAAACATAGAGGATCCCAAAGGAGATCAACGCCAACAGGCCCACTTCAAGACATATCATAATTAAAATGGCAACATTCAAAGAAAAGAGAAAATCCTAAAAAAAGCAAAAGAAAAACAGCAAATAACATACAAGGGAGCTCCAATAAGGCTATCATCAGATTTCTCAGCAGAAACACTACAAATCAGAAGGGAATGGCAAAAAAATATTCTAAGCAATGAAAAACAAAGGCATACAACCAAGACTATTCTACCCAGCAAAGCTCTCCTTCAAACTGGAAGATGAAATACAGAGTTTCCCAGACAAAAGAAGGCTAAAAGAATACATCTCCACCAAGTCAGCATTACAAGAGATGATAAAGGATCTGCTTTAAGAAGACAAAGAAACAGAGAGAGACAGAGAGAAACACAAGTACAAAGGAAGAAAATGACAATAAATAAGTACCTATCAGTAATAACCTTAAGTGTAAATGGATTAAATGCATGAATCAAAAGACATAGGGTAGCTGAATGGATTAGAAAGCATGACTCACATATACACTGTCTACAGGAGACCGACGTCAGAACAAAAGATCTACACATTGAACGTGAAGGGATGCAAAATATATTTCAAGCAAATGGACATGAAAAAAGTGCTGCGGTAGCAATACTTATATAAGATGAAACAGATTTCACAGAAAAGGCCATAAAAGAAACAAAGAAGGACATTTCATAATACTTAAGGGAAAAATCCATGAAGTTGATATAACCCTTGTAAACATATATGCACCCAAAAAAGGAGCACCCAAATATGTAAGAAAATTTTTTGAGAGGCTTCAGGTAGGATATAGACAGCAACACATTCATAGTAGAGGACTTTAACACACCATTGTCAATAATGGACATATCTTCGAAGCAAAGAAACAACAAGGATGTTGAGGCATTAAACAATGCCCTGGATCAAATGAACTTAGGTGATATATATAGAACTTTTCATCCCCAAAAAGCAAAATATACATTCTTTTCAAGTGGACGTGGAACACTTTCAAAGATAGACCACATGGTAAAACACAGAACAAGACTCAAGAAATTCAAGAAAATTGAAATTGTATCAAGCATCTTTTCAGGTCACAATGCCTTCAAACTGGATATCAACTTCAAGGAAAAAATTCAAAAACATTAGAACTCATGGAGAATGAATAACATTCTATTAAATAATAAATGGGTTATCAATTACATTAAAGAAGAAATCAATAAGTTCCTAGATACAAATGATAATGAACATACAACAACCCAAAACTTATGAGATATGGCAAAAGCAGTCCTGAGAGGAAAGTTCATAGCAATACAGGCCTACCTAAAAAGAATAGAAGAAACTCTATTAAAAGATCTAACCATACAGCTACAAGAACTACTGGAACAACAACAAACAAAGCCCAGAGCGAGTAGAAGAAAAGAAATCATCAAGATCAGAGCAGAATTAAATGACATAGAGACTAAACAAATAATTCAAGAGATCAATAAAACCAAGAGCTGGTTCTTTGAGAAGATAAACAAAATTAACAAGCCTTTCACCAGGCTCATCAAGATAAAAAGAGAAAGAACCCAAATAAATAAAATCAGAAAGAGGAGAAATTACATCCGATACCACAGAAATACAAAGGACTGTAAAAAATTATCATGAACAACTGTATCACAAGAAATTTGACAACCTAGATGAAATGGACAAATTTCTGGAAACATATAATCTTCCAAAACTGAATCAAGAAGAGGTAGAAAGTCTGAATAGACCAATAACAACTAGTGAAGTTAAGGCAGTAATCAAAAAACTCCCAGCACACAAAAGCCCTGGACTGGATGGCTTCACAGGTAAATTTTACAAAACATTTAGGAGAGAACTTCTCCCATCCTTCTCAGACTATTCTAAAAAAAATCTTAGAAGAGGGAAAAATCCCAAACTCTTTCGACAGAGTCAGTATTACCCTAATTCCAAAACCAGGTCAAGACAAAACAAAGAAAGAAAACTACAGGCCAATATTGCTGATGAACATAGATACTAAAATCTTCAACAAAATATTGGCAAGCCGGATTTAGCAACTCATTAGAAAGTTCATACAACATGGTCAAGTGGGATTTATCCCAAGGATGCAATGATGGTTAAATATTCACAAATCAATAAACATAATACACCACATAAACAAAATGAAGGACAAAAATCACATGATCATATCAATAGATGCAGAAAAAGCATTTGATAAAGTAAAACACCCATTTATGATGAAAACACTCAGCAAAATGGGAATAGAGGGAGCATACCTTAACATAATAAAGGCCATATATGAGAAACCTGAAGCCAGCATCATACTAAATGGACAAAAACTGAAAGCATTCCCCCTGAGATCAGGAACAAGACAAGGATGTCCACTCTCTCCACTCCTATTCAACATAGTCTTGGAAGTTCTAGCCACAGCAATCAGACAAGAAAGAGAAATAAAAGGCATCCAAATTTGAAAAGAGGAAGTGAATCTCTCATTACTTGCAGACAACATGAACATGTACATAGAAAACCCTATAGACTCCACAAAATAAAAAAGAACAAAACTACTCAACCTAATAAATTAATTTAGCAAAAGAGCAGGGCACAAAGTCAATATTCAGAAATTAAAGGCATTTCTGTATACCAACAATAAAATATCAGAGATAGAAACTATATACAAATTCCATTTACTATAGCAACAAGAAAAATAAAGTATCTAGGAATAAACTTAACAAAGGAAATAAAAGACCTGTACTCAGAAAACTACATAAAACTGAAGAGAGAAATTAAGGAAGATACTAATAAATGGAAGCATATACCAAGTTCATGAATGGGAAGAATCAACATCATTAAAATGTCCACGTTACCAAAAGCAATTTATACATTCAATGCAATCCCTCTTAAAATACCAGTGACATATTTCACAGACCTAGAACAGAAACTTCAAAAATTTATATAGAACCAAAAATGACCCCGAATAGCCACTGCAATCTTGAGTCAGAAGAACACAGTAGGAGGAATCACAATACCTGATACCAAACTATACTACAGGGCCACAGTGATCAAAACAATCTGTTGCTGGCATAAGAATAGACATATAGATCAATGGAACAGAATATAGAGCCCAGAAATAAACCCAGGTCTATATGGTTAACCAATATTTGAAAAAGGGAGAAGGAACATAAAATGGAGTGAAAAGAGCCTCTTTAAAAAATTGTGTTGGGATAACTGAACGGGGACATGCAAAAAAAATGAAACTAGACCACCAACCTACGCCATACACCAGAATAAATTCCAGATGGATCAAAAACTTAAATGTAAGTCGTGGCATTATAAAAGTCCTAGGGGAAAACATAGGCAGGAAAATTTTATATCCTACATAGTAACGTTTTCACTGATATATCTCCTAAGGCAAGGGAAATAAAAGAAAGAATAAACAAATGGAACTACATTAAACTAAAAAGTTTCTGCTCAGGAAAAAAAAAACATCAGCAAGATGAAAAAGGAATCAACCATGTGGGAAAACATATTTGCCAATGATACCTCAGACAAGGGATTTATCTCCAAAATATATAAAGGACTTATATGACTTAACCCCTAGAAGACAGACAACCCAATTAAAAAATGGGCAAAGGACCTGAACAAACACTACTCCAAAGAGGACATACAAGGGTCTATACACTTATGAAAGAATGTTCAACATCACTAGCCATCAGAGAGATGCAAATTAAAACCACAATGAGATACCACCTCATGCCTTTCAGAATGGCCATCATCAACAAATCAACAAACAACATGTGCTGGCAAGGATGCGGAGAAAAGGGAACCCTGGTGCACTGCTGGTGGGAATGCAGACTGGTGCAGCCACTATGAAAAACAGTATGTAATTTCCTCAAAAAAACTAAAAATGGAACTGCCTTTTGAACCAGTAATTCCATGGTTAGGGTTATATCTGAAGAATCCTGAAACACCAATTCAAAAGAACCTATGAACCTCTATCTTCATAGCAGCACTATTCCAGCCAAGTGCTGGAAACAACCTAAGTGTCCATCTGTAGATGTGTGGATCAAAAAACTGTAGTACATTTACACAATGGAGTATATGTAGCAGAAAGAAAGAAGAAACTTCTACCATTTGCAACAACATGGATGGAACTAGAGAGAAGTATGCTTAGTGAAATAAGCCAGTCACCAAAAGAAAAATATCTTATGCTATCACTTATTACAGGAGACTAATGAACAGCACCAACAAATGAGCAAAACTGAACCAGAGGTATGTAAACAAGGGGTAGACTAACAGTGACAAGGGGGGAGGGGAGGTGCAGAGAAGGGGGTAAGAAGGGGAAGGATCTAGTCAGAGAACATGTATCAATGACCCATGGACATTGACAACTGGGTGGGGACTGACTGTGGGAGAAGGGGTGGGCATGGTGCGGGAAAGCAATAGGGAAAAAAATGTGACAATTCTAATAGAAAAACAAACAGAAAAATTTAGTGGGAAAATATAATGAAAGCAAAATAAATTAATAAATGAGCCAGCAACACCCACCCCCTGAAAAACAACAACAACAACAACAAAAAACCTCACATGTAGGAAAATGAACAAAAGAAAATGTAAAATATGGAAATATAATTTTAGTGAATATTAGAATGACAGTGATTTTCCTTCACATTGTATATTTTTCTCCCTACCTGATCCCTCCAGAATTTGGTATTCTGAAGAAGTAAGCAGTGACATAAGGTTCTTTGCATAAAAATAATTATACCAGTGGTTAATAAAAATTTTGTTGACCGTGACTTTGACTGGAATGTCATGCCTAAAGGAGACATGCTTGGACTCTGGTTGTTACCAAAAAGCCCTCAGGAACTGGGATTGACTTTCGAAGGTAATAAAATCTCACGAGAAAAATGGTTTGGTACCTTGGTTGGTTGGACAATCCATGGCTATCTTTCCAGGGGAGAAATGAAGGTTGCTTTCCTGAAAGATTGCTAGAAGGGACCTTAAAACACAATTGAAAACCCGAAGGACCTGGAAAAGACAGGTGTTTACAGGCAACGCTGAATGGCAGATATGTGGTTCAGCTCCTGTGCCCTCAAGGGAAGACTGAAAGTCACCCTAAAGTTAGTTTCCTTTTGTAAGTTCCAGCAAAGCAGACATAAAGATCATATGTGATCATTTGCTGCTCTTGTTGTGTTTATGCAAACGAACAGAATAAATTAAAAATGGACTTAATGTGGTACCTTTAATGACAAGGAGGGTAATCTTAAAGAGAAAAATCATGATTCAAGGAAAAATACAACGCTCAGTGGTAGACTATAAAGTAGTACAGCTGTCTTTAAAGTTTATTTTCATTTAAAGTTTGTTTTCATTTGAAAGTTAAACTAGGTCTGTGACATCATCAAAGATTCTTAATTTACAGGCAAGAAGAATGTCAAGTGCCTTGCAACTGGATGTCTTTCCAATAAGAGAGTCTTGCAGATATAGAGACCGGTTTGTGGGTTACAATGTGTAAATTAACACGTGTTCTGTTTTCAGGGGGCATAAGCCTATGATCTCATTGTGATTGTTCATACATATAGGCCTCACTTAATCCTGTCTGCATCTCTGCCTCCCGAAACTCAAGGATTTGGCTGAACTAAGTGGCTGGGTTGGTGAAGAAAGGGGTGATTTGTGGGCTTCACTTTAAAACTGGTTTCTGTTTTCTATTCTAATGGCCTGGACAGAAAAGGCCCAGAGATATGAGAAGGGGTAAACCTAAAAGATTCCCCTCAGCCCAAACTAAGTATAGTGGAACAAAGGGTTTTGGACAGGTGTGATGTGCCTTGCACACCTTCCTCCAAAGAGCTTTTTTTTTCCACCTAATATGGGACATTGAAAAATGAATCCCTGCCTTTTGTCATCTAGTGGTTATGAATTGAATGGTGCCTTTTAACCCTGTTTCCAAATCTTTTGTCCCCAGAATACAATAAGGATGCCAGCCTGTTAAATCAAGCATTCCATGGTCCAGGGACAGCCAACTGACCTGGAGTCTGAAAGATCCTTCCCAATGTGGGAAGACCACCCTACCCTCCACACCCCAACTTTTATTAGGGATTTCTGGACCCAAGGGTATGTAGGACGATGACCATGTCCAGCTTGAAGCAAGTAGAGGAGCAAAAGACCTTTGCCCATTTTCTTTTATAAGATTATAAAGGGTCTTAAGTCTGAGAGGGGGGAACTGTTATTTTTTTATTGTTATAAATATATATTAATTATTTATTTTTAAAAAGATGAATATAAAAAAGGGTTAAGCCAAAGAACTTGTATGCATGACCCATGGACATGAACTAAAGGGGGTTGGATTGCTGGGGGGAGGAGGGTACTGAGTGGAGGGGAGCAAAGAGAGAAATATTTGGAACTATTATAACAACATAATCAATAAAATATACAAAAAAAAAGAGTAGAGGCCAAAATATCTGTTGAGAGGATTGACTGGATTTAGTGGTTAGTAGTCATTTTCTGAGTATCTTTGGCTGGTCGGAGTTTGTGGAATGAGGAAGGCCAATAGGCCATGTGACTGAAGAACTTACAGATGTCTAATAGAAGAGATATACACATATAAATAGTAAAAACTGTGCCACCTGATCAATGTCATTGAGATAGAAACAAAGCTTGGTAGAATCGTAGAAGGGAGAATGACAAATTTCCTAGAGGAGGCAGGAAAGGCTTGCAGAAGTATGAACACTAAATTTGACTCTTAAGTGATAACTGAGACTCAGGAGCAGAGGTGGGAAAAGTTTCAGACTCTGTAAGAACTGGATGTTACAGAAATTTGGCATAAATGCTGAACATTTAGAAGCTCAGTAGTAGGACCATTGAGGAAAGGAACAGGAGATGATATAAGGTAGGACCAGAGTTTGAAAAACCTTGTACGTCAAAGTGGGAGTTTGGGTTTTATTCTATGGGCAGGAGTTAACAAACAGAGCTTTTCAACCTGAAAAAAATCAACCATGAACAAATTTTTTTCTTTTAAATGAAAGAAAGCTAGAGATAATGTTTCACTATCTTGACAGAGAAACTAGTCAGGGAGCCATTTCAATAGCTTGAGTGAGATGTGGCAAGGATCCTCAGTGGCAGTGGAGATGAGAACAGAGGCCCTGGAAGAATACACACAGAGTGATGACTTTGGGAGAAGTTGACAGTGGGACTGAGGTTCCCATGATGGTAATTCATTCAATTAATCTGAGAACACAGAATGAAAGTGAGCTTTTCTTTTATTCAACACACCTTTCACTGATAATCTTCTATGTTCCAGGAGCTGCTTAGGAACCTGGAATGTGATGACTGAGAAATAGCTCCTACCATCAAGAATCTCAGTGTTTAGTGGGGAGGGTGTAAGATTAAAAGTAGGTAAGTATGTTATGATAAATGCAATGATGACTAATGATGGCCAAATTACTATGTGTTAGACACTTATTTCAGTCCCTTCAGGCTACTACAATAGAGTAACATAAACTGGGTAGCTCAAACAATAGAAATTTATTTCACACAGTTCTGGAGTCTGGGAAGTCTAGGATCAAGTTGCTAACAAATTCTGTGTCTGGTGAGGACACGTTTCCTGGGCAGATGATTGTCTTCTCATTGGATTCTCACATGGTGGGGAGCAAATAGAAAGGACCTGTGTAATTTTTAAATTGAATTTATTGGGGTGACATTGTTTAATAGGATCACATAAACTTGAAATATACATTTCTCTTTTATAGCTTATTTATTTATTTTTAATTGATTATGCTATTACAGTAGCCCCACTCTTTCCCTGTTGCCCCACTCCACACCACACCCTCCACTCCCTCTGATGATCCCCTCTCCTTTGTTCATGTCCATGGATCATGAATATAAGTTCTTTGGAAACTCCATTTCCTATACTAGATCTTAGCATCCCCCTGCTATTCTGTAACTACCAATTTGTACTTAATCTCTTCACCTTTTCCCCATTCTCCCAGGTTCCCCTCCCCACTGACCACCATCTCAATGTTCTCCATATCTATGATTCTGTTTCTGTTCTGCTTGTTTTCTCTGTTTTTGGATTTAATTGTTGGTAATTATGAAACCAGAAAAGCTGGTGTTCATGCTGCCTTTCATCTACTAGATAAGCAGAGATGAATTGAATCTTTACGGGCACTTTATTCAGATGGTCAGTGATCTGAGAAGACAGCAGGTTTGTACCCCAACAGACTGTCTTAAATTCCATTATAAATGGACCCTTTTTATAAGGAGAAGAAAAGTGTAGGTAAGGGGTTTGGAGTTCAGGGAAAAAGTTAATCAGATAAAAGCTGTAGCATTCTTTCATTTGTGTCCTGGCCAGTGGTCCTTGTGCACTGGGTGGTAGTTTTTGTGTCCTGGGTGTTGGTCTTTGTGTCCTGGTCACTGGTCATCTCACTCTTGAATACAATGGCTCAGATACCTTGCAGTCCTCCTGAGGCACAAAGGTGGAACTGCTTATGGTTTCCTGGAGTCAAGGTGGGTGGTATATCCAATTCCTGAAACAATAGCTTTTTACATGCATTGATTACTCAGCTTATTAGCTGTTACCTGAAACTAAACTTTTACAACATTTGAGTCCACCATCAGTTATGTATTTATTGCCATTTTAATGTTCATTGTTTTGACGATCTACTTTTTCCTAAATACGTCCCTTTAACATTTCATATAATAATGGTTTGGTGATGATGAACTCCTTTAGCTTTACCTTGTCTAGGAAGAACTTTATCTATCTTTCCATTCTAAATGACAGCTTTGCTGGATAGAGTAATCTATGTTTTAGGTCCTTGCTTTTCATCACTTTGAACATTTCTTGCCAATCCCTTCTAGCCTGCAAAGTTCCTTTTGAGAAATCAGCTGACAGTTTTATGGGAATTCCTTTGTATGTAATTACCTGCTTTTTTCTTGCTGCTTTTAAGGTTCTCTCTTTGTATTTAATCTTTAGCATTTTAATTATGATATATTACTGTGGTCCTCTTTACAACCTTCTTGTTTGGGACTCTATACTTCCTGGACTTGCATGTCTATTTTCTTCACCAAATTAGGGAAGTTTTATTTTATTATTTTTTTTTCAAATAGCTTTCCAGTTTCTTGTTGTTTCTCTTTTCCTTCTGGACCCCTTTAATGCAAATGTTGGAATGTTTAAAGTTGTCCCAGAGGTTCCGTCCACTGTCTTTGATTTTTTAGCTCCTTTTATCTTTTTGCTGTACTGACTGGATGTCTTTCTTCCTTATATTTTAAATCTTTGATTTGATTCTTGGCTTCATCCACCCCATTATTGATTCCCTGTAAGTTGTTCTTTATTTCAGTTAGTATATCCTACATTTCTGCCTGGGTGTTTTTATGCTGACGAAGTATCCACTGAGTTCCTTGAGGATCCTTATAAACAGTGTTTTGAATTCTTCATCTGATAGGTTGCTTATCTCCATTTTGTTGATTTCTTTTTCTGAAGTTTAGATTAGTTCTTTAATTTGGACTATATTTATTTGTCTCCTCATTTTTGCTACCTCCCTGTGTTTATTTATTTGCATTAGGTAAAGCTGTTTTGACTCCATGTCTTGGTAGCATGGCCTAATACACTAGGTGTCCTGCAGTGTACAGTAGCACAGCCTCCCATACCTACCAATTTGTGTACTTGAGATGCTCCCTCCATGTGGGTTGAGTACTTCCTCATCTTGTAGATGAGACTTGATTGCTTACAGCAGGCTGATGGGAGGTATTTACCCAGTCCAGATATCTTCTAGGACTGGCTGTGACCTCTGGCCAGTAACCACCTCCCTTTGTGGCTTCTGGAGGTGGTTGGGTGGTGCTCTGATATGATCTGTAACTATATGCTGGGTGCAGGCAAAGGTCAACCTCTCCCCTTGTTCTGTCTGGGGCCCCTTGACATAAGCTCTAAAGTGATCTGCTGTTGGCTGCTGCTAGTTCTGGGCCTGGGACCACTCAGTGAGAGGCAAGGGGGCTTCTCTCAGTGGTTGCTTACTTGAATGGATTTAGGGTGGTCTGAAGCCTATGCCTAGCCCAGCCCTTCATATGGAAAAGTCCTGTTACCAGTGTGAGAGGGTTGCTTGTGTTGGCCCATAAGTTGGACGGGGAAGACCCTTAAGTAAGATGGAGATTCAGATACAGGGCTGCTGCCAAAGTTCTTTGTAGGAAAGGGCTCAGGAAAGGTAAAATAGCTGCTATCTGCTCTTCTGTCAGGAGGAACTTGTCCCCCAGCTCTTGTCTTGATGCCAAATACTTCAGTTCTCCACTGTGTGCCACTGGTGCCCTTCAAGCTGCTGCCCCGGTGCTGAAGCCCAGAGATAGTGAGTCCGCATAAGTCCATAGGTGTTGCGTGGCCCTTTAACAGGAGAGGGCTGAGAATACTGAAGTTTCTCCTGCCAACCCAACCCCCATTGATTTTCACAGCTAGCAGTTAGGGGACTTATCCTCTTGGCACAGGAATCCTGGTCTGGCTAGTATGGTGTGGGGCTGGGATCCCTTGTTCCTAAGATATCCCTTTGTTTTATACTTACCACATTTGGATTGGGGACCAGCTGGTCAGCGTGTCCTCCTATCCTTCTGGATATATGTGGCTTTTTTAATTCCTTAGTGATCAGGCTTCCGTACAGCTCAGTTTTCTGATGGTTCTTAGTAATGTTCTATATTTTAGTTATAAGTTTGTTGTGGTTGTGCCAGGAGGTGAGCTGCATTACATATACCTCCATCTTGTGGTTTCTAGGATATATCAGACTCTTCCCAAGGGGTGGGAAGCCAAAGGCAGGCCTACTGGGCTGGGCTGAGCTGGGCAAGGTGGGGGGAGAGCTAACAGAGGTCAAGTATATTTTTCTATGATATAAAATCTGTATATTGCACTGTGTGCCCAACACCCAAAGCCAAATCACTTTCCTTCACCATGTATTAGGTCCCAGTCACCCCAACCCTCACTCCACTCCCTCTCCTCTGGTAACCACCACACTATTGTCTGTGTCTATGGGTTTCAGTTTTATATCCCACACATAAGTGAAGTCATATGGCTCTTAGCTTTATCTGACTGACTTATTTCGCTTAGCATAATATTCTCAAGGTCCATCCATCTTGTTGCAAATGGCAGTATTTCATCTTTTCTTATGGCTAAGTAGTATTCCATTGTATATATGTACCACCTCATCTTTATGTCTTGTCCACCATGAATAATGCTGCAACAAACATGTCAGCAGCCGTCCGTCTCGACAGACGATGGTGTAGCTTCTTAAAAGTCTATCTGCACCGCCGAGAATGGTTGTGCAGTCCGACTCGGGAGTGACACGGTATCTGTCTCCTCCCGTGTTGAATCGACATCTTGCGATGACGCTGGAGTGTCCTCTCCAGTGAAGCTGAAGCTACAGAGCCTGGGCAGGGTGATATGGAGGGTCTGCTGTTGCCCATGCAGCAGACCCCCCCTCTCTTCGCAGCTGAAGGGTCCAAGGGAAAGACGGAGTCAATACAGCTTGGCTTCAGGTGCGCCGCAGGAGTTGCCGCTGTTGACTACAACGTCAAACCGCCTTAGGGACTCCGGCTCCAGATTTTCTGTCGGGGTTTACTCCCTTAGCCTTTCCCCTGAAGAGGTATGCCGCAAGGCAGCGGAGGTTTTTTTTTTTGGAGTCAGAGTTTTCCTTCTCTGATGTGCCCTGACTGGAAGATCGAACCAGCGACACTTAGCTCGCAGGCCGATGCTCAATCCACTGAGCCAAACCAGCCAGGGGGTGCAACAAACATACAGGTTCATATATCTTTACAAGTACATGTGTTTGAGTTTTTTGGGTAAATATGCAGGATACGGATTGCTGGATCATATGCTAACTTTATTCTTTTTTTTTTTTTTAGAAAATTACAGACTGTTTTGCACAGTGGCTGTAGAAGTTTACATTCCCACCAGCAATCAATAAGGGCTCCTTCTTCTCCATAACCTCTCCCACACTTATTATTACTTGCCTTGTTGCTAATAGCCATTTAACAGGTGTGAGGTTGTGTCTTATTTTAGCTTTGATTTACATTTCCCTAATAGCTTGTGAAGTTGAACATCTTTTCTTGTATCTGTTGGTCATTCATATGTTTTCTTGAGAGAAGTGTCTATTCAGGTCCTCTGCCCATTTTTAATTGGATTGTTTTTTTGTTGTTTGTTTAGTGTTGAGTTTTATGAATTCTTTATATGTTTTGGGTATTAACCCTTTGTAGGAGTTGTTTGGAAATACCACCTCCAAGTCATT
This sequence comes from Furipterus horrens, assembly GCF_987537825.1. NCBI lineage: Eukaryota > Metazoa > Chordata > Mammalia > Chiroptera > Furipteridae > Furipterus > Furipterus horrens. The sequence goes on from NW_028327177.1 coordinate 64,277,211, forward strand.
TGGTTGTCTTTTTGTTTTGTTGTCAGTTTCGTCTGCTGTACAGAATATTTTTAGTTTGATATAGTGCCACTTATTTATTTTGCCTTTATTTCCCTTGCTTTTGGGGTCAAATTAATAAAATGTTCTCTACAACTAACATCCATAAGTTTACTACCTATGTTTTTTTCTATGTAATTTGTTTCAGATCTTATATTTAGGTCTTTGATCAATTTTAAAATAAACTTTTACAGGGAGAAAACTGTAACCTAATTTTCTTTCTTTTTTTCTTTTTTTCTTTTTTCCTTTTTTTTTTTTTTGCAGATGGCTTTACAATTTTCCCAGCATTATTTATTGAAGAGGCTTTTTTTTCTCCATTGTGTTTTGGGCCTCTTTGTCAAATATTATCTGCCCATAATATATGTGGTTTTATTTCTGAGCTCTAAATTCTATTCCATTGAGCTGTATGCCTGTTTTGCTGCTAATACCAAGCTGTTTTGATTATTGTAGCTCTGTAATATAATTTGAAGTCAGGTAGTGTGATACTTTCAGCTTTGTTCTTTTTTTCTATAGCTTGCTTTGGCTACTTAGGGTCTTTTGTGATTTCATAAAAATCTGATGATTTTTGTTTTATTTCTTTAAAAAATGACATTGGGCCCTGGCTGATGTGGCTCAGTTGGTTGGAACATCTCCCCATACACCAATAGTTTTGGACTTTGACTTCCAGTCAGGGCACATACCTAAGTTTTAGGTTTGATCTCTGCTTGGGGTGCATATGGGAGGCAATCAATTATTTGTTTCTCTCTCACATTGATATTTCTCTCTCCCTCTCTCTCTATCTCTCTAACCAATAAATAACCAATAAACATACTTTTTTAAAATGACATTGAGATTTTGATGGGGATTGCATTAAGTCCAGATATTGCTTTGAGTAATATGGCAATTTTAACTATGTTGATTCTTCCAATCCAAAAACATGAAATACCTTTCCATCTTGTGTCTTTTTCAGTCTCTCTTAATAATGCTTCATAGTTTTCAGTATATAGGTCTTTCATATCCTTTGTTAAGTTTATTCCTAGGTATTTTATTCTTTCGGTAGCAATTGCAAAAGGACTTTTTATTTCTTTTTCTGAAGTTTTGTTGTTATATATAGGAAAACAGTAAATTTTTGTGCATTAATTTTGTATCCTGCAACTGCACTGTATTTGTTTATTGTTTCTAATAGGTTTTGTGTGTGTGTGTGTGTGTGTGTGTGTGTGTGTGTGTAATATTTAGGATTTTCTATACACAGAACAATATCATCTGCAAGAATGACACTTTTACTTCCTTTTCCCAATATGGATGCCTTTATTTTTTCCCTTGTCTTATTGCTCTGGCTAGAAATTTTAGGACTATGTTGAATGAGGAGTAAGAATGGGCATCCTTATCTTGTTCCTGATGATAGAGGAAAAGCTTTAAATTTTTTGCCATGGAGTATAATATTGGCTGAGGGTTTGTCATATTTGTCCTTTATTATGTTGAGTTACTTTCCTTCTATACCTCTTTTACTGAGTGCTTTAATCATAAATGGATGTATCTTTTCAAATGCTTTTTTTTAACCTATTAATAAAATAATATAATTTTTACCTTTTCTTTTGTTAATGTCCTACATTACATTGATTTGTGTATATCGAGCCATCCTTGTGTCCCTGGAATGAACAACACTTGATTTTGATATATTATTTTTAATGTATTATTGTATTCTATCTTCTAGTATTTTGTTTAGAATTTTCGCGTCTGTTTTCAGCAAACATATTGATCTTAGTTTTCTTTTTCTGTGTGTTATCCTTGCAAGTTTTTGATATCAAGGTTATGTTGGCCTAATATAATGTGTTAGGAAGTATTGCCTCTCTTCAATTTTTTTGGAAGAGTTTGAGAAGAATAACTATCAAATACCCTTTGAATATTTTGTAGAATTTATTAATAAAGGCACCTGGTTCTGGACTTTTATTTCTTGAGAGGTTTTTTTTTTTTTAATTTTTAATTTTATTTATATTGTTTTTCCATTACAATTGTCCTACTTTTTTCCTTATTGCTAACCCCCGCCCAGCCCACCCCTTCTCCCACAGTCCATCCCGACCATGTTGTCCATGTTCATGGGTTATTTATATTAGTTCCTTTGCTAAACCCTTCCCCTACTTACCCCCAATAGTTGTTTCAATTTCCTCATTGCTGATTAGCCTATTTAGATATTCCAATTCTTCATAATTTAGTCTAAGAAGGCTATACATTTCTAGAAACTTGTCTATTTTTCCTTGGTTATTGAATTTGGTGGCATATAGTCTTTCATAGTATTCTAGTATGATTTTTTTTGTGTGTATCTGTGATGTCTGTGGTAACTTCTCCTTCATTTCTGACTTTGTTTTTATGGGTATTTTCTCTTTTTTTCTTAGTAAGTCTAGCCAGGGGTTTGCCAATTTTGTTAATTTTTTCAAAAAATCAGCTCTTCATTGTATTAATTTTTAATAGTCTTTTGTTCTCTATTTCATTAAACTCTGCTTTAATTTTGATTATTTCCTTTCTCCTGCTGAATTTTGGGTTGCTTTTGTTCTTCTTTTTCGGGTTCTTTCAAATGTAATGTTAGGTTGTTTATTTGGGATTTTTCTTGTTATTTGAGATAGGCCTCTAATGATATAAACTTCCCTCTTAATACTGCTTTCGCTGCATCCCAGAAATATTGATATATAATATTGTCACTTTCATTTGTCTCTATATATCTTTTTTTAAATCCTCACCCAAGGAAATACTTACCGATTTTAGAGAGAAAGGGTGAGAGTGAGACAAACATTGATATGAGAAAAAAAACATTGATTAGTTGCCTCCTGTAGACACCATGAGCAGGGATTGAACCTGCAATCTAGGTATGTGCCCCGAGCAGAAATCAACTGGCAACCTTTTTTTAATGTTCTAATATTTATTTATTTATTTATTGTTTTTCTATTATAGTTGTCCCACTTTTTCCCCTTGGTCCCCACCACACACACCCAGCCCTTCTCCCACAGTCAATTCTTACTCTGTTGTCCATGTCCATGGGTCATTTATACTAGTTTTTTGACTAGACCATTCCCATTTCTACCCCTTCTACTCCCCCGCCCCCTGCCCCGGTCACTCTTAGTCTGCTCCTTCTTTACATGACTCTAGTTCTATTTTGCTCATTTGTTTGAGTTGTTCATTTGTTTCCTGTATTAGGTGATATCATATGGTATTTGTCTTTTGTTGCCTGGCTTATTTCATTAGGCATAATTCTCTCTAGTTCTATCCATGTTGTTGCAAATGGTAGAAGTTCTTTCTTTCTATTGCATAGTACTCCATTGTGTAGATGTACCACTGTTTTTTGATCCACTCATCTACAGATGGGCACTTAGGTTGTTTCCAGCACTTGGATATTGTAAATAGCACTGCTATGACATAAGGGTGCATAGGTTCTTTTGAATTGGTGTTTCAAGATTCTTTGGGTATAATCCTAGCAATGGAATTGCTGGATAAAACAGCAGTTCTATTTTTAGATCTTTAAGGAAATTTCATGCTGTTTTCTATATTGGCTGCACCAGTCTACATTCCCAACAACAGCGCACTAGGGTTCCTGTTCCTCTACATCCTCACCAGCACTTATGGTTTATGGATTTGTTGATGATGGCCATTCTGACCAGTGTGAGGTGGTATCTCATTGTGGTTTTAATTTGCACCTCTCTGATGGCTAGTGATGTTGAGCATCCTTTCATATGTCTATGGATCTTCTGTATGTCCTCTTTAGAGGAGTGTTTGTTCAGGTCCTTTGCCCATTTTTTAATTGGGTTGTTTGTCTTCATGGTCTTGAGACATATAAGTTCTTGATATATTTTGGAGATCAATCCCTTGTCTGAGGTATCATTGGCAAATATGTTTTCCCATATGGTTGGTTCCCTTTTCATCTTGCTGATTTTTTTTTTTTTTTTTTTTTTTTTGCTGAAAAAACTCTTTAGTTTGATGTAGTCCCATTTGTTTATTCTGTGCTTTATTTCCCTTGCCTTAGGAGCTATATCGGCAAAAACGTTGCTACATGGAATATCTGAAAATTTCCTGCATATGTTTTCCTCTAGGACTTTTATGATGTCATGGCCTACATTTAGTCTTTTATTCATCTTGGGTTTATTCTAGTATATGGTGCAAGTTGGTTGTCTAGTTTCATTTTTTGCAAGTCTCTGTCCAGTTCTCCCAGCACCATTTGTTGAAGAGGGTCTTCTCACTCCATTTTTATACTCCACCCCCCCTTTGTCAAATATTAGTTGACCTTATAGACATGGGTTTATTTCTGGGCTCTCTGTTCTGTTCCATTTATCTATATGTCTGTTCTTATGCCAGTACTAGACTGTTTTGATGACAGTGGCTTTGTAGTATATTTTCATATCAGGTACTGTGATTCCTCCTACTGTGTTCTTCTGACTCAAAATTGCTGTGGCTATTCAGGGTCATTTTTGGTTCCATATAATTTCTGAAGTATTTGTTCTTGGTCTGTACAATATGTCATTGATATTTTGATAGAGATTGTGTTGAATCTATAAATTGCTTTGGGTAATATGAACATTTTAGTAATCTTGATTCTTCCCATCCATGAACATGGTATATGTTTCCATTTATTTGTATCTTCCTTAATTTCTTCCTTCAGTATTATGTAGTTTTCCAAGTACATGTCTTTTACCTCCGTGGTTAAAGTTTATTCTTATGTATATTTTTATTCTTTGGGGTGAAAAGTTCTATATATGTCAACTAAGTCCATTTGATCTAGAGTGTTGTTCAGTGCCTCAGTATCCTTGGTGTTTCTTTGCTTCGAAGAGCTGTCCATTGGTTACAGAGAGGTGTTAAAGTCCCCTACTATGAATGTGTTGCTATTGATATTCTTTTGTAGTCTTCCAAGATTTTCCTTATATAGTTGCGTGCTCCTATGTTGGGTGGATATATGCTTATAAGATTTATATATTCTTGATGGATTGCTCCCCTAAGTATTATAAAATGTCCTTCTTTGTCTTTTTTTATGCTCTCTGTTGTGAAATTTATTTTGTCTGATACAAATATTGCTACTCCAGCTTTTTTTTTAAATGTCCGTTTGCTTGAAATACTTTTTTTAATCCCTTCACTTTCAGTCTGTGTAGTCTCTTTTGAGGTGGGTCTATTGTAGACAGCATATATATGGATTATGTTTTCATATCCATTCAGCTACCTTTTGTCTTTTGATTGGAGCGTTTAATCCATTTACATTTAAGGTCATTATTGATAAGTATTTATTCGTTGTGACATTTTCCCTTTATACCTGTGTCCCTCGCCCTCTCTTTTTTTCTTCTTCTTAAAGCATTCCCTTTAGCATCTTTTGCACTGGTTTGGTGAAGTTGTATTCTTTTAGTCTTCTTTTGTCTAGGAACTCCTTATTTCACCTTCCATTTTGAAAGGGAGCCTTGCTGGATAGAGTAGTCTTGGTTGTAGGCATTTGTTTTTCATTGCTTGATATATTTTTTCCATTCCCTCCTGGATTGTAGTATTTCTGTTGCGATATCAGCTAATAGCTTTATTGGAGCTCCCTTGTGTTTTATTTGCTGTTTTTCTCTTGCTGCCTTTAGGATTCTCTCTTTGTCTTTAAATGTTGCCATTTTAATTATGATTTGTCTTTGAGTGGGCCTCCTTGGGTTCATCTTCATTGAGGTCCTTTGTACTTCCTGGACTTTCATGACTTTTTCTCTCCTCACGTTCAGGAAGTTTTTTCCATTACTTTTTCAATCATGTTTCCTATCTTTTGCTTCTTTTCTTCTCCTTCTGGTACCCCTATGATATAGATAATATTATGTTTCATGTTGTCCCACAGCTCTCTAAAACACTATTTTTTTTCAGCCTTTTTTTCATTTTGTTGCACTCTCTGGGAATTTTTTTCTACATTTTTCTATAGCTCACTGATCCAATTTTTTATTCATACAGCCTGCTTTTGATTCCTTCTACTGTGTTCTTCAGTTCAGAAATTGTATTCTTCATTTCTTCCTGGTTCTTATTGATAGTTTCTCTGTCCTTTTTAATGCTGGTGTAATTCTCAGTAAGTTCCTTGTTGTTTCCCTGGAATTCTTTGTAGTTTTCTTGAAGTTCTTTGTAGTTTTCCTGGACTTCTTTGTAGTTCCCCTGGAGTTTTTTGTAGTTTTCTGTGAGTTTGTTGAATTCATTAAGCTTCCTCATTACCATTGTTTTGAATTCCATGCCTGATAGTTTGCTTGCCTGTATTTCACTTATTTCTCCTTCTGGGAATTACTCCTTTCCTTTCAATAGGGTATTGTTTCTTCCTCTCCTCATTTTAGCTGGATCTTATGTTTTTTTCTGCTTCTTTGGTTGATCAGCTTTTATTTCCTGCCTTTGTGGTGTGATTTTGTATGGTAGGAATCATGTGGGATTCAGTGGTGCAGGCTCCTTTATCTCATGAACTTGATGCTCTTGGGGTGCCCTTTATGTCTTTTACCAAATTGGCAACCTTTTGGTGTATGGGATAACACTTCCTCTGGCTGAGCCAACTGACCAGGGATTTATATGTCTTTTGATCTCACCTTTTATTTATTCTTTGATTCAGTCACTTTTTAGTAGAATGTTGTTTAATTGCCACATATTTGTGGGGTTTTTACTTCCTTTTTTATAGTTGATTTTTTAATTTTAAAACATTATAGTCAGAGAATATGCTTATTATGATTTCAATTTCCTTACATTTGCTGAGGCTAGTTTTGTGACCCACCATATGGTCTATCCTTGAGAATGTTCCATGTGCACTGCAGTAGAATATATAATATGATGCTCTGGGATGAAAAGCTCTGTAAATGTCAGTTATGTCTGTTTGCTCTAATGTGTCATTTAAGGCCTGTATTTCTTTATTGATTTTCTGTTTAGATGATCTATCTAGAGCTGTCAACAGAGTATTAAAGTCCCCAACAATTATTGCGTGATGGTCTGTTTCTCCCTTTAGTTATGTGAGCAGTTGCTTTATATATTTTGGTGCTTTATGATTGAGTGCATATGTATTAAGAAGTGTTATGTCTTCTCAATGTAGTATTGTCCCCTTTATCACTATAAAATGTCTATCTCTGTCTCTTGTTACCTTTTTTATCTTGAAAAATATTTTTTCAGATATAAATATGGCTACACCTACTTTTTTGTGGGTGTTATTTGCTTGAAGAATCATTTTTCTACTTTTTCACTTTGAATCCACTGTTGCCTTTACAGCTTAATGTGTCTTCTGAAGACAGCATATGGTTGAGTTTTTTTTTTTTTTTAATTCAATCTGCTACCTTGTGTCTCTTTATTGGTGAATTCAGTCCTTTACATTTAGGGTAATTATTGATGTATGAGGATTTCTTATAGTCATTTTTTTTTCTTTCTTGTAACTCTGTGCGTCCATTGGTATTTTCCTTTTGTGTTTTTGTCTGTTGTATTTGTTTAGTGGTATTCCATACTTCTTTACTCTTTTTATAAGTTATGTGTCCCAGTTTTCTTTTGTGTGTGGGGGGGGTTTACAATTAGGTTTATGAAAAAGAAACTTTTACATATACAGCAGTTTCTTTTCTTGAGTGCATTTGGTCTCCATCTTTCTTCACAAATTCAGACTTTTACCCCTGTCCCTTTTATGTTTTTGTTGTCACAAAGTATCCTTGCTTATACTGTAAGTTTGATCATGATCTTACTCACAGTGTTGTGACCTTTTGTTCTTTTTTTCCTGCAGTGGAGGTCTTCTGGATGGTAAATTCCCTCAGCTTCCCTGTGTCTGGGAAAGTCTTTATTTCTCCTTCATACTTAAAGAATATCTTTGCTAGATATATTATTTTTTCTTGTGCTCAAGTTCCTCTCTTCTTCTCTCTGCATTATTTCTAAACTTTTATCTTTGATATCACTAATTCTTTCCTCCATCTGGTCAGCTCTACTTCCCATGTTTGCTAGTTCCTTCCTGATCTGATCTCTTTTATTGAATTCTCCATGTCTAGGATTTCTGCTTGTTTCTTTTTTAAAGTTTCAGTCTCTTTGGTAAAGTACTTGTTTTGTTCTTTAATTTGTTTCCTGGGTGTATTAAATTGCTGGTCTGTATTTTCTCACATTTCATTGAGTAATTTCAAAATGGCAATCTTGAGGTCTCTATCATTTATATCATATTTTTCCATATATTCAAGTTTGCTTTCTTGAGTTTTCATTTTCTTTCTGAGCTGTCTTGTTATTTTTGTTATTCATGGTATTTTATGGGTTCTTTCTCTCTCTAAGCATCTACATACAAGTGAACTAAAAAGATCTTACTATTATTTTCCAGAACGTGGTTCTGAATCACAAGTTTTTTAGCTCTGTGAAATCCCAAACATGAACCTTGCAGCTGCCATCAGTATATTTGCAATGCTTGAAGGTGGGGTTGTCTGAGGACCATGGCTGCCTTCTTTGTTTTGTTTTCTTGGTAAAGGCAACCTCAGATATCCATCAGGGTCCCCCAGTTAAGTGTCTATATCAGGGCTCAGTCACAGTGTACCCTCTGCTCTGGGAAGATAGTGATCTGTAGGAACAGTTCTTGTATTTGTAGATGATGCGCTCTGCACCTTTACACCAAGGATAATGGGGGGAGAGATTTTGGAGTCTACCCTCAGCAGGGCTCCATGACTTTGGCTTTCTTTATTCTTTTAGGATGCCAACTGTCTGACAGCCATGACAGAATCCTTGTGCTGTGTCCTTGCTCCGGTCTCCCAACTCAGCTACAAGTCTCACTGATCACTCTTGCAGGAATGTCCACTGAGCCTCTCAGTTCCTCCCAGATGAAGAAAAGAGCAGCCACAGCTAACTTCCTCTCCTCTCTGGGCTGAGCCTAGCATCTCTCCCAGATGCAATGTTGCATTCATAGCCAATCTGAGCCCTTCTCCCTCCTTGCTTCCTTATTTGTTCCACTTGCACACCTTTAGATGCTTCATTGCAAAAATCTGTTAGGCATGCCTGCATGCTGAACAAGGAATCCCTTGTTGAGTTATAGCTATTCAAATTGTTGAAATTTCAGTGGGAGATACCAAGAGATCTCTCATATCACCATTCCCTTATATCACTCTTTGTTCTAAAAAAAAAGGATATCAATCCCATTTATAAGGGCTCCACCCTTAGGACTTAAAAAACCTCCCAAATGCCTGCCTCCTAATACAATCATATTGAAGGTTTAGGATTCCAACTTATGAATTTAGGGGGACACAAACATTTTATTCATAGCAACACTTCTAAATATGTTACATGAAAAACATTTTTATATTTTTATAATGATATTTTTTAAATGTGCTATTATTATTCCCACTTTACATGTGAAAAAGTAAAACACAGAGAGACCAGTCAGCTGTTCAAAGTCACAAAACTGGTGGTGAAGGTAGTCATACTGTAAAAGGCATGTGGTCCCAGAATCCATCCTACTGAAACTATACACACTTCCTCTTTGATGGAGATATATGCAGGGTATTCTCTGCATGGAGGTAAGTGTGTTAAGAATTTTGTTCTGGATGTTAATTTGGAGTAATACAGTACTGAAATCTAATTTCCTAAAAGACAATTAGAAATTTAAATTTAGAGGCTGGAAACTAGATGAAAACTAAAGATATAATTAAAAGTTGCATATAAGTAAAGAAATGGGGGTATATCTCCAGGGGAAATTATTTGCCCCAGGATAAGAGGCCTTATTCTGGGATCCCTGACATACATACAGTGGTGTACAAAAGGACAAGCCAAGAAATGAAAGAGTAGGAATGTCGTAGGATCACCACTCATTGGAGAGAGTGGGATACAGATACCTGGATAAGAGTTTCTAGACAGGCAGAGTGAGGATGAACAATTGTCTCATCATCTGGCATTAACAGGTTCTTTGATCTATAAACTAGCTTCTTCAAATAGAAATCATCAATCACTCTTCACATGACCTTTTGTTCTCACCCCTTCACAATGTGACTGTCTTTGTGACAATAAAAATTGTTCTCACAAAAACCAACCATAACCTCCCAACTGCTGAATTCAACCACCTATTTTTCAGTCCTACATAACTTCCCTGAGCACTTGCGATGAATAGTTTCTCATTGGAGAAAGTAGTTTATAGAACAAAGAAAGCTATAGTTTGTTCATGCCAGATGATCAGACAGCATTTACGAAATAATTTTGAGGGGTAAGGGAACAGAACAGATCATTGCGGCTACCATTATTATATGGAAACAAGTTAGACCACAGATTTGGGATGGTCAAACACAGTGTCTGTTACTTGTGCTTCACCTCCATCATATTGCAACTTAGCAATGAATTCATAACACACTTATATTCATCAAGTAACTCATTTATTCAATAAACATTAAGCACTTGTTAGTGCTATACATACAAACTCAATGTATATGCAGGTTCTGGTATGTGTTCAGGGGGAGAGAAGAGGAAATGGTTTTGGGAGGGAAAGCTGACATGGGAAGCGTGCCAGGCATAGCAGTCAACATTGTAAAGCCAGAGAGAGCAAAAGAACACAGACTGTTCATTAAACTGTGTCAATTGCAGTGTGGCTACGTGTATGGGGGTTGGTGGGACATAGTATTATTATTGGCAGAAGCTACAAAAGCTAAAATCAAGACTTGATGATAGGGGACAAGTTTGAATCAGATTTTATTTTAAAATCATTAAAAACTATATATGTACTACATTTTAATATTAGTATTAGCAATACTGACATATGCTTCTCCCCCTGAAAATATGCATAATCATTATACTTATGAATGTGAAATGCATGTGCTATACAAAAATTATTTTATTAGCAAGTGTTCATGTTCTCAAGCTGATGTTTCAATATGTTCCATCCTTTATTCTTTCTTATTGGTAAAAGTTGTGCATGGTGAATGCAGATGGCATTGTCTTCCCTGTAAAGCTCCCGATGGAGATGGTTCAAGGAATAGAAGATTGTTCCTTGGACCTTGCCCAGTTCACATGCTGTAACCACATGGTAAACAAGCATACTGCCATGCACTAGAGAAACAGTGAACACTGCTTTCAACCCTTCATAGCAATCAGTTTTCAGGGAGGAAAATTCAAAAAGTAAAGGGAAAAATGTAAAGGAAGGAAAAGTGGAATAAATGGAAAGTCAGGGAAGGAAGAGGAGGGAGAGGAAGCAAACAGGACATTGTGATACAGGAAGTCAAGAATAACGACCTTTTTGTTATAACTGGCTTTAGGATGGCATATTTGAGTAAATATGGAGCACTTACTTATTTTGTTTTGTTTTTCTTATTGTGACAGATGGTATGTGAAGCATGAATTTGGTGTAGATTAAAACTTGAGACATTAAACATGAGACCCCTTATCCCCAGAAGACAGAAAACAAAGTTGTTCATTATTTTCTGTAGGACAATCAACACTAACGAGCAAAAAACTAGTACAGAATGTTCAGCTTCCAACATCAACTGTGTGTGTATGCATGGCTCAGATACAGGAAGAATACCTGATAAATGTAGAGGAGAAAGGAAATTAACATTTGTTTGATGGGATTCATTGTAGAAGCTGCCAACCACAGCCCATACCCCATTTGAAGATGGGGAGAAAGGTGTTTCAATGTGTACCCCAAGCTTTGTGAGAACCTCACAGACTATGTCATGTGCCTCTGTGTTTTTCTGTGACCTGCCATGCCCTTTCCACCAGATTCCAGATAGCCCTTTCTTTTCTTATCTAGTTGTCAGATTTCACTTCCTCACATTCTGCTCAAATATAAAATATCAAATACTTGCCTCCATGAATATTTTCATAGAGATTTAAGCAAAATCAGTCACCCACATCTGGACTTCAACACACCCTCCAATTCCATTTCTCTGTAATTGTTAGTTTCTGGTTTGTCAGAGATTATCAGGGCCTGAGGGTGAAAAATAAGTTTGTTCATTCTTTTAAAGTTGTGTAAGCAAAGGACATGCTCTGGGTTAGTTATTAAAGTAGCTAGTACATTTTTAGGGTTTACTATGCACCAGGCACTGAGGATTTTATCTACATTTTTCTAATTTAATCCCAACAATACTGCATGTGATTTCCAAGAAGAGGAGACTTGGTTCACTTTGTGTAGGTTCCTCAGTGTCTGGAACAGTGCCTGCAACCTGCAGCTTCTCAAGAACTCTTTGTTGACCAGTGTAATCAATTAATCAATGAAGAAACAGCTTTATGGACAATGAATCATTCCCATAGGACAAGTGAAGGATCTGGCATAAGTGAAGTTAAGCTATTTGACTGTTACACATAAAATATGGTGTAGTTGAAAACATGTCTGCTAAGACCATGGTCAATGCTCTTGAAACACTGTAGCAGTGCTCTATCCAGCTGGCTGGGCCATAGAAACTAGTCCCTGCACAAAGCAAAGAACAGCAGTAGCAAGTACAGACATGATCACACTACCACCAACACTTTAATCAGAAATGAGATTTAAGTGCTGCAAAGATTTTCAAGTGAACTTAATTAATTTATGTAGAAATTTAAAATGAAAAGAGTGAGTGGGTTTTCAGATTTCTGCCATCACCCAAGGCATATGTGTGCTTTAAAACCCAGAGAAAACTAACCATGATCTGTGTGTCAGATGAAGGCTGGGCTTATGATGGAAACAAGCATTGTTCTTTCTACTGCAATGAAAAAGTACTTAATTGTATTTTAGGCATATAAAATAAAGACATAAAAATAGTTTTAATTGTGTTTTTGAATATTTTACTCATTTAAGTCCCTCAAATACTAAGATTTCCAGGTGGACAGGTAGAAGCATTGCTTAAAAAAATTAGTATCTTTAAAAGGTAAAGTCTATCTCACATTATTATAGACATTTAAAGTTTTCAGAGGTGAATGTTATAAGAAAGACTTATTTTAAACTTATAAAATGTATAGAAATCTCAGTTGATTAGCAATAAAGTGGATCTTGGTGATAAGTTGTAGTAATGAAGAGATATAAGCTGCTTAGATACTGAAAATGTCAAAAATTTTGAGTGGGGTCAGTTTTTTATTCTTCTTTCAGCTCATCTGCACCTTCAATAGTGTAGTGGGGTGACTAAGAAAACATATTCAGACACAGAACTTCTGTTACTTCAAATCACCACTCACTCACTCAACCACTGTAGTATCTTGGACAAGTTACTGAATGTCCCTATGCCTCAGTTTACTTGTTTGTGTAAAGGTTATAGTAGAACCTTGTAGGGTTCTTGTGCGAGCTCAATAAATTTGAATAAAATGCACTTAGAATACCGCCTGTCATATGAAACCAGTTAATAAATTTAGTTATTCTTACTGATGGAGGAAATCAAGAAGAAAAATTGAATAATGCCATTGTCATGATAATCCATATCTTAGTGTCTGCTTTCACCTATTCAGATTTAAGTATTATTAAGTGAGATAATTCTACAAGTGAGACACCATAAAAGTCAGCAGACATGCAGAAATGAATACAAAATGGGCCTCATCCTCGGAAGACAAGCTGTACAGATGCAACGAAGTGTAAAAACACAGCACTCAAGGCTGATGGGTTTGGAATTGTTTATAAAACCTCCACAAAACTATATCTACTGACATGAAAATAGCATTCCATTAATTTGTTTCTTTTTTGGTTTTTCAATTACAGTTGTCCCCTTTTCCCCTAATTTCTCTCCCCCACCCAACCCACCCCCTCTCCCGCAATCATATCCCTCCCCATTGTCCATGTCCACGAGTCTTTTATACGGGTTCTTTGACTAAACCCTTCCCTTACTTATCCCCCTTCTCTCCCTCTCCCCGCCCCCCTATTGACTGCTATTCTGCTCTTTGTTCTATTTAGTTCCTTTGTTTGTGTTGTTCTTTAGTTTCCTGTATTAGGTGATATCATATGGTATTTTTCTTTCTTTGCCTGGCTTATTTCACTAAGCATAATTCTCTATAGTTCCATCCATGTTGTTGCAAATGTCAGGAGTTCCTTCTTTCTTTCTGCTACATAGTATTCCATTGTGTAAGTGTACCACAGTTTTTTGATCCACTCATCTACAGATGGGCACTTAGGTTGTTTCCAGCACTTAGCTATTGTAAACAGTGCTGCAATGAACATAGGGGTGCATAAGTTCTTTTGAATTGGTGTTTCAAGATTCTTTGGGTATAATCCTAGTAGTGGAGTCGCTGGTTCAAAAGGCAGTTCCATTTTTAATCTTTTGAGGTAATTTCATACTGTTCTCCATAGTGGCTGCACCAGTCTGCATTCCCACCAACAGTGCAGTACGGTTCCCGTTTCTCCACATCCTCGCCAGCACTTGTTGCTTGTTGATTTGTTGATGATGGCCATTCTGAGTGGTGTAAAGTGGTATCTCATTGTGGTTTTTATTTGCATCTCCTTGGTGGCTAATGATATTGAGCATTTTTTCATGTGTCTATGGACCTTCTGTATGTCCTCTTCAGAGAAGTGTTCGTTCAGGTCCTTTGCCCATTTTTTAATTAGGTTGTTTGTTTTCTGGATGTTGAGTCATATCAGCACTTTATATATTTTGGAAATCAGTCCCCTGTCGCTGATGTCATTGGCAAATATGTTTTCCCATATGGTTGGTTTCCTTTTCATCTTGCTGATGTTTTCTTTTGCTGAGCAGAAACTCTTTAGTTTGATGTAATCCCATTTATTTATTTTTTCCTTTATTTCTCTTGCTTTAGGAGATGTATCTGTGAAGAGATTGTTACGTGAGATATCTGATATTTTCTTGCCTATCTTTTCCTCTAACACTTTTATGGTGTCATGGCTTACATTTAAGTCTTTGATCCATCTTGAGTTTATTCTCGTGTGTGGTGTAAGTTGGTGGTCTAGTTTCATTTTTTTGCAGGTCCCTATCCAGTTCTCCCAGAACCATTTGTTAAAGAGGCCCTTCTCACTCCATTTTATGTTCCTTCCTCCTTTATCAAATATTAGTTGACCATAGAGGCCTGGGTTTATTTCTGGACTCTCTATTCTGTTCCACTGATCTATATGTCTGTTCTTATGCCAGTACCAGACTGTTTTGATCACAGTGGCTTTGTAGTATTGTTTGATATCTGGTGTTGTGATTCCTCCTGCTGTGTTCTTCTGTCTCAAGATTGCTTTTGCTATTCGAGGTCTTCTTTGGTTCCATATGAATTTATGGAGTATTTGTTCTAGGTCTCTGAAATATGTCATTGGTATTTTAATAAAGATTGAATTGAATTTGTAAATTGCTTTGGGTAGTATGGCCATTTTGATGATGTTAATTCTTCCCATCCAAGAACATGGTATTTGCTTCCATTTATTTGTTTCTTCCTTAATTTCTTTCTTCAATGTTATGTAATTTTCAGAGTACAGGTCTTTTATCTCTTTGGTTAAGTTTACTCCTAGGTACTTTATTTTTCTTGTTGCTATAGTAAATGGTATTTTCTTTTTTGTCTCTGTCTCTGCTATTTTATTGTTGGTGTACAGAAATGCCTTAGATTTCTGTATATTTATTTTGTACCCTGCGATTTTGCCAAATTCACTTATTATATCAGTAGTCTTTTAGTGGAGTTTATAGGATTTTCTAGGTATACTATCATGTCGTCTGCATATAATGAAAGTTTTACTTCCTCTTTCCCAATTTGGATGCCTTTTATTTCTTTTTCTTGTCTGATTGCTGTGGCTAGGACTTCCAACACTATGTTGAAAAGGAGTGGAGAGAGTAGACAACCTTGTCTAGTTCCTGAGTTCAGGGGGAATGCTTTCAGTTTTTGTCCATTGAGTATGATGTTGGCCTCAGGCTTCTCATATATAGCCTTAATTATGTTAAGGTATGCTCCCTCCATTCCCATTTTGCTGAGAGTTTTCATCATAAGTGGGTGTTGTACTTTATCAAATGCTTTTTCTGCATCTATTGATATGATCATGTGATTTTTGTCTTTCATTTTGTTTAGGTGATGTATTATATTTATTGATTTGCGAATATTAAACCATCCTTGCATCCCTGATATGAAGCCCACTTGATCATGATGTATGATCTTTTTGATGTATTACTGGATCCTGTTTGCCAATATTTTATTGAGGATTTTAGTATCGCTGTTCATCAGTGATATTGGCCTGTAGTTTTCTTTCTTTGTTGTGTCTTGACCTGGTTTGGGGATTAGGATAATACTGGCTTTATAGAAAGAGTTTTGGATTTTCCCCTCTTCTTGGATTTTTCAAAATAGTTTGAGGAGGATAGGAGTTAGTTCTTTCCTAAATGTTTTGTAGAATTCGCCTGTGAAGCTGTCAGGCCCAGGGCTTTTGTGTGCTGGGAGATTTTGGATTATTGTTTCAATTTCCTTCCTTGTTATTGGTCTGTTGAGACTTTGACTTCTTCTTGATTCAGTTTTGGAAGGTTGTATGTTTCTAGAAATTTGTCCATTTGTTCTAGATTGTCAAATTTCTTGTCATACAGTTGTCTGAAGTAATTTCTAACTATCATTTGTATTTCTGAGGTATCAGTCGTGATTTCTCCTCTTTCATTCCTGATTTTGTTTATTTGGGTCTTCTCTCTTTTTTTCTTGATTAGACTGGCTAGAGGCTTGTCGATTTTGTTTACTTTTTCGAGGAACCAGCTCCTAGTTTTGTTGATCTTTTGGATTGTTTGTTTAGTCTCTATGTCATTTAGTTCTGCTCTGATCTTGATGATTTTGTTCCTTCTTCTTGCCCTAAGCTTTGTTTGTTGTTGTTGTTCTAGTTCTTGTAGCTTTATGGTTAGATTTTTTATTTGAGATTCTTATATCCTTTTCAGATATGCCTGTATTGCTATGAACTTCCCTCTCAGGACTGCTTTTGCTGTGTCCCACAAGTTTTGGGCAGTTGTGTGCTCATTATCATTAGTTACTAGAAATTTCTTGATTGCTTCTTTGATGTCATTGTTAACCCATTCATTATTTAATAGCATGTTATTCAATCTCCATGAGTTTGGGTGTCTTTGATTTTTTCCTCTGAGGTTGATTTCTAGTTTCAAGGCATTGTGATCTGAAAAGATGCTTGATATGATTTCAATTTTCTTGAATTTGTTGAGGCTTGTTTTGTGACCTATCATGTGGTCTATCTTTGAAAATGTCCCATGTGCACTTGAAAAGAATGTATATTTTTCTTCTTTGGGATGAAAAGTTCTATATATATATATCAGTTAGATGCATGTGGTTTAGTGTGTTGTTCAATGCCTGTATATCCTTGGTGTTTCTTTGCTTTGATGATTTGTCTATTGTTGATAATGGAGTGTTGAAGTCCTCTACTATGAGTATGTTGTTGTTGATATCCTTTTTGTGGTCTTCTAGTATTTGCTTTATGTATTTGGGTGCTCCTATGTTGGGTGCATATATGTTTATCAAAGTCATATCTTCTTGATGGATTATTCCTTTAAGTATTCTGAAATGTCCTTCTTTGTCTCTTTTTACTGTCCTTGCTTTGAAATCCGTTTTGTCTGATATGAGGACTGCTACCCCGGCTTTTTTTTCTGGTCCGTTTGCTTGGAATATTTTTTTATATCCCTTTACTTTCAGTCTGTGTAAATCTTTTGTTTTGAGGTGTGTTTCTTGTAGACAGCAAATATGTGGGTCCTGTTTTCTTATCCATTCCGTTACCCTATGTCTTTTAATGAGAGCATTTAATCCATTTACATTTAAGGTTATTATTGATGTGTATTTATTCATTGCACTTTGTACCTCTGTTCCTCTCCTCTCTTGTTCTTTTCTTCTTTTTTCTTAGAACACACCATTTAGCATCTTTTGCAATGCTGGTTTGGTGGAGATGTATTCTTTCAGTCTTCCTTTGTCTGAGAAACTCCTTATTTCACCTTCTATTTTGAATGAGAGCCTCGCTGGGTAGAGTATTCTTGGTTGTAGGCCTTTGTTTTTCATTGCTTGAAATATTTTTGACCATTCCCTTCTGGCTTGTAATGTTTCTGTTGAGAAATCAGTTGATAGCCTTATCGGAGCTCCCTTGTATGTTATTTGCTGCTTTTCTCTTGCTCCTTTTAGGATTCTCTCTTTGTCTTGGAATGTTGCCATTTTAACTATGATTTGCCTTGGAGTGGGTTTTGGGGGGTTCCTCTTCATTGGAACTCTCTGTGCTTCCTGAACTTGTACAACTTTTTCTCTCATCAGGTTGGGAAAATTTTCTGTCACTATTTCTCCTATCAGTTTTTCAATTCCATGCTCCTTTTCTTCTCCCTCTCTAATTCTGATGATCCTGATATTATTTCTTATCATGCTATCCTGTAATTCCCTTACATCTTGTTCATATTTTTTAAATCTTTTTTCATTTTGCTGTATTGTCTGGGAGTTTTTCTCTACATTATCTTCTCACTCGCTAATCTGATCCTCTGCTTCGTTTAGTCTGCTTTTGACTGATTCTACTGTGTTTTTCAGTTCAGAGATTGCATTCTTAAATTCTTCCTGGTTCTTGTTAACAGTTTCTATGTCTTTTTTTATGCTGGTGTAGTTCTCTGCAAGTTCCCTGTAATTTTCTTGGAGCTTCTGGTAACTTCCTTGGAGGTTGTCATAATTGATTTTAAGGATGTCGAGTATATTGAGCTTCTTTACCACCATTGTTTTGAATTACATGTCTGACATTTGAGCTATGTCTATTTCATCTATCTCTCTTTCTGAGGATTCCTTTTTTCTTTTCATTGAGGGGTTATTTTTGCGTCTTACCATGTTGGATTCTTTTTGTTTTTATTTATTTATTTATTTGTTTTTTTTGGGGGGGTAGTCTGCTTTGACTTCCCTCCTTTGTGGTGTGAGATTCTTTATCGGAAATCTGGGGGTTTCAGTGGTGCAGTCTCTTTGATATCCTGACCCTGATGTTCTTGAGTTACCCTTTATGTCGTTTGTTTATGCTGTTTGGTTATTTTCAGATGTTCTTTGATAGGATCTTCCTTCTGGCTAGTTGGTTGAGAGTCACTCTATCTGCTTTGTCTTGAGTTCTTTTGTGGATATGCTGTTAAAAACATAAACACACAGCCCAGGCAGGAGACCCACACCCTCAAAAAGTATCCCTCACTCTATCCTGCTATTGTCAGCCAATGAGCCCGTATTAATATAAATGTAAAGAGATTAGAGCTTTTATACTATAAGAATAATAGATAAGAGTTGTTTTGGGGAGGAAAAATATAATTTTTGATAGAGGGGGTGATAGATTAATAATAGTTGAGACTGTGCAAGCCAGTAGGTAATATTTACATTGTATGTTAATAAAAATAGAAGAAAAGGTTAGAAAAATGCATAATATAGTAAGAAAGTGGGATTGTATTGTATTGGGTTTATATAGTAATTATATTCTATTATTTAGAGTGATGGGGGGGCTAAACTAGACACACAAATGAATAAACAATGATTAAAGGGAAAGGATGAGAAGGAGAGGTTATATGCAACACGTTAGAGATAAAGTTTGTTATTCTTTTTGGAAGGGGAGAAAAGAAAACACCCCCCCCCAAAAAAACCCAAGAAAATGGAAGAAAGAAAGAAAGAAAGAAGAGAGGGAAAAAAAACATAAAAAGAACCCCCCAAAAAACCCAAGAAAAGAGAAGAAGGAAAAGAACAAGGAAAGACAGAAAAGAAAGAAGAAAGAAGAAAGAAGAGAGGAAAAAAATTGAAAAACAAAATACCCCCCCAAAAAAACCCAAGTAAAGAGAAGAAAGAAAAGAATAAAGAAAGAAAGAAAGAAAGAAAGAAAGAAAGAAAGAAAGAAAGAAAGAAAGAAAGAAAGAAAGAAAGAAAGAAAAAAGAAACAATTAAGAAGAAAGAAAGAGGAAAGGGAGAAAAAAAATTGAAAAAAAAAAGAAAGCGATGTTTTTACTCCGTTTTAGCCTTGGTGTGTTGCCTTCTTTTTCTGCATCCGCAGCTGGTCTAGTGTGGCAGTTCAGAGGTTCTTGTTTCTTGCAGCACTGGTGTGCGCCCGCGGTTGCCGCAATGGTGCGCACCCGCGGTTGCCTGCACGGCGCGCTCCCTTGCTGCCCACTGGAGCCAGTTTAGGTGCCATTTCGCGTGAGCTCCTGCACGCTCGGGCAGCCCGAGAGTTTGCCCCGCGGTTGGAACCTATTGTTGCTGGGCCGAGGTGTTTCTGCGTTTGCGCCGAGGTGTCCCTGCGCGCATCCCTGCACGCGCGGGCGGCCCGAGAGCTTGCCCTGGGATTGGCGCCTATTGTCGCCCGGCCGAGGTGGTTCCGTTCCCACTGAGGTGTCCCTGTGCGCGTCCCTGGATGCGTGGGCGGCCCAAGAGCTTGCCCCGGGATTGGCACCTATTGTCCCTGGGCTGAGGTGTTTTCATGCTCGCACGCCGCCCGTGCCCTTAGTCCCGCTGAACCGAGCTCGGGGAGTTGGTCTCTCGCCTCTTAGGGCGGGGCCGCGGACACTTGTGCTCAGTGGAAGTGAGCGTCTGTGAGTCGCTGCCACCCGCTGTTCCCGTGCTGCAGCCGCCTGCCTTCCCTCACCCGTCTGGGCGGGCACAAACAGAGCCTGCGCTAGTGGTCTGCTTTCCAGCCTGGGGCTGTCTAGGGGTATCTGCGCACGGTCCTCTGCGTGTTCAGTGGGCCCTCCCTGTGCCCGTTGGGGCACTGATCTTATGTCCGTTGGGGAGTGTCCGAGGGACGCCTGGACTCACGGCCCAGGGCACCTGGGCCAGTGAGTGAGAGCACTTCCCTATGTGCGCCCCCGCGACCCAAGGGTAGGGTTGGGGAGTGAATGAGCGCGCCTCTGCGCCTGCGCTCCTCAAGAATGGCCTACCACTCCCAAACTTTCCTCCCCTCTCCACTGTCCACTAGAGAATTATGTTCTCACTTGCCCGGCAGCATGCTGTCTCCTGTCCTTCGGCGCCAATGCCACTTGGTCGAGTCCTGACTCTGCCATCAGGCAGAGATCCGCTCTCCTCCCGACTCCTCTCTGGGGCAGCAACTCGAAGTTCAACTGTCAGGAGATTCTCCCATTCAAAATATAGATAAGCGAACGGAGCAATTTGGAAATCTTCTGACCGTTAGAGAAAATCTTTCACCTTCAGAGCATGTCCAAGAGGCACATGAAGTCTGTTTCAGCAGGAGGTGTATTCTGGATCTGAGGATGTGTTCTGCTTGTGAGGAAGCTTTGGTTTCCCATCTCTGCACTCCAGAGCCACTGCCTCTCCTGCGCGCCTGTCCCGCAGATCCATTCCATTAATTTGATTGTATTCTAATGTCTTTCCTCTCCGGTTTATAGCAGTTAGGGCACTGAAAGAACATGCACTTAATACTTGTCTTAAGCATTGTTCCTTCTTTAATTCATGTCTACAAAATGAGGGGCACTTAGCCAAGGCTCTGAATAATGACTCAGAAAGTACCTATGAAATAGTCCTATCCTGAAATCAGCAGTCCCGTCATTTCAGAACAAAAAGTTGTCATTTTGGCAAACTTCCAGATAAGTAGGTTGGTAAGCAGACCCTACATTCTACACAATACCACTGATCTTGCAGTTTAATCTTGGAAGGATTGGTGTGTATTATGCACTCCCATTTGGACATTCTATAATTCACTATTTTATATTTGAAAGAAGACCCCAACCTCGTAATGATGATCTCAATCATATTGAAACTGATGGACTTTTTGCTGATGGTTCTTAAAATCTGTCAAATGGATTTCTCTTGAGAGTACAGAAGTTAAGATTTTAGTTGTGTGGTGTGTTATGTGACAGGCAAGATCTTGAGAACATTTGGTTTGAGAATAAGCAAGGAACTTGGGACTATACTGTTGGCCAGGGACATGTTTTTCAAACATCAAATCAGTTACTTTGCCCACATCATAATTCAGATACTGTATGTTTAATCTGCTTTTGTTTTCTTAAATTATTTTACTTTATTGTTGTTCAATTAGTTGTCCCAATTTTCCCCCATTTCTCTTCCTTGCCCCTCCTGAATCTGCTTTGCCTAAATTTTTATTTTCTACTCTCTACAACTGCAGAATTTTATTGTTTCAGTACTCTATGGCATTGTGATTTTATGTAGTATCTTAATTGTTGTGTATTTCTGAGTATTTTAAATTTGGTTCCTTTATAGACTAAGTATAGAAAAAACATTAAAGCAAAATACACTAAGGACATGCTAAATTTTCCTTCACCCTCAAAAATAATACAATCGTACCCCAGGTCTCCATAAAAAATTATTCAGCAGAACAGGGAGAGGTCTTGCATTTCACATTTAGTGACTGCTGAGAATACGCAAAAAGGTTTTTCTCAGACATACTGTAATTTCCACAAACATCAGACTTACTGACCTGCCATGCTCCAGAAACTCACTTGAATTTGGATATTGATTGAGAGCTTGTCACATGCTACGTTACTGGAACTATTTCCTACTCAACTTGGGAGGAAAGAAAACAGCACGCTCTCCCTAAGCTTCTTCTATTTTCCTCCCCATGTCCCACCACCAAAACATGCTATTTTTTATTACACACAAAAAGACAAAAAGTTTTGAGTCTTTTAGGTCTCCTGTGTTACCTTATTTTGTGTTGTTTAATCCTGTCATTAGAGGCTTCTTCTTCTTTTCTTTAAGTATATTTTATTGATTATGTTACAGCAGTTCCAATTTTTTCCACTTTGCTCCCCTCTGCCCAGTACCCCCTTCCCTCCAGCAATCTCACCCCCCTTAGTTCATGTCCGTGGGTCATGTATATAAGTTCTTTGGCCTCACACTTTCCTCTATTATTCTTAACATCCCTCTATTTTGTACCAACCGATTATGCTTCTTAGTCCCTGCACCATTTCCCCATTTCTCCCCAACCCCCATCCCAGCTATAGTTCTCCAAATCAGCCGTTCTCAACCTGTGGGTCGCGACCCCTTTGGGGGTTGAATGACCCTTTCACAGCTGTCGCCTAAGACCATTGGAAAACACATATATAATTACATATTGTTTTTCTGATTAATCACTATGTTTTAATTGTGTTCAATTTGTAATAATGAAAACACATCCTGCATATCTGATATTTACATTACGATTCATAACAGTAGCAAAATTACAGTTATGAACTAGCAACAAAAATAATTTTATGGTTGGGGGTCACCACAACATGAGGAACTGTATTGAAGGGTCATGGCTTTAGGAAGGTTGAGAACCACTGCTCCAAATGATCCCCAAACCTATGATTCTGTTCCTATTCTGGTTTGCTTAGTTGGATTTTGTTTTTATTTTTTAGATTCAGTTGTTGATAGTTGTGAGTTTGTTGTCATTTTAGTGTCCATAGTTTTGATCTTCTTTTTCTTAAGTAAGTCCCTTTGACATTTCATATAATAATGGCTTGGTGATAATGAACTCCTTTAGCTTCATCTTGTCTGGGGAGCACTTCATCTGCCCTTCCATTCCAAATGATAGCTTTGCTGGATAGATTAATCTTGGTTGTAGGTTGTTTTTCATCACATTGAATACTGCTTGCCAGTCTCTTCTTGCCTGCAAAGTGTCCTCTGAAAAATCAGCTGATAGTCCTATAGGTACCTCCCTGTAGGCAACTCTCTGCCTCTCTCTTGCTGCCACCAGGACTCTGTCTTTATCTTTAACCTTTGGCATCTCAATCATGATGAGTCCTGGTATGGTCCCCTCTGGGTCCAGCTCTCCTGGAATCCTCCGTGTTTCTCAGTCCTGTATGTCTATCTCCTTCACAAAATTTGGGAAGTTTTCCTCATTTTTTTCAATTCTTGCTTCCTCATTCTGCACTGGTTGACTGTTTTTTTCTTCCTTATGTTCCAAATCATTGATTTGAACCCCAGTTTTCTTCCTTTCACCATTGGTTTTATGTGGATTTTCCTTCATTTCACTTAGCATAGCCTTCACTTCTTCTCTTATGTGTTTCCCATAATCAAGCATATCTGTCAAGCCTGTGAGCATCTTTATGACCAGTATTTTGAATGCTGCATCTGTTAGGTTGGCTATCTCCTCATCGCTTAGTTCTCCCACTGGAACCTTGATCCATTTCCCATTTTGGGCCATACTTCTCTGTCTCCTCATTCTGACAGGCTCCTGTGTTTGTTTGCCTCTATTTCCCAAGGTAGAGCTGTCACTTCTGTTACGTTGTAAGGGGCACCTTAGGGGTTCATCAGTACATGGTGACCTTTTTCACCACGTTGTGGCACTGTATGTGGGAGTGGAGTCTGAGAGGGAACAATGCTGCCTGCCCAGGACTCGCCCCTTTTCCAGGCACCTCTCCCACTTCCACACCAGACTGGTGCCCCTCTAGCTGCTGCTCTGGCTATCGTTCACAGAGTGGGTGCATCTGCGGCTGTTCTAGGATCATGGGGGCCCTTTAAACAAGCAGACTCTGCCGAGACTGGCAGTTTCTGCCTCCACCCCAACCTCCACTGGTCTGCGCAGTCAGAAGCAAAGAGGCTTGATTTTCCCAGTGCTGGGACTGTGAGATGTGAGGTCCAGTGAGGAGCTGGGAATGTTCCCCAGGTGGCCCTCCTGACTTTTTAAAATGTGTGACTGTAACTTCTGCCAGCCTGCTGCTGCTACCACTGCCACCACCGTGGCTGCCACCACCACACCGCATCCTCTCCGCCCCAGCTCTGCCTCTCCTACCTGTTTGGATGAATATTTCTTCTTTATATCTTTGCTTGCTGGACTTCCATTCAGTTTGATTTTCTGGAACTTCTGGTTGTTTCTAGTTTTGAGGTAGTTGTATTCCTTCTTACTGTGGAAGGAGATGCAGCATGTCTGTCTACGCCTCCATCTTGGCTGGAAGTCCCCTCCTGACTCTTTAAAACATGTGACTGTGCTTTCCACCGGCCTGCCACTGCCGCCACTGCTGCCACCACCACGCTGCGTCTTCTTCACCTAGCTCCCTCCTTTCTACCTGTATGGATGAGTACTTCTTTATATCTCTGTTTCCTACACTTCCATGGAGTTTGATTTTCTGGAACTTTTGGTTGATTCTAGTTTGAGGTAGTTGTGGAGGGAGATACAGCATGTCTTTCTATGCCTCCATCTTGACTGGAAGTCTAGAGGCTTCTTCTGCTTTGTTCCTTGATAGTGGCTTCTTACAAGATACATAATTTTGTCTCTCTCCTGAGAAAGCATAAAATTAATATTTATTTTGCAAATAAAATAATATATGAAGAAGAGATGATGCCAGCATTACATGTAAATAGTAGAAGGGTCCTAGGTATGTGTCATCAGCTCCTATGTAGATTTGATATTTTTCTTCTTATAAATTCTGGGGAACACTGGCTTAAAAATTAGATACCTCCTCTTTCTTCCTGAAAATTAAGATAAAATGAGGGCCTTAAAAGTAGAAACAAGCACACTAAACACCCAGATCTTGGTTCTTAATATCATTCCCCAATATAAGAAACCAGAACTCATTGAGAAATGGCCGATTCTAGTACTGGGGCAGGGAATAAGATGAGTTTACTGCTAGAACTCCAAATAACCAAAGTTGAAATTATTTAAACAAAATAAGCAAAGTAATATTAGATTATAACCAAAAATATAAAATAAATTTCCATGAGTTCATAAGTGATTTAAAAATAAATAAATAGAGGAGAATCGACAAATCTCCTGGGCAGAAGGATTTCAAATAATTTACATTTATAGTCTACCCTTAGTGAAATGAACTATAATTCTCCACTTCTTAAATGTGGGTTTGGTATAGTGAAATCTTTCAAAATAATACAGTGTTGAAAGGGGGATAGGTGGGAAACATACCTATAAAATATTGAAACATGACAAACATGACTTTAGCCAGATGATCAAAGTTAATATCAACAATGATGGGTCATGTTGATAGTATGTACCCAATACATGATGTGATGATAATAATACTTTATACCTGTGTTTCTTCCCCAAACCCACTTCCCCAGTCTAATCTTGAGAAATATATCAGACTAATCCCAACAGAGGAACATTCTACAAGCTACCTGACCAGTATTCCTCAAAACTCAAGGTCATCAAAGACAAGGAAAGTATGAGGAACTGTTAGATCCAAGAGGAGCCTCAGGAGACATAAGAACTAAAGGTAATGTGATATCCTGGAAGAGGAAAAGGATATTAGGTAAAAACTAAAAAAAAAAAAATCTAAATAAAGGGTGACCTTTAGTTAATAATTATATATTAACGTTACTTCATTAATTGTGACAAATGTATCATACTAATGTTAGATATAAATAATAAGAAATTGGGTCAAAAATCTTCATATACACATTTAAAATCCAAAATGCCTAAAATTTTTTTTAAGATTTAGAATAATATTGCTTGGTAGCAAAACATTACCTGTTTTTGTATTTTTTTATCCCACTGTAGTGTAAATATTTCTATTTTAATTTTTAAGCATTATTGTTCAATTTCATTGTCCTGCTCTAAATCCTTCTAACGCAGTTACAAAATATATGGTCTACATATCATACCACATTTCTAGAATCCAAAACATATAGAATTCCAAATTTCTTTTTCACAAGGGTTTTAGTAAATAACTGTAGATCTTTGGGGTCTATCCCATTGCATTTTATGAGAATTATGTAATTCACATGACAAAGTTAGCCCAGTGTCTTTCACTTAATATATATCCAATAATAGTTTATAGTTGTTATCATAGATACATTTCCATCAGTCAAATAAATTTTTTTCTCTGTATCCTGAAACCTTAGGAGGTCTCAGCTATTTGCACAAGTTAGAGGAGATGTGATATCCCAAACCAGGAAACATATATTTTTGAATGAGGACTCCTGCCCACAAGTATATACACCCATATTATGTGGCCATTGAGAAACATTGGCTTGTACCCTTGCATTTATGCTGTCATATTATTGATTGGATCTGTGCAAGAATGTGACCAATTACAATGAACTGAGCTGAACTGAAAGATGTCCCAATATTGGGGTCTAATTTCTATCTCAAAAATTGTCTTTTTCCCAGATTTGAATGTGCTGTGACACATGCTAAATCTATGAGCTAAAATATATGTCAGCATGCTTACTCTGCTCTTGTTTTTAAGTGATATAATTGTGCTCTAACAGTTTTTCTTTCCCATAAGAGTTACAAGGGAACAGAAAGTGGAATGAATCCATCTCTAGATTATCACCTGTTCTGGCGGTGATCCAGGTGGCACCAGATTTATTTTCATTGAGACATAACCAAACACAATGAGGACATACACATTGCTGTTCCTTTTTGGAACCTGGCTCAGATGCTTCCTTTTCTTCTTGTTTGGAAGCCCCATGGTCAGGAGGACCTGCTATTGACCCGACATCCACAGTTATTGTTCAGGTGCCAAGAGTGAGCTGACCAGGAACATAGTTTCCACATGTTTTTGACTAAATGTGGCAGCCCTGATGTGTGATTCTTCCTGCTCCAAAAACAAAATTCTTTCATTATGACTCTTCTTTCTTTTTCCTTTGTTTCCATCACCTTTTCATTATTTCAACTGATCTTGCTACCTTGCCCTTGTTATTAAGTCACGTTTTGATTTTAGGTTTTCCTCCATTTGGGAGCAAGCCATTGCTGTGTGATAGAAATAAACACACTAAAACCAGCCCAAATATTTCCTTCTGGGACACGAAGTCCTCAAAGGCATAAGTGTTGATGCTGACCTTGCTTCTTGAGACTACTTAATCAGAGAGGATCTAATTTTCCGTATTGGAAACTCTGCCCACCATATAATTACAAAAATTAATTTTTTATGTGATAATAACTTTTAAGACTTACTCTGGTAGTCTGTTTCAAATACTCAATACAGTACTGTTAACTATAGTCATTATACTGTACATTACATCCTATGCCTTGTTTATTTTATAACTGGAAGTTTGTAGTTTTTAGCCCCCTTCACCTGTTTTACCACTGTCCCACCCCCACCAACCATTACTCTGTACTCTGCATCTATGAGCTTAGTTTTGCTTTCGGATTGCTTTGGCCTCAGGTGTGCATTATAGTGATACAGGGCTTACTTCCCTCAGAGACCATATCATAGCCATGACTGTGATGGTAGCTGCTGTGTGTAGCTGTGATGGTTTAGGCTATTTGTAATGGAAACAGAGGAAAAAGCAATTACATGAACTGATTTGAGTCTAACACTATCAACTCTCTTCCCCGACACGACGCCTTGTAAACGCCCTTACACTTGAAAGTTGGGAGCCTGAAATTTCACTCAGTAGAACTTTAACCAAAGGTTTTGGCCCCTGTTATGTTACCTATATTTAGTATCAGTGTGGGATCTGAAAGTAAGTGTATAAGGAAGAAATGTAGAAGGCCACAGGCACTGGAGGTAACAAGAGGTGTAATTACTAGTAGTGAGGGGACAAAATAACTATTGCTTATGGAAGACACCATGTGAGTCTAAACTCCTCTTGAAATTACCTCTGTTATCAAGCAAACTTTACCCCTCTATGCCTCCAGTTTAGGAGAGAAAAAAAGGTTTCTGTTAGTCATCCACCAAGTTCTCTTTCTAAAAGCACAAATGATCTCTTTTTAAAAAACACCATTACACTTGTAAGTGACCTGAACTTCTTAAATGCATTCAAAGCTTTACCAATAATTAAACCTGTGTGGCTTGTAAACTGTCCTCACTTTTGGAACATCTGGAGTTTCTCCAGTGACTTGCCCTGATTATTCATTATTTTCTCTGTTCCCCTTTGAGTTCAAAGAGGATCATAGTCCTTTCTCTCTCACTCTGCCTTTAGTCTCCTCTGCAAATAAAACGACAGGTGAAAAGAAAATTTCTTTAAAAGCAATATTTTTCATCACTGATACAATCATATCAATAATAAAATTTTAGATTTAGTCAATTATCCAGGTAATTCATGTCATGGTGCACCTTAACCTTCAAAATGATTGAGATAATGGCCATAGTTCTTTTCATTTTCCAAGAAGAGATAAATCCTGGTACCTATTATAAAACTTTAATTTTATTTATTCAAATTTAATATTTCTTATAAAAATTTAGTTCTATATTTAAAAAAATATACAGCTAACTATACGGTAAGTTAAATTTTGTGGTTTAAAAACTTTGAAATGTTTCTGTGATAGATAGATTGTTTAATAGGAAGAGAAAATTTGGCTAAAGTAAGAGAGAGAGCCCGTGAGCATCTTTCTGAATGCCAACCTTCTGTTCAATTGATTTATTTTATTCTTCTTAGATCCACCAGAAGATTTTTTTTTTAAAGGGAGAGTTCTAAAGAGCTCTTAAAGATCTACATCTCTATCTATTTGTCCTAGAACAGTGTTATTTTCAAAACTGAATGACTTATAATATAATTACTAAGTAAAACTGCCTACTGATTTTTAGAAATTCTGTTAATTTTTTAGACAGGATTCAGAGTGGTCTACACAGGGCAGGTTTCTGTTTTAATTATTGTAAAAAGTATGAATACCAAGGAAAAGTAGGAATCTCCTTTGCTGCCACCTATTGTCCTGCCAAAGAAATGACTTGTAATACTTGTCATTTTCATGTAAATTATTCATCAAAATCAGTATTTCCAAAATTAAGATCAGATTATATTCATGACACTTTTTTCTTCAGGAAATTTTTTTTTCTCTAACAGGTGGGGAGACAGGTTTTCAAGTACTCATGCACAAGCATACAGAGATTTAGATTTTGCTCCTAAGTCTCTACACATGGTGTATTTGAGAGGGTTGAAGAAATGAAAACAAATAATTTCTAAACAAGGTCATAATCCCCCAAAGATCTTGGAAGCTTATTTTGTAAAATAGAAGTATTTAGCTTAATGACGATACTCAGCCCCAGAAATCAAATTTAAATTCAAGATCCGCCCCTACCCCACAATTGATATGTATTGGGCACACAGTTAAAAACTGAAATTATAGACATGAATGTAACATGATCCCAGTCTTTGAACATTAAAGAATTTAAAGGAGAAGAGAAATCACGCTGAAATAAGAAAGTGCTTATTCCTGTTGATACAGAATGGATTGGTTAGGAATCAGGAAATCAAGATAGGAAGCTATTATATAATTGTAATCCTGCTGTGAGGTAACACCAATAAAGAGGAGAGCTGATGATGGAATAGAGAAGACACAGGGAAAAAGATAATCTAAAGATTAAGTCTCCGTGATTGAAATATGTGGAGGAGAAAAGATCATTTCAAGTCCAGAATGAGGGAAGTTGGAAGGGGGTGTTGGTTGGCAAGAAAAAATGGTTCTACCTATCCCTGTATTTCACTTACCAGGAGATCCACACAATTTCTGCAATTATCTGAAATGTAGTCCTCCAAATGAACCACAATAATAAACCCACAATAATAAACCAATGAATAGAAATCACATGACCAATAGTTGAGTAGTTCCAAATTAGTAGGATAATAAGATCTCAAATTAAGTTTATATATTCTATCCATGTTAGGTTATATGTTATTTTTGTTTCTGGCTAGGATGTTATTAACTTTTATTTTACAAACTATTTTAACTTAGTTAAAATATTAATGCATAGTAGATGAAAAAGAGACATTTGGATGAGGAATAAGGTGGGAGAAATAATTTCCAGAGGCAGATACATTGGCAGCTATAAGAGTCATGGTTGACTCTCCAACTTTTAAAATATTTTAGGCTTCAAATTTTTAAAGTTTCCCCTGACTTCATGTTTCAACATCACCCTCTTGCCTTTCTCAGAATCTTTGCCATCCACCTTGGCCTTAGACTGACACTTGAGCCATGATGCTGGAAATCAAGACTTCTGATTTGAGGTATGTTTACATGCCTCTCAGTCTAGGTGTTTAATGATCTGAGTAGCAAGCTGGACTCGCTGGTGCTGACAGTCTCTGACTGCTCAGGCCTCAGGATTTTAGACATCTTGTGACTTAATACGAATCTTGCTGAGTACTCCATCTTCCCTGATGTTGATAAGGAAATCAAACAAAACTAAGCACAAATGGTGTTTAGCCTTGATTGCTTTCTGTTAGTGTTTAAGGAACAGTGCATCTGTTTCATAGTCTTAAAAGAATAAGTGATTGGATTTCTGTTTTTCTGTTTTTGAATCTATAGATGATATATAGACTTGTTTATCAGGAAGCATTCTCTTCAGTTAATCCTTTAAGCTTCCTCTGTTGTAAGTTTCAAGTACATTGTAATCATCCTGGAACGTGCCTGTGAGCTCATTCCTGGACCCTCCCTGTTGATTAGCATATCTGCAAAATCCAATAAAAGGAAGGTGCTTGCACTGCTCAGTGCTGACCTGCCTGAGCATGCGGCAGCCCTCCGTCTGTTCCACATTCTGTCTGCTGGAATTACTTGCATGCCCTCGACCACAAAGTACTGCAACAGAGCCAGGAGAGTTCAGTTTGGGAATGTCCTAATGTGAGTTAGTGGGGTCTCCTGGGGAGCATGCTTCCAAGTTAGGATACTGGTCAGTGCATCACAGCCAACCACATGTTAACAACAACAGCAACAATAACAACAAATAATACACATGTTTCTATGGCATGAGCCAAGCACTGTTCTGAGTGTTTTACATGTATTAGGTTATTGAATCATGCCCATTACCTGTGAGTTAAATGATAATGAATGGTGCTCAGAGGTCACACAGTAAATAAGGGGACCTAGGACACAAATCCAGAAATTCTGAGGTCCCATCTACACTCTTACCAACTACTTCCACACACACTACATCTGCTTAGTGTTGACAGCTGGTAAAGAGCCTTCCAAAGGAAGTAGGAGTATGTTAGTTCCAAAGTATTCAAAGCTTACAAGCTGTGGACATGTAAAGCTAAATATCTTATGTCCAAACCAGTATTTTCTGTCTCAAACCAACCTTTCACTCAAATAGTCTATGCAATGGGTTATTTTCTCACAGTTCACTTTACAGGTAGATGTACTAATTTAATGAATTAATGGACTATACATTCATAAACTAGTACTATTGTCAAATGACTCTTCTCATTTTTAGGAGTAATAAGCCATTTTATTGAGCACCTTCTCCTCCACAATTTTCTGATTAACCTGTTACATTGATCTAGATGGATTTCTCCCACACATTCTAAATAATTATTCTTCATATGTAGAAGGTATCATATGATAGGAAAATGATAGGAATAAAAGGAATAAAACTTAGAACAACGTGTTAGTGCACAGCATAAATAAATTTATTTTTTTCTTTAGTTTTTTCCTACTAGATGATCTAAATTACAAAACTGATAACTGCTATTTTAAAAAGGAACTGATAACTATATTTATTTAAAAATAACAATCTCTTTCTATTTTTCAATCTCTACTCACCTGAGTAGAAATTAATAGCCTGGCCTATGAAAACAGGGAGAGATGAGTACAAATACAAAAACAAAAACACAGTCATGAATAAATCCAAACTAATACATACACACATAATCTTCTAACATTTGTCCAAACATATGTGATAAATCCGCTCAGCTAAAATTGTGTATGTGAAAGTAATCACAGAGGGACATGGGAGGGAGAGCTACACACACACGCATACAAATACTCACACTTGGATATCACTTGTGTATATAGCTTATACATCAGAAATATCCCTGACTAGTTGCTTAATGAAAGAAAGCAAGTCACAAGTAGCATGTGCAGCATGATTCTGTTTCAGTAAGAATAAGCAAACCATTACATTTGTGATATGCTTGTATAAGAGTATATTTCATTTGTTGAAGCAATGATACAATTACAAAGGACAGGCACTGGGCTGTTAGCATTTATTACCACAAAGGACTGCAATGAAGAAAAGGAGCAGAGACATGGGATGGGAACAATAAATAATTAACTTTTTCTTTGCATATCTTTGTATTACATTACTTCATTTGCTACAGAGCATAATTTTTACATTAAAAAATTTTTTTAAATAATGTAAAAGAATGGCAACAAACACACAGCTTAATAGGTATGTCTTTCTATGCCTTAATTCATATTCTCAGAAACAAACACACATAGGATTTATTTCATATAAAAACAGAATCATATTATATACTTTCATTTACAAATTAATTTTTCCATTGGACAACACACATGTGCACCCCATCAGAGCAAGACATAGCTCAAACACATACTTTTAAATAGTCACATAACATTTCATAATTTTTCCATCAATAGGCATCATACTACATTTATACTCCTAAAGCCAGTGCTGACTATATACTACATTTTATATCTGGGGAATAAATCTCAAAGTGGCTTTTATAGGCACAAGTCATAGTATTTTAGTTTTAATAAATTTTCCATATTAATTTCTGAAGACTGTAGCAATCAGCATTCTACAAGCATTGGATGTAACTTTTTTTTTAACTGTATGCAATTTAATGTGTAAAACATGGTATCTCGCTGTAGTTATAATTTGTATATTTCTGACCACTTGTGTAATTAAACATCTTTTTATTTGCTCATTTTCTATTATAAAATTAATAAGAGGTTAAGTAAAATACACTTTCTCATAGTTGTAATTTTTTTCTAAATCATTGGTATTTAATGTTATGTCATTTTCTGACATGTGAGATATTTTAATTTTGGAGGCCAGGTTTGTTCTTTGATTATTTTGAGGATTCTGGCATCCCTGATTTCTTGAACTCTTCTCTCATGCTAAGTCTATGTAAAATTTTCCCTAGATGTTATTGTAATATTTTAGTTTAAAAGCCATTTAAGTTATTCATTCATTTGCAGATAAGAATAATCTATTTTTGTGAATTTATAGTAGTAAAGTTTATTGTGTCGAGTCTTTGCCTAGGAAGTCTAACATAATTTTTTTCATGTTTTTAATGTTGTTCTATTACTGTTGTCCCAATTATCCCCTGTTGCTCTCCCTGTCCGATCCACCCCCTTTTCCTATAGCCAGTCCCTACTCTGTTGTCCATGTCCATAGGTCAGTTATACCTTGACTAGTCCCTTCCTCTTCTTTCCCCCTTATCCTCTTCTCACGTCCCCTCTGGTTTCTATCAGTCTGTTCCTTGTTTCCATGCATTTGGTTCTGTTTTGCTTGTTTGTTTGTTTGTTTATTGGGTTATCTGTTATATGTGAGATCATATGGTATTTGTCTTTTTTATGTTTCATTGATTATCCTGTTACAGTTGTCCCAATTTCTTTTCCCTTTGTTTCTCTCCACTCAGCAGTCCCACCACCCTCAGTCCGTGTTCATGGGTCAAATGTCTCAGCTCTTCTTTACAACCCGCAGTCTATTCTGCACTCTTCTACTATGCTTCTTAATTCCTGCACCATTTTCCTCCTTCTCCCCACTTCCCACTCCTAGCTGACACCCCTCCACATGCTTCCCCTACCTATGATTCTGTTTCCACTCTAGTTGTCTGCTTAGTTTGTTTTTGTTTTTATTTTTTAGCTTCTATTGTTGATAGTTGTGATTTTGTTGTCATTTTAATTGTTCATAGTTTTGACCTTCTTTCTCTTAAATGAGTCCCTTTAACATTTCATATAATAATGGCTTAGTGATGATGAACTCCTTCAGCTTTACCTTGTCTGAGAAGCACTTTCTCTGTCCTTCCATTCTAAATGACAGTGTTGCTGGATAGAGTAATCTTGGTTGTAGGTCCTTACCTCTCATCACTTTGAATATTTCTTACTAGTCTCTTATTGCCTGCAAAGTTTCTTTTGAGAAATAAGCTGACAGCCTTATAGGTACCCCTTTGTAGGTAACTTCCTTCTTTTCTCTTGCTGCTTTTAAGATTCTCTCTTTATCTTTAACATTTGGCATTCTGATTATGATGTGTCTTGGTGTGGTCCTCTCTGGGTCTAGTTTGTTTGGGACTTCCCATGCTCCCTGAACACATATGTCCATTTCCTTCCCCAAATTAGGGAAGCTTCCTTCATTATTTTTCACATAATTTTCAATTTCTTGCTCTTCCTCTTTTTCTTCTGGCACCCACATGATTCATGTGTTGGCACATTTAAAGTTGTCCCAGAGGCACAACTTTAAATTCTTGTTTCCTTCTTCTGTACTGGTTGACTGTTTATTTCTTCCTTATGTTCTATCTCATTGATTTGAACCCTGGTTTCCTTTCCTTCACCTCTAGTTTCATGTGGATTTTCCTTTATTTCACTTAGCATAGCCTTCATTTCTCCCTCATGCTTGTTAATCTTTTTCTGTCAAGTCTGTGAGCATCTTTATCACCAGAACTTTGAACTCTGCACCTGTTAGGTTGGCTATCTCCTCATCACTTAGTTCTGTCACTGGAACCTTGACCTGCCCCCACTTTTGGGCTGAACTTCTCGGTCTCCTTATCTTGACAGATTTCTGTGTTTGCTTCTGTTTTGTAAGTAGAGCTGTCACATTGTAAAGGGGCAGAGCCTTATGTATTTGTCAGTGCTGGTGACCTGTTTCACCATGCTGTGGCGCTGTATTGGGGGAGGGGTCTAAGAGGGAACAATGCTGCTTGCTCAGCATTCACCCATTCTCTAGGCACTCCTCCCCCTTCCCACACTAAACAAACTGCGTCCATTGAGAAACTGGCAGTTTCTTCCTCCATCCCAATGTCCACTGGCTTCCACAGTCAGAAGCAATGAGGCTCTATTTTCCCCAGTGCTGAAACTATGTGCTGCACTGTCTGTCTGGGGCTGGGATAGTTTCTCCGATTTAAGATGTAGGACTGTGCTTTTCATTGCAGCTTTTAGTCACAGTGCTGCTAGCTATGCTGCTAACCAGTGCAGCTAACCTGTGCCATGAACTGCCCGCTAGTCACACTGCCAGCCTTGCCCTCTACTGCTGCCACCAAGCACCGCCCCCAAGCACCACCCCCATAGCTACTGCTCCTCAATATGTTTTCTCCATCCCAGCTCCACTCTGGTTGAATATTTCATCTTTATTTATTTGTTGAACTTTCCTGTAGTTTCGATTTTCTGGATTTTCTGAGGTTTTGTTTTTTAGTTTTGAAGTGATTGTAAATTTCTTCTTAGGTGTGATGGAGACACAGCATTTCTATCTATGCCTCCATCTTGGCCAGAAGTCTCCAGTATTTTCCTTTTACCACCTGGCATATTTCATTAAGCATAACACTCTCCAGTTCCATCCATGCTGCTGTGAAAGGTAGGAGCTCCTTCTTCCTTTCTGCTCTGTAGTATTCCATTGTGTAAATGTACCACTATTTTTTGATCCACTCATCCACTGATAAGCATTTAGGCTGTTTCCAGCACTCGGCTATTTTAAATAATGCTGCTATGAACATAGGAGTGCATAGGTTCTTTTGAATTGATGTTTCAGGATTCTTAGTGTAAAATCCCATCAGTGAAATCACTGGATCAAAAGGCAGTTCCATTTTTAGATTTCTGAGGAAATTCCATACTGTTTTACACAGTGGCTGCACCAGTCTGCATTTCCACCAACAGTGCATTAGGTTCCCTTTTCTCCACATCCTTGCCAGCACTTGTTTGTTGTTATGTTAATGATGGCCATTATGACCAGTGTGAGGTGAAATTTCAATATGGTTTTAGTTTCCACTCTCTGATGGCTAATAATTTTGAGCATCCTTTCATATGCCTATGGGCCATCTGTATGTCCTCCTTGAAGAAGTGACTGTTCAGGTCTTTTGGATTGTTTGTCTTCCTGGTATTGAGTCTTATGAGTTTCTTCATATATTTTGGAGATCAAACCCTTGTCCAAAGTATCATTGGCAAATATGTTTTCTCATACAGTTGTTTCCCTTTTCATTTTGCTGATGTTTTCTTTAGCTGAGCAGAAACTTTTTAGTTTGACGTAGTCCCATTTGTTTATTCTTTTCTTTTTTCCTCTTGCCCTAGAGGATATATCAGCAAAAATATTGCAGCATGGAATATCTGAAATTTTTCTGCCTATGTTTTTCTCTAGATTTTTATGGTGTCATTGCTTACATTTAAGCAATGTACAGTGTAAGTTGGTGCTCTAGTTACTTTTTGTTTCTTTTCTTTTTATTATTTTTTTTATTTTTTATTTTTTTTTGCATGTCCCTCTCTAGTTCTCCCGACACCATTTGTTGAAGAGGCTATTTTTACTCCATTTTATGCTCTTTCCCATTTTATGAAATATTAGTTGACCATAGACCTCGGTATATTTATGGGCTCTCTATTCTGTTCCATGAATCTGTATGTCTGTTATTATGCCAGTACTAGACTGTTTTGATTATAGTGGCCTTATAATGTAGTTTGATATCTGGTATTGCGATTCTTCCTACTTCATTCTTCTTTCTCAATATTTCTGAGGATATATGTGGTTGGTTTGAAATATTTGTTCTAGATCTATTTAATATGCCATTGGTATTTTAATAGGGATTAAGTTGAATCTATAGATTGCTTTGGGTAGTACGGACATTTGAATGATGCTAATTCTTCCAATCCATGAACAGGGTATATGCTTTCATGTATGTGTTTCTTCCTTAATTTCTTTCTTCAATGTTCTGTAGTTTTCTCAGTACAGGTCTTTTACCCCCTTGGTTAAGTTTATTCCTATAGTGAATTGGATATGTTCCCTAGTTTCTGTTTCTGATATTTCACTGTTGGTGTACAAAAATGCTATCAATTTTAGAATATTGACTTTGTATCCCACTATTTTGCAAAAAAATTTTTTTTGTGGAGCCTATAGGGTTTTCTATGTACACTATCAGGTCACTTGTAAATAATGACAGTTTTATGGGAAGTCTAATATAATTTAAATTAACCATAGCTAAAGATAATTTTTTTCTTTTTTAATCTAATGGAAATGGTTACTGTACTTCATCATTTGTAGTATTTGCTATTGATTTTGTGTGTACCTTAACATGATTAATTAATTTTTTTTATTTTATTGATTCCAGAGAGAAAGGAAGGGAGGGAGAAGGAGAGGGAGAGAAACAACAATTGTTTGCCTCTTGCATGTGCCCCAACTCAGGACTGAACCCACAACCCAGTCATGTGCCTTGACTGGGAATCGAACTCACAAACTTTCAGTTTAGGGGATGACACCCAGCTAACTGACTATACCGGCAAGGGCATTTTAATTTTTTTTTTAATTAGATTTTTTATTTAGACATAACTAACATTTATTATATGCTTTCTCATTCCTATAATTATGTATTTTACCTTTTAAAATTTAATGGTACAGTGAATTATATTGACAAATTTTCTACTGTTGAACCACATCAATAATTTTAATAGAAAACTTAGTTACAATTTACTTACTATGTTACTGGATTTCATTTACTAATATTTAGTTTTGTATTAGCATTTATTAGTGAAACTGTCCTACAGTTTTGTTTTTTGAATTAACTTTGTTAAATTGTAGTGTCAAAAACTTCCCACCTATGTAAAATAAATTAGAGAAATTACTATTTATTTTTGAATTTTCTGATATGGTTTGAATAATATAGGAATTATGTGATCTCAAAAAAAAAGGTAGTAGTCATCTGTTAAGACTAGGCTTCTTCCCTCTTAAATTAGAAGATATTCAATTGTTTGATCTTTTGTGTAAACATTGGACATCTCAGATTATTTTTGAGTGTCATATTTGGGGGGTACTAATTATTTCCTTTGTGCTGTCCCACACTCGATACAGTAGCCACTAACTGTATGAGTATTTAAATGTAAATTAATTAAAATTGAATACAGTTTAAAAAGTTAGTTCCTCAATAATATGAGCCACATTTCAAATGTTCCACAGCCACATGTGACTAGTGGCTATGACAGGAGACAGTGCAAAGAGAAAGAGTGTTGGTCATTGCAGAAGGTGACATCAGCCAGCCCTATTCCAGCTGTTTTAGTATATTGCTATAAATTGGTATGTCAAATTGTGTTGTAATTCCTTTCATTTTGCCTTGTCTACAGTTATATTCCTTAATATTGTTTTCTTAAGATTTCTTATTTCCTTATTCAGATTGTTTATCATTTCATTAGTCTTTCAAGAAATAAATTTTCTCTTTTAGTAGTCTTTCAATATTTCATTTGTTTCTGTTTTATTTATTTTTAGTACTTTAGTATTCATTATGATTAGTTTCTTTTTCTTTTATTTTTTTCTTCTGTTTTCTTAGGTTAAACAGTTTATTTACTCTCAATGTTTTTTCACATTTATTTTGGTAACATAATGTTGGTTTTACTTCATATTTTACCTTAACATTTTTATGTTACTTTTGTTGTCTTTTCCTCTTACTGTCTTGGGCTTCTTTCTCCTTCTTCCATTTTACCCTGATTAATTGTAGAATTTGATTCTGACATATTATTTTCCAGTCTTTAACAATCAAAACTAAACATATTTTTTCTAATATGTTAGGAGTGTTAAATATAATTATACTCTTTTGCCAAAATGTTTTACTTTATCTTACTCTTCTATACTCCATAAACAAATATGAAACCTTTAGAAAACATTTGTTTTCTCCTTTCTTCCAAAACCTCAGTTAAAACAATTCAGAATATTTAGTCTCACGCTATTATGAGACTGTCTCAAATTATAGCTTTCTGTTTCAATAATTTTTTAAAAACATTTTACAAAACTCCAGTCATTCTACCATTGTTAGACTTAATTTTATTGAAAGATTATTTGAAAGTATATCTTCTGTGTTTCTTTTGTAATTTTCTCTCAAAGTTGTAAAATTTTCCTCTTTCTCCTTGCATTCAGAAATGTAGGTATGTGTACCTGTGTTCACTAATGCTGCCTTTGACATGATTAACACTTTCGATCTGACAAAATTGCAATTCAGGGTAGCTTTCTCTTTTTTTCTAAATTTTTGTCTAATAACTCCTCCCTTGTACTCCCCTGCCCTTTAGAGTCTCCTATTACATGCTCATTAGATCTCCTGGGCTGTTCTGCATATCTTATGTCCTCTCACTCATAAATTCCAACTCTGTAGAGCTTATCATTCTCTCTTAATCCTCAAGAATGTTAAAAAAGCTAATTAGCACACACCTTTCTTTTTTAATTTTTAAAATTTAAATTTTTAGAAAACAGAAACGATATCCATTAGTTCTAGGAAGTCTCTTGGAGCTCTCCTTCCCTCTCTGTTGAGTACCCTCATTACTTTCTGCCTGAAGACTTTGCTCATCACTTCTGGAAGCTTTAATGGAAGCTAGCAGCTTTTGTTTTTCTAGTTTGATTTTCCTGCCTTTAAGTAAAGGAGTACCTTAAAGAAGTTTGTTTGTTTATTTATACAAACTACTCTTTTTTAAATTTCTTTTTTTATGGTTGTAAGAAATTTTTTTCTTGTTGTTTTGTTGTTTATTGTTGCTGTCTCTCCCCTTAGTGCCATTGGTTAGGCTGGTGGCTTTTTTATAGGTAGGAAAATGGAGCTGTTTCTTTTCTGTGACTGACTGCAGGCATCATGCATGGCTGCCTCTCTGTTGACCACTGGGAGGGTCTGCCTGCTCGGCTGGGAGCCAGACCAGGGGCTCTTCCACCCACTAGGACATAACCCCTCATTCACTTCACATTGTCGTGGGTGGTACTACGCAAAAACTTACAGGCAGAGAACGGTAGGACACATCAGGGCGAGGGGGTGGTGACCCTGAAGAATTCAGCCAGCCTGTCAGTCACTATGGAATTCTAGAGAGAACTGAGAGAGAAAAGAAGGCAGTAAAAGAAATGCTTTAAGATGTGGATTCTATCAAAAAAACAGATAATTTGAAATGTTCAGTAAAAATATTTAACTATAAAAGTTGTTGATCCAAATTGTATAGATTTCAAAATTTATAAAACATTTAAAAGTATCATTTTACTCTTTATTAAAGCAACTTAACCTTTGACAAATTAAAATTTTATTTCCTGGTTTGCAGAATAAGTCTGGAAAATTCTTTAAAAGAGTTGACCTTTGAAGTGATTGTGTAAGAACATTTATAATTTCAGTTATTTGCTAGGTGTGGTCATCAGATCTACCTTAGATGAAGCACTTTCACTCACTATCTGTAGTCCCTCAATATAACTTCATATTTTTAATCTAAAATATGCACAATATTAACAGGATATTTGATGATTAGATGAGCTGACTCATGGCCTACATACAGGTTCTTGCCAAACAGCCTCAATTGTTTTTTCCTTAGCCACGCTAAAAATTGTAATATCTCATGGTCCTTTGAAGTTTGGTTTTGTGAATGAAACCTAGGAGGCCACTCTGTAAATACCAGGGGACTATGCTAAAGTGCTGACATGCACAATATGCACAAAGTGGTCCATGTGAAAATGTCATACTGAGCATTGAAACTTATCAATAAAAATTACCATAGTCAATACTGAGCCAAGAAAACATTATGAAAACTTTATAGAGTGAAATTCAAATTTAGGAAAATTCATTTCAAATTTGCTGTTTAGAAATATTATACCACTCTATAGAGGAGATTGGAGAGTAGAAGCTAGGGTACAGTTTAAAAAATTATAACATGATAACTATAATGTTATTATCCTATAAGATATTCCTTTTTTCCCCCCTGAAATTCGCTTTCAATTAGCAGTTGCTGTGTCTGCCTTTGGGTGATTTATTGGAACTCCCTAACTTTTCTACCAGCTGTTACAGCTGAATAGACTAATAGGTTAACCACATCCCATTACATTTATCGCTTTTGTAACCAATAAGAATAGCTTACTCTGGCATAAGTGCTGGTGTAGATTACAGCAGGTAATAACCATGCACCTAAAAAGGAGGGGTATGTGTGTGTATGTGTGTAGGAATGAGTGAGGTAAAAAGGTTAGACCCTTGTTGAACATCTTGTTAGAGATCTAGAAAACAATACACTTTAGTAATGATTAACCTTTACAGGCAAATATTTTGATTTTTCACACATACACACACACAAACACAAATAAGAATGGTTCATTATTCTCATTGCTCACCTCTGCATTGCTATCTTTTTCCTTGGAGGCCTCCATTTACTGGTCTTCAGCTTTTCCATTCTGTGGGAAGTAGATGCTGCTATAAAAGCTACACCTGTAGTTCCAGCCACATTATATATTTTCTGCTCAGCAGGGCCATCAGGAAATATGCTTCCTGGCAATTTCCCTCTAATGATATGCTGTAGAGGAGCCACACTTGCCACAGGTCAGTTTTCTCCTCTCTTCACTGCCACCTTTGGGGAAAAAAAGAAAAGGACTGTTTGCTTTGTGAGAATCAATATTTTTAAACATCAATTCCATTTCAACTTTCCATTATTATGCTCATCAGCACAAATCAATTTATTGCATGAGACCATTTAGAATGCAGGGGCTTTGTGTATCTATCCCCTCCTCACACACACTTCCTACATGCACTCTTATTCCCAAGAAATTAGATCTTTTTCTGTTGCCTGACAATTTTATTCTGAAAGAAACCTAAGTAATTTGATCAGAATATTTCTCAGTGGGGTTGCACTTATGTCTCTAAATATTGCATGTTCACTGCCAGTATTTCTATAGGTTGCTGACACATATATGTTGGAAACAATGATATTTGGTGTTCTGTGGTGGAAACAATGATATTCAGTGTTATTCCTCTATTAGTTTCTTAAGTGTGATTATACACAGATTTATTTCTTTACCTTGGAAATGTTTCAGTTCACATATACCATAATTAATCAGCAATGATGTGTTGAGAGCCTTCTTTCATCCCTTCTGAGGAAATATGAGATATTATAAATATTTCTTGGTAAATGAGTAAATATTATGTTATATGTTGATTCTAGTCAGGCCTGATTTATACTGAAGTCAGTACTGAGAGCCTCTTGTTTTATAATTCTATTTATCTTTTTCTTTGACTCTGTCACACAGATTCATGACAATTAGTTGAAAAGTGAAGTTCTTTATGCTGTTAATTATTTTGTTTACATAAGACTAAAATACCAGTTTAACTGCTAGTTTTTTCACATATAAATGATGTAAATTTTGCATGAATTTAATTTGGAGGCAGTAGCAGTGAAGAACGAATTTAACTCTTTGATTAAGATTAAACATTTTCAAAACAAATATGTAGATCTGGTTTTCTACAATAATTGAAAGAATGATGGCTTTTTCTAGAAACTTACAGAACAGGCGGCCATCTTTCTTGCAGTAGAGGTAGTTTAGGGTGCCTGCTATTGCAGTAGGAAGCTGGATTTCACTCCCTGCTTTGTCGTGAGGCATATGACTGATGATTCTGAAAGAAACTATTATTTTTCCCTTGTATGATCAGTTTAAAGGAAATCGATTTCATTATAAATCTCTTATTTTTGGACATACTGACTTGAGTCCATCATCTATGACTAATAATTTGAAAGGATTTGTATCTAGAATGGAGCACTTGTTATGAAATATATTTCAGCATGAACATGTTCCAATGAGCAGAGTCATCTGGAAGCAATGTCTACATCTCACTCTGAGCTACCTGGACATGCTAGTCTGGGGAAGGTCCCTTCTTCTCCTGGCTGGAGAGGCTGCACCTAAATGGAACTTTTCAAAAAATTGAATAAAAGATTATAATTCCATGGACTCCCAAGTTTTTAGGCTGGACTGAGGTTTTCTAAGACATCTCTGGCAATGAATCCCAGATTGATAGGAGCTCAATTTTCTGTTCACCTGCCATTTACCAGGTAAGAAGGAAGAACAACGAAGAGGCTGGGACTCCTCCACTCCAGAACACACCATGTGTCTGTCAGTACCTGGGTCCAATTCCCCTCTCTGTGGGTTTACAGAAGGAACAGATAGCTGAGGCCTTCATTTGCAGGCTGTGGCTTATAAGCTTCCCTAATAAAGTTTGTTATTTAGTCCATATTATGTGACATAGTGGATCTACCTTCTTGTCCAACAGTAGGTCTAAATCTATTTCCTTCTTTCTCTCCCTTTGTGTTTAGCCCTTGGACAGATGAGGAACTTTGTGATGCTGAACAGGAAGGAAATCCCCAGGCCTTGCAGTAGGCTTTGAAACCAGGGATCCAAGCTGGTCCATTTCTGTGTTGCTGTGAACTGAAAAGGCCAGA
This sequence comes from Furipterus horrens, assembly GCF_987537825.1. Lineage (NCBI taxonomy): Eukaryota > Metazoa > Chordata > Mammalia > Chiroptera > Furipteridae > Furipterus > Furipterus horrens. The sequence continues at coordinate 64,320,979 of NW_028327177.1, forward strand.
ATTTTTCTTTCTTTTTTTTTTTAATCTTTCTCTTCCAAACTCTATTCTTTCTTCATGGGGACAGTTGACACAAAGTACTTTAAAAATGATATGATGTACTATGGCATAAAGATGTAATAGACACAGTTTTTCCTATACCTACCATTATCATCAGCTAAAAATCCTGTAACTTATATATACAAAACAAACAGAAAATTATTAAAGGTGGAGAGAGAAAGTCAGACTAACTAGGAACCACAGTACCTGGGGAATGACCTGATGATAAGTACCTGGAAAACTTGTAGCCAGCCAAGTGAGCATGTCAAAATGTTCATCACAAACCTTCAACTTTATTGGAAGATGCACTATATGTGGCCCATAAGCTGTGACTTATCTTTTGTTATAAAAAAATTTCCTTTCATTTGTTAAAGAAATTCCCCCAAATCTCCACATATCAATGTATTTAAGTCAAGAGACCACAGCATGATCAAGTTAACTATAAATAATAGAATTACTACACCAACATTTTCTGTGATATCAGTTGGGTATTATATATACATATATGTATATATATATCATTAGAAATCAGTAAAAAGTAGTTTGTATATTAATATCCACTTAAATTTATTATACTTCATAAAAACATTGGAAATATTTAGAATATACTGTTAAGTGAAACAAAGCAGGATAAAAAGTAGATTAAATACAGGCATGTTTGTGTACAAGGTAGGTGCCTAAAGAAGCAAGATTTAAGGCTGTGAATAATAACTTTAAGGCTATTTTTTATGATTTTATCTGCTCATATTAATGACTTTCTTTATTCATGAACTTGTAAGCCATTCTGGTAACCACTTCTCTGGAGTGGGTTGAAACACGATGTTTGGTGGCAGAAAAGGTGGCAGTACCACTTGGTATATGTAAGGTGCAGTTCCTGTGAAAAGTGAACCAATTTCCAGAGGTATATCTTGGGAGAAAAGTATGTTTCTGATGGATTGAGATGGTCTCAAATAGGTGCCCTGGAAAGAAAGGCCATCCGGGCTGGTAAGCAGAGCTTACCGGAGGAACAATGTGATGCCAGGCTGGCTTGTTCTGTCCCAACATAAAGGAATGACTAGAAATATAGGACAGTGGATCCCCCAGTAGGTCTGTGAATGTTTACTATGGTGGTTGCAGTCTTAGAACCTCAGGGTTTGGCACCAGGGTATCCTTTAAAAAATAACGCGATTATACTCTGCCAAAAGCTCTCTCTTACTACACTGATAGTTCTAGGTAAGAGTTAGCATTTGAACCATGATAGTTCTCACAAGTGCAACATAACATGGAACACATGGAACTATATATACACAGATAATCATGTGAGTTTTAAGTACAATTAGTCCTTGAGGAAGTATTTCCCTTGAAAGTGGCCTTCAGCATCTACTCCTTAGTTTCCCAGCTCAGTCATTGCTGTCAAAGAAACATATCATGCAATGCAGTCACACAGAAAAGAAACTTATGCACAGGAAAAAGGAAAAGGCTGCAAGAATATATTCATATATTTAATTATATCTGTGTTAGAGTACATTTTCCCTCTTTTTGTCCTGGTTTCAAATTTTTATTGAACTGTTTTTCATATTTAACTATTATATTAATATCAGTTTTAGAACAAACTATTAGAAAATTAAAATGTATTTTCTATCTTTCAATCCTTATACCTCACCATCACTTATTTAGATGTGCTTAAAATCTTGGATTACATCAATCCATTTTGACATGTATATAGCTCATTTAGAATTTTCCCTCAAATTTTACCTGCAGCACATATTAAAATGAATCTGGTTAAAGTGACACACAAGTAAAAGTTTTTACCTCCTAATGGGGACAAAATCGGTCTGAAATACTGCTATATTTACACTTCTCTATATGTTCACATGCGAGTTTTATGAATTATTGAATGATGACTTGGGTTCCTTCTGCATTGCCAGTCTTGCTATAAACTGTGGAAGGCTTTTTCATGTGTACACATCAGTGAGCCTCCTCATCTCTGGCTTTCCCTAAAGTTCCCCAGACCAATGAGAGCTTCATTCAGGAAACAAGAAAGGTGTAAGAAAAGTGATTTGGAGTATTTTTTTTCCTTATTTTTGTTCATAGTTCGCACCGGACAATATGATGAAAGTAGCTCTCTCTTTGGGTTCTAATAACTGTTCCTTCCCCTGGACATCATGCTTATTATTAGCACCTGATCTCAGCTCTCATTGTCTCTGGGGTTCTGCACAGGCCCTTGGCGTATTCACTCAATCCTGCCCATATTTCTTTACACAAGATAATTTATAAAATGATGCTCAAGTTTCCTACAGAGCCATATGTTTTGGGACCTCTTATAAAGCAACTGGTAGCTGGTATGGCTCTAGGAAGCTGACTCTCAAAGTTACATTATGGATTGGTGTTGGTCATGTATTTGAGATGTATGTGGGCAAACTTGATGAGAAGTGGGGAAGGGTAATCTATGTCATGTGCTATTCTCACAAATATTCAATACTGGTGACAGCAGGAGGTAATAAAGATAGATGATAAGTTAATTAGAGATCAAATGACTGAGTAATTTAGTTGCTAGAGAAACAATAATGATTATTAAATTTGTGTATATATTCAGGCTTTTATAAATGCCCTACAAAGCTTATACAAGACAAAGAGGAACTATAGCCTGTGAAATTCCAGTTCAAAATATAAGTATAAAGTGATAAATTCTGATGCCAACTTTGAGGAAATTCCTCATCCCTCAAGGTGCCAGAACAGATAAGAGAGGACCAATATTGGAACTTGTAGTGACAATGAGATACTCCACTTATTAGGTCTTGGGCATGAAAAAAACACTACTGGGGAAGGAATGGGATTGCACAAAATAGGATGGCAAGGTTGTGGCAGAGATGACATGGCTGAGAACTTCAAATTCCCAAATTTCTTGAAATTACCTTTGTCTGCTGTATCATAGCTCTACAACTATATTGAGCACATTGTATTATTTATATTTTTGTTCTTATAGTTGTCTTTTTAAAGTGTATTTTGATGGGTGATATAATAATGCATTCCTTAGTTGAGATTCATAGAAAAAAAGTCTCCATGCATATGTATATAGGACAGTATTACTCACTCATCATTTACAGGTGGACAAAGCAGTGACAAACAACATGATTTTCAGTGACAATGGGGTAATTAAATTAGTCTTGTATTCCTGAATAGCCCTTAATCACCATTGTTGCTTGTTTTATTATCAAATTTGGCATCATGTGGTTCTTAGTGGACCAACAATATTCTCTTCATCTTATAATCTGAAATTGATTTTGCCGAGTTAAATAAGCCATTTTATCTTATTTATCAACTCAGGTATCTTGAATGTACTGATGTAAGTCAGAATACTCTTTTTTTTGAAAGTATATTTTATTGATTATGTTGTTACAGTAGTTCCAATTTTTCCCCCCTTGCTCCCCTCTGCCCAGTATCCCCCTTCCCTCCAGCAATCCCACCCCCTTTTGTTCATGTCCATGGGTCGCACATATAAGTTCTTCGGCTTCACACTTTTTGATATTATTCTTAACTTCCCCCTGTCTATTTGGTACCAATCAATTATGCTTCTTAATCCCAGCACCATATCCCCATTTCTCTCCCTCCCCTCTCTCAGCTGATAATCCTCCAAATAATCCTCATACCTATGATTCTGTTCTTATTCTGGTTTGCTTATTTTTATTTTTTATTTTTTGGATTCAGTTGTTCATAGTTGTGAGTTTGTTGTCATTTTACTGTTCATAGTTTTGATCGTTTTCTTAAGTAAGTCCCTTTGACATTTCATATAATAATGGCTTGATGATTATGAACACCTTTATCTTCACCTTGTCTGGAAAGCACTTTATCTGCCCTTCCATTCCAAATGATAGCCTTGGTGGATAGAGTAGTCCTCGTTGCAGGTTGCCTTTCATCACATTGAATACTGCTTGCCAGTCCCTTCCTACCTGCAAAGTGTCCTCTGAGAAATCAGCTGATAGTCCTATAGGCAACCTCCTCTTGGCAACTCTCCACCTCTCTCTTGCTGCCCCCAGGACTCTCTCTTTATCTTTCACCTCTGGCATCTCAATTATGATGCATCTTGGTGTGGTCCCCTCTGGATACAGCTCATCCGGGACCCTCCATGCTTCCCAGATCTGTATATCTATCTCCTTCGCAAAATTTGGAAACTTTCCATCATTTTTTTTCAATCTTGCTTCCTCATTCTGCACTGGTTGACTGTTTTTTTCTTCTTTATGTTCCAAATCATTGATTTGAATCCCAGTTTCCTTCCCTTCACCATTGGTTTTGTGTGGATTTTCCTTCGTTTCACTTAGTATAGCCTTCACTTCTTCTCTTATGCGTTTGCCATACTCAAACATATCTGTCAAGCCTGTGAGCATCTTTATCACCAGTGTTTTTACTTCTGCATCTGTCAGGTTGTCTATCTCCTCATCTGTTAGGTTGGCTACCTCCTCCTCACTTAGTTCTCCCACTGGAACCTTGATCCATTTCCCCTTTTGGGCCATACTTCTGTGTCTCCTCATTCTGACAGGATCCTGTGTTTGTTTGCCTCTATTTCCCAGGTAGAGCTGTCACTTCTGTTATGTTGTAAGTTGCAGAGCCTTAGGGATTCATCAGTGCAGAGTGACCTGTTTCACCACGTTGTGGTGCTGTATGTGGGGGAGGGGCCTGAGAGGGAACAATGCCTCCTGCCAAGCACTCGCCCCTTTTCCAGACACCTCTCCCACTTCCACACCAGACTGGCACCCCTCTAGCTGCTTCCCTGGCCATCGTTCCCAGAGTGGGTGTGTCTGCGGACATTCTAGGACTGTGGAGGCCCTTTAATCAAGCAGACTCTGCTGAGAGACTGTCAGTTTCTACCTCCACCCAGCCCTCACCTGTCTGCACATTCAGAATCCATGAGGCTTGATTTCCCCCGGTACTGGGACCGTGAGCTGCTGTCTGATTAGGAGATTGGAATGCTCCCTAGGTGTCCCTCCTGGCTTTAAAACATGTGACTGCACTTTCTGTCGGCCTGCCGCTGCCACCGCTGCCGGCCACTACCATACCGCATCTTCTCCGCCCCGGCTCTGCCCCTCCTACCTGTCTGGATGAATATTTCTTCTTTATATCTTTGTTTGCTGGATTTCCATGCACTTTTGTTTTCTGGCACTTCTGATTGTTTCTAGTTTTGAGGTAGTTGTATTCCTTCTTAGTTGTGGAGGGAGACGCAGCGTGTTTGTCTATGCCTCCATCTTGGCCAGAAGTCCATAATACTCTTAACTAACCTGTAAAATAGTAATTTCTATAATCTACAAGGAACCAAGTTCTGTCTAGGCAAACAGAAAACTTGAATTAGGGGGATATGTTATACAAAGTAGAAAAATGTATCAATGAACAGAGCGGCTGAACATATTTGTAGTATTAGTAGACAATAGGCTATCAATAAGTGCCTTCTGAAATTTTATCTGTGATATACAAGGGGAAACCTCATAAAACCTGGAACTATCTTGTAGTACAGATTTCCCCGACAGAGTATTCTAGGATCCCATCTTTATCAGTGTACCAGGTGGTGTTGTGAGAGGCTGCATTCAGCTTCAGTGATTGGTTTTTTAAGACTCAACATCCTTGCCCATATCACAATGGGTAATTTACAAGAACACCTCCCCACACTGCACTGAGTGTTCAGAAGTTTTTGACCAAAAATAGCATGACTCCCACACCCCACCCTCCCTACTTACCTAATCTCACTTCAAGTGATTATATAATTTTTTGTTTCCCAGATGAAAAAAAAAAAAGGTCCTCAAAGGGAAACATTTTGCCAATGTGGAAAAAATGAAATAAAAAATGGCAGAAACACTAAAAGGCATCAAAATTGACAAGTTCAAAACTGTTTTGAGCAGTAGGAAAAATCATCTCGATAGGTGTATTGCATCAAGTGGAGAATACTTAAGGTGACTGAAGTTTAAACATGTAAGAATAAATACACATTTTTATAAATGAATTCTGGGGCTTTTGGGGTCCCCCTGGTAAAATATTAGGTTATACACTCAAAACTCTCTCTAAATCAAAGATAGTCATTATATTTGGAATAAAACCACTTAACTGCAAGCATCAAAAAATGTGTTCATAGATTCAAGTAGATTGATAATGATCAGTGCCATCAGGTGGGACCTCTAGAAACATATGTGTGTATTGCTGTGGAGACCATCCCATCATCCTTCTTGCAATATTCACAACATTATCACCATTATCTGACATGGGACCATCTGTATTGATCTTATGAGGCCTTTTATTCTTGTTTTTATCTGTCCCCACGGAAGCTTGGGACTCCCAGACCAGCCCTTATTCCCTGGACTTGAATCACCAAATTATTTTAAAGAAAGTTCCCATAAATATGTATGTAGAAGGTCCATTTTCTATGTCAGGAGATGGGGCCATCTCCTGGAATACCTTTACACAATGCTCCCTAGAAGTCAAGGTTCCAACAAAGTTCCTTATATCTTTTACCCCTTCTGGCAATATTTTATCTAATTCAGTCAATAGGGGAAAAAAGGAGGTGCAATAGTAGAAGAAGGTGGAAACTTTGGCCAAGGAAATGTTTCTGAATTTTTTAAAGAATGCATGTCCAGTTATTTGATGTATTTCCATTTAAAAAAAAATCACTCTGGCTGTCGTATGAAAAATGGATAAAGAAGGATAAGAGGGGAGCAAGGAGGCCTTTGTCAGCCTGTTGGTATATCCAGATAAAGAAGACAGTACTTCAGACAAATAAGCCAGCAGAGGGCATGGATTCAGATTTTGTTTAATGGTAGAGCTGTCACAATTTACTGAATTTTGGTATTGGGGTTAGAGAAAAAGAAAAATTAAGGACAATTGCTATGGGTTGACTCCTGAATAGATAAAAAATGACTTAAGGAGATAGAGAAGATTTGGGAAAGAATAGGTCTGATGCAGTGGGCGCAACTGTGAAAAGTATGGCTCTTTTGAGACATCTATATAATAGCCCAGTGTAGTATTGACTTCAGAAGAGACTTAGAAGTGGAGATAGAAATATTTTACTGCCTCTTGTGTTCCACTATTAAGAATAAGAATAGTTAATAACTGTTAGTGAGTTATTATAATAGTTGTAGAAAAACAGTTTTTGACCATTTGTATTCCTTTTACTATTATGCTAATAGGAACATAAAGTTATTTCAAGATTTATGGCTTATATAATTTTCTTGAGCAAATAAATACATTGGTTTAATTACAAGTACAAAACAAATAGTGTGTATAAGGATAAAACTGTGACAAATAACAAATATCAGAGGATTAAGGAAGTTAATCAAGGTATGTGAAAGATCTAAATTTTTTATCCTTAAGCAAAGTACAGCATTATTCAAATTAGTGAACTGAGTTTGACCTTCACTGTTAATAATATATTAAATGCAAAATTTGTACTAAAGGTTCTTCAGTAATACTTGAAAGAAAATGTCCTGATAACTTTCTCTTTCATTAAATAACTCTGATAAAAATAATTAATCTTTAATGATTTAACACTTTGTCCCATCATCAGTTTTAAACTATTTAATAACTAAAGTGTTAAAATATACAATTCTTTTAAAAAATCTTTACCCAAGGACATTCTTATTGATTTTAGAGAGGAGGGAAAAAAGGGAGAGAGAGAAATATCAATGTGAGAGAGTAATAGCTATAGGTTGCCTCCTGTATGCACCATGACTGGGGACCAAATCCACAACCTAGGCATCTGCCTTGACTTGGAATCAAACCAACAACCTTTCAGTTTATTGGGTGATGCTCCAACTAACTGAGCCACATTGGCCAGGGCTGTTGTATTTTTTTAATGTAAATATTTCAAACATATAAGCCTATAGACAGTATATAATGGATACTTACATGTCTATTACTTGGGTAAAAATTTGTTAACTCTTACCATATTTGTCTCAGATCTTCTTCACCTCAAGAAATAAAAATATACAGGTATAGCTTATTTATATTTACATATAATTCATAAAAGGTGTATTTTTAATATGGATATTTAACTCTCCCAATACAATATATGGCTGCCACATGCCAGGTTTCTCTCTCTCTCTCTCCATATATATATATATATATATCAGTAGTCTTTGCTTCCTCTTGTTAGTCAATTTGTCAACTCCTATATCACTATTATACTATTTAAATTGTTGACGCATCATACCAATTCTAAAACAGGTATTCTTTCAACATTTTTTCTTCAAAATAATTTTGTCTCTTCTTGGCCTTTAATAGTTCTATATGGACTTAAGAATCAAGTTAAGTTCCCTGATGAACTGTGTTGTATTTGTATTTATATTGAAAACTTTTTTATAAAATAACAGGGTCAACTTCTACTTTGGTAATACATTCTATTTCATTAACCCAATATTATCACTCCATTTATTGTGTTTTGTTAAATGTCTTTAAGGATCTTTCACATTTTTGTTGGATTTCCTTAGAAAGGTTATATTTTGTTGTGGTTATTGTGATGATTGCTTTATTATTGTATTTACTACATTTTAACTGTTTTCTACAGGTCATAAAACTCCATTGACTTCTGTGTATTGACTTTGGGTTCAGCAATGTTGCTGGACTCTCTTAGTTTAATAGTTCATCTGCAAAGTCACTTGGACCTTCTATGGACAAAATCACATAATCTCCAAGTAATGAGGATGTTGCTACTCTCCTTCCAGACCTATTTTTAACTCTATAGTCTTGCATTTGTGAATTTTCCACAACTCATTAGGCAATTTCAAAATTTACAGTGATTGGAAAGAGATTACTAAAGGTGGGAGGTAGTAAAAGGAGGAATGAGCCAAAGATAAAAACTTAGAGAATGATTATATTTAAAGAGTCAAACAATGAGCCAGAAATGACCGGAGCATAAAATAAATACAGATATGACAGTGTTACAGAACTGGAAGATGACTTTGAAGAAAAAGCAGTTGTTTGTAGTATCACAGCAGCAGAGGCAATCTTTTCTGAGAAAATTTTACTGGATTTTGTAATCCTTGCTGATCATTGGGAAGCCACTTTCAGAAGAATATCTATGGTGACATTAGCTTTCAATAAATAAAATACTAAAAAATAGTCACAAGTTGGGGGGGAAATTTTTTTCAAATTTTTCAGGAAAAAATAAAGAGATGAAATGAGGTAGGAGCTTAAAAAGAAAGAAATGAAATAAGGATTATATTTCTTTCTTAAAAAGAAAGAAATGAAATAAGGATTATATGGTTGAGAAGGAATTTTCTGGTTTTAAAGAATATGGAAAACAGAATTCATTGTAGTCATTTGTGATAGAATAATTCAGGGATGAGATAAAGTTCCAAAAGAAGATGAATGTAGATTGAAATATATAGGACAGCACTTCCAGCCAAGATGGAGGCATAAATATACATGCTGCAGCTCCTCACAACTAAGAAGGAATTTACAACCACTTCAAAACTAAAAAAACTAAAATAAAAAAATCCAGAAAATCGGAACTACAGGGAAATTCAGCAAAGAAATAAAGAAGAAATAATCAGCCAGAAAAGTAGGAAGGGCAGAGCCAGGATGGAGAGAAAGAGGAACAGAGCAGCAGCTGCGGGGGCAGTGCTGGTGGGCACATGGCTGGCAGGCATGGCTAGCAGTACAGTGACTGAAAAACAGTCAGACAGCTTAAATTCGAGAAGCAATCCCAGTCCCAAACCAGGCATATCCCAACCCCAGACAAGACCAAGTAGTTTGCAGTTTCAGCGCTGGGGAAAATAGAGTCTCATTGCTTTTGACTGTAAAAGCCAGTGGGGGTTGGGACAGAGGAAGAAGCTACCAGTCTCGAAAAGGAGGCAGCTTGCTTAGTATGGGAATGGGGAGACGTGCCTAGAAAAGCAGTGGAAACTGGCACTGTTCCCTCTCAAACCCCTCCCCCACATACAGGGCAAAAGTGCAATGAAATAAGTCGCCAGCACTAACAAGTAGCTAAAGCTCCACCCCCTATAACATAAAAGGTGCAACAGCCCTACCCAAATCACAGAGGCAAACACAGGAAACTGTCAAGATGAGACAGAGAAGTGTGGCTCAGAAGTGGGGGATAGAAAGATCAACACAACTAAGCAATGAGCAGATAAGGAACCTAACAGGTGAGGGGATAACAAAGCTAATAAATGCACAGTTTAAGGCATTGGTGATAAAGATGCTCACAGACGTGGCAGAAAAGATTAAACAGAATGGGGAAAGGATGAAGGCTATCCTGGATGAAATGAAGGAAAATCCACACAAAACAAGTGGCGAAAGAAAGGAAACCAGGCTTCAAATCAACAGATTGGAACAAAAGGAAGAAATAAATAGTCAACCAACACAGAAAGAGAAAATGAGAATTGAAGAAAATGAGGAGAGGCTTAGAAACCTCTGAAATAGCTTTAAACGTGACAACATCTTAATCATAGGGTTGCCAGAAGGTGAAGAGGGAGAGCAAAAAATTGAAAAATTATGTGAAAAAATAATGAAGGAAAACTTCCCTAATTTGGGAAAGGAAATGGATATACGGGTTCAGAAAGCACATTGAGTTCCAAACAAACTAGACCCAAGGAGGGCCACACCAAGATACATCATAATCAAAATGCCAAAGGTTAAGGATAAAGAGAGAATCCTAAAATCAGCAAGAGAGAAGAGGGTAATTACCTACAAAGGAAATCTCATAAGACTATCAGCTGATTTATCAAAAGAAACTTCGCAGGCAAGAAGGGACTGGCAGGAAATATTTAAAGTGATGAAAAGCAAGGCCCTACAGCCAAGACTACTCTATCCAGCAAAGTTATCATTTAGAATGGAAGGGCAGATAAAGTGTTTCTCAGACAAGGTAAAGCTGAAGGAGTTCATCACTACCAAGCCATTATATATGAAATGTTAAAGGAACTTATTTAAGAAGATCAAAACTATGAACATTAAAGTGAAAACAGTATCACAACTATCAACAACAGTAGCTAGGGAATGGAAACAAAGACAAACTAAGCAGACAACCAGAGTGGGAACAGAATCATAGGTATGGGGAGCATGGTGTGGAGGTCTGCTGGGAGGGGAGAGTGAGGGAAGTGGTGCAGGAATTAAGGAGCATAGTAGGAGTGTGAAGAATGGACAGGGGGACGTTGAAAAGAGCTTATATACATGACCTGTGGACATGGACCAACGTGGGGGGATGCTGCTGGATGGAAGGGGGTTGCTGAGTGGAGGGGAACAAAGGGGAAAGAAATTGGGACAATTGTAACAGTATAATCAATAAAACATATAAAAATATAGGACAATATGTTAAGTCTGACAAAAGAAAAACTTCACTCCCAGATAATGATGTGAAAGGGAAAGGGAGAGTTAAAATAAACAGTAAGAAGAATTGAGGAAGCACAGTTGAAAGACTCAAGAATGATTTCTGGGGGTTAATGTATCTGAGAGCACTGTTTTCAAGATCATGCGCAAACCTATTCCCACAATCTTATATTCAAGGGAGGCTACACATAAGGGCCAGGTACTAAACAAAAGCTCAGTTTCCTTAGCATCTCTCTCGGACCTTGTGGTCACAAGATGATACTGGTGGGATTAGCAACAGAGGCCCAACATATTTTAAAGCAAAGTTTATAAACCCAAATGTCTGAAGTGGCAGGGAACAAATACATTAAAAGTGCATTTTTCATATAAAAATATTCGAGTTCAACCATCTTAAAATATGTTACTAAAAAGCAACAACAACAACAACAACAAAAATACAGAAGAAAACAACTACAACACCACCAATAATTTTTTGGCCTGGATTTAAGTGACCAATTTGTAGCCATTTTTTAAGAGGATAGGTTGATTGTGGCTCTAAACAATTACACTTGTCACTTTTTAACCAGTTATAGAATTTTTGTTATTTTGAAGCTAGTGTTATAGTGGTGTTCAAGTATGTGTGTGTGTTTACTTAAAAAAATTTTTTTTTTTTTTTTTTTGCTTTGGTTGTGTAGCTCAGTTGGTTGGAGTGTCATCCCATGCACCAAAAAGTTGTGGGTTTGATTCTTGGTCAAGATACATATCTAGGTAGTGAGTTCAATCCCTGATCAGGACACATTCAGGAGGCAACTGATCCATGTTTCTGTCACATTCCCATTCTCTCTCTCTCTCTCTCTCTCTCTCTCTCTCTCTCTCTTATCAAAAACAAAAACATATCTTCTGATGAGAATAAACATTTTATTTTTTGGCTTTGTTTATTTGGTGATTTGGCATAGAGATGCCATAGCTGGAATGAAAGACCTTGAGTACAAAGTTAAAATGGTATCCAGATGGTGTTGTAGCAAAGAATAAAGAAATATTGCCCTTTCTTTAGTTTTATTTATTTTTTAAAAAACATTGAATACACTATTTTTAAAGCAGTTTTAGGTTCATAGCAAAACATTAACTGACTATATTTGAGTTGATTTATTTCTGGACTGTCTATACCATAATATTTTTCATACTATTTACTTATTCTTTGATTATTTTCATCAGAGTTATATAGTTTTTTTTTTCATGCAGAACTACATAGTTTGCATCTATGTTCATGAGAAATAGTGGTCTGTATATATATATATATATATATATATATTTTTTTTTTTTTTTTTTTTTTTTTCCCTGTAATGTCTTGGTCTGATTTGGGTATTGGAGTAATGCCAGTCTCATAAGTTAAAACGTATTCCTTCCATGATTATCTGCTGAAGATTGTAGAGAATTGATGTAATTTCTTCCTTTAATTCTCTGGTAAAATTTACCAATGCACCCATTTAGATATGGTGCTTTCTATTTTAAAAGGTTAATTATTGATTTAGCTTATTTAATAAATATAGGCCTATTCAGATCCATTTCTTCCTTTGTGAGTTTTAAAAGATTGTGTTATTTAAGGAATTGGTCTATTTCTTCGAGGTTATCAAACTTCTGGGCATCGAGTTGTTCATAGTGTTCCTTTTTTATCCTTTTAAGGTCCCTTGTATGCCTTTCACTTCATTTTCTTCTCTTTTATTTCCAATATCAGTAATCTGTGTACTCTTTATTTTCCCTTAGGCTAGCTAGAGGCTTATTGATTTTATTTATCTTTCTAAAGAACCAGCTTTAGGTTTTGTTGATTTTCTGTTTTCAATTTTATTAATTTTTCTCTAATCTTTTATTTTTCTTTCCTTTTCTGCTTACTTTGGATTTAATTTACTCTTCTTAAGTTGGAAACTTCAATCACTGATTCTAGGTTTTTTTTTCCTTTTTGATAGATGCAATTAATGCTATAAATTCTCTCTGAGCACTGCACCCACCAATTCTGATATGTTTTATATTCATTTTCACTTCAAAATATTTTAAATATGCTTGAGAGTTCTACTTTGTTCTATGTGTTATTTAGAAGTGTATTTTTTTAGTATATTTTATTGATTATGCTGTTACAGTTGTCTAAATTTCTTTTCCCTTGACTCCCCTTCACCCAGTATCCCCCTGCCCTCCAGAAATCCCACCTCCCTTAGTTCATGTCCATGGGTTGTGCATGTACATTTTTTGGCTTCACCCTTTCTTATATTATTCTTAACATCCCCCTGTCTATTTTGTACCAACCAATTATGCTTCTTAATCCCTGCATCATTTTCCCATTTCTCCCCCTTCCCTCTCCCAGCTGAAAACCCTCCAAGTGATCCCCATACCTATGATTCTGTTCCTATTCTTGTTGCTTGCTTAGTTTTTTAGTTTTTATTTTTTAGATTCAGTTGTTGATACTTGTGAGTTTGTTGTCATTTTACTGTTCATAGTTTTGATCTTCTTTTTCTTACATAAATCCCTTTAACATTTCATATAATAATGGTTTGGTGATAATAAACTCTTTTAGCTTTACCTTGTCTGAGAAGCACTTTATCTGCCCTTCCATTCTAAATGATAGCTTTGCTGGCTAGAGTAATCTTGGTCGTAGGTCCTTGCTTTCACCACTTTGAATACTTCTTACCAGTCCCTCATTGCCTGTAAAGTTTCTTTTGATAAATCAGCTGATAGTCTTATGAGATTTCCTTTGTAGGTAACTCTCTTCTTTTCTCCTACTGCTTTTAAGATTCTCTTTATCCGTAACCTTTGGCATTTTAATTATGATGTTTCTTTGTGTTGTCCTCATTGGGTCTAGTTTGTTTGGAAATCTGTGGTTCCTGGATTTGTATGTCTATTTTCTTCCCAAATTAGGGAAGTTTTCTTTCATTATTTTTTCACATTAGTTTTCAATTTCTTGCTCTTCCTCTTCTCCTTCTGACACCCCTGTGATTTGGATGTTGGCACATTTAAAGTTGTCTCAGAGGTTCCTAAGCCTTTTCTTGTTTTTTCCAATTCTTGTTTCTTCATTCTATACTAGTTGGCTGTTTATTTCTTCCTTATGTTCCAAATCATTGATTTGAACTCTAGTTTCCTTCCCTCACCATTGATTTCCTATGGATTTTCATTTTTTTCACTTATCATAGCCTTCACTTCTTCCCTTAAGCATTTGACATACTCAAGCATGTCTGTCAAGTCTGCAAGCATCATCGTCACCAGCATTTTGAACTCTGATCTTTCTTTTGGGATATACTTCTATGTCTTCTTAACTTGACAGGATCCTGTGTTCTGTGTCTTAGGGAGAGCTGTCGCACCTGCTATGTTGTACAGTGTGGAAACTTAGGTATTCATCAGTGCAGGGTGACCCATTTCACCACATTGTGGCACTGTATGTGGGGAAGGGGTCTGAGAGAGAACAAAGCCACTTATGCAGCACTAACCCCTTTTCCAGGTGCTTCTCCCCCTTCATATTTGGGACTGATGCCCCTCTAGGTGTTGCTGTGATTGTAGTTCCCACAGTGGGTAGGTTTGTGGATGTTCTAGGACTGTGTGGGCCCTTTAAACAAGGAAACTCTGCTGAGAGACCGGCAGTTTCTTCCTCCGACCATCTCCCACTGGTTTCCACAGTCAGAAGCAATGTGGTTTTATTTTCCCTGGCACTGGATCCATGAACTGCATGGTCCCATCTGGGACCAGGCATGGTCCCCAGGTTTCCCTCCATACTTTTTAAATGTATGACTGTGCTTTCTGCTACTGGCCACAGACACTGCCCTGCTGCTTCTGCCTCGGCCACCATCGCTGCCACTGCCATACTGCATTCTCTCCATCCTGACTTGGTCCCTCCTACCTGTCTGGATAAGTATTTCCTTTTTATATCTTTGTTTGTTGAATTTCCATGTTGTTCAATTTTCTGGTACTTCTGGTTGTATTTTTTAGTTTTGAGGTAGTTATGTTCTTTCATAGTTGTGGAGGAGGATGCAGCATGTCTACCTATGCCTCCATCATGACCAGAACCTAGAAGTGTAGTTTTTAAACTCCTTATATTTGAGATTTTGCAGCTATCATTTTGTTGTTTATTTTTAGTTTAATTCCATTGTGGGTTTTGAGCAGATATAATATGACTTCTAATTTTTTTTAATTTGTCCCACAATGTAGTCTATTTTGGTAAATGTTTCATGTGTGCTGAGAATAATGTATATTCCACTGTTAATGGATGAATTATTCTATACAAGTTAATTACATCAATTTCACTGATAGTACTATTGAATCGAGCTCTATCCTTACTAATTTTTTAGCTTGCTGAATATGGAAATATCACAGAGGGTCCTTACTTTTTAAAAACAATAAAAATAATTTTATTATTTACTTTGGGAAAGTATTATATGCTTATTTTTATGATATTAAGCTAATGTTTATGAACAACTAGGGATAAATGCATGAGAAAAATCAGGAAAGTTTCTTGATTTTGAGGTTATATCTATAGCCAAATATGTATGTAATAATATATCTGGAATTATAATTCACATCTGTTGATATGCAGTCCAGGGTTCTTCAAATTATAAGTGCTCATGAACATTTAATCAAGCTAATTTTCTGAAAATAATGTGAATAACACTAGCCTACCACTAATTGGAATACTGGCCAGACTTGATAATTTCTCAATAAATCTGTTTTAGAAACTGGATTTCTTTAGGAAGAAATATGTCTTTTCTAAGACATTATTTTTCCATCCCCTCTCAGACCCAATCCATGGTCTTTTCAGCATGGAAATTTCTGGGATGTCAGTTATATACATTTTTTATGCAGCACAAGACACATGAAAATGTGTAAGTTCTCCCTTCTTCCTCCTAAAGTTCTCAGAAGTAATGTGACCTGCTAAGTAGAACAAAAAGAACCTGCTCTTTCTTTATTTCATATTTGCTTTTTTTTTTAATGGAAAACTTACTGTGTTCCATAGTTGAATGCTGTCTTCTACCCTGGAGAAAACAAGCATGCTTCTACTTGCTCTTTAAAAGTCAGTCTTCATTTTCAGGTAAATGAAAAGTTTCTTCTTTTTTCATCCTTCACTTTGGCATTAGAAGTTCAGACTGTGGAGATTGCACATTGCCTGATTGTGGTATTAGGCTCTATATTCTAGAGAAATAGTGTATATTGGTTCTAAAGTTATTATTGGCTATGCTTTGAAGATGCAAGCTTTCCATCCTATAAGAAAAGGGATCCAGGAAGCTGGGGCTAAGTAGATACTGTTTTTTATAACATCTTGGCCTAATTGGCCTCCAGAAAATGAAAAGAAGTCCACACACTGAAGTGAAAGGGATTTGAGTCTAATTTTGAAAAAGATTCTCATCAGTGAATCATCATTTATGGCACCAGTTATGGAAAATGGAATTCCTCAGTCTCAGAAGCATCATACTTGTTTTGGAAAAACCAACCAAAAGTGAGGGGTTAGGCAATAAACAAGTCAGTAAAGGATTAGTTAAAGAAACCATCAAACTGTTTTGGAAAAACCAAACAAAACTAAGGGTTAGGTAATAAGCAAGTTAATAAAATACTGCTTTAAAGATGATTTCCATTTGCTAGCCATGTCAACAGTACAAATGTTAATGGCATGTTTTTATATCATTTTACTTATTTTGACAAATATAAAATTATTTAAGTTTTTCCAGTTGTCCTAATGAATTGTGTCATTAACCACTGAGTAAAACAAAGATCTAAAAATTATCCCAGGCATGCAGGACAATTTTCTGTTCTGATAAATACTCAAAAATGTTGCCCAGAGACACATAGATATACAAAAAGATTCTCATTGTAACAAAGAACTCAAAACATAGTGTTATGCAACTTTATTTTTTCATCATTCCTATTTTGCTAAAATTGCGTATGTTTAGCAAACAGTCCAACTAAATTAGAAATAAAATACAGACTTCCAGCCAAGAGGGAGGCCTAGATAGATATGTTGCATCTCCCTTCACAAAAAAGAAGGGATATAACTATCTTAAAATTAGAGATGACCAGAAGTTCCAGAAAATTGAGCTGCATGGAAGTCCAACAAACAAAGATATAAAGAAGAAATACTCATCCAGACAGGTAGGAGGGGTGGATCCAGGGGAGAAAGGATAACAGTAGTGGCGGCAGCAGCGGTGGCAACAGCAGGCCAGCAGAAAGTGCAGTCAAACATTTTTAAAAGTTGAGAGCAAACCACAGAACTCACAGTTCCAGCACCAGGGAAAATAAAGCCTCATTGCTTCTAACAGTGTAAACCAGTGGGGGTTGGGATAGAGAAAGAAACTGCCAATCTCTCAGTAGAGTCAATTTTTTAAAGGGCCTCCATGCTTCTAGAATGTCCACAGACCCGCCCACTCTGGGAACGATAACCAGGGCAACAGTTACCCTTTTGGACCCCTCCCCCACGCACAGCACCACAACATGGTGAAACGGGTCACCCTGCACTGACGAAAACCTAAGGCTCCACCCCTTAAACGTAACATGTGTGACAGCTCTACCTAAGACACAGAGGCAAACAAACACAGGAGCCTGTCAGAATGAGGAGACAGAGAAGTATGGCCCAAAAGGGGAAATGGATCAAGGTTCCAGTGGGAGAACTAAGCAACGAGGAGCTAGCCAACCTAACAGATGCAGAGTTTAAAACACTTGTGATAAAGATGTTCACAGCCTTGAGCCTTGAAAGATATGCTTAAATATGGCAAACACATAATAAAAGAGGTAAAGACTATGCTAAGTGAAACAAAGGAAAGCCCACGCAAAATCAATAGTGAAGATAAGGAAACTGGGGTTCAAATCAATAATTTGGAATATAAGGAATAAAGACACAGTCAACCAGTACAAAATGAGGAAATAAGAATTGAAAAAAAAAAGAGGAGATGCTTAGGAACCTCTGGGACAGCTTTAAACCTGCCAACATCCGAATCATAGAGGTGCCAGAAGGAGAAGAGAAAGAGCAAGAAATTGAAAGCTTATGTGAAAAAAATAATAAAGGAAAACTTCCTAAATTTGGTGAAGGAAATAGACATACAAGTCCAGGAACAAGTTTGGGAACAAGCTAGACACAAAGACACATCATAATTAGAATGCCAAAGATTCAAGATAAAGAGAGAACCTTAAAAGCAGCAAGAGAAAAGCAGAGAGTTAACTACAAGAAACTTTGCAGACAAAAAGGGACTGGCAGGAAGTATTCAATGTGATGAAAAGCAAGGACCTACAACCAAGACTACTCTATCCTGCAAAGCTATAATTTAGAATGGAAGGGGAGATAAAGTCCTTCCCAGACAAGATAAAGCTAAAGAATTTCATCAACACCAAACCAATGTTATATGAAATGTCAAAGGGACTTCTTTAAGAAAAAGAAGATCAACACTATAAAAGTTAAAATGACTCACAACTATCAACAACTGAATCTAAAAAATAAAAACAAAATTCAACTAAGCAAACCAGAATAGGAACAGAATCATAGGTATAGGGACCATGTGGAGGGTTATCAACTGGGAGGGGGAAGGAAGAGAAATGAGGAAATGGTGCAGGGACTAAGCATAATTGGTTGGTACAAAATAGACAGTGGGAAGTTAAGAAAAATATAAAAAAGGGTGAAGCCAAAGAACTTATATGCACGACCCATGGACATGAGCTAAGGGGGATGGCATTGGTGGAGGGAAGGGGTGTACTGGGAAGAGGGTAGCAAAGGGAAAAGAAATTGGGACTACTGTAACAACATAATCAATAAAATATACTTTAAAAAAGAATGTAGAAAATAGCTGGGAATTCAGACCAACATATTAAGTCAATAAAAGTATTATATTTATGGATGGCAAAAAAAAAAAGAGAGAAAGAAATAAAACACATAGTTGACAATTTCTTCTCATAAAAGAAGAAATGTGAAGTCCAGTATAATTACAGATAATAAAAAAAATGATGATTTGGTTAATTTTTGTATTTTCTGTAAAGAGATATCATATATGATGAAGACCCTTATAAATAGGTTTATGTTGATTCTGTTTTGGTCAAAATTATTTTCTTAAACCTTAATACCCAGTTCTGGGTATTTTAATTTTATTTTTCAATTATAGTTATCATTAAATATTATTTTACATTAGTTTCAGGTGTACAGCATAATGGTTAGGATAATAAGAAAGAAAAAGTTGTCAAAAAAGGTTTTGTAACTGAGTGGTGGGTCTCAAGGAGCCTGGGAATGCAGATTGGAAGGACAGTGTTATTAAATCTTGGAGAAAGGTAATCCATGTCATATGAGAAAAATATAATTTTTATATAATAATTTATTTCACTTTAAAAAGGTGATAATAATCGATTCTCCTAGTTGTGACTCAGTTGAGAGGTAATAACTCTGAAAACGACGGTTGAGTGGTATATGTTTTGAGTTTGAAATTAAGAGGAGTTAGTGGCAAGCTGTCCTAAGTGTCAAGCACAAATTAAATATTAATTTTAAATGCAGAGTTGTACAAAAACAATTCTAAAAGAGTTTTAATTTCTAAAGTTATCTGGTGATTATTCAATAAATATGGTATAACCTAAAATGTTTCAGACAATGTAAAAAATAAAACAGTTTTTAAGTAAGAAACAAAGCAAGTTGTATAAGAATAGCATAAAAATATATATGAGCATGCAAAACAAAAAAACATGTATTATTTATATTCATAATTTATGAAATGTTTGGAGATTAGGGCTGGGAGTCAGGGAGACATTTTACATGTTGAAGTCTTTCTTATATTTTTGTTTTATTTTTTCAAAATGTATGCATTATGTTTAGAAATAATATTGCACTTCATCAAATCTAACACCCTGGTACTCCATGATTCTATGAAAGAATATCAACAAAAGGTTTGTAATCCCCAATTGCACTAATGAGGTCCTATTGATTTCCTGGTGTATCCCAAGTTACTCTGACTGGAAAAAAATGTTAAAACATTGATATAAAGTGTCAAAAAAGAACACTAAAAAATTATAAATTAAAACTATGCCAAGCAATTTTCATGTGTTGTACAACTGAAACTAATATAATGTTTTATGTTAGTTATAACTCAATAAAAATAGTTATTGATTCATCTTAAATTCAACACAATTTATTAAGTCCAAGTTCATTTTCCAGGGACAAGTAAGTACCTTGTAGCTATTTTTATTCCAAAGACTAAATCTGTCATGTAATATGCTATAAATTATCTGCTAGATTATATACACTCTTTTTTAGTTTAATGTTTTCTTAAATGGCTTAAGTTAAGAGACTATCTTTTGTGGTTTATTATTATTTAGAGCAATATACAACCAAATTGTGTCATGTCAGTCTCATATTGCTTAAATTCTTTAAAGAAAATTGATTCACAGAATCCAAGCCTAATGAATTCCATTGTATTAGTATTCCATTATATTTTCATTGTTATCATTGTCCTGGAGTCCATAAAGATTGGCACCTGATTGCCTATTTCTCCCTGGAGATTGGATTCCAATTCAGCAGATTAACACTGGTTCTTGGTGAGATGCAAAGTGTACGCATCTTACTTATATCTAGATCTAGAGACTGAAGCGCAATCATAGCATTCGGTTTGCATGAGATTTCATTTCCTTTAATCTGATCTCTTCTTCCACAGATGGGGAAAAGAAACTATCACGGGGTCAGACCAGAATGCAGGCAGGCTTCTTGACCCCACTTTATTGTTAGTAGTCATGTGGTTTGGCCAGACATCCTTGGTTGAACTTTGCCAATGCCCATGTCAGGCTTGTGCGTATGCACAGTGAGAGCTGCAGACAATATCCTGGGCTGCTGGGAGTTATCATGAGCTCAATATTTAGATGTAAATATAAAAGAGACAGTCCACTGATGATCCCACCTGAGATCTGCAAAGCCACTTTTAAAAATCCAATCTGCAGCACAGTCTCTGAAAGGGCGGGCCCCTCCTGGCTTCAGCCAACACCAAACCAAACACACAGGAAACTATAGTGACTGTCTCATTGTGTAAACGTAGATCCCAGAAATGAGTAAACAATCCTAAACCAGAAACCCTCACATTTAATTATTGAGGTTTTTAAAATCCTTGGCAATGAGGGAAAGAAAAAAACATTCTTGGCACTTGCACACATACACAGACTAAAGAGTAAAAGGAGGAATCAATTATTTCAGAGTAGTGGAATTGGATTAAATTTTTTTCTTTGCAATTCTCAGTATAATTACTGTCTATACATAATTTATTAACACTCCCTTTATAATCTACTATTGTCATGACTTCTGTGTATTCGACATAAGTTCTGTTGAATATTCTCTTCTTGACTTCCAAAAAGTTCTCTGTGGCTTTGTCCAGTTTTAAGCTTTTGTTGTCCTTTGTGCTGCTCTGTGAACCTCCATTTATATACTTTCTTCCAGGCATCAGAGCTTCATAGTTTGAGAAATGTGGGGCTCAGGGCTAAGGAGCTGAATGCTTATGGTCATTCTGCCTGTTCATGACAGGGATGGACCTCCCTGTCTTTATGAGTTTTGCCAAGTGTTGGTTTCAACACTAAGTGCAGCTGCACTTTCCACTTTGGCCTCTCTTTGCACTTCCATTTATTATTATATTTTATTGACTTTATTGAGGTAATATTGGTTAATATAATTACATGATGGGGACCAAACATTTATTTATAAGAAATTGTGTATTTATTCTTACATGTTTAAACTTCAGTCACCTTCAAAGTACTCTCTATTTAATGCAATACTCCTGTCAAGATGTCTTTTCCACTGCTCAAAACAGTTTTTGAAGTCATTGATTTTGATGACTTTTAGTGCTTGTGTCATTTTTTTGCTTCACCTCTTTCACATTGGCAAAACCCCTTTGAGGACTTTTTTCATCTGGGGAAACAAAAAAAAGTTGCTTGTGGACTAGATCAAATGAGTAGGGAGGGAGGAACATGGGGGACATGCTGTCTTTGGTAAAAAACTAGTGAACATTCAGTGCAGTGTGGGCGAGTGTGCTCACAAATCACCCATTATGAAATGGCCAAATGTGTTGGAAATCTTCAAAAAAAAAACATTCACTGAAGTCTCTCACAGCCTCTCACAACAACATCAGCTGGTACACTGCTACAGATGGGTTCCTAGAACACTGCCCTAGTAGAGGAAGCCTGTATTACAAGGGACATGCCCTCCAGAAGATAATTCCATTTTGGGGGGTGCCCCTTTGTATAAGTTTCCAGTGTACAATTCTATATTACATCATGTATACACTGTATTGTGTTTACCATCCAAAGTCAAGTCTCCTTTCATCACCATTTATTCCTTTACCCTCCTCAATATCCCCTTCTCTCTGATAATCACCATACTGTTGTCTGTGTCTATGAGTTTGATTTTCTTTCTCTGTGTGTGTGTGTATGTGTGTGTGTGTGTGCTTAATCCCTGCATCTTTTTCATTCAGCCCCCTAAACCCTTTCCCCACTGACAGCTCTTAGTCTGTTCTCTGTGTCTATGAGTCTGTTTCTATTCCATCAGTTTATTTTGTTCATTAGATTCCACATATCAATGAAATCACTGGAAATTAGCTATGCTATACACTAAAAAGAAAAGTTAATGCCCTGGCTGGGGTGGCTCAGCTGGTTGGAGTGTTGTCCCCTAAACCAAAAGTTTACAGGTTCAATTCCTGGTCAGGGCACATACCTAAATTGGGTGTTTGATCCCTGGTTGAGGTGCATACAGAAGGCAGCTGATCAATGTTTCTCTCTTACATCTCTCTCTCTCTCTCTCTCTCTCTCTCATTGGAGTCAATAAATATGTCC
Organism: Furipterus horrens; assembly: GCF_987537825.1. NCBI lineage: Eukaryota > Metazoa > Chordata > Mammalia > Chiroptera > Furipteridae > Furipterus > Furipterus horrens. Next base: position 64,344,079 of record NW_028327177.1, read on the forward strand.
TCAGGTGAGCATTAAAAATTATTTTAGGAAAAGAAATCTTTATCTCAATACATGATAACTTTAAAGTATCTGTATCTTTGTGAGTAGCAATCTGCTTTTCCTATTCCCTTCCAGGATCACTTTTTTTAGTCCTCATCATAACAAGCTACCAAGAATCAAAACCAGCAAGGGCAATCTAAAGTTGGAAGCCTATATCTAAGGTATTTTCATGCCTTTTCTGACTATTAAAGTTGTCTGTGTAAAAACTTTGTTAAATGGGGTTATTTTTAAAAAAGACTCTAATATCCCATTTTCTAGAGATTACTGCAATTGATATTTTCATATATGTATTTCCAGAATTTTTACATGAATGAGTGCATGTGTTTATATGTGTGTGAAATTTGTTTTACATACTTGAGGCTATAATGCCAATACCTTTCTTTAATCTTCACCTGAGGATATGTTTCCTGATTTGAGAGAGAGAGAGACCTTTTGGTGCATGGGCTGACACTCCAACCAGGTCACAATGCCAATACTTTTTAAAGCCCTTGTCTAGAGAAACAAGATGGCAGAGGAGTAAGTGGAAGCTACACTAACCTTCTCCCAGAACTAGTCTGGATTTACAACTTAATTTTGGAGAAATCATCTGGAATAACTAACTGAACACTAGCTGGAAAGAAGTCTTATAACCACGGAGAGACAGAAAAGGCTGCTACATAACAACATGACCAGTAGGGAGTGCAGAGACATGGAAGGGCTGGCTGGGCTCACACGGGTGGCAGCTGAAGGGACTGAGAAACATCTCAGCAGCCAGGGGTTCCCCCTGAGAAGGGTAGGGTCTAAACCCCCAGCTGAGTTTCCCAGCCTACAGCAACAGAGTGGAAAGTAAAATAGTATCCAGCTGAAAAAAGCGAAAAGCCACAGGGTTTCTTGCTAGCTGGAGAGAAAAATCTGGAGAAAAAAAGCTCATAAGTGGATCACATACAAAAATATTTTGCCCCCACTTACCCTGGGCTCAAGTAGAGGGAAGGCAGAGAGGACTGGAGACGCTCGGGGAGAGTTTGGTGTGGTGGCTTTGAGGGGAAAACTGGGGAGGCAGCCGGCCGGGTCGCAGTGCTGACTCATCCCCACACTGAAGGCAGACCGTTCCCCTCCGAGTGGCATCAGCCTGAGGGGAAGCAAAAGCCCTGCCTACAGGAATTAAGCTGCCACACCCATGGTCCTTAAACATGACGGCTAATCACAGATTGAATGGATTAACAACTAAAGAAGCCAGACAAAGGCAGTAGATCCCTGGAAGTCTCCAACAGTCTGCCTAGGCCCAGACTGGTACAGGATCTGATGCCACCAGGGGCAGATCCAGGAAGTGCAGATGATTCTAAGAAACATCAACAAAAAATAGGAGTCACAAAAATTGGGAGAAAGAGAAACAACACCCCATCGAAAGGAAAGGTAGAGTCCCCAGAAAGAGTGCTAAATGAAATAGAGCGGAGCAAACTATCAGATATGGAATTCAAAACATGGCTTATGGAGAAGCTCAAAGAGCTCAGCAGAAACTACAAAGAACTCCAAAAAAACTACAAGGAACTTACTGAGAATTACACCAGCATGAAAAAGGACATGGAAGCTATCAATAAGAGCCAGGAGGAAATGAAGAATATGATCTCTGAATTGAAGAACACAGTAGAAGGAATTAAAAGCAGGCTAGATGTAGCAGAAGATCGGATCAGCGAGCTGGAGGACAACTTAGACAAAAACTCCCAGACAGTGCAACAAAATGAAAAAAGACTTAACGAGACTGAAGAGGTTCTAAGACAGCTGCAGGATAACATGAAACATAATAATATCCATATCATAGGAATTCCAGAAGGAGAAGAAGAGAAAGGGATAGAAAATCTCTTTGAAAAACTAATGACAGAAAACTTCCCTAACAGAAAGAGTCACGCAAGTCCAGGAAGCACAGAGGGTCCCAGTGAAGATGAACCCCAACAGGCCCACTTCAAGATACATCATAATTAAAATGCCAACATTCAAAGACAAAAAAAAAAAAAAATCCTAAAAGCAGCGAGAGAAACAATAACATACAAGGGAGTTCCTATAAGGCTATCATAAGATTTCTCAGCAGAAACACTACAAGCCAGAAGGGAATGGCAAAATATATTCCAAGCAATGAAAAACAAAGGCCTACAACCAAGAATACTCTACCCAGCAAGGCTCTCATTCCAAATGCAAGGTGAAATAAGGAGTTTCCAAGACAAAAGAAGGCTAAAAGAATACATCTACACCAAACCAGCATTGCAAGACATGCTAAAGCATCTGCTTTAAGAAGATGAAGAAACAGAGACAGACAGAGAGGAACACGAGTACAAAGGGGGAAAATGACAATGAATAAGTACTGAAAGAAAGAAGGAACTTCTGCCATTTGCAACAACATGGTTGGAACTAGAGAGAATTATGCTTAGTGAAGTGGGCCAGGCAATGAAAGAAAAATACCTTATGCTGTCACCTATTACAGGAAACTAATGAATAACACAAACAAATGAGGAAAATTGAACCAGAGGTATGTAAACAAGGAATAAACTAACAGTAACAAAGGGTAAGGCAGGAGGAAGAAAAGGGGGTAAGAAGGGGAAGGTTCTGGTCAAAGAACATGTATAAATGACCTATAAATATGAACAACTGGGTGGGGACTGAATGTGGGAGAAGGGGGGGCAGGGTGCAGGGAAGCAAGAGGAGGAAAAAAGTGGGACAACTGTAATGGAAAAACAAACAAAAAATTTTAGTGGGGGAAAAAATGAAAATATAAAGAATAGAAATGCAAGTTCAGTGAATATTAGAAGGACAAGAATTTTCCTTCACACTGTATATTTTTCTCCCTATCTGATCCCTCCAGAGTTTGGCATTCTAAAGAAGTAAGTAATGACATAAGTTTTTTTGCATAAAACTGATAAGACCAGTTGTTAATAGAGGTTTTGTTTTTTTTAACTAAGACTTTGACTGGAATGTCATGCCTAGAGGAGACATGCTTGGATGTTGGTCGTTACCAAAAAGCCCTGAGGAACTGGGATTGACTTTCAAAGGTAATAAAAGTCCACGAGATGAAAGGCCTGGTACCTTGGATGGATGCGCGGTCCATGGCAATCTTTCCAGGGAAGAAATGAAGGTTGTTTTCCAGAGAGATGGCTAGATGGAACCTTAAGGCACAATGGAAAACCAGAAGGACTTGGAAAAGACAGGTGTTTACAGGCAAGGCTGAATGCCAGGTATGTGGTTCTGCTTCTGTGCCTTGAAGGGCAGACTGAAGGTTACCCTAAATATTCCTTGCATAAGTTCCGGCAAAGCAGAACTAAAGATCATAAGTGATCATTTGCTGCTCTTGTTGTGTTTATGAAAATGAACAGGATAAATTAAAAATGGACTTAATGCAGTCCCTTTAATGACAAGAAGGGTAATCTTAGGGAGTAAAATCACAATGATCAGTGGTAGACTATAAAGTAGTGCAGCTAACCATCTTTAGTTTCTTTTCATTTAAAGTATGTTTTCACTTGAAAGTTAAACTATGGCTGTGGTATCCTCAAAGATATTTAAGTTACAGGCAAGAAAAATGTTAAATGCCTTGCAACTGGATGTCTTTACAATAAGACAGTCCTACAGATTTAGAGACTTGTTTGTGGGTTATGTTACATAAATTAACATGTGTTTTCTGTTTTCAAAGGGCATAAGCCTATGATCTCATTACCTGAGTGATTTTCTGTACGTATAGGTCTCACTTAATCCTGTCTGCATTGCTGCCTCCTAAGAGTCAATGATTTGGCTGAACTAAGTGGCTGGGTTGGTGAAGAATGGTGTGGTCTGTGGGCTTCACTTTAAAACTGGTTTCTCTTTTCTGTCCTAATGGCTTGGACTGAAAGGGCCCAGAGGTCTGAGAGGGGGAAAACCTAAAATATTTTCCTCAGCCCAAACTAAGTATAATGGGTAAAAGGGTTTTGGACAGGTGAGATGTGCCCGGAACATTTTCCTCCAAAGAAGCCCCCCCCTTTTTTTCCCATAATGTGGAACATTGAAAAATCAATACCTGTCTTTTGTCATCTAGTGGTTATGGATTGAATGATGTCCTTTAACCCTGTTGCCAAATCTGTTGCCCCCAGAATACAACAAGGATGCCAGCCTGTTAAACCAAGCATGCCTTTGTCCAGAGACAGCCAACCAACCTGGAGTCTGCACGATCCTTCCCCTTGTGGGAAGGCCACCCTCCCCTCCACATCCCCACTCTTATTAGGGATTTCTTGACCCAAGCGTACATAGGATGACGACCATGTCCAGCTTGAAGCAGCTAGAGGAGCTTGAGACCTTCTCCCATTGTCCTTTATAAGATTATGAAGGGTCTTAAGTCTGAGAGGGAGGGATTTTTATTTTTTATTGTTAAAATAATTAAATAATTATTAAAAAAGAAGAAGAATAAGAAGAATATATGAAAGGGTGAGGCAGGAGAGCTTGTATGTATGACCCATGGGCATGGACTTGGGGGGTGTATTGTTGGGGGAGGGGAGCAAAGTGGAAATAATTGGAACTATTGTAACAATATAATAAATAAAATATACATTAAAATTTTTTTAAAAAAGCGTTTGTCTAATTCTCTTCAAGAGGTAGATGTGAAACATGAGATTGATCCAACTGTAACTTCATTGTTTTCATCCTTCAGCCTTTCAAAATGTGGGATTTTGTTCATGGTAAAAAACTTTTGCACTATAGGTTCTCAGATTTTCCTTGAAAATTTAAAATACCCCTGGGGGGTGACATCCATTTAGATTGCTTTATCTTCATTTATTTCTCAAATCAAATTAGGAAAATATCAGTGTTAACCAATATTTCATCTAGAACCCCCAATCTGCTTATTTCAGGGAAGGACAGAGAAATGAATTAACATTTATTGAGTAATAAATATCAGGTGCTCTAAGAACCTTGTATACAAATTTTATTTAATTCTCAAGGCATTTAAGTCATTGTGTGGGTATTTCTATTTCTCCTGAGGCATCTGACTCTGCAGAGTAGTCACTTTACTGCAAAGTAGCTGAGCCTAATTCAAACTTCAAGCTGCCTTAATTCTGAACCCCGAGTTTCTTATCACACCCTACCACCTCCATACAATCTCCTCATAGTAGATGGGTAAGGAAACCATGATAATACAAATCTCAATAAATCTGAAGGGTCACACCAGGCCACTAGCTGCACTCAGTTTGACCATGCTTATTCTCATGAACCCTCAAGCATCGAAGGATGCCACCTGTTCAGATATTTATAGAATCTCTTCATTAGATTAGATGTAGTTCATAAAACATTCCACATATCTTTTTATCATTTACTTCCTATTAATACCACCTTCTCTTGTGCCCCAGTTTACCCTGGAGAGGCAGCTACCTAAGTAAAAGATATATTACCTCAGTCACCATCAACATCCAGAGCCAAGGACAACAGGATATTTCTTAAGCCCTCCAGAATCATGTGACTGTTTATAAAAACAAACATTATCCTTAAAGAATTGGTCAATGGAGTTTCATAATGCCTACCACAAAAAATGTTCAGGCTTTAAAAAAAGCATATGGTCCAAGTTAAATAAAAAATGTGAATATTAGAAAATATGTTTCAATCAGTTAAAAAGACTTTTTAATAAGAAACTAAAACATGCCTTTGTTTCATAATCTTTGCTGGTGAAATTTAAAAGACTAAAGAAATAAGTTACTAAAGATATGCTAAATATGTTTTCACAAGTGATATTTAATGCTTAATATTTAGAATGGAAAGAAGTTTATTAATGAACTAGTTAATTATTGTATTTTACTAGGATGATTAAATTATTTGCCAAAAGTCACATATATTATGTGTTACAAATATGGTTAAATTCAATGACATAATATTTATACCTTCTACAACTAAAATATTATTTAGTTCAAAAGAATGCATAAAGTTTTTATTGAGGAATAACAAATGTGTCTTATTTTCTTTGCTCTTTTCAACATATAACTTGTAATTACATTTTCTTTTATCCCCTCTATGTTTTTTAAATTTATTTGTTTGTTTTTATCTTTATTAATTATTTCCTTGCCAGCTTTGATTTATTTTGCTCTTCTTTTTCTCGTTTTTAAGGTAGAAATATTGATTATTCATTGTAGCATGTCTTAAGTAAGTTTTTATTCCTATAAATTTCCCTCGAGAATTACTTTAGCTGCACCTCACAATTTTCTTTAAAACTTTAATTATTTATTTATTCATGTGTTTGTTTGTTTATAGAGGGAGGGAAAGAGAGAAAGATAGGGAGAGAAACATCAATGTAAGAGAAACATCAATCGGTTACCTTTCATATAATCCCCGATTGGGGACTGAACCTGCAACCCAGGCACATGCCCTGACCAAAACTGAACTTTTCAGTTTGAGGGACAATGTTCAACCTACTGAGCCACATCAATCAGGGCAGCAGCTCACTAATTTAGATATGTAGTACTCTTACTTTTCTTAAGTTTAAATTATTCTCTAATTTTCACTGTGACTCATTTATTTAGAAGTATGGTGTTTAATTTACAAATGTATGTGGATTTTTCAGAAAACTAAAGACAGCCTCTCCATCCCAGAGCCTACTGAAATTATTCAGCTTAGGTAATCCTAGACCTTCTTAGCACACCTCACCTATTTCCTCCACAGAAACCATAATAAAAGCTCTTGCCCATGTTTTCCCTCAGCCAACTTTTTTCTCACCAATCCTGATGCTTCTCCCATGTGGCCTCAAAATGATGTGAAATGCATCCTCTTCTTTGGAACTATGGTGATAGTGTTGCATACCAACTCCAGATAAAATACTGATAGTCCAGATGAATATAACCAGTCTACTAAGCAATAGGGTATTACCATAAAATGTTTTTCTCCAATAATATTTTAAATCAAACTCTGTTGGTATTTTTTCTGTTTCTTAACAGCAATCTGATGTGATCAAGAAATGCCCAATTAAATACATTTATGATGTGTATAGCCAATGTAATTTAAAGATTCAACCTAATATCCAACTCAATTGCATTTTTCCCCTTCCCTCTCTTTCAGGGAGGGGGAGTTTCAGCCTCCTTCCCAGCAGTCTAGGCCTTCAGGGGTCCACTTCCTAATCCACAGATTGCCTTGAGGATGCTACATACTGCCTCCTCCTTTCCCTTGTGGATTCCTTTACATGATACCACTGAGTACCTCTTCTGAGAGAATGACTTACTGAAATACAGCATTCATTTTCTTTTTTCTTTTATTATACAGTGTTAATTACTGATCAACTTTTATTGACTGCTGACTTTAAACATCACCAGGCAATAAGAATGCCCCCAAACTGCAGGAGACATGAAAAACTCTTCCAAGAACTCTCTCATGCTCAGCTATGCTCAAAGGAAGTGCTCACATGAGCCTTTATCTAGCATGCAGCTGTTTAGTGAAGTGCCTCTCAAATTCTTGAGGTGCCCCCATTTCTATGAGTGACTGTCTTAAACTGCTCCTCTCTCACTCAGCTTTAAGTATATTATATTCAATATATCTCTTTGCTATGGGCCTGTTACTCAGATTTTCACTTATTTCACTGGTCATTGTGCATACTATGACTACCGTGTAAGCTGCTGGAAGCTTTTGATGTCAAGATGAAAGAGCTGTGATTTTTCCTGTCAGGTGGCTTGTCTTCTGGCCAGTCCCCTAGAAAACCTGGTTTATGGGTTGCATTGTGAGGACATATTTCACAGGACCATAGTCCTTTTGAAATATGTCCAGTTTGCTTAATTGTCCAGATCTTTTTATTTTTCTCAACTTACACTGGCAACTTAAATTAATTAGAAATTAAAGCCTTTTAAGCTAAGCTACTGGATAGGGTGCTATATTCTGTGTTGGTTGTGTTCTAATCCAATAACACATTGGAGTATATTTTTAAAGTTAGTCTAGGCAATGTTATGGTAACAAACTCCAAAATTATAGTGGCTTTCTGAACAAATGGTGTTTGTTTCTTTCTGTACCGGAAAATATTGGTTGGACTTCTCAATGCTCAAGAGAAACTACCCTCCCTGTGATTATTCATCAGTCCAGACTGCTGTGATTTTGTTGCTAGGAAAATCAGAGAAAAGTCACAAATAGTCTTACTTTGAGCATTGGCACATGTGGACAAGTTGGAGCTTGCAAGGGCATTTGGCAAACCAGGGTATCTAGTTGCTAGTATAGGGCTACAAAGTGTTGCTGGTGAAAAAGCATGTGGAAGGCTGTTTCCTCCACACCTAGTGGCAGTAGGGGGCACTGAGTTTGCCAGTGTTCTCAGCAGACAGGAAGCACAGACAGAGGGTCAAGAGTACAGACAAGCAGGAAGCTGTAGTCCCTTTTCCATCAGTCTATCACTAGCTATTTACAAAGACTTTCAGATGGTAATTTGACTTCTGGTTTTAAACTTTCTTTTAGTCAACTCTAACTCAGAATCATACAGGGAAGAAAATTCTTCAAACATAGTTCCAGCTTAGTTAAGTGAATATATTCAACACAAAGTATGACTTTTACCTCCAAATTCTTACCTGAAATGGCCTGGAATTGACACACATTTCTACTTATAGGCCATTAGCCAGAACCAGTCATGTGAGCCCACCTAACTGCAAGGGTCTGGGAAATGTGGGAAAATGCATGGCCATTGATTCAGCAATCATGAAGTATACTTGCCATACTTACTCTGTCAGAAGGAAACATTTACAGATATCAGTGTCCAACAAATTGTATAAGTAGTCAACTTGACCTCTAACAAAAAAATTGAGAAAATTGTAATAGCATAATCAATAAAACATGTTAAAAATATTTTGTTTGAGTACATGGATTTGTTTTATTGAAATTTTTATGTTATAATTATCATTACTCTAGCCAAAATTTTATCTGGAAGTCTGAAAATTTTGGTTATCATTCTTAGTTATTTTCAAGGAAAGGCTCTCTGGAAAGAAATTATTGGTTCCTTTACACCTCCCTTGTTTTCTTACATCAGTCTAAATATTATTAAAGCAGTTTCCAGCACTGAGTTGTCTTAACTGTAGCATTCAGCAGCCCTTGGAGTACAGTTTAAACTGTATATTTTTTGGTGGGTGGAGTGCAAGAAAGAAACAATAAAATGAAATATTAAAGAAACCTTGCAAATTAGAAAACTAACAGAGTGTTTCTGTATCTAATCTTGTGGCAAATTTGATTTTACCTGAAGTGGAACTATGAATATTTAAAGAATATAAATTTCTACTGCATAATAGAAATGCAAAAGTTAGTCATTTTATATAAATTGTATGAGTCATTCTGACATGAAGAATGAAATATATTTGTCAATGTATGACTCTTCCATTCAAGATTGTTATGTAACAGCAATAATAGTTAAGCCAACACAAACCCACTGCTGCTTTCTAGATGAAAGAAAAAATTAAAATTCTCTTTTTAGAAAAAGAAAAAAAACTTGCTAACATCAGGCAAAGAAAATTTTTACAAATTGTTGAGCTAGTTCAAAGTTATGTGACATCAAATAATATAGGGCTTTATCAATTCTAGATTAAAATTAAACATCATTAAATCATAAAATATAAAAATTACTCTTTTGATATTAGTATACCCATGTTCATAGCAGCATAATTCAAGATACTCAAAAGGTGTAAATGACCCATGTGTCCCACAATAAATTAATGGATAAATAATTTGTGATATATACATACTATGAAATATTATTTAGTCTTAAAAAGGAAGGAAATTCTGACTCATGCTGCAACATGGATGAACCTTGAAGACATGAACAAATCTTGTGTAATTCTGCTTAGATGAGGTACCTAGAATAGTCAGATCCATAGAAACAGAAAGTAGAACTGTGGCTGAAAAAGATTGAGAGGAGAAAAATAGAAAGTTAGTGTTTAATGAACATGGAGTTTCACTTTGGGAAAATGAAAAAGTTCTGAAGATGTATGGCTGTGATAGTTGAAGAATGTAAATGTATTAATACCAATAAACTATAAACTTAAAAATGGTTAAAATGCTGAATTTTACATTATGTGTTTTTCTCACAATAAAAAATAAAACAAGCCTGGCCAGGTGCTCAGTTAGTTGGAGTGTTGTTGAATACATTAAAAAGTTGTGGGTTCAATCCCACTCCCCCTGAACCCCCTAGGCACATACCTAGTTTGGGGATTAGATCCCTGGTTGGGGGTATATGGAAGGAAGCTGATCAATGCTTCTCTGTTACATCGATGTCTCTCTCCAAAATCAATAACATATTCTTGAGTGAGGATTTTTAAAAATAATAATAATAATTAAAAATAAAACAAAACTAACAGTTTTAAGAATCCAGAGTCTTAGAGATATGAAATAATTAAATGTCAATTAAGTGTCATTATGAGCATATGATGAGGGGTGTCAAATAAGATCATGAAATCCCACTGACACCTTCCATTGCTCTTCCTAACAGTGGGACATTTGTGGGTGATGATATTGAGATGTATAAAGCATGATGTGAAGTTTAAACATATTAAGTTTACTGCATGACTTACAAAGAGAGAACCCTAATCAATATCAGATTGTTAAGGTGTTCATGCTGGAAAAAGCAATTGCTTCCCAGTCCTCATTGAAAACAATGTCATTTGACTTCCTGTCAAGATGGAGATCTAGACAGACATGCTGCATCTTCCTCCACAACTAAGAAGGAATACAACTACCTCAAAACTAGAGACAACCAGAAGTTCCAGACTATCAAGCTTCATGGAAGTCCAACAAACAAAGACATAAAGAAGAAATACTCATAGAGACAGGTAGGAGGGGCAGAGCCAGGGCAGAGAAGACATGGTGTGGTGGTGGCAGTAGCAGAGGCACTGGAAGGCTGGTGGAAAGCACAGCCACAAATTTTAAAAGGTAGGGAGGGCACCTGGGGAATGCTTCCAGCACCAGACTAGACCACACAGCCCATGATTCTAGCACCAGGGAAAATAAAGTCCCATTGCTTCTGACTGTGCAATGCAGTGGGGGTTGGGGTGGATGAGAAAACTGCCAGTCTCTCAGTAGAGTCTGCTTGTTTAGGGGGCCCCCATGGTCCTAGAACATCTGCAGACCCACCTACTCTGGAAATGACAGCAAGGGCAACAGATAGAGAGGCACCAGTCCCAAGTAGTAGAAGTGCCTGGAAAGGGGGTGAGTACTGAGCAAGTGGCATTGTTTCCTCTCAGGCCCCTCTCCCAAATACAAGGCCACAACATGGTGAAATGGGTCACTCATATCGACGAATACCTAAGGCGCCACCAATTACAACATAACAGGTGTGGCAGCTTTACCTAAGACATGGAGGCAAGCAAACACAGGAGCCTGTCAAGATGAACACACAGATAAGTATGGTCCAAAATAGGGGATAGATCAAGGTTCCAGTGGGAGAACTAAGTGACGAGGAGATAGCCAACTTAATAGATGTAGAATTTAAAACACTGATGATAAAGATGCTCACAGACTTGAAAGATATGCTTAAGTATGACAAACGGATAAGGGAAGAAGTGAAGGCTATGCTAAATGAAATGAAGAAAAATCCCCACAAAATAAATGGTGAAGGGAAGGAAACCAGGGTTCAAATCAATGATTTGGAACATAAAGAAGAAAAAAACAGTCAACCAGTAAATAATGAGGAAACAAGAATTGAAAACAGTGAAGAGAGGGTTAGGAACCTCTGGGACAACTTTAACTGTGCCAACATCTGAATCATAGGGGTGCCAGAAGGAGAAGAGGAAGAGCAAGAAATTGAAAACTTATGTGAAAAAATAATGAAGGAAAACTTCCCTAATTTGGCAAAGGAAATAGATATACAAGTCCAGGAACAACAGAGAGTCCCAAACAAGCTAGCCCTAAAGAGGACTACACTAAGACACATCATAATTAAAATACCAAAGGTTCAAGATAAAGAGAGAATCTTAAAATCAGCAAGAGAAAAAGAGTTACCTACAAAGGGGTGCCTATAAGACTACCAACTGATTCCTCAAAATAAACTTTGCATGCTAGAAGGGACCGGCAAGAAGTATTCAATGTGATGAAAACCAAGGACCTACAACCAAGATTACTATATCCAGCAAAGCTGTCATTAGAATGGAAGGGCAGATAAAGTGCTTCCAAGACAAGGTAGTGCTAAAGGAGTTCATCACCAAGCCACTATTATATGAAATGTTAAAAAGACTTATTTAAGAAAAAGAATATCAAAAAAAACTATGAACACTAAAATGACAGCAAATGAATCTAAAACAAAAACAAACTAAGCAAAGAACCATGACAGGGACAGAATCATAGATATGGAGGTCATTGGAGGGTGATCAACCTGGAGGGAGAAGGGGGAGAAATGGGGAAATGATGCAGGGATTAAGAAGCATAATTGGTTGATACAAAATCAACATGGGGAAGTTAAGAATAATATGGGAAAGGATGAAGCCAAAGAACTTATATGCATGACCCATGGACATGAACTAAGGGGTGTGGGATTGCTGGAGGGAAGGGGGTACTGGGCAGAGAGGAACAAAGTGAAAACTTGGGACTACTGTAACAACATAATCAGTAAAATATACTTAAAAAAAAGAACAGAGACAAAAGGGAGAGAGTAGTTTCACCTGGACCCCACAAGCATGCATTCACCCACCACTGATGCATCTCAAGGGTTGCAGCTGCTGCTGCCACCATTAAATTAATGGCCTCTCACTGAACAGAAAGCCAAAACCTACCTGTTCCTGCTACTAAACCTGCCATCTGAGCTGCTGGAGACCTTAGTCACCCTAGTCACACTGCGGTCCCCACCCTGGTACCCCAACAGGGCAGACCCACAATATACCACAGCTACTGCAAATGTCACAAACAGAAAAGAAAAGAAAAAACAATAAGTCTTCTCCTTCCTTTTGCTTTCCAACCAACTTCACATGAAACCTTTGCAGTACCAGAATCTCACTGGCAAGGAACCCAGCTGGCAAGGAAGTCTGGGAAATGCAGTTTCCAGGCTGCAGTGCCTGAGATATAGAGGAGGTGGGGAGCCCCAGGAATGAGGCTGAGTAGCCTCATACAATATCCAGGTCCAGCTGCCAAAAGGAAGCAGTGAGGCAAGAACCTGGCACCTAAAAGTCAGTCTTAGGATTCAAACACATCTCACCAAGTAACAATCAGCAGCCCTAAGGTACCACAGCTTCCATCTGGCTCAGCTCTTTGTCTCTGGTATTACCATAAACACCACCTAGGTCAGAGGAGACTCTCCCCTTCTGGCCTCAGGGGAACAGCTGAAAATTAATGAGTACCTGCTGAGCAATAGTTAGCCTACAAACCAGAGGTCCCCTTTCATTCCCAGGTTAGCAGCTGTATTAATCTACTCAGACTGCCTTAACTAAAGACCACATATTGGGAGGCTTAAACAACAGACATTTATTTTCTCATGGTCTGGAGGCTTGAAGGCCAAGATCAGGGTGCAAGTTGTTTGGTTTCTCCTGAGGCCTCTCTCCCTGGCTTGCAGACAGCCACCTTCTTGCTGCGTCCTCACACAACCTTTTGTCTGCATGTACATCCCTGGTGTCTCTTATAAGGACTCCATCCTATTGGATTAGGGTCCACCTTTATGATGTCAGTTAGGCTTATTACATCTTTAAAGGTCCTATCACATAGGGGTTGGAGTTTTAGGTCAGAAATATGCTGAGTCACCCCCATTCCCTCACCTCTATAGTTGTGTGAGACAATTCTTTATAGTAAATCTGTGTGTGTGTGTGTGTGTGTGTGTGTGTGTGTCCTATTGGTTCCATTTCTCTGGAAAACCCAGATCAATACATAGAGATTATGCAGGGAGATAAAAGCCTAAATCACACCTCTAAGGAGAAAAATTAAAATTAAATCATTTTTACCTAATGAGAGAAAATGAAATATTAATGAATATGATTTTCATCAGAAAGGGTTGAGGTTTTGAGGGTCACAAAGCATTGTAGGAGCTAAGTTTTTTTTTTGCTAATCCCCAAAGAACCAATTTTTTACTCTTTGGGAAACAATATTGCTCCCATGTAGAATGCATGTCTAAGAGAGGTAAGAGAAGACAGTGCATCCATAAGACAAGAGTAATTTTCAATTTTAAAAATGAACACTGAAAGAATAAGAGAGCATTCTAAGAACCAAAAAATATGAAAACAGAAATTAAAAACTCAGTGAAAAGATTGTGAGTTAAATCTCCCAGAAAGTCAAACATTAAGAAAGAAAGATGGCAGAAAAGAGGAGAATAGATTGTAAAATTAGAGCATCATTTAGAAAGTTTAACATTTTAAGAATATTCAAAAAAGAGAGAGAAAATATATGTGAGATATGTGTGTGTCGGTAGTGGTGGGGAATCATTAAATAATTTGAGCAAATTTCTCCAAATGGATGGATATGAACTTCCAAGTTTACTGCAGCAGTGGACAGCCTGGCCCAGATATAAATACCAACATCTGAGGCGCCCCACCATGATGCCAGAGCTCAGGAACAAGAAGAGTCATCTAAGACAACCATTCTCTTCTTCTTGGGAGGTGTCCTCTAGCTGCTGGTGGGTGAGAATCATAAAGGCTGAAATGACATTTCTAGTAGATGTGTTATAAGGATTTTGGAAAAGAGTTCTGAAGAACTAGAATACCTTATTTTTTTAATGTAAGAGTAATATATGCTCATTATAAAAAACATGAACACTTCAGAAAAGTTTAAAGAAGAAAAAGTATCAGCTGTAATTGAGCAACTCTGAAATAAACACTGTAACCATTTTGGATTAGTTCCTTCCTGTGTATTTTTTAAAATATATCATTCTACCTATCCTTTTAGAATCTTTTTTAACATAACTAAAACCATTCTTATGCATAGTTTTACATTTCTGCTTGTGTATATTATATAATAAGCATTTTCTTATTAAAGGTTTCAAAGGTTAAATAAATAAATAAATAAAGACATGTGATTTAATCTGCTTTACACCAGCAGCTGACTCATCCACTGAAGAGGGCACATGTCACCTTAGGAACTTGAAATTGTTGGCTGCTGTTAACAGATTCAACCCTCAGAGGAGGAAGCAGCTGTACCAAACCCAGGAAGGGTTTTTGTCCTTGCATAGCTTATCTCTAAGCTTGGAGGAACATGTGTTGAAAATCCCTAAGAAAATAGAAAGACTCCTGGTGATGAAGTCATCAGTCTTGGAAGCATAGCTTTGCCACCAAAACCTATTGAGACTATTAGGAAATTCTCAGATGATTTTCTTCATCTGTAAGTTGAGATTGTTTATGGCCATTTCCTTTTATTGTTAAATACCCTGATCACAACTGATCCACCTTTATGTATTAAGAAACTCAAAGTGATTCGTGAAATGATGTCACTGAATCAGCCAGGATGATCCATAGTTTGTTAAAATAATAGCAATAAATCTATCCAAAATATCTTTGACTAGAAAAAAAAACATACTTGGTATAAAAAAATTTAACCTATAAAACAATGAATGCTGGTGATGACTCTTGATTTAGGGTCTTGAATACATGTATAAAAGCAGGTTTTACTTACATTATATTATATGCTTAATTTTCTTATCAGACATAAATAATGTTTTCTGGAGAGGAGGGGAAGATGGCCGCGGAGTAGGGACAGTGTTCTCAGCTCGCTCCTGTTAAGGAGAGACTCCAGGAACGAATGCGGAGAGGAGTGACAGAGTGAGTGTGGATCTCCGATAGTGTGAACAGGGAGGAGAGCGTGGGAGCAGCGTGGAGGGGGGTGGATGGGTTTACCACACACTGCAGGCTGAGTCATTCTGAGACCCAGTGCGACTGCAGTACCAAGCCTGAGAGCTCACTAGCTGAGAGCTGCTTGGAGGCTCCCCTGCTAGGGGCGCACCAATAAGTGAATTCTTGTAGGGACTTGGGGAGAGGATTTGGCTGAAAAAGCCAGAGGAGTGAGAGAACAGTGAACAACCAGGACTGGGAGAAACTGTGTGATCTGAGTCTAGAGGGAAATCTCCTCAGCTGCAACCTCCAACCGAAAGCTTGGCACTCCGGGCATGCACAGCACTTGCGCTAGGGCCCTACAGAACAAAGGGACAGTTTTGGGGCAAAAAGACAGGCCACACAGAAAAGCTGCTACAGGACTCCAGACCGGGGGAGAGCTCCTGAGCAAGAGAAAAGTGCATACCCCCGGCGCTTTGAGCAATCGCGCTAGAATCCCACAGAACAAAAGGCGGGTTTGGGACTAGGAGAGAAATAGGACACACAGGGTGTGTAAGTAGGGAAGAGAGTGGAGGCGGTGGTTCTGGAGTGGAGACAGTTTTAGGGCAGGGAGAAGGGGCCACAGGGAAAGGCTGCTGTGGAGCTCCAGACTGGTGGAGAGCTCCTGGGTAGGAGAGTGCTGCACTGACCGACCACACTAGAATCCTACAGAACAAAGGGACGGTGCTGGGGTGGGGAGAGAGATAGAGCACGCAGGCCCATAGACCGGGAAGACAGCGGAAGCTGTAGCTCGGAATAGAGACAGTTTTGGGGCAAGGAGAAGAGCCCAGGCGGGAAAGCCGCTGCAGAGCTCCAGACTAGGGGATAGGCCCTGGGCAGGAAAGTGCCACTGGGCCCGGCGCTTTGATTGACTGTGCCAGAGTCCTGCAGAACAAAGGGACGGTCTTGAGACAGGGAGAGAGGTAGGGTGCGCAAGCATATAGACAGGGAAGAGAACAGAAGCTGTAGCCTGGGAATAGAGACAGGACTGGAGGCAGGGCGGGAATTGCTGGCAGGCACAGGTTGGACCAACAGGGGGAAGGAGTAGCTGGACAAGCCTGAGGAGGGCTGAGGCTGCCTCAGGAGGGGACAACTAAACTCAGCTCGCAGCAGAACGGCGGTAGGCCCATGAATAAAAGACTAGCAATCCCAGAGTCAAGCAGAACCCTCCCACAGCCAGCCAACCAAACAGAAAAGATTTGAAACTCACGGAATTTTGAATAGGGGTGGACTCAGGAAGGAAGGAAGAAAAAACAAAAAAACAAACAAACCAAAAATACCCAGAGACTGTGCCTAAAAGTTGAATTGAGTTAAAATCCTCTCATTCTTTTATTTCTCACTATGTCTCTAACTGCCCCTCCTGTCCTTTCTTATTCTCTCTCCTTTTCTCCCCTCCTCTTCCCTCCCTTCTCTCCCCTTAGCATGTCTCCCCTGCATCCTATTCTTTGTTAATTTTTTAATTTTAAGTTCTCTCCCTTTACTTCTTATTCCCTTCTTCCAATCCCCTTCCCTTCCCCTATCTTCACCCTCTCCCCATTTCCTTTCTCTCTCTCTCTTTCCTCTGCACTAAGCACCTTCAATTTTATTAAATTTCTTTCTTTATTTTGTCCCCCTTCAGTCTACATTCGTTTTTCTTTCATCCCTTGCCCTTATTTTCCTCCTCTCCCTATAAATATTATCTCTCTCTTTCTTTCTCTCTCCCTATTCCACTTTATATTCTAATCTTTTAATATTCAAATTATAATTCTAATCTATCCCCCTCTCCCCTCACCCTCCCATTCTTACCTCTTCTCTCTTTCCACTCCATCCCCTCACTTCTCTCTCTCCCTCTTGTATTTCTCTCCTTCATTCTATCTTTTGTCAACTCTTCAATTACAATCTTTCCCTCCCTAATATCTCCTCTTCCTCCTGATTTCCTTCCCTCCTCTGTGTTCTTTCCCTCCCCCATCCTCTTGCTTTCCCATCTCTTATTCCTCTCTCTATATATTCTCTCTTTCTCTCTATCTTGCAATTTTATATCATTTTAATCTCCTAATCTTTTTTTATAATATATAATTTAAAAATATTTTTAATCCAGTCCCCCCTCTTCTCCCTCCCCTTCTTCTTTTGTTCTCTCTCCTATCCTTCTCTTCTCTACTTTCTCTCACTCTTTCCTCTCACCCTTCCTGTCTTGCTATTTTCTACTCTGCATTTTTATTCTTGAAAAGTTCTTTCTCAATCTGTTTCCAACCTTCAAACGTCCTCAGCCCTCTCCTTCAATTTCTGTCTGTCTGTCTGCCTGGATGTCTGTTGTATCTATCCTTCCTTCCATGCTAATCATATAGCATATACCGATTATATAATCCTAGTACTATACACTTCAACTTTCTCACTCCACACTGTAACCCTCTCCTCCTTTTCAAACACACAGTGTAAATGTTAATTGCTGTCTTACATAACCTTGATCCCAATTGCTAATATTATTACTCTATCAACTTGGAGCTCAAAAATTACCCTTCCTTCATTTAAAAAAACTCCTATCTGTTTCTCCTACAAAATAAGAGTCCCAATATCTCCACAAGTATATTAATACAGGCTCATTTGAAGCCTATAGTGAGATTGTAGTTGGGGGAGATATTGGAGGATGTGGGTTTCTTGCCTGGGTTGTATGATTATGTTTTAGCAGCACCTCAACAAAAGATCTCAAGACAAGGTGGGCAGACTGACTCTCAATCAACTAACCGGAGAAAAAGATCCACCAAAGAGTAGCTGAAATACAACCAGACGGATTAAACAAATAACATCAAGGACAACACAGACAGATATCCAAGAGGGCAGAGCAGTAAGTGGAAGCTACACTAACCCCCTCCCAGGACCAGTCAGTGCTGACTCAGCCCCAGTACAGCAGACAAACCATTCCCCACCAAGTGGCGTCAGACTCGTCGTCGTCGGCAGCCGTCCGTCTCGAGAGACGATGGTGTAGCTTCTTAAGAGTCTATCTGCACCGCCGAAAATGGTTGTGCAGTCCGACTCGGGAGTGACACGGTATCTGTCTCCTCCCGTGTTGAATCGACATCTTGCGATGACGCTGGAGTGTCCTCTCCAGTGAAGCTGAAGCTACAGAGCCTGAGCAGGGTGATATGGAGGGTCTGCTGTTGCCCATGCAGCAGACCCCCCCTCTCTTCGCAGCTGAAGGGTCCAAGGGAAAGACGGAGTCAATACAGCTTGGCTTCAGGTGCGCCGCAGGAGTTGCCGGTGTTGACTACAACGTCAAACCGCCTTAGGGACTCCGGCTCCGGATTTTCTGTCGGGGTTTACTCCCTTAGCCTTTCCCCTGAAGAGGTATGCCGCAAGGCAGCGGAGGTTTTTTTTTTTGGAGTCAGAGTTTTCCTTCTCTGATGTGCCCTGACTGGAAGGTCGAACCAGCGACACTTAGCTCGCAGGCCGACACTCAATCCACTGAGCCAAACCAGCCAGGGCAGCATCAGACTAAGGGGAAATAAAAGCCCTGCCTACAGGAATTAAGCTGCCACACCCACGGTCCTTAAGCCTTATGGCTAATCACAGATTAAGTAGATTAACAGCTAAAGAATACATACAAAGGAAGTAGATCACTGGAAGTCTCCAATAGGCTGCTGAGGGCCACTCTGGTACATGATCTGACGCTACCAGAGGCAGATCCAGGAAGAACAGATCATTCTAAGAAGCACCAACAAACAATAAGAATCACAAAAATGGGGAGACAGAGAAACAACCCCTCATCAAAAGAAAAGGTAGAATCCCCAGAGAGAGTGCTAAATGAAATAGAGAGGAGCAAACTATCAGATACAGAATTCAAAACATAGCTTATGGAGAAGCTGAATGAACTCAGTGGAAACTACGAAGAACTCCAGGGAAACTAGAAAGAACTGCAGAAAAACTTCAAGGAACTCACAGAGAATTAAACGAGCATGAAAAAGGACATAGAAGCTATCAATAAGAGCCAGGAGGAAATGAAGAATATGATCTCTGAATTGAAGAACAAAGTAGAAGGAATTAAAAACAGGCAAGAGGTAGCAGAAGATCGGATCAGCGAGATGGAGGACAACGTACACAAAAACTCCCAGACAATGCAACAAAATGAAAAAAGACTGAACAAGACTGAAGAGGTTCTAAGACAGCTGCAGGATAACATGAAACGTAATAATATCCATATCATAGGAATTCCAGAAGGGGAAGAAGAAGAGCAAGGGATAGAAAACCTCTTTGAAAAACTAATGACAGAAAACTTCCCTCACATGAGGAGAGAAAGAATCATGCAAGTCCAGGAAGCACAGAGGGTCCCGATGAAGATGAACCCCAACAGGCCCACTTCAAGACACATCATAATTAAAATGGCAACATTGAAAGACAAAGAGAGAATCCTAAAAGCAGCAAGAGAGAAACAACTAATAACATACAAGGGAGCTCCAATAAGGCTATCATCAGATTTCTCAGCAGAAACACTACAAGCCCGAAGGGAATGGCAAAATATATTCCAAGCAATGAAAAGCAAAGGCCTACAACCTAGTATACAATACCCAGCAAAGCTCTCGTTCAAAATGGAGGGTGAAATAAGGAGCTTCCAAGACAAAAGAAGGCTAAAAGAACACATCTCCACCATACCAGCAATTCAAGAGATGCTAAAGGGTCTGCTTTAAGAAGATAAAGAAACAGAGAGAGACAGAAAGGAACACGAATACAAAGGGGGAAAATGACAATGAATAAGTACTTATCGGTAATAACCTTAAATGTACGTAAATTAAATGCTCCAATTAAAAGACATAGGGTAGCTGAATAGATTAAAAAGACATAGGGTAGCTGAATGAATTAGAAAGAATGACCCACATATATGCTGTCTACAAGAGACCCACCTTAGAACAAAAGATCTACACAGATTGAAAGTAAAGGGATGGAAAAAAGTATTTCAGGCAAATGGACATGAAAAAAAAGCCGGGGCTGCAATACTTATATCAGCCAAAACAGATTTCACAGCAAAGGCCATAAAAAGAGACAAAGAAGGGCATTTCATAATACTTAAGGGAAAAGTTCACCAAGAAGATATAAACCTTATAAATATATATGCACCCAATTTAGGAGCACCCAAATATATAAGGAAAATTTTGAGGGACTCCAAGAAAGATATAGACAGCAACACACTCATAGTAGGGGACTTTAACACCCCATTGTCAACAATGGACAGATCTTTGAAGCAAAGAAACACCAAAGATATTGAGGCACTGAACAACAGTCTGGATCAAATGGACTTAGTCGATATATATAGAAGTTTTCACCCCAAAGAAGCAAAATATACATACTTCTCAAGTGCACATGGAAGAGTTTCAAAGATAGACCACATGGTAAAGCACAAAACAAGCCTGAACAAATTCAAGAAAATTAAAATTATATCAAGCATCTTCTTAGATCACAATGGCTTAAAATTGGAAATCAACATCAAGGAAAAAAGTCAAAAACATTCAAACTCATGGAGAATGAATAACATGCTATTAAATAATGAATGGGTTAACAATGACATCAAGGAAGAAATCAAAAAGTTTCTGGAAACTAATGATAATGAACACACAACAACCCAAAACCTATGGGATACAGCGAAAGCAGTCCTAAGAGGAAAGTTCATAGCAATACAGGCCTACCTAAAAAAGCTAGCAGAATTTCTAATAAAAAATTTAACCCTACAGCTACAAGAACTAGAGGAAGAACAACAAGCAAAGCCCAGATCAAGTAGGAGGAAGGAAATCATCAAGATCAGAGAACAATTAAATGACATAGAGACTAAACAAACAATTCAAAAGATCAACAAAAGTAGGAGCTGGTTCTTGGAAAAGATAAACAAAATTGACAAGCCTTTAACCAGGCTCATCAAGAAAAAAAGAGAGAGGACCTAAATAAATAAAATCAGAAACGAAGGAGGAGAAATCACAACTGATACAACAGAATTACAAAGGATTATAAGAAATTATTATGAACAACTGTATGGCAAGAAATTTGGCAACCTAGAGGAAATGGACAAATTCCTGGAAACCTATAGTCTTCCTAAACTGAATCAAGAAGAAGCAGAAAGTCTGAATAGACCAATAACATCTGGTGAAATTGAGGCAGTAATCAAAAAACTTCCAGCACACAAAAGCCCTGGACCAGATGGCTTCACAAGTGAATTCTACAAAACATTTAGGAAAGAACTAACTCCTATCCTCCTCAGACTATTCCAAAAGATCCAAGAAGAGGGAAGACTCCCAAACTCGTTCTATGAAGCCAGTATAACCCTAATTCCAAAACCAGGTCAAGACACAACAAAGAAAGAAAACTACAGGCCAATATCGCTGATGAACATAGATGCTAAAATCCTCAACAAAGTATTGGAAAACCGGATCCAGCAACGCATTAGAAAGATCATACACCACAATCAACTGGGATTCATCCCAGGGATGCAAGGATGGTTTAATATTCGCAAATCAATAAACGTAATATACCACATAAACAAAATGAAAGACAAAAACCACCTGATTATATCAATAGATGCAGAAAAAGCATTTGATAAAGTACAACATTTATTTACGATGAAAACTCTCAGCAAAATGGGAATAGAGGGAGCATACCTCAACATAATAAAGGCCATATATGAGAAACCTGAGGCCAACATCATACTCAATGGGCAAAAACTGAGAGCATTCCCCCTGAGATAAGGAACAAGACAAAGATGTCCGCTCTCTCCACTCCTATTCAACATAGTCCTGGAAGTTCTAGCCACAGCACTCAGACAAGAAAAAGAAATAAAAGGCATCCAAATTGGAAAAGAGGATGTAAAATTGTCATTATATGCAGATGACATGATAGTGTGCATAGAAAACCCTATAGACTCCACAAAAAACTACTCAACCTAATAAGTGAATTCAGCAAAATAGCAGGATACAAAGTCAATATTGAGAAATCGAAGGCATTTTTATACACCAACAATAAAATCTCAGAGATAGAAACTGAAAGAAAAATTTAATTTACCATAGCACCAAGAAAAATAAAATACCTAGGAATAAACTTAACCAAGTAGGTAAAAGACCTGTACTCAGAAAACTATATAACACTGAAGAAAGAAATTAAAGAAGATACAAATAAATGGAAACATATACCATGCTCATGAATGGGAAGAATAAACATCATTAAAATGTCCATACTACCCAAAGCAATTTATAGATTCAATGCAATCCCTATTAAAATACCAGCAACATATTTCACAGACCTAGAACAAATATTTCAAAAATTTATATGGAACCAAAAAAGACCCCAAATAACCACAGCAATTTTCAGGAAGAACACAGTAGGAGGAATCACAATACCTGATATCAAACTATACTACAAGGCCACGGTAATCAAAACAGTCTGGTACTGGCATAAAAACAAACATATAGATCAATGGAACATAATAGAGATCCCAGAAATAAACCCAGGTCTATATGGTCAACTAAAATTTGAAAAAGGGGTAAAAAACATCAAATGGAGTGAAAAGAGCCTTTCGACAAATGGTGTTGGGAGAACTGGACAGGGACATGCCAAAAAATGAAAGTAGCCCACCAACTTACAACATACACCAGAATAAACTCAAAATGGATCAAAGACTTAAATGTAAGCCGTGATACCATAAAAGTCTTAGAGGAAAATATAGGCAGGAAAATTTCAGATATCCAACATAGCAACATTTTCACTGATATATTTCCTAAGAAAAGGGAAATAAAGGAAAGAATGAACAAATGGGACTACATCAAACTAAAAAGTTTCTGCTCAGCAAAAGAAAACATCATCAAGATGAAAAGGAAACCAACCATATGGGAAAATATATTCGCCAATGAAATCTCAGACAAGGGATTGATCTCCAAAACATTTAAAGAACACATACGACTCAACACCAAGAAGGCAGACAACCCAATTAAAAAATGGGCAAAGGAACTGAACAAACACTTCTCCAAAAAAGACATACAGAGGGTCCATAGACATAAGTATGCTCAACATCACTAGCCATCAGAGAGATGCAAATAAAAACCACAATCAGATACCACCTCACACCAGTCAGAATGGCCATCATCAACAAATCAACAAACAACACGTGCTGGAGAGGATGCGGAGAATCGGGAACCCTTGTGCATTGCTGGTGAGAATGCAGACTGGTGCAGCCACTATGGAAAACAGTTTGTTATTTCCTCAAAAAACTAAAAATGAAACTGTCTTTTGAACCAGCAATTCCATTGCTAGGATTATACCCGAAAAATCCTGAAACACCAATTCAAAAGAACTTATGCACTCCAATGTTCATAGCAGCACTATTTACAATAGCCAAGTGCTGGAAACAACCTAAATGCCCATCTGTAGATGAGTGGATCAAAGAACTATGGTACATTTACACAATGGAGTTCTATGTAGCAGAAAGAAAGAAGGAACTTCTACCATTTGCAACAACATGTATGGAACTAGAGAGAATAATGCTTAGTGAAATAAGCCAGGCAATGAAAGAAAAATACCTTATGCTGTTACCTATTACAGGAAACTAATGAACAACACAAACAAATGAGCAAAATTGAACCAGAGCTATGTAAGCAAGAAATAGACTAACAGTAACAAGGGGGGAGAGGGGAGGGGGGAGGGAGAGAAGGGTGTAAGAAGGGGAAGGGTCAAGTAAAAAAAAATGTATAAATGACCCACGGACATGGGCAACTGAGTGGGGACCGAATGTGGGGGAAGGGAGGGGCAGGGTGCAAGGAAGCAAGAGGGTGAAAAAAGTGAGACAACTGTATTGGGAAAACAAACAAAAAAATTTTTTTTTTAGTGGGGGAAAAATGAAAATATGAAGAATGGAAATGCCAGTTCAGTGAATATTAGGACAAAGATTTTCCTTCACGTTGTATATTTTACTCCCTATTTGATTTTTCCAGAGTTTGGCATTCTAAACAAGTAAGTAATAACATAAGTTTTTTTTGCATAGAACTAATAAGACCACTTGTTAATAGAGGTTCCTTTTTTTTTTCCTTTTTTTTTGACCAAGTCTTTGACTGGAATGTCAAGCCTAAAGGAGACATACTTGGGCTCAGGTTGTTACCAAAAAGCCTTGAGAAACTGGGAATGACTTTCAAAGGTAATAAAAGCCCACGAGATAAAAGGCCTGGTACCATGGTTGGTTGTGCGGTCCACAGCAATCTTTCCAGGGAAGGAACGAAGGTTGTTTTCCTGAAAGATGTCTAGAAGGGACCTTAAGACACAATGGAAAACCAGAAAAACTTGGAAAGGACAGGTGTGTACAGGCAAGGATGAATGCCAGGTATGTGGCTCAGCTTCGTGCCCTGAAAAGCAGACTAAGGGTCACCCTAAATGTTCCTTGGGAAAGTTCCAGCAAAGCAGAACTAAAGATCATAAGTGATCATTTGCTGCTCTTGTTACCTTTATGCAAATGAACAGGATAAATTTAAAATGGACTTAATGTAGTCCCTTTAAAGACAAGGAGGGCAATCTTAGGGAGAAAAATCATTATGCAAGGAAAGTCACAATGATCAGTAGTAGACTATAAAGTAGGGCAACTAACCATGTTAAAAGTTTCTTCTCATTTAAAATATGGTTTCACTTGAAAATTAGACCATGTCTGTGATATCATCAAAGATATTCAAGTTGCAGGAAAGTAGAATGTCAAGTGCCTTGTAACTGGATGTCTTCCCAATAAGACAGTATTATAGATTTAGAGACTTGTTTTGTGGGTTATGTTACATAAATTAACATGTGTTTTCTGTTTTCAAAGGGCATAAGCCTCTGACCACATTACCTGATTGATTGTCTGTACGCATAAGCCTCACTTAATCCTCTCTGCAGCGCTGCTTCCTGAGACTCAATGGTTTGGCTGAATTAAATGGCTGAGTTGGTAAAGAATGGAGTGGTCTGTGGGCTTCACTTTAAAACTGGTTTCTCTTTTTTTTTTTTTGAATATATAATTTTTTAATATGTTTTATTGATTATAATGTTACATTTGTCCCAATTTCCCTTCCCTCTTCTCTCCTCCACCCAGTGGCCCCCCTCCCTCCAGTAGTCCCCCCCTTTTAGACCATGTCCATTAATTGTGCATATAGTTCTTCTCAGCCTCTCTCTGTCTATTCCATTCCCTTCTACCATGCTCCTTAATTCCTATATCATCTCCCTCCCTCACGCCCTTCCCCCTCCCTGCTGACCTCCCCCCCAATATGCTCCCCATACCTACAGTTCTTTTTTGACCCTCGTTGCCTGTTTAGTTTGCCTTTGTTTCAATTCCCTAGCTTCTGTTGTTTCTCGTGATGCAGTTTTCATTTTAGTGTTCATAGTTTTGATCATCCTTTTTCTAAACCAGTCCTTTTAACATCTCATATAACAATGGTTTGAAACTAATGAACTCTTTCAGTTTTATTTTGTCCTGGAAACACTTTCTCTGCCCTTCTATTCTGAATGACAGCTTCGCTGGATAAAGTATTCATGGTTGTAGGTTTTTGCTTTTCCTTCCTGTGAATATTTCTTGCCAGTCCCTTCTTGCCTGCAGGGTCTCCCTTGAGAAGTCAGCTGATGGTCTAATTGGGACCCCTTTGTACATGATTCTTTTCTTCTCTCTTGCTGCTTTTAAGATTCTCTCTTTAACTTTTGACATTTTGATTATAATGTGTCTTGGAGTGGTTCTCCCTGGGTCCAGTTTTTCTGGAACTCTCTGTGCTTCCTGGACATGTACTTCTATTTCCTTCCCCAAGTTTGGGAAGCTCTGCTTTATTATATTTTCACTTAATTTTTCAATGTCTAGTTCATCTTCTTTGCCCTCTGGCAAACCAATAATTCTTATGTTGGGCCTTTTATAGCTGTCCCAGAGGTTTCTGATACTCTCATCATTTTCCTTGCTTCCCCTTTTTTCTCTCTGCACTGGTTGACTGTTTGTTCCTTCTTTGTGTTCTGGTTTGTTGATTTGAACTCTGGATTTTATTTCCTCACCATCTGTCTCGTATGTGGTTTTGTTTCTTTTAGTATGAGTGTTTTTCGATTCTTTCTCATCTTTTTCCAGATCTTTTGTTAATTCTGTAAGCCACCTGATAACAATGGCCCTCAAATGAGCCTCTGACAGGTTTCTTATTTGTTCATCTGTCAGATTCTTCATCTGTTGCCTGGTGAGGTGCGCCACCGGGATTTCTATAGTTGTCTGCCTCATTTTGACAGGTGCGTTTTGTTTTCTTGGGCCAGCTATATGGGGCAGTGCCTGTGTACTCATCACAACCCAGCGACCGGTGCTGATCCGCAACCTTTCTCGCCGGCACTTTGTCGTCACTGCCCAGCGACCAGTGGCGATCTGCAACCTATTTCGCAGCCCTGTTGCGGTTTTTGTGGGAACGGGGGTCCAAGATGTATTCACACAGTTATTCCCCTAGGAGACCAGGATCCGTTCTCCCGCCCCTGGGCCTCACTGTTCGAGGTGATGTGGTGGCTGCTTCTCCAAGAATTGGGGTCGCAAGCCGCTGGGGTTTGACTGCAGCCAGGATTGTCCTCCCTGTCGCTGGTATTGTTCTCCCTGCCACTGTCCCTGGTGCCACCGCAAAGAGCACCACCCACTTTCTCTCTTCCTACCTGCCCAAAGGGCGCCGCTGGTTTATAACTTCATATGTTGGGCTTCCGTATAGTTTTATTTTCTGGAATTTCTAGTTATCTTTTGTTTTGAAGTAGTTGTATTCCTCTCTAGTTGTAGAGGGAGGCCGAGCATGTCCGTCTAAGCCTCCATCTTGGCCCGAAGTCTCTCTCCTTTCTGTTCTAATGACTTGGACAGACAAGGCCCAGAGGTCTGAGAGGGGGGAAACCTAAACTATTTCCCTCAGCTCAAACTAAGCATAATGGGCAAAAGGGTTTTGGACAGGTGAGATGTGCCTACCACACCTTCCTCCAAAGAAGCCCTTTTTTTCTTTATTTTTTTTTCTCCTAAGGTGGAACATTGAAAAATTAATCCCTGCCTTTTGTCATCTAGTAGTTATGGATTGAATGATGTCTTTTAAACCTTTTTGCCAAATCTGTTGCCCCCAAAACACAACAAGAATGCCAGCCTGTTAAACCAAGCATGCCGTTGTCCGGAGACAGCCAACTGACCTGGAGTCTGCACGATCCTTCCCCATGTGGGAAAGCCACCCTCCCCTCCACACCCCCACTATTATTAGGGATTTCTGGACCCAAGGGTAGGTAGGACGATGACCATGTCCAGTGTGGAACAGGTAGAAGAGCTTGAGACCTTCGCCCATTGTCCTTTACAAGATTACAAAGGGTCTTAATATCTGAGAGGGAGGGATAGTTTTTGTTTTTTTTTTGTTTTTGTTTTTTTTTTGGTTTTTCAATTACAGTTGACCCCTTTTCTCCCCATTTCTCTCCCCCACCCAACCAACCCCCTCTCCCGCAGTCATATCCCTTCCCGTTGTCCATGTCCATGAGTCATTTATATATGTTCTTTGACTAAACCCTTCCCTTACTTATCCCACTTCTCACCCTCCGCCTTCCCCTCTACTGACTGCTATTCTGCTCTTTGTCCTGTTTAGTTCTTTTGTTTGTGTTGTCCTTTAGTTTCCTGTATTAGGTGATATCATATGGTATTTTTCTTTCATTATCTGGCTTATTTCACTAAGCAAAATTCTTTCTACTTCCATCCATGTTGTTCAAATGGCAGGAGTTCCTTCTTTCTTTCTGCTACATAGTATTCCATCAGCACGTGTTGTTTGTTGATTTGTTGAAGATGGCCATTCTGACTGGTGTAAAATGGTATCTCATTGTGGTTTTTATTTGCATCTCCCTGATGGCTAATGATATTGAGCATTTTTTCATGTGTCTATGGACCTACTGTATGTCCTCTTCGGAGAAGTATTTGTTCAGGTCCTTTGCCCATTTTTTAATTGGGTTGTTTGTTTTCTTGATGTTGAGTCGTATCAGCTCTTTATATATTTTGGAGATCAGTCCCCTGTCTGTGATGTCATTGGCAAATATGTTTTCCCATATGGTTGGTTTCCTTTTCATCTTGCTGATGTTTTCTTTTGCTGAGCAGAAACTCTTTAGTCTGATGTAATCCCATTTATTTATTTTTTGCTTTATTTCTCTTGCTTTAGGAGATGTATCCGTGAAGACATTGTTACGTGAGATATCTGATATTTTCTTGCCTATGTTTTCCTCTAGCACTTTTATGGTGTCACGGCTTACATTTAAGTCTTTGATCCATCTTGAGTTTATTCTCGTGTGTGGTGTAAGTTGGTGGTCTAGTTTCATTTTTTTGCAGGTCCCTATCCAGTTCTCCCAGCACCATTTGTTAAAGAGGCTCTTCTCACTCCATTTTATGTTCCTACCTCCTTTATCAAATATTAGTTGACCATAGAGGCCTGGGTTTATTTCTGGACTCTCTATTCTGTTCCACTGATCTATATGTCTGTTCTTATGCCAGTACCAGACTGTTTTGATCACAGTGGCTTTGTAGTATTGTTTGATATCTGGTATTGTGATTCCTCCTGCTGTGTTCTTCCGTCTCAAGATTGCTTTTGCTATTTGGGGTCTTTTTTGGTTCCATATGAATTTATGGAGTATTTGTTCTAGGTCTCTGAAATATGTCATTGGTATTTTAGTAGGGATTTCATTGAATCTGTAAATTGCTTTGGGTAGTATGGCCATTTTGATGATGTTGATTCTTCCCACCCAAGAACATGGTATTTGCTTCCATTTATTTGTATCTTCCTTAATTTCTTTCT
This sequence comes from Furipterus horrens, assembly GCF_987537825.1. Taxonomy (NCBI): domain Eukaryota; kingdom Metazoa; phylum Chordata; class Mammalia; order Chiroptera; family Furipteridae; genus Furipterus; species Furipterus horrens. Next base: position 64,373,576 of record NW_028327177.1, read on the forward strand.
TTAATGTTATGTAATTTTCAGAGTACAGCTCTTTTATCTCTTTGGTTAAGTTTACTCCTAGGTACTTTATTTTTCTTGTTGCTATAGTAAATGGTATTTTCTTTTTTGTTTCTGTCTCTGATATTTTATTCTTGGTGTAAAGAAATGCCTTAGATTTCTGTATATTCATTTTGTACCCTGCTATTTTTCCCAAATTCACTTATTATATCGAGTAGTCTTTTAGTGGAGTTTATAGGTTTTTCTAGGTATCCTATCATGTCATCTGCAGATAATGAAAGTTTTACTTCCTCTTTCCCAATTTGGATGTCTTTTATTTCTTTTTCTTGTCTAATTGCTGTGGCTAGGACTTCTAACACTATGTTGAATAGGAGTGGAGAGAGTGGACAACCTTGTCTTGTTCCTGATTTCAGGGGGAATGCTTTTAGTTTTTCTCCATTGAGTATGATGTTGGCCTCAGGCTTCTCATATATAGCCTTGATTATGTTAAGGTATGCTCCCTTATTCCCATTTTGCTGAGTGTTTTAATCATAAATGGGTGTTGTACTTTATCAAATGCTTTTTCTGCATCTATTGATATGATCATGTGATTTTTTTCTTTCATTTTGTTTAGGTGATGTATTATATTTATTGATTTGTGAATATTAAACCATACTTGCATCCCTGGAATGAAGCCCAGTTGATCGTGATGTATGATCTTTTTGATGTATTGCTGGATCCTGTTTGCCAATGTTTTATTGAGGATTTTAGCATCGATGTTCATCAGTGATATTGGCCTGTAGTTTTCTTTCTTTGTTGTGTCTTGACCTGGTTGGGGATTAGAATAATACTGGCTTCATAGAAAGAGTTTGGGATTTTCCCCTCTTCTTGGATTTTTCGGAACAGTTTGAGGAGGATAGGAGTTAGTTCTTCCCTGAATGTTTTGTAGAATTCGCCTGTGAAGCCTTCCGGTCCAAGGCTTTTGTGTGCAGGGAGATTTTTGATTACTGTTTCAATTTCCTTCTTTGTTATTGATCTGTTGAGACTTTCCACTTCTTCTTGATTCAGTTTTGGAAGGTTGTATGTTTCTATAAATTTGTCCATTTGTTCTAGATTGTCAAATTTCTTGCCATACAGTTGTCTGTAGTAATTTCTAACTATCATTTGTATTTCTGTGGTATCAGTTGTGATTTCTCCTTTTTCAGTTCTGATTTTGTTTATTTGGGTCTTCTCTCTTTTTTTTCTTGATTAGACTGGCTAGAGGCTTGTCGATTTTGTTTATTTTTTTGAAGAACCAGCTCCTAGTTTTGTTGATCTTTTGGATTGTTTGTTTAGTCTCTATGTCATTTAGTTCTGCCCTGATCTTGATGATTTCGTTCTTTCTTCTTGCCCTAGGCTATGTTTGTTGTTGTTCTTCTAGTTATTGTAGCTTTATGGTTAGGTTTTTTATTTGAGATTCTACTATCTTTTTCAGATATGCCTGTATTGCTATGAAGTTCCCTCTCAGGACTGCTTTTGCTGTATCCCACAGGTTTTGGGCTGTTGTGTGCTCATTATCATTAGTTTCTAGAAATTTCTTGATTTCTTTTTTGATGTCATTGTTAATCCATTCATTATTTAATAGCATGTTATTTAGTCTCCATGAGTTTGGGTATCTGATTTTTTTTCTGAGGTTGATTTCTAGTTTCAAGGCATTGTGGTCTGAAAAGATGCTTGATATGATTTCAATTTTCTTGAATTTGTTGAGGCTTGTTTTGTGTCCTATCATGTTGTCTGTCTTTGAAAATGTCCCATGTGCATTTGAAAAGAATGTATATTTTGCTTCTCTGGGGTGGAAAGTTCCATATATATCAGTTAGGTCCATGTGGTTTAGTGTGTTGTTCAATGCCTGTATATCCTTGGTGTTTCTTTGTTTGATGATCTGTCTATTGTTGATAATGGAGTGTTAAAGTCTCCTACTATGAGTGTGTTGTTTTTGATATCCTTTTTGTGGTCTTCTAGTATTTTCTTTATGTATTTTGGTGCTCCTCTGTTGGGTGCATATATTTTTATCAATGTCATATCTCCTTGATGGATTGTTCTTTTAACTATTATGAAATGTCCTTCTTTGTCTCTTTTTATTGCCCTTGCTTTGAAATCCATTTTGTTTGATATGAGGACTGCTACCCTGGCTTTCTTTTCTGGTTTATTTGTTTGAAATATTTTTTTATATCCCTTTACTTTCAGTCTGTGTAAATCTTTTGTTCTGTGATGTGTTTCTTGTAGACAGCAAATATGTGGGTCCTGTTTTCTTATCCATTCTGTTACCCTATGTCTTTTAATTGGAGCGTTTAATCCATTTACATTTAAGGTTATTATTGATGTGTATTTATTCATTGCCCTTTGTACCTCTGTTCCTCTCCTCTCTTGTTCTTTTCTTCTTTTTTCTTAGAACACACCCTTTAGCATCTCTTGCAATGGTGGTTTGGTGGAGATGTATACTTTCAGTCTTCCTTTGTCTGAGAAACTTCTTATTTCACCTTCTATTTTGAATGAGAGCCTTGCTGGGTAGAGTATTCTTGGTCGTAGACCTTTGTTTTACATTGCTTGAAATATTTTTGACCATTCCTTTCTGGCTTGTAATGTTTCTGTTGAGGAATCAGTTGATAGCCTTATCGGAGCTCCCTTGTATGTTATTTGCTGTTTTTCTCTTGCTGCTTTTAGGATTCTCTCTTTGTCTTGAAATGTTGCCATTTTAATTATGATATGCCTTGGAGTGGGTTTTGGGGGTTCCTCTTCATTGGAACTCTCTGTGCTTCCTGAACTTGTATCACTTTTTCTCTCGTCAGGTTTGGAAAATTTTCTGTCACTATTTCTCCTATCAGTTTTTCACTTCCATGCTCCTTTTCTTCTCCCTCTCTAATTCTGATGATCCTGATATTATTTCTTCTCATGCTATCCTGTAATTCCCTTACATCTTGTTCATATTTTTAAAATCTTTTTTCATTTTGCTGTATTGTCTGGAAGTTTTTCTCTACATTATCTTGTAACTCACTGATCCGATCCTCTGCTTTGTTTAGTCTGCTTTTGACTGATTCTACTATGTTTTTCAGTTCAGAGATTGAATTCTTCAATTCTTCCTGGTTCTTGTTAACAGTTTCTACATCTTTTTTTAAGCTGGTGTAGTTCTCTGCAAGTTCCCTGCAATTTTCTTGGAGCTGCTGGTAGCTTCCTTGGAGGTTGTCATAGTTGTTTTAAAGGATGTCGAGTATATTGAGCTTCTTTATCACCATTGTTTTGAATTCCATGTCTGACATTTGGGCTATATCTATTTCATCTACCTCTGTTTCTGAGGATTCCTCTTTTCTTTACATTGAGGGGTTATTTTTGCATCTTACCATTTTCGATTCTTTTTGTTTTTTCTTATTTATTTATTTGGTTTTTTTTGGGGGGGTGGTCTGCTTTGAATTCCCTCATTTGTGATATGAGATTCTTTATGGGAGATCTGGGGGTTTCAGTGGTGCAGTCTCTTTGATATCCTGGGCCTGATGTTCTTGAGTTACCCTTTATGGTGTTTGTTTATGCTGTCTGGTTATATTTCAGATGTTCTTTGGTTGGATCTTCCTTCTGGCTAGTTGGTTGGGAGTCACTCTATCCACTTTGTGTTGAGTTCTTTTGTGGAGATGCTGTTAAAAACATAAACACACAGCCCAGGCAGGAGACCCACACCCTCAAAAAATGTCCCCCACCCTCTATCCAGCTATCGTCTGCCAACGAACCCATATTAATATAAATGTAAAGAGATTAGAGCTTTTATACTATAATAAAAATAGATAAGAGTTGTTTTTAGGGAGGAAAAATATAATTTTTGATAGAGGGTGTGATAGATTAATAATAGTTGAGACTATGCAAGCCAGTAGGTAATATTTACATTGTATGTTAATGAAAATAGAAGAAAAGGATCGAAAAGTGCATAATATAGGAGAAAGTGGTATTGTATTGTATTGGGTTTATATAGTAATTATATTCTATTATTTACAGTGATAGGGGGCTAAACTAGACACACAAACAAATAAACAATGATTGAAGAGAAAGGATGAGAAGGAGAGCTTATATACAACTCGTTTGAGTTAAAGTTTGTTTTTTTTTTCCCGAAGGGCAAAAAAAGAAACAAAAAAAAAAGAAGAAAGAAAGGAAAAAGAAGAAAATTTTAAAAAGTTTTTTAGAAAAAAGAAGAAAGAAAAGAAGAAAGAAAGAAAGAAGAAAGAAGAAAGAAAGAAAGAGCAAAAAAAAAGTGAAAAAAAAAAAAGGGATGTTTTTACTCCGTTTTAGCCTTGGTGTGTCACCTTCTTTTTCTGTGTCCGCAGCTGGTCTGGTGTGGCGGTTCAGAGGTTCTTGTTTCTTGCAGCACTGGTGTGCACCCACGGTTGCCACAATGGTGTACGCCCGCGGTTGCGGGCACAGAGCATTCCCTTGCTGCCCGCTGGAGCCAACTGAGGTGTCCTTGAGTGCGCGCCCCTGCACGGGCGAGGCGGCCCGGAGCTTGCCCCACGATTGGTGCCTATTGTTGCTCACCTGGGGTGTTTTCTCATTCTCTCCAAGGTGTCCCCGCACACGCGTCCCTGATGCGCAGGTGGCCTGATAGCTTGCCCCGCAATTGGCGCCTATTGTCCCCGGGCTGAAGTGTTTTCGCACTCACGTGCCCATGCCCTTAATGCCACTGAGCCGAGCTCCGGGAGTTGGTCTCTCGCCTCTTAGGGCGGAGCCAGGGATAGTTATTTTTTACGAACCATGGGTATGGACTTGGGGGAGGGATTGCTGGGGAGGGAGATGCTGGGTGTAGAGGAGTAAAGGGGAGAAAATTGGAACTATTATAACAATATAATCAATAAAATACATTAAAATAAATAAATAAATAAATAAATAAATAAATAAATAAATAAACAATGTTTTCTTCTTTTTTGGTACAATGATTGAAAAAACCTCATAGTAAAAAATGAGAATTTATTCTTCCTTTCTGTCCAAATGGGTTCCAACTCAGTCTCTTCTCAACTGATCCTTTACAATAAAAGATGTCCCACTGCCTAGCTTCTTTGGGTTCCTGAGCCTCCCAGCCCTGCCTTTCACTCACAGCTCTGTACTCAGTTCTCACATTATTGTCTATAATATTTGTGGGCAAGTCTTACTCATACCCACATCCAAATAGCACTCTCATGAAAACCATACTGACTTGGATTCCATTCCGTACAGCATGGGGCAAGTAGGAACGCTCTGTGTGCTTTATTTACCAGAACTTTATTCTCCTTGGAATGGCTACAGAAAAAAATTTTTTTCTCCTGAACAATTTCTGTAATAACAACAGTGTGTATTATCAACAGCAGAGTTTGTTACACAAGAAAATATTTTTCCTTCTGTCCATATAATTCCATGTAATGGGGAATGACAGAATTAGTATCACATTCAGCAAAATCTTACCATGATGAGACCTAGTTTCAGTTATATTTCACAACTTGAGGAAGTATTTTAACCTCTCTGAGCATTTATTTCTTCATGTTTTAATGTTATGATGACTATAAAGAATGTACTAGAAGTTTCTAGCACAGTGCCTGAACCTAGGGAGACAGCCAACAGATCTAAATTCTTATTATTCTATAGATAATACTGGGGAACACAATTCTCATTGAGTTATATCTGACACTTGTTTTTTTGTAACTTTTGGCATCTGAATCCAAAAATGACCCCAGATTTTCTCTATCATGTTAACTTTTTAAGGTACAGGATACCCTCCCTTTGTCCCCCAAATCATAAAAAATGTACATACAAAGGAAAATAAAGAAAAAAATACCTGAATATATTGTTTATTTAGAGTTATTTTATTCATATAAAGGCTATATTTTCTTACTACAAGTCAACTTGTGTACAAGTAGTAAAGTTCTGCTACCAAACATACATATTAAGGTATTTTATCTTTTCAAATGACAGGCTAGGAAATGTGAAAATAAGATACTTGAAACAGTCTCCTTCAGTTGGCAAAGCTTTAATATATTCACTCATGAAACCCAGTTTTATGTGCAGAGGTGAGAATATAATGTGCTTTCTGTCAACAAGTGGCTCATGTAGAATGTTTGGATCACCAGATTTGCGGTCAGATCTTGGAGGCCAGTTTGACTCCACCCAATGCTTCTCATGAGCTCTGCTGTCCCACATACACAGAAAACAGGTATACTTGGTGTATCTGTGTTGCTGACCAAGAAGGAAGCAGACCACTTTAAGGTCAACACAGATGATCCAATTTTGCTTGTGATATTGCAACAGACCAATGACTCTTTATGTCTTCATATTCTTCATGAAAACAAGCTGAATGGCCAATTGGACTGCACCAGATAAATTACCATTGTGGAGGAGGACACACTTCAAGTTCCACTTTGAGCTATCGATGAACAGTTGCAATTCAGTTCCATTATAGATTGGAATTCCCAATTCCTCCATTAAGCCATGTATGTTATGGCAATGTACAAAGCCACTGTCACTTCAAAAGTACTGCAGAAATGCACTTTCTCTTGATCAAAAGTAGGATATTTTCTCTCCTTTTTCAAGCAAGTTTTTCTCATGCAGTTTTGATGCCAGGAGTTCTGAAGCCTTTTTGGATAGTCCCAAAGCTCATGCCAAATCATTCAACTCATGCTGATCAAATCCCTTACGAACTGAGTCATCTTCAATTTCAAAATATTCATTGTTGCTGTCACTTAGTTCTTCAACATACTTCTGTTTTTCAAAAGAGAGTAGTTCAATAAAAACTGGCACTGGGATTTCAGCTGAATGAGGCACTGGATGCAAAGCTGATGGTATACTATGATACTCTTTTTTACATTTATTTTTCTTGTTATATCCTGACATTTTCACTATACAAAAGTAACAGTCACTTGAATGATCTCTGGGCTCTTGCCAAACCATAGGTATACCAAATGGCAATTTATCATGTGTTTCCTTTGTCCACATCCATAAACTCTGGACACACTGCTTGCACACCTTGTGAGGGGCCCAAGACTTCTCTTGATCACCAAGTTTTACTTTAAAATATGCAAAATAGGCTTGCCTGACAAATGCTCCAATGTTTGTCCTTTGACTGGGAATGGTGAAACTGCCACAGATATAACAAGACAAATCAGGGTGGTTTAGGCACTTATGATGAGAAATAGCACAGGCAGACATAATCTGAAGGAAAGGAAATAAGTGCATATGTAAACAAAACAATAAATTCTGCTAAGTTCTTGTATACAGATAAGAACTTGGACTACACTTCTGAATACTACAGAGTGGTGCACAACTCTCACCACACTTCTCAAATGTAAGTGGATAACCTCGACAAGTATGAAACTGTCTCTGGTCTCCAAGGTCATTCCCCACCCCTTCCTACTCAAGGTAGTTTTGCTCTCAGCCAATAGGAGAGTGCTAGTGCTTCCCTCGTTCCAGGCTTGATCCAGCCTAGAGTGGTCACATTAAGATAAGCTGTAGAGAAAAACTTGATGTGACAGAGGAAAACTCACTGCAGTTTTGAAATCAACATGCCCATTTAAGTCTAAAACAGCTGAAAAATCGAACTCAACAGGAATTATGTTAAAAAATTGTTCCCCTGTGTAATAAAAAGCACTTTGCTTTGAGTTTGTATTTTACTAATGGTTTATATTTTTACTTCAAAAATTGTTTTCATAGTCTGTTTTGAGGCCTAATATTCATTACAGCTGCTGCATAGTTGGGCAAATTGTTCTTTGTAGCAGCTTAAAGAACTACTTCACATCACAGTTTGTTATTTAGTAGTTAGTGTCAAATATTTCAAACAATTAACAATAATGAATGTGCGTAGTTCCTTAGAGATATTAGCCTTCTGATTGCTAAAAAAAAGGCTTGATTATATTTTTCCTTTTTTATGTCCAAATTATATGTAGAAGTTGAATATTATTAAACATGTTTACACACAGGGATCATCCAAAACAGTCCAAGTGTTGGGGCCACACCCTGGAAGATTCTGATTCAGTGGTCATCCCAGGGTGGGGTTTGGGAGTTCATCATTTGAAAACACTTCAGAAGTGGTTGTGATGTGCATTTCTAATAAGAAAGGCAGAAGGAGTACAGACCATTACAAAGCTCAGTAGGTTTCTCAGTGTCATTCCTGATTTTCACAATCTTGTGCACGATTCAGAGATGAGAATAGAATTGTAATTGATGTTCTATTTCCATTGGAACCAGAACCCCAGAGCTCTTCCATGTTCTCAGCTACAGCTGTAAAAAAAGAGTCTTGTGGTTCACTCCAGGCAGCTGTGATGCAGTCAACATTGCTGAAGCCACCTTGCTGCTCTCCTCTGCACATAATACAATACAACCTGCATATTAATAACATTTCTTAAATATGTAAGAATCATTTGATAAACTTAAAATGAAAAAAAAAAGGCTTTTGAGATCTAGAAGGAACCTTAGAAAAAGTCTGACCCCATTCTTTCATTGTACAGGAGAGGAAACTGAGGAACAAAGAAGTTAAAAAAATTGTTCAAAGATATGCAACAGTTTAAAAACAGAGCTGAAGCTTTGAGCCCAAGTCTTCCACTTCTCCAGTTGTTCCTAAGAGAATTACTCCACAGTTCAGTCATCATAAAAATTTTTGGTGGCCTAGATGTTTGCATAAATCCCCATTTACATATCAAGGAGAAAGCTTTTTTTTTGCTTTTCTTAAATTGTTTTTCTTTTACACTAATCCTGTTTTTTCCCCCATTGCTCCCCTCTTCCCTGCCCCTCCCACATCCAATCCCCACCCTGTTGTTCATGTACATGGGTCATTTATACCAGTTCATTGGCTGGACCCTTCCCTTTCTTTTCACCATTTTCCCCTCCTCCCCACCCCCTGTTCACTGTCTGTCTGTTCCTTGTTTACATGACTCTAGTTCTATTTTGCTCATTTGTTTATGTTGCTCTTGAGTCTTCTGTATTAGGTGAGATCATATGATATTTGTCTTTTACCACATGGCATATTTAACTAAGCATAAAACTTTCCTGTTCCATCCATGTTAATGTAAAAGGGAGAAGGTCCTGCTTTCTACTGCATAGTATCCCATTGTGTAAATGTACCACAGTTTTTTGATCCACTCATCTGCAGATGGGCACTTAGGCTGTTTCCAGCACTTGGATATTGTAAATAGCACTGCTATGAACATAAGTGTGCATAGGTTCCTTTGAATTGGTTATTCAGTATTCTTCAGGTTTAATCCTAGCAATGGAATCACTGGATAAAAAGGCAGTTTCATTTTTAGTTTTTTTGAGGAAATTCCATACTGTTTTGCACAGTGGCTGCACCAGCCTGAATTCCCACCAACAGTCCACTAGGGTTCCCTTTTCTCCATATCCTCACCAGCACTTGTTGTTTGTTTATTTGTTGATGATGGCCATTATGACCAGTGTAAGGTGGTATTTCATTGTGATTTTAATTTACATCTCTCTGATGGCGAGTGATGTTGAGCATTCTTTCATATGTCTATGAACCCTCTGTATGTCCTCTTTGGAGAAGTGCTTGTTCAGGTCCTTTGCCTATTGTTAATTGGATTGTCTGTCTCAGTGTTGAGTCATATAAGTTCTTTATATATTTTGGAGATCAAACCCTTGTCTGAGGTATCATTGGCAAATATGTTCGCCCATATGGTTGGTTCCTTTTTCATCTTGTTGATGTTTTCTTGTGCTGAGCAGAAACTCTTTAGCTTGATGTAGACTCATGTTTTTATTCTTTCCTTTATTTCCCTTGCCCTAAGAGATATAATGGTAAGAATTTTGTTATGTGAGATATCTGAAAGTTTACTGTCTATGTTTTCCTCTATGGTTTTTATGCTGTCACATCTTACATTTCCCCCTGACTGGTTTGGCTCAGTGGATTGAGCGTCGGCCTGCAAGCTAAGTGTCGCTGGTTCGATCTTCCAGTCAGGGCACATCAGAGAAGGAAAACTCTGACTCCAAAAAACCTCCGCTGCCTTGCGGCATACCTCTTCAGGGGAAAGGCTAGGGGAGTAAACCCCGACAGAAAATCCGGAGCCGGAGTCCCTAAGGCGGTTTGACGTTGTAGTCAACACCGGCAACTCCTGCGGCGCACCTGAAGCCAAGCTGTATTGACTCCGTCTTTCCCTTGGACCCTTCAGCTGCGAAGAGAGGGGGGGTCTGCTGCATGGGCAACAGCAGACCCTCCATATCACCCTGCCCAGGCTCTGTAGCTTCAGCTTCACTGGAGAGGACACTCCAGCGTCATCGCAAGATGTCGATTCAACACGGGAGGAGACAGATACCGTGTCACTCCCGAGTCGGACTGCACAGCCATTCTCGGCAGTGCAGATAGACTCTTAAGAAGCTACACCATCGTCTCTCGAGACGGACGGCTGCCGACGACGACGGAGACATCTTACATTTAAGTTTTTTATCTATCTTGAGTTTATTCTGGTCTATGGTGACAGTTGGTGCTCCAGTTTCTTTTTTTTGCATGTCCCTGTCCAGTTCTCCCAGCACCATTTCTTGAAGAGGTTATTGTTACTTTATTTTATGCTCCTTCCTCCTTTATCAAATATTAGTTGACCATATAGACCTGGATTCATTTCTGGGCTCTCTATTCTGTTGCTTTCTATTCTGTTCCATTGATCTATATGTTTGTTATTATGCCACTACCAGGCTGTTTTATCATATTATAGCAGTCTAGTAGTATAGTTTTATATAAGGTGTTGTGATTCTTTCTATGTTGTTCCTCTTTTTCAAGATAGATGAGGTTATATGGGGCCTTTTTCAGTTCCATATAAAGTTTTGAAGTATTTGTTCTAGGGTGAAATATACCATTGGTATTTTATTTATTTTTTTATGTATATTTTATTGATTATATTGTTACAATAGTTCCAATTTTTTCCCCTTTGCTCCCCTCCGCCCAGCACCCCCCTTCCCTGACAATCCCCTCCCCAAGTCCATGCCCATGACTCACCCTTTCATATATTCTTCTTCTTTTTTTAAAAATAATTAATTAATTAGTTAAATATTTTAACAATAAAAAATAACAATCCCTCCCTCTCAGACTTAAGACCCTTTACAATCTTATAAAGGACAATGGATGAAGGTCTCGAGCTCCTCTAGCTGCTTCAAGCTGGACATGGTCGTTGTCCTACCTACCCTTGGGTCAAGAAATCCCTAATAAGAGTGGGGATGTGGAGGGGAGGGTGGCCTTCCTACAAGGGGAAGGATCGGGCAGACTCCATGTTGGTGGGCTGTCTCTGGACAACGGCATGCTTGGTTTAACAGGCTGGCATCCTTGTTGTATTCTGGGGCAACAGGGTTAAAGGACATCATTCAATCCGTAACCACTAGATGACAAAAGACAGGTATTAATTTTTCAATGTCCCACATTAGGGAAAAGAAGGGCTTCTTTGGAGGAAGGTATGCCAGGTACATCTCACCTGTCCAAAACCCTTTTGCCCATTATACTTAGTTTGGACTGAGGGAAATATTTTAGGTATCCCCCCTCTCAGGCCTCTGGGCTCTTTCTGTCCAAGCCATTAGGATAGAAAACAGAAACCAGTTTTAAAGTGAAGCCCACAGACCACCCCATTCTTCACCAACCCAGCCAGTTAGTTCAGCCAAACCGTTGAGTCTCAGGAGGCAGCAATGCAGACAGGATTAAGTGAGGCCTATACGTACAGACAATCACTCAAGTAATGAGATCATAGGCTTATGCCCTTTGAAAACAGAAAACACATGTTAATTTATGTAACATAACCCACACACAAGTTTATAGATCTGTAGGACTGTCTTATCGGAAAGACATCCAGTTGCAAGGCATTTGACATTCTTCTTGCCTGTAAATTAAACATCTTTGATAATGCCACAGACATAGTTTAACTTTCAAATGAAAACAAATTTTAAATGAAAAGAAACTTTAAAGACGGTTAGCTGCACTAGTTTATAATCTACCACTGGGCATTGTGATCTTCCTTGAATCTTGATTTTTCTCCCTAAGATTACCCTCCTTGTCATTAAAGGGACTGCATTAAGTTCATTTTTAATTTATCCTGTTCATTTGCATAAACACAACAAGAGCAGCAAATGATCACTTATGATCTTTAGTTCTGCTTTACTGGAACTTATACAAGGAACACTTAGGGTGACCTTCAGTCTGCCCTTCAGGGCACAGAAGCTGAGCCACATACCTGGCATTCAGCCTTGCCTGTACACACCTGTCTTTTCCACGTCCTCCTGGTTTTCCATTGTGCCTTAAGGTCCCTTCTAGCCATCTTTCAGGAAAACAACCTTCGTTCCTTCCCTGGAAAGATTGCTATGGACCGCTCATCCATCCAAGGTACCAGGCCTTTTATCTCGTGGACTTTTATTACCTTTGAAAGTCAGTCCCAGTTGCTCAGGGCTTTTTGGTAACAACCAAAGCCAAAGCATGTCTCCTTTAGGCATGACATTCCAGTCAAAGTCTTAGTCAAAAAAAATCGTTATTAACAACTGGTCTTATTAGTTTTATGCAAAGAAACTTAGGTCATTACTTACTTCTTTAGAATGCCAAATTCTGGAGGGTTCAGATAGGGAAAAAATATATACAGTGTGCAGGAAAAACCTTGTCCTTCTAATATTCACTGAACTTGCATTTCTATTCTTTATATTTTTATTTTTTCCCCCCACTAAAATTTTTTCTGTTTGTTTTTCCATTACAGTTGTCTCACTTTTTCCCCCCTCTTGCTTCTCTGCACCCTGTCCCTCGCTTCTCCCACATGCAGTCCCCACCCAGTTGTCCATGTCCATGGGTCATTTATACATGCTCTTTGACTAGACCCTTCCCCTTCTTACCCCTTCTCTCCCTCCCATCTCCCCCTTTGTTACTGTTAGTTCATTCCTCGTTTACATACCTCTGGTTCAATTTTGCTCATTTGTTTGTGTTGTTCATTAGTTTCCTGTAACAGGTGATAGCATAAGGTAATTTTCTTTTGTTGCCTGGCTTATTTCGCTAAGCATAATTCTCTCTAGTTCCAATCATGTTGTTGCAAATGGTAGAAGTTCCTTCTTTCTTTCAGTACTTATTCATTGTCATTTTCCCCCTTTGTACTCGTGTTCCTCTCTGTCTCTCTCTGTTCCTTCATCTTCTTAAAGCAGACCCTTTAGCATCTCTTGCAATACTGGTTTGGTGGAGATTTATTCTTTTGACCTTCTTTTGTCTTGGAAACTCCTTATTTCACCTTGCATTTTGAATGAGAGCCTTGCTGGGTAGAGTATTCTTGGTTGTAGGCCTTTGTTTTTCATTACTTGGAATATATTTTGCCATTCCCTTCTGGCTTGTAGTGTTTCTGCTGAGAAATCTGATGATAGCCTTATTGGAGCTCCCTTATATGTTATTAGTTGTTTCTCTCTTGCTGCTTTTAGGATTCTCTCTTTGTCTTTGAATGTTGGCATTTTAATTATGATGTGTCTTGAAGTGGGCCTGTTGGCGTTCATCTTCATTGGGACCCTCAGTGCTTCCTGGACTTGCATGATTCTTTCTCTCTTCATGTTAGGGAAGTTTTCTGTCATTAGTTTTTCAAAGAGGTTTTCTATCCCTTGCTCTTCTTCTTCTCCTTCTGGAATTCCTATGATACGGATATTATTACGTTTCTTGTTGTCCTGCAGCTGTCTTAGAGCCTCTTCAGTCTTGTTCAGCCTTTTTTCATTTTGTTGCACTGTCTGTGAGTTTTTGTCTATGTTGTCCTTCAGCTCGCTGATCCGATCTTCTGCTTCCTCTAGCCTGTTTTTAATTCCTTCTACTGTGTTCTTCAATTCAGAGATCGTATTCTTCATTTCCTTCTGTCTCTTATTGATAGCTTCCGTGTCCTTTTTGATGCTGGTATAATTCTCAGTTAGTTCCTTATAGTTCTTCTGGAGTTCACTGTAGTTTTTCTGGAGTTCTTTGTAGCTTCCGCTGAGCTCATTGAGCTTCTCCATAATACATGCTTTCGATTCCATATCTGATAGTTGGCTCCCCTCTATTTCATTTAGCACTCTTTCTGGGGACTCTACCTTTCCTTTCGATGGGGTGTTGTTTCTCTGTCTCCCCATTTTTGTGACTCCTATTGTTTGTTGGTACTTCTTAGAATGATCTGCACTTCCTGGATCTGCCCCTGGTGGCGTCAGATCCTGTACCAGTCTGGGCCTAGGCAGCCTTTTGGAGACTTCCGGGGATCTACTGCCTTTGTCTGGCTTCTTAGTTGTTAATCTATTCAATCTGTGATTAGCTGTCAGGCTTAAGGACCGTGGGTGTGGCAGCTTAATTCCTGTAGGCAGGGCCTTTGCTTCCCTCAGGCTGACACCACTTGGCTGGGAATGGTCTGCCTGCAGTGTGGGGATGAGTCAGCACTGGGACCCAGCTGGCTGCTCCCCCAGTTCTCCCCTCAAAGCCACCACACCAAACTCTCCCCAAGCATCTCCAGTCCTCTCTGCCTTTCCTCCGCTTGAGCCCAGGGTAAGTGGGGGCCAAAATATTTTTGTATGTGATCCGCTTAAGAGCTCTTTTTCTCCAGCTGTTTCTCTCTGGCTAGCAAGAAACCCTGTGGCTTTTCGCTTTTCTCAGCTGGATACTATTTTACTTTCCACTCTGTTGCTGTAGGCTGGGGAGTTCAGCTGGGGGTTTATACCCTGCCCTTCTCAGGGGGAATCCCCAGCTGCTGAGCTGTTTCTCAGTCCCTTCAACTGCCACCCGTGTGAGCCCAGCCAGCCCTTCCGCATCTCCGCACTCCCTACCGGTCACGTTGTGATGTAGCGGCCTTTTTTGTCTCTCCGTGGTTATAAGACTTCTCTCCAGCTGGTGTTCGGTTGGTTATTCCAGATGATTTCTCCAAAATTACGTTGTAAATCCAGACTAGTTCTGGGAGGAAGTTAGTGTAGCTTCCACTTACTCCTCTGCCATCTTGTTTCTCTCCCATTGGTATTTTAATAGGGGATTGCATTGAATCTATAAATTGCTTTGGATAGTATAGACATTTTAATGATGTTGATTTTTCCAATCCATGGGCATGGTATATGTTTCCATTTATTTGTATGTTCCTTAATTTCTTTCTTTTGTGTTATGTAGTTTTCAAAGTACAGATCTTTTACCTCCTTGGCTAAATTTATTCCCAGGTATATTATTTTTCTTAATATAGTGAATGAGATATTTTTTTCTAGTTTCTATCTCTGATATTTTATTGTTGGTGCACAAAAATACCTTCAATTTCTGAATATTGACTTTACACTCTGTTATTTTTCCAAATTCACTTATTAGGTCGAGTAGTTTTTTGGTGAAGTCTACAGAGTTTTCTATGTATACTGTCATGTCAGCTGAAAATAATGACAGTTTTATTTCCTCTTTTCCAATTATACTAATTTAATTTTTAATTTTTACTTTAAGATCCCAAACTCATTATAGGTATTATCCATGTCTTTAACTGAACATACCCTTACTTCTGTTTTCAAATATGACTGTATTTTCCCAAAGTTCACAAGGAAAGTAATGAATCAGGACATACAAAGAATTGATAGAGTGAGTCTTTTTGAGGGTCACTATGCAGAGATTTTGGAACTAGGTTATTCATTCATTACAAGCCTATTTATTAAAAGTCAGATCTGGAGGACATATGATGACTAAGTTCAAGGTGACTTTTGAGGAGAAACTTCATACTTTCATGACTCCACAGTTCTGATGCCTGTAGGGATTCTGGAGACAGAAGAGTCATCTAAGCATTTCAAAGCATCCAAAAGAAGTCAAACTACTTAATGTAGTGATTTATTTGGAACACATTGTGGAATTTCTTCAATTTTGTCTTTAATTTTAGTATTCCAGTGACAATGACTTGAACACTTTCTAAGGGGCACTGGCACAGACCTAAAGACATCTGGTATAGAAAATATAAGGAAGTTGAAGAAAGGCCTTAAAGTTCCTCTTCAGATTTTGGAAATGAGCTTACCTATGTAGGGAAGCAAGACTTGCCCTTATACCCCAGATTCTATCTCTCTGGAATGAGGACTATTTTATTTGTAAGAAACAACAGACTCAAGAAGAACCTTTGGCCTTCCTCTAAACTGCCTAAAAGAATTTAATTAAGGGGCCTGTTCCAGGTAAAAGAGCTATCTATCCCCAGAGCTACCTATAAAATTACATATATATGGCAAGGCAAGATTAGGTTTACAATAATTAATAAATAATAATACAATAATAAACTCTGTGTTTCATGTACTCACTACTGAAAACTTACTTTCCCTGCCTCTGTATATAAACTATTGTGGTGAAAAAGAAAGAACTTAGCAAGGCCTGCTTGATCAAAATTCTTTATTTCTCCTTGTTAAAGATTGCACAGCAAACATTTGTTTACTGAACATTTGCTTTCCACCTACATGTGAATTGTTTTCCTACCCTTTAAAGCTGAAACCACTACCCTCTTCTTTTTAGCTCAAAATAGCATATAAACCTCAATTGCCTGATTTGTCTTGGGACCCCACAGTCATAGTTTTCCCATATGTACATACAAATTAAATTTTATTATTTTCTCCTATTACTCTGTCTCATGTCAATTTAAGACTTAGGACAACCAGAAGAACTAGAAGAATAGAGAAAAACTTCTCCCTCCCCCAACACCTATCCTACATTTTTCTTGCCTGAGCACAGTGGCTGTCAGTGTAGGACTGTTTTCTTTGCAAACATTTTACTCACAACTTTTTAGAACTGTTTATATTTCAAGAGTTTTCAAAAATTTGAGCACATTGTGTCATATTTAGAGTCAACTAATTTTTACTGAGTACTTACAATTTTCCAAGCCTTCTATAAGTGCTTTTATATATTCTATTTCACTTAGTTCTAATATCTCATAAATATTGTCTCAATTTGAAAAAAGAAAAGCACAGAAATATTGAAAGTTTTCCGAAGATCAAGAGACAATAAATGGCAGAAATTAAATTTGGCTCTGGAGCTTTTTATTCCAATATTTGTCTCTAACCATATGTCAAGCCACCTCTGAGAACCGGACTCCAGAAAGACCAATTATAATTTTTTTGTAACATTTTAGCATTTTTCAGAAATTTTGAAAACATCACATTACAGATGACAGACCAGTCCTTCTGGCACTGCTAATGTCAAATTCCATGCAGAGTCAATGCAGAGAAAAAAATTAATGGAATATTTGTGAAATTACCTAACAACTGTTTATATTATTCTTTTCATATGGTTATTAATGTTATTACTTTAACAAAAATGCTGTACAATTCGTATTTCAGACCAATATGGAGTTTTCTCCAAGTCTTTTATCATCCAAGCCTGGATGCTTTCCTGATGGCTCAACCAAGTCATAGACATAGACTAAGGTAATCCAGTTCTGAGAAGGGCTGGGTTCAGAAATCTATATGAGGGTTTATTTTCATTGACTAAAGATACAAATCAGTTTTTCTGCACTGAGATTTAATGAAAAAATAATAAATTGCTGGAAAGTTTTGTGTTCCAACTAAATTTTTAGAATTTTGACTAATAAAATTTGTTTATAAAGCTACAAATTGTTTTTTTTTTAATTTCCCTTAAAACAATTATATGTGTTAGTTATTAAAAAGCGTTTTGTTCTTTCAGGCAGAAATCAAGTAACTAATTTTCAACTAATAAAAATGTTTCGATAGCTTTACCTTAATCATATATATATATATATTTTGTATATATACATATATATGTATGTGTGTGCATGTGTATATATATTCTTATACATTTCTCTGTCATTGAAATCTTCATGACTTACATTGTATCTTTTTTAAGTATATTTTATTGATTATATTGTTACAATAGTTCCAATTTTTCCCCTTTACTCCCCTCCACCAAGCACCCCCCTCCCCTAGCAATCCCCCCCCAAGTCCGTGCCCATGGTTCATACATACAAGCTCTCCCGCTTCACCCTTTCATATATTCTTCTTCTCCTTTTTAAATAAATAATTAATTAATTAATTATTTTAACAATAAAAAATAACAATCCCTCCCTCTCAGATATTAAGACCCTTTATAATCTTATAAAGGACAATGGGTGAAGATCTCAAGCTCCTCTAGCTGCTTCAAGCTGGACATGGTCATCGTCCTACCTACCCTTGGGTTCAGACATCCCTAATAAGAGTGGGGGTGTGGAGGGGAAAGTGGCCTTCTCACATAAGGAAGGACCGTGCAGAATTCAGGTCAGTTGGCTGTCCCCGGACAACAGCCTGCTTGGTTTAACAGGTTGGAATCCTTGTTGTATTCTGGGGGCAACAGATTTGGCAAAAGGGTTAAAAGACATCATTCAATCCATAACCACCAGATGACAAAAGGAAGAGATTAATTTTTTCAATGTTCCACATTTGGGCAAATAAAAAGGGCTTCATTGGAGGAAGGTGTGAGGCATATCTCACCTGTCCAAAACCCTTTTGCCCATTATACTTAGTTTGGGTTGAGGGAAGTAGTTTAGGTTTCCCCCCTCTTAGACCTCTGGGCTCTTTCGGTCCAAGCCATTAGGATAGAAAAGAGAAACCAGTTTTAAAGTGAAGACCACAGACCACACCATTCTTCAACAGCCCAGCCATTTAGTTCAACCAAACTGTTGAGTCTCAGGAGGCAGCAATGTAGACAGGATTAAGTGAGGCCTATACATACAGACAATCACTCAGGTAATGAGATCATAGGCTTATGTTCTTAGAAAAAAGAAAACACATGTTATTTTATGTAGCATAACCCACAAACAAGTCTCTAAATCTGTAGGACTGTCTTATCGAAAAGACATCCAGTTGCAAGGCATTTGACATTCTTGCCTGTAACTTAAATATCTTTGATGATACCACAGCCATAGTTTAACTTTCAAGTGAAAACAAATTTTAAATTAAAAGAGACTTTAAAGACGGTTAGCTGCACTACTTTATAGCCTACCACTGAGCATTGTGATTTTCCTTGAATAATACTTTTTCTCCCTAAGATTACCCTTCTTGTCATTAAAGGGACTGCATTAAGTCCATTTTTAATTTATCCTGTTCATTTTCATAAACATAACAAGAGCAGCAAATGATCACTTATGATCTTTAGTTCTGCTTTGCTGGAACTTTCCCAAGGAACATTTAGGGTGACCTTCAGTCTGCCCTTCAGGGCACAGAAGCTGAGCCACATACGTGGCATTCAGCCTTATCTGAACACACCTGTCTTTTCCAAGTCCTTATGGTTTTCCATTGTGCCTTAAGGTCCCTTCTAGCCATCTTTCAGGAAAACAATCTTCATTCTTTCCCTGGAAAGATAGCCATGGACCGCACAAACAACCATGGTACCAGGCCTTTTATTTTGTGGGATTTTATTACCTTCAAAAGTCATTCCCAGTTCCTTAGGGCTTTTTGGTAACAACCAAGGCCCAAGCATGTCTCCTTTAGGCATGAAATTCCGGTCAACAACTTGGTAAAAAAAAAAAAAAAAAACTATATTAACAACTAGTCTTATTAGTTTTATGCAAAGAAACTGATGTCATTACTTACTTGTTTAGAATGCCAAACTCTGGAGGGATCAGATAGGGAGAAAAATATACAGTGTGAAGGAAAATCCTTGTTCTTCTAATATTCACTGAACTGGCATTTCCATTCTTCATATTTTCATTTTTTCCCCCCACTAAGAATTTTTTTGTTTGTTTTTTCATTACAGTTGTCTCAGTTTTTTTCCCCCTTTTTGCTTCTCTGCACCCTGTGCCCTCCATCTCCAACATTTAGTACCCACTCAGTTGCCCATGTCCTTGGGTCATTTATACATGTTCTTTGACTAGACCCTTCCCTTTCTTACTCCTTTCTCTCCCGCCCCCTACCTCCCTTGTTACTGTTAGTCTACTCCTTGTTTACATACCTCTGCTTAAATTTTGCTCATTTGTTTGTGTTGTTCATTAGTTTCCTGTAATAGGTAACAGCATAAGGTACTTTTCTTTCATTGCCTGGCTTATTTCACTAAGCATAATTCTCTCTAGTTCCATACATGTTGTTGCAAATGGTAGAGGTTCTTTCTTTCTGCTACATAGTACTCCATTGTGTAAAAATACCACAGTTTTTTGATTCACTCATCTACAGATGGGCATTTAGGTTGTTTCCAGCACTTGGCTATTGTAAATAGTGCTGTTATAAATATAGGGGTGCATAGGTTCTTTTGAATTGGAGTTTCAGGATTTTTTGGGTATAATCCTAGCAATGGAACTGCTGGTTCAAAAGGCAGTTCCATTTTTAGTTTTTTGAGGAAATTCCAAACTGTTTTCCATAGTGGTTGCACCAGTCTGCATTCCCATCAACAGAGCACTAGGTTTCCCATTTCTCCACAATCTCGCCAGCACTTGTTTGTTGTTTTGTTTATGATGGCCATTCTTACAGGTGTAAAGTGGTATCTATTTGTGGTTTTTCTTTGCATCTCTCTTATGGATAGTGATGTTGAGCATTTTTTCATGTGTCTATGGACCTTCTGTATGTCCTCTTCGAAGAAGTGTTTGTTCAGTTCCTTTGCCCATTTTTTAATTGGCTGTTTGTTTTCTTGATGTTGAGTCGTATGACATCTTTATATATTTTGGAGATCAGTCCCCTGTCTGTGATGTCATTGGCAAATACGTTTTCCCATATGGTTGGTTTCCTGATGTTTTCTTTTGCTGAGAAGAAACCCTTTAGTTTGATGTAGTCCCATTTGTTTATATTTTCCTTTATTTCTCTTGCCTTAGGAGATGTATCCATGAAAATATTGTTATGTGGTATATATGAAATTTTCCTGCCTATGTTTCCTTCTGGGACTTTTATGGTGTCCTTGCTTACATTTAAGTCTTTGATCCATCTTGAGTTTATTCTCGTGTGTGGTGTAAGTTGGTGATCTAGTTTCATTTTTTGTACATCCCTGTCCAGTTCTCCCAACACCATTTATTGAAGAGATTCTTCTCTCTCCATTTTATGTTCCTTCCTCCTTTATGAAATATTAGTTGACCGTATAGTCCTGGATTTATTTCTGAATGCTTTTTTTTTTTTAGCTATTTTTTAAAAATAACTTATTTATTTATTTGTTTATTTATTTTTAGAGGGAGAGGAAAGGAGAAAGAGAAGGAGAGAAACATCATTGTGTGGTTGCCTCTCACTTGCGCCTTCAACTGGGGACCTGACCTGTAACCTAGTCATGTGTCCTGACTGGGAATCGAACCAGCGACAATTGGCTCACAGGCCAATGCTCAATTGACTGAGCCACAGCAGCCAGGGCTTGGATTCTCTGTCCTGTTCCATTGATCTATATGTCTGTTCTTATGCCAGTATCAGACTGTTCGGATCACAGTGGTTTTGTACTATTGTTTGATGTCTGGTATTGTGATTCCTCCTGCTGTGTTCTTCTGTCTCAAGATTGCTTTTGTAATTCGGGGTCTTTTTCGGTTCCATATAAATGTTGGGGTATTTGTTCTAGGTCTGTGAGATATGTCATTGGTATTTTAATAGGGATTGCATTGAATCTGTAAATTGCTTTGGGTAGTATGGCCATTTTGATGATGTCGATTCTTCCCATCCAAGAACATGGTATTTGCTTCCATTTATTTGTATCTTCCTTAATTTCTTTCTTCAATGTTATGTAATTTTCAGAGTACAGGTCTTTTATCTCTTTGGTTAAGTTTATTCCTAGGTACTTTATTTTTCTTTTCTTTTTTTTTTTTTTAATGTTTTTTATTGATTATATTGTTACAACAGTTCCAATTTTCTCCCCCTTGTTTCCCTCCCCCCAAGTACTTTATTTTTCTTGTTGCTATAGTAAATGGTATTTTCTTTTTTGTCTCTGTCTCTGATATTTTATTGTTGGTGTACAGAAATGTCTTCGATTTCCATATACTTATTTTGTACCATGTTATTATGCCAAATTCACTTATTATATTGTGTAGTCTTTTAGTGGAGTTTATAGGGTTTTCTATGTATACTATCATGTCATCTGCATATAATGATAGTTTTACTTCTCCTTTCCCAATTTAGATGCCTTTTATTTCTTTTTCTTGTCTGATTGCTGTGGCTAGGACTTCCAACACTATGTTGAATAAGAGTGGAGAGAGTGGACAACCTTGTCTTGTTCCTCATTTCAGGGGGAATGCTTTCAGTTTTTATCCATTGAGTATGATGTTGGCTTCAGGTTTCTCATTTATAGCCTTAATTATGTTAAGGTATGCTCCCTCTATTCCCATTTTGCTGAGTGTTTTCATCATAAATGGGTGTTGTACTTTATCAAATGGTTTTTCTGCATCTGTTGATATAATCATGTGATTTTTTTCTTTCATTTTGTTTAGGTGGTGTATTGTGTTTATTGATTTGCGAATATTAAACCATCCTTGCCTCCTGGGACGAATCCCACTTGTTCGTGGTGTATGATCTTTCTAATGTGTTGCTGGATCTGGTTTGCCAATATTTTATTGAGGATTTGAGCATCTATGTTCATCAGTGATATTGGCCTGTAGTTTTCTTTCTTTGTTGTGTCTTGACCTGGTTTTGGAATTAGGGTTATACTGGCTTCATAGAACGAGTTTGGGAGTCTTCCCTCTTCTTGGATCTTTTGGAATAGTCTGAGGAGAATAGGAGTTAGTTCTTTCCTAAATGTGTTATAGAATTCACCTGTGAGGCCATCCGGTCCAGGGCTTTTATGAGCTGGGAGTTTTTTGATTACTGCTTCAATTTCACTAGTTGTTATTGGTCTATTCAGACTTTCTGCTTCTTCTTGATTCAGTTTGGGAAGACTTTAAATTCCCAGGAATTTGTCCATTTCCTCTAGGTTTTCAAATTTCTTGCCATACAGTTGTTCGTAATAATTTCTTACAACTTTTTGTATTTCTTTGGTATCGGTTGTGATTTCTCCTCTTTCATTTCTGATTTTATTTATTTGGGTTCTCTCTCTTTTTTTCTTGTTGAGCCTGGTTAAAGGCTTGTCAATTTTATCTTTTCAAAGAACCAGCTTGTACTTATGTTGATCTTTTGAATTGTTAGTTTAGTCTCTATGTCATTTAATTGTGCTCTGATCTTGATGATTTCCTTCCTTCTACTTGATCTGGGCTTTGCTTGTTGTTCTTCCTCTAGTTCTTGTATCTGTAGGGTTAAATTTTTTATTAGAGATTCTTCTAGCTTTTTTAGGTAGGCTTGTATTGTTGTGAACTTTCCTCTCAGTATGGCTCAATGTTAAAGCACTCATCCTCTTCCCCTAGAGTACATATGAAGTAGATTTCTATCTCATATAAGTGCTGTCTGAAAGCTTTGCTATTGCTCCATCTCTATTCATGAGAACTTTGACATAGATTCTAGGAAAATAATGTGTTTCTTTATGTTGGCTTATTTAAGGCTCAAAGACATGTTGGCATGCAGAAGAGATAAACAGCATTTCAAATACTGTGCTTGTAGGTGATGGGGAGGAAAAGGGATTTATTCCCTATGAATCATCGTAGAAGGAAGTGAAGCTTGCTAAAAACATCTGCTATGAAATTAGGACAGAAAAGATGAAAGAATACTCTCACTTTTCAGACTTTATCATTGTAATTCCTCCATGAATGCTATTATATGCAGATCTCTGCAAGAATGGCATAATTGACCAATATATTTGAGGTATCGATAGCAAATTTTATGGAACTTATTATGGTTTGTGCTGTTTTATCATTTATCTTTTATTTTATTCTTTCAGTGTTTCTTAGCTCACAAGAGACTCCTTAAAACCTGAGCAACCAGGAGAAAATAATGTATAATGACTAAGTACTTAGAAATAAAACTTGCAAGAGATGAGCTGTGACTTATCCATTTATCCTATTAGTGTTTTCTGAGATAACAATGAAAGGTAGTTAAACTTTTAATGTTTTCTAATAAATATTTGCATGTTTTTAATAGTAAATATAGTTAAGTATTGTATTAATAATTATGTAAGAATATTAAATATTTGTAAAGAATTATTTTAGATTTTAATAAATAACATAAAGCAAAATTATTTTTATTCTAACAATCATGTCTTTCAAGCATTACATATTTATGATTTCATAAGTTAAAATAATACTTATTTAAAATGAAACAAATACAAAAAATTAAATACACCTGTATATACTAAACTGGAGAAATATCTATAATAAAGTCTTAAGTAAAAATTTAAAAACTAGGTTCAAGTTAATGGATATGGTATAATCCAATTTTTTCAAAAATAATGTAATATATACATATATAAAACTATATAGTAATACATGTATATATACTTATATATGATGTATGTTTATAGGTACAGGAATCAAAGTAGTGGTTATCCAAGTGTATGTGCATAGAGTCTTAGCTTTTTAAAAATACTGCTCCCTTTGGTTTTACCTGTTAGTGAAAGCATGTAATACTTTGTAATTTAAGAAAATGTAATAAAAAAGTACAAACAACTAAAAAACAGAATAACTGGAAGGATCAAGTACATCCTTTAACAAAGTGTGCCTGCTTTTGTTTGTCCTCATAGGTATAATTAAAATTATTACCTATTATCAACTTAAATACAATTCTCTGAATTATAGTTTTTACTTTACTCTTATTTTTCAAAATGAATAAAATTAACATTACTAAGATAACTTTATTAAAGCCCTGTGCATAATTTTTCTACATGTGAACTCACTTAATGTTTAAAATAAGTTAAAAATACCCAGTTCTACAGAAAATATATCATCTTTGACCCCTTAAGTTTTGCTATATTTTTAAATTTAACTTAGCTCCTCTGTAAACCATGACCAATTTTTATTTTTGCCCATTAGAAGAAAAATTGTGTTACGAATATTTTGAAAAGTGGTTCAGCTATTTAAATGCCATTAATGGATTTTCCTCAGTGATTTTGATTTTTGGAGTTTAATCATGCTCTGAAGCACACTTAATTGGTGGATTAGAACTTTTTGAACTACACAGTTATGAACTGCTGTAGAAATTACTTGCAAGGCAAAGAATAAGAAGGTCAGCACAAATGGTCCAGGCAGTATCGGAAATAAATGGAATGGATATTAGAGCAATAGCCAACAGACTGCTTACAGACCTGTTTGTGTATTTTCACATCCATCTATTTGAGAAACGTTTGTTGAATATCTACTGTGTTCAAGCACTGACTGAGCTAGACCTTGGCTTTATACTGATAAGGTAATGCAGACATGTCCCTACCTCATGGAGCTTTCAAGAATAAATAAAATATAGTAGATACCTTCTCATCTGACCCTTTTCAACTCATATTCCCTAATTCCATGATGCTATCCATTATATAAAACTTTCTGGTTGAGGCACTGACCCTGCTGAACACTAGTTTAAGGACATGGCTGCTCACTAATGTTCTCACTTTTTTGATTCCCAATCTTTCAATTGCACTCTTATTAACACCAGATGCATTTGTTCTTAAATGTGTTTATGCCAGCAGTACTTTTATTTTAATTATGCAATTCAGTTAACTATAGCTTGAGCAAACAATATGAATGCAAAGAGAAAATTGTTTCTCCATTGTCTCTTCATTCCACTTTCCACTATTCTGTCTCCCAAAACTCTCCCACCATATCTCCACACATCTGACTTCAGGGATTGTGTTAGTCTTTGATTTATTTATTCTAGAAGCCATTGTCTCTTCCTCCGGCAGCATCTCCGCCAACAGCACTCCCCTTTCGTGGCTCCAGCTCCTACTGGACAAGCCATTGATTCTGACTTTCACCACACTATTCCGACTTTCACCACACTCCCCTGATATCTGGTTTCAGGAACCACATGCTCTAACCCAGGAGTGGCAATGGCTTATTTCTGGTTTAATGATACCATAGGTTTTATACTACTTAAGCAACTAGTTTTCTGTATTAAAATTTGTCTATTTTAAATGTCTAACACGGGTTTCTGTTTTCCTTGATGGATCTTAACAAATACAGTGATTAAGCACAAATGCTATTGAGTTTATGCGCCTTCACTGACTGCATTCTCCGCTGCCTAAGATTGCTCTACTATTAGATTATAATTCTTTGAACTGGTAATCAGTGGCAACAGGTATGGGGCAGAAAGCATGTCAGAGCTTCAAAATGGGAATTTCACCCACATTCCACCTTAATGAGAATACTACCTAGGAAGAGGGGGTATGGATCCTTAGGCTAGTGATCCCATCAGCCAGTATTGAATCTGTTGAATCACTAAGCAACTTTGTTTATTGTACTAGGGAAGCTGAAAGGGAAGTGATGGTACGTTGATGGGTGTTATTTTGAGCTCTTACTTATTGTAAAACCTGGAGAAGATATTTAATGTATTCAATTTGTTGTTTTCCTCAACAGGGATTTCCTGAGGAAGTAACTATTCTTTTTAGACTTCAAAAGATACTGTTGAAATGACTAGTGGAAGAGGATAACAATAAAATGTAAATATTGTACAAGATTAGAATTGTGCAAACAATGAACATGCTTAATATGTCAAAAGGAGGGAGAGGGAACACTAATAGTGTGTAGTCAAAATATTTGGACTTCGGTTACAATGCAATGCATATGCCATTATGACCAGTGGGCAAAAGGAAACAGCCAGGTCACTTTCTTTTCCTTTTTTGTTTTATTGGTAGTAGCAATACCAGCAACATGGATCAGAATATTAGAGGCACTAAAAGCTATCATAATATTGGTCTACTCAAATCTCTTTTAATCATGTTCTCACAACTAAAGCATGACAAATAGATTTAATATAACATTATGAAAAAGCAGTGTCAACTTAAAATATTTTTCATTTAGAAGCTCTCTGCTCGTTAAATGCACACAAATAGAAAGAAGAAAAATTGCTCCTAGCACCATACCTAAACACAGCCTTTATTAAAAATTTAGTTTTTTCTAAAAATGGTTATAATCTTTTAAACATGAACCCAGATGTCCTTGATTTTATAAAAACAAATGAGGTTACAATTTTTCTCTTTCTTTAAACTTTTTGTTGAAATATATATAAAGTGAAAATAACTTTAAGGTCAATAAATTTGCACTAACTGAGCATAACCATAACCAGCAACCATATTGAAAAATGGGATATTAACAGAACCCCAGAAGTCCCTTTTATTGGTTGTACCTACAACCTCTTTCCCTGAAAGTAGAAATGCTATTATCATTTCTACAGCATGCATTTTTTTCACCTATTATACTTTGTGTGCATGAAGTCACACAATGTCTAATCTTGTCTTTGACTTTTTATTCAGCTATGTGTTTGCTCAGATTATTTATATTTTTGCAAGTAATTGCAGATTATTCATTCTCATTGCCATATTCAGTTGTATGAAGATGTAATAATTATTTATCTGTTCTATTTTTAATGAGGATTTGAGGGTTTGAAGATCTTGGTTATTTCATGTAATGCTTTTGTTCCAATACACATCTTTCAGTGAATATGTACACACATTTAGATACTGTTAAACATTTCCAAAGTAGCATACCAAGTTATACCCCCAGTAGCGGCATATGAAAGTTTTAGTTTTGACATACAGTAAATATTTGTTGGTGTTTTCTTTTTCTGTTTTGTCCTTTTGCTTTGTTTTCTTTCAGCCATTCTAGTGGGTATGTATTGGTATCATTTGGAGTTTAAATTGTACTTCTATGATTAACAGATAAAAACACAACTTTTTTATGATTTGTATTGGGCAGTTGGATATTCTCTTTCTGAATATTCTAGTCAAATCATTTGTACATTTTTCTAAGTTACCTTCTTTATTGATCCATAGTGTTCCTTATTATTTTAGAAATTATTTATTAGATAATATCTAGCTCTACTATGCAGGTTGCCTTTTGGAATTTTTAGATATTACATCTTATCTTTTGTAGATAATTATATCTTGTCTCTTCTTTATATGTGTATATATGTGCATATACGTATATATGTATGTATGTATTTTGTTTATGTTTTAATGTATTTTCAGAATGACTAAAACATTAGTGAATAATGGTTATAATAGGTGCTCTTGTGTTATTTTACATTTTAAAGGAAGTAATGTTTCACCAGTAAGTATAATACTGGCTCCTGATTTGAAATAGATTCTCTATTTTGTATTGAAATAGTATAATTCTATAAGTAATTATTGGGAATTTGAAGGAATATGATGAATTTGGGGTTAGATTTAATTAATGCTGTTTAGAGATATTGGTATTTCTTAATATTCTTATACTAATAGTGTATTATAGGAAAAGATTTCCTAATATTGAACCAACTATCTCTTTTTGAGATAAACTGTGTTCTGCAAAAGGCACATTATTCTTTTAAATCTACTATTAAGTAATAATTAATATTGTGTTTAGAAATTTGTTTCAATAGAATAAGTTTACACGAGCTTTTTTTCCTTTTGTTTTTGGGCACAAGAATATATATGTGAATTAACTATACCTTGAAAGCTTGAAAGAATTTATTAATAAAACCCTTGGGATTTAGGATATATG
Source organism: Furipterus horrens (assembly GCF_987537825.1). NCBI lineage: Eukaryota > Metazoa > Chordata > Mammalia > Chiroptera > Furipteridae > Furipterus > Furipterus horrens. Next base: position 64,401,967 of record NW_028327177.1, read on the forward strand.
CTGGTTTATCAAAGTACATAGTGTGGATATTTCATAATACAGTAAGTGCTGTTTATTTTGAAGAAAAGTATGCTTCTAGGCCTTCAGATGTATTTAGAAAATGTTTTAATTTTTAAATTTTGTTAAACATTACATCAGGCAATGCGATGTTCAACTGATTGTTCTGATTTCCTTTGTACTTTTGTTTCTCCCTTGATAATATTTTCTAGGGATTTTAAATTTTGCCATTTTGTATAAAGAACCATCTCTTAAATATATAAATTTCATTTGTTTTTCATGAATTCCTGTATTTCTTTATGTTCTTATGCTTTTTACATAATTTTAGTTTTTCTTTTTATAAACTATAGCTTTTAGGGCTTTCCTCTTTTTAAATGCTGAACATATAGTTATGCACTTTGTCCTCATCCCCTCTGTATAAATAAGATGCACAAATTTCCACACTGAACACATTTTTCCTTTTGCTCTCAAATGAATGATACAACTTAATCATGTATTTTAGTTTTATAATAGCTAAATGAATACATATAACTGTCTTTTTATAGATGGAGAAACTGAGGCTAAACATATTAAATGACTTATTTAAAGTTATTCATCTAGTAAGCTAGAATTTTTATGATGTGTGTTTATCTATTGATCTATCTCAAGAAATAAATTTTTCCCAGCTTCAGCTTCAGTGTCTATGATAAATGCATTATGTTACCAGATAGTAAATATTTTGTATCCCAATTACTGACTATTTTATATAATTATATGTGAATTGTATATTTATGAATTTGTTGGGCTGAAACCATTTTAAGAAATTAAAAATTCACAAATAAGTGAAATGAAAAAATTGTCTGAGTCTCCAAATGAAAGAAAAGTTATTGCCTGAGGAGAATTAATTGCTCTTGAGAAATTCAACTTCCCCCTTTTTCCAATCAGGAAACTTTAGGTAACTAATTTTCAAAAGTTAAAGAATAACAGATTAATGTAGGGACTTCATTTATCATTATATTATTTGTTGTCCTAATGTAAAATATTTATGTACTTGGTTGATTGGAAGTACATGTAATATAATATCAGAAAGTTTTAAAAAATGACATTTCTGCTTACGTAATTATTTCTTATTGTATATCATCAAGCAGAAATATGAAAAGTTTGTATGGGATAATATAATCATGCATGTTGACTTAAACTAGTAAAAATCTAAAAGTAAATGGTTAAATCTTAAATAATAAAATAATTGGTGAAATCCAACATATTAGACATGATTTTTAACTTATTTGATACAATAAACTAACAATGTTATCTGCATAACTATGAGAACTTCATTTTATGTTAGATTAAGGGTATATCTAATTGTTTTCATAATTTCTGGCTTTTTCTCTTTCCAATTCCATCATTTCCTGCTCACACTAGAACTATCATAGAGGTCTTGGGACCGTGTTTCCTAGGAGATATTGTGCTTTGAAGGGAACAGAAAAGAATTGGAAAGTGAAGTTGCTGTCCAGAAAGGGGCCTCCTCCAACTTTTTTCAGAGGAGGAATGAGAGATCAGAAGAGAAAATCTTTAATCTCCTCACATGCTAATGAGCAATAGATTTACTCTTGTGTACAAGGCCATGTGTGCCGGACTCTTCTTATTTGGAAATGTCACAGGACTTCTCAATTGCATTTAATATGTTGAGATGGCCTGGACAGCAACTAAAATCCACTGAACACTGTCTTTTTCCCCAGAGTTATACATGTAGTCTTGGACGCAGGATGAAGCTTTGAAGTGTCAATTAGCTTAATGACTGAGGTAGGTCTTCAGGATCTCCTCAAACCTCTACTTGAAGTTAGAAGGGTGCACTACCCTGAAATAAATACAGGAACTCTTGGTCTCTGCACATCCTGTGTGTTAATCCAGCCCAGGGAAATGAGTGTGAGTATGCAGCCTTCATCCTGTCCGATGCCAGGAAAAAATGGGATAGAACAGCGATTTTCAACTTGTGTGCCACAATACTCTTTAAAACATGTGATACCTTACTATTTAGTCAGGGGTACGGACCTCTTTCCCCTTAGATTGTTAAAAAAAAAAATGACAACTTCCAACACAATAGCCATCCAGTATGAATGAATCAAAATCATACCTATGTTTTTTGTAAGATTGGCAAACAATATAATGTATTTTTGTGTGTGTGCTGCAGAATTTAAATAATTAGTTTATGTGTGCCATGATATGAAAAACGTTGAAAATCGCTATCCTAGAAAGAAAGAACCCATAGGGCTGAATTAGAAATACACTCTCATCCTTCTGCTATGCTCTCTCTGATTGCTTTTGTGGAAAATAGTCATGGAGATTGAAAAATCACAACAAATATTTTCCAATCTGAACTCTTTCTTCTTACATTGGGGAGAAAAATGTTCCTGAGTCTTACAGAAATTGCATACTTCCCTTTGGAGAAGGCAAAAGCCAGGAGGTAAAAGACATAACCATTTTTGTTCATAGCATCCAGCAGAGCCTCAACTCTGAATTCCTACAAACTGGATTCTGCTACCTCTTAGCAATGTTAAAATCACTTTCATGCAGTGATTAATTAAGAGACAATTCTGAGAATCACACCTGGGCTTTACTCTAACCCCACCACTTTTCAGCCATGTGTCTTAACTTCTCCAATGAAGATTCTGTTATTGGGAAGATAAAATGAAGTTTATAAACTTTGTTAAATCATGCATTCCACATTTATTTCTTAAGGTCCATTAAGAGCCAAGAATTGGGTTCAGTGGTGAAAAACACCAGGGAACATCACTGCCTCAAACTGTATCTGCATTATGCTCACAATCTAGCACAGTCCTTGGTATAAACCCACGTTAATAAATACTCATTTAATTGTAAGTGACAAGGCATCTACCTTTAACTAATTTATGCAAAAATTGTGGAAATTCTTAGATCATTGTTCATAGATAGCAGGGATGTCCAACTAATGACCCCAGAAGCTTAGGGTTCCTGGCCATATGCAAGAGGGGCTGTGCTCAAATTCAGATCTCCACTGAGTGGTGAGTGAATGGAATTTTCTTATCTATAGCCCCAATTACATCTTTCTACAAAGTTACTAGATGCTACCAGCTGGCCTTCTCAGACCCTGGAAAGCTTGCTTCTAGGCTCTGAGTGCTAGGCACCTGAGCCTTTCTATTTATTCTCCATAAAAGGCTGGCCCCATGCTCACAGTTCAACATCCCTCTCCTGGGGCAAAGTCCAGCACCACAGCCTACATACACATTCCCATGGGCTAATACGAGAACAAAGGGTCTTGCAAACTACTTGCAAATTTTCCCAGTTAAACTTCTCCCACCTGAAGTTGGATTATTGTTTCTCACTCAGCTTTTCACATTCAAATAATCCAGCTACAGAAGGGGCAGGGTTACAGTCAGTCTCATGTATGGATGGATAAAGCCACACTTTACTTTTTCCCATTATTACATTTTCTGATTAGAATTCATGATTATAAATTCTCTCTGTCTCTTAGTTTTATTTTCTAAGGCCCTGGTTGCCTATGTGAGTCTAAAATCATGGATGTAAGCAGGACAAAAATTATGACACTAGAGATTAATAGAGTTCTTTTCCATTAGTTCTGGTTATAATGAAAAATTGTGGAAAGTCACTTAGACCAAACTTGGGTTATGTGTCCATAGATGGTTTAGTTACTGTGCTCAGGGGTTAAACACTGAGATACTCTTGGTTGGGTGCCTGCACCTTCTTTAGGTGTTTATTCAGCAGACAGTAAGTGCCTCTTATGATCTAAGCACTGTTCTGAGGCTTGGAGATATAAAGACAAATAATTAATGGCTACTGTCTTCAGGTAACCCACTGTCTAGCTGGAAATTAAATGGTGTCATTTATTGAATATGTTTTGGTGGAAATCAAGTCTCTGGGTAGGGGCACTTCATGCCCCCATGTCCAGGTGTCCTGTGACTCCATTAAGCAAGCTGGACTTGCTAACGCTGGTAGCTGTATGCTAGCTGCAAGCTATTTCAGGGCACTGAGCTATGGTATCCTGAGGACAAAGAGACTTTGCTGAGTACTCCATTACTCCCTTGTCCTATCATCTTGTTTGGAACTTAGCCTTAAGGACTTACAGTTCTGTTTTGTACTTAAGTGGTTAATGTTTGAACCCGGTATCCTGTTTTCCCTGTAAGCAATAGGATGTGTGTCTGTAATTGCCACCCTCAGATTTCAATAAAAGGAAGGTGCTTGCTCTGCTCAGTGCTGACTTGCCTAAGCGTGTAGCAGCCCTCCGTCTGTTCCATTCTGTTTGCTGGAATTACTTCCGCGCCCTTGACCACAAAGTATTACAACAAATATGAACACAATACTATGCCATCTCATTATGCATTATTGCTAACCTTAAAAAATTCCATGAAATATTTTATTATTACCTTTTTATAGAGTTATAAATTGAGGCTTTGAGAGTATCCACCACTGGTAGCTACTTATGAGTAGCTATTATGTGCTAGGTAAGGTTCTCAGCTGTGGGGGGTCAAAAGTAAACAGAGAGATTCAATAACTTATTTCAGTTGTTATATTTAGTTCTTATATCAATGACCTTTCCTGACACCATGATTTTGTATCATTTGGAATTTACATGAATCACCATTCTCTCCAACATTAAAATGCAGTAATGGTGGAAACAGAACAAACAGCAGAGCCATGACTTGACTCCCCATTTGTTTGGTTTCACCATGCTATGAGTTCCTCAATCACAACTTGCCATCTAAAAGGGCTCTAATGAAAGTTACTCATAGTATGTACATCACTGATAACCATCTAATAGCATTTTTGTAACACACCTTTATGTCTGTAAAATGAATCAGAAAAAGAAATTTATTTTGACTGGAAATCTGGGATGATTGGGATGATTATTTTTATTATTACAGTCATTCTTATTACAACATACCAGCTCTTTTGCTTTAACTAACTCAAGATCATTTTGATGCTGAAATAGAAAATCATTTCCTTAGGACTTCACCGCTGAATCTTAACAACCCACCACAGCTCCATATATAGTGCCTGTAGCCTTGCTCATAGTGCTCAAATACCTAATAGCAGTGAGAGGTCCAGCTAAAAAGTAGGGAGGATTTGGTCCTCTTTTTATAGGGAAAAAGGATATCAAGAGTACAGTCTTTTTTTAAAGTATATTTTATTGATTATGTTGTTACAGTGGTCCCAATTTTTTCCCTTTGCTCCCCTATGCCCAGTACCCCCTTCCCTCCAGCAATCCCACCTCCCTTAGTGCATGTTCGTGGGTCATGCATATAAAGTTTTTGGCTCCACCATTTCTATATTATTGTTAACTTCCCCCTGTCTATTTTGTACCACAAATTATGCTTCTAAGCCCTGCACCATTTCCCCAATTCTCCCCTTCCCCCTTCCAAATAATCCCCATTCCTATGATTCTGTTCCTATTCTGGTTTCCTTAGTTGGATTTTGTTTTTACTTTTAAGATTCAGTTGTTGATAGCAGTGAGTTTATTGTCATTTTCATGTTCACAGTTTTAATCTTTTTTTTCTTAAATAAGTCCCTTTAACATTTCATATAATAATGGCTCAGTGATGATGAATTTCTTTAGCTTTACCTTGTCTGAGAAGCACTTTATCTGCCCTTCCATTTTAAATGATAGCTTTGCTGGCTAGAGTAATCTTGGTTGTAGATCCTCACTTTTCATCATATTGAATACTTCTTGCCTGCAAAGTTTCTTTTGAGAAGTCAGCTGATAGACTTATAGGCACCCCTTTGTAAGTAACTCTTTTTTTCTTGCTGTTTTTAAGATTCTCTCTTTATCTTGAACCTTTGGAATTTTAATTATGATGTGTATTTGTGTGGTCCTCTTTGGGTCTAGCTTGTTTGGGACTCTCTGTGCTTTCTGAACTTGTACGTATATTTCCTTTACCAAATTCGGGAAGTTTCCTTCATTATTTTTTCACATAAGCTTTCAACTTCTTATTCTTTTTCTTCTCCTTCTGGCACCCCGATGATTTGATGTTGGCACATTTAAAGTTTTCCCAGAGGTGCCTAAGACTCTCCTCATTTTTTTCAATTCTTGTTTCCTCATTCTGTACTGGTTGACTGTTTTTTTTCTTCCTTATGTTCCAAACAATTTATTTGAACCCATTTTCTTTCCTTCACCATTGGTTTTGTGTGGGGTTTCCTTCATTTCATTTAGCATAGCCTTCACTTCTTCCCTTATGTGTTTGCCATACTTAAGCATATCTGTCAACCCCGTGAGGATTTTTATCACCAGTGTTTTGAAATCTATATCTACTAAGTTGACTATCTTCTCATCACTTAGTTCTCCCACTGGAACCTTGATCTGTTCCCTCTTTTGGGCCATATTTCTCTGTCTTCTCATCCTGACAGGCTCCTGTTTTTGTTTTCCTCTGTGTCTTAGGTAGAGCTGTTGCACTTTAAACAAGCAGACTCTCCTGAGAGACTGGAAGTTTCTTCCTCTTCCCCAACCCCCACTGGTTTGCACAGTCAGAAGCAATGAGGCTTTATTTTCCCTGGCACTGGAACTGTGAGCTATGTGGTCTCTTCTGGTGCTGAGAGTATTCCCCAGTTGTCTCTCCCTAATTTTTAAAATATATGACTACACTTTCTGCTGGCTTGCTGTTGCTGCTGCCGCTACCACCACATGGCATCCTCTCTGCCCTGGGTTCACCCTTCCTATCTATTTGAATGAGTATTTCTTCTTTATATCTTTATTTGCTGAGCTTCCATGCAGCTCAGTTTCCTGGAACTTCTGGTTGTCTCTAGTTTTGAGGTAGTTGTATTCCTTCTTAGTGGTGGAAGGAGACAAAGTGTGTGTAAGGCTATAGTCCTAATTAAAAGATTAAAAAAAGATTTTCGCAGAAGTGGAGCTTTACCATGGACTAGAGCATTGAAATAAGAATAAATAAGATGGGTCCAAAGATGGCGGCAGAGTAGGTAGGAGTGTTGTTCGCTTGCTCCCATCATGGAAAGGCTTGGAGTACAAACATGGAGACAAGTGAGTAAGTGCAGATTTCAGATAGTACGAGCAGATTTCAGATAGTACGAGCAGGGACTGAAGTGAAAAAGAGCAGAAGGCTTGCCCACATTCTCAAGGGGAGTTTCTGGGCCCCCCAGCCCAGCGCTGCTGCCACACTGCACCCCAAAGGGGCAGCTGCAGGCCAGATCACTGGCCGAGATCTGCTTGGAAACTACTGCCTGCCATAGGCGCTGGGACCAGCGGAGTCCTGGAAGGAGAAAATAGGAAGGTTTCCTTGAAACAGCTGGAGGTATTGGAGGACAGCTAGTGGCCCAGACTGTGGGAAGCTGTATGAACTGAGTCTAGGTGGGGACCCCATGGGCTGGCAAATCTGTGCTGGTAACCCTGTGCCCAAAGCACGTGCATCACAGCACCACCAAACAAAAACGAGTGGAACTGAGCCAGGGAGGGAGGCCCATACAAGAGAGCTGTGGCAGAAACATAGACTCAGTGGAGACCCCAGCCAGGCAAGCAATGCTCACAGGTGAACAGTGAGATGCTGCCAGCCAGGGACAGATGCAGTCCAGTGTTGCAGCTTGAAGCACAGAGATTTCTTGGGAGGAGGAGCAAAGACAAGACACAAGGCTGGGTTGGGACTAGGGATATGCACACTGGATTTACAGCAGAACAGCATTGCTAGAGAAGCCAGAGGATTGCTGGAGGGTGCCACAGGACAAGTGGGGAGAGACCCAACTCAGTGTGGCTCACAGCAGAAAGTTGCAGCAGGCCCACGAGTGAGAAAAAAGCAGCCACAGAAACCAGCCAGATCTCATCACAGCCATCCAGCCAGAAAATATTTGAAACTCATGGAATTTTGACCAGGTGTGAATCCAGAAAAAGAAGACTGCACACAAAGGTTGAACTGAGAAAAACTCTTTCTCTTTTTTTTCTCTTCCCTTTTGTTTTCTTCCCCTTTTTCTCCTCCCTTTTTGTTCTCTTCCTTTTTATTTTATTTTCTTTTTTCTTTTTTTTAAACTCTTTCTTTAATCTGTTTCCTACCTTCTCTTCCTCCTGTCCTTCATCTTTAATTTTTGTTTCTTTCTTTCTTTCTTTGTTTTGCATAGCCTCCCTTTCACACTAAACATATAGCATATAATTTAAACCTAATACTATACACTCCTGTTTTCTCACTTTATTCTGCATTATTCTCTCTCTTTTTTAACATACAATGTAAATATTATTTACTGTCTCACATAGTCTTGACCCTATTTGCTACTATTATTATTCTATCATTTTCTCTCTCAAAAATCATCTTTCTTTCATTTAAAACAACTCTTATATGTCTCTCCTATAGAATAATAGTCTTAAACTCTATACATTTATATGAATACTGGCTCATTTGCTGCCGATAGTGGAATTGTGGGTGAGGAAATTTTTGAGGGTGTGGGTTTCTTGCCTGGGTTGTGTTTTTATCTTTTAACAGCATCTCTACAAAAGAACTTAAGACAAGATGGGCAGAGTGACTCTCAATCAACTGGCCAGAGGGAAGGATCCACCAAAGAGTAACTGATATACAACCCGACAGCATAAACAAATGGCATAAAGGGCATTTCAAGAGCATCAGTCTCAGGAGATCAAAGAGACTGCACCACTGAATCCCCTAAGGACTCCTATAAAGAATCTCATACCACAAAGGCAGGAAATCAAAGCAGACCAATCTAATAAGCAAAAACAAACAAGAAGAATCCAACATGGGAAGACACAGAAATAAACTTCCGAGAAAGGAAAAGAGGAATCCCCAGAAGAGAGATAAATGGAATAGACATAAACCAACTATCAGACATGGAGTTGAAAAGAATGGTGATAAAGAAGCTCTATGGGGGAGAAGATGGCAGAGGAGTGAGGGGACACTGCATTTTCAGGCTCCCGAGACCCGTCTGCAGTTTGGGCTAATTGCAGACAGAACATCTCAGTGAGCAGCTGGACACTGGCAGGAGTCGAGCCATGGCACTGCTGGATTAGAGAAAATCCATCTGGGAACAACCTGTTTAGTGAGGATAGCAGAGGAAAAGGGGACGAAATGGTATTCCTGACTGCGGCGGCTGCCCGAGCTGTGGCTGGAAGTACACAAAGGCTTTTTGGCGACCAAAGGCTACCCCGAAGAGGAGTCGGGAGGAGAGCGGATCTCTGCCCGCTGGCAGAGATGGGACTCGACCAAGTGGCATTGACGCTGAAGGACAGGAGACAGCGTGCTCCCAGGCAAGTGAGAACATAACTCTCCTTTATATTTTACTATAGTGGACGGTGGAGAGGGGAGGAAAGTTTGGGGGTGATAGGCCATTCTTGAGGAGCACAGGCGTGGAGGCATGCTCATCCACTCCCCAACCCTATCCTTGGGTCCCAGGGACGCTCATAGGGAAGTGCTCTCATTCACTGGCCCAGGTGTGTGGGGCAGTGATTCCAGACGTCCCTCGGACACTCTCCAACGGACATAAGATCAGTGCCCCAATGGGCACAGGGATGGCCTACTGAACATGCAGAGGACCGTGCACAGACACCCCTAGCGAGCTCCTGTGGGCGCCGGGCCCCAGGCTGGAAAGCAGACCACTAGCGCAGGCTCCATTCGTGCCCACCCAGATGGGTGAGGGAAGGCGGGCGGCTGCAGCATGGGAACAGTGGGCGGCAGCGACTCACAGACACTCACTTCCACTGTGGACAAGTGTCTGGGGCCCCGCCCTAAGAGACAAGAGACCAGCTCCCGGAGCTCGGCTCAGCGGGACTAAGGGCACAGGCACGCGAGTGCAAAAACACCTCAGCCCGGGGACAATAGGCGCTAATCGTGGGGCAAACACTTGGCCACCCACGCGTGCAGGAATGCGTGCGCAGGGACACCTCGGCACGAACGCAGAAACACCTCAGCCCGGCAACAATAGGCGTCAATCACAGGGCAGGGGCGCATGCGCAAGGACACCTCAGCTGGCTCCAGCGGGCAGCAAGGGAATGCGCCCTGCCGGCAACCTCGGGCGCACACCATTGCGGCAACCACAGGCGCACACCAGTGCTGCAAGAAACAAGAACCTCTGAACCACCACACTAGACCAGCTGTAGACGCAGAAAAAGAAGGCGACACACCAAGGCTAAAACGGAGTATAAACATCCCTTTTTTTTTTTTTTCACTTGTTTTTTGCTCTTTCTTCTTTCTTTCTTTCTACTTTATTCTTTCTTTTCCTTTTTTCTTTCTTCTTTTTTCTTGGGATTTCTTTTTTTTAAATTTTTTTTCTTCTTTCTTTCTTTCTTCTTTCTTTTCTCTCTTTTTTTCTTTCTTCTTTTCTTACTTCTTTGTTTGTTGGTTTTTTTTTTTCCCTTCGAAAAGAAAAACAAACTTTTTCTCAAACATGTTGCATATAACCTCTCCTTCTCATCTTTTCCCTTCAATCATTGTTTATTTGTTTGTGTGTCTAGTTTAGCCCCCCTATCACTCTAAATAATAGAATATAATTACTATATAAACTCAATACAATACAATCCCACTTTCTTACTATAATATGCATTATTCCATCCTTTTCTTCATTTTTATTAACATACAATGTAAATATTACCCACTGGCTTGCATAGTCTCAACTATTATTAATCTATCACCCCCTCTATCAAAAACTATATTTTTCCTCCCCCAAAACAACTCTTATCTATTTTTCTTATAGTATAAAAGCTCTAATCTCTTAACATTTATATTAATACTGGCTCGTTGGCAGATGATAGCGGGATAGAGGGTGGGGGATATTTTTTGAGGGTGTGGGTCTCCTGCCTGGGCTGTGTGTTTATGTTTTTAACAGCATATCCACAAAAGAACTCAAGACAAAGTGGATAGCGTGACTCCCAACCAACTAGCCAGAAGGAAGATCCTACCAAAGAACATCTCAAATATAACCAGATAGCATAAACAAATGCCATAAAGGGTAACTCAAGAACATCAGGCTCAGGATATGAAAGAGACTGCACCACTGAAACCCCCAGATCTCCCATAAAGAATCTCATATCACAAAAGGGGGAAGTCAAAGCAGACCATCCCCCCCAAAAAACAAAAACATAAATAAAAACAAACAAAAAGAATCTAACATGGTAAGACGCAAAAATAACCCCTCAATGAAAAGAAAAGAGGAATCCTCAGAAAGAGAGATAGATGAAATAGACATAGCCCAAATGTCAGACATGAAATTCAAAACAATGGTGATAAAGAAGCTCAATATACTCGACATCCTTTAAAACAACTATGACAACCTCCAAGGAAGTTACCAGCAGCTCCAAGAAAATTACAGGGATCTTGCAGAGAACTACACCAGCATAAAAAAAGACATAGAAACTGTTAACAAGAACCAGGAAGAATTGAAGAATTCAATCTCTGAACTGAAAAACATAGTAGAATCAGTCAAAAGCAGACTAAACGAAGCAGAGGATAGTATTAGTGAGTTACAAGATACTGTAGAGAAAAACTCCCAGACAATACAGCAAAATGAAAAAAGATTTAAAAAATATGAACAAGCTGTAAAGGAATTACAGGATAGCATGATAAGAAATAATAGCAGGATCATCAGAATTAGAGAAGGAGAAGAAAAGGAGCATGGAATTGAAAAACTGATAGGAGAAATAGTGACAGAAAATTTTCCAAACCTGATGAGAGAAAAAGTTGTACAAGTTCAGGAAGCACAGAGAGTTCCAATGAAGAGGAACCCCCAAAAACCCACTCCAAGGCATATCATAATAAAAATGGCAACATTTCAAGACAAAGAGAGAATCCTAAAAGCAGCAAGAGAAAAACAGCAAATAACATACAAGGGAGCTCCAATAAGGCTATCAACTGATTCCTCAACAGAAACATTACAAGCCAGAAAGGAATGGTCAAAAATATTTCAAGCAATGAAAAACAAAGGTCTACGACCAAGAGTACTCTACCCAGCAAGGCTCTCATTCAAAATAGAAGGTGAAATAAGAAGTTTCTCAGACAAAGGAAGACTGAAAGTATACATCTCCACCAAACCACCATTGCAAGAGATGATAAATGGTGTGTTCTAAGAAAAAAGAAGAAAAGAACAAGAGAGGAGAGGAACAGAGGTACAAAGGGCAATGAACAAATACACGTCAATAATAACCTTAAATGTAAATGGAATAAATGCTTTAATTAAAAGACATAGGGTAATGGAATGGATAAGAAAACGGGACCCACATATTTGCTGTCTACAGGAAACACACCTCAAAACAAAAGATTTACATAGACTGAAAGTAAAGGGATATAAAAAAATATTCCAAGCAAATGGACCTGAAAAAAAAGCCGGGGTAGCAGTCCTCATATCAGAAAAAATGGATTTCAAAGCAAGGGCAATAAAAAGAGACAAAGAAGGACATTTCATAATACTTAAAGGAACAATCCATCAAGAAGATATGACATTGATAAACATATATGCACCCAACATAGGAGTACCCAAATACATAAAGCAAATACTACAAGACCACAAAAAGGATATCAACAACAACACACTCATAGTAGGGGACTTCAACACTCCATTATCAACAATAGACAGATCATCAAAGCAAAGAAACACCAAGGATATACAGGCATTGAACAACACACTAAACCACATGGACCTAACTGATATATATAGAACTTTTCACCCCAGAGAAGCAAAATATACATCCTTTTCAAAAGAGCATTGTACAGTTTCAAAGATAGACCACACGATTGAACACAAAACAAGCCTCAACAAATTCAAGAAAATTGAAATTATATCAAGCATCTTTTCAGATAACAATGCCTTGAAACTAGAAATCAACCTCAGAGAAAAAAATCAAAGACATCCAAACTCATGGAGATTGAATAACATGCTATTAAATAATGAATGGATTAACAATGACATCAAAAAAGAAATTTATAGAAACTAATGATAATGAGCACACAACAGCCCAAAACCTGTGGGACACAGCAAAAGCAGTCCTGAGAGGGAAGTTTATAGCAATACAGGCATATCTGAAAAGGATAGTAGAATCTCAAATAAAAAACCTAACCATAAAGCTACAAGAACTAGAACAACAACAACAAACAAAGCCTAGGGCAAGAAGAAGGAACGAAATCATCAAGATCAGAGCAGAACTAAATGACATAGAGACTAAACAAACAATCCAAAAGATCAACAAAACTAGGAGCTGGTTCCTCGAAAAAGTAAACAAAATCGACAAGCCTCTAGCCAGTCTAATCAAGAAAAAAAGAGATAAGACCCAAATAAACAAAATCAGAAATGAAAGAGGAGAAATCATGACTGATACCACAGAAATACAAATGATAGTTAGAAATTACTACAGACAACTGTATGGCAAGAAATTTGACAATCTAGAACAAATGGACGAATTTCTAGAAACATACAACCTTCCAAAACTGAATCAAGAAAAAGTAGAAAGTCTCAACAAACCAATAACAAGGAAGGAAATTGAAACATTAATCAAAAATCTCCCAGCACACAAAAGCCCTGGACCGGATGGCTTCACAGGCGAGTTCTACAAAACATTCAGGGAAGAACTAACTCCTATCCTCCTCAAACTGTTCCGAAAAATCCAAGAAGACGGTAAAATCCCAAACTCTTTCTATTAAGCCAGTATTATTCTAATCCCCAAACCAGGTCAAGACACAACAAAGAAAGAAAACTACAGGCCAATATCACTGATGAACAGCGATGCTAAAATCCTCAATAAAACATTGGCAAACAGGATCCAGCAATACATCAAAAAGATCATACATCACGATCAACTGGGCTTCATTCCAGGGATGCAAGGATGGTTTAATATTCGCAAATCATTAAATATAATACATCACCTAAACAAAATGAAAGAAAAAAATCACATGATCATATCAATAGATGCAGAAAAAGCATTTGATAAAGTACAACACCCATTTATGATGAAAACACTCAGCAAAATGGGAATAGAGGGAGCATACCTTAACATAATTAAGGCTATATATGAGAAGCCTGAGGCCAACATCATACTAAATGGACAAAAACTAAAAGCATTCCCCCTGAATTCAGGAACTAGACAAGGTTTCCGACTCTCTCCACTCCTATTCAACATAGTGTTGGGAATCCTCGCCACAGCAATCAGACAAGAAAAAGAAATAAAAGGCATCCAAATTGGGAAAGAGGAAGTAAAACTTTCATTATATGCAGATGACATGATAGTATACCTAGAAAATCCTATAAACTCCACTAAAAGACTACTCGATATAATAAGTGAATTTGGCAAAATAGCAGGGTACGAAATAAATATACAGAAATCTAAGGCATTTCTGTAACGAACAATAAAATATCAGAGACAGAAACAAAAAAGAAAATATCATTTACTATAGCAACAAGAAAAATAAAGTACCTAGTAGTAAACATAACCAAAGAGATAAAAGACCTGTACTCTGAAAATTACATAACATTGAAGAAAGAAATTAAGAAAGATACAAATAAATGGAAACAAATACCATGTTCTTGGATGGGAAGAATCAACATCATCAAAATAGCCATACTACCCAAAGCAATTTACAGATTCAATGCAATCCCTATTAAAATACCAATGACATATTTCACAGACCTAGAACAAATACTCCATAAATCCATATGGAACCAAAAAAGACCCCGAAGAGCAAAAGCTGTCTTGAGATGGAAGAACACAGCAGGAGAAATCACAACACCAGATATCAAACAATACTACAAAGCAACTGTAATCAAAACAGTCTGGTACTGGCATAAGAACAGACATATAGATCAGTGGAACAGAATAGAGAGTCCAAAAATAAACCCAGGCCTCTATGGTCAACTAATATTTGATAAAGGAGGTAGGAACATAAAATGGAGTGAGAAGAGCCTCTTTAACAAATGGTGCTGGGAGAACTGGACAGGGACGTGCAAAAAAATGAAACTAGACCACCAACTTACACCACACACGAGAATAAACTCAAGACGGATCAAAGACTTAAATGTAAGCCGTGGCATTATAAAAGTGCTAGAGGAAAACATAGGCAAGAAAATATCAGATATCTCACATAACAATTTCTTCACGGATATATCTCCTAAAGCAAGAGAAATAAAGCAAAAAATAAACAAATGGGATTACATCAAACTAAAGTTTCTGCTCAGCAAAAGAAAACATCAGCAAGATGAAAAGGAAACCAACCATATGGGAAAACATATTTGCCAATGACATCACAGACAGGGGACTGATTTCCAAAATATATAAAGAGCTGATATGACTCAACATCAAGAAAACAAACAACCCAATTAAAAAATGGGCAAATGTCCTGAACAAACACTTCTCTGAAGAGGACATACAGAAGGTCCATAGACACATGAAAAAATGCTCAACATCATTAGCCATCAGGGAGATGCAAATAAAAACCACAATGAGATACCATTTTACACCAGTCAGAATGGTCATCATCAACAAATCAACAAACAACACGTGCTGGCGAGGATATGGAGAAACGAGAACCCTACTGCACTGTTGGTGGGAATGCAGACTGGTGCAGCCACTATGGAAGACAGTATGAAATTACCTCAAAAGATTAAAAATGGAACTGCCTTTTGAACCAGCGACTCCACTACTAGGATTATACCCGAAGAATCTTAAAACACCAATTCAAAAGAACTTGTGCACCTCTATGTTCATAGCAACACTGTTTACAATAGCTAAGTGCTGGAAACAACATAAGTGCCCATCTGTAGATGAGTGGATCAAAAAACTGTGGTACATTTACACAATGGAATACTAAGAACTAAACAGAACAAAGAGCAGAATAGCAGTCAATAGGGGGGAGGGAGAGAAGGGGGATAAGTAAGGGAATGGTTTAGTCAAAGAACATATATAAATGACTCATGGACATGGACAACGGTGAGGGATATAATTGCGGGAGAGGGGGTTGGTTGGGTGGGGTAGAGAAATTGGGAGAAAAGGGGACAAGTGTAATTGAAAAACCAAAAATAAAAAATAAAAAAAAAATTTTTTTTAAAAAGGGAAAAAAATATAAAGAAGCTCTATGTACTTGACAGTCTCAAGGAAAACTATGGCAAACCCAGGGAAATTACGAGGAACTCCAAGAAACTACAAAGAATTGCAGGGAAGCTACAAGGAACTTACAGACAACTATACCAGCATAAAAAATGACATAGAAATTATTAATAAGAACCAGGAAGAAATGAAGAATACAATTTCTGAACTGAAGAACAAAGTAGAATCAATCAAAAGCAAACTAAATGAAACAGAGGATAAGATCAGTGAATTAGGGCAATATAGAAAAAAATTCCCAGACAATACATCAAAATGAAAAAAGGTTTAAAAAGAATGAAGAGGGTTTAAGGGAACTGCAGGACAACATGAGACTAGACGACATTAGAATTACAGAGATAGAAAAGGAGAAGAGGAGGAACAAGGGATAGAAAACCTGATAGGAAAAGTAGTGACAGAAAATTTTCCTAACCTGATAAGAGAAAAAGTAATGCAAGTCCAGAAAGCACAGAGGGTCCCAATGAAGATGAACCCAAAAAGGTAAATCATAATTAAAATGGCTACTTGACCTAATAAGTGAATTTGGCAAAATAGCAGGGTACAAAGTCAATATTCAGAAATTAAAGACATGTCTGTACACCAATAATAAAATATCAGAGATAGAAACTAGAAAAAAATCCCATTTACTACAGCAACAAGAAAAATAAAGTACTTAGGAATAAACTTAACCAAAAGATAAAAGACCTGTAATTGGAAAATTACATACCACTGAAGAAAGAAATTAAGGAATCATATACCATGTTCATGAATGAGAAGAATCAACTTCATTAAAATGTCCACAATACTCAAAGCAATTTATAGATTCAATGCAATCCCAATCAAAATACCAGTGAGATATTTCACAAACCTAAAACAAATACTTCAAAAACTTATATGGAACTGTAAAAGACCCCAAATAGCCACAGCAATCCTGAGACAGAAGACACAGTAGGAGGAATCACAATATCTGACATTAAACTTACTACAAAGCCAGTGTAATCAAAACAATCTTGTACTGGCATAAGAACAGACATATAGATCAATTAAACAGAATAGAGAGCCCACAAATAAACCCGGTCTTCGATAAAGGGGGAAGGAACATAAAATGGTGTGAGAAGAGCCTCTTCAACAAATGGTGCTGGAAGAACTAGACAGGGACATGCAAAAAAATTAAACTAGACCACCATCTTACACCACACATACACCACACACCAGAGTAAACTCAAGATGGGTCAAAGACTTAAATGTAAAACATGATACCATAAAAATCTTAGAGGAAAACATAAGCAGGAAAATTTTAGATATTCCACATAGCAATACTTTCATCAATACATCTCCTGAGGCAAAGAAAATAAAAGAAAGAATAAACAAATGGGGCTACCTCAAACTAAAGAGTTTCTGCTCAGCAAAAGAAAGCATCAGCAAGATGATAAGGGAACCAAAAATTGGGAAGACATATTTGCCAATGATACCTCAGACAAGGGATTGATCTCAAAAATATATAACATATGTCTCAACACCAAGAAGAGTTAGCCCAACTTAAAAATGGGCAAAGGACATGAACAAACACTTCTCCAAGGAGGATATAGAGAGTCCATAGTCATATTAAAGAATGCTCAACATCATTAGCCATCAAAGAGATGCAAATAAAAACCACAATGAGATATCACTTTATACCTGCCAGAATGGCCATCATCAACAAACAACAAGTGCTGATGAGGATGTGGAGTAATGGGAACCCTAGTTCATTGTTGGTAGGAACACAGACTAACACAGTATGGAATTACCTCAAAAAACTAAAAATGGAACTGCCTTTTGAACCAGCAATTCCATTGCTAAGATTATACTTGAAGAATCCTGAAACACCAATTCAAAAGAACATAGGCACCCCTATGTCATAGCAGTGCTATTTACAATAGCCAAGTGCTGGAAACAGCCTAAGTCCCCATCTGTAGATGAGTGGATTAAAAAACTGTGGTACATTTACACAATAGAATACTAAGCAGCAGAAGGAAAGAAGGAACTCCTGCCATTTGGGACAATATGGATGGAACTAGAGAGAATTATGCTTAGCGAAATAAGCCAGGCAATGAAAGAAAAATACTATATGATATCACCTAATACAGGAGACTAATGAATAACACATACAGATGAACTAAATTGAACAAGGAACAGAGTAACCTTTATCGTGGGAGGTGAGGGGGGAGGGCGAGAGAAGGTGTATATATAGGGGAAGGGTCTAATAAAGGAACTAGTATAAATAACCCATAGACATGGACAACGGGGTGGGGATTGACTGTGAGAGAAGTGGTGGGCTGGGTGGGGGGGAGCAATGGGGGAAAAGGTGGGACAACTGTAAAAGAAAAACAATAAAAGTAAGTTTAGAAAGAATTATTTTTAAGGTGTGCCTCATATTACACTTTGAAAAGCCAAACACTGACAAATTGCATAAAACAAATATCCATGTAATGTTCAAAATGTTCACTCACAGGAAAAACTCATGAATGGCAAACATATAGCTAGATATGGCATAGGTCAGTGGCAATGTCACATATGTATTATATTCATTTAGCTCCCAATACCAGTCTGGTTAATGGTATACTTATAGGGTTTTCTTATTAAGGTAAACAAGAATTTTGTAGTTATAGCCAAAGAAAAATTTGTGCAACACTGTAAATCTTTATGTGAATTATAATATACCATATCTATTATCTGAACTTCTTATTCTATAAAACCACCATAATCACCAAAAATATGAGAATTAGTCTATCCTTTCTGGAAGACTTGATGACTTGGCTTTAAACAACTGTGTGGAGTACAGTCTCCCTAAAACCCAGCTTGTATTGGGCTTCTGACATGGATGGGGTCTTTGGGACATTCATTATTGTAGGGTCAATACACGGCTCTCCCATCACCTGTGGTAAAGGCTGGCCAAGGGGTCCTTGGCAAGAAAGAATGTGTATTGTTTTGGGAATGGATTGTAACTCCTTCCTTTTCTCCTTTTGGGAGCAGCTTCTTGTCCTTTTCCTTCTGTACATATATACTGATATAATGTAGCTCTGGACCACACATAGGTTTGTGCAACCTGAACCTGTGCTGCCTTTGCCTGGGAGCCCTTGTAAGAAGCCTCACACTAGAGGAGGTGCAGTCTCTCTTGCACCAACACACCACCATCGTGCATTCCCCTGTAATGTGAGTAATAAATGGTATGTCCACATCTGTTAGTTCTCCAGCTGGTTTTTTCAGAATATCACAAACACTTAAGCAGCTCCCCAGTTTGGGTTTGGAGCTCTCGTGTTACATTATAATCTATATTACCGTCTCAAGCATCAGCTTATCTATGTGAGCCACCTTAGACTTTGATTTTTTAACTCCCTCAGCTGGCAAGGAACTGCACTTTGGGCTATCTTGCCTTAAACTCGGTGTTTTATTCATTGGACATAACTGATCAGTGGACACATTCTGCATATAAGATTTAGAACAAAATCTTTCCTTCACAACCTAATGAATTCCTGCCATAGATTATCCTCTCCACTCCAGCATCTGAAGATTACTGTTCTTTCCTAAACATCATTCAGTAATAAACCATGATAATGGAGGATGAGAGGATCTTCTTGCCAATTTCACTTCTATTAGCAACTACATCATTTTGAGTGAGTTACTTATTGGTACCAAGAGAGGTTCTATTTTATTTAATAACAATTCTTGTTATCACAGGAGATACATACTGCATATGTATCAACTTATCTACACATGTCACTTAGGAGTTCCTAATGCCAAGATGCTACTGAGATATTGGTATCAGCACAGGCAAGAGACCTCCTAGATCTGAAAAGCTTTAGTTTCATTGTGCCTCAGCCCTTTTATTTTCAAAGCTTTTATCTCTAGACATAATAATTTAAACACATAGTTTATACCCTTAGGGGAAAATATTTCCTGTGTTCTTGAGCCAAACTCAGCCTTACAAATTTCAAATCCTATTCCAGAGAGAAAACAGAATTTCTCACTTCCCAGTTTTCACTAAATAGTATCTCTACCTCCAGTCTTTAATGTCCTAGAAAATCCATTTTCCAGTAGAATTAATTTGGTTAAGGGCCTTCCACATGAAATATTTACGCATTCCTTTCCAGAAGCTTTATTAAAGTTAATGGTTCCACAACCTTTCTGGCACAATGGACAGGTTTCATGGAAGACAATTTTTCCATGGACTGGAGGTGAGGGGTTGGTTTTAGCATGACTCAAGCACATTACATTCAAGCTTACCTCCATCTCGTGCTGTGTGGCCAAGTTTCTAACAGGCATGGACAGGTACCAGTCTGTAGCCTAGAGGTATGGGACTCCTGAAAAGTGTTTCAGTGGTAAGACCTAGTAGTGCTGTAGGACTTCAACCATATGAACATCTCTTGGAAATTTATCTATGGTGAAAAAGTGTCTGATAAATTGTTATTCCTTTTTGCCAATAGGCCTTCACTCACTGGAGAGTAGAGAAAATAAAAACAGGATCTATTTCTTTGAATTTAATTGTAAATTACAAGAAAAAACTAAAGAATGACATGGATGTGAGAGAAACCTTGGAGAAAAGTAATGAATCATGTTAGTTTCAAAATAGCCAAGAATGGAAATATTGGGCACATTCAGACTCATGTCTTATAATTTAGTTCTGGGCATATATTTTAAAAGTTAAGAAGAATGACAGATAATATAATATTAAATGTCAACTGTAACTGAAAAAATTTTAATTTTTTATAAAAAGAATGAGAGCTATAAGCTATGACAAATGAGTTTTAAAAAGCATCCTGTTCCAAAAGAATAGTAAATTCTAAAATAAAATTACAAAGGAAATATGGTATGGGGATAAGTAAATAGACCAATATACCTACATAGACAATTGTTTTATGACCTTTTATTTTAAAACAGTGATAATGGTCACATTACTAAGAATAAAGCAAAATAAAAATATTTTACAAAACCTAAAAAAAACAAATCAAGAAAGCTAAATCTCAGGCTTAAAAAGAACCATAAAGGAAAGTGAAAAATACTATTTTAGCTCTGTTGGAGCAAGAGAACATACAAATAAAAATAAAACATGGTTTGGATAGTTGCAAATGAAAGAGGAAAGCAATATTGGAGAAATACCTCTTACATATCCAGTATTCACAAAAGAAACCAGACATAATCTTGACAGTTGAAAAAAAATGTCTTGATACATATATACAATGGAATATTACTCAGCCAACAAATAGAACAAAATCTTACCATTTGTGATAGCATGGGTGGATCTTGAGGGTATTATGCTAAGTGAAATAAGTCAATCAGAGACAAACAAACACCATATGATTTCACTTATATGTGGAATCTAAAGAACAATATAAGTGAACAGACGAAACAGAAGCAGACCATAGATACAGAGAACAAACTGATGGTAGCCAGAAGGGAGGGGGTTTGGGGCTGGGTAAAAAAAGGTGAAAGTATTGAAAAGAGCAGATTGTTGATTATAAAATAGTCATGGGGATATGAGTATAGCAGAGAGAATATAGTCAATAATATTATAATAATTATGTATGATATCAGATGGGTACTGGAAATATCAGGGGGATCACTGTGTAAAGTATGTGATTGTCTAACCATTATGTTGTACACCTGAAACTAACACAGAATAATATTGGATGTAAACTGTAATTAAAAAAATAAAAATAAAAAATTATTTATGAGGTTTTATCTACGTTTAAAAAAAAAAAACCTGCTAAGATATTATTACCAGTCTCATTTTACACAGAGGCAACAGATGATCAGAGAAGTCAGACAATTTGCAGATGTTGTATGAGCAATAAACGAGTTGTTGGAATCAGATCTTCCCAACTCCAAAAATAACAGGGAAACATAGACTAATGACACACATTTTACTTTCATTTTCCCTAGCAGTAAAAATGGTTTTTAAAGTGAAATGAATAAAAAAATTATAAGTGAAAGGAAGTGAAAATTAAAGTATTTAAGATCATGAAAACCTACTATCTTTGGAATAATCAATGGCTCAAGTGGAATTAAATTCCAAGCTAAGAAAGAGCATAGTGTTCTGTAGATACATCTACTATAAAATTTATAACATTTGATTCCATTTGAGAGGAGAAGCTTATTATTCACCATGGATTGCAAGTTCATTATACAGCAAATAACAAACTCAGACATTCGTAAATTTGTCAATTAATGTGTGTTTCATAATGGACCCATTGTAAGGAAATGAAGAAGCACTGGAAAGGTGTTATGAATTCTAAAAAAGAAAATGTATTGATAGTCACAAACACACAAGAAGAAAACTAACAAGGTAACTACCTTTACTTAAGCACCTTCTGTGTGTCAGTTCCAGTGCAGTGCTTGGTATTTGACAAATATTGTCTCATTTAAGCCTTGAAATTACCTGCATGGAAGATTTTTACATATCAGAAAATCAAAGTTAAAACAATTTTAAAATTGCCATACCCCAGATAGCTGGGATGTGCCAAAGGGGCTGGTTTTCACACCATTGGTTGTTGATGAAAGCACATGCTGGAGAACTTACTTAACAAATGATGGAACAGGTTTCTTAATTGCTCTAAGCTTTACTTTTCTTTCTTTCTTTCTTTTTTTTTTTTTTTTTTTTGCAAAATAGGATTAATGTCAAAACCCAACTCAGAAATGTGGCAATTACTTCAAGAATTCCTCAATTTGCATGACAGTTAGCAAGTGTTTAATAATATAAATAATGTTAATAACTTGTAATAATGAGAAAAATTGCCATTAGGTAGAGTGCTATCATGTACTACCAAGCCACTAATAATGTGGTACTTTTCCATTTGGTTGTTTGTTTTCCCATTTATACACTTATTTCACAGGGGACACAAGAGAGAAGGGTCACCCCACCTCCATCCTAAGCTGTCATCATATAGGGGCCCAGTGAGGGTGAAATAAGCATTAAAACATCAGGTGCTAAAGCTTTTATTGTTTAGCAGGTACTTCTATACCACATGATATTAAAAATTATAGACAAGCTGCAAACTATGTAAGGTCATGGTGTACCTGAGCAGTACCTAGGGTGGGAATCGGTGGGGACAGATGCTGCTCCCTTGAGAAAAGAATTCTTTTGTCAATATTACTCTGCAGAGAGACTGTCACTTCCTGTAAGCAGTTTTCCACAGAAGACAAAGCTATGCCAAGCAATCTCCACTAAGTCCAGGCAATCTACACCTCAGGCACAGCTGCAGGCCAAGTGATTCATGTGCTCTCATGGACCCCAAGTGTGAGATTTTTGGGATTTTATGTGATAGAAAAAAATGAATGAATGTCTGCCTCTTATTTTATTTATCTTTTTATTAATTGGTCTAAGGACTCACATCTAGGGTAAGTTTTTCTTGCTATAAATAGAAAATAGCTTTTTGCTGCTATCACTGTTAAGTGACTGGACACAGGTAATTTTTTAAAATTTTTATTTATTTACTTTTTTAAAGAGAGGGAAAAGGAGGGAGAAAGAAAGGGAGAGACACATCGGTTGGTTGCCTCTAGCATGCAACCCAACATAGGACCAAACCTGCAATACAGATATGTGCCCTGACCAGGAACTGAACTGGCCACCTTTATTTTTGTTGAATGATGCCCAACCAACTGAGCTACACCAGCCAGGGCTGAATATGGGTACTTAAAATGAACTTGAATACTGTACATCTGTGGTCTTGTTGGCCCACCTCAGAGGATGTCAGCAGCAGAGTGCCTCATAGAAAGCCTTGGGTTACTGCAAGATTTTTAGAAAGGTACTTGACAGAAAAATGAAATTCCTTTAAAACATTATTGAGGTTCAAAATATATAGAGTAAAATGCAAAAATATTAAGATCAATGAATTTTTACCCCCTACAGTATTGGGCAAAAGTAGGTTTACAGTTGTTCTTATGGAAAATGCATACTACTTCATAAATAGTAATACAAGGGTAAATTCTGTTTTGCATACTCACATCTGTAAACCAACTTTTGTCCTACTCTATATATGAATTTGTATCAACACCACCCAGGTCAAGATGTAGAATGTTACTACAGCCCCAGAAAATTTCCGTCTATTCCTCTCAGTCTATACCAACACTTGCAGAGACACAACTACTATTCTGATTTCTGAACTAGAGATTAATTTTGGGTGTTTTTATAATTTATATTTTGAAAGTAGAGACATTAGGACTTCCCAATAAATTGAATGTGGGTTACCTGAGAAAAGAGAACTTAAGGATGACCCAAAGATTCTGCCTAAGCACAGGAAGGATGGGGTTGCTATTATCAGAGATCAGTTGTCAGAAGGAACAGGGATTTTTTTCCCCCAAGGCAGGAAGGTGAGGGATGCAGAAAAGAGGCAGCATAAATATTTGAACAAGCTCACAATGAAGTACTATGCAGTAGAAAGAAAAAAGAAACTCCTACCATTTGCGACAACATAGATGGAATTAGAGAGAATTAAGCTTAGTGAAATAAGACAGGCAATGAAAGACATATACCATATGATATCACCTAATACAAGAAACTATTGAACAATACAAATGATCAAAATTGAACCAGAGGCATGTAAACAAAAAGCAGACTAACAGTGACTAGGGGAGAGGGGAGTAAGAAGGGGAAGAGTATAGTAAAAGAACTAGTATAAATGACCCTTGGACATGAACAATGAGGTGGGGATTGACTGTGGGGGAAGGGATGAGTAGGCTGGAGGGGGAGCAATGGGAGAAAAATAGGACAACTGTAATAGAAAAACAATAAATAACATTTAAAGAAAAAAAAATTTAACTTCTGTTTATCGTCCAAGCTCTGGTTAAACATTTATTAAAAAAAAAAAAAAAAGATTTGAACAAGCTCAATTTCAAATGTGGATTAGATGTCCCATTGTTGCTATTGAGTAGGCAATTGGAGATATAAATCTGGATTTCAAGGAAAAAGTCTGAGTGGAAACTGTTAGCAAAAAAATGGCAAATAAAGTCAAAAGACCAAGTAAGATATCCCAGGGAGCAGATGCAGATAGAGGAGAGACCATATCCAAGGACTGAGCAGTGCATACTCAAAATTCAAAGTCTGAGCAGAAGATTAAAAATGAACACAGGAAACTGTGAAGGAAGGATGAGTAAGGCAGGAGGAAAATCAAGACAAATGAAAGTGTTTCAAAAAGAAGTGATGAACTGAGTTTAGTTCTCCTGGTAATTAAAGCATATGAAAATTAATAACATATAACAAAACCAATTTTACCGTAGACTAGTTGATAGAAACAAGAGTTAAGTTACTACAACAGATTTCTATATATCAATTAGCCTATGGCAAAATTGGTTAAAGTCTCAGCTCCAAGAACCTATTGAGTCAGTTAAGCAATGATTTAGTACTTCCTGAGAGACTGTCAGATCAGAACAAAGAAGGTCAGACTTCAACATTCTTAGAGGGCTCAAGGGGCAAAGCTGAGAAAAGTTCCAAAGCTACCCAGAAAGCTGGATTACACAAATCAAGATGAGGGAATGAACACCCCTTGTGAAAACTGGTCAGTGAAAAACAGGAGGGAGGAAGGAGCCAGCAAATTAATTCCCTTTCCTCTGCATCCAAGCCCACTTTTCTGAGTTCCAGTAAGTAGTACACAGAAGGCTATCAGGAAGGTTACCCTTTATGGTAGCATGGATAGACATGGAGAGTATTGTGCTGAGTGAAATAAGCCAGTCAGAAAAGACAATTACCATATGCTTTCACCTACATGTAAAATCTAATGAACAAAATAAACTAACAAAAAAAAAAAAAAAAAAGAAAGAAACAGACTCATAGGTACAAAGAACAGACTGACAGCTACCAGAGGGGAAGAGGGGTTTGGAGGCTATGTGAAAAGGCATAGGGATTAAGCAAAAATAAATAAGTAAAATAAGTAACAACTTTAAAAAAAGAGAAACTTTAATAAGGCCATGCTATCCAACCACATGTAATTTCTGTTATATTATTATAAATAAAATAATCACTAATTGAAAAAAAGTAACCCCTATGCAGAAACCAGTTCGTTTCATGCACAGGCTGGACAACATTTGTGATGTGCCAACCACCTTTACCTGCTCCCTTCTTTCCCCCAGAACATCCTCTTTTTCCCTCACTCTTGCTTTCCTGGCATTGAATCTACCAGTGAAGCCTTAATTAGAAACTTTGCCTTGGCCTGGTTTCTATCAAAGGTAGGCTGTGCCAGCATTACCCTGGGACTTTCCAAGGATGGCCTAGCTTGTGACCAGGGGTTAAAACAAGCATGGGTCATTCTCAGCTTCCCTTGTCTACATTTCTGAAGCTGCACCCTCTGGGTTGATGTGTCAGTAACCAAGCAGACATGTTGATTTCCATTTGTCCATTGGTTGTGTTTCTTTCTGAACAAATCTTAAAGTTAGGAGGAAAGATCTTTCTAACCCCATGGCATTAGCCGTTTCTCTGCCTGCTCTCCACTTTTAAATACCATTTACAACTTTTACTCTGTATCGTCAGCTTCCCAAAGTCAGTGGCCCCAATTTAGACATATAGAAATGCCCCATAATGTCCAGGGCAAGCAACTAAATATAGTGTGTGTGCAATTACTCAATAAGTCAAACTGCTTCTCATGTACCCAGAAAACGAAATCATTCATTTTAATGAAATGATCTTTAAATTTTGGTACCCATTTAAGGAGACATGAAAGAGTTGAGACAAAAAGTAAGGTGAAAACAATGGACAATAAACATCATAAATTGTTTTTTTAAAAAAAACTGTAGTGCTAGAATCTTTAATGAGAAAATTGGGAGCAAATATTAGAAACTAAATCTTCTGAGCATGATGTTTAATTAAAAGGCAGAAAGTGACATACAAGAATCAACTGACTTCTGGCCAAGATGGAGGTGTAGACAGATATGCTGCGTCTCCCTCCACAACTAAGAAGGAATGAAGGAATACAACTACCTCAAAGTTAGAAACAACCAGAAGTTCCAGAAAATCAAACTGCATGGAAGTCACACAAAACAAAGATATAGAGAGGAAAGACTCATCCAAACAGGTGGAAGGGGCAGAGCTGGGGCAGAGAGGACATGGTGTGGTGGTGGTAGCAGTGGTGGCAGTGGCAGGCCACAGAAAGCGCAATCACACATTTTAAAAAGTCAGGAGGGACACCTGGGGAGTGTTCCTCGCTCCTCACTGGACCTCGAAGCTCATGGTCCCAGCACTGGGGAAAATCAAGCCTCATTGCTTCTGACTGTGCAGACCAGTGGGGGTCAAAGTGGAAGTGGAAGCAGAAACTGCTGGTCTCAGCAGAGTCCACTTGTTTAAAGGGCCCCGACAGTACTAGAATGTCCTCAGACCCACCCACTCTGGGAACGACAGCCAGGGCAGCAGCTAGAGGGGCGCCAGTCCAGTGCAGAAGTGGGAAAGGTGCCTGGAAAAGGGGCAAGTGCTGGGCAGGTGGCATAGTTCCCTCTCAGACCCCTCCCCCACATACAGAGTCACAACGTGGTGAAACAGCTTTACCTGGGACGTGGAGGCAAATAAACACAGGAGCCTGTCAAAATGAGGAGACAGAGAAGTATACCCCAAAAGGGGGAACGGATCAAGATTCCAGTGGGAGAACCAAGTGATCAGGAGATAGACACCCTAACAGTTGCAGAATTCAAAACACTGGTGATAAAGATGCTCACAGGTTTGAAAGATATGCTTGAGTAAGGCAAACACATAAGAGAAGAAGTGAAGGCTATGCTAAGTGAAATGAAGGAAAATCCACACAAAACCAATGGTGAAGGGAAGGAAACTGGGATTCAAATCAATGATTTGGAACATAAGGAAGATAAAAACAGTCAACCAGTGCAGAATGAGGAAACAAGAATTGGAAAAATGAGGAAAACTTCCAAAATTTGCGAAGGAGATGGACAAACAGGTCCGAGGAGCACGGAGGGTCCCAACTGAGCTGGACCCAGAGAGGACCACACCAGGACGCATCATGATTGAGATGCCAAAGGTGAAAGATAAAGAGGGAGTCCTGGTGGCAGCAAGAGAGGCAGAGAGTTGCCTACAGGGGGGTGCCTATAGGACTATCAGCTGATTTCTCAGAGGACACTTTGCAGGCAGGAAGGGACTGGCAAGCCGTATTCAATGTGATGAAAAGCAACCTACAACCAAGATTACTCTATCCAGCAAAGCTATCATTTAGAATAGAAGGGCAGATGAAGTGCTTCCCAAACAAGGTGAAGCCAAAGGAGCTCATCATCACCAAGACATTATTATATGAAATGTCAGAGGGACTTACTTAAGAAAAAGAAGATCAAAACTATGAACACTAAAATGACAACAAACTCAACTATCAACAACTGAATCTAAAAAATAAAAACAAAATTCAACTAAGCAAACCAGAATAGGAACAGAATCATAGATACGCGGATCATTCGGAGGGTTATCAGCTGGGAGGGGGGAGAGGGAGAAATGAGGAAATGGTGTAGGGACTAAGAAGCATAATTGGTTGGTACAAAATAGACAGGGGCAAGTTAGGAATAATATTGGAAAGGCTGAAGCCAAAGAACTTATATGCACGACCCATGGACATGAACTAAGGGGGCGGGGTGGAATTGCTGGAGGAAAAGTGGGTACTGGGAAGAGGGGAACAAAGTGAAAAAATTGGAACTACTGTAACAACATAATCAATAAAATACATTTTAAAAGAATTAAAAGGCAGGGATTGTTAAAATAAACACAGTAACTACAATTCATAATATAGTTCTAGTCACTAAACTTTATCTTTGCAATTACAGTTAGTTTGCATTAGATGACAGAGGAGGGTCCAGATATAGAAACACAGAAAAACAACAGATCACAACCTGTGGTCACATCATTGCTCATTGGCAGTATCTGTTCTTGGAAAAGGAAGCTTTGAGAAATGCACTGCATGCAATTTGAATAGACTTCAGTTGTGTAAGATGGATCACAGCAAAATCAAATTTTGTGTGTTTGTGTGAGTGTCAGAGAGATCAAATGACATTCTTCCATTTATTGACTATATAGATAACAGACAATGTCACAGAGAAATAAAAAGTGTCACAATTATAACAGGATGTTGGTATTAAAATTCAGTCTAATGATTATCTTAATAATAATTATGACCACCAAACAGCAATAAAAGCTACCACTTTTAGAGCATAACTATATGTCAAGCATTAACCTAGGTATGTTTACATACACACACATGTAAACCTCAAAGCAAATATACAAAGAAGGGATTCTTGCTTTTGCCATTTGATAGACAAAGAAACTGAGACACAAATGAGTTAAGAGACTTGTTCAAGTTTATGCAGCTGGTGAGTAACAGAGCCAGACACACCAGGTACTCTGGTTGTACTCACTATTAGATTAAAACTGACCTGTCACAATAATTTACATGAAATGGACAGATATTTTGAAATTTTATACCAGAAGAAATAGAAAATCTGATTACCCCATGTCTATTAAAAAATTAAATTGGTTATCTCAAACCTCCTAATTATGTATAATAGTAAAATGCTGATTTTGCTCTTCCAAAATCATGAATAAATCAAGGATATGCACTTTCACCACTTTGGTTCAACATTGTAGGGAATATAACAGCCATGGTACCCAGGCATTAAAGAAAAACAAAAGGCAGAAATATCAGATAAACATAAAATTGTTCTACCTACATATGATGATTGCTTTTTCAGAATGACAAGAAATCAACAAAACTACTATTAGAACTAAGTATAGTGTATCAACATTGTAGGGTATAGTGTTAATGTGAAATTCAATTGCTCCTCACATAATAGTGGCAAAAAATTGAAAACTAAAATTTTTAAGCATGCATTTATTATAGTATCAAAAACAAAATATCTATGAGTAAATGTTACAAAACGTTCAAGACTTTTACACTGAAACTACAACCATTGTTGACGTAAACAAAAGAAGGTTCAACTAAGTGAATGAAGATAACATATTAATGGACTGAAAGATTCAATGTTGTTTTCATAGCTGTTTCTAGATTAAATGCAGTTCAACCTTTGTACCAATTTTAGACACTGATTCTAAAATTCATATGGAAATTCAAACTAGAATAATCAAAGCAAGTTAAAAACTGGTTTTATTATATAAAGAGATAGTAATCAAGAGAGTTTGCTACTATTAAAGGGTAGGTATATAAATCAATATAACAGAATAGATAGTCTAGAAGTACATCCACATATATATGTTCAGTTGATTTTCAACAAAGGTGCTAAGACAACTTAATAGAAAAATAAAAATATTTTTATATGTGGTTCTATATCAATAGCATATCTGTATAATAAGAAAATGAACATAAGTTCTTACCTCACACATATACAAGGTATGTCTGGAAGAAGCCCAGATATTGTTAATATATTGAGAACAGTTTGCATGACATTGATGTAAACTAGCAGCCAAGGAAAGTGGACTGGAATATGCATGCATGATGACTTAGTGTACTAGTCAGTGGAGGTGATAGACGCCAGTGAATGAGCATGTGTACTGTGTGTCTGTCACATTCAAAATGACTAAGCAAGTAGAGCAATGGATCTGCATGAAATTTTGCATTAAGCTTGAATATTCCTCCACAGAAACTATTCAAATAACTCAGAAGGCCACAGCTATGGGCAAGTGTTGATGGGCAGCTTTATTATAACAACATACCCACTCATGCATCAAGTCTTGTGCAGAGATTTTCAGCCAAACATCATATCACCCACATGACTCAGTGCCCCCCCCCTACAGCCCAGATTGGGAACCCTACAACTTTTGGCCTTTCCCAAAACTAAAATCACCTTTGAAAAGAAAGACATTTTATACCAGCAATGAGATTCAGGAAAACACGATGGGATGACAGATGGTGATTGGGAGAACTGTGTGAGGTCCCAAGGTGTCTACTTTGAAGGGGACTGAGGTGTCATTGTCCTATGTGCAGTGTTTCTTGTATCTTATATCTTCTTCAGTAAATGTCTCTACTTTTCATATTACATGGCTGAATACCTTGTGGACAGACCTCGTAGTAATAAGAAGTCACAGTGGATCACATATCTAAACTTAAAATATAAAACTATAAAGCTAGAAGAAAAAGAAGTAAATATTTTCAATTTGGGGGTGCTCAAATTTTTCTTATCTAAAAACCAAAAGATATATATACAACATGAAAGAAGAAGAACTAAGGAATTTGTTTTCTCCATATTAAAATACTTTTGCTTCAGGAAAAATACCACAAACTGAAAGACAGTATCTACAAAGCATATATCAGACAAAGGACTTTTATCCAGAAATATAAAGAACTCTTACAACTCAAGCAAAAAGACAACCTAATATTTTAAAAATGGGGAGGAGATTTGAATAAATATTTTATAATAGAATATATCTAAATGACTAGTAAGCATATAACAAGTAATGAGGCATATGCAAATTAAAAATACAATGAAATACCACTATGTAACTATTAGATTTGTTAAAGTAATAATAATTAATAATCGTCGGCAGCCGTCCGTCTCGAGAGACGATGGTGTAGCTTCTTAAGTGTCTATCTGCACCGCCGAGAATGGTTGTGCAGTCCGACTCAGGAGTGACACGGTATCTGTCTCCTCCCGTGTTGAATCGACATCTTGTGATGACGCTGAAGCTACAGAGCCTGGGCAGGGTAATATGGAGGGTCTGCTGTTGCCCATGCAGCAGACCCCCCCTCTCTTCGCAGCTGAAGGTTCCAAGGGAAAGACGGAGTCAATACAGCTTGGCTTCAGGTGCGCCGCAGGAGTTGCCGGTGTTGACTACAACGTCAAACCGCCTTAGGGACTCCGGCTCCGGATTTTCTGTCGGGGTTTACTCCTTTAGCCTTTCCCCAGAAGAGGTATGCCGCAAGGCAGCGGAGGTTTTTTGGAGTCAGAGTTTTCCTTCTCTGATGTACCCTGACTGGAAGATCGAACCAGCGACACTTAGCTCGCAGGCCAATGCTCAATCCACTGAGCTAAACCAGCCAGGGCATAATAATTAATAATAATAATAATATATTCTGATAATACTGAGTGTTGAAAAGGATTCAGGACAACTGCCACTCTCATAGGTGACTGGTGGAATGTAAAATGGTACAACCACTTTGCATAACAGTTTAACAGTTTTTTTTTAAGTTAACTATATATTTACCCTATAATTTTATCATCACACTCCTAGATATTTAGCTAAGATAAGTGATAGTATATGTATCAACAAATACTTGTATATAAATGTTCATAGCAGCTTTATTTATAATAGCTCCAAACTAAAACAAATCAAGTATCCATTAACAGGTGAATAGAGAAACAAATTGTGGTTGAGTCACACAATCTAATAGTATGCAGTAATAAAAAAGAAACAAGAAATTATCAATATACACAGCTAGGTGGATAAATCTCAGAGTCATTTTAATAAGTGAAAGAAGCCAGGCAAAATAAAAATAAATTATGTATGATGCAACTTATATGGAGTTCCTGAAAAGGAACTAATGTAAGGTAACAGGAAAAAGATTACTGAGGATGGGGCTGAAGAAATGACTGGTTTACAAAAAGTAGCCTAGGAAATCTTTGAAGGTGACAGAAAGCTCCATCATGTTGGTTATAATGATAGTTTCACAGGTGTATACATATGTCAAAACTTAGCAAATTGTGAGCTTTAAATATGGGTAGTATATTATACTTTAATTATATATCAATAAAGTTATCAAAAGCAAATAAGAGGGAAAGGAAAATGATTCCTTTTAGTATGAAATTGTCACAGAGCAATATTTATTCCATTGCTTTCCAGAAATCTGCAAAGCTCAGTACGGCATAACAATTTGCAACTCTAAATAGTTTCAAGGGGGGAAAGCACATTTCTTCAGGCAGCAAATGTAGTCAAAAGTATATAAAACACCTCTTTGTTTCACTTTGCCTCTCAGTACGCTGTACAACTCTATACACATACACCTTAGAGGTGTTGTAGGTTAGGTTCCAGTGGAGGGTCTTGACTTAAATTTGTAAAAAACACATCTGTGAAGAGTGATAAAGCAAAGTGCAATAAAATATGTCTGTATACAGAAACTCATTATTTTCTTTGATGGCTGCAGACACCAATGTTCTGCCACCGAACTTATTTAGACTTGTGCTTTACAATTACCAAATTTTTGCATATACTATACTCAAAATTAGCAATATATCCATTTTCTTTAACAGAACAATGATTCAGGGCTATTATCAACAGGTTTTCTTCAATTTGCTTTTCCTATTATTCTGTCGCTCTTTTAGCATAAAGCTCTTTTGTTCCCCTCCCTCCACTGAAGCTGAATTAACCCCGAAAAACTAGTGCTGAAAGCCAGTAAGTTATGATATAGACTGAGTATCTAGTGGCAACTCAGTTTCTTGAAGCTTCACTTAATTAGTACAGATTTGGGGTGGTGGAAATATTTTTCTTGAACAACTAATCCAAACTCTATAGCAACTGAATAGATAATGTGTCTATAAGATTATCAGTTTTTATAAGATAAAGTTAATTTAATTAATTGATTAGTTACTTGGTGTGAAGGATTAAAGCCACTTCTGCTTTTGTTGTATTTACTCTGGTAACAAATAGGTTTTCATACTTCATGTTTATTTATCCTCTGGCAGTTTTCCTAAGTACCAAAAAATAGTTGCATTTAAAGTGCCAAAGACTTCCTGGCAGTAGATATTACTTACTTCCAGTAAAGGTCTTGTATAACTTGGTTTTTAGAGTAATTACACATCACGGGAAATAACTCCTGATTTTAGAGTTGAAAGTGGCTTCCCAACAGCATCTGATCCAGCTGGTTTCAAGTGAGTCAAGAGTAGTGAAGATGACTAGAAAATTATCCAAGTTGACAAAGAGACACTTATTTGATTCTTCTCTTTATTCAATTTGTAATGCTTTACTTGAGCATGTTATCTAATAATTTATTAAATTAATATCAAAAGGAGCATAGTGAGTACTTATTTTAAAATGCGATACTTGTATTTTGTCCCAAGGAATAGAGACATATGATGACACAGATTGAAAAATAATCACTCTCCACCATCTGCCCTCAAATACAATCCAATGTTATCAATAAAATAATGTTTCTACTTTCTCTACTGTTACCAAAATAGATTCAGGATTTTAGTGTTTTTAAGCTCCTAAAATCAATCAAGGTCAGTTCCCTCATACATTACACATTGCCCATTTCCTTGCTCAAGAACCTACAAAACACGAAGGACAGGCCAAGTTCACTTCCTCTAAAATGTGGTAGGGTCTAATTTGAGTTTCAGAAAGCCTGTAATCACTTTCGTTTAAGAAACAAATTGTAGGTGTGGTAAGAGCAGTAATAAAGAAGTTAAGTATCTACTACTTTAATGAGCTGTGACAGTGATAGGCTGGTGAAGTGAACAGATATGGATAGTATTTTGAATGTGAAGTTGACAGGCTGGCAATGGGTGGTAAGGTAAAGAGAGGACTTATGAATGTATTCTAGGTTTCAATCTTGGATGGCTGAATGGATGATAGAGTCATTTAATGAAATGGAGAATATTAAGGAAGGTAAAATAAAAAAATTTGGAGAATGTGAATATAAAGAATTAAAAAAATAAATATAAAGAATTAAATAATTTCATTCTGTAAATAATAAGGTACAAATTGAATGGAAATAAGACAAATAGGTAGAATATGCTGATATTAAAAATAAAAGTGTGAATGTAATCAACATATGAATAGTTTTAACACATCAACTAGAGAAAATCAGCTAGTGAGACAATATAGATAAAACTATGACATTACAACATTTAGCATTTGGGTAGAAAAAGGATCAACCAGCAATGAGACTGGGAAGGAGCAGCAGGAAAGGCAAGAGAAAAATTGGGGGAATTTACTGTCACAAAAACAATAGGAAAATGAATATCAAACCATAATGAAATACTACTTTACACCCACTAGGATGGCTATAATCAAAATGAAGCAAAATGTCTGTTGAGGAAAATGTGGAGAAATTGGAACTCTCATAAATTGCTTGTGAGAATGGAAAAGAGTCTGGAAGATTCTAAAAATGCTAAAAATAGAATTACCATGTGACTGAGTAATTTCACTCTTATGTACCCAAGGAAAATTAAAACATATGTACATATGAAACTTGTACATGAATGTTCATAGCAGTGTGACTTATAATGCCAAACTGGAAACAACCCAATGTCCATCAACTGTTGAGTGAACTAATGTGTCATACCCATATAATGGAATATTGTATATCGATAAAAAGAAATGAAATACTGATACATCCTATAACATAAATGAATTTTGAAAACACTGTACTAAGTGAAAGAAGCCAGTCACAATAACCACATATTGTATAATTCCATTTATATGTAATATGCAGAATAAACAAGTCTATAGAGACAGAGATTGGGTTAGTGAATGATTGCCTAACTGGTAGGAGGTAGTGGAGGGGGGGAAGGAATGTGAAGAACGGAAAGTGATTAGGTATGGGGTTTACTTCAGGTATTATGAACTGTTCTAAAATTGTGGTGATATTCACATAACTCTGGAAATACTAAAAGCTATTGAACGCCATATTTTAAATTGATGAATTGTATGGTATATGAATTATATCTTAATAAACTGAAGTTTTAAAAAAGAAAGTGTTTCATGAAGGCAGTGTTCAGCTGTGCTGAATATTACCAAAACTGACAAATTGGCCATTGTTTTCAGCATAAAGGTCAGTCGTGACTTTGACAAAGAAGTTGAGTGTGAAAGCCCAATGGATTGAAGAGAAAATTTAGAATAATTGGAAACAATGTACTTTGGCAACATTTTAAATTGTTTTACTTTGGAAAAGTTCAGAGAAATCAAGTCATAGATAAAAGTCAGAGTATAGTCATTGTTGTTGTCTTTAAGATGTGAGATATTAAGCATATGCAATGTCAGTAACAAAACTAAATTTAGAATCAAGCTGGAAGTAGTAATTACAGAGATACTAGAGTGACTAAGATGGCAATGAATATTGAAGGCAGTGGGAAAGATAGCAGTTGGCTTTTAATAAAAGCAACAACTTCTTTCACTTGACTAGAAAAGAAGAAAAAAACGTAGATTCAGAATGTCTGCTAGATTTGCTGATGGAAAGATCTTTTTTTTTCCCACTAGTGTTACAGAACCCCTGGGCTGCTCCAATTGAAAGCAAACCCACGGGCTCTTTAGTTAGGGGTCCGATTGCCAGCCACCAAAATTACAACTCTGAATATTATATTTGAGTGAAAAGAAAAATTGTTTATTTAACAGTTACACATATCCTTGCCTCCCCTCTACCAAACCTAACCAGTTTTAGGTGGGTCAGAAACACCGTTTCCCTACTTCCTAGGCACAGTTCAGCTTTACCAGCAGCTGCCAATCACTCAATCTGATTGGCGAGATCCTTTCTGTGCTGTGGTGTCCTCCAGCTCTCAATGCAGGACCACCTAG
This sequence comes from Furipterus horrens, assembly GCF_987537825.1. NCBI lineage: Eukaryota > Metazoa > Chordata > Mammalia > Chiroptera > Furipteridae > Furipterus > Furipterus horrens. Next base: position 64,438,470 of record NW_028327177.1, read on the forward strand.
ATTCTCAGCCTCCTTGCGAACTGCCTTCTTTCTGTAAACCGTGTGGATCTCCTCTCCTTCTCCAGAGCACCTCTGCGAACACTCACCAGTGAAGGAGACAGCCCCAGAGCGTGCCCTCGAGCATGCCCCCCTAAAGTGTTGCAGCTGCCTATATATCCCTGACTGCGTCCTCTGACGCAGTGGGTGTTGCCAATAGTTCTGACCATTGGCCAGACCCCACATAGGCTCTGTGTGCTTCCCATACCATCACCTGGTTCAAAAGTCCTCCCATCCACCTGAGGCTTTGGATGCATTAAAGCAATTTACATAATGAAAGACACTGTCATCAGCCTCAGGCATGTGGAGGCATTCTGAAAGCTGCTTCCTTCTCCCCATCCCCCAGCCACAAACTCCGGGGATTTTTGGACTCCCCTGTTTCTGTAACACTAGTATCTTCTTATATTTAACAATATTGTTTCTAATATAATTATTAGGCTAGGTGATTAATGAAAGGATGAGAGAGGGAAAAGCGTTTCAGAGTGAGAAAGTATAAAATATATAATTCATTGTAGAGAATTATAAAAATCAACAAATACACCTCATCAGATTTTCAGATAAAAAACTTAAATTATAACTGTTAGCACAGATGTAAAAATTACTTTAATAAGTTTAACTGCTGTAGTGTGGGTAGATAGTGAGTAAATAATTGGCTTTAAATATATTTGGGATCTTTCTTTACATGCTTTCACAGTGGAGGAGGCAAAGAGCAAGTAAACGTCTGCTATTTAGTGATGATAGCTTTTGACCATGGCAGGTAAGGAGGAAAAAGAAGACATGAGGGGCATTATAAGTGTAAAAGAGTTACAGAGTTGGTAGATAACTCACTGAGAAAATAAAATAATTTTTGGCATAAAATTATTTGAGGAAATTAGTTGTTAATATATTAGGTCATATATTCAAAGAGTAGTCTGTTTTGAAGAAGTTTTCTGAGGTCCTGAGTTTTAGAGATTGTAAGTCTAGAGTATCAACATGAAGGTATGTGACAGATCGAGTGGATAAAGTTGGCCATGGGTAGAGATCAAGAATGGAAAGGTCAAGGTGATGAGTAAGTCATCCACATAAAGCCTGAAGTCACAAAAATTGATGCTAAAAAAGAGCAGAGGAAGAGAGTAAGTCTGTTTATTACCTAATATCTCCAGGTAATAAAAAGAGAGTGACCTGAAGGCAGATAGATGGTAGCAATAAGTACATAGAGCAGGTGATATAATTCGATTACTTGTGCTACAAATAATCTGTATCTTATGGAAGGAAGTGAAGGGAGAAGAGATTGTCTAAAAATCACAATAGAAAGCAAAGAACACTCTTGTTTTCTCTCTAGGACCCGAGGCAGTGATCCCCAAACTTTTTGGCACCAGGGACTAGTTTTGTGGAAGGCAATTTTTCCATGGACCAGGGCCGGGGCCAGGGGTGGGTGGTTGGGATGATTTAAGTGCACTACATTCAAGCACACCTCCTGCTACAAAGCCAGACTCCTAACAGGCTTGGACTGTACCGGTCCATGGCTCAGAGGTCAGGGACTTCTGGGAAGGTTTCACAAAAATTTGCTAATGGTAGATCCTCATTTCCATAGCAATCAGTGAAAGTTTTGGGAAGGTACAGAATGTGCTATTAAATATTTGGAACTATGATTTAGGTGATGATCAATGATTTTGGAGCCAAATTTTGGAACTAAATAAATGAGGTCAATGTGATGCTATTCATTTTTATTAGATAGTTGGGCTACAGGCAAGGCTGTCATCCTCAGGATTGTGTTGTGAGTTAGGAATCTGCTGTGTTCCTCTTCATTTCTGCAGTTAACTCTGAAACACCAAGAAAAGTTAGACACATCCAATATACCCACAAAATGAGAGCAAAAGCTATATAAAATCTTCCAAGATTAATTTTGTATCATAAATCTCAATTAGATTCAGCAGTCTAACTAGGTTCAATTTTGATGCTAAGGAGAATCATTTCTTCATTAAAGTGCATTATGTTCTAAACTTATGTATTAATATAAGATATTCCCAACTGTATGATAGAATACTTAGTTTTTATTTTTTAAAAATATACAATCTGAGAGAATCTTCCATCTGCTTTAAGGTACCTGCTGAAAATTTCCTATAGGTTGTTTTGCACCACCAGGACTTTAAGAAATAATATGATTTTGGGGTAGATCCAAGATGATGAGTAGGTGGAAGCTACACTAACCTCCTCTCAGGACCAAAATGGAATTATGACTAAATTATAAAAATATCATTATAAATAGCCAACTGAACACCAGCTCGAGAGAAGTCTTGTAACTAAGGACATACAGAAGAAACTACATCACCACAACAAGACTGGGAAAGTCAGAAGGTCAAGAGGGCTGGCTGGACTCCTACAGGCAGCAGCTGGAAGTTCCAGAGGGATATTTTAGCAGCCAGGGTGGGGTCTTCCTGAGAAGCCTGGGGTCAGTATCCCAAGATGGGCTACTCAGCCTAGAGCACCAGAACTGGGAAAGGAACATGAAAAACATCTGGCTGTGAAATGCAGCAGGGTTTCTTCCTGTCACAGGTAGGTGGCTAAACCTGCAGAGAGCCCATTAAAGGGCTAACACAAAAAAATTTAGTTTGCAGCCACTTACCCTGGGCTCCGGTAGTGGGAAGACAGAGTGGACTAGAGCCATGTGAGGAGAGTCTGTGTTTGGTGGCTCTGGAGATAGAGCTGAAAAGTCAATAGCCAGGCTTCCTGTGCTGAGTCATTTCCTATACTGCAGAAGCCATTTCTGTTAGGCAGAACACTACCTTCTAAGAGGCATCAGCCTGAGAGGAAGTAATAACCCCACCTGCAATAATCTCTCTGGTCCCACCTTGTGGAGCTTAATCCAGGATGCAAAGGAGTACAGCTGGAGGCAATTTCAGTTTTAAGTTTAACAGAAAGCCTGAAAGTGAAGGCAGCTCACTGGGAGATCTGAGGATTTAGCTGACCCTCCCCCTAGCCCAGTTGTGGTAAAAGATGGCCTTGGTACACAACCTAGTTCTTTCTGCACATACCTAGGCCCAGCAGAGAGAGCCACAAGCTGTGGATCACTGATAGCTCTAAACAAGTTGCCCAGGTCCAATCACAAGAAGCACTGATCTACCTATCACTGCACCATAGAAACAAACACAAAGAGGCAGCCAAAATAGGAAGACAAAGAAACACACCTCAAATGAAAGAACAAAAGAACTCTCCAGAAGAAGAACTAAATGAAATGGAGGTAAGCTAGAGTTCAGAGTAATGATTATAAGGATACTCAACAACGTGAAGAAACACATAGACACCATTAAAAAAACCAGTCAGAAATAAATAATGCAATATCTGAAATAAATAATACACTGGAAGGAATAAACAGTAGGTTAGATAAAGCAGAGGCTTGAAGTAGCAATTTGGAAGATAAGATAGAAAAAGACGTAAGCAGAGCAGCAAAAAGAAAAACATTTTTAAATGAGAAAGGTTTAAGAAACCTTTGGGACAACATGAAGCATAGCAATATAATGGGAATACCAGAAAAACAAAAGAACGAGCAAGGGATTGAGAACCTACTTGAAGAAGTAATTACCAAAAACTTTCCTCACCTAATGAAGGAAAAAGACACACAAGCCCAGAAAGCTCCAGTCTCAAACAAGATGGACACAAAGAAGCCTACACCAAGACATATTATAATTTAAAAGCAAAGCTTAAAGACAAGAAGAGAATCTCAAAAGCCACAGGACAAAAGGAGTTAATTACATACAAGGGAGCCCCAATTAGTCTGAAAGCTGATTTTTCAACAGAAATATTCCAGGCCAAAAGGGATTGGCATCATATATTTAAGTTGATTAGAAGCAACAACCTACAATGAAAACAGCTTTACCATCATGGTTATCAATTAAAACTTAGTAAAAATAAAGAGCTTTCCAGACAAGAAAGAGTGAAAGAAGTTTGTAACACCAAACCAGTAATGCAACAAATGTTAAAGGCCTTGCTTTAAGAAGAAAATGGAAAAAACACTGAAAAAAGAAAACAATAAAAATAGTCAAAAATAAAATGGCAATAAATATGTATCTATCAATAACCACTTTAAATGTAAATGGCTTAGATGCTTGAAAAAAAGGCATAAAGTGGCTGAATAAGATAATGATATGTACTTATATGTTGTCGCCAAGACACCCACATCAGAAAAAAGATACACACAAACTAAAACTAGAGAGACGGAAAACAATATTTAATGCACATATAAAGGGAAAAAAGCTGCGGTAACAATCATTATATCTGGCAAAAGACTTTAAAACCAAGGTTGTAGTAAAAGACAAAGAAGGACACTACATAAAAATAAATAGAACATTCCATCAAGAAGATATAACCTCAATAAGCCAATAAGCCTTTATGCACCCAACATAAGAATATTTAAATATGTAAAGAAAATTTTGATGGACATAAAGGGAGAGATCAACAGAAATACAGTCATAGTAGAAACTTTTAACACCCCATTGAAAGAAAAGGGAAAAGTCCTTGAGACAAAAATTAACAAGGAGAGAGCCACCTTAAATGACACACTAGATCAATTAATTGAATTCATATCTTCAGACTGTTTCACTCCAAAGTAGCAGAATATACATGCTTTTAAGTACACGTGGAATGTTTTCTAGGATAGACTACATGCTAGAACAGAAAGTGAGTCTCAATAAATTTCAGATGATTGAAATATCAAGCATCTTCTCTGACCACAATGCTATGACACTGAAAATCAATAAAAAGAATAACACCAAAAAACACACAAAGACATGGAAGTAAAATAACATGTTATTAAACAATGATTGTGCCAACAATGAGATTGAGGAAGAAATTAAAAATACATTGAAACAATTGAAAATAAGAACACAACATCCAAAAATATGTAGACATAATGAAAGCAGTCCTCAGAGGAATCTTCTTAGTATTACATGCCTATCTCAAGAAACAAGAAAAAGGTCAAATAAACAAAGTAAATTAACACTTAAAGGTACTGGAAAAAGAACAACAAACAAAGCCCAATGTGAATAGAAGGAAGGAAATAAAGATCAGAGCAGAAATAAACAAAATAGAATCTTAAAAAAATGATATAAAATATCAATGAATTCAAGAGCTGATTCTTTAAAAAGACAAGATTGACAAACCTTTAAACAGACTCATCAAGAAAAAAAAGAGAACACAAATAAATAAAATCATAAATAAAAGAAGAGAAACAGTGACACCAAAGAAATACAAAGGACTGTAATAAAATATTATGAGGCTTCTGGTCAAGAAGAAGGCATAGGTAGACACACTGCATTTCCCTCCACAAGTAAGAAGGGATACAACTACCTCAAATTAAAAACAACCAAAAGTTCCAGAAAATCAAGCTTCATGGAAGTCCAACAGACAAATATATAAAGAAATACTCATCCAGAGAGGTGCAAAGCTCTATCTAAGACACAGAAGCAAACACAGGAGCCTATCAAGTTGAGGAGATGGAGAAGTATGGCCCAAAAGAGAGAGCAGATCAAGGTACCAGTGGGATAACTAAGTTATGAGGAGAAAGCCAACATAACAGATGAGATAACCAACCTGATAGATGCAGAGTTCAAAATACTGGTGATAAAGATGCTCACAGACTTGATAGATATGCTTGAGTATAACAAATGCAGAACAGAAGAAATGAAGGCTATGCTAAGTGAAATGGAGAAAAATCCACATGAAACCAGTGATGAAAGAAAGGAAGTTGGGATTCAAATCAATGATTTGGAACATAAGGGAACAATAAACAGTGAACCAGTACAGAATGCGGAAACAAGAATTGAAAAAAATGAGGAGAGGTTTAGGAACCTCTGGGGCAACTTTAAACGTCCTAACATCCAAATCACAGGGTTGTCAAAGGAGAAGAGGAAAAGCAAGAAATTGAAAACTTATGTGAAAAAATAATGAAGGAAAACTTCCCATATTTGGGGGAGGAAATGGACATATGGGTCCAGGAAACAGAGAGAGTCCCAAACAAACTAGACCCAAGGGGGATGACACCAAGACACATCATAATCAAAAATGCCAAAGGTTAAGGATAAAGAGAGAATCTTAAAAGCAGCAAGAGAGAAGAGGAGAGTTACCTACAAAGGGTTACCTATAAGATTGTCAGCCGATTTCTCAAAAGAAATTTTGCAGGCAAGAAGAGATTGGCAGGAAATATAAAAGTGATGAAAAACAAGGCCCTACAACCAAGGTTACTCTATCCAGCAAAGCTATTATTCAGAATGGAAGGGCAGAGTAAGTGCTTCCCAGACAAAGTAAAGCTGGAGGAGTTCATTATCACCAAGCCATTATTATATGAAATGTTAAAGGGACTTATTTAAGAAAAAGGAGATCAAAACAATGAACATTAAAATGAAAACAGTATAACAACTATCAACAGAAGCTAGGGAATGGAAACAAAGGTAAACTAAGCAGACAACTAGAGTGGGAATAGAATCATAGGTGTAGGGAGCAGGTAGGGGAAGATCAGCTGGGAGGGGGAAGGAGGGAGAGGGAGACAAGTGGTGCAGGAATTAAGAAGCATAGTAGGAGGGTGGGGAACAGACAGGGGGATGTTGAGGAGAGCTTTATGCACAACCCATGGACATGGACTAAGGGTGGCAGGCTGCTGGAGGGAAGGGGTTGCTGGGTGGAGGGGCACAAAGGGAAAAGAATTGGGACGACTGTAAGAGAATAATCAATAAAACATACAAAAATTAATAAAATCACAATGAGTCACCACCTCACATCAGTCAGAATGGTTATCATCAAATCAACAAACAGCAGGTGCTGGCAAGTATGTGGAGAAAGGGGAATACTTTTGCACTGTTGGTGGCAATGCAGATTGGTAGAAAGCAATATGAAGATACCTCAGAAACTTAAAAATGAAATTGCCTTTTGACCTAATAATTCTACTTCTGGGAATATAATCAAAGGAACCCAAAACATTAATTTGAAAGAATATAAACCCCTCTATATTTATTGCAGTATTATTTACAATCACTAAGATATGGAAGCAGCCCAAGTGTCCATCAATAGATGAGAGGATAAAACAACTATGGGACATTTACACAATAGAATACTACTCGCCCATTTAAAAGAAAAGAATTTTACCCTTTGTGACAGTATGAATGGACCTGTAGAACATTATGCTAAGTGAAATAAGCCAATTGGAAAAGACAAATAACATGATTTCACTCATATGTGGAATTTAATGAACACACTGAACTAACAAGCAAAATAGAGAGACTCACAGATAGAGACAGGTTGAGAGCTATAGGGGAGGTATTTAAGGATGGAGGGGTTGAACCGAAAGGAAAAAGGATTCAAATACATGGACAACAGTATGGTGATTGCAGGCAGTGTTGGTGAAAGAGAGAATAGGGGCCTAAATGGTGATGAAATAAAACACAATGAAAAGAACTATAAAAAAGAACACCACTTTTAATATTAAATACAAAGAGGAAAAGTACATGCAATCTTAGATATCCACACACGGACAAGAGTGTGATGATAGCTAAAGGGAAATGTTGGTGTGGCAAGGTGTAGGTGCACAAAGAGAAGAAAATGGAGACAAAAAGACTGTGCTTAGGGGGATGGGCACGTGATTCAGTGTGCAGATGATGTTTTATTGAATCGTACAATTGAAATCAGTATGGTTTTGTGGATTGATGCCACCCAATAAATTCAACTTAAAACAAATTGTTTTTAGCAGTCGACAGTATTTTTTACTCATCTGCCATATGTGAACAATTTTAAAATATAAGATATATAAAATGCAGTACAACCTTCATGTTTTTATAATTTTCACAAATTCTATATAAAATGTGTCATAAGACAACCTTATAAAGTAGGTAAAAATGGTATAGTCAAGGGCAAACAGATGAAATTAAGCATAAGACAAAAGAAAAAGAAAATTAATTAGTTTTATTTAAACTGAGATGCAAAGCATTTCCCTATGCTTTAAAGGACAATAATTCTGTGTTCAAAAAATTGGAAACTTTCTTAAAAATGCTTTCCATTCAGAGATAAACATTTTTCATTTGTCTTTCACATGAGTAAAATAAAATAATAAAAATTTTACTTTGTTTTTCCACTTCAAAAATCAATCCTGATATGTTCTTCTGTTGTAAATAACTGTGCTGTCAATATTCAGCAGCCAACTCATGAGGCAGCTGTAATTAGGAAAGAAACTGAATTTGGGTACTGACTACCCAGTGGTTTTCTAGTTGCCTATAAGAAATGCTTACTTTTGTTCAAAGCTATGACTTCATTATGAATCATCTACTTTCTTCCCCTGATGCTAAATAACTTCAAGTTATTAGTTTAATCGTTTGTATTTCATTTCAACATATCTTTTTAATTACAACTCTTATTCTCTGTATAGTGTTCACTTTTTTTTTAGTAAAAGTGGTTAGAAATAGCCATAAGCCAAGAAAAAGGCACTAAATTTTTTGAAGACTTCTATTTATCAATAATTCCAGCTTAGCTATATGATTTTAGAAGTGCCAAAGAAAGAATTATTATCAAACAGATTTTTTATAAAAAAAAAACTCATCTTGCTTATTTTCATTGCTTAGGAATTAGGCTAAATATTAGAAAAGAAGGCAAAAGTACAAGAAGAATAGAAGGATTGGACAGTTATGTTTCAACTTATGTTTTATTTTGATGAGGATATCTAAGATAGTATATTTTTTTGTATTTAATATTACAAGTGGCATTCTTTTTTATAGTTTATTTTTATTGTATTTTACCTCATCACCATTTAGCTCCCTATAGCCTCTTCCATCACCACCACTCTCCCCCTGCAGCCATCATATTGTTGTCCAGGTTTATAAGTCTTTTTTCCTTTTTGCTTGATCCATCCAACCCCTATACTTCCCCTGTCCTTGGCTGACATTCTCCTCTCCATCTATGAGTCTGTCTCTATTTTGCTTGTTAGTTGTTTGTTCATTAGATTTCACATATGAGTGAAATCATATGGTATTTGTCTTTCTATAACTGGCTTATTTTACTTAGCATAATTTTCTCCAGGTCCGTCCATAGTGTCTCAAAGGGTAAAATCTTCTTTTTCATGACTCAGTAATATTCCATCATGTAAATATCCCATAGTTGTTTTATCCACTCATTTACCGATAGACACTTGGGCTGCTTCCATAACTTGGTGATTGTAAATAACACTGCAATGAACACAGGAATGCTTATGTTCCTTCAAATTGGTGTTTTGGGTTCCTTAGAATATGTTTCCAGAAGTGGAATAACAATCAGAAGGCAACTCCATTTATAAGGTTCTGAGGTATCTCCACACTGCTTTCCATAGTGGCTGCACCAATCTGCATTCCCTCAAAGTGCACAAATTCTCCTTTCTCCACATCCTCACCAGCACTTGTTGCTTGTTGACTTATTTATTTATTTTTAAATATGTTTTATTGATTATACTGTTACAGTTGTCCCAATTTCCCTTTCCTCTGCTCCCCTCCACCCGGTGGCCCTCCTCCCTCCAGTTGTCCTCCCCTTTTAGTCCATGTCCATTGGTTGTGCATATAGTTATTCTCAACCTCTTCCTGTCTATTCCATTCCCTTCTACTATGCTTCTTAATTTCTGTACCATCTCCCTCCCTCTCCCCCTTCCCCTCCTGAGGACCTCACCCCAATATGTTTCCCATACCTATAGTTCTTTTTCCACTGTCATTGCTTATTTAGTTTGCCTTTGTTTCGATTCCCTAGCTTCTGTTGTTCGTTCTTCTGATGCAGTTTTCATTTTAATGTTCATAGTTTTGATCCTCCTTTTTCTAAACTAGTCCCTTTAACATCTCATATAACAGTGGTTTGGATCTAATGAACTCCTTCAGTTATACTTTGTTCTGGAAGCACTTTCTCTGCCCTTCTATTCTGAATGACAATTTCGCTGGATAGAGTATTCGTGGCTGTAGGTTTTGGATTTTCATTACTTTGATTATTTATTGCCAGTCCCTTCTTGCCTGCAGGGTCTCCCTTGAGAAGTCAGCTGATAGTCTAATTGGGACCCCTTTGTACATGATTCTTTTCTTCTCTCTTGCTGCTTTTAAGATTCTCTCTTTAACTTTAATTTTTGACAATTTGATTATAATGTGTCTTGGAGTGGTTCTCCCTGGGTTTAGTTTTTCTGGAACTCTCTGTGTTTTTTGGACCTGTAAGTCTATTTCCTTCCCCAAGTTTGGGAAGTTCTGCTTTATTATATTTTCACTTCATTTTTCAATTCCTAGTTCTTCTTCTTTGCCCTCTGGCAATCCCATAATTCGAATGTTCAATCTCTTATAGCTGTCGCAGAGGTTTCTGATCCTCTCCTCACTTTCCTTACTTTTTGTTTCCTCTTTCCACCTGGTTGACTGTTTCTTCCCTGTGTTTTGATTTGTTGATTTGATCTCTGGATTTTATTTCCTCACCACTTGTCTCGTATGTGTTTTTGTTCGTTTCAGTATGAGTGGCTTTCAATCATTCCTATTCTTGTTACAAATCTTTTATTAATTCTGTAAGCCACCTGATAACAATGGCCCTGAACTGAGCCTCTGACAGGTTTCTTATTTGTTCAGCTGTAAGATTCCTCATCTGGTGCCTGGTGAGCTGCGTCACCAGGATTTCTATAGTTGTCTGCCTCATTTTGACAGATTTGTGTATTGCTTTGCTTTCTGGGCAGGCTATAGGGGGCGGAGCCCCATGTACTCATCACTACCTGGCGACCGGTGGTGATCTGCAACCTTTTTCGCCGAGTTGTGGCGCTTTGAGTGGGGGCGGGGGTCCAAGATGGATTCCTGCTGTTATTCTCTGCTGGGAGACCGGGATCTGTCCTCCCGCCCTCTGGGCCTCACCGTCTGATGTAATGGAGGGGGCTGCCTTTCCCAGCGTTGGAGTCGTGAGCTGCCTGGGCTCAACTGCAGCTGGGATTGCTCCCCCTGCCCCTGTCCCTGCTGCTACCGCAAACAGCACCGCCCAATTTTGCTCCTCCTACCCATCTGATGAGCACCGATGGTTTATAACTTCGTATGTTGGGCTTCTGTGTAGTTTTATTTTCTGGAATTTTTAGTTATCTTTTTTTTTGAGGTAATTGTATTCTTTTTGAGTTGTAGAGGGAGACCTAGTGTGTCAGTCTAAGCCTCCATCTTGGCCGGAAGTCTCTGTTGATTTCTTAATGATAGTTATTCTAACAGACGTGATATGATATCTCACTGTGGTTTTATTTACATTTCTATGATGATAGTGACATTGAGCATCTTTCCATATGTCTATGAGCATTCGGTATGTCCTCTTTGGAGAAGTGTTTATTTACGTCCTTTGCCCATTTTTTATTTTTATTTACACACACACACACATATATATGTGTGTGTGTGTGTGTGTGTGTATTTTGGTATTAACTTTTGTAAGTTCTTTATAAATTTTGGATTTTAATCACTTATCAGATGTATTGGTGTATATGTTCTCCCATTCAGTGGGTTGTCTTTTTATTTTATTGATATTTTCCTTTGCTGTGTAAAGAATTTGTGGTTTGCGGTAGTCTCATTTGTTTATTTTCTTTTTTTTATCTTGCCTGGGGAGATATATCGGATAAAATATTGCTCTGAGCTACACCCGAGAGTGTGCTGCTTGTGTTTTCTTTTATGATTCTTATGGATTCTGATCTAATATTTAAGTCTTTCATTTATTTTGAATTTATTCTTGTGTGTGGTGTAAGAAGGTGGTCTGGTTTCAATTTTCTGCACATATCTGTCCAATTTTCCCACCACCATTTATTGAATAAACTATTTTTAGTCCATTGCATGTGTTTGATACCTCTTGTTAAATATTATTAATTGACTGTAAAGTTGTGGGTTTATTTCCAGGCTCTCTATTGTGTTCCATTTATCTATTTGTCTGTTTTCCTCCCAGTATCATGTTTTGTTTTGTTTTTTCTTTTACCATGACCTTATAGTACTGTTTCATATCAGGTAATGGGATTCCTTCAACTTTTTTCTTTCTCAGGATTGCTGTTGCTATGCGGGACATTTTGCGGTTTCATATATATTTTTGAAATATTTGTTCTGGTTCTATGAAATACATCTTTCGAATTTTGATAGGAATTGCATTGAATTTAATGATTTTTTGTAATATAAATATTTTAATGATGATAATTCTTCCTACACATGAACACAGTATGTGCTTCCTCTTATTTGTGTCTTCTTCAATTTCTTTCTTCAGTGTCACAATTTTCTGAGTACAGGTCTTTTACATGCTTGACTAGATTTATTTCTGGGTCTGTTTGTTTTCTAAGCAATTGTAAATGGAATTGTTTTATTAATATCTTTTCCTATTAGCTCTTTTTTGGCATATAAAAATGCAACTGATTTCTGGATATTAATTTTGTGTCCTGCCAATTTGCTGAATTCATTTATCTTTTCTCATTTGAATGCTTTTTATTTCTTCTTCTTGTCTGATTTATGTGACTAGGACTTCCAGTACTATGTCGAATAAAAGAGGTGAAAGTAGACACCCCTGTCTTGTTTGAATCTTAATGGGAATGCCTGTAGGCTATGACCATTGAGTATGCGTTTGTCCTATATGGCCTTTTTATGTTTACATATGTTACTTCAATTCCCAGTTTTCTGAAAGTTTTATAATGTATGGGTGCTGGATTTTATCAAATGCTTTTTCTGCATCTATTGATATGATAATGTGGTTTTATCTTTCATTTTGTTCACATGGGGTATCACATTTATTGCTTTGTGAATGTTGTACCAACGTTGCATTCCCAGAATAAATCCCACTAGATCATGGTTAGGACTTTTTGATGCATGGTTGTTTGCTAATATTTTGCTAATATTTTGTTAAGAATTTTGGCATCTATGTTCATCATAGATATTGGCCTATAATTTTCTTTTTTGTAGTGTCATTATCTGGTTTCAGAAAAGGAATAATGCTAGCCTATAAAATTTGTTTGGGAGCCTTCTTTCCTATTGAATTTTTTGAAATAATTTGAGAAAGAAGATGATGGTTCTTGAAATGTTTGTTAAAATTCACTTATGAAGCCATCTGGTCCAGATCTTTTGTTTATTGGGAGTGTTTGAATAGTTTTTGTATTTTATTAGTTGTAATCTGTCTACTCAGATTCTCTAATTCTTCCTGATATAGTTTTGGAATATTGTACATATCTAAGAACTTGTCTATTTCATTCAGGTTGTCCAGTTTGTTAGCATATAATTATTCATGGTATTTTCTAACAATTCTTTGTTGTTTTTGTTTTCATTTTTGTTTTGTTTTATGTGTCAGTTGTTATTTCTGCTCTTTCATTTTTGATTTTATTTGGGTCCTCTCACTTTTTTCTTGATGAGTTTGGTTAAAGGCTTTCAATCATGTTTATCTTTACACAGAACCAGCTCTTGGATTCATTAATTGTTTGTATCATTTTAGACTCTATTTTGTTTATTTCTGCTCTGATCTTTATTATTTCCTTCCCTTTATTCACTTTGGGTTTTCTTTGTTGTTCTCTTTTCATTTACTTTAAGTGTTAATTTACATTGTTTATTTGACCTTTTTCCTGTTTTTTTTTTTTTTTTTTAGATAGACCTGTAATGCTAAGAATTTCCCTCTTACAATTGTTTTTTCTCTGTCTCACAGTTTTTGGATTGTTGTGTCCTCATTTTCACTTGTTTCAATGCACGTTTTGATTTCTTCTTTGATGAATTTCATTGTTGGCCCACTCATTGTTTAATAGCATGTTATTTTACATCTGAGAAGATTGCGGCAGAGTACATAGCAGTGTTGTCTGCTTGCTCCCATCACAGAAGAACTTAGAGTACAAACACAGAGAGGAGTGACTGACTTTGGATTTTAGATAGCACGAACAGGGACAGGAGTGTGGGAGTGGTGTGAAAGAGGGCAGAAAGCTTGGCCCGTACTCTGCTGCATCACAACGGAAAGGGGCAGCTGCAACTGGCTTCTTCACCACGATCTTCTTAGAAACTTCCCCCTGCCTTAGGCCCTTGGACCAGCAAAGTCCCAGAGGGAGTAAATGAGAAGGTTTTGTTGAAAGAATCAGAGGCATGGGAAGACAATGAACAGCCCAAACTGTTAGAAACTGTATCAACTGAGTCTAAGTGGTGACCCTCTGAGCTGGCAATACTGGCCTGAAAAACCCATGCCCTAGGTGCTTGCATCACTGCTCCACAAAACAAAAAAACAGAACTGAGCCATGGAGAGGCTCAGCTGTGGCAGAAACGCAGATTCATTAGGAAACCCAAGCAGGCAAGTAGTACACACAGGTGCAGAACAAGGCACTCCCAGCCAGTGCAACAGCTGGGAGGCAACACAGAAACTTTTTTGGAGGAGGAGAGGAGATAGGACCGGAGGCTGGGCAGGGACTAGGGGCTTTCACACTGGCTTGCCAGCAGAACAGCATTGCTAGACAAGCTTGAGGAGTTCTGGAGGGTGCCACAGGACAAGTGGGGAGAGACCCAACTCAGTGAAGCTCACAGCAAGGAGAGGCAGTAGGCCAACATGTTAGAGAATAGCAGCCTCAGAATCCAGCTAGATCTCCTCACAGCCAGCCAGCCAGAAAAGAAGACTTGAAACCCATGGAATTTTGACAAGGAGTGGAACCAGGAAAAGAAGGACAGTGCCTAAAGGTTGTACTGGAGGAAAAAAATCTTTCTTTAATCTGTTTCTTACCTTCTCTGCCACCTATTCTTCTTCTTTAATTTCTTTTTTTGTTTGTCAGTTTAGTTTATCCTCCCTCACACACTAAATATATAGCATATTACTGTTATATAAACCTAATACTATACACGTCTACTTTCTCACTTCATTCTGTGTTCTTCCCTCCCTTTTTCAACATACATTGTAAATACTACTTATTGTCTTGACCCTACTTGTTACTACTATTATTCTACCATCTTCTCTCTCAAAAATCATCAGTCTATCAGTTAAAACAATTCATATCAGATTTCATATAGTGTAATAGTCTGAACTTTTTTACATCTATATTAATACTGGCTCATTTGTTAAAGATAGTGTGATTGCGGGTAGGGGATATTTTGGAGGGTGTGGGTATCTTGCCTGGGTTGTGTGTTTACGTTTAACAGCATCTCCACAAAAGAACTCAAGACAAGGTGGGCAGAGTGACTCTCAATCAACTAGCTAGAGGGAAGGTTCCACCAAAGAAAACTAAAATATAACCAGACAGCTTAAACAAATGACATAAATGGCATACTAAGACCATCAAGCTCAGGAGATCAAAGAGATTGCACCACCAAATCCTCCAGGTCTTCTATACAGAAACTCATACCACAAGGCAGGAAATCAAAGCAGCCAAATCTAAGAAACAAAAACAAACAAGAAGCGTACAACATAGGGAAAAACAGAAACAACCTCCTAATGAAAGGAAAAGAGAAATCCCCAGAAAGATATAGATGGAACAGAGGCAAGCAAACTATCAGACGTGGAATTCTAAAGAATGGTTACAAGGAAGCACAATGAACATAACAAACTCAGAGAAAACTACAACAAACTTCGGGGGAATTACAAAGAACTCCAGAGAAGTTACAAGGAACTTATGGAGAACTACAGCATCATTAAAATAGGACAGAAAAACTATCAATAAAACACAGGAGGAAATAAAAAATACCATTTTTGAATGAAAGAACACAGTAGAATCAATCAAAAGCAGGCTAAGCAAAGCAGAGGATTGGATCAGTGAGTTGGAGCAAAATGTAGAAAAAATTTCGAGACAATACAACAAAATAAAATAAGATTGAAAAAATATGAACAAGATGTAAGGAGACTACAGGATAGCATGAGAAGAAATAATATCAGGATCATCAGAATAAGAGAGGGAGAAGAAGAGAAACGAGGAACAGAAAAGCTGATAGAAGAAATAATTACAGAAATTTTCCCAACCTGATGAGAGAAAAAGTTATGGAAGTTCAAGATGCACAGAGGTGCCAATGAAGAGGAGCCAAAAAAAAAAAAAAAAAAAAAAAAACCCACTCCAAGGCACATCATAATTAAAATGGCAACATTCAAAGACAAAGAGAGAATCCTAAAGGCAACAAGAGAAAAATAGCAAATAACATACAAGGGAGCTGAGATAAGGCTATCGATAGATTTATCAACAGAAACACTACAAGCCAGAAGGGAATGATCAAAAATATTTCAAGCAATGAAGAACTAAGGCCTACAACCAAGAATACTCTACCCAGCAAGGCTTTCATTCAAAATGGAAGACAAAATAAAAAGTTTCACAGACAAAGGAATACTAAAAGAATACATCTCCACCAAACCAGCATTGCAAGAGAGTCTAAAGAGAATGTTTTAATAAAAAGAATAAATAAAAGAGGAGGGGAACACAGGTACAAAGGGAAATGAATAAATACATGTCAATAATAACCTTAAATGTAAATGAATTAAATGCTCCAATTAAAAGACATAGGGTAACGGCATGGATAAGAAAACAGGTCCCACATATTTGCTGTCTACAAGAAATAGACCTCAAAACAAAAGATTTACATAGACTGAAAGTAAAGGGATATAAAAAAGTATTCCAAGCAAATGGACATGAAAAAAAAAGCTGGGATAGCAGGCCTCATATCAGACAAAACGGATTTCAAAACAAGGGCAATAAAAAGAGACAAAGAAGAACATTTCATAATACTTAAGAGAATAATCCATCAAGAAGATATAACACTGATAAACATATATGCACCCAACATAGGAGCACCCAAATACATAAAGCAAATATTAGAAGACCACAAGAAGGATATTAATAGCAACACACTCATAGTAGGGGATTTAGCACTCCATTATCAACAATAGACAGATCTTCGAAGCAAAGAAACACCAAGGATATAAAGGCATTGAACAACACACTAAACCACATGGACTTAACTGATATATATATATAACTTTCCACCCCAAAGAAGCAAAATATACATTCTTTTCAAATGCACATTGTACATTTTCAAAGATAGACCACACGATTGGACACAAAACAAGCCTCAACAAATTCAAAAAAGTTGAAATCATAGCAAGCATCTTTTCAGACGACAATGCCTTGAAACTAAAAATCAACCTCAGAGAAAAAAAATCAAAGACATCCAAACTCATGGAGAATGAATAACATGCTATTAAATAATGAATGGGTTAACAATTACATCTAAGAAGAAATCAAGAAATTTCTGGAAGCTAGTGATAATAAACACACAACATCCCAAAACCTATGGGACACAGCAAAAGCAGTCCTGAGAGGGAAGTTCATAGCAATACAGGCATATCTGAAAAACATAGAAGAATCTCAAATAAAAAATCTAACCCTGCAGCTACAAGAACTAGAACAACAACAACAAACAAAGCCCAGGGCAAGAAGAAGGAAGAAATAATCAAGATCAGAGCAGAATTAAATGACATAGAGACTAAACAAACAATTCAAAAGATCAACAAAACTAGGAGATGGTTCTTTGAAAAAATAAACAGAATGGACAAGCCTTTAGCCAGGCTCACCAAGAAAAAAGAGAGAGAAGGCCCAAATAAACAAAACCAGAAACGAAAAAGGAGAAATCACGACTGATACCACAGAAATACAAACGATTGTAAAAAATTACTACAAACAACTGTATGGCAAAAAATTTGACAACCTAGCAAAAATGGACAAATTTCTAGAAACATATAATCTTCCAAAACTGAATCAAGAAGAAGTGGAAAGTCTCAACAGACCAATAACAAAGAAGGAAATTGAAACAGTAATCCAAAATTTCCCGGCACACAAAAGCCCTCGACCAGATGGCTTCACAGGCAAATTTTACAAAACATTTAGGGAAAAACTAACTCCTACCATCTTCAAAATATCCCCAGTAATCCAAGAAGAGGGAAAAATTCCAAACTTTTTCTATGAAGCCTGTATTACTCTAATTCCAAAACAAGGTCAAAACACAACAAAGAACGGAAACTACAGGCCAATATCACTGATGAACATAGATGCTAAAATTCTCAATAAAATATTGGCAAACAGGATCTAGCAATACATCAAAAAGGTCATATACCATGATCAAGTGGTATACATTCCAGGGATGCAAGGATGGTTTAATATTCATAAATCAAGAAACATAATACATGACCTAAACAAAATGAAAGACAAATACCACATGATCATATCAATAGATGCAGAAAAAGTATTTGATAAAGTACAACACCCATTTATGATGAAAACACTCAGCAAAATGGAAATAGAGGGAGCATACCTTAACATAATTAAGGCTATATATGAGAAGCCTGAGGCCAACATCATACTCAATGGACAAAAACTGAAAGCATTCCCCCTGAAATCAGGAACAAGACAAGGCTGTCCACTCTCTCCACTCCTATTCAACATAGTGTTGGAAGTCCTAGCCACAACAATCGGATGAGAAAAATAAATAAAAGGCATTCAAATAGAAAATGAGGAAGTAAAACTATCATTATATGTAGATGACATGATAGTATAAACTCCACTAAAAGACAACTTGATATAATAAGTGAATTTTGCAAAATAACAGGGTACAAAATAAAATATCAGAGACAGAGACAAAAGAGAAAATACCATTTACTCTAGCAACAAGAAAAATAAAATACCAAAGAATAAGCTTAACCAAAGAGATGAAAGACCTGTGGTCTGAAAATTACGTAACATTGAAGAAAAAAATTAAGGAAGATACAAATAAATGGAAGCAAATACTATGTTCTTGGATGGGAAGAATCAACATCATCAAAATGGCCATACTACCCAAAGCAATTTACAGATTCAGTGCAATCCTATTAAAATACCAATGACATATTTCACTGACCTAGAACAAATACTCCAAAAATTAATATGGAAGCAAAAAAGACCCGAATAGCAAAAGATGAAAGAACACAACAGGAGGAATCACAATACCAGACATCAAACAATAGTATAAAGCCACTGTGATCAAAACAGTCTGGTACTGGCATAAGAACAGACATATAGATCAATGGAACAGAATAGAGTCCAGAAGTGAATCCAGGAATATCGTCGGCAGCCGTCCATCTCGAGAGACGATGGTGTAGCTTCTTAAGAGTCTATCTGCACTGCCGAGAATGGCTGTGCAGTCCGACTCGGGAGTGACACGGTATCTGTCTCCTCCCGTGTTGAATCGACATCTTGCGATGACGCTGGAGTGTCCTCTCCAGTGAAGCTGAAGCTACAGAGCCTGGGCAGGGTGATATGGAGGGTCTGCTGTTGCCCATGCAGCAGACCCCCCCTCTCTTCGCAGCTGAAGGGTTCAAGGGAAAGACGGAGTCAATACAGCTTGGCTTCAGGTGCGCCAGGAATATACGATCAACTAATATTTGATAAAGGAGGAAGGAACATAAAATGGAGTGAGAAGAGCCTCTTTAACAAATGGTGCTGGGAGAACTGGAGAATGATGTGCAAAGAAAGGAAACTAGACCACTAACTTACACCAACCACCAGAATAAACTCAAGATGGATCAAAGACTTAAATGTAAATCACGACACCATAAAAGTTCTAGAGGAAAATATAGTCAGGAAAGTTTAAGATATCCCATGTAGCAATATTTTCACCAATACATCTCCTAAGGCAAGGGAAATAAAGGAAAGAATAATTAAATGGGGCTACATCAAACTAAAGAGTTTCTGCTCAACAAAAGAAAACATCAACAAGATCAAAAGGAAACCAACCATATGGGAAAATATATTTGCTAATGATACCTCAGATGAGGAATTGATCTCTGAAATATATGAAGAACTTACACATCTCAACACCAAGAAGATAAACAGCCCAATTAAAAAATGGGCAAAGGTCCTGAACAAACACTTCTCCAAGGAGGATACACAGAGGATCTATTGACATATGAAAGAATGCTCAACATCACTAGCCATCAGAGAGATGCAAATAAAAACTACAATTAGATACCATATTACACCAGTCAGTATGGCCATTATCAACAAATCAACAAATAACAAGTGCTGGCAAGGATGTGGAGAAACGGGACCCTACTGCACTGTTGGTGGGAATGCAGACTGGTGCAGCCACTATGAAAAACAGTATGGAATTACCTCAAAAAACTAAAAATGGAACTGCCTTTTGAACCAGTGATTCCACTGCTAGGACTATACCCAAAGAATCCTGAAACAAATTTAAAGAACCTATGCACCTCTATGTTCACAGCTGCGCTTTTTACAATTGCCAAGTGCTGGAAACAGCCTAAGTGTCCATCTGTAGATGAGTGGATTAAAGTGCTGTGGCACATTTACACAATGGAATACTATGCAGCAGAAAGAATGAAGGAACTCCTATCGTTTGTGACAACATGGATGAAACTGGAAAGAATTATGCTTAGTAAAATAAGCCAGGCAATGAAAGAAAAATGGAGTCTAATGAACAACACAAACAAATAAACAAAATTGAACAAGGAACAGATTAACAGTTATCAGGGAGGAGAGTAGTGGTAAATAGGAGAAGAGTCTAGTAAAGGAACTAATATAAATAACCCATGGATGAACAATAGGGTGTGGAATGACTGTGGGAGAATGGGTGGGCTGGGTGGGGAAGAAAAATGGGGGGGGGGGGAATGGGACAACTGTAATAGACAAACAATAAAATTACATTAAAAAAAACAAAAAGATAAACTTAAAGCCGTAGAAAATAATATGACACGTGGATGTAAAAGGTTTTCATTTTCAACATCTATGATTTTGGAGATTCAATCTTGTCACAATTACACAATTGTATTCTTGGGACCACAAACTACCTGGACTAACTATTGTGTTTCATAATGCTAATGTTACTGAGCAAATGGGAGTTCTTTCACGTGGCACCTTGGTGTAAAACCCAACAATTAGTGTTAAATAAAATGGGTTTTTATTTACAATATTCCAATCTGGAGATGGCTATGAACACTTCAACTCAAAGCTCTGTTCTACCACGGGACCCAATACTTCCCTTTTCCCCCAAAAAGCTATTAAGCCAAAAACACTCCCAGAAGTTCCTCTTTCCTTATTCGTCAACTTTCTTCTTCAGGATCTGGGATATGATGTATTCAGCTTTATTATTAGTCAAGGATGTCATTGGCCTCCTTATAATAGTCTAGGATGTCATCAGCCTCCTTATAATAGTCCAGAAAAGCATGTCCCATGTTGCACTGGATTATGGTAAATCCAGTAAAAGCACAAGTTCAAGAGAGTCCTCTTCACATATAAGAGTTTAGAAAGTCCAAAAGTCCAGGTGTGCAAGGCAGAGTCCTCAGTGTCTTGGAGTCTGCTGAAGTTGGCACAATTAAAGCAGCAGCATGCTTTCTTACTAGTTTATGTCCCATAGCCAATTTATCCCTATGAGCTGCATAGCTGTTCCTTCCTTCTCATAGACCACATGGCCCTCTTTCTACCTCCTTACAAACTTCATTAGCATTCTCCCTTTTCCAAACTGCATGTTTTTTTCTCCTGCTTAATGGCTGCTGCCTTATTTTTAAATACCTGACTGCAGCCTGTGATGCAATGGGTGTGCTAATTGGTTCTGACCATTAGTAGAATATTTTGCAGGCCCCATAGCTCTTTTGTCATCGTTCTATAACTAAAATCCCTCCCATCTCCTTGTGGCCATGGAATGACCAAAGCTATTCATGTAACTAAGACAGTAGCTAACCACCATAGATATGCAAAGGCATCTCTTAGGAAAAATGGCTGTGCTCCACTGAGTCTTATCCCTCAAATTTTGGGGCTGGCCTTCTTTCACCCTGTAGTACTAAAGTACCTTTTCTACTACTAATAATCATCGCATGTTTCATTTATCAAGTGCTTCCTATACATTAGAAATTTTAGATATTATTTTTAATTTTTCTAACAACTGTAACTAAGTAAATATTATAATGCTCTGTTTTAGTTGAAGTCAACACAAAGATATGAGGGATAGACTGGAATTTGAATACACAACCACATGATTTTAAAAGTGTTTGTTGTACTTTCAGGCAAAAGTTAAGTGAGTGAAGAGAACTTCTGCTAAAGCATAAACAGACAGTTCATACAACGTTTTCATTTTATGTAAGATCACCTCCAGATATGCTCATTGGAATGACTTGTGCCTGTGTGATAGAGCGCAAAAAATGGCTCAATTCTTCACCTCCTTCAAATCCATACCTTTTCCATATATTTTTGCAGTGCTCTCCCACTGTGAACAAGGGAATACACCCTGCCCCATGACACTCAATCATGAGTCCAATGAATCATGAGGCTTTTCACAGGCTTGCTCTTAGAGTGTGCTTATTCTTGTGCTTCTGATGTTGGCCTGCCAAGAGCCCCAGCTTTTCTGGGGAAGATGAAAGAAGACACATGGAGCAGAGCTGAGTCACCTTAGTTGCTCCAGCTGACAACCAGCCAATCCCAGACATATGAGTGAACACAGTCAAGGCCAGCCAAGATGCCTAGCTAACCACAAACAGACCAAAAATGTGTGATCAGTAAATTCAGTGCTATGTGTCATTGAAGTTTTGGGGTTGTTTTTAATGCAGCATCATTGTGACAATCAATAACTAAAACATCTAAAGTCAATTGGTGTATAAGGGAGGGTGGGGTGATATCCTTAGAAACCCTTAATAGCATCATTCCTACCTTCAGCTCTTTATGCACATGATTTCCTTTAAGGTGCATCTTCTAGAATCATGGCACAAACTAAATTCCAGACTTAGCTGTCTCATTGGAGAACTCTAACTTAACATGTTCAAATCAGAACTCTTGTTCCATCTCCACCTGCCTGCAAAATCACTCTTCCTCAGTATTATGCATTTCAGTAAATGACACCATCATTGACCTGTTTACTCAGAACAATACTAATCACTTTGAATTCCTTTTGTTCACAGCCGGTGCTCAAATCATCAGTAAGTCCCTCTGACTCTGTCTTTCAGATGTTCTCTACATTCAATCCTCTTCTATGCTCTGCTATCTTCTTTCCCTAAGTGACTTCAGTACATTCTAACTGGTATTCCACTCTTGCCTTGATACAATTAATTATCCTCACCACAAATACAACAATCTTCACTAAATCATAAATTATATAACATTACTCCTCAAAGTCCTTCATATGCAAAGCCATTAGTGTGGCCTATGAAATATTGCATGACCTCTTCCCCAATCCCCATCCATATTTCTATCTCCACTTCCACATCACCTACTTAACCTGACTGCTTGGTTACTGTTGTATTAAATGTGGCGAGGAAGCAGAAGTAATTCCAGCAAGGAGCATGAGTCAGTTGGAGGGCTGATGCACTCTCTGGCTGGTCAGCGATGAGCTGCGAAGAGACCTCTTCTTTTATTGAGTTTTGCAAGTTTAGAAATCAATAGGGAGGGTAAGGAATGAGCTCACAGGTACATTCCGATATTGATTACAATATACAATTACTTACTTGGTGTTGTGGAGCAAGTGCGAGAACCAAATGGTCGGAGACAATCAAATTAGAATTTAAAGAGCCTTTATTAGCTGACCAGCGACTGCCCACCTGTCCACAAGCCGGACTTAGGTGGACAGCCCTGACCTTAGGGATTGGGGGATTTATAAAGCATTTCAGGTGCAGGAACTTGGACAGAAATACAGCTTGTGTAAGCAAAAATAATTTTCCCACTGTTCCCCAGGTCATTGCTCAAAGGAATCAGTTACTGCTATTCTCTAAGTCATTGCTCAAAGGAATAGGTCACTGCTCAAAAGAGGAACAGTTAGGTCAAGTTCCTTGTTCTGCTTGGTCAGAGCATGCAACCACAGGGGTCTGGTTCCTGGGACCCAAGTTCAGCTGATTACCCTACTGGCTGGACATCTAAGAAATACCCTTTAACACTTGGGATTAAAACAAAAGGAGGTTAATATATAAACTATGAAGAATGATTTCTATCAAAAACAAAAAATAGGAATTCAATCATCTATTCTTTTAAAACTATGGGAATGGCCACATTGTTCCTTAAACATTAACAGAAAGCACACAGGGTTAAACACTACCTGTTCTTGGCTTTGTTTGGTTTCCTTGGCAACATCAGGGAAGATGGAGTACTCTGCAAGATTCCTTTTAAGTCACAGAATGTCTTGAAACCCTGAGCCTGATCAGTCAAAGACTGTCAGCACCAGCGAGTCCAGCTCACCAGCTTGGGTCATAGAGCACCTGGACCAAGAGGCATGAGGGCGTGCCTTAGTTTAGGAACCTTGATTTCCAGCATCAGGTTACTAGGTGCTAAGATGTTGGCTTCTTGCTGTATGTCAAGTGTATGCATATCAAACTTGTTCCCACGTCAGGGTATTTGCATTTGCAATTTTCTCTTCCTAGAAAGAACTGTATTCAAGTATGTGCTTGACTAATTCACTTACTTCAATCAGGTCTCTACTTAAATGCCCCTACTTAAGAGAATTGTCCCCTGATGACTTTTAATTAAAATAACAACATGTACCATATACCCATATTCTCAATTACTTTTAATTTTATGAAGTCAGGAATTTTATATTGTTCAATACTGTAAGTCCAAGCCCTAAAATAGTATATCTCTCAATATAGCTACTCAGTAAATAATAGCTGAATAAATGTATGAATGGTAACTAGTACAGAAATTTCCCCAGTAGATGCTGTCCATGGCCAATGCTCATGCTCAAGAACAATCTGTGTTTTCCTCCATAATAGTGGATTAGTATACCTCTTTTCTACCACAATAGTTAGAATCAATCCGAGGGAAAAATAAATAAAAATTAAAAACAAAACAAAACAATGAACTCTACTGGCCTCTATGTTAAGTGTATCTTCATGTTAAGGTCATTGAAGATTAGAGTAGGCTGTTACAGGGCACGGACCCACATACAATAGAAGTCAAAGAAATCAGGGCTGTGGTTTTTCAGTATTTGAAGGTTTCCATGGGAACAACATAATTCTGTGTTCTGTTTAGAAGCTTAAAAGAAATCACTGCTGTAACATATCACATGATAATTCAGAAGATAAAAGCCTTAAAAAATTAAAGGTCAGAGAAGAATGGAATTAGTAAATTAACAACACATTACACAGGGGAACAATTTTTAACATAATTCCTGTTGAGTTCAATTTTTAAGCTATTTTAGACTTAAATAATCATGCTAATTTCAAAACTGCAGTTAATTTTCTTCTATCACATTAAGTTTTTCTCTGCAGCTTATCTTAACGTGACCACTCTAGGTCGGATTGAGCCTGGATAGAGAGAAACACTAGCGCTCTCCTATTGGCTGAGAGCAAATCTCCCTTGAGTGGGGAGTGGTGGAGGATGACCTTGGAGACCAGCGACAAGTTCATACTTGTCTAGGCTATTCAGTTACACGTGAGACAATGTGGTGAGAGGTAGTGTGCTGCTCTATAGAGTGAATCATATTACAAAGTGTAGTCCGAGGTCTTGCCTGTATACAGGAGTTAGCAGAATTTATTATTTTATTTACATATGTACTTATTTCCTTTCTTTCAGATCATGTCTGCTTCTGCTATTTCTTGTCATAAGTGCCTAAACATACTCTTATTTTTTTGTTATATCTGTGGCCATTTCACCATTTCCAGTCTAAGGACAAATATCAGAGCATTTTTCAGGCAAGCTTATTTTGCATATTTTATTATTATTTTTTAATGTGTTTTATTTATTACAGTGTTACATTTGTTCCAATTTCCCTTACCTCTGCTCCCCTCCACCCGCTGGCCCCCCTCCCTCCCCTTGCCCCCCCCTTTTAGTCCATGTCCATTGGTTGTGCATATAGTTCTTCTCAACCTCTCTCTGTCTATTCCATTCCCTCCTACGATGTTTCTTAATTCTTATACCATCTCCCTCCCTCTCCCCCTTCCCCTTCCCTGCTGACTTCCCCCCAATATGCTCCCCATACCTATAGTTCTTTTTCCGCTCTCATTGCCTATTTAGTTAGCCTTTGTTTCAATTCCCTAGCTTCTGTTGTTGTTTCTTGTGATGTAGTTTTCATTTTAGTGTTCATAGTTTTGATCCTCCTTTTTCTAAACCAGTCCTTTTAACATCTCATATAACAGTGGTTTGGATCTAATGAACTCTTTCAGTTTTATTTTGTCCTGGAAACACGTTCTCTGCCCTTCTATTCTGAATGACAGCTTCGCTGGATAAAGTATTCGTGGTTGTAGGTTTTAGTTTTTCATTACTTTGAATATTTCTTGCCAGTCCCTTCTTATCTGCAGGGTCTCCCTTGAGAAGTCAGCTGATAGTCTAATTGGGACCCCTTTGTACATGATTCTTTTCTTCTCTCTTGCTGCTTTTAAGATTCTCTCTTTATCTTTAACTCTTGACATTTTGATTATAATGTGTCTTGGAGTGGTTCTCCCTGGGTCCAGTTGTTTTGGAACTCTCTGTGCTTCCTGGAATTGTAAGTCTATTTCCTTCCCCAAGTTTGGGAAGTTCTGCTTTATCATATTTTCACTTAATTTTTCAATTTCTAGTTCTTCTTCTTCGCCCTCTGGCAATCCTATGATCCGTATATTCGATCTCTTATAGCTGTCCCAGAGGTTTCTGATCCTCTCATCATTTTCCTTGCTTCCCATTTCCTCTCTCTGCACTGGTTGACTGTTTGTTCCTTCTCTATGTTCCGGTTCATTGATTTGAACTCTGGATTTTATTTCCTCACCATCTGTCTCATATGTGGTTTTATTCCTTTCAGTATGAGTGTTTTTCAATTCTTTCTCATCTTTTTCCAGATCTTTTGTTAATTCTGTAAGCCACCTGATAACAATGGCCCTGAACTGAGCCTCTGACAGGTTTCTTATTTGTTCATCTGTCAGGTTCTTCATCTGTTGCCTGGTGAGCTGCGCCACTGGGATTTCTATAGTTGTCTGCCTCATTTTGACAGGTGCGTTTTGTTTTCTTGGGCCAGCTATAGGGGGCAGTGTCTGTGTACTCATCACAACCCAGAGACCGGTGGCGATCCGCAACCTTTTTTGCCGCGCTTTGGCGCTTTGTCGTCACAACCCAGTGACCAGCGATGGTCCAGCAACCTTTCTCGCTGCACTGTGGCACTTTGTCGTCCCTGCCCAGCGACCAGTGGCGATCCGCAACCTATTTCACAGCGCTGTGGCGCTTTGTGTGGGGACGGGGGTCCAAGATGGATTCCTGCAGTTATTCTGCTAGGAGACCGGGATCCATCCTCCCGCCCTCTGGGTCTCACTGTTCGAGGTGATGCGGTAGTTGCTTTTCCCAGCGTTGGGGTCGCAAGCTGCCAGGGTTATACTGCAGCTGAGATTGCTCTCCCTGCTGCTGTCCCTGGTGCTACAGCAAAGAGCACCACCCCCTTTCGCTCTTCTTGCCTGCCCAAAGGGCACCGCTGGTTTATAACTTCATACGTTAGGCTTCCGTGTAGCTTTATTTTCTGGAATTTCTAGTTATCTTTTGTTTTGAAGTAGTTGTATTCCTCTCTAGTTGTAGAAGGAAACTGAGCGTGTCCGTCTAAGCCTCCGTCTTGGACGGAACTCTTATTTTGCATATTTTAAAGTAAAACTTGATAATCAAGGTAAGTCTTGGGCCCCTCACAAGGTGTGCAAGCAGCATGCCAAGAGTTTATGGATGTGGATGAAGAAAACATGTAATCAATTGCCATTTGATATACTCATGGTTTGGCAAGAGCCCAGAGATCATTCAAGTGACTTTTACTTCTGAATAGTGAAAGAGTCAGGATATAACAAAAAAAAAAAATAGATGTAAAATAGCATATCCTAGTCTACCATCAGCTATACATACACCCAGTGCCTCATTCTGCTGAAATCCCAGTGAGAGTTTTCATTGAACTACCCTCTTATGAAAAACAAAAGTAAGGTGAAGAACTAAGTGACAGCAATGATGAAGATTTTGAAATTGAAGATGACTCAGTTCCTAGGGATTTTATCAGCATGAGTTAATGATTGGGCACAAGATTTGGGACCAGCCAAAAAGGCTTCAGAACTCTTAGCATCAAGGGACTTCTGGCCAAAATGGAGGCATAGACAGGCTGTATCTCCCTTCACAACTAAGAAAGAATACAACTACCTCAAAACTAGGAACAACCAAAAGTTCCAGAAAACCAAACTGCATGGGAGTTCAGCAAACAAAGCTATAAAAAAGAAATACTCATTCAGACAGGTAGAAAGGGCAGAGCTGTGGTGGAGAGGATGCGGTGTGATGGCAGCAGGGTGGTGGCAGCAGCGGCAGCAGCGGCAGCAGTGGCAGGCCGGCAGAAGGAGCCACACATTTTAAAAAGTCAGGAGGGACACTTGGGGAGCATTCCCAGCTCCTCACCAGACATCACAGCTCACAGTCCCAGCACCGGAGAAAATCAAGCCTCATTGTTTCTGACTATGGAGACCAGTGGGGGTTGAGGTGCAGGCAGAAACTGCCAGTCTCAGCAAAGTCCGCTTGTTTAAAGGGCCCCCATGGTCCTAGAATATCCGCAGATGCACCCACTCTGGGAACAATGAACAGGGCAACAGCTAGAGGAGCACCAGCCTAGTGTGGAAGTGGGAGAGGTGTCTAGAAAAGGGGCGAGTGCTGCCAGGCAGCATTGTTCCCTCTTGGACACCTCCCCCACATGCAGCACCACAATGTGGTGAAACAGGTCACCCTGTACTGACAAATCCCTATGGCTCTGGCCCTGACAACATAATGGGAGCAACCGCTCTACCTGGGATGCGGAGGCAAACAAATACAGAAGCCATTCAGAATGAGGAGACAGAGAAGTATGGTCCAAAAGGGGGAATGGATCAAGGTTGAAGTGGGAGAAGTAAGCGACAAGGAGATAGCCAACCTCACAGATGAGGAGATAGACAACCTAACGGATGCAGAATTCAAAACACTTGTCATAAAGATGCTCACAGGCTTGACAGATATACTTGAGTAAGGCAAATGCACAAGAGAAGAAGTGAAGGCTATGCTATGCTAAGTGAAACAAAGGAAAATTCACACAAAACCAATGGTGAAGGGAAGAAAACTGGGATTCAAATCAATGATTTGGAATATAAGGAAGGAAAAAACAGTCAACCAGTGCAGAATGAGGAAGCAAGAATTGAAAAAAATGAGGAAAACTTCCCAAATTTTGTGAAGGAGATGGACATATAGGTCTGGTAAGCACGAAGAGTCCTGGGGGAGCTGGACCCAGAGGGGACTACACCAGGATGCATCATGATTGAGATGCCAAAGGTTAAAGATAAAGAGAGAGTCCTGGTGGCAGCAAGAAAGAGGCAAAGATTTGCCTACAGGAGGGTGCCCATAGGACTATCAGCTCATTTCTCAGAGGACACTTTGCAGGCAGGAAGGGACTGGGAAGCATTATTCAATGTGATGAAAAGCAAACTACAACCAAGATTACTCTATCCAGAAAAGATGTCATTTGGAATGTAAGGGTAGATGAAGTGCTTCCCAGACAAGGTAAAGCTAAAGGACTTCATCATCACCAAGCCATTATTATATGAAATGTCAAAGGGACTTACTTAAGAAAAAGAAGATCAAAACTATCAACACTAAGATGACAACAAACTCACAACTTCCAACAAATGAATCTAAAAAATAGAAAAAAAAATTTAACTAAGCAAACCAGAATTGGCACAGAATCCTAGGTATGGGGATCACTTGGAGGGTTATCAGCTGGGAGGAGAGTGGGGGAGAAATGGGGAAATGGTGCAGGGATTAAGAAGTATAATTGGTTGTTGCAAAATAGACAGGGGGAAGTTAAGAATAATATAGGAAATGGTGAAGCCAAAGAGCTTATATGCATGACCCATGGACATAAATTAAAGGCGGTGGGATTGCTGGAGGGAGGGGGGGTACTGGGCAGAGGGGAGCAAAGGGGAAAAATTGGAACTACTGTAACAACATAATCAACAAGATATACTTATAAAAAAGAACTCCTAGCATCAAGACTGCACAAGAAAAACTTGCTTGAAACAGGAGTGACGACATTCTACTTTCGATCAAGAGAAAGTGCATTTCTGCAGTACTTTCAAAGTGACGGTGGCTTTGTGTATTGCCATAACATATATGGTTTATTGGAGAAATTGTGAATTCCAATCTATAACACAACTGAATGGTGACTATTCATCGATAGCGCAAAGCAGAGCTTCAACTGTGTCCTCCTCTATAATGGCAATTTATTTGGTGCAGTCCCAATTGGCCATTCAGTTTGTTTTCATGAAGAATATGAAGACATAAAGAGAGTCACTGATCTGTTGCAATATTACAAGCACAATTGGATCATCTGTGTTGACCTTAAAATGGTCTGCTTCCTTCTTGGTCAGCAACTCAGATACATCAAATATCCCTGTTTTATGTGTCTGTTGGACAGCAGAGGTCGTGAGAAACATTGGGTGGAGTTGAATTGACATCCAAGATCTGACCTTAAACCTGGTGATTCAAACATTTTACATGAGCCACTTGTTGACAAAAATAACATTATATTCCCACCTCTGCACATAAAACTGGGTCTCATGAAGCAATATGTTAAAGCTTTGGCAACTGAAGGAGACTGTTTCAAGTATCTCATTTTGGCATTTCCTAGCCTGTCATTTGAAAAGATAAAATACCTTAATATGTATGTTTGGTAGCAGAACTTTACTACTTGTACATGATTTGAATTAGTCACAATATATAGCCTTTATATGAATAACTCTAAATAAACATATATTCAGGTATTTTTTCTTCATTTTCCTTTGTATGTACATTTTTTATGATTTGGGGGACAAAGGGAGGCTGTCCTGTACCTTAAAACGTTGACATGATAAAGAAAATCTGGGGTCATTTTTTAATTCAGATGCCAAAAGTTAGTAAAAACAAGTGTCAGATCTAACTCAAGAAAAATTGTGTTCCCCAGTAAAACATACAAAATATAATTGACCACATCCGGTCAACCTATAACAAGACAAGTCATTGTATTATTTAAGCCAACTACATACTTATACCTGCACCACGATGACTTTATGAAAGGAGTGACAGATATGCCAACAGCCTTACAGAAATGAAATATTTCCTTTATTAATACTTTCCTTGACATCTAATTAGCTATTAATAAAATGGCTTAACAATGAGAACACGTACCTAAAATAAAACCACCCTAACGGATTACCACCATTACATTTGCTTAAAAATGGGGCAGGCTTTAGAAATTATAGACTCTATCACTTCTTGGCCTTATGTCTAAGATCAAGTGTAGTATCTGTTCACATCAGAAATTACAGACTCTAGGCTATAGCGGTTTAGATGCCACGAAGCAATTCAAATGAAATAAAATCATTTGAACTTCACAGAATTGCATCATCTTAGAATTTCAAAGAAGAAGAAAAAATAGCTTAGTCTCCTCTAGGTCACCGTGTAACTTGAAAACAAAAATGATAACCTATATACCTACAAAAGATCTTTGTAAAAATTTTGTTTTCTGTAAGTTACTACAATTTTCAAGACTTCTGGTAAGGATAAAAATGATGCAGAGAGCCACAAAAATGCTGTTATAAGTCTTGTACTTGGCCAAAACAGTTACTGACCCACAAAAGTTTTACAACTTTTATGAGATTGACCAATATTTTAGAACCAAAGCATTGCTGGTAATAGAAAATAAAAGATCTTTTAAAAGTTTTCTTTGAGTTATCATCCTTGAGGTAAGTAAATTGATGCTCGTTTGCATGGTGGGGTTAAATAAAAGTAGCTGATAATCACTGAACACTATCCTCAGTATACCACTACCTT
This sequence comes from Furipterus horrens, assembly GCF_987537825.1. NCBI lineage: Eukaryota > Metazoa > Chordata > Mammalia > Chiroptera > Furipteridae > Furipterus > Furipterus horrens. The sequence goes on from NW_028327177.1 coordinate 64,470,217, forward strand.
TTTCTATGCATCTGCTTCACACTCTTTTTGAATTCTTTTTCTCTTTATTCTAGGCAACATGGTAGGCAATGCCAACCACCAGCTCCTGAGTTTTACAGGTTATAGTTTAGTTACTCGTGGATATCAAATTAATCTTATATTAAGTGCAGTTCTAAATTTTGAAGGAGGGACTAGAGGGACAGTGCAGATTTAGTACCAAACTCTGAAATTGCTATTTGTCTACAGAATGGAGAAAGATAATTTAAGGAAAAGGGTTGGCTCTACCTTCGGATTTTATCCAAATTTTGACCAATTCTTACACCTTCTTGTCATTTCCTTTGGGGTTATGGCAATAGCCCCTAACTGGCTTTCATGCTTCCACAAGTGCACTTCTATGCCTGTTCTCAATCAATGATCAAATAAGTTAAACCAAGTCACACCTATTTTCTAAACACTCCATTGACTTCCCATTTTAGTTTGCATAAAAGTCAAATTCTTACAATTTCCTACAAAATCCAAGGAAATCCTCTCCAAGAGTAGCCACCACATCTCCCCTCCCCCATCTCATTCCTAGTATCTTGTCTTCTGACTTCATCCTTTTCTGCTCTTCTCTTTTCTCATGACACTGCTCCAGCTACTCTGCCCTTGCTGTTTCTAACATTTGCCAAACACTCTCCCGCTTCAGAGTGTTGGCACTTACTGTTCCCTTTATATGGGATGCTGCCCTCTCAAGGATTCTCTTAGCTGCCTCATATAGTCCTTAAAGTATTTGATCTGATGTCACCTGCACAATGATGCTTTCTCTAACCATTCTATTTACAAGTTCAATGTCTCTGTGACAGGTGAACTTTTCAGGTGGTTCCCATGATCCCCACCCACTAGTGTTCACAATCTTGTTTAATACTTTCCCCTTGAGTGTGCAAGAGACCTGTTATTTGCTTCTAACACATAGAGTATGGAACTGATAGCAGGGTATCACTGCCATAATTATATTACATCACATAAAACTCTAGCTTGCTAGTAACTCATGCTGGAATCTCTTTCTATTATTGACTTTGAAGAAGTGAGTTATCACAAATCTTACAATACAAAATGAAATTAATTATGCCAAGAACATGAATGGGCTTGGAGATAAATTATTCTTCATTTGAGCCTCCACATGAAACTGGAGGTTTCGTAGACACCTTGATTACATCCCTGAGAGACTAAAGCCAAGAACTGAATTAAGCCATGCCTGTAATTGTAACTCACAAATACTATAATAAATATATGCTTTTTTAAACCACTAAGTTTGTGTTACACAATTCGTACAGAAAATGAATATTGCCTCACTAGTATTCTAGGAACTCCATATTTCCACATTCTGTTACATTTTCCCTTTATACTCTTATCACCTTCTTATGTAACAGAGTACACAAACTTTATACTCCTCTGACTTACCATGAAATGGAATTAGAATAAAATGTACTAACAAACTCATAGAAGAAGACTCATGTATTAAAAGTTTCCTTATTAAAGCTGTCCTACCTCCAACGTCCTCACTTGGTTGTAAACTCCCTGTCCAGCAGAGGTTTCAAGATCACAGCAGAGAGAACAAATTTATCCAGGACACTGTATTTTGGCTGGAGGGATGTGAGGTGGCTAATGTCTCTAGAGGAGAAGAGTGCCAAACTTCCATCTCCCATGCCTTTTAATGAGGAGGAAATTTGGGAGACACAAGGTCAAGACTTATGAATAATCAATAAGCTTTCAGATGCTTGGGTTACAGTTGACAGTTACTGATTACAGATATCAATAAAGAGAACACAGTGACCAGTCTGTGTCAGGGTCTATTAAACATCTTGATGCCACACTGGAATTAGGTACAAGGCTTGATACATTTTTAGCTACAGATTGTTTATAGTTAACTAAGAGGTAAGAAAAGCAGAGCAAGCTCTAAAGCACAATATGCATTCTTTAAATCCAATACCCATGGGAACCCTCTGAGTGGCCTTCAGTCCTGTCTGCCTCTTAGCCTTCCAGTTTTCCATTGAGATTTAGAAGCCTCCCTGAGGTGCATGGCTTGGGCTACAATTCCTGAAATCACAAGCAGTGGTCCCCTATATTGCCTGGCTGGTTTGGCTCAGTGGATTGAGCGTCGGCCTGCAAGCTAAGTGTCGCTGGTTCGATCTTCCAGTCAGGGCACATCAGAAAAGGAAAACTCTGATTCCAAAAAACCTCCGCTGCCTTGCGGCATACCTCTTCAGGGGAAAGGCTAAGGGAGTAAACCCCGACAGAAAATCCAGAGCCGGAGTCCCTAAGGCGGTTTGACGTTGTAGTCAACACCGGCAACTCCTGCGGCGCACCTGAAGCCAAGCTGTATCGACTCCGTCTTTCCCTTGGATCCTTCAGCTGCGAAGAGAGGGGGGGTCTGCTGCATGGGCAACAGCAGACCCTCCATATTACCCTGCCCAGGCTCTGTAGCTTCAGCGTCATCGCAAGATGTCGATTCAACAAGGGAGGAGACAGATACCATGTCACTCCCGAGTCGGACTGCACAGCCATTCTCGGCGGTGCAGATAGACTCTTAAGAAGCTACACCATCGTCTCTCAAGACGGATGGCTGCCGACGGTCCCCTATACCTTATAGCCATGTATTTTGTAGACATCAACAGTTACAGATCCTGCTTAACCAAAGAATGACCCTGACCAGAAATTGGGCAAGCATCAGCAACTCATATCAGAACCAGCAGAAATGCTGCCTACATGTCCTGTTCCCAGGTACCAGCAGTGAAACTGTGAATGAAGTGATGAAACTGCATGAAGACACATACAGGGGAAAATATCGAAACACTTAAGAACAGAACTGATAAACTGCACATTGCCAGAAATTCCTCAGTTTCCCTCTTGTCACAGTTCCCCTATATAAACTAGCCAGGATGCCTGAGATGCTAAAATGGTCTTTGAGTGAGAATCCCTCATATTCCAGGTTTTGCCAGTACCTGAACAAACCACTTCCTTTTACATCAGCACCTGCCTCTGAAGTATTGGCTTTTGAAGATGTGAGGAACAGGACCTGGATTCAGTTACAGTTTTGGGTGACCCAGATGAGACCAAGCAGGAATCCCCTGGTAATTTCCGGAACATGGAGGGGGTTCTTCAGGCTGCCTGTGTGCTGACTGACCCTATGAGAGAAGTTGGTACTCCCTAGCAGCTGCTGAGTAATTTTACTGAAGGACTGACCTTTGCTCTTTTCTGGCACTGGTTGCCTGCTATGCCCATCTGGAAAACAGGTTACTGGTGGGATATGAATTTAAATTGGATAAAATCCCGTGTGTGCACAATCAGGAGCCCCCAGCCCAACCACCTACATTCTTTGAACAATCTGGGATTCCATAGGAATCAATAGGTGCTGCACAGTGGTAAGCATGACTCCATGGCTAAGAAAAATCTGTTTCCTGGTGTGGAATTTGGAGTGCACTTTTGGTGTTGTGGTTTATGAATTTATGGGTTTTGAATATTTGTTCTCTTTGAAAGCTCTTATGTGTCTGTACTGTTTAAGAGCTATAGGAGAGCTCTCATCTATCTGAAGTGAAACTTTAGTGACAGTTGTTCTCTCCTTGCTTTCTTATCTTTTAAGAACTAGGTTTGCTCTTTGATGTTTATTTACACAGGGGACCCTCTTTTTGTCATCTGGGCATTGTGCCACTTAAAATTTGTGAAGATCATTCTTGCTAATGTCCCAACCCTTCCTTTGAGAATATTTAGAACTGAGTTTGACAGTACTTATTTGTTTGAGGTTTGTCTTTGCTTTAGATGTTTTTGTTTCTATTTTGAAACAAGTGGCTTGGTCTTGATCCCATCAGAAAGTTCATTGTGTTACATTTTAGCTGAATGGTCAACTTGCAGTTATAAATCAATGACTAATTAGAATTCTTTCGCCAAATTACTGGTAAATTGAGTAAGATTTCTTATGTGCAAGTTTTCATGTTCTGATTCTACTCAGAAATGATTTGAATTGATAGTTCTAAAAGGGATAAAAGATCTTTCTACCCACCCACGTTTTAAACTCAGAAAGAAGAAGTAGGAAATATGTCTTTTAAACCCTCTGAATTCTCCTCCAGGATGTCCAGGACATGTGGTAGTCCCAGGAACAATGAGGAAATTAATGCACAACCAAATATTGTAGAAACAGCAGGGGTGACTGCCCCACCTTAATGTGAAGGGAAAAAAATGAGCTTATTTTTCCCCCTCTCATATGTGATTTTTATTTTTTCTTTCTTTTTTTTATTGTTGCTTTTTTACAGTTGTACCAATTTTCGCCCCATTTCTCTCTCCTGCCTCACACTCCCTCACCCCCACAGTCAATCCCCATGCTGTTGTTCATGTCCGCTGGTCATTTATACTAATTTCTTGACTAGACCTTTCCCCTTCTTTTCCCCCTTATACATTCCACTCTCCTCTGTGGTAACTACCAGTATGTTCTTTGTTTACATGCCTCTAGTTCTATTTTGCTTGTTTGTTTGTTTTGTTTGTTAGGTTCCAGTATTAGGTGAAATCATATGGTATTTGTCTTTCACTGACTGGCTTATTTAATTTAGCATAATACTCTCCAGTTCCATCCCTGTTGTTTCAAAAGCTAGGAGTTCCTCCTTTCTTTCTGCTGTGTAGCATTCCATTGTATAAATGTACCACAGTTTTTTGATCCACTATTTACCGATGGGCACTTAAGCTATTTGCAGCACCTGGCTATTGTAAATTGTGCTGTTATGAACATAGGGGTTCATAGGTTCTTTTGAATTGGTGTTTCAAGATTCTTTGGGCATAATTCCAGCAGTGGAATCAGTGGGTCAAAAGGCAGTTCCATTTTTAGTTTTTTGAGGAAATTCCATACTGTTTCTCGCTGTTACTGTACCAGTCTGCACTCCCACCAACAGTGCACTAGGGTTCCCATTACTCCACATCCTCAACAGCACTCGTTTGTTGATTTGTTAATGATGGCCATTCTGACAGGTGTGAGGTGGTATCTCATTATGGTTTTAATTTGCATCCCTCTGATGGCTAGTTATGTTGAGCATCCTTTCATATGTCAATGGGTCTTCCATATGTCTTCCTTAGAGAAATGTCTATTTAAGTCCTTTGTCCGTATGTTAGTTGAATTGTTTGTCTTCATAGAATTCATTCCTATGGGTTCTTTATATATTTTGGATATCAAACCCTTGTCCAAGGTATCATTGGCAAATATATTTTCCATACTGTTAGTTCACTTCTCATTTTTACGTTGTTTTCTTTAGCCATGCAGAAGCTTTTTAATTTGTTATAGTCCCACTTGTTTATTCTTTCCTTTATTTCCCTTACCCTAGCTGATGTATTGACAAAAATATTGCTGCATGAGATATCTGAAATTTTACTGCCTATATTTTCCTCTAGGACTTTTATAGTGTCATTGATTATGTTTAAGTTTTTAATCCATTTTGAGTTTACTCTGGTGTATGGTGTAAGTTGGTGATCTAGTTTCATTCTTATTTATTTGTTTGTTTGTTTGTTTATTTATTTATTTATTTGGCATGTACCACTCCAGCTCTCCCAACATCATTTGTTGAAGAGGCTATTTTTACTCCATTTTATGCTCATGCCCCCTTTGTTAGATATTAATTGTCCATAGAGATTTTGGTTTATTTCTGGGCTCCTTATTCTGTTCCATTGATCTATGTGTCTGTTATTGTGCCAGTACCAGACTATTTTGATTACAGTGGTCTTGTAGTATAGATTGATATCAGGCATGTGATTCCTCCTACTTTGTTTTTCTTTCTCGAGATTGCTTGAGGCTACTTGGGATCATTTTTGGTTCCATATAAACTTTAGAAATATTTGTTCTAAATCTTGAAATATTTCATTGTCATTTTAATAGAAATTTCATTGAATATATAAATTGTTTTGGGTAGTATGGACATTTTAATAATGTTAATTCTCCCAATCCATGAGCATGGCATATACTTCCATTTGCCTCTTCCTAAATTTCTTTCTACAGTGTTCTGTAGTTTTATGAGTATGGGTCTTTTACCTCCTTGGTTAAGTTTATTCCTAGGTACTTTTTTTTCTTTTTACTATAATAAATGGAATATTTTTCTAGTTTCTGTTTCTGATATTTCATTGCTGATGTACAAAAATGACTTCAATTTCTGAATATTTACTTTGTATCCTATTTTGCTATATCCTACTTTGTATCCTTTGTATCCTACTTATTAAGTCAAGTAGGTTTTTATGTGAAGCCTATAGGATGTTCTATGTATACTATCATGTCATGTTCACATAATGACTGTTTTACTTCCTCCTTTCTGGTTTGGATACCTTTTGCTTCCTCTTCTTGTCTGATTGCTGTGGCTAAGAATTCCAATACTATGTTAAATAAAAGTGGTGAAAGTGGGCACCCTTATCTTGTTCCTCATCTTAAGGGGAAACGTTTTAGTTTTTGCCTATTGAGTATGATGTTAGCTGTAGGTTTGTGATATATGACCTGTATTATATTCAAGTATGCTCCCTGTATTCCCACTTTGCTGAGTGCTGGATTTTATCAAATGCTTTCTCAGCAGCTATAGATATGATCATGTGATTCTTGTCTTTCATTTTGCTCATTATGATATATTATGTTTATTCATGTGTGAATATTATTACTTCCTTACATCCCTGGGATTAAGCCCCCTTGATCATGGTGTGTGATTATTTTAATGTATTGCTGGATCTGGTTTGCTAATATTTTGCTGAGGATTGTAGCATCTATGTTCATCAGTGACATTGGCCTGTAGCTTTTCTTCTTTGTTGTGTCTTTACCTGGTTTTGGAAATAGGATAATTCTGGCCTCATAGATAAAGTGTGGGAGTCTTACCTCTTCTTGAAGTTTTTGGAATAATTTGAGAAAGGCAGGTGATAACTCCTCCCTAAATGTTTTGTAAAATTCTCCTGTGAAGCTGTCTGATCCAGGGCTTTTGTCTGCCAGGAGTTTTTTTATTACTGCTGCAATTTCACTAGTTGTTATTTGTCTATTCAGGCTTTCTGCTTCTTGATTTAGTTTTGGAAGAGTGTATGTTTCTAGAAACTTGTCTATTTTGTCCTGGTTGTCAAATTTCTCAGCATATAGTTTTTCATAGTAATTTCTTACAATTCTTATTTCTCCTCTTTTGTTTCTGATTTCATTTATTTGGATCGTCTCTCCTTTTGCCTTGATGCGTCAGGTTAAAGAATTGTTGATTTTTAAGGGAATTTTTTCAAAGAACTAACTCCTGGATTCATTGATCTTTGAATTGTTCTTTTAGTCTCTATGTATTTAGCTCTGCTGTGATCTTTATTATTTCCTTTCTTTGACTTGCTCTGAAATGTGTTCATTGTTCCTCTAATTCTTGTAAATGCATGGTTAGGTTGTTCATTTGAAAATTTTCTATCTTTTTTAGTAGACCTGTATTGTTATGAACTTCCCTCTCAGGACTGCCTTCACTGTGTCCCATAGGTTTTGGGTTGCTGTGTGTTCATTTTCATTTATTTCAAGAAATTTATGGATTTCTTCCTTGATGTCATTGTTAACCCATTCATTATTTAATAGCATGTGATTTGTTCTCCATAAATTTAAATGTTTTTGAGTTTTTTCCTTGAGGTTGGTTTCTAGTTTCAAGCCATTGTGATCTGAGAAGATGCTTGATATAACTTCAAATTTCTTGAATTTGTTGAGGCTTGCTTTGTGTCCTACCATGTAATTTATCTTTGCGAATTTTCCATGTGCATGTGAAAAGAATGTGTATTTTGCTTCTTTGGGTGGAAGGTTCTGTATATATCAAGTAAGTCTTTTGATTTAGAGTGTTGTTCAGTGCCGCAATATCCTTGTTGATTCTTTGCTTGAAAGATCTATCCATTGTTGACAGTTGGGAGTTATAATACCCTAGTATGAGTTTGTTGCTGTCAATATCTTTCTTGAAGTCTTCCAAGATTTTCATTATATATTTAGGTGCTCCTCTGTTGGATGTATAAATGTTTAACAGGGTTTTATCTTCTTGATGAATTGTTCCTTAAGTATTATATAGTGTCTTTCTTTGTCTCTGTATATGGCCTTTGTTTTTATCTATTTTTTTCTGATATAAGTATTGCTACTCTGCTTTTTTTCCCCGTGTGTTTGCTTCAAATGTTTTTACACCCTTTCTCTTTCAGTTTGTGTAGGTATTTTTACCTGAGGTATGTCTGTTGTAGACAGTATATATGTGAGTCATGTTTTTTTATCCATTCAGCTACCCTATGTCTTTTGATTGGAGTATTTAATCCATTTACATTTAAGGTTACTGTTGATAGGTACTTATTCATTGTCATTTTTTCCCTTTGTACCTGTGTTTGCCTCTCTCTCTCTCTGTCTCTCTCTCTCTCTCTCTCTCTCTGTCTCTCTCTCTCCCTATCTATCTATCTATCTATCTCTCCTCTGTCTGTCTGTCTTTTTCTTCATCTTCTTAAAGCAGTTCCTTTAAAACCTCATACAATACTGGTTTGGTGTAGATGCATTCTTTTAGTCCTTTTTTGTCTAGGAAACTGTTTATTTCACCTTCCATTTTAAATGAGAGCTTTGCTGGGTAGAGTAGTCTTGGTTGCAGGCCTTTGCTTTTTATTACATGAAATATTTCTTGCCATTTCCTTATGGTTTGTGGTGTTTCTGTTGAATAATCAATTGATAGCTTTATCAGAGCTTCCTTTTACGTTATTAGCTATTTCTCCCTTGCTGCCTTTAAGATTCTCTTTGTCTTTAAATTTTGCCATTTTAATTATGATGCAAATTGGAGTGGGCCTCATTTGGTTCATCTTGATTGGTACCCTCTGTGCTTCCTGGACTTGCATGATCTTTTCTCTCAAGTAGGGAGTTTTTCTGTCATTACTCTTTCAAACATGTTTTCTATCCCTTGCTCTTCTTCTTTTATTTCTGGAATCCCTATGATATGGGTATTATTTCACTTCATGTTGCCCTTCACCTCCCTTAAATCCTCTTCTTTCTTTTTGAGTCTTTTTTCATTTCATTGGTCTCTCTTAGAATTTTTTTTCTATCTTGTCCTCCAGCTCACTGATTCAATCCTCTACTTCATCTAGCCTGCTTTTAATTCCTTCTACTGTGTTTTTCATTTCAGATATTGTATTCTTCATTTCCTCCTGGCTCTTATTGATAGTTTCTATGTCCTTTCTCATGTTAGTTTAGTTCACAGTAAGTTACTTGTAGTTTCCCTGGAATTCTTTGTAATTCTCAATGAGCTCCTTAAGGATCCTTATAACCATTGTTTTGAAATCAATGTCTGATAGTTTGCTTACCTTTATTTCATTTAGCACTCTTTCTTGGAATTCCTTTTTCCTTTCATTTGGGGGTTGTTTCTTTGCCTCCCATTTTTGGTGTTTGCTCTTGTTTTTTTTTTTCTGCTTCTTAGATTGATCTGTTTTGACTCCTTGTCTTTGTGGTATGACCTTCTGTGGTATGAGACCTGTGGGACTCAATGGTGCAGTCTCCTTGACCTCCTGAACTTGATGCTTTTGGGATGCCCTTAATGCCATTTATGTGAGTTCTCTGGTTGTAATTGGGTTTGGTTATTGTTGGGTTTTTTTGTGGGTTCTCTATCCAGCTGGCTGACAGAGAGTCACTTCACCCACCACATCTTGTATGTTTTTGTACAGGTGCTGCCAGAACAAAAACAAATAGCTTAGAAGTACCTGCAAAAATAACCCCCACCCACAACTGCACTTTCAATACCAAATGAGCCAATATTAATAAATTTGTAAAGGGATTAAACTATTATAAGAAAGGAAATATGAGACAAATAACTAAAAAATAAATGATTTTGACAAAGTACAAGAAGGAAAAATGCTAAGAGTATGGAATAGAGACAAGTTAAATAGAGAAATAAAATTTATATCATAAAAAAGGGAGAGAGGAATGTGGAATGGAGTAAGACATGGAAGAATATAGTATTACATTTAAACAGAAATTTAAAATATTTATATATAATGATAGAGAAAGAGGGGAAAATAGAAAAGAAGAAAAAGGGACAGAAAACAGAAACCAAATTGAGAAAAGTGATCCACCATAGCAATACCAACAACGGATCAAAGGTTAATATAAGTGGGATGGAAATAAGAGGGAAAAGATATCTAAAGAAAAGAGAAGCAATTTTGAGAGGATAGAGGGAGGAGGAATACCAAGAGTGAGGAATGCAAAGAGATCTAAAATAGAGACAAATTAAAACTTAAAATGAAAAAATAGAAAAGTCAAAATGAAGTAAGAGAGGGAAACAGTAAAATTTGAGATTTTAAATACAGAAATAATGAAGTTCTAGAAATAAAATTGAAGAAATAAAACATCAACCACCATATCCACAACCAATGAGCAAAGATTGATAAAGGTGGAGAGAGAATAAGGATATTTTAAAAACAAGAAAAAGAATATGTGATGACTAATGACAAGAAGAGTGGTCTTGAGAAACTGGAGCGGAGAAAATTAGTAAGAGTCAGGATAGAAACAAGTTGTAGCAAGAGAGTAAATAAAACTTGTAATGAAAATAAGATGAGAAAAGAAGATAAAATGGGTGAAGTGAAGGGAGAAGCAAAATATAAGATTTGAAGTAAACTATAACATAAATGTTAGTAATCTAACGGGCAGAAACTTGAAGGATAAGAAATGGATGTTAAAAAGCTGTGCAGGAGAGAAAATAATGCAAATCTTTAAGAAGGCTGTGGTGGATTTTGTCTAAGTAGAATCTAGTTTTACCACTGTTTTCTCTTTCTGGATCCACCCCTAGTGATGTCAGATCATGTCCCAGTTTGTGCCTAGACAGCCTGTTTAAGACAACCAGTGATCCACAGTCTGTAGCTGTCTCCTTCAGTTAATCTAGTCAATTCATAATCAGCAGTCAGGCTTAATTAAGATCCACACAGTGAGTCAGAATAATTCCTGTGAATGGGTTATTGCTTCCTCACTTCACTTGGAGGGAAGTGTTCTGCCTGAGCAAGACAGCTCAAGCAGTATAGGGGGATGAGTCAGCATGGCCATCCCATCAGCCTCTCCTCAGTTCTGTCTCCAAAGCTACCACCCTCATACTCTCCTCAAGTGTCTCTAGTCCACTCTTCCCACCTTTGACTGATCCCAGGGTAAGTGGCGGTAAAACCAAATTTTGTGCATTTGCCCTTTAAAAGGCTCTCTGTGACGCCAACCATCTTTCCATGGCAGACATAAATCCTGCCACTTTTCTCAACTGGATGTTATTTGGGTGTTTTTCTGGCTCTGGTGCTATAAGCTGCAGACCGAACCCATGGTTTAGACCCCACATTTCTCAGGGGTAACCCCTGGCCACTGAAATATCTCTCTGGCATTTCAGCTGACACCCACAGGGGCCCAACTAGCCCTCTTACATCCCCTCCTAATCCATACCGGTCATGCACTGATGAACTGTCTTCTTCTGTCAGTCCATGGGTGATCATAAGGCTTCTCTCCAGTCACCAGTCAGTTGATCATTCCAAATGACCCCTCTGTAATTCAGCTGCAATTTCAGACTGGACTTGGAAGTCAGCACAGCTTTCCTTTACTCCTGTGCCATCTTGGATCCCTCTCAAAAATAAAGTTTAAGAGGAAATTATATAGTTAAGCTGAATAATGAATTTAATTAGGTAAATGAATCTAAATATCAAAAGTAAGCTAATACAGAATTTGTTTGGTTCTTTTCGGTCTGTTAAAAAGGAAAAAGTTTTTCCTGTATCTGCTTAGAAAACAAAGATCATACATTTTTTAAAAATAATTGTTTTATATTGTGTTAATCAGGTACTTGATTACTTAAAACCCATATTCTTTTGTTGGATGCTTATTAATTATTTTATTGTTTATTTATTACAGTTGTCCCAAATTTTTATCCATTTTGCCACCCTCTGACCAAACCATCCCTCTTGGCCACAATCAATCCCCTCTCTGTTGTCCATGTTCATGATCATTCATACATATTTTTTTACTAAATCCTTCCCTTTCTTTCCACCATTTTCCCCTCCCTTCTCACTTCCTACAGCTATCAGTGTGTTCCATGCTTCCATGCCTCTGGTTCTATTTTTCCTGTTAGTTTATCTTGATTATCAGATTCCACATGTGTGATGTCATATAGTATTTGTATTTCACTGACTGGCTTATTTCACTTAACATAATATTACCCAGTTCCAATCGTGCTGTCGCAAAAGATAGGATGTCCTTCTTTCTTTCTGCTGTGTAGTATTACATTGTATAAATGTACCACAGATTTCTGATCCACTATTTACTGATGGGCACTTGAGCTATTTCCAATGCTTAGTTATTGTTAATAGCACTGCTTTAAACATAGGGGTATATAAGTTCTTTTGAATTGGTGTTTTGGGATTCCTATAGTATACTTACAGCAGTGGAATCACTGGTTCATAAGGCACTTCCATTTTTAATTTTTTGAGAAAATTCCATACTGTTTTTTACAGTGGCTGCACAAATCTGCATTCCCACCGACAATGCATTAGGGGTCCCTTTCTCCATGTCCTCACCAGTATTGCTGTTTGTTGTTCTGACAGGTGTGAGGTGATACCACATTGTGATTTTAATTTGCATCAATCCTATGGCTAGTGATGTTAGAATTTTTTCATATGTCAAAGGGTCAACTGTATGGCCACCTTGGAGATGTGTTTATTCAGTTCCTTTGCCCATCTTATCATTGGGTTGCTTGTCTTTCTCATGTTGAGTCATATAAGTTCTTTATATATTTTGGAGATTAAAACCTTGTCCAATGTATCATTGGCAAATGTGTTCTCCCATACAGTCAGTTCCCTTTTCCATTTGATGATGGGTTATTTGGCTGTGCAGAGACTTGTTAAACTTGAAGTAGTCCTATTTGTTTATTTTTTCCTTTATTTCCCTCACCCTAGGAGATATATTGCCAAAATATTGCTTTGCTAAATGTCTGAAATTTTACTGCCGAGGTTTTCTGCTTGGACTTCTATGGTTTCATCACTTATATTTAAGTCATCTATTCACTTTGAGTTTAATCTGGTGTATGGTATAAGTTGGTGATCTAGTTTCATTTTTTGCATGTATCACTCCAGTTCTTTCAACACCATTTATTGAAGAGGCTATCTTTACTCTATGATATGCTCCTGCGCCCTTTTTCAAAAATTGACCATAGAGATGTGGGTTTATTTATTGGCTCTCTATTCTGTTTCATTGATCTGTGTCTGTTCTTTTGCCAGTATCAGACTACAGTGACCTTGTAGTTTAGTTTAATATCAGGTATTGTGATCCCTCCAACTTGTTATTCTTTCTCAAGATTACTGAGGATATGCTGGGTCTCTTTGGTTCCATATAAATTTTTGGTATATATGTTCTACATCTGTGAAATATATCATTGGTATTTTAATAGCAATATCATTGAATCTAGAGGTTGATTTTGGTAGTATGGACATTTTAATGATGGTAATTCTTCCAATACAAAAACACTATATATATTTTCATTTATTTGATTCTTCCTCAATTTCTTTCTTCATCTTGTGAGTACAGATCTTTTACCCCCTTGGTTAAGTTTATTCCGAGGAATTTTATTTTTCTTGTTCTTATAATAAATGGGATTTTCCCCTAGTTTCTCTTTCTGATAACTCATTGTTGGTGTACAAAAATGCGATCAATTTCTGAATATTGACTTTGTATCCTGCTACTTTGCCAAATTCACTTATTAGTTCAAGTATTTTTTTGATGGAGACTATAGATTTTTATACGTGTACTATCATGTCATCTGCAAATAATGACAGTATTACTTCCACCTTTCCAATTCAGATGACTTTTATTTCTTTTTCTTTTCTAATCACTTTGGATAGAACTTCCAGCACTATATTGAATAAGAGTGGTGAAAATGGACTCTGTCTTGTTCCTGATCTTAAGAGAAATATTTTTAGTTTTTGCTCATTGAGTATAATTTTTCAGTAGGTTTCTTGTATGTGGCCTTTATTATGTTCAGATAAGTTCCCTGTATTCCCACTTTGCTGAGTGAAAAACCCATATTCTTTATCATAAGAATTAAAGCTTTCCTAGCCTGTGTTTATGTTTGACACTTTTATTATCACTTTGAGTAAATATAATAAATAACAATATTATTTAATAATGATATATAATCTTTTAGTCTACCTTCTCTGGGTTGAAATTTTAAGAAAATTTTTCTTGGCTTAAGTGGTTTTGGGTCATTGCAATCAGCCCTTGAAGATTTTTTCTTTCTCCTTATAAAATATGTTGAACCAATTGGCCTATTTGATATGATTAAAGTGCACTGCAAGCTTTTTCAAATAAAGAAATAATAACTATGTTCTATTTCTTTGTTTTTGTTCAATATGTTTTATTTTTTAATTTTAATTTAATTTAATTGTTTTTCTATTACAGTTGTCCCATTTTTTCTCCCATTTCTTCCCCCACTACCCAGCCAACCCCTTCTCCCACAGTCATTCCCCACCCCGTTGTCCATGTCCATGGGTTATTTATGCTAGTTCCTTTACTAGACCCTTCCCTTATTTATCCCTTCTCTCCCCACACTCTGATAACAGTTTTTTTCTGTTCCCTGTTCAATTGTGTTCATTTGTTTGTGTTGTTCATTAGTCTCCTGTATTAGGTGATATCATGTGGTATTTTTCTTTCATTGCCTGGCTAATTTCACTGAGCATAATTCTCTCAATTTCCATCCATGTTGTCACAAATGATAGGAGTTCCTTCTTTTTTTCTGCTGCATAGTATTCCATTGTGTAAATGTACCACAACTCTTTAATCCACTCATCTACAGATGGACACTTAGGCTGTTTCCAGCACTTGGCTATTGAAAATAATGCTGCTATGAACCTAGGGGTGCATAGGTCCTTTTGAATTGGGGTTTCAAGATTCTTCAGGTATAGACCTAGCAGTGGAATCGCTGGTTCAAAAGGCAGTTCCATTTTTAGTTTTTTGAGGTAATTCCATACTGTTTTCCATAGTGGCTGCACCAGTCTGCCTTCCCACCAACAGTGCACTAGGGTTCCGATTACTCCACATCCTTGCCAGCACTTGTTGTTTGTTTATTTGTTGATAATAGCCATTCTGACTGGTGTAAAGTGATATCTCATTGTGGTTTTTATTTGCATCTCTCTGATGGCTAGTGATGTTGAGCATTCTTTTATGTGGCTATGGACCCCATGTGTAACCTCCTTAGAGAGGTGTCTGTTCAGGTCTTTTGCCCATTTTTTAATTGGGCTGTTTATCTTCTTGGTGTTGAGATGTGTAAGTTCTTTATATATTTCAGAGATCGATCCCTTATCTGAGGTATCATTGGCAAATATATTTTCCCATATGGTTGGTTTTCTTTTGATCTTGGTGATGTTTTCTTTAGCTGAGCAGAAACTCTTTAGTTTGATGTAGCCCCATTTGTTTATACTTTTCATTATTTCCCTTGCCTTAGGAGATATATCAGTGAAAATATTGTTACATGGTATATCTGAAATTTTCCTGCTTTATGTTTTCCTCTAGGACTTTTATGATGTCACAGTTTACATTTAAGTCTTTGATTCATCTTGAGTTTATTCTCGTGTGTGGTGTAAGTTGGTGGTCTAGTTTCATTTTTTTGCATGTCCCTGTCCAGTTCTCTCAACACCATTTGTTGAAGAGGCTCTTCTCACTCCATTTTATGTTTCTTCCCCTTTGTTGAATATTAGTTGACAATAGAGACCTGGATTTATTTCTGAGCTCTTTATTCTGTTCCATTGATCTATGTGTCTGTTCTTATGCCAGTACCAGGCTGTCTTAATCAAAGTGGCTTTGTAGTGTAGTTTGATGTCAAGTATTGTGATTCCTCCTACTGTGTTCTTCTGTATCAAGATTACTGTGACTATTTGGGGTCTTTTTTGGTTCCATATAAATTTTTGAAGTATTTATTCTAGGTCTATGAATTATGTCATTGCCATTTAAATGGCAATTGCATTGAATCTATAATTGCTTTGGGTGGTATGGACATTTTAATGATGTTGGTTCTTCCCATCCATGAACATGGTATTTGCTTCCATTTATTTGTTTCTTCCTTCAGAGATATGTAGTTTTCTGGGTACAGGTCCTTTATCTCTTTGTTTACTCCTAGATACTTTATTTTTATTGCTGCTATAGTAAGTGAGGGGTGTTTTTTTTTTTTTGTTTGTTTGTTTGTTTCTATCTCTGAAATTGTATTGTTGGTGTACAGAAATGCCTTAAATTTCTGAATATTGACTTCGTACCCTGCTATTTTTCCAAATTCGCTTATTATGATGAGTACTTTTTTAGTGGGGTCTATAGGGTTTTCTATGTATACTATCATGACATCTGCAAATAATGATAGTTTTATTTTCTCTGTTTCAATTTGGATGCTTTTTATTTCTCTTTCTTGTCTGATTGCTGTGGCTAGAACTTCCAACACTATGTTGAATAGGAGTGGAGAGAGTAGACAATCTTGTCTTGTTCCTGGTCTCAGGGGGAATGCTTTCAGTTTTTGTCCATTGAGTATGATGTTTGTTTCAGGTTTCTAGAGTTTTCATCATAAATCGGTGTTGTACTTTATCAAATGCTCTTTCAGCATCTATGAATATAATCATGTGCTTTTTGTCTTTCTTTTTGTTTATGTGGTGTATTACATTTATTGATTTGCAAATATTAAAACTTCCTTGCATCCCTGGGATGAATCCCACTTGATCGTGGTGTTTGATCTCTTTAATGTGTTACAGGATCCAGTTTGCTAATATCTTGCTGAAGAATTTAGCATCTATGTTCACCAGCGATATTGGCCTGTAGTTTTCTTTCTTTGCTGTGTCTTGACCTGGTTTTGGAATAAGGGTAGTACTGGCTTCATGGAAAAAATTTGGGATTTTTCCCTCTTCTTGGATTTTTCGGGGTTAGTTTGAGAATGGTAGGTGTTAGTTCTTCCCTAAATGTTTTGTAAAATTCACCCGTGAAGCTATCTGGTCCAGGGTTTTTGTGTGCTGGAAGTTTTTTTGTTACTATTTCAATTTCACTCTTGTTACTATTCTGTACAAGCTTTCTACTTCTTGATTCAATTTTGGAAGATTATATAGTTCTAGAAATGTGTCCATTTCATATAGTTTTCCATGTTTCTTGCCGTACAGTTGTTTGTAGTAATTTCTTACATTTCTTTGTATTTCTTTGATATTGATCATAATTTCTCCTTTTTCACTTCTGATTTTGTGTATTTGGGTCTTTTCTATTTTTCTTGATGAGCCTGGCTAAAGGCAGGTCAATTATGATTATCTTTTCAAAGAACCAGCTCCTACTATTGTGGATCTTTTGAATTGTTTGTTTAGTCTCTGTGTAATTTAATTCTGCTCTGATCTTGATGATTTCATCCTTTTTACTTGCCCTGGGCTTTTTGTTGTTGTTGTTCTAAATCTTATAGTTGTAGGGTTAGATATTTTATTAGAGATTCTTCTATCCTTTTCAGGTAGGCCTGTATTGCTATGAACTTTCCTCTCAGAACTGCTTTCACTGTGTCCCATAGGTTTTGCATTGTGTGTTCATTATCATTAGTTTCCATAAATTTCTTGATTTTTTCCTTGATGTCGTTGTTAACCTATTCATTATTTAATAGGATGTCGTTCATTCTCCATGAGTTTGAATGTTTTTGAGTTTTTTCCTTGAGGTTGATTTCCAGTTTCAAGCCATTGTGATCTGAGAAGATGCTTGATATAATTTCAATTTTCCTGAATTTGTTGAGGCTTGTTTAGTGTTCTACCAAGTGGTCTATCTTTGAAAATGTCCCATGTCCATTTGAAAATAATGTATATTTTGCTTCTTTGTGGTGAAAAGTTCTATATATATCAACTAAGTCCATTTGATCTAGTGCGTTTTTTCAATGCCTCAATATTCCTGGTGCTTCTTTGCTTTGAAGATATGTCTATTATTGAAAATGGGGTGTTAAAGTCCCCTGCTATGAATGTGTGTCTGTTGATATCCTTCTTGTAGTCTTCTAGTATTTTCCTTATATATTTGGGTGCTCCTATGTTGGGTGCATATATGTTTACCAGGATTATATCTTCTTGATGGAGTGTTCCCTTACGTATTATTAAATGTCCTTCTTTGCCTCTTTTTATGGCTTTGCTGTGAAATCTGTTTTATCTGATATAATTATTGCTACCCTAATGTTTTTTTCATGTTCATTTGCCTGGAATACTTTATTCTATCACTTCTCTCTCAGTCTGTGTAAATCTTGTGTTTTGAGGTGTGTCTCTCGTAGACAGCATATATGTGGGTCATGTTTTTATATCCATTCTGCTACCCTATGTCTTTTGATTGTAGCATTTAATCCATTTACATTTAAGGTTATTATTGGCAGGTATTTATTCATTTCCCTTTGTACCTGTGTTCCTCTTCCTCTCTTTTTCTTCTTTTTCTTAAAGCATTCCCTTTAGCATGTCTTGCAATGCTGGTTTCATGGAGATGTATCTTTTAGTCTTCTTTCATCTGGTAAACTCCTTATTTCACCTTTCATTTTGAATGATAGTCTTGCTGAGTGGAGTAGTCTTGGTTGTGGGCCTTTGTTTTTCATTGTTTGGAATATTTCTTACCATTCCCTTCTGGCTTGTAGTGTTTCTGTTGAGAAATCAGTTGATAGCTTTATCGGAGCTCCCTTGGATGTTATTTGCTGTTTTGCTCTTTCTGCTTTGAGGATTTTCTCTTTGCCTTTAGAAGTTGCCATTTTAATTATGATGTGCCTTGGAGTGGGTCTTTTTAGGTTCATTTTTATTGGGACTCTCTCTGCTTCCTGGACTTGCATGACTTTTTCTCTCATCAAGTTAGGAAAATTTTCTGTTATTACTTTTTCGATCAGGTTTTCTATCCCTTGCTCCTCCTCTTCTTCTTGTATCCCAATGATTCTGATGTTGTTTTGTCTCATGTTGTCCTGCAGTTCTCTTAAACCCTTTTTATTCTTTTTAAAGCTTTTTTTCATTTTGTTGTATTGTTTGGAAGTTTTTTTCTACATTGTCCTTTAACTCATTGATCTGGTCCTCTGCTTCATTTAGCCTGCTTTTGATAGATTCTACTGTGTTCATCAGTTCAGAAATTGTATTCTTCATTTCTTCCTGCTTCTTATTGATAGTTTCTATGAGTTTCTATGTCATTTTTCATGTCGGTGTAGTTCTCTGTAAGTTTTTGTAGATTCCCTGGAGTTTTTTGTAGTTTTCTCTGAGTTTGTCAAATTCATTGAGCTTCCTTGTAACCATTCTTTTGAATTCCATGTCTGATATTTTGCTTTCCTCTGTTTCATCTATATCTTTCTCTGGATATTCCTCTTTCCCTTTCATTGGGAGGTTGTTTCTGTGTCTCCCTATGTTGTATGATTCTTGTTTGTTTTGTTTCTTGGATTTGTCTGCTTTAATTTCCTGCTTTCGTGGTATGAAATTCTGTATAGGAGACCTGGAAGATTCAGTAGTGCAGTCTTTTTGATATCCTGAGCTTGATGCTATTGGCTCTTGGCATGCCCTCTATGTCATTTTTTTAAGCTGTCTGGTTATATTTCAGTTACTCTTTGATGGAAACTTCCTTCTGACTAGTTAATTGAGAGTCACTCTGACCACCTTGTCTTGATTTCTTTGTGGAGTTGCTGTTAAAACATAAACTCACAACCCAGTAAAGAAACCCACACTTTCAAAAATATCCTCCACCCACAATCACACTATCATTAGCAAATGAGCCTGTATTAATATACATATAAAGAGGTTAAGACTATTATACTATATGAAAAACTGATAAGAGTTGTTTTAACTGATAGATGATTTTTGAGAGGAAAGATGGTAGAATAATAGTAGTAGCAAGTAGGGTCAAGGCTATGTGAAACAGTAATATTTACATTGTATGTTGAAAAAGGGAGGGAAGAATGCAGAATGAAGTGAGAAAGTGGATGTGTATAGTATTAGGTTTATATAATAGTTATATGCTATATACTTAGTGTGAGAGGGAAGATAAACAAAACAGACAAACAAAAAAAAATTAAAGAAATAGACTAGGAGGGAGAGAAGTTAGGAAACAGATTAAAGAAATATTTTTTTCTCCAGTACAACCTTTGGGCGCTGTCCTTCTTTTTCTGGATCCACCCCTGGTCAAAATTCCATGGGTTTCAAATTTTCTTTTCTGGCTGTCTGGCTGTGAGAAGATCTAGTTGGATTCTGAGGCTGCTATTTTCTAACGTGTGGGCCTGCTGCCTCTCCTTGTTGTGAGCTTCACTGAGTTGGGTCTCTCTTCACTTGTCCTGCGGCACCCTCCAGCTCTCCTCAGGCTTGTCTAGAAAAGCTGTCCTGCTGGTAAGCCAATTAGCAAGCCCCTAGTCCCTGCCAAACCTCTGGTCCTGTCTCCACTCCTCCTCCAAAAAAGTCTCTGTGTTGCCTCCCAGCTCTCGCACTGGCCTGCATCCTTGGCTGGCAGTGCCTTGTTGTGCACCTGTGTGTACTGCTTGCCTGCCTAGGGTTCCTACCAAGTCTGCATTTTTGCCACAGCTTTCCTCTATGGGCCCCTCTCCATGCCTCAGTTCTGCTTTTTTATTTGGGGGAGCCATGATATAAGCACCTGGGGTGCAGGGTTGCCAGCCCAGGGAGTCTCCACCTAGACTCAGTTGACACAGTTTCTCACAGTCCAGGCTGTTCACTGTCTTCCCACACCTCTGGCTCTTTCATCAAAATTTTCTTGCTGACTCTCTCTGGGACCTTGCTGGTCCGAGAGCCTATGTTCCTAAGCAGATCCTGGCTAATGAGCCATTCTGCAAACTGACCCTTTCAGGTGTGGTGTGGTAGAGGTGCCTGGCTGGGTGGCCCAGCGACTCCATTTGGAGAGCGTGAGCCAAGCTTTCTGCCCTATTTCATGCGACTCCCACACTCCTTTCCCTGTTTGTGCTATCTGAAATCCACACTCACCCACTCCTCTCTGTGTTTGTACTCCATGTTCTTCTGCAATGGGAGCAAGCAGATAACACTGCTACCTACACCACTGCTATCTTCTGAGAGCCTCTATTTCTATACAGATATATTTATTATTAAAATAGATGTTCTAGAGATTATATAAAAATCTCAAAGAGTCTACAAGCTTCTCCAGTTTTTAAATGTTAACTCAGAGATCATGTTATCATGCAGTTTCCTCTATTTACCAGAATGTTCCATCCTTCTGCTGGAATGGGACTTGCTCTGTAAATTGCCAATCCAAGTAACCTTTTCTCCTGAAAGGCAGCAGCTTCACCTGCATGCTCCACTGAAACATGCACTCCAACTCCAGGTGCTTTTAACCTGTCGAGGGGGACACAGAGAAGAGTCGTTTCCTCCTATCATCTATAAGCAAGTAAATAAAACTGTTTGAGCAAATGGTACTCCAGGGCAAGCAAGCAATGTTCACCCAAATGGCCTAAGATCTCTCCAGAGATGTTCCAGACAGTGTTCAATATTTCTTTAGATGTACTCTTACCCTGGTACTTCAGAATCCCTCGAAGACCTTAATCTCCATAGTCAATAAAACTGCCACCTCACTTACTAATATTTAGAAATCTCTGGATTCTCTAGCAAAAGTTGTCTTATATAATCAAATTGCCTTAGACTACATACTAGAAGAACAAGGAGAAGTTTGCATAAACATCAACTCTTCTTGTTGTACTTACTTTGACACCTAAACTAAAGTTAATATGGAAGCTCATAAGAGCATAGCCAAAACAATCCTGAGAAAGAAAAACAACACTGAAAACATCACATTTTTTAAATTTCAAGCTATATTACAAAGTTATAGTAATCAAAACAATATGGTATTGGCATAAAAATAGACTCATAGATCAATGGAACAGAAAGGACAGCCCAGATATAAACCCATGTACATATGGTCAATTAATATTTTACAATGGAACCAAGAATACTCAATAGGAAAAAGACAGTCTCTTCAATAAATGGTTTGGGAAAAATGAACATTCAAATTAAAAAAAAATAAAACTGAGCCCCTATCTTACAATATACACAGAAATCAATTCAAAATAAGTTACAAACTTAAATGTAAGACCTAAATTCATAAAACTTCTAAAATAAACCATAGGGAAAAAACTTTTGACAGTGGTCTTTGGATGTGACAAATTTCACAACAAAAATAATTATGAACAAAATGTAATGGTAACTTACAGAATGAAAGAAAATATTTGCAAACCACTTGTATGGTAAGGTGTTAATATCTAAAATACATAAGGAAACCTCATACAACTCAGCAGCAAAAATAATAATAATAATAATCCAATTAAAATGGACAAAGGACCTCATATTTAGTTTCCAAAAAAGATATTTAAGTGGTAACAGTAACATGAACAGGTGCTTAATATGATTTATCATCAAGGAAATTCAAATCATAACCATAATGAGATAACACCTCACACTTGTAAAATGGCTGTCATCAAAAATAGAAGAGGTAAGTGCCATGAGGATATGGTGAGAAGGAAACCCTTATGCACTGTTGATGGGATTGTAAAATGGTGTAGCCACTGTGGAAAACAATATGGAAGGTCCTCAAAAAACTAAAAAGAGAGCTGCCATATGATCCAAAAATTCCACTCCTGTGTATAATCTCTAAAAATAAAATCACATTGTCTTGAAGAGATATCTTCATTGCAGCATTATTTACAATAGCTAAGACATAGAAACAACCTACATGTCCACTGATAGATGAATATAGAAAATATCTACAATGGGTAATGAGATAATAAAATTAGAAAAATTAGTAAATGGCCAGGAACATGGAAAGTTTGACCCAACATGAGAGAAGAGTAAAGAAGTAGAGTGGTAAAAGAGGATGCAGGTTAGAAAACTATGGTCCTTGATTCCAAATATGGTCATCTTCACGTTCACATTACGTTTCTCCTTTTATGCATGTCTCTGTGTTTAAATTTTCTTTTCTATAAATGAGTCATGTTGGATTAGAGCTCACTCTAACAATCTCATTCTAATTTGATTACCTTTGTAAGGACTCTGTCTCAGTACAAAGACACACTGCATCTCCCTCCACAACTAATAAGGAATACAACTACCTCAAAACTAGAAACAACCAGAAGTTCCAGAAAATCAAACTGCATGGAAGTCCAGAAAACAAAGATATAAAGAAGAAATATTCATCCAGACAGGTAGGAAGAGCGGAGCCGGGGTGGAGAGGACGCAGTGTGGTGGCAGCAGTGGTGGCAGCAGCAGTGGTGGTGGCAGCAGCAGCGGCAACAGCAGCATCAGCGGCAACAGCAGCATCAGTGGATAGCCAGCAGTAAGCCCAGTCACATATTTAAAAAAGTCAGGAGGAACACCCGGGGAATGTTCCCAGCTCCTCACCAGACTTCGCAGCAAGCACATGGTCCCAGCATTGGGGGAAATCAAGCCTCATTTCTTCTGACTTTGCAGACCAGGGGGTTTGGGGTGGAGGCAGAAACTGCCAGTCTCAGCAGAGTCCACTTGTTTAAAGGACCCCCACGATCCTAGAACATCGGCAGACCCACACTGGGAACAATGGTCATTGCAGCATCTAGAGGGGCACCAGTCCCAGTGCAGAAGTGGGAGAGGTGCTGGAAAAGTGGTGAGTGCTGGGCAGGCGGCATTGTTCCCTCTCGTACCCCTCCCCCACATACAGAGCCACAGGTGATGAAATAGGTCTCCCTGTATTGACAAATTCCTAAGGCTCCTCCCCTTACAATGTAACAGGAGTGACAGTTCTACCTGGGAGGCGGAGGCAAACAAACACAGGAGCCTGTCAGAATGAGGAGACAGAGAAGTATGGCCCAAAAAGGGAAACGAATCAAGGTTCCAGTGGGAGAACTAAGCAACGAGGAGATAGCCAACCTAACAGATGAGGAGATAGACAACCTAACAGAGACAGAATTCAAAACTCTGGTGACAAAGATGCTCACAGGCTTGACAGATATGCTTGAGTACAGCAAACACATAAGAGAAGTGAAGGCTATGCTAAGTGAAATGAAGAAAAATCCACACAAAACCAGTGGTGAAGGGAAAGAAACTGGGATTCAAATCAATGATTTGGAACATAAGGAAGAAAAAAACAGTCAACCAGTGCAGAATGAGGAAAACTTCCCAAATTTTGTGAAGGAGATGGACATACTGGTCCAGGAAGCAGGGAGGGTCCTGGGGGAGCTGGACCCAGAGAGGACCACACCAGGACACATCATGACTGAGATGCCAAAGGTGAAAGATAAAGAGAGAGTCCTCGGGGCAGCAAGAGAGAGGTGGAGAGTTGCCTACAGGGGTTGGCTATAGGACTATCAGCTCATTTCTCAGGGGACACTTTGCAGGCAGGAAGGGACTAGCAAGCAGTATTCCATGTAATAAAAAGCAACCTACAACCAAGACTACTCTATCCAGCAAAGCTGTCATTTGGAATGGAAGGGCAGATGAAGTGCTTCCCTGACAAGGTGAAGCTAACGGAGTTCATCATCACCAAGCCATTATTATATGAAATGTCAAAGGGACTTACTTAAGAAAAAGAAGATCAAAGCTATGAACACTAAAATGACAACAAACTCACACCTATCAACAACTGAATCTAAAAAATAAAAACAAAATCTAACTAAGCAATGCAGAATAGTAACAGAATCATAGGTATGGGGATCATTTGGAGGGTTATCAGCTGGGAAGATGGAGGGGGAGAAATGGGGATTAAGAAGCATAATTATTTGGTACGAAATAGACAGGAGAAGTTAAGAATAATATAGGACAGAGTGAAGCCAAAAAACTTATATGCACGATCCATGGACATGAATTAAGGGGAGTGGGATTGCTGGAGGAAAGGGGGTTAATGGGCATAGAGGAGCAAAGGGAAAAAAATTGGAACTACTGTAATAATATAATCAATAAAATATACTTTAAAAAAAAGACTCTGTCTCCACATAAAATCACATTCTAATTTACAGGGGGTTAGGACACAATTTAACACTTAACAACTATTGTACTTAACATTTCTATTATAGTACTTCTCCTATTGTATTACAATAGTTTACCCATCTTTCTTTTTAATTAGACTTCAAGACAATTTAGACACACAGCAGTCACTTAGTAAATGCCAAAGGTTTATATGAATGTATTCTCTAAAGAAAGATAATAGATCCTAAGACCCAACTTTAACTTTCTCCATAGTACTTCTGGAAAGTAAGTAGAGAGCCATCTGCTTCAAATCTCCATCCAAGTTTAAGCAGTCCTTCTCTGCACTTTTCCTATCTTTTACCATATTGTAGTGAATTTATGAACGAGTGCATCTATGGTCCTTACTAACACTGCAAAAAGGGCCCTGAATTCATATTTATCTTCTTACTCCCAGTACCTAGTGCCATGCCAGGAGCATTGTAAATATTCGATGTTTATTGAGCTAATAAAAAAAAAACCTAGGACTTACGGCGAAGATGGAGGCTTAGACTGACACACTCTGTCTCCCTCCACAACTAAGAAGGACTACAACTACCACAAAACCAGAAATAACCAGAAGTTCCAGAAAATAAAACTACATGGAAGTCCAAGGTATGAAGTTATAAACAAGTGGTGCTCATCTGGACAGGTATGGGGGGCAAAACCAGGGCAGAGAGGTCAAACTGTGCTTTCAGTGGCAGCAGTGGCGACAGCGGCAGGACTGTGAGAAATGCCAGGAGAGCAGTCCCCAGCTGCAGTCGAGACCCGTCAGCTCGCGATTCTAATGCTGGGGAAGGCAGACCCTCATTGCCTCGGACTGTGAGGCCCAGAGATTGTGGGGATGGAGGAAGAGAAGAGGCTCCTGGTCTCTCAGCAGAGAGTAACAACAGAAATCCATCATGGACCCCCACCCCCACACAAAGTGCCACCTTGTGGTGAGAAGGGTTGCCTGGTTGTGACGAGTGCTCAGAGCTCTTCACCCAATAGTGTAGGAGGTGTGGCAGCCCCACCCAAGAAGGAAAGATAAATGAAAACAGTCAGGATGGCAGGAATAATGATTGAAATACCAATCATGAAGCTAACCAAAAAGCAAATACGAAAATTAACCGATGAACAAATAGATAATCTTTCTGAGGCTCAGTTCAGAGCTATAGTCATAAGGCAGCTTACAGAATTAACAAAAGATATTGAACAAGATGGGGAAGGAATGAAGGCTAGCCCTGCTGAAATGAATGAAAACACATATGAGACGAGTGGTGAGTAAATGAAAACCAGAGATCACATCAACAAATCGGAACATAGAGAAGGAACAAACAGGCAACCAGTGCAAAAAGAGGAAACAAAAAGTGAGGAATATGAGGACAGGCTCACAAACTTATGGGACAGCTATAAGAAAACAAACATTAGAATTATAACGTTGCCAGAAGGTGAAGAAGAAAAACTAGAAATTGAAAAATTATGTGAAAAAATAATGAAGCAGGACTTCCCGAACTTGGGGAAGGAAATAGTCTTACAGGTCCAGGAAGTACAGAGAGTTCCAGAAAAACTGAACCCAAGGAGAACCACTCCAAAACACATTATAATCAAAATGTCAGAAATTAAAGATAAAGAGAGAATCTTAAAAGCAGCAAGACAGAAGAAGAGAATTATGAACAAAGGGGTCCCAACTTGACTATCAGCAGATTTCTCAAAGGAGACTCTGCAGGCAAGAAGGGACTGGCAAGAAATAGTCAAAGTAATGAAAATCAAAAACCTACAGCCATGATTACTCTATCCAGTGAAGCTGTCATTCAGAATAGAAGAGCAGAGAAAGTGCTTCCAGGTCAAAGTAAAACTGAAGGAGTTCATTAGATCCAAACCATTATTATATGAGATGTTAAAGGGACTGGTTTAGAAGGAGGGATCAATACTATGAACATTAAAATGAAAACTGTATCACAACAACCAACAAAAGAAACTAGGGAATCAAAACAAAGGCAAACTAAGTAGGCAACGAGAGTGGAAAAAGAACTATAGGTATGGGGAACATATTGGAGGGAGATCAGCAGGGAGGGGGAAGGGGGAACAGGGAGGGAGATGATCAGGAATTAAGAAGCATAGTAGGAGGGAATGGAGTAGACAGGAAGACGTTGAGAAGAACTATATGCACAACCAATGAACATGAATTAAAAGAGGGGTACAGCTGGAGGGGGGTCACTTGGTGGATGGGAGCAGTGGAAAAAGAAATTGTGACAACTGTAACAGCATAATCAATAAAACATATTTAAAAACAAAACAAACTATGATCCAGACCAAAGAAGAAAGAACAAAAAACATTTCCACATGGACATCTTAGGAGTGGCCGCTTCATGACTACAGGACATGTGGATTTTCCACTGTTGTCTATTTATTGAAAACTGGGATCAGTGTAATCTCCAGATTGCAGCTGCCTCCTATCACTGTGTCCCATGAGAAGTGAAAACCAAGTTACATTCAAAACATAGTGAAAGTACTTCAAAATCTTTTCCCTGTTGTTAGGTCCCAGAAAAGGGAAAAGTGTCTATCACAACAACAATAAGAAATAATGCCCCTACTAGGGAAGTGATATTCAGAACCAAAGGCTGCAGTGGCATTTTGTGGGGAGATGCATTTTTAAGAGAATTTGGCAGCATGAGGAAGTGCTGCAATCCAATCTTAAGGCCATCTTGGCACTCTCTTAATTCCCTGTCCAGATGTTCTGCTAGGAGGGGTGAGAGTCAGGGTATCTTCTTGCTGTTGACACTTTTTCCTTGGAAATTCAGCAAATACCATAGCTGTATGTAGTTTGTCCTCATCTCCAGAGAGATGGGCTAAAAAGAATGCTTCATTTGGCACAGATTCAAGGACACTCATTATACTAGGAGAAATCATGCATCACAAAGGAAATGTTATATTTCACTTAATACCATCCACTCGCCTTAAGATATATTTTAATCTTAGACTCTGCAGTCTTGGGATGAAGAGTCAATGAACACAGAGATAATAATATGGATATGTGCCAGAAAGTAAAATCTTACTTAAAATATCAGAAACAGTGCACTTTGTAGAAGCTAAAGTAGCTTAGCCATTTCCTCCCACCCCCATTTTGTACGGACTGAAAAGTGTGCTGAGTCCTAAGCAATCTTTTAATTTGTTATGAAATAATATAATCTGGTTTTCCTTTTTTCTATTCAGTAAAATTTAACTACCTAGTATGACATTAAAGTTATTCCCTTCAAATTTCTATTGTTCCATTCTTGATTTTATGTGAATCCTTCTATGTGAATCCATAATTTTAAAATAAACATTTCCTTTCAGCATGTTGATAGCTAAGTCCTGATGGAGACAGTTCCAGCAAGTCTTTCCCCAAAAGAAGAGATTGGTTCCGTTAGGGTATATTTGATAAAATAGTTCCTTCAGAGA
The DNA here is from genome assembly GCF_987537825.1 of Furipterus horrens. Classification (NCBI taxonomy): domain Eukaryota; kingdom Metazoa; phylum Chordata; class Mammalia; order Chiroptera; family Furipteridae; genus Furipterus; species Furipterus horrens. The sequence goes on from NW_028327177.1 coordinate 64,498,552, forward strand.
GATCATTAGGCCCTGACTGGCAAAAGGAATTGGTCTTCCTGTTTTTACCTGGAGCTGTTTCTGCTTATCATGAAGGTGGTGGTAGGGCTGTGCTTAGGCACAAAGCTGACCTAGATTTCATGGGATCACATGGAGGTTAGATGACCAATGGGAGGCTGTTGCTATGAGAAGATTGCAGTATCTGTTAACTAAATCAGAGTTGATGTAAGGGGGGCGGAGGTTATTCTACTTGTGTGTATCTCTTCTCTCTCTCTCTCTCTCTCTCTCTCTCTCTCTCTCTCTCTCTCTCTGTATCTGCTGCTTTTCAGATTAGCTACTCTATTTGTTTCTAATTATAGCATTATTATTTTTACCTCTTGTTTACCCAGAACTGTTTATTTTTTTTCTTCCTTGTCTTATTAGATTTCAGCCATGCTTTTCATTCTAACTACTCCGTCATGTTCTCTCTACCAACAAAATCATATTTTTGCAGTTTATCATAAAAAATTGATGTGATTTAATTAAAGGAAATATAAGGCCATAAAAAACCTTCACCTAATATGAAGGGTTTGAGGTGATAGAAGTAAGGGGGTCAGGGCAGTAGGCCATGCAAAAAGTCTGACCAGGATCCCAGGAACTGAAATGCCTGGTATCACATCTTCCAGGGTGACTTATTTGTGCAGAATTCTACATCGTGGGAATCAACAGAAACTCTGAAAATATGCCGTTATGCAACATCCTCAAAATAATACACCGTCTGTTGCTCAATAATTATTTGTTGACTATAAATAAATAGAAAATCAGTCTCTGTTCTTCAGAGAAAATAATATATTGTGGGTTTTTTATGCAGTTCCAGAATGTGTAAGAGGAATCATAATTTAATATTATTTTCATGATACAGAAAAAGGTCTATCATTTTCCTTAGTTTCTTGTCTGTGCCTTGAATAACAGTTTAAATGCTTGCTCTGTATTTGTAGTAACAGACCAGATAACCCAAAAATATAAATTAATAATTTTATTGCTATTTGCTTTAAATTAATTCCTCTTCTAAGCCAAGAGACTATAACAACACAAATAAAACTGCTTGTTGCTAATGATAAGGCCAAAACAGTTTTGTCTGCTATTTGTCTGGTTTGATAGATGCCTTTGTCTTTCCAATCAATGGTTCTGACTCCAGAGCTACTGAGATGGCTGCCTTCCTCGAGGCAGGAGGGCCTGAAATGGGCTCATTTTCAAACCTCTAAAAACCATTTTCTCACTTATTATATATTTTCCTCTTTTTGTGGCTCAGGGTGTGGAAGTCTGTCTCTGGGCAGCCTAACAGGAGCCAAGTTAACCACTGAAATGTTACCTGGATCAGAGTGTGTACCCACAATACAGAAACATTTGGTCACAAACACAGCAGGTTTTTGCTTTCTGTCACTTACTCTGAGAAGTGATTTCATATTCTATTTACCAGACTTCTGGCCCTGAATTTGGCTCTGAGCTGCCCTGGAAGTGTGTGGAATGTTTGTGAAATGCCTGATATATTTGTAATTTGCATTTGCCAACTCTATTTGGAAATCAATGAAGAAAGAGAGAAAAAAAGTAAAGGCAACTATTATATTGCCCAATGTGTAATTACTCTTTCCCATAGTTCATTCTTTTCCTTGGAAATGACTGTTATGATACCAAGTAATGTTGATGTATTTATGGAAAAATAAGATTCATCTTTGCTCTGGGGTTTATTTCCTAGGGTATATATAACCAATGATTCCTCTCATTGTCAAGCCTTTGCCACTCTTTGCTATTCCCAAAAAATTCAAGACCTTCCATTTTGCTTTTATGACAGGGTCTAGTGTTTCTGTATAGGCGAGAAAATGTGCCACCATTTCTTGAGGCCCTACATACCTGGTTACACACTGTGGTCTCAAGCCATTTCTCTCACTTCTAGTTATTCCCTAACTTATGTTATCCCTTCTCCTTTAGTTATTGCCCTCACCAAAATTCTTTCCATCTTCAATACCCAGAACAATTCTTTTCTATTTTTAGAGTCCTTGCCTTAGACTTCTGCTTACATTAACCCCTCTCTGAATTTATGTGTATGTATTATTTTTGTCACCATTTAAATGGCAAATTACTTGAGAGTGATGGGAATCTCATACATTTGTTGTGTTCTCCTGATGCCCTGCACAGTCCTGAGCACAATACAGACTCATACTCACAAATTCACATACTGCTTGTAAGCCATACAGATGCATGTTGTATATAAGCCCCCCATGTACTGTTGCCATCTGCTGGGCACTGATGACCAGAAAAGAGCACCTCTTCTCTTCCTGTTTCATGGACATTTATGCTAAACATAATAATAAACATAATAATAAAATAACTATTACCTTTGTCATTATCATTTCAAGTATTGTGTGCCTGTTATAGGAGCTAAGATCTACATATTAATACATCATTTCATTCAGTCCTTATGACAGTCTAGCAAGAGAGGTATTGGCATTGTGGTTTTAAAGGAGAAGACACTGAGGTTCAAAGAAGTTAAGTGACTTTCCTAGGGTCCCAGAAGCAGTAAATGATGAAGCTGAACTGGGTCTATGTTATGTTTTTCTTAAACCAACCAGAGAAATGTGTTCTTTTTTTTTTCTTTTTCTTGTCTTATTATACAGTGTTTTACGGAGTGAGAGTTAGTGGTCCCACCAGCCATTCTCCTTCCCTCTCTCCTCAGGTATCCACAGCTGCAGGCCCAACCTAAGCTGCCCCCATGGCTCCTCTGCAGTGCTCACAAATGACTTTTCCATTCTTAGGGAAAATTATCCCTTCTTGTATTCTTCTCTGACTCTCTTTCTCCCCCCACTCTCAGTGCCTTCATGAAAACAGAGACTTTGTCTCTTGCTCACTGCTATAAAGCCAAGACTTTGTACAGTGCCCAGCAAAGTAGGTTCCCAGAAAATACTTATTTAATTAATCAATGAAATTAGCATATATCAAGGCAAATATTTCTAAGGATAATTATAAAAACGAATATTTATTGAACTAACTATACGCCAGGAATCCCAATAAGACTTTGCATGCATTAATTTAATATTGAGAACACCTTCCAATAGATAAAGAAACTGAGGCCCCCAAAATGTTATGTAGTTTACCTAGTCAAGCAGCTAGTCAGTTTTGGATTTGGGATATTAAACCAGACCAAGTCCAGAGGACACCAAACTTAACTGCTAAGAACAGTTATTTAGAAATCCAATTCTCCAATAAAATTGCTCCTGTTATCACCACTAAGACAAGCTGAAAAAATGCTCCATTTGGATTCATATTATATCATGTACTTTTGTATCTATCACACTTATTTTATAATTTATTTGTTTGTCTTTGGCAGTCTTAACTGAAATGAGTGAGTTTAAAAACAGAGTTATGTAAAACATTGAAGCAAAATTAAAAATATAGAGTTAAAAATCAATTTGGAGGACTTCCAGCCAAGATGGAGACCTAGACAGACACGATGGATTTCCCTTCACAACTAAGAAGGAATACAACTACCTCAAAACTAAACACAACCAGAAGTTCCAGAAAATCAAGCTGCAAGAAAGTCCAACAAAAAGATATAAAGAAGAAATACTCATCCAGGCAGGTAGGAGGAGCGGAGCCTGGGAGGAGAGGATGCAATGTGGTTGCAGTGGCAGCAGTGGCAGTGACAGCAGTGGCAGGCCAGCGGTAAGCCCAGTAACATGTTTTAAAAAGTGGGGAAGGGCACCTGTGGAGTGGTCCCATCTCCTGACCAGACCATGCAGCTCATGGTCCCAGCGCCAGGGAAAATCAAGCCTCATTGCTTCTGACTGTGCAAATCAGTTGATGGTGGATAGAGAAGGGAACTGCCAGTCTTTCAGCAGAGTCTGCTTATTTGAAGGGCCCCCATGGTCCTAGAACCTAACAGATGAGGAGATAGCCAATCTAACAGATGCGGAATTCATAACACTGGGGATAAAGATGTTCACAGACTTCACAGATATGCATGGGTACGGCAAATGCATAAGGGAAGAAGTGAAGGCTAATCTAAGTGAAATGAAGAAAAATCCCCACAAAACCAATGGTTAAGGGAAGGAAACCGGGGTTCAAATAAATGATTTGGAACATAAGGAAGAAAAAAACAGTCAACCAGTACAGAATGAGGAAACAAGAATTTTTAAAAATGAGGAGAAGCTTAGGAACCTCTGGGACAACTATAAACATGCCAACATTCAAATTATAGGGGTGCCAGAAAAAGAAGAGCAAGAAATTGAAAGCTTATCTGAAAAAATAATGGAGGAAAACCTCCCAAATTTGGTGAAGGAAATACATATACAAGTCCAAGAAGCACAGAGAGTCTCAAAGAAACTAGACTCAAAGAGGACCACACCAAGGCACATCATAATTAAAATGGCAATGCTTCGAGACTAAGAGAAAATGTTAAAAGCAGAAAAAGAAAAGCAGAGAGTTACCTTCAAAGAGGTGTCTATAAGATTATCAGCTGATTTCTAAAAAGAAACTTTGCAGGCAAGAAGGGACTGGTAAGAAATATTCAATGTGATGAAAAGAAAGAACCTACTTCTAAGATTACTCTATCCAGAAAAGCTATCATTTAAAATGGAACGGCAGATAGAATGCTTTCTAGACAAGGTAAAGCTAAAGGAGTTCGTTATAACCAAGCCATTATTATATAAAATGTTAAAGGGACTTATTTAAGAAAAAGAAGATCAAAACTATGAACACTAAAATGACAACAAACTCACAACTATCAACAATTGAATCTAAAAAATAGAAACAAAATCCAACTAAGGAAATCAGAATAGGAACAAAATCATAGGTATGAGGATCATTTGGAAGGTTATCAGCTTGGAGAGGGAAGGGGGAGAAGTGGGAAAATGGTGCAGTCATTAAGAAACATAATTGGTTGGTACAAAATAAACAGAGGAAAGTTAAAAATAATATAGGAAAGAGTGAAGCCAAAGAAATTATATGCGTGGCCCATGGACATGAACTAAGGGGGGTGGGATTGCTAGGAAAAGGAGGGTACTGGGCATAGGGGAGCAAAGGGGGAAAAATTGGGACTACTGTAACAACATAATAAAATATACTTAAAAAGTCAACTTGAGTTAAGATCAGAACAACTGGGTATTTTATATTTGAAAAATTGATTTGATTATATATAAATGACATAGCTCCATACTGATTAGAATAAAAAACAAAAATAAACACTACCAGGCTCTAGAGCCCAATGATTTTTATATTATGTTAGTTTCTGTGATGTGAATTTCCTGAGCAATAGCATCTTATTCTCTCCATATGTAGGGGACGGCTCCTTGTGGTTTCGGGAATTGTATCCCAAGCCATGAGCCAGGCCCCCTTCTCCAGGGAGGTCTTTAAGTCTCAACAGAAAGCCTGAAGGCTGAGAGGCAGACAAGACAGAATGTCACTCAGAGGGTTCCCATGGGATTTGGATTTAAAGAATGCATATTATGCTTTAGAGCTTGCTCTGCTTTTCTTTTCCTAGTTAATTATAAACAATCTGTAGCTAAAAATGTATGAATCCTTGCACCTAATGCCAGTGTGGCGTCAAGATGATTAATAGATAGACCCTGACACAGGCTTGTCACTGTGTTCTCTATATTGATATCTGTAATCAGTAACTGTCAACTGTAACCCAAACATCTGAAAGTTTATTGATGATTCATAAGTCTTGACCTTGTATCTCCTGAATCCCCTCCTCAATAAAAGGCCCAGGAGGTGGAATTTCTGTGCTCTTCACCACTGGAGAGATTAGCTGCCTCCCATCTCTCCAGACAAAATACAGTGTCCTGGATAAATTTGTTCTGCTGTGGTCCTGAAACCTCTGTGGGACAGGGAGTTTCCAACCAAGCCAGGGAGTTAGAGGCAGGACAGCCTCATCTGGCACCTGAATGTGGGGCACTCAAATAAATTAATACCTGGAACAGCTGTAGGGCCAAGAGCTTGACCACGAACAACCACACCGAATGGATGGGAATTAGAGTGCCTCTGCCCATGGTAAGGGATAGCAGCCCCTAGGCTCTCTCTGGAAAAGGCTGCTGCTGTGGTTAAAATAGTGGAGGGAGGATCACTTCCTCCCTATGGCCTGAATTCTTCGGTGTCCCTATGTGAATTGGGACCTAGCAGAACTGTCTGAGGTCAATCCCTGAGACATGTAGGAGCCTCATAGGGAATTCCACTCACAGTAATATAATTCTTGGTTCGTCTAGGGACGTGCTAATTAAGAATTGCTCATTCAGCACTCCGAGCCCTTCCAGTTGTTTTAGATGACTTGGAAAGAAACCAAGGCATGTAAGAGAAGTAGGGATGACCAAGGGTGACACCCTTGGAAGCCCTCCTCACAAGCAGCACGCTTCAACCCATTACACCAATTAATCCTTAGTTTAAAATCACTTTAAATGAGAGGCAGGGGGAAAGGGTGAAACCAAATGAATAAAAAGGGACCTACAACCTATGAAAAAATGGGATCAGAGTTATCCAAAGAACAAAAGCTTTACTTTTGGTAACTGCAGTGACTAATAAAAGAAACTAGATGCCAGATTAAGGAAAGCCATCTAATTAATTTACTGCATACTTCTGTGGCTCAAAGCACTGTGGTCTCAGGAAAACTAAGGAACAGTAAAGAAAATAACTCAGACTTAAAAGGTGCCACAGACACGATAGAAGTAGGAAAGGGGGTGGAAGATGGGACTATGCAGAGCGCTGTCAAACGATCTGCTTTATGACCCCTCCTCCATGAAATCCTGGAAAGCCACAATGGCTCTTCCCACCTCCACAAGCTGACACAGGTCCACCTACTCCTGCCTGGCTCCAACCATGACAAAAGGTTGTAAAAAAGTTTTTCCTATACTTACCTAAAAACTAATGTTCTGTTTAGTAAAATAATTATGTGTTGTGATATATTACTCAAATACTTAACTAATATTCAAAAATTCATGTCTCTCAGTGTTAAGAACTAAATGTTTTCAGCCTATATTAATATCATACACCTTTTATTATCTTTTTAAGTAAATAGACAAATATCATTTTATAATATATATTCCTTAGTTGACAAAATTTTCAAAATTTAAAATTTAGATGACTTATAGCCTTGAGGTATTTCAAAGGGCCCTTGAAATATCTCAAGGATTTGTTTTCTTCTGACCAAAAAGAAGAAAACTCTAGACCAATCAGGCTTAATACATTTTGAAATACATGGAAAGCTTTGTCAAATAAGAAAATTTTACAAAAATCTCCAAAAGTCTACAAAGTTCTAATTATTTATAATTCTAATATATATTTTAGAATGTTGTATAAAAAATTACATATTTACAGAACATCTAATCATATGTCTTTAAAACAATAACTAAATTCTAAACCTAAAACTTCAAAACCTAAAAACAATAGGGTAATTGACCTACTATTCAAACCCTAATTACAAAAACTCTTAAAAGTCACCTTTGTAACAAAAAGCTGACCAAATATTTATAAAAAAATTGCAAATAAACAGGCCAAATGAGTCAATTAAAAAACTCATCAGAAAAGCTAAAAAACAATTGGCTAATACTTTTCCTCATTTATAGCAATCTATAGCCCAGACAAGCTTACAAGTAGCTCCTAAGAAAGTACAACAGTCTGAGTCTTGGCAACCTCAAGTGCTCCAAATTAATTCTCTAAAGCTTTTAACTCTCAATAATCTCCAACAGTTGTTAGGCTTTATCAATTGGCTAAGGCCTAGCTTCGGTATAACTACCCACCACCTTATTCATCTTTTCAACACCCTTAAAAGAAACCTAGATTTAAATTTATCTTGTACTTTATCTCCTCAAGCTCTAAAAATACTAAATATTGTAAACCAGCATATTAAAACTAGACAAAGAGAAATAATTAATCCTTCTTACCCCATCAGACTTTTGGCTTCTCTATGTTATGCTCCCCTATGGGACTTCCAGGACAACTACAGCCACAGCTCACTCTGATTGAATGGTTGTTTCTTTCCCAACAACCTCAAAAAACTATAACTACTTATGTCTCTGACCTTTGTCAGCTAATAATCAAAGGGCAAGATAGAACTCAGCAATTATTTGGTTATAACCCAGAGATCATTCACTTGCCCTTAACTCAAGTTTATTTACAATAGCTTTAAGTCAATCCCTAGGTTTTCAATGCACAGTAGCTTATTATAGCAAAAAACTCAAAATCAATCTTTCTTTAAATAAACTTTTACTAAATACTCCTCAATTGAATCTACAAAAACACAAAATTAGTCGTACCCCCATATCTGAGGCAAAAACTATCCTTACATTGAAAAAAAAGTAAAGCTGTCATTATTCGCAGATGACATGATAGTGTACATAGAAAACCCTGTGAACTCCACCAAAAAAATTCTCAACATAACAAGTGAATTTGGAAAAATAACAGGGTACAAAATCAATATTCAGAATTTGAACATATTTCTGTACTCAAGCAAGAAAATATCAGAGATAGAAACTATTAAAAAAATCTCATTTACTATAGCAACAAGAAAAATAAAGTACCTAGGAATAGGTACTTTAACCAAGGAGGTAACAGACCTGTACTCAGAAAACTACATAACACTGAAGAAAGAAATTAAGGAAGATACAAATAAATGGAAGCATATATCATGTTCATGGGTGGGAATAATCAACATAATTAAAATGTCCATCCTACCGAAAGCAATTTATAGATTCAATGCAATCTCTATTAAAATACCAATGACATATTTCACAGACCTAGAACAAAAACTTCAAAAATTTATATGGAACCAAAATAGACCCTGAATAGTCACAGCAACCTTAAGTAAGAAGAACATGGTAGGAGGATTCACAATACCTGATTTCAAACTATACTACAAAGCCACTGTAATCAAAATATTCTGGTACTGGCATAAGAACAGATATATAGATCAATGGAACAGAATAGAGAGCCCAGAAATAAACCCAGATCTATATGGCCAAATAATATCTGACAAAGGGGAATAAAACATAACATAGAATAAAAAGAGCCTCTTCAACAAATGATGCTGGGAAAACTGGACAGGGACCTGCCAAAAATGAAACTGCAGCACCAACTTACACCATACACTAGAATAAATTTAAGATGGATCAAAGACTTAAATATAAGCCATGACACCGTAAAAGTCCTAGTAGGCAGGAAAATTTCAGATATATCATGCAGCAAAATTTTCACCGATATATCTCCTAAAGCAAGGGAAATAAAGAAAAGAATAAACAAATGGTATTACATCAAACTAAAGAGTTTCTACTCAGCAAAAGAAAACATCACCAAGATGAAAAGGGAACCAACCATGTGGGAAAACATATTTGCCAATAATACCTCAGACAAGGGATTGATCTCCAAAATATATAAAGAACTTATATGACTCAAGAGCAAGAAGACAGACAACCTAATTTAAAAAATGGGCAAAGGACCTGAACAAACACTTCTCCAAAGAGGACATACAGAGCGTCCATAGGCATATGAAAGAATGTTCAACATCACTAGGCATCAGAGAGATGCAAATAAAAACCACAATGAGATACCACTTCATACCAGTCAGAATGGCCATCATCAACAAATCAACAAACAAGTGCTGGTGAGGATGCAGAAAAAAGGGATCCCTAGTGCACTGCTGATGGAAATGCAGACCGGTGCAGCCACTGTGGAAAACTGTATGAAATTTCCTCGAAAACCTAAAAATGGAACTGCCTTTTCATCCTGCAATTTCATTGCTAGGATTATACCCAAATAATCTTGAAACACCAATTCAAAAAACCTATGAACCCCTATGTTCAAAGTAGCGCTATTTACAATATTCAAGTGTTGGAAACAGCCTAAATGTCCATCTATAGATGACTGGATTAAAAAACTGTGGTACATTTACACAATGGAATACTATGCAGCAGAAAGAAAGAAGGAACTCTTACCATTTGCGACAACATGGATGAAACTAGAGAGAATTATTCTTAGTGAAATACACCAGGCAATGAAAAACAAATACCATATGATATGACCTAATACAGGAAACTAATGAACAACACAAACAAAAGAGCAAAACTGAACCAGAGGCATGTAAACAAGGAGCAGACTAACAGTTACTAGGAAGGATGGAAAGAGGGAGAGAAGGGGGGTAAATAAAGGAAGGGTCATGTCAAGAAACTAGTATAAATGATCCATAGACATGGACAACGAGGTAGGGATTGACTGTGGGAGAAGGGGTGAGCTGGGTGGTGGGGGAGAAATGGGTGAAAAAGTGGGACAACTATAATAGAAAATCAATCAATCAATCAATAAATAAAACTATCTCTATAGATATATCAGAAAAAACTAAAAAGTGGCCATCACATAAAGAAAAAAACTGAGTTGAAAAGATTGTGTGACCCACAATCACTCATCCATCCAGAGAACTGAACTCCCTGGGACTATTATGACCCTCCAACAATGGCCAAATGAACCCCTGAATCTTGTCTGTGATTCTGACTATACAGTATATAAATGCTCCATATAGATCAAGGTTTACTCAAGGAGTCTCTAGACTCCCAGTTACTCAGTCTATTTCTAACCTTGAAAAGTTTAATTAACAAAAAAACATATGCCATATTTGTCACCCATATTCACTCTCACTCAGGCCTTCCAGGCCCTATGGCAAAAGACAACAAATGTGCTGATGTCTTAGTCAGTATATTAACTACCTTCCAAAAGGCAGTTGCCTTCTCATCAATTTTCAGACAATTTGGCATTCCTCTTCTCAAGCTAAGCAAATTATCAGGGAATGCACAAACTGCCAGGCACTGGGTGTGGCGCCACCCAGCAATAGGACCGACCCTCGAGGATTTGTCCCTCAAGTAAAATAGCAAACAAATGTAACCCAATACCCTCCTTTAAAAAATTTAAATTCCTCCATATATCAATAAATACTTACTCTGAAGTATTGCATGTCTTCACTCTTACAGGAAAATTGGCCAAGCATATTTAGGTGCATTAGCTGGAAGCATTCAATTTCTTAGGCTGACCACAGCAAATAAAAACTGGTAATGAACCAGGCTACATAGCTGATCATACCTTTAAACATCTTAAAAAACAAAAAAGAGGGAGTATGAAGTCCTCCCTAAAGAATCTAACTAATTTAGCAATCTAATTAGGCTTAAGCTGTAAAGAATTTATTGTTTCTCTCAGAATGTTAGGTCAGAAAGATGATATATGTTTCTGAAAGTCCCAGTAAATTGTAGATATTCTGTGCAAGTTGAAAAGGATTTGTGTAGGGGGAAAGAAGGAAAGAATAAAGTGAGGGAAATGGAAGTGAAAAAGAAATAAGGAGAAGTATATGTCTTTGAAACATTGTAAATTTAGACCTAGAAGCTGCAGTCCCAGGAAAAAGCCGTGCCAAGCTTGCTATCTCCCCTGCCTTCTCTAACCTCTGTGAAAATTGTTAAGGTCACTCAATAATGAAAACAGCCCACTTTTAAGCACATTAAAGGAATGCAGTAATCACCAAAAATAAAATTATTTCTCTTTCTCTAGCCTCAAAGCAGGAATAGAGGGGCTCTCTACACTCCAATCTCCCTCCCAGGGAATAGTTGCCACTGTTTAACTCCAAATCCTCCCCTGATATTTTACAGAGGTAGGCTTGTCTCTGCTTTACATGCAGAAAGTCTAGGTTTGTAACATCATCAAAAATGCTATCAGGTCAGCAAAGACCCAGCGACTGGGTGTCTCCACAGTCTTACAGACTCCAAGTCTGGCTTGTAAGTTATTATGTAAATTAACCATTTTCCATAAGTTTGTTCATTGTAGGTTTATCTATCCACCTGAGAAACCCCTACACCCACTCCAACCAGGGGACCAAGTCCTACTGAAGGCCTACAAGACTCAAGGCCCTCAACAGATGCTGGCTAAAAAATAGACTGGTCCCTCTGATGTCCTGTTGCAGACACATATTCATCGGGAAATCCTGGCCTGACTCTCAGACACGGAACTGGCCATAATGTGGCTAGGAAAAAGACAAAATACCCTGATCACCTGACAGCAGCTTACCTGCAACCCCGAATTCTCAAAACTATGTGTCACCCCATTAAAATGGAACTCTAGTCAGCATTCTTGGACTGACACACAACATCATCTATGGGATGCATTTTCCCCAACCTGAAAGGCCAAGTTGATTGGCTATAATCTGAACTCCATCAACAGCTTATGGACATTAAGCAGCTTACTGAATAAAAGGTGCTTAAACCCTAAATAATAATCTTCAATGGCTTAACCGTAAAAATTGGTTTCAAGGACTAAATTTGCACATATGGATAATAGGAGCAGCTGGGTACTTCTTGGTCATCATTATACTTTGTGTCCTCCAATGTCTCTGCAAGCTATCTTCCTGTGATTGTATTCCAGAAAAGCAAGTAGCAAGCTTTATAGGAATTTGTACTATAAGTGTCTTATAAAACAAAAAAGAGTAATATATAGGGAACCGCTCATTGTGGTTTTGGGATTGCAGCCCACGCCATGAGCCAGGCCAACTAGGAGTCCTTTAAGTCTCAACAGAAAATTGGAAGGCTGAGAGGCAGACAGGACGAAAGGTCACTCAGAGGTTCCCATGGGAATTGAATTTAAAGAATGCATATTATGCTTTAGAGCTTGCTCTGCTTTTCTTTTTTCTTAGTTAACTATAAACAATCTGTAGCTAAAAATTTATGAAGCCTTGCACCTAATGCCAGTGTGGTGTCAGGATATTTAATAGACCCTGACACAAACTTATCGCTATGTTCTCTATATTGATATCTGTAATCAGTAACTGTCAACTGTAACCCAAACGTCTGAAAGTTTATTGATGATTCATAAGTTTTGACCTTGTATCTCCTGAATCCCCTCCTCAATAAAAGGCCCGGGAGGTGGAATTTCTGTGCCATTCTCCACTAGAGAGATTAGCTGCCTCCCATCCCTCCAAACAAAATACAGTGTCCTGGATAAATTTGTTCTGCTGTGGTCCTGAAACCTCTGTGGGACAGGGAGTTTCCAACCAAGTCAGGGAGTTAGAAGCAGGACAGCCTCATCTGTACCTCCAATTTTATTTTATACAGTGTTATCCATGTTAAATTAAATATTGTTTATCACATAGGTAATTGAATTGGCTCTCTATTTTTCTGTCCTGCATTGGATGCTCATTCCACTCTCAGAGTTACCTGATAAGTAGTGACATCTTTGTCTTGAGGAAATATGCCCTGTGAGTGAATACTCTGAGTTATGGAAGTACAGAGTGTGACCTGTGTAGTTTATTGAGTCAGGTTAGAGATTAAGAGGTCCCAGATGAATGTAATATGCAGATCTGTTGCTAGGATACCATATTGATACTTTCTATCATCTTGGCCCATGGCCTTGTCTACTTTCCAGTGAGTGATTGCTATCACTTACAGCGTCAGGTAGATAGAATATTTTTCTTGTATTTAATATTTATAAAGTTAAAAATATAATCATTTAAGCTTAAAATGGTTTATATAATTTTTTAACACCTATAGCAGCCTCTCATTAAGAATGCCTACTCAGGAATTCTGGCAAATATGGAAGCTTAGACAGACATGCTCAGTCTTCCCCTACAACTAGAAATAAATACAACTACCTCAAAATAAAAGATAACCAGAAATTCCAGATAATAAAACTACATGGAAGCCCAACATATGAAGTTATAAACCAGCGGTGCTTGTCTGGACGAGTAGGAGGGGTGAAATTGGAACTGGAATGGAAAGGTAGGGTGGCGCTGTTTGTGGTAGCAGCGGGGATAGCGGCAGAGGGAGCAATCCCAGCTGTAGTTGAGTCCCGGCAGCTCGTGACCCAACACTGGGAAAGCCAGCTTCTCCCCCATTGCCTCGGAAGGAGAGGTCCAGAGGACGGGGGTATGGATCCCAGTCTCCCAGCAGAGAATAATGGCAGGAATCCATCTTGGGCCCCCGCCCCCACACAAAGCACCACAGCACAGTGGAAAAGGTTTCTGACTGCCACCAGTCACCGGGTAGTGACGAGTACACGGGGCTCCACCCCCTATAGCCTGCCCAGGAAGCAAAGCAAAACACAAATCTGTCAAAATGAAGCAGACGATTGAAATCCCAGTGATGCAGCTCACCAGGCAGCAGATGAGGAACGTGACAGACAAATGAATAGGAAAACTTTCAGAGGCTCTGTTCAGAGCTATAGTTAGAAGGTGGCTTACAGAATTAACAAAAGATCTGGAACAGGACAGGGAAGGAATGAAAGCCACTCATACTGAAACAAACAAAAACACATACGAGACAAGTGGTGAGGAAATGAAAACCAGAGATCAAATCAACAAATCAAAACACAGGGAAGGAACAAACAGTCAACCAGTGCAGAAAGAGGAAACAAAAAGTAAGGAAAGTGAGGAGAGGATCAGAAACCTCTGCGACAGCTATAAAAGACCAAACATTTGGATTATAAGATTGCCAGAGGGCAAAGAAGAAGAACTAGGAATTTAAAAATTATGTGAAAAAATAATGAAACAGAACTTCCCGAACTTGGGGAAGGAAATAGACTTACAGGTCCGGGAAGCACAGAGAGTTCCAGAAAAACTGGACCCAGAGAGAACCACTCCAAGACACATTATAATCAAATTGTCAAAAATTAAAGATAAACAGAGAATCTTAAAAGCAGCAAGAGAGAAGAAAAGAATCATGTACAAAGGGGTCCCAATTAGACTATCAGCTGATTTCTCAAGGGAGACCCTGCAGGCAAGAAGGGACTGTCAAGAAGTATTCAAAGTAATGAAAAACAAAAACCTACAGCCACGATTACTCTATCCAGTGAAACTGTCATTCAGAATAGAAGGACAGAGAAAGTGCTTCCAGGACAAAATAAAACTGAAGGAGTTCATTAGATCCAAACCACTATTATATGAGATGTTAAAGGGACTGGTTTAGAAAAAGGAGGATCAAAATTATGATCATTAAAATGAAAACTGCATCACAACAACCAACAACAGAAGCTAGGAAATTGAAACAAAGGCAAACTAAATAGGCAATGAAAGTGGAAAAACAGCTATAGGTATGGGGAACATACTCGGGGAAGGTAAGCAGGGAGGGAGAAGGGGGAGAGGGAGGGAGATGGTACAGAAATTAATAAGCATAGTAGGAAGGAATGGAATAGACAGGAAGAGGTTGAGAATAACTATATGCACAACCAATGGACATGGACTAAAAGGAGGGGACAACTGGAGGGAGGGGGCCACCAGGTGGAGGGGAGCAGAGGGAAGGGAAATTGGGACAACTATAACAGCAAAATCAATAAAACATATTTTTTTAAAAATTGGTACAGATAATAGAGCTCAAAATAAACATGAAATAAGAAAAAAAGCATGTAACTGATCTAACTCTTATGTAAAAGAACATAAATAAACATGGTATATACTAAAAAAAAAAAAAGAATGCCTGCTCATTTAGTGTGCTCAAGTTCAAATACAATTAAGTAAATATTCCTGCCTTCATGTAAGTACAATATGATTATCAAAATTGGTTTGTTTATTATAACAAAAATCAATTTGCTTTTTAACAACCAAAACCAATCTGTTTTGTGTCTGCCTTGCTACCTTTGTCTTAGGCACAAAGTTCCAACTAGAATATCTCAAGATGATTTGGCTTCAAACGCTAAAATGTTCTAGTTAGAGAAAATAGCAGAAAACTTCATTAAACCTCAATATTTTGATGCCTGGTCCCTAAACGTTAGGATGGACAGTTTAGTTAATAACTTGGTAGCCAGTCAATTTCCTCTCCCACCTCGCAGCCCTAGGGAAGGGGTTCATTGAGTTAGAACACTGTTTTGCCAATGATGGTAGAAATCTACACGGTCCAGTTTTCTGATTATAGCTCTCAGTGATTAAATGTCTGGTATACAGAGTCCTGTCTAATATGTTAGGGTAGATGAAAAGAATCAGATGGAGATAGCCTTGAAGAGTACATCATTTTATTGTATCTGTGGCAGATTTCATTTAAAAGGCTACATCAGCAGTATTCTCCCCTGCTTTGGCTGAGAGAGGGACTTCAAGACCCTGTGATCCTATAAACCTTGATTTATCTGAGCTTCCCCAGAGAAATGGAAATTTGACAGAAGTTTTCATAAATAATCTTAATAGATTCTAGATGCTCATTTTTTGCCAAACATCACTGATCTCAGTAATAAGTTAGTAGAGATAGAGAGAGATTTAAGTATTATTTAGGTATTATTTTTCTTATCTGTCATAACAACCCTATTAGGTAGGTACTATTATTTTAAATTTGATAGATATATTAAGGCACAGATATTTCAAATCATTAGCTAAGCTATACACAGCAAGGATAGGGCCAACGTAAGCCCAGGCAGCTTGAAGGGAGAGCCAGAACTCCTAACCACCACTATCATGTTGTGCACTGCAGGAATGATGACTCATGCATGTTTCTATCTGACCCAAGAGTCCAGAATCCTCTTAGCAAAGATCCTGTGTTGTCCTCAGAAAATTGCAGTACCTCTTATAACTCCAATCATCAGCCACTTAATGCTTTGCTGACAACAGCCTGCATCAAATGTTTTACTAACCCAAAACAAGGTCTCCCCAGCAGGCCTGTCCAGGGAGAGGTGGGAACAGGTTTATGAATCATTACTCTATATATAACAGGGTTGTCATCCCCACCCCTCTGTGACCAGTGACTATGCTGTCCTATATTTTCACATCCCCATTAACTTGTATTTTTAAATTCAGTTATATCACCTTCCTAAATGCCCCTTAATCTTCTCCCATTAAAAATAGTGATGATTAATATCTGCAAAGCACTAACAGAAATCTGGGAATTAGGTGGAATCCAGTTTTTGGAGACTGGACCAGGAGAGGCACACTTCTAAGGATTTAATCACAATCAGATATTGTCGGTGTAATTTTGTTGTCAATCAAAGCTAATTTATAGGGCTTAAAAACAATGATTGTATTCTTTTTAAGGCTACTAAAAACATTGATTTATTGAAACACATGGAATGTAAGCAATTCTAAGTATTTGAAGATTTGTTTTTTTCTTTTGACCTCCTTTTATGCTAAAGAACAATGTCTTACAGAATTTTGACTGTGGTCAATAAATAAACTCTAGATAGTATGTAAACATAATGCAGTAAAAAAGACAGTGTGGATATCCCAATGGATATATTACTAAATCGTTGTTATAGTAGTTAGCACATGTTGAGGGCTTATTCTATGCCAAGTACTATTCTAAACGCTTTATATGCATTATCTCATTTAATATTGACAACCCCTCTGTGAGACAGGTACTATTTTAACTCTTTTTAATGGAACAGAAAACAAAGGTATAAGAGGTAAGCAACTTGCCCCATGATACACAGTCATTTATTGCCAGAGATAAGACTTGATCCTGGCAATTAGGCTGAAAAGCTTGTATTCCTTTTTTATTGTATTTTTTTCATTACCATTTAGGCCCCTTTCACCTAACACCCTCTGCTCAGAATCACCACCCTGTTGTCCATGTCCATGAATGTTTTCATTTTTGCTTGATCCCTTACTCCCCTAATCTCCCCACCCCTTAGTGACCATTGGCTCTCTATCTGAGTCTGTCTCTACTCCCATTGTTAGTTCAGTTTGTTCATTAGATTCCACGTATGAGTGAAAATCACATGGTATTTTCTTTCTCTGATTGGCTTATTTCACTTACCATAATATCTCTAAAGGTCCATTATGCTGTTGCGAAGGGTAAAATTTTCTTCTGTTTTTATAGCCAAGTAGTATTCCATTGTGTAAATGTCCCACAGTTGTGTTACCCACTCATCTACTTGACACTTGGGCTGCTTCCATATCTTGGTGATTGTAAATAATGCTGCAATGAACATAGAATTGTATATATTCTTTTAAATTAGTGTTTTGAGTTTCATCACCTATATTCCCAGAATAAATTCAAAATGGATTAAAGACTAAAATATTAGGTCCAAAACTGTTGTGGAGCAAGTGCGGGAACCAAATGGTTGGAGACAACCAAATTAGAATTTAAAGAGCCTTTATTAGCTTGCCAGCGACTGCCCACTTGTCCACAAACCAGACTTAGGTGGACAGCTCTGACCTTAGGGATTGGGGGGTTTATAAAGCATTTCAGGTGCATTCTTGTTCCTGCAGGTGCAGAAACTTGGACAGAAATACAGCTTGTATAGACAAAAATTTTCCACTATTCCCCTGGTCATTGCTGAAAAGAATAGGTCACTGCTATTCCCCAAATCATTGCTGAAAGGAATAGGTCACTGCTCAAAGGAATAACAGTTAGGTCAAGTTCCTTGTTCTGCTTGGTTGAAGCATGCAACTGCTGGGGTCTGGTTTCCAGGACCCAAGTTCAGCTAATTACCCTACTGGCTGGACATCTAAGAAACACCCTTTAACACAAATCATAAAAATTCTAGAAGAAAACATAGGCATTAAAATCTGGACATTGCTGGTAGCAATATTTTATCAGATATTCCTCTCCAGGCATGGGAAACAAAAGAAAAAATAAACAAATAGGATTATATATAACTAAAATGAAATTGCACAGCAAAGGAAACCATCAACAAAATAAAAAGACAACCAACAAAATGGGAGAACATAAGAGGTCTGTTCAGAAGATATCCAGCCATGTACTATGAAAAATAGAGACACTTACTGAAGAAGACACAAGATACCAGGAACATTGTACATAGGACAATGACACTTCAGTTCCCTTTAAAGTAGGCACCTTGGGACCCCACACAGTTGTTCAAATGACCATCAGCTGTCCTGTCATATTTTCCTGAATTTTATCAATGGTCTGAAATCTCTTCCCTTTCAAAGGTGATTTTAGTTTAGGGAAAAGCCAGAAGTTACAGGGAGCTAAATCTGGGCGGTAACAGGGGCTGAGTCACCTGGGTAATTTTAGGTTTCACCAAAAAACTCTGGAAGAGACATGATGCACGAGCAGGTGTGTTGTCATGATGAAGATACCAATCACCAGTTGCCCATAACTGTGCCCCTCTGAATCATTTAAATAGTTACCACAGAGAAATGTTCAAGCTCAATGAAAAATTTCATGCAGATTCATTGCTCTACACAATCATTTTGAGTGCAATGGCCACACAGTACACATACTCACTCAATGGCATCTACAGCCCCCACTGTGAAGTCATCATTGTTCATACATGCACATTCCAGTCCACTCTCCTTGGCTACCAAGATACACTGATGACAGGCAAACTGTTCTTGCTACATTAACAAAACAGATCTTGTATTCACTGATACATCTATAAGGGGTTAATATCCAAAATTTATAAATAACTTACAAAAGTCAACACCAAAAAAACAAACAATCTAATTAAAAGATTGGCAAAGGATCTGAATAGACACTTCTCCAAAGAGGACATGCAGATGGCCAATAGATATATGAAAAGATGCTCAATGTCACTAATCATCAGAAAAATGCAAACTAAAACCACAATGAAATATCACCTCACACATTTCAGAATGGCTATCATTAATAAATCAACAAAGAACAAGTGCTAAAGAGATTGTGGAGAAAGAAGAAACCTTTTGCACTGTTCATGGGAATGCAGATTGGTGCAACCATGGTGGTATGGAGATACCTCAAAAAAATAAAAATGGATTTTTCTCTTGAGCCCATCTTCTTAAGCAGAGTGCCTACATTCATTTTAATTATTAGAGAATTCTTTTTTATTAAATTAATGTAATTCAGCAAAAATTTTATGTAATATGTTTTTATAAGTTAATATAATGGTTTATTAATATAGTGCCTGAATTAAAATTTTTCTCTGCTGAATTTTTATTAAAAATGAAAATTTCCTTTTATTTCCCCTCAGAGGACTAATATTCATAGCAAAACATGCGTTAAATTTATATAGTGTCTATTGTGGACATTTTTACTTTATCTCAGTTATTCTAGGGTCACTAACATAAACTCATATCTAAAACATTCTTGACAGTATATTTCTGCCTGCTGAGCAAGAAAATCCTGGAATTAATCAATCACTCAATAAAGTTTTAATTATAGATATGGTTTTTCATTTTATTGGGTTTACCAAAAAGTCCATTTAGATTTTTCCATAAAATAAAAGACACACTTTTTATTTTCATTAATAACTTTATTGATTTGGGTATTTTGAGTATATCAGCTATATCCTGCATGGTACAATGTTGATTGTTCTCTATTAAAGTCTCAATTTGATCACTATCAACCTCAACTGGTCTACCCGACCATGAAGCATCATCCAGTGAGAAATTTACAGCACAAAACCGTGAACCACTTTTGACACATTTGATCAGTCATAGCACCTTCTTCATACACAAACTTTATTTTTTGCATTTCAGTTGCATTTTTACCTTTCTTGAAATAATAAAGCATAATGTGCTGAAAATGTTGCATATTTCCTTCATCCTCAATATTAAAATGGCTACATATAACTTTATCAATTTTGGTGCTTTTTTAAATGCATGCTAATATGACAACTGTCACAATACAATCTAACAAAATTGTTTCAAATGAAGTTAAAGACAACTAAGCACTACTAGAGCCATCTTACAGAAGAAACCAAATATATTTATAGCTATACACAGCTTTTTGTTTTTAAGAAGTCAAAAGGTTTAATTTTATTGAATAAAGAAAGTTCAGTCAGGGCTTACACAGATCATAGGAATACTTTAGATTATAACATAATAAATCAATAGCTGGTCAAAAGGAATAAAGCAGTTTATATTCTCAATATAGAAAAGAAATCTTAATTGCTACATATGTCATGTAAAATTCCCCAAACAAGGTCTAGCTGAGTTTATTTTTTAGTGAATTTTATCTCTTTTCAAGGAACAAAAAATTAGATTCAATGTGTACACTACTGGTTACAACTAAGCTGTTATAAGCTTGGAAAAATCGTGGGAAAGAAGCATAAAAATAGTATAAAAAGACAAGATTTTAAAATTGTATTATAGGAATATTAACTATAATCAGTGGAAAAGATACATTAAAACCAGTAGTGTGTTATACTAGTTCAAAACAGAACTCAAAGGCAGTCCAAAACTGACGCTAGTTAAGGAAAATTGTCTGTTTTTAGGCAGTGTCCAGATAGACGCCACCAGTAACATGCCAGCAGTAACGTGTGGTCCACTCTGGTTACTCCATAGAGTGTCAAGCGCGGAGGGATGAGAAGCTCAGGCTTTCTCCAGGGACTTGTAGTATTGCAGCAGCACAGTCCAGGCATTGGGAGCCATGAAGCCATCAGGAGGGTTCTGGCCATCTCGGGGTGTTCAGAGTCATAGCAGTGCATATGCTTCTTTTTTTTTTTTTTTACACTGCAACTCGAAAGGGAACTATTTCCAAAGTGATTAGGCCAGGGGCCATGGTCAGCACTTTGGCGCCATGAGTTGGCTGATACAGATCTTTCCATGTTTCTGGATCAGGCATGCCAGCGGGGTCTCATCCAATGATGTAAAAGTTGGCTCCTGCAACCATCCCTGCTCTGCAATGCCACTGGACATCAGGGGGTCCAGCGTACATCATGGGAGATGGGAAGATGGCCACCACTGTTGTCTCAGGGTTCAGGACACCTTCCTCCAACACTGTGGCATGCTGCTTCATGCGCCAAAATAGCGGAACATCATCATCCTTCATCCAGCCACTCAGAGGGTGAAGAAGGACAGGGCGCCGGTAGCCCCTCTCTAGAAGTTGTTTATGGGCATCCTGCATTAAGAGAGCATGTCAATTGTGCACTGGGTTGCGTAATTGAAATGCAAAGACAGCACCAGCATTCATACCTTTAAACTTTTGCTTTAGCTCAGCAGGAGTAAGACGATACTGAACAAGACCATCATTCCAATAAATTTGGTCTAAGACTTGAAGATCTCCTCCAATCAGCCAATCTCCTTGTTTCGTAACCATCTTGAGGTAGGGGTGGTTCTTGCATGTCGTTCCTCACTGTTGGGCACAACGGTCCTCCTTTCTGTGCTCAAAAAACTCTGGATTGTGAAGAATAGCCACACGGCAGCCCTCATATATCAGAGCAAGTGCAATGCAGCCGTCCAGCCTCTCTTTGTCTTCCTGAGTAGCTAACAGAACTACAGGCACTGACAAGTTAATGACACCCCAATCCAGAAGGCAATCAAAATGAAGACACTGCAAGTACTCCCTCTCTCTCATAAAGTCATTCAGTGGGGTGGCTCAGCCTTCTGCCAAAACCTGCACCCACTGCATGTCCACTTTATTAATTTTCAACGCTGGCAATGTTTCTGCATCTGTTTTTGCCAAATGAAGTTTATTTTCTGGTACATACAGTTCTTTTACTTCATAAGAGGCATCTACAGGTACAATATCCCATTCCTGTAGAAGTTCCACAACTTGCTGGACACAGTCGTTTAAATTACAGGAGTCTGTTTTTAGCACCAATTCAGGGGCCTCTGGTTTTTCATATTCAGAATCAGTCCCAGTAAAGCCTTTAATTTCTCCAGCCCATGCTTTTTTATAGAGGCCTTTGACATCCCTCTGTTCACAAACATGCAGAGGAGCATCAACAAATACTTCAAAGAAAGGTAAACTCACCCCTTCATGAATTTGCCTTGCATTGTTGTGATCCTGAGTATAAGGCGATATGAAACTTGTGATGCATACTGAGCCAGCATCTGCAAACAGCTTAGCAACTTCTGCAATACATCGAACATTCTCTTCTCTGTCTTCAGGACTAAGGCCAAGATTTTTATTGAGACCTTGACGAATGTTGTCATCATCCAAGGTATAGCATGGAATACCATGGCAAACCAAGTACTCCTCCAAAGCCATGCTCACTGTGGTCTTCCCTGCTCCAGATAAGCCTGTTAACCAAACTGTGCAACCACAAAAACCACCTCTGGTCCCCACCACCTGACCTCTCTTGTTTCTGCTGACATGATGAGCTTGATAGGTGACATTAATTGCTCTCTGCATCCCCCAGTTCTGCACGTTGTTGCTCAGCTTGACTTTCTTGCACAGGTTTCTGGGGACCTCCATGGCTGCAGAATGTGCATGGGTGCTGGGGTTCTCAAGGTCTGTAGGCCAACAGAAGGGGAGGCCTTATACACAGTTTTTATAGAGTTATATAGTTATATTTAACTATACATTAGTCCCTCTCTATATTGCGGTTCACTTATCATGGCCTCACTGTATAGCAGAATTTTAAAAAATATTATATTTAATTATTTATCGCAGATTTTTTGCTCTATCATGGGATTTTGCGGTACTGTATACATATGTTGTTAAAGTTACGTAGGTTTAAGAGTGTAGAATATGTTTAAGAACATAAGTAGTGTTTATAAAAGTGTGGAAAAGGTTAATAAGGGAGTGGGAAAGATTAATAAGGGACTGGGAATGGTTTATAAGTGTGTGGGAAGAATTTATAAAGCCTTAAAATATAAATAAATACTAAAATAAATGTAAGGTTCCTACTTCGCGGATTTTCACCTATTGTGTGGGGGGGTCTAGAACGTAATACCTGTGATAAGTGAGGAAATACTGTACACACAAATTAGGTAGAGAGAAAAAGAGAATCTATAGGTGGGTATGTGCCATAAGAAAGGTTGATGACTGGTCCCTCCCCAGGCTCAGAGGTTGAATCTTAACTGGCCTAAAATCGGGTAACTACATTTTCTTTACTAATGATTCATTTATCAATGGCGTTTAGCATAGTTATAACCAATAAGACATGTTGGAGAAGTCAGATAGCTAGGCTTGTAAAAAAGTTCTTGATCCACTTGATTAAACAACCCTGGAACCATGAACCATGGTACCTCTGAAGAAGTAATGTAGGATCAATTATTTTGTGTCACTTTAAGCCAATTTGATCAGGTATCTCATCTATAGCTATACCATGTATATTTACATCTATATCAGTTGTATCACTTATATCTACATCCATATCTGTATCCACATCAATATCCATCTATATCTATATCTGTATCTGTATCTATATCTATATGTCTATATCTATAGCTATCTAAACAAGGGCAGCCAGTTTAAATGTTGGGTCAAGAAAAGCCTTTCTAGGCAATGACACTTAAGAGGAAGTACAGATCATGAGTAAAAGAAGACTAGACTTGCTGGATTTGCAAAGAGAGAATGAGAGGAAGAAAAGAGAGAGGGAGGGAGAAAGGGAGATGCAAAAAATGGCCTGAAATTAAGAAATTAAGTTGCACTTCCCTGAGCTTAACTAAATTTTAGATAGTTTTTTCCTGACTGCAGGCCTCTGATCTTTCTTTTCTTAGAGCATTTACTTCAGAAAACTTGCCAATTGTAAACTTTTTCTATTACCCTTTGAAATTTAAATAAGTTCACAACCCAGATATGTCTTTCTTAAGGATCTGGAACTCATCCTTTTGAAAAATAATTATTGAAAGGAAGACTGCCTCAAGAGTCTCATGTTCCTCCCTGGCTGCTGTGGCTCAGTGGATTGAGCGTTGGCCTGTGAGCCAAGTGTTGCTGATTTGATTCCCAGTCAGGGCACATGACTAGATTGCACATCAGGTCCCCAGTTGGGGACACAAGTGAGAGGCAACCACACAGTGATGTTTCTCTCCCTCTCTTTCTCCTTTCCCCTCTCTCTAAAAATAAATAAATAAACAAACAAATTGATTAATTAATTATTTTTTAAAAAGTCTCATGTTCCATAGGAGGATAGGACCCTAATTTCAAAAAAGGAGAATTGGCAAACACAGATGGCCTAATTACATTGACCAACCTTCTTCCTAATATCCTTCAGTACTTTTTCATTAACCCACCCCACAGTTTAAATCTCCCCCTGCCTTTTCTTCCAGCATACCTAATTTCAATCTTCCTACCCTATTGAAATAGTCTTAAATAAAAATTTCCTTCCCTCTTTCACTAGTCTGATACAAGTGAAATTACATCAAAAAAGTGGAGAAATTGTTTAAAAATTATTTAAAAGCAATGCAGAGTTGGAAAGTCCGTGAGGACTTGAGAGGCCAAGACTCCAAGAGAAAAGTGAGCCAACAACAAATACTAGTTTTGCCTGCCATACATCTGGGTAATCTATAGAAGGACTGAGTGGCTGAGAAACTGAACTGAATTTTCAGAACTTTCATCTGGTGCAACTGGCCAAAATAATTCTGCCCCTCCCTATGAACATACAAGGGCCATATAGCCTCTCTTTTGGAACCTGAGTTGCAAATAACTGCTTTGAACACTGGAATGCAGAAATGATGATCTGAAATTTCCAAGCTCAGATATTAAGAATGCCTAGCTCTTCATCTTCTCTCTTGGGACACAGCCACCATGCTGTAAGAATGCTCAAAGGCCACATGAAAAGGGTCACATGGAAGACACATGTAAAAGAATGGTCCCAGTGGCATTATTCATGGTGTCCACAATTTGAAGAGCCTAAATATCTGTCATCATTAGAAGAGCTGAATAGGTTGTGATAAGTTTACACAACAGAACAATAGAGAGAATGAAAGTAAACTACTGCTATATGCAACAGCATGTGGAACTCGTAAAAACAAAAGAATGAGTTAGCCCCCGTTGGTGTGACTCAGTGAATTGACCACCAGCCTGTGAATCAAAGGGTCACTGGTTTGATCCCCAATCAGGATACAGGCTTAGGTTGTGGTCCAGGTCTCCAGCTGTGGGTGCACATGAGGCAGCCACACATTGAGTTTCTCTCCCTCTCTCTCTTCCTTCCCCTCTCTCTAAAAATAAATAAATAAAATCATTTTTAAGCTTTTTAAGAAAGAATGAGTTAAAAATAAGCAAACCTTTAAAAAAATAGGCAAGCCTAGGACTTCTTGTCAAGACACAGGTGTAGGTAGACACACTTCATCTCCTCATGAAACCACAAGAAGAATCACAACTAACCTCAAAACAAAAACACCCAAAACTTCCAAAAAATTAAACTGACAACCAAGAATTTAAAGAAACCAAATTCATCTTGACAGGTATGGGGAGCAGAGATGGGGAGTCGAGCAGAGAAGGCACAGAAAAGCAGTGGTGGTGGCGATGGTAGGGGAATGGGCAGCAGTGGAACAGACAGTCCCACATTCATGT
This sequence comes from Furipterus horrens, assembly GCF_987537825.1. Classification (NCBI taxonomy): domain Eukaryota; kingdom Metazoa; phylum Chordata; class Mammalia; order Chiroptera; family Furipteridae; genus Furipterus; species Furipterus horrens. The sequence continues at coordinate 64,524,621 of NW_028327177.1, forward strand.
GTGATGGATAAAAATCAAGAGGGATACCTTGGGAACAAGTGCAGACCAGACTGCACAACCCAAGGTTCCAGTACTGGGAAGATAAAGCCTCACAACTTCTGGCTGTAATAACCAGTGGGGGTTGGGGTGGCAGAAGACACTGCCAGTTTCTCAGGAGAGTCCATTTAAAGGGCCACATAGGTTTAGAGTGTACACTCACCAACAGGGCAACAGATAGAAGGGTGCCAGTAGCATATGGGAAGTGGGTGAAGTGACTGGGAATGGGGTGAGAGCCTAGCAAGCCTCCAGAAGCCAGAAAGCAGCATTCTCACCTCTCTGACATCTTCCCCCGCCCTGACAGAGCTACAAAGCAGTGAAGCGGGTTGCACTGCCCTAGAGAATATGCAAGGCAACTTAACAGGTATGTTAAGACAGGGAGTCAAAGCAGCTCTATCTAATAGACAAAAACAAAAACAGGGAGGCTTCCAAATTGAGGAGAAAAGGAAGTACTGTATGGCCCAAATAAACAGAACAAAACCCCAAGGGAATAAAAAGAAGCACCATAAGAAATTAAGATAACCTATCAGATGCAGAGTTTAAATACTGGTGATCAGGAAGCTCTGAGAGCTCATTGACTACAGCAAGTCATAAGGGAAGAAATGAAGGCTACACTAAGTGAAATGAAGAAAAATCCACAGAGAACTAACAGTTAAGGGAAGGAAGTAAACATTCAAATCAATGATTTGGAACATAGGAAGATATAAACATTCAACCAGAGCAGAATGAAGAAACAAGAAATTTTTTTTTAAATGAGGAAAGTATAAGACTCTGGGACATCTCCAGAAGTGCCAAAATCCAAATCATAGGAGTACCAGAAGGAGAAGAGGAAGAGCAAGAAATTGAAAACTTATTTGAAAAAATAATGGAGGAAAACTTCTTTAATTTGGCAAAGGAAATAGACATAAAAGTTCAGGAACAACAGAGAGTCCCAAACAAATTGAACACAAAGAGGACCACACCAAGGCACATCATAATTAAAATGCCAGAAGCTATAGATAAAAAGAGAATCTTAAAAAGCAGCAAGAAAAAAGAAGAGCATTACCTACAAAGGAGTTCCCATAGACTGCCAGCTGATTTCTCAAAAAAAAAAAAAAAAAATTCAGGCTAGAAGGGACTGGCAAGAAGTATTCAAAGTGATGAAAAGCAAGGACCTACAACTACAGTTACCTTATTCAGCAAAGCTATCATTTAGAATGAAGGGCAAATAAAATGCTTCCCAGACAAGGTAAAGCTAAAGAAATTCATCATCATCAAGTCAATATTACATAAAATATTAAAGGGAGTCATTTAATAAAGAGAAGATCAAAACTATGAACATTAAAATGACAACAAAGTCACAACTATTAACAAATAAATTAAAAAAACAAACTAAGCAAACAACCAGAACAGGAACAAAATCATAGATATGGAGATCATTTAGAGGGCTATCAGCTGGAATTGGGAAGCTGGAGAGTGAGGGAAAAGGTAGAGGGATTAAGAAGAATACAGGAAGGTACAAAATAGACAAGGGGATGTTAAGAACACTGTATGAAATGGAGAAGCCAAAGAACTTATATGCATTACCAATGGACATGAACTAACAGAGAGGATTGCTGGAGGGAAGGGGTTACCAGGTGGAGGAAGGAAAAGGGGAAAAAATGGGACAGCTGTAGCAGCATAATCAACAAAACATACTTTAAAAATAGTTTATGTATGGTCTTTGAAAATGTCCCATGTGCCTTTGAAAAGAATGTATATGTTGCTTCTTTGGGGTGAAAAGTTCTATATATATCAGTTAAGTTCATGTGGTTTAGTGTGTCGTTAAATGTCTGTATATCCTTGCCACAGCAATCAGACAAGAAAAAGAAATAAAAGGCATCCAAATTGGGAAAGAAGAAGTAAAATTATCACTATTTGCAGATGACATGATAGCATACCTAGAAAACCCTATAAACTCCACTAAAAGACTATTCAATATAATAAGTGAATTTGGCAAAATAGCAGGGTACAAAATAAATATACAGAAATCTAAGGCATTTATGTAAACCAACAATAAAACATCAGAGACAGAGGCAAAAAAGAAAATAACATTTACTATAGCAACAAGAAAAATAAAATACCTAAGAATAAACTTAACCAAAGAGATAAAAGACCTGTACACTGAAAATTATGCAACATTGAAGAAAGAAATTAAGGAAGATACAAATAAACGGAAGCAAATACCATGTTCTTGGATGGGAAGAATCAGCATCATCAAAATGGCCATACTACCCAAAGCAATTTACAGATTCAATACAATCCTTATTAAAATATCAATGACATATTTCACTGACCTGGAACAAATACTCCAAAAATTCATATGGAACCAAAAAAGACCCGAATAGCAAAAGCAATCTTAAAACAGAAGAACACAGCAGGAGAAATCACGATACCAGACATCAAACAATACTACAAAGCCACTGTGATCAAAACAGTCTGGTACTGGCTTAAGAACAGACATATAGATCAGTGGAACAGAATAGAGAGCCCAGAAATAAACCCAGGCCTCTATGGTCAACTAATATTTGATAAAGGAGGAAGAAACATAAAATGGAGCGAGAAGAGCCTTTTTAACAAATGGTGCTGGGAGAACTGGACAGGGACATGCAAAAAAATGAAACTAGACCACCAACTTACACCACACACAAGAATAAACTCAAGATGGATTAAAGACTTAAATGTAAGCCGTGACACCATAAAAGTGCTAGAGGAAAACATAGGCAGGAAAATTTCAGATATCCCACGTAACAATATCTTCACAGATACATCTCCTAAGGCAAGAGAAATAAAGGAAAAAATAAACAAATGGGACTACATCAAACTAAAAAGTTTCTGCTCAGCAAAAGAAAACATCCGCAAGATGAAAAGGAAACCAACCATATGGGAAAACATATTTGCCAATGATATCACAGACAGAGGACTGATCTCCAAAATATATCAAGAGCTTATATGACTCAACATCAAGAAAACAGACAACCCAGTTAAAAAATGGGCAAAGGACCTGAACAAACACATCTCTGAAGAGGACATACAGAAGGTCCATAGGCACATGAAAAAGTGCTCAACATCATTGGCCATCAGAGAGATGCAAGTAAAAACCACAATGAGATACCACTTTACACCAGTCAGAATGACCATCATCAACAAATCAACAAACAACAAATGCTGGCGAGGATGTGGAGATACAGGAACCCTACTGCACTGTTGGTGGGAACGCAGACTGGTGCAGCCACTATGGAAAACAGTATGGAATTACCTCAAAAAATTAAAAATGGAACTGTCTTTTGAACCAGTGATTCCACTGCTAGGATTATACCCGAAAAATCCTAAAACCCTAATTCAAAAAAACCTATGCACCCCTATGTTCATAGCAGCACTGTTTACAATAGCTAAGTGCTGGAAACAACCTAAGTGCCCTTCTGTAGATCAGTGGATCAAAAAACTTTGGTACATTTACACAATGGAATACTATGCACAGAAAGAAAGAACTCCTGCCATTTGCGACAACATGAATGGAACTAGAAAGAATTATGCTTAGTGAAATAAGCCAGGCAAAGAAAGAAAAATACCATATGATATCACCTAATACAGGAAGCTAAAGAGCAACACAAACAAACGAACTAAATAGGCAAAGACTAGAATAGTAGTCAGTAGGGGGGAGGGGGGAGGGAGAGAAAGGGGATAAGTAAGGGAAGGGTCTAGTCAAGAAACGTGTATGAATGACTCATGGACATTGACAACGGGGAGGGATATGATTTTGGAGAAGGGATGGGCTTGGTGGGGGGAGCGATGGGGTAAAAATGGGATAACTGTAATTGAAAAACCAAAAAATAGAAAATAAAAAAATAATTAAAAAAAAAGAAATACACGAACACGCACATAGTTGTATCTCAAAAAAAGAAAGTTTATGTATGGTAATTGACACAATAAAAGAATATATGTTATGTTTAAATTTTTTAAAATGCTCTTGGGAAATTTTAAAAAATAGGCAAGCCTAGTCTATGTCCTTTTAAGAGTCAGTGCATACTCTTGGAGTGGATCATGGTGATACACTAGCAATGTTCTATTTCTTTATCAGGGTGCTGTTTATATGGGTGCGTTCACTTTGTCATAATTCATTGAGCTGGAGAGAAACAAGATGTCAGAAGAGTAAGTGGAAGCTACACTAACCTCCTCCCAGAACTAGTCTGGATTTACAACTTAATTTTGGAGAAATCATCTGGAATAACCAACTGAACACTAGCTGGAGAGAAGTCTTATAACCACGGCGATACAGAAAAGGCCACTACAACGTGATCGGTAGGGAGTGCGGAGGTGAGGAAGTGCTGGCTGGGCTCACACGGGTGGCAGCTGAAGGGACTGAGAAACAGCTCAGCAGCTGGGCGTTCCCCCTGAGAAGAGCAGGGTCTAAACCCCCAGCTGAGCTTCCCAGCCTACAGCAACAGAGTGGAAAATAAAATAGTATTTAGCTGTGAAAAGTGAAAAGCCACAGGGTTTCTTGCTAGCCCGAGAGAAACAGTGGGAGGAAAAGAGCTCTTAAACGGATCACATATGAAAATATTTTTGCCCCCACTTACCTTGAGCTCGAGCGGAGGGAAGGCAGAGAGGACTGGAGATGCTTGGGGAGAGTTTGATGTGGTGGCTTTGCAGGGAGAATTGGGGAGGCAGCCAACCAGGTCCTAGTGCTGACTCATCCCCACACTGCAGGCAGACCATTTCCCCCCCTCCAAGTGGTGTCAGCCTGAGGGGAAGCAAAAGCCCTGCCTACAGGATTTAAGTTGCCCCCCCCCCAACAGTCACTAAGGCTGACAGCTAATCACAGATTGAATAGATTAACAACTAAAGAAGACAGACAAAGGCAGTAGATCCCTCGAAGTCTCCAACAGGCTGCCTAGGCCCAGACTGGTACAGGATCTGACACCACCAGAGCAGATCCAGGAAATGCAGATCATTTAAAATGGCAACATTCAAAGACAAAGAGAGAAATCTAAAAGCAGCAAGAGAGAAACAACTAATAAAATAAAAGGGAGCTCCAATAAGGCTATCAACCGATTTCTCAACAGAAACACTACAAGCCAGAAGGGAATGGCAAAAAAATATTCCAAGCAATGAAAAACAAAGGCCTACAACCAAGAATACTCTACCCAGCAAGACTCTCATTCAAAATGGAAGGTGAAATAAGGAGTTTCCAAGACAAAAGAAGACTAAAAGAATGCATCTCCACCAAACCAGCATTGCAAGAGATGCTAAAGGGTCTGCTTTAAGAAGATGAAGAAATAGAGACAAACAGAGAGGAACACGAGTACAAAGGGGGAAAATGACAATGAATAAGTACTGAAAGAAAGAAGGAACTTCTACCATTTGCAACAACATGGATGGAACTAGAGAGAATTATGCTTAGCGAAATAAGCCAGGCAACGAAAGAAAAATACCTTATGCTATCACCTATTACAGGAAACTAATGAATAACACAAACAAATGAGCAAAATTGAACCAGAGGTATGTAAACAAGGAATAAACTAACAGTAACAAAGGGGGAGATGGGAGGGAGAGAAGAGGGTAAGAAGGGGAAGGGTCTAGTCAAAGAACATGTATACATGACCCATGGACATGAACAACTGGGTGGGGACTGAATGTAGGAGAAGGAGGGAGCAGGGTGCAAGGAAGCAAGAGGGGGGAAAAAGTGGGACAACTGTAATAGAAAAACAAACAAAAAAAGTTTTTAGTGGGGGAAAAAATGAAAATATAAAGAATAGAAATGCAAGTTCAGTGAATATTAGAAGGACAAGGATTTTCTTTCACACTGTATATTTTTCTTCCTATCTGATCCCTCCAGAGTTTGGTATTCTTTAGAAGTAAGTAATGAAAGAAGTTTCTTTACATAAAACTAATAAGAACAGTTGTTAATTGAGGTTTTTTTGACTAAGACTTTGACTGGAATGTCATGCCTAAAGGAGACATGCGTGGGCTCTGGTTGTTACCAAAAAGCACTGAGGAACTGGGATTGAATTTCAAAGGTAATAAAAGCCCATGAGATAAAAGGCATGGTACCTGGTTGTATGTGCAGTCCATAGCAATCTTTGCAGGGAAGGAATGATGGTTGTTTTCCTGAAAAATGGCTAGAAGAGACCGTAAGGCACATTGGAAAACCAGAAGGACTTGAAAAAGATAGGTGTTTACAGGCAAGACTGAATGGCAGGTATGTGGTTATGCTTCTGTGCCTTGAAGGGGAGACTGAAGGTCACCCTAAATGTTCCTTGTGTAAGTTCCAGCAAAACAGAACTAAAGATCATAAGTGATTATTTTCTGGTCTTATGTTTATGCAAATGAATTAAAACTAGACTTAATGCAGGATAAATTAAAAATGGACTTAATGCAGTCCCTTTAATGACAAGGAGGGTAATCTTAGGGAGAAAAATTGTGATTCAAGGAAAATCACAATGCTCAGTGATAGACTGTAAAGTAGTGCAGCTAACCATCTTTAAAGTTTCTTTTCATTTAAAATTTGTTTTCATTTGAAAGTTAAACTATGTCTGTGGTATTTTCAAAGATATTTAATTTACAGGCAAGAAGGTCAAATGCTTTGCAACTGGATGTCTTTCCGATAAGACAGTCCTACAGATTTAGAGACTTGTATGTGGGTTATGTTACATAAATTTACATGTGTTTTCTGTTTTCAAAGGGCATATGTCTATGATCTCATTACCCAAGTGATTGTCTGTACGTGTAGGCCTCGCTTAATCCTGTCTGCATTGCTGCCTCCTGAGACTCAATGGTTTGGCTGAACTTAGTGGCTGGTTTGGTGAAGTATAGGGTGGTCTGTAGACTTCACTTTAAAACTGGTTTCTCTTTTCTGTCCTAATGGCTTGGACAGAAATAGCCCAGAGGTCTGAGATGGGGGAAACCTAAAATATTTCCCTCAGCCCATACTAAATATAATGGGAAAAAGGGTTTTGGACAGGTGAAATGTACCTGGCACGCCTTCCTCCAAGGAAGCCCTTCTTTTTCCTTATGTGGGACATTGAAAAATTAATACCTATCTTTCGTCATCTAGTGGTTATGGATTTAATGATGTCTTTTAACCCTGTTGCCAAATCTGTTGCCTTCAGAATAGAACAAGGATGTCAGCCTGTTAAATGAAGCATGCCGTTGTCCGGGGACAGCCAACCGACCTAGAGTCTGCACAATCCTTCCCCATGTGGGAAGGCCACCCTCCCCTCCACACCCCCACTCTTATTAGGGATTTCTGGGCCCAAGGGTAGGTAGGACGACGACCATGTCCAGCTTGAAGCAGCTAGAAGAGGTCGAGACCTTCACCCATTATCCTTTATAAGATTATAAAGGGTCTTAAGTCTGAGAGGAAGGGATTGTTCTTTTTTATCGTTTAATTAATTAATTAATTAATTAATTAAAAAAAGAAGAAGAAGAATATATGAAAGGGTAGGCAGGAGAGCTTGTATGTACAACCCATGGGCATGGATTTCGGGGGGTTGTTGTGGGAGGGGTGTGCTTGGCGCAGGGGAGCAAAGGAAAAAAAATTGGAACTATTGTAACAATATAATCAATAAAATATATTTAAAAATAATTTATTGAGCTGTTCTGTACAATAAAACCACATGTTTTTTACAAAAATTATTTCAGATTGAACCAAAACAGAGGACCTTTCCTTAACCTTAGCTAATAGTTTTTAGCAAGACTTTAGGGAACTGAATATTTATGAAATAAATAAGAAGTTCTAACTGTGTGTTGTAATATATATGCAATCGAAATTGATCTATTTTAAGCAGTTTGTTGTGAAATCTAATTGATGTTGGTTTCAAAAATTGACCCCTTTTCTAATGTGTTGGTAATTTCCTTTAATCTTTGGAGTCCATGTTAACAGAATAGATTATTTTTTATCTTTATGGAGAGACCTCAGCTCCCTTTCCTTGTTTCTCAGTGATCTCATTCTTCAATGATCTCGTCAGTAAAAGGACTGTCTTATGGGCCAAAACAGTGCAGGTGGAAATGCTCAATTGTCTTATCCTTCAGCATATTTGTTTTCTAATTTGTATTTCTTCACTGACTTTATGTCTTTAAATGTCATACTCTGAACTGATGACTTTCATTGTGAGGGATGAAGTTTCTCAGCTTTCACACAGGAAACAACCTTGTCTGCCTACTAAACAGGAAGCATTGGGGAGAAATATGACTGTTTGTGAAGCCATTTCAATCAGTTCCAGGGTTTGCTCTCACCTCCTCACTTTGTGCCTTTAAACCTGACAGCTTCCAGCCCTCAGGTGATTCCTGTGGTGTTAAAAGTCCACGTGTATTTCATGTCATTTGCTAAATTATAATGGTTGCTTGTCTATTTCCTTTTCACAGAGATCTTGTGCAGCTCCTTTTCAATAATAATTGTAACGTTTTTCATGTATTTTTCACTGAGCTGCTGGGCACCTTTATGTACCATTTGTTGCCATTTAAAAAATTACATGCTACTCACCTTTTTTCTCTTGGCTTTTATAATACAGTAGATTATTACTATACTATGCTAAAGCACACATATATTCAGCCACAAACAAAAAATAATTAATAAACACAGAACATCATTAATTTATTAAGAAAATTTCCATTGTGTGTTTTCTTTAGGAAGAGCTAAGCAAAGCAACCTTGTAATAGTTTATAGCAGTGATACAAGTATACAACCCCTTATAAAAATAAAATAGCAAATATGTCATAATTTTCAGACTGAGACCTTAAAGATCCAACTCAAACCTGCAAGTTTATAGCTAGGTCAACTGAAGTCTAGAATGAATTGCTGCCTGGTACTTTCTGCTGATGAGGAAGAAAAACCCACTCTGAAATGCTGTATACCACACAACATTCACATTCATAAGGAAGTGCTAAACCTCAGCAGTAAAACCAGTCCTAAAACTCAGATTATTCTAGCAATTTACTCCATTTGACATCCATTGAAACAATTCTGCCATAGTGTCATTTTGCTCACTTGTGTGACAATCTTGGTTTTCTTTAACAACTGATAGTAAGTATCCAGCCATCACTTTAGAATGAAAATCCAGGGTGACCTTCTCAGTATTTGATCCCTGAAAACACATGCTCTCTGTAAATATCTTATATGACAATTTATTTAAAGAGGTTTAGAACTAACAAAGGTCAAATTGTTCCAAATGGAAATAAATTAGGTAGGAATATGTCAAGTTGGAAAAACTATAATATGGCCAAGAATGGGAAAGTGGGAAAGAAAAGAGAGCAGAAAAGATAATATAAAATAAAAGAAAGAAAGATCAATGGATAATTGTAGCATAATAGAAAAAAGAAAAGGGAAAGTAAAATCTAAATAGTTCCTTTTTTATTGTGACACTATTATAGATGTCCTCCATTTTCCTCCCCCTTTTCCACTGCCATCCAGTCCCTGCCCCCTCCCCTTGACTTCACAAAAAATAAAAATTAAAAATTAAAAAAAATTCAACAAAAAAGCAGCAGGAAGACCCTTCACTACTGTTTGAGGGATCTCTGATGATTATGATAAAATGAAGCTAATGAAGGCATTTAAGAAGAAATTTGCCTGCAATGGTACTATAATTGACCATCCAGATTATGGAAAAGTAATTCAGTACAGGGTGACTAGTGCAAGAACATATGCCAGTTGCTCATAGAGACTGGACTGGCTAAGGACAACCAGCTGAAGGTTTGTGGGGTTTAAATGCTTTTGACTCACTGAAGCTTAGTGAGAATTTCTTTTCAATGAGTAGAATTTCACTTCTGTCTCTTGTCACAAATTTATATTTTATTTATTTTTTAAATCATTTTTATTTTTAATAATAGTTGACATACATTATTGTATTACTTTCAGATGTACATCCCAATGATTAGGCCTTACATAACTTAATATGTAATCATCCCAATAAATCTTGCATTCATCTATCACCACACATAGTTATTAGACTATTATTGACTATATTCTCAATGCTGTAATTTACATTCCCATGACTATTTTGTAACAACCAATTGTACTTCTTAATCCCTTCACCTTTTTCACCCATTCCCCCCAAACCCTCTCCCATCTTGCCAATCTCTTCTGACCTACCAAGTTTCTTTCAAGAAATCAGCTGACAGTCTTATGCGAGTTCCCCTGTAGTTTACTAACTGCTTTCCTCTTGCTGTTTTCAAGATTCTCTCTTTGTCTTTTACTCTGGCATTTTAAATATGATGTGTCTTGGTGTGGGACTCTTTGAGTTTATCTTGTTTAGGACTCTGCACTTCTGGAACTTGTATCTGTTTTTTTCACCAAGTTAGGAAAGTTTTCTGTCATTATTTTTCCAAATAGATTTTCAATTTGTTGTTCTTCCTCTTCTCATTCCAGCACCTCCAATATACAAATGTTGATATGTTTGAAGTTGTTCCAGAGGCTTTTTACACTGTCCTTATTTTTTTAATTCTTTTTTCTTCTTGCTGTTCTGGTTGGGTAGTTTTTCTCCCTTATATTCCAAATCACGGATTTGATTTTCAGCTTCATCCACTCTACTGTCGATTCCCTGGAAATTTTCTTTATTTCAATTAGTATATCTTTTATTTCTATTTTTTTATTTTATTGAAGTTTTCACTAAATTCATTGAACTTCCTAATAACCAGTGTTTTGAACTCCATATCTAATAGATTGCTTGTCTCCTTTTTGTTTACTCCTTTTTCTTTCTGGAGTTTTGTTCTGTTCTTTCATTTTGGCCATGTTTCTTCATCTTCTCATTTTGGCAGCCTCCCCGTGTTTGTTTCTATATATTAGGTAGATGTGCTATGTCTCCTAGGCTGGTAGAATGGCTCAATGTAGTAAGTGTGTTCTGTACAGTCCAGTGGCTCAGCCTCCTCTATCACCCAAGCTGGTTATTTGAAGTGCACCCACTGTGTGGGCTGTGTACAAATTCCTCTTATAGTTGAGGCTTGATTGCTGTTGGCAGGTCAGTGGGAGTAATTTACCCAGTGTTATCAGCTGCAAAAACTGGCTGTGACTATTGACAACTGACCACCAACCTCTGACTACCATGGAGAATCTGCTGTCAGAGTCTCACTCCACAGAGAAGGACTTACTTCAGCAGGATTCTGATGCCTGATGAGTCTATCCCTTGATTGTGTTGCTTATGAAAGTGGCTGGGTGATGGTGGTTCAAAGTTGTCTGAAGATGTCCACTGGGTTCACAGGTTCTGGGGCCTCCTGGAAGATGCAGGCCAGAGTCAGCCACTGCCTTTGTTCTGTCTGTGGCCACCAAGCATACACTACAAAGCAATCTGCAGATGGCAGCTACTTGTGCTTGGCTTGATTCAAGCCGAGCTGTAAATCAAGACTGGCTGTTGGTAGTGCAGGGTCTGCGGCCACTTTGCAAAAAGTATGGGGCTCACTGAGGCCAGATGCTGCTTGTTTGAGAAAATTTAGGAAAATCTGAAACATGAGACAAGTTAAGCCTTTTATATAGAAAAGCCACTGGAAATAGCCTGGATGGACCCCAAAGTTGGGTGGGACAGAGCCTCAGGGAATCACGAGTATGGAACAAACAGTGTGAGCCAGGTTGGTGGAGTCTCAGATGTGGTGCCTGCCTGCTGGCTCTGTGGCATAAGGGCTCAGCCAACACTTCTGTCTGGTAAAAGATGCCCCTCCAACTCTCACCCTGATTTAAAGCTATTCAGTTTCTCCTTATATGTATCTGGTGACTTTCAAGCATCTGGTCCCCAGGCTGGAGCTCAGAGGGAGTGAGTCTAAGTAAGCTAGTGCCAGGCCATTTACAAGGAACTGCCTGGGATTCCAAATGTTTTTGTCTTCTTCAGCCTCAATCCCCACTGGTTCTTACAACCAGACATTTTGGGGACTTTTATTCCTAGCACTGGGACCCTGAGCTGGGGGACTTGGTGTGGGGCTGGGGCCCATGGCTCTTGAGATATCTCTCCCAATTTTTATCTGAGGGACCAGCCTGTTCCACATCTCTGTCTCTCTTACCAGTCTTGATGTGGTTTCTATTTAATTCCATAGTGATAGGACTTCCAGTCAGCTCGATTTCTGGTGGTTATGAATGATGGTCATTCTATAGTTTAGTTGTGATTTTGATGTGGTTGTGGGATGAGGTGAGCATCACACTTACCTGTGCTGCCATGTTGACTAAAAGTCTCTTGTCACATGTTTTAAAACTTCAGCTTGTATAATGCGACAATTTGGGGTTTGTCTTTAACTTGGACCAGTGTAACTTCTTGCAATCATCTGGAAACAGCCATAAAGAATCCAAACAGTGTCACTGTGAAGAGCTGAAGGAATACTCTTCTGTGAAATAAAGGGTCACACCAAGAATGACAATGTCCTATTGGATAATTGAGTCCAAGCCTGAAGCACAGTTACACTATAACATACAATCCACTGATATTAGATGTGCTATTACTAGAATTACAAATAAGCTTACTCCTACTGAAAATGAATGTAAAACTTTGTGAAAAAATAGCCACCCCAAGGAAACTTACTTTTTCTTGTGCAGCAAAACCACACACATACCAATAAAATCTGGTCTGATTTTTCAATGGTACTCCTGTTTTATAGATTGGTAATGGCCTACTCTGTTGAAAACTATTTCAACAAAACCATGGCCCTTTGAATGCTAAAATAATACCAAATATTTTGGGAGAAAATAAAATTGACAGGTACATACATAGTAAACACACCTATTATAGAGCCTGATATGGGAGAAGAAAATCCCAGATTAATTGAGATGACTAGGCACAGAAATGATTATGAATAGTCCTCATTTAGTAAATAACCCCCTCAAATGTGTTAACATTAAGAGAGTCTTAAAAACTACCATGAAGCAAAGTGAGAAAGCAGAGGGGAATAACATTGTTCAGGTTGAAGGATGTGATCTTTTATTATAAATTTAAAATATCAAAGATTACTGACTTGCAAAAACCTACATTTTTTTAAATTAAAATATTTATTTAAAAAATTCTCTGGATATTCTAAACAACACTTTGGTTTTATTTTTAACTTAATGAATGAATTGAACCTGTAAACAAACTATTTTGGTTTTCTTTTTTTCCCTTTTAGTAATCCAGGTAAATAAAAATAAATCAATCAAAACTTTACTTTTAATGCACTCTTATCATCTGCCTATTAATAGCCCACTATTATTCATGTATTTATTCACTTAGTTTAAAAAATTACTTAATTTTAAAATTGTGGTAAAATATGCATAACATAACTTACCATTTTAACAAAATTTAAATGTATAGTTATATACATTATGTGCATTGACATTTTTGTGCAATTATCACAGTTGATCCACAGAACTTTTTTCATCTTGCAAAACTGAAGCTCTGCACATAAGAACTCCCCTTTCCTCCTATCCCCAGATCCTAGTAACTATCTTTCAACTTCCTATAAATTTGATTAATCTAAGTATCATACCTCGTATGAGTAGAATCATTATAGCGTTTGTCTTTTTGTGTCTGGCTTATTTCACTTAGCATAATGTCTTCAATTTCCATCTATGTTATAGCAAATGTCAGAATTTTCTTCCTTCCTAAGGCCAAATATTCCATTGTATATTTATACACCACATTTGATTATTCATTCATCCATCAATGGACACAGGTTGCTTCAATTTTTTACTTATGATTAATGCTGCTATGAATAAAGATGTCCAAATATCTCCTCATGTCCCTGCTTTCAAATCTTTTGACTGTATATTCAGAAGTGGGGAAGTAATGCAAGAAATTAGGGACCAAAGTAGTTATAGATATAGAGAAAATAAATATCAAATGACAGAAGTAAATTTTCACTTATTAATAATTATGTTAAATGTAAATGAACAAGATTCTTCTATCAAAATACAGAGATTGGTAGACTGAATTAAAAATATATAATCTAACCATGCACTGTCTGCAAGAGACTCCTATCTTTTATTTTTTATTCTCACCCAAGGAAAATTTTTATTGCTTTTAGAGAGATAAGAAGGGGGAAAGGGAGAGAGAGACAGATACATTGATATGATAGAAACATTGAATGGTTGCCTCCTGTATGTGCCCTGATCAGGGATCAAACTTGCAACCTAGGTATGTACCCTGATGGGAGATCAAACCTGCAAACTTTCAGTGTGCAGGACAATGCCATACTGGCCAAAAAAGCCACACTGGCCACGGCTACAAAAGACTCACTTTAAATCCAAAAACATCATAAGATTCAATCATAGGTTGAAATAAAAGAATGTAAAAAGATATTTCATGCAAATAGTAACCAAAAGAGAGATATTGGAATGGAGTATTAATCAGACTTAAAAAGGCAGAAAATTCTGACATTTGCTACAGCATGGATGAACCTTGAAAAAACTGTGCTAAGAGAAATAAGCCACATACAGAAAGACAAATGTTGTATGATTCCATTTATATGCGGTACTGGGGATAGTCAAAATTATAGAGAGAGAATTCCAGTTTTATAAGATGCAAATAGTTCTTCAGATTGACGGTGCAGTTGCACAACAATATAATGCACTTAATACAGTTGAATTATACATTTAAATATGAGTAAAATGCTAAATCTTATGTATATTTTACCACAATAAAAAATTGGGGTCGGGGGAGCTGCTTGATTTCAAGAACAATTATATATGAGCATTCAGAAATATTTGCATATTGACTCATTTAGAAAGGGAGTGGAAACAAAAGTATTGGTTCCTTATAAAATTGGTTTAGATGATAAAATAAAGTAACAATATGCCAGAATTAACACTATAAGAAAAAGTTTGACATAGAGAGGAAAAACCTATCCCCAAACTACATAAGCCTGGAGCTATAATTAAATTTTTTTTATACATTTACTTCTATCCCTTTCTTAATATGATTTTTAAAATCTATTCTTCAAATTTTGTTCCTGATAATACTATTTTTTAATGATGTTAATCCATGCCACAAGGAAAGTGATTTCTGATGTTAAATACACTTTGAAAAATAATGAATTAACAAAGGATATCAGGGTCCTTTTGTACAAGTTCTCACTGTGTCTTTATTGTGCAGATATAAATGAACAACCCTCACAAAGGCATAAAAAATGCAAGATGTTCCAAACATATTTGACTTTTTTTTCAAAGTATATTTTATTGATTATATTGTTACAATAGTTCCAATCATATTCGACTTTTTTGAACATAGACTGTTCCCTACAAACTAGTGTTTCATTGCACACAGTTTTAAAAACACTGTTTTAAGCAGTTGTTGTTACATTATGTATAAAGTTTATATTCTGTTTTGTAATGTGTTTCATAATGAATCTTTTAACAGTGGAATTCAATTATATAAAATATTAAATAATGTAATGGATTCTGAAATAATCATAAACACTTGAACCTTTTCTGTAAGCTGCTAACTATTTATTTGGATGTTTCAATAAAATGTGAAAAGTCCTATAAAAAGGGACAAAGAAGTGTTTTTTGTTTTTCTTTGTTTTTCTTTGTTTTGATAACATAAGAATTCTTAACATAGGACTGGAACGTTTGGAAAGACATTTTAGAGGAAGTGATATCCAAACTAAAATGTGAGAGTTTACAAAGAGCGGTCTTGGTGAGAGAGGATGAAAACAGAGGGTTCTCCATGTAGAGGGGAGGAGGTAAGTGAAGACAGAAGACAAGGTAGGTTTGACAAGTCTTCGATTTAATGTGTAGACCATAATATACTTAACCACTGAACTAAAACCCAAAGAGTTTGTCTGGTTCACTTTTTACTACTATATTTTTCAAATTACAGAAAGATGAGATGAGCATGTTTACTTGAATGAAATTAGCTATTTTGGATTATTTTAAGGTGTGTTTCTTAACACAAAACACTGGGTGACAAATGCTTAAATATTTTCATGGCACCTGATACATACTGCAAAACTGCTTTTCAAATAAGTTATATGAATTAAAAAGACACTAATGGTATTTTTAAACAAGGATTTCACTGAATCCCCATCAGTATTAATATAGTTATTAAACCCTTTTTCTGACATCATTGATTAACATCCCATGGGGATATTGAGTGTTCTCAGCAGCACATTATTATAAAGACTATATTTTAAAGATTACATTAAAAAACAATAGAATAACATGTGCAAAATTAAAATAGCTAAAGCCCTAGGCTTCTGCAATTATAGATTCTTTCTTATACCAAAGTATCTTGAATATATTTTTTAATAGTCTGAAATCAATTTTCTAATAAAATAAATAATTTTGCTTCTATTCTTCTTTCCAAACAATTCTATCTATTCATTTCTCCCTCCATGTATGTAGACATACAGATTATCTGTATCTGTATATAGTGCTATGTCATGTACTATATAAAATATATAATATTATTATAGCTAATACAAGATTACATGGAATAATATTACAATATAAAATTATTAACATTATCTGCCAGGTACAGTATATTATTCAAGATTTTGAAGAAGAAGAAGTTTATTTTTTTCTTGTAATTGTCTGGAGGGGCTTACATGTAACTCTCTCCTATGATCCTTAGGAACTCATCTCTCATCTCCTTACTGCTCTATAATTCCTAAGCAGGTGACTGGAGAAAGAGAGAAGTTGAGGAAAAGGCACTTTGCAGCTCTTAGGAAAGGAAGCTTGCTCCTGTTTCCATCTTATTGGTACATGACCACACTTAGCTGTGAGGTATAAAAACATCAAAGGAGTGGCCATGCTCAACCTAGGAGTCCATATATCCAATAAAATGTCTCTCCTATGTTATTAACAGAATAAAACATGAGTATTGATAGAAAACTAGGACATCTGCTACACTACAGTACTACTAGTTTCTCTACAACTTACAAATAACTTACTGTCTCAGTTACTCCCATGATGACACTAGGAGGTATCATTTCCACTTGGAAAGTGAGGAAGTTAAAATGCAGATAACAAATTATTCTAAGACGATCCAGCTAGAATTAGGAGTGGAGAAGAATTCCAATATTTGTCAGGAGAAATTTTTGATCGTAGGCAAGTCAGGACATCCCTAAGCTATAGCTCACTTATGTGTAACAGGTAGTAAAACTTCCTACCTAGAGTACTGTTCTGAAAATAAAATAATTCCTGTGCCTAATAGCACTTGAAAATGGGAGGTGATAACAGTCACAGTCATGGTAGTAATGGTGACAGCAACAGCACAGAAATAAGGAACAAACTCTGGATTCAGCCCTAGTTCTGTCTTATTTTTTTCCCTACATTATACTGCTTTTCAAAGCCCTTCAATAACCTTAGCAGTAATTAATTTTTTTTCTTATATAAAAGAAGCCAAGAAACAGGGAGATTAAAAATGCTGTTTTCAGGGCATTGACTCAGCCTATTAATTCCTTTTTATTTATTTCTATTGCATTTATTGGGGCAGCATTGGTTAATAAAATTATATAGGTTTCAGGTATACAGTTCTACAATGCATTAGCTGTATTGTGTGTTTACCATTCAGCCTATTAATTATATCAGTTAGTCCAGTGAATAGACATAATTGATCACTGTTTAATAAACCCCACTTCAATAAAAAGGCAGTCAATTTTATGGTAAGATCCCTGATCCAGAGATTTTAAATGATGACCTTAATCTCTAGACTTCTTGTTATCTTGATGGCTAGTGAAGGATATTACTGAACATTCAGCTCAAGCTGTAGGTTTTCTTTTTATCATATTTCAGTATTTCCATAAAAGAGCTTGGTCTTCTATTTTAACATGAAGATTCCTGAGTACCACTTAAGCCCTATTAAATTAGAATCTATCCTAATGGATACATTACTGATAATTCCGCCTATTAATTCTCCCATGTTGGTCTCATGTCCACAAACATATATTACATCCTTAACCCTTCCTGCCATCATGTCTCTTTTTCTAGTTATCTGTGGCAACCCTAGCAGGATTTGAACAATAATCAAAAGTCATCTAATATGAAGAGTTATGCAAAGCTCTCTCACTTGACTAAATTTTTTTAAAGGAAAGAAACAAAATAATCAAATAATCAAAGCCCTAAAGCTCTTCACATTAACTGCCTGACAAAAGCCTGGTGAGCACCAGTCTGTGTGAACTACAAGATCTAGCTAGAAAAGACAGGAAGCCAAGACCCTCTGAAACAGCAAGAACTTAGCTTCACACATGGTTAGCATTCCAGCTACCCTGACAGCAGTATTGAGTGAGCAAAGCTCAACACTCCAGTCTTGATGAACTGATAACTCACCTCCAAGAATATTCTGCTGAGTCACTTTATAAAGGGAATATTTAGCTGAATTGAGATGCCTGATCTAGCACATACCTTCTCTATTGAGTCAAGGCCATGGATTCCAATCAGCACAGCACTGGACTAGTAGAACTGACCATAGTAACCACCTTATACCTTCACCAGCATCTGAAGTCTGATTCATCACTGCCATAGTCGTTCACACGTCATGCTAACTATGTTAGGAGCTCTTTGAAGGCAGAGACAATCTCTTTAATTGTTTTATTATTTTTTATTATTATCAAATACACATAACATAAAATTTACCATATTAACCATTGTTAACTATATTGTTATATGGCTTTAAGTACATTCACCTATTATACAACTGTTACCACCATTATCTTCAGAATATTTTTTATCTTGTAAAATTTAATCTCTGTACCTACTAACTCCCCATTCTCTTCTTCCCCAGCCCCTGATACTACTATGTGCCTCATGTAAATGGAATCATACAGGAATTTTTATTTTTCTAATTTAATTTAGAATCCTCTGCTTAATCAGGATCAGTGACTTTTCTACAAGATACATTCAAAAATATTTGTTGATATAAACTATTTGGGTTCCACATGGGAAAAGTATCAATAACAAAGTTTGAAAAAAAATAATGAGCATTAAATAAATAATTGAATACAGAGAAAATAGTTGAGAAACATATTAATAATATAAGAGGGGACACAATAAAAATCATAATTATCTTCTGGAGGTTTGGCCACTTGTAGTACAGGCTTCTCTCACTTGGTGAGTGTTCTAGGAACACAGTTGTATCAGTGTACCAGCTGGCATTGTTGTGAGAGGATGCATTTGGCGTCAGTAAATTTTTATGAACACTCTTTCAACATGCTTGTGCATTTTATGATGGGTGATTCATGAGTGCACCTGCCCACACCACACTGACTGTTCAGCAGTTTTTGATTGAAAAATGGCATGACTCCCATGCTTCGTTCTCTCTGTTTGCCCAATCTTGCCCTGAAAGATTTTCTTTTTGTTTACCAAGTGAATATCCCTCAAAGGGAAACATTTTGCTAATGTGTAAGAGGTAAAGTGAAAAAATAGTGGAAACACTAAAAAGCATCAAAATTGACAAGTTCAAAAACTGTTCTAAGCAGTGAAAAAAAGTCTCAATAGGTGTATTGCATCAAATGGAGAGTAATTTGAAAGTGACTGATTTTCAAACATGAAAGAATAAATACACAATTTTTTAATAAATAAATTCTGGGTTTGGGCACCCCCCCTTCATAGCATAATGCCTTAATCTTCTCATTAATAGCAGATTCATGGGATTGCTTTTGTGTGGGGGACAGACAGCCATGGGGATATGTGGGAAGCAGACAGGCTTGATTTAAAAAACTCTGAGTGCTGCGTGGAGCACCCTGCCCCCCGCCCCGCTGGGCCCTTAGCAAGCAGGTTGTCTTCCAGGCCTGCTCTGAATCCCACCCTCCAGGGGATTTTAAAGATAGAATAGAAATATAAAGTGGCTTTTAAGGAAAAGGGAGCCTGCTCTGTTTTTCTCTGTATAGCCCCAAATCCTTGTCAGTAAAATGTGAAGAACAGAATGATTAAGTAAGAGGAAATGTTTTTGACCTTGTGTAAAATATGTGGATATTTCAACCCTGTATTGATCTGCATTTACCTTTCACTCCCTACATTTTGAGGAAGGGCTGCATATTTTCCTTATGTATTTCCATATGTGGAAAGTGGATAAAAACCCTGGTTAATAAAGAAATGAGGGTGATTTTCCACTAGAGAAAACCCCTTCCCTTCCTTCCTCAGATGGAGAGTGTCTGAGTAGAGTCTTCATCAACTCCAAGGGACCCAGAGTCTCTCTCACTTTTTGTCTGAGAACTTAATCTCCCAGTGTGTACATACATTCTTTGCTTCCAGATGAATTATCTATACTTTTATTTGTACACACAATGAGAACCAGCATACCCTACAAGTACCCACATTATCCCAGGGCCCCTAAATCTTAAGAGAAACTGTAATTAACTGAGGCCCTAATCTCCTTTGGGGTTCTTTTTGGTAGAATTTATAAACTTATTCTGTCAGATAATAAAATGTTAGATAGTTATAAGTATTTTGAATGTAAAATAAACCATAATAGAGGGGTAGCAATGAACAGACACATTAATTTTAAAGAGTTTCCTAGGAGAGAAGAAATCTGAATGAGAAGAGAGAAGCCACTCGGGGACCTGGGAGAAACCTGTCCCAGCCAAAGGAAACAGAAATTCCAAAGGGCTTGAGGCAAGAATGTGCTGTGACATTCCTGGCAAGAAGGCAAGTGAGCTGGAAAGGCAAGATGGGGTGGGGGTAGCAAAAGGTAAGATGGTAAAGTTGTAAGAGACACATTATATTATTTTTGCATGTGTGGTGTCTGTGTTGTGTGAGTTTGGAAGTTATTGGAGAATAAGAGGATAGGAGTCACACAATATGATTACCTACCCATTCTGGTTGCTATGTCAAGGCCAGGAATAGACTCAGAGGTTAGTGAGGAAATGAGTTTAGCTTGAACTGAACTAAGAGCACTGGAAATGGTAAGAATTTGTAAGAAAAAAATTTTTGAAGGGGATGCTGATGTTGCTTGATTAGAAATGAGAGCTGAGGAAGTGAAGATTTTTAAATGACTATTTATTTTTGTTTTATATGTTATTTTGCCCTGAGCAGCACAATGAATTAATATGTCCTTTACTAAAGTGAGAAAGGTGGGAGGGCAAAGAGTCAGACTCAGAAATTTTTGGATGAAAACATGTCCATTGTAAATATGTTCAATTAGAGGTTTCCCTTAGACATCCAAGTAGGGAAATAGAGCATGTAAGAAGGTAATGTAGAGCATCCTGGAGTTCAAAGGAAAGGCTACAAGACTAGACATACATATTTTCCAGTCATGATCACAATGGCTATATGTAAAGCTATGCACATATTTCTGTGAGAAATGACCTAAAGATTGAATGTAAGTACTTGAATATATTTCTGTTAGACACTAATAATATTTGTGTCTCATTCTTTATACCATGAATAGGAAATACTGCTGAATAGGAAGAAGATTATATCTATCTCTACATCTATATCTCCATATTTTTCTATCTCTCTACAGAGAGTGCTATATATAACTAAAGGAAAAAAACAAGAATGTATCGTACAGTTTCCTGAATAGATAAAATAAAATTTCTCTGCTTCTTGACAAGCCAGTACATTTTTCTTATAATTCATACATAATTGAAAAGAGCAAACAGTTTACTGTCATAAAGAACTTTTGATAGTAAAAGACCCTCTTGCACATGTTAGTATTTATTATAAACAGCACACATAAGTTAAAATTAAATGACATAAGCAAATAATTTCAATAGATTTTAAGTTAAGACAAATAAAATTCTGTCATGGTATGGCTGCTAATCAATTCAATTCAATTGAATGCATAATCATTGCATGTCTATTATGTGCCTAATATTGTGCTGGGAAAGGGAACAAATATAAGCAAAACGGATGCAGACTTTGGATTTTAGAGTTAGCTAGAAGAGAACTTTAATAATCACACTGCTGGTTGTGTAATTATATATTAAGATCAAAGATATAAAGTGTGGAGACATAGATCTATAAAAGTATATGATAACATAGGACAACAATAACTGACTTTGAGAAGTCAGAGGTGACTTCCTGAGGAAGTGATGCTTAAATCTGGTGAAGAGAAGTTTACAAGGCAAATGAGGTTAGGGGTTGGGCACTGTGTGTTTCACTAAATGAAGAAAATCCTCCAGTAGTACAATAGATAGATAATTGAGAAAAATGAAAGATAGGCCATCAGCACTCTTCATCCTGCTTGTGTGACCTTTGTAAAATATTTTTAATTCTTTATATGATTTATTTTTCACCTGCAAAACCTATGATTTTTTATAATCTCAAGTTTTTTTTTTTTCACTGAAAAACTAGAATTCTAGCATTTTGGCCATGTTTAAGAAGAAGTGCTGTCCATGGTGCTAGAAAGTAGCTGTAAATAGAATCAACAAAAACACTACATACAAAATATACTGAATTATAATCTTCTGGATTAGAGCCCTCGAGTCTTTATTTTTGTAGATATCTGCTCTTAGGTGAATCTTATAAGCAACCTGAAAAATTACTTACTTTCCAGGATTACTACATCAAGTCATGATTTCAACCCTTGAATATATGAGGAACTTTTTTTTTTCAGGAATAAGGTATTTATTCTATATTGATAAAGGGGAACCCCTTCCTTAGAGAAGAATGACAACTAATAAAACCACAATTTTGTAGACATCACAGTAAAATTTTTTTCAGATAAGAAACATCAAAGGATGCTAATCTAAGAGGGGCAGGTTTGATGAGGAACAGAATATCAACTTGGTTTCAAAAATATCTCCTCACAAATTAAGCACTAAATACAAAGGAAAAACAATAATTACAGTGACTGGCAACATCTTACCTAAGTGATCAAAGTGAACATTACCAATAACATATGAAGGAATGTTCTATGAGTCTGAATGTGACACTGAAGGACACATCACTCATAGTATATCAACCCACACTGCATAACTGGAATTTAAACATAAAGAAACATTGGAAAAACCCACAGTGAGGAATGTTCTATGCATTAGCTGTCCTGCATTATTCAAATACATCAATACTACCAAAAACAAAGAGAAGTTAAAGAGTCATGATAAAGTAATGTATGATCCTGGACAAAATACTGTAAAAGAAAAAGCAATTTAACAACAAATAAAATTGGAAGAGGGAGTGTAGATGAATGTATTGTTATCAGCTAAGTTCCTGAATTTGACAACTGTACTTAGTATGTTTGTTCTTATGAAGTACAGATACAGTATTGAAAGGTAAAGGATATAATGTCTGCAGTATACTCTCAAATGAGCCAAGGAAAAAATATATAACAAGAGACAGAGAGAAAATGGTAAAGCAAACAAGAGAAACATTTTTAAAAATTCCAAGTGGAGAAAAATATATTTATTTCTCCTAAAATTCTCAAAACTAATACACATGTGTATGTAAACATCTATTTCTAGGATACTAAAATGACTGGTACTCTCTCACTCCTCTAGCTAAGGAAACTTGAAGCTAAAAAGTATTAGGTGGTTGGTATGAGGTTATAAAAAGTTAAGTCTCTCTTTTCTTAACCTTCAGTTCCAGTCCACAGGGGAGAAAAATACTATTAATAGCTTTCAGATGTTTTCTATGTATATACCCAATCTTCTGCATATATATGTAATTCCCGTATCATTTTGATGGCTACATATTCTAATCAATGTACTGGAGAAGTGTTCTATTGATATCTATGTTGTTTCTAATATATGAATTTAAATGTCTGAGATTTTAAAAATTACCATATTTCATCACTTTTACATTTACTTTAAAACTACATTGCTCTATAATTCTGTCATTCTACTTCATGTTATTGTTTATTTTCATGTGCTTGCTTTTAAAAAATATTTTATGTTCATGTTTTGTTTTGGGATTTTTCCTTCTCATCTAATAAATTCTATTCAATGTATGTTAGCCATTCATTATTTCAATGATACAAAGATTTATAATATTTATATTCTGTTCTGAGATTTAATACTAATGATAATCTTCATAGGAGAATCTGTGTCTGGTGACTGGATTACTTATGTAGGGAGGTTACTTAAGGTGTAAGTATAAAATTGAGTTGTGGAAGTCAAGATTCCAGTTAATACCTTAGAAATGTACCTTTCCCAAAGTTGTCCAATCCAACTTTTAAAAGATCTGGCCCACTCTTTAACTGGGTCCTATTATGAGTACCGTCTGTTAATTTTAACTAAAAGTCCCAAATTGATTCAACCGTGAGAAGATATTTCTTGTCTCCACAGCCATTGTTTATTATATTTTATAGTATCCTTGTGATCTTTTTGGATATTAATAACAATGTATCCCAGAAACACTATTTTAAAACACTTATAAAGTTAAAACTTTATTTTCCATAACTTTAAAATGAAAATGCAGTATCTATATTGTGTATATCATGTTATCTATTCTACACATTTGATAGTGGTATTTTACATACTGTTCTTGACATTAAGGAATCCTTTTTTGGTCTCCCTCAGTAGGCTGCAGGTTTCCAAAGCAGAAGCCCCGAACCTCTGAAAGTAGTATAACAAAAATCTCTCTTTGAAGATATATACATATATTTTAAGAATCAAAATGTTTGCTTTGTTCTATTTATTTTTTGGTGGGCTGGGGTTAATGAAGCTTCATTTTTGCTGCAAAGAGCTTTCCAAAGAGTGCTGATTCATCTCCATTATACATCATCATAACAAACACTGTTCTCTTGGCTTTGATAATAGTGTGAATTCAAGGTCATGTGCATAACATGTGTTCTCCTGAAATCCAGTGTATTCATTTAGATATATATGTGGTGTCCTTTGTGTTCTTATTCTCATATGAAAAGTATTAGCACTGTGGCTTCAAGAACAATTTTTCAAAAATCATATCCACAACTTTTGTGTTTGATTTCAATCTGAGCTAATTTCTAAGGAACCATTCAACTATAATGGTCTCAGATACTTAAATACCCTATGAAGCTGCAATTAATTAAGCGACTGCTGATTCTAAGAACTAGGCAACCAAAAAGGGAACCCTTGGGGGCCTGAAGAGTGTAAGTCTGGATGCCAAGTTCTGAGCAGATAACAATAATCTCCTTTTCACTTCTGCAGTACCTATAAGTAAAACAGAGGGAGAATATAATAAGAATTATATGAATAATGTTAAATAAAAAGTGCATACAGAACTGGGCCAATATTTTTGTTGTTGTTAAATTTGCCACTTATTCTGGTTCAATTAGATACATGTAAGGCAGACTAATTACACTGTTGCTATTCAGAACTTCTTGAGAGCAAAAAGATGAATACCAACCAACTTCCCTTGTTGAAACTTAATTGCCTTAAAACATGTTATTTTGTAACCTGAACATACATCTATGTAACTTGAAAATTTAGAGCGGAAAGCAAAATCTTATAGAAAGCCAGAAATTTTCATCAGTACATCTAGACAGACATTTGCTTGTTTTTGGTACCCCAAATCTTTTTTCCACACATTGCACAGATGTCCTTTTTGTAGGCACAGCCCTGGCAGTAATTAGAACCTGATTGGTGAACAGAACTTTTACAAATTCTGCAAGTGGAAAACTTATTCTTTCCATATGGATCAAATTTTGCTTTTTTTTTTTTTTTGAGGTCAAAGCTTTATTTTCATTCAGATTTCTTCCAACACTTTCTGTGGTATTCCTTGCACCATCTTTCCATCTATCTGGAGTGATAACAGTACCAAGTTTCTTTTCACATTTTTTGCACACCGTCCTTCTGTGACCAATAGCAGTAGTTGCAGCAGCAACTTGAAAACATCAATACAGCCAGGGAAGTATAGGAAACTTTTAAAACTACTCAAATCCAGACCCTTTTCCAAAATTATTAAATTAGGATCTATAGAAGAGAACCCAGGTAATGAGTATTTTCTCAAAAATTTCTAGGTAATTCAAATAGAAAGCTAGTAGTCACATGAAAAAATTTAAATTAAGAAGTGGGAATATTGCCTATTTTTAAGTGTAAAATGAATCACCTAAAAGGTTTTCTTTAAAGTGTTTATGGTGTCAACACACACATGTAAAAATCAAAGGACAAAACTATTTTTCTAATAACATAGCAAATATAGAAATATCCATTAAAATATTTTATTAAAAAATTCCATTAAAAACTACAGATTGTTATATAAGTACCTATTAGTTTGAATATTAATAATTTTATTTCAATTTTCTCCCACTGGAAATATAGTCAATAGGGATGAGTTTAATCACTATATATTTTTTGTGTATACAGTATGTGACAATTTTCTTGTAAAAGCACGTCAGCAAAAATACAGATATTTTGAGTTTGAGGTTATGATTAATTAAATTTCTCCTGCTAGATTTCTGGATTAGGATCCATTCAAGAAGTGAAGCTGGTAGTCAATAGAAATAAGATGAATACACACATTTTACTGTTGCTTAAAAAACAAAATATGGATAACACAACTTGGATGGAAAGCTACCTTCCAGCTTTTTATACTTTCTTGGAAGTATAACCATGAGAGATAATCCACCCACAAAAGAACTATTTATCTTTCCCTGGGGAAGGATGAGTGAAAGAGAGAAAGAAGCTAGAGATATTTCTCTCATGTTCTTTACTCCTGAAAACTGAAATATGAACTTTACCCCAGTATAATAACATAAAGGGCGCAGTATAAATATTTCCTATTACTAATGATACTCTAAATATTTAATCTAGGAAGAACTGTGTATAAAAGTTAAGAGTGGTAAAGTTTGTTATCTCAGGAATTATAATTTTTTATGTTATTTTTACCACCAAATTGTCACGGGTAAATGTAAAAAGACATTTTAAAATATTAAATCTAAAAATGGAATTGATTATAAATGATTTGACATTAATATTTTTAAAATGCTTTTGTGTTCATTATCAAATTTTTTATTTTCTTCTTTTTCAAAGTATCTCTTGTAAAGGCTCACTCTTTATTCCTGAAGCAGCCCTGGGCACTCTGACCCTGGCAAATAGGGGCCTCTTTCTATATCATAAAGGAGAGGTTCACCTTACATTGGCTCTGAATCTGGTTTCAATGTACTGTTTGTTTTTTATAATGTTCCGCTCAACAAGGTGATTTGATACATTCAATCAACTAATTAATCAAAATGGGTGTATAAACTGATGAATTGTCAGAATGAGTTTATTCATCGATACAATACCATCCAAAGTAAATGTTGAGATGGCACATGAATATCTTTCTAACTATATAATTGTAACATATTCAGTGATGTTGTCCTGGGTTTTTCTGAAACAACCCCTTGTACCACTGATTCCACTAATATCTTTCTTATGATAAGGAATCAATAATTATTGAACAATCTCAATAAGATGAAATTTAGTGTTAACCCTAACAACTCAGATTCACTGAATCTGATTCATGTCTATGAGTGATCCTTTGGCCTACTAACAATTCTCTTGCCTCAAAATAAACATCAAAACTCAGTGTGAGTGTGAGACTCTGGCCAAGTAGCTCAGTTGGTTAGTTGTCCTGATACACTGAGGTGTGGGCTTAATCCCCAGTTGGGGGCACAAAATCTCATTATCATCTCAGTCCTGTCTACTAAACCCTGAAATACACTGGATCAAGGAGAGAGAAATCTGGGTGACAGGCTTTTCCTCAGAGCAAGGAGATGTGCAAATAGCATGAATGTAAAACCTCATATTGTATTCATCATTGTTCAAGTGATAAAATAAAATTTAAGGGCAGTATCAAGTAAGGCATACAGGAGATTTTGAAAGTCTTGGATATTTCTTCTGTTAGTATATCTCCAGGTAGCCAGGACAATATAATTTAGCTTCCATATTCCCCTCCTTTATTTTTAAAGCATATTTTATTGATTATGTTGTTACAAGAGTCCCATTTTTTTCCCTTTGCTTCCCTCGGCCCAGTATCCCCCTTCCATCCAGCAATCCCAACCCCTCCCCCCGCAGTTCATGTCCATGGGTCGTGCATAAAAGTTTTTGGCTTCTCTATTTCATATATTATTTTTAAAGTCCCCCTATCTATTTTGTACAAACGAATTATGCTTCTTAGTCCTTGCACCATTTCCTGGTTTTTCCCCCTTCCCCCTCCCAGCTAATAACCCTCAAAATGATCCCCATAACTGTGATTCTGCTTCTATTCTGGTTTGCTTACTTAGATTTTGTTTTTATTTTTAGATTCAGTTGTTGATAGTTGTGAGTTTGTTGTCATTTTAATGTTCATAATTTTGATCTTATTTTTCTTATGTAAGTCCCTTTAATATTTCATATAATAATGGCTCAGTGATGATTAACTTCTTTAGCTTCACCTTGTCTGGGAAGCACTTTATCTGTCCTTTCATTCTAAATGATAGCTTTGCTGGATAGAGTAATCATGGTTGTAAATCCTTGCTTTTTATCGCCTTGAATACTTCCTGCAAGCTCCTTCTTGCCTGCAAAATTCCTTTGGAGAAATCAGCTAATAGTTTTATAGGCAACTCTTTGTAGGGAGCACTCTGCTTTTCTCTTGCTGCCTTTAAGATTCTCTCTTTATCTTTAACCTTTGGCATTTTAATTATGATGTGTCTTGGTGTGGTCCTCTTTAGGTCTAGCTTGTTTGGAACTCTTCTTGCTTCCTGGACTTGTATGTCTATTTCCTTCACCAAATTTGGTAAGTTTTTCTTAATTATTTCCTCGCATAAGCTTTCATTTTCTTCCTCTTCCTCTAATCTTTCTGGCAACCTTACGGTATGGATGTTGGCATGTTTAAACTTGTCCAAGAGGTTCCTAAGCCTCTCCTCATTTATTTCAATTGTTTCCTAATTTTTTACTGGTTGACTGTTTTTTTCTTCCTTGTGTTCCAAATCATTGATTTGAACCCTGGATTCCTTCCCTTCACCATTGGTTTTGTGCGAATTTTCCTTTGCTTCATTTAGTGTAGCCTTCATGTCTTCCCTTATGTCTTTGCCATACTCAAGCACATTTGTGAAGCCTGCGACCATAGTTATCATCAGTTGTTAGAACTCTACAACTGTTAGGTTGGCTATCTCCTTCATTGTGAGGTTGGCTATCTCCTCGTCACTTAGCTTTCCCACTGGAACCTTGATCCATTCCCACTTTGGGGACACAATTCTCTGTCTCCTTATCTTGACAGGCTGCTGTGTGTTTACCTCTGTGTCCTAGGTAGTGCTGTTGCACGTGTTACATTGTAAGGGGCAGAGCCTTAGGTATTCATCAATACGGGTCACCCATTTCACCACATTGTGGTGCTGTATAAGGGGGAGAGGCCTGAAAGGGAACATGCCACTTGATCAGCACTCGCCCCTTTTCCAGAAACTTCTTCCACTTCCTATATGGGACTGGCATGTCTATACCTGTTGCCCTGGCTGTCCTTCCCAGAGTGGGTGGGTTTGTGGATGTTCTAGGACTGTGGGGGCCCTTTAGACAAGCGGAAATGCTGACAGACCAGCAGTTTCTTCCTTCACCCCCAAACCCATTGCTTTGCACAATCAGAAGAAATGAGGCTTTATTTTCCCCAGAGCTGGAACTGTGAGCTGTGTGGTCTGCTCACATGCTGGGAGCACTCCCCAGCTTCACCTCCCTACTTTTAAAAATGTGTGCCTACACTTTCCACTGGCCTGCTGTTGCTGCTGCTGCTGCCACCACAACACCGCATCCTCTCCACCCCAGCTCCACACTTCCTACCTGTCTGGATGAATATTCTTTTTCTTTTCTTTTTGTATACTTCATTGATTATGTTACGATAGTTCCAATGTTTCCCCCTTTTCTCCCTTTCTGCAAGTATCCCCCTTCCCCCAGCAATTCTACCCTCCTTAGTTCAGGTCCATGGGTCGTACATACAAGTTCTTTGGCTTTACTCTTTCCTATATTCTTCTTCTTTTATAAAAATTAATTAATTAATATTTTATAACAATAAAAAATAACAATTCCTCCCTCTAAGACTTATGACACTTTATAATCTTATAAAGGAAAATGTTTAAAGGTCTCGTACTCGTCTAGCTGCTTCAAGCTGGACATGGTTGTCATCCCACCTACCCTTGGGTCCAGAAATCTATAATAAGAATTGGAGTGTGGAGGGGAGGGTAGTCTTCCCACATGGGGAAGGATCCCGAAGACTCCAGGTCAGTTGGCTGTTCCCACCCCATGACATGCTTGGTTTAACAGACTGACATCCTTGTTGTATTCTGGGGGCAACAGATTTGGCAAAGGGTTAAAAAGCATCATTCAATCCATAATTACAAGATGGCAAAAGGCAGGGATTAATTTTTAATGTCCCATATTAGGGTGGGGAAAATGCTCTTTGGAGATAGGTGTGTAAGGCACATCACACATGTCCAAAATCCTTTTGCCCACTATACTTACTTTGGCCTGAGGGGAATATTTTAGGTTTCCCCCCTCTAAGACCTCTGGGCCCTTTCTGTACAAACATTTAGAATAGAAAATAGAAACCAGTTTTAAAGTGAAGCCCACAGACCACCCCATGCTTCACCAACCCAGCCAC
Organism: Furipterus horrens; assembly: GCF_987537825.1. Classification (NCBI taxonomy): domain Eukaryota; kingdom Metazoa; phylum Chordata; class Mammalia; order Chiroptera; family Furipteridae; genus Furipterus; species Furipterus horrens. The sequence continues at coordinate 64,555,030 of NW_028327177.1, forward strand.
TTATTTCTGCCAAACCATTGAGTCTCAAGAGGCAGCGATGCAGACAGGATTAAGTGAGGCCTATACATAATGATAATCACTTAGGTAATGATATCATAGGATTATGCTCTAGGAAAACAGAACACACATGCTAATTTATGCAACATTACCCACAAACCAGTCACTATATCTGCAAGACTCTCTTATTGGAAAGACATCCAGTTGCAAGGCATTTGACATTCTTCTTGCTTGTAAATTGAGATTCTGTGATGATGTCACAGACCAAGTTTAACTTTCAAATGAAAACAAACTTTAAATGAAAATGAACTTTAAAGACAATTACCTGCACTACATTATAGTCTACCACTGAGCATCGTGATTTTCCTTGAATCACTATTTTTCTCTTTAAGATCACCCTCCTTGTCATTAAAGGGACTGCATTAAGTTCATTTTTAATTTATCCTGTTCATTTGCATAAACAAAACAAGAGCAGAAAATGATTACATATGATCTTTATGTCTGATTTACTGGAACTTACACAAGGAAGCTTTAGGGCGACTTTCAGTCTGTCCTTCAGAGCATAGAAACTGAGCCACACACCTGCCATTCAGCGTGGCCTGTAAACACCTGTCTTTTCCAAGTCCTTCGGGTTTTCAATTGTGCCATAAGGTCCCTTCTAGCCATCTTTCAGGAAAGCAACCTTCTTTCCTTTCCTGGAAAGATTGCCATGAACTGCACAGCCAGCCAAGGTACCAGGTCATTTTTTTCATGGGCTTTTATTACCTTCTAAAGTCAAACCCAGTTCCTCAGGTCTTTTTGGTAACAACCAGAGTCCAAGCATATCTACTTTAGGCATGATATTCCAGTCAAAGTCATGGTCAATAAAACCCCTATTAACAACAGGTTTTATTAGTTCTATGCAAAGAATCTTATGTCATGGCTTACTTCTCAGAATGCCAAATTCTGGAGGGATCAGGTAGGGAGAAAAATATACAACGTGAAGGAAAATTCTTGTCCTTTTAATATTCACTAACATTGCCTTTCCATACTTTATATTTTCTTTTGTTCACTCTCCTATACATGAACTTTCTTTGGGGAGGGGAGCTTATTCACTTATTAATTTATTTTGCTTTCATTTTTCTTTCCCCCACTAAAATTTTTTCTTTGTTTTTCTATTACATTTGTCCCACTTTTTTTCTTTTGCTTCCCTGCAACCTGCACACCTCTTCTCCCACAGTCAGTATCCACCCAGGTGTCCATGGGTCATTTATACATGTTCTTTGACTAGACCCTTCCCTTTCTTACCCCCCTTTCTCCCTTCCCCCTCCACCCTTATCACTGGTAGTCTACTCCTTGTTTACATACCTCTGGTTCAATTTTGCTCATTTGTATGTGTTGTTCATTAGTCTCCTCTAATAGGTGATAGCATAAGGTATTTCTCTTTCATTGCCTGGCTAATCTGACTAAACATAATTCTCTCTAGTTCCATCCATTTTGTTGCTAAAGGTAGAAGTTCCTTCTTTCTTTCTGCTACATAGTACTCCATTGTGTAATGTACCACCTTTTTTTGATCCACTCATCTACAGATGAGCACTTAGGTTGTCTTCAGCACTTGGCTATTGTAAATAGTGCTGCTATGAACATAGAAGTGCACAGATTCTTTCGAATTGGTGTTTCAATATTCTGATATAATCCTAGCAATGGAATTGCTGGTTCAAAAGGTTGTTCCATTCTTAGTTTTTTGAGTAAATTCCATACTGTTTTCTATAGTGGCTGCACCAGTCTGTATTCCCACCAGCAGGACACTAGGGTTCCCTTTTCTCTGCATCCTCACCAACACAAGTTTTTTGTTTATTTGTTGATGATGAACATTCTGACTGGTGTGAGGTGGTATATCATTGTGGTTTTTATTTGCATCTCTCCGGTGGCTACTGATGTTGAGCATTCTTTCATATGTCTATGAGCCTCAGTATGTCCTCTTTGGAGAAGTGTTTGTTCAAGTCCTTTGCCCATTTTTTAATTGGTTCTCTGTCTTCTCGGTGTTGAGTCGTATAAGTTCTTTTTATATTTTGGAGATCAATCACTTGTCTGAGGTATCACTGGCAAATATATTTTCCCGTATAGTTGCTTCCTTTTTCATGTTGGTGATGTTTTCTTTTGCTGAGCAGAAACTCTTTAGTTTGATGTAGTCCCATTTGTTTATTCTTTCCTTTATTTCCCTTGTCTTAGGAGATATATCAGTGAAAATGTTGCTATGTGGGACATCTGAAATTTTCCTGCCTATGTTTTTCTCTAGGTATTTTATGGTGCCATGACTTACATTTAAGTCTTTGATCTATCTTAAGTTTACCAGGGTGTGTGGTGTAAGTTGGTGGCCTAATTTCATTTTTTGCACGCCCATGTCCCGTTCTCCCAACACCATTTTTTGAAGAGGCTCTTTTCACTCCATTTTATGTTCCTTCCCCTTTTTCAAATATTAGTTGATCATATAGACCTGGGCTCATTTCTGGGCTCTCTATTCTGTTCCATTGATTTATATGTCTGTTCTTTTGCCAATACCAGACTGTTTTAACTATAGTGGCTTTGTAGTATAGTTTGATAACAGATATTGTGATTCTTCCTCCTGGTTCTTTTTCTTCAAGATTTCTGTGGCTATTCAGGCTCTTTTTTGGTTCCATATAAATTTTTCAATTATTTGTTCTAGATCTGTGAAATATGTCACTGATATTTTCATAGGGATTGCATTGATTCTATAAATTGCTTTGGATAGTATGGACATTTTAATGATGTTGATTCTTCCCATCCATGAAAATGATATACATTTTCATTTATTAGTATCTTCCTTAATTTCTTTTCAGTGTTATGTAGTTTTCTGAGTACACGTCTTTTACCTCCTTGGCTAAGATTATTCGTAGGTACTTTATTTTTTTGTTGTTGTTATGGTAAATGGGATATTTTTTCTAGTTTCTACCTCTGATATTTTATTGTTGGTGTAAAGAAATGCCTCTGATTTCTGAATATTGGCTTTGTACACTGCTATTTTGCCAAATTCACTTATTATGTCAAGTAGTTTTTTTCATGGAGTCTATAGGGTTTTCTATGTATACTATCATCTCATCTGCAAATAATGACAGTTTTACTTCCTCTTTTCCAATTGGATGACTTTTATTTCTATTTCTTGTCTGATTGGTGTGGCTAGAACTTTCAACACTATGTTGAATAGGAGTAGAAAGAGTGCACATCCTTGTCTTGTTCCCTATCTCAAGGAGAGTGCTGTCAGTTTTTGCCCATTGAGTATAAGATTGGCTTCAGGTTTTTCTTATATGGCCTTTATTATGTTGAGGTATGCTCCCTCTATTACCAGTTTGTTGAGTGTATTCATTATAAATGGGTGTTATATTTTGTCAAATGCCTTTTCAGCATCTATTGATGTGATCATGTGGTTTTTGTCTTTATTTTGTTTATGTGGTGTATTACGTTTATTGATTTGTGAATATTAAACCAACCTTGCATCCCTGGGATGAATCCCACTTGATCATGTGGTATGATCTTTTTAATGTGTTGCTGGATTCAGTTTGCCAATAATTTGTTGAGGATTTCAGCATCTATGTTCATCAGCGATTTTGGCCTGTAGTTTTCTTTCTTTGTTGTGTCTTTACCTGGTTTTGGAATTAGGATATACTGGCTTAATAGAACGAATTTGGGAGTCTTCCCTCTTCTTGGATTTTTTTGAATAGTCTGAGAAAAATAGGAGTTAGTTCTTTCCTAAATGTTTTGTAAAATTCATCTGTGAAGCCATCTGGTCCAAGGCTTTTTTGTGCTGGGAGTTCTTTTATTACTCCTTCAACTTCACTAGTTGTTATGAGTCTGTTTAGGTTTTCTTCTTCTTGATTCAGTTTTTGAAAATTACATGTTTCCAGAAATTTGTTCATTTTATCTGAGTTGTCAAATTTCTTCTGATACAATTATTTGTAATAATTTCTTACAATCCTTTGTATTTCCATGGTATTGGTTGTGATTTCTTCTCTTTCATTTCCAATTTTATTTATTTGGGTCCTCACTCTTTTTTCCTTGATTAGCCTGGTTAAAGGCTTGTCAATTTTGTTTATCTTTTCAAAGAACCAACTTCCACTGTTGTTGATCTTTTGAATTGTTTGTTTAGTCTCTATTTCATTTAATTCTGCTCTGATCTTGATGAGTTCCTTCCTTCTATTCGCTCTGGGCCTTGTTTGTTGTTTTTTTCCATAGATCTTGTAGCTGTAGGGTTAATTTTTTTTTTTTTTTTAGAGATTCTTCTATCCTTTTTAGGTCGGCCTGTATTGCTATAAACTTTCCTTTTAGGAATGCTTTCGCTGTATTCCATATGTTTTGGATTGTTGTGTGTTCATTATCATTCATTTCCAGAAACTTTTAAATTTCTTCCTTGATGTCATTGTTAACACATTCATTATTTAATAGCATGTTATTCATTTTCCATGAGTTTGAATGTTTTTGAGTTTTTTCCTTGAGGTTGATTTCTAGTTTCAAGGCATTGTGATCTGAGAAGATGCTTGATATAATTTCAATTTTCTTGAATTTGTTGAGGCTTGTTTTGTGTCCTACCATGTGTCTATCTTTGAAAGTGTTTCATGTGCACTTGAAAAGAATGTACATTTTGCTTCTTTGGGGTAAAAAGTTCTATATATATCAGTTAAGTCCATTTGATCTAGAGTGTTGTTCAAAGCATCAATCTCTTTGGTGTTTCTTTGTTTTGAATCTGTCCATTTTAGACAATGGGGTGTTAAAATCCCATACTATGTGTGTATTGCTGTCTATATCCTTCCTGAAGTCTTTCAAAATTTTCCTTACATATTTGGGTGCTCCTATGTTGGGTGCATATATGTTTACCAGGGTAATATTTTCTTGGTGGATTTTTTCCTTAAGTATTAGTAAATGTCCCTCTTTGTCTCTTTTTATTGCCTTTGTTGTGAAATCTATTTTATCTGATATAAGTATCACTACACCAGCTTTTTTATATTTTTGTCAATTTGCTTGAAATACTTTTTTCCATCCCTTCACTTTCAGTCTGTGTAGGTCATTTGTCCAAGGTGGGTCTCTTGTAGAAAGCATATATGTGGATCATGCTTTCTAATCCATTCACCTATACTATTTCTTTTGATTGGTTCATTTAATCCATTTACATTTAAGGATATTATTGATAGGCACTTATTCATTGTTATTTTCCCCCTTTGTACTTGTGTTCCTCTCTGTCTCTCTCTGTTTCTTCATCTTCTTAAAGCAGACACTTTAGTATCTCTTGCAGGGCTGGTTTGGTGGAGATGTATTTTTTTAGCCTTCTCTTGTCTTGGAATTTCCTTATTTCACCTTCCATTTTGAATGAGAGCCTTCCTGGGTAGAGTATTCTTGGTTGTAGACCTTTGTTTTTCATTGCTTGGAATATGTTTTGCTGTTCCATTCTGGCTTATAGTGTTTCTGTTGAGAAATCTGATGATAGCCTTATTGGACCTTCCTTGTATGTTATTAGCTGTTTCTCTCTTGCTGCTTTTAGGATTCTCTCTTTGTCTTTCAATGTTGCCATTTTAATTATGATGTGTCTTAAAGTGGGCCTGTTGGGGTTCATTTTTATTGGGACCCTCTGTGCTTCCTGGACTTGCGTGACTCTTTCTCTCATCAAGTTAGGGAAGTTTTCTTTCATTACTTTTTCAAATAGGTTTTCTATCCCTTGCTCCTCTTCTTCTTGTTCTGGAATTCTTATGATACAGATATTATTATGTTTCATGTTGTTCTGCAGCTCTCTTGAAACCTGTTCATCATTTTTTAGTTTTTTTACATTTTGTTGTACTGTCTGGGAATTATTTTTCTACATTGTCCTCCAGCTCGCTCATCTGATTTTCTGCTTCCTCTAGCCTGCTATTAATTCCTTCCATTTTGTTCTTCAATTCAGAAATTGTACTTTCCATTTCCTCCTGGCTATTATTGATAGCTTCTATATCCTTTTTCAGGCTGGCATAATTCTCAGTAAGTTTCTAGTAGTTTCCCTGGAGTTCCTTGTAGTTTCCCTGGAATGCTTTGTAGTTTTCTTGAGCTCACTGACCTCATTGAGCTTCCTTAATCCATCTTTTGAATTTCCTGTCTGATAGTTTGCTTCCCTCTATTTCATTTAGTACTTTTTCTGGGGATTCTCCCTTTCCTTTTGATGAGGGGTTGTTCCTCTGTCTCCCCATTTTTGTGACTGTTCTTGTTTGTTGCCGCTTCTTAGATTGACCTGCATGTCCTGGTGGCATCAGATCATGTACCAGTCTGAGCCTTGGCAGCCTGTTGGAGACTACCAGAGATCTATTGCCTTTGTCTCCTTTAGTTCTTAATCTATTCAATCTGTGATCAGCCATCAGGGTTAAGGACCAAGGGTGGGGCAGATTAATTCCTGTAGGCAGGGCTTTTGCTTCCCCTCAGGCTGACGCCACTTGGACGTGAATGGTCTGTCTGCAGTATAAGGAATAAGTCAGCACTGGAATCTGTTCAGCTGCTTTCTTAGTTCTCCCCTGAAAGCCACTGCCCCAAATTCTCTCCAAGCATCTCTAGTCCTTTATTCCCTCCCTCTGCTTGAGCTCATCGTAAGTGGGTGCCAAAATATTTTTGTATGTGATCTGCTTAAGAGCTCTTTTTCTCCAGCTGTTTCTCTCAGGCCAGCGAGAAACCCTGTGGCTTTTTGCTTTTCACAGCTGGATACTATTTTACTTTCTGCTCTGTTGCTGTAGGCTGGGAAGCCCAGCTGGGGGTTTAGACCCTTCCATTCTCAAGGGGAACCTGTGGCTGCTGAGCTGTTTCTCAGTCCCTTCAGATGGCACCTGTGGGAGCCCAGCCAGCCCTTTTGTGTCTCTGCACTTCCTACTGGCCATGTTGTGATTAAGCAGCCTTTTCTGTCTCTCTGTGGTTATAAGACTTCTCTCCAGCTAGTGTTCAGTGGGTTATTCAAATGATTTCTCCACAGTTAAGTTGTAAGTCCAGACTGGTCCTGTGAGGAGGTTAGTGTAGCTTCCACTTACTCCTCTGACATCTTGGATACTCAGTATTTATTATATCATCGTTTGTTGGACTTTCATGCAGCTTGATTTTCTGGAACTTCTGGCTGTCTCTAGTTCTGAGGTAGTTGAATTCCTTCTTGGTTGTGGAGGGGGACACAGCATGTCTGTCTAAGTCTCCATCTTGGCCAGATGTTCCAAATTTTCCTTCTTTAAAATGTAAAAAAAGGCAGAAAAAACTAAAATTTTTTCCTCTAGGACATATACGAGAAATAGTACAAACGATTGAGAAGGGCTTTTCACGAATGATGTATTATTAAATACTTATGTCATGTATTTGCTCAGCAGACACTGAGATTCCGACTGCAAAGAAACATGAAGATAAGAATTTAAGACAAAAGAAAAGAACAACCAAGATCAGGAAGCAAATTAGACCAAAATAGAGGAGGACTACCTGCGCTCTCTGGTCATGGGGAGTGAGAAATCATATGCCCTGATGAGATTAGAGCACTTTTGTTTAGCATGGAATCCTTCCCAGAAGTTACTCATTCTACTATCCAATTCTGTATTCTTACAGATAAGGGGGGAAAGGCCACTTCTTGATTGCCATCTGGAAACAGCAGGGCTTAAGTATCATAAATGGCAAATCTGTACAAATGCAGTTATCACACTGGTGAAATTATTTTAAAAATGGAGAGATGTTATAAAAACTAATGCAATAAGCTCTGGCCAGGTTGCTGAGTTGGTTAGTGTTGTCCCGATACACCAAGCTGCAGGTTCGATCCCAGGTCAGGGTACATACAGGAACTAACAAACAAACCCATAAATAAATAAAAAATTTAATGCAATAAAAAAATGGTGTTATTCGTGAAAATAGAAAAGGAAGAATTTTTGGCAATCTGAAGAAGGAAGACTGACCATAAGGTAGCTTTTATATTCTCCATTCTTTTCCTTTATTTAGTCTTTATTATATATATTTTTTGTTATAACTTAGCCATCTTAAACCCCCCTATCCCCGGGAATCACCACACTGTTGTTCATGTTCATTAGTTTTGTTTCCTTATTGCTCAATCCCTCCACCTTCTCATGCCCCCCAGTAGCTGTCATTCTGCTCTAGATCTATGAATCTGCCCCCATTTTCTTGTTAGTTCAGTCTGTTCATTAGATTCCACATATGAGTTAAATCATATGATATTTGTCTTTCTCTGACAGGCTTATTTCACTTAGCATAATTTTCTCTGTGTCCATCCATTGCATAGCAAAGGGTAAATTTTTCTTTTTCATAGCCATGTAGTATTCCATTATGTAAATGTCCCATAGTCATTTTATCCACTCATCTACTGATAGACACTTGGGCTGCTTCCATATCTTGATTATTGTAAATAATGCTGCAATGAACATAGGAATGATTATGTTCTTTCGAATGAATGTTTTGGGTTTCTTCAGCTATATTCCCAGAAGTGGGATTGCTGGGTCAAAAGGCAGATCCATTTTTAATTGTTTGAGGTATCTCCATACTGCTTTCCATAGTGGCAGCACCAATCTGCATTCCCACTAACAATGCCAAAGAGTTCCTCTTCCTCCATATTCTCACCAGCACTTTGTTGATTTATTTTTTATTTATTTATTTGATGAAAAAATAGAGACACTTACTGAAGAAGATATAAGATACCAGAAACACTGTACATATGACAATGATGCCTCAGTGTCCTTCAAAGTAGCCACCTTGGGACCTCACACAGTTCTCCCAATCGCCATCAGCTGCCACGTTGTATTTTCCTGAGTCTCATCAACGGTATGAAATCTCTTCTCTTTCAAAGGTGATTTCAGTTTTAGGAAAAGCCAGAATTCATAGGGCACCAAATCTAGGCTGTACAGTGGCTGGAATCACCTGGGTGATTTGATGTTTTGTAAAAAAACTCTGCATGAGATGAGATGCATGAGCAGGTGTTTTGTTGTGATAAAGCTGAGAACCACCAGTTGCCCACAGCTGTGGCCTTTTGAATCATCCAAATGGTTTCTACAGAGGAATGTTCAAGCTTAATGCAAAATTTGATGCAGATTAGTTGCTCTACTCGCTCAGTCATTTTGAATGTGATGGCTACATAGTACACATGTTCACTCAATGGCGTCTACCACCCCCACTGACTGGTACAGTGAAGTTGTCATTGTTCATGTATGTGCATTCCACTCCACTCTCCTTGGCTGTCAGGTTACATAAAAGTCTCATTGTATTAAAAATGGGATTTTCATGCCTCTAATAATTAGTGATATGAGCATCTTTTCATATGTCTATTGGCCATCTGTATATGTCCTCTTTGGAGAAGTGTCTATACAGGTCCTTTGCTCATTTTTTGTTTTTTTGGTGTTGAGTTTTTTAAGTACTTTATAAATTTTGTATATTAATCCCTTATCAGATGTATCAGCAAATATGTTCTCCCATTCTGTGGGTTGTCTTTTTATTTTTTTGATGAGTTCCTTTGCTGTGCAAAAGCTTTTTAGCTTGATGTAGCTCAACTTGTTTATGTTTTCTTTTATTTCCCCTGCTTGTGGAAATATATCCAATAAAATGTTGCAATGGACAATGTCCGAGATTTTGCTGCCTCTGTTTTATTATATGACTTTTATGATTTTGGGTCTAACATCTAAGTCTTTGATTCACTTTGAACTTATTTGTGTGTATGGTGTAAGAGAGTGATCTAATCTCATTTTTCTGCTCATATCTGTCCAATTTTCCCAACACCATTTATTGAATAAATAATCTCTAGTCTATAGTATGTGTTTGCTTCCTTTGTCAAATATTAATTGACTATAAAGGTGTGGGTTTACTTCTGGACTTTCTACTTTGTTCCATTGATCTATATGTCTGTTTCTATGCCAGTACCATGCTGTTTTGATTACTATAACCTTATAGTATGGTTTGATATTAGGTAGCATGATTCCACTAACTTTATTATTCTTTTTCAGGATCACTATTGCTATGCAGGGCTTTTTGTGATTCCATGTCTAATTTTGAAATATCTGTTCTAGTTCTATGAAATACGTGATTGGAATTTTGGTAGTAATTACATTGAATCTATATATTGCTTTGGGCACTATGAACATTTTAATAATGTTAATTTTCTTATCCATAAGCATGGTATGTGCTTTCACTTATTTTTACCGTCTCCAATTTCTTTCTTTAGTGTCTTATAATTTTTAATGTACTAGTGTTTTATATCCTTGGCTGGATTTATTCCTAGGTATTTTATTCTTTTTGAAGCAATTGTAAATGGGATTGTTTTCTTAATTTCCATGTTAGTTCATTATTGGCATATAAAAATGCAACTGATTTCTGGGTATTATTTTCTACCCTGCTACTTTGCTAAATTTATTTATCAGTTCTAGTAGTTTCTTGGTGGAATCTTTGGGGTTCTCTAAGTACAGAATCATGTCATCTGCAAATGATGACAGTTTTACTTCTTCATTTTTGATTTGGATGCCTTTTACTTCTTGTTTATTGCTGTGGCTAGGACTTCTAGTACTATGTTGAGTAAGAGAACTGAAAGTAGACATTTCTGACTTGTTCTCAATCTTAAGGGGAACATTTGTAGCCTTTGCTCATTAAATATGATGCTGGCAGTGGGTTGTCAAATATGACCTTTATTATATTTAGGTATGTTCTCTCTATTCCCACTTTGCTGACAGTTTTTATCATAAATGGGTGCTGTATCTATTGATATAATCATGTGGTTTTTATCCTTCATCTTATTTATGTGGTAAATCACACTTATTGATTTACAAATGTTGTACCTACCTTGCATTCCTGGAATAAATTCCACCTGATCATGGCGTATAATCTTTTTGATGTATTGCTTTATTTGGTTTGCTAATACTTTGTTGACAATTTTAGCATCTATGTTCATCAGGGATATTAGCCTATAATTTTCTTTTTTACAGTGTCTTTATCTGGTTTTGGAATTGGACTAATAGTGGCCTCATAAAATGAGTTTTTGGAGCCTTCTCTCTATTTTTCTCAATGAATTTGGTTAAAGGTTTGTCAATCTTGTTAATCTTGTTTATCTTTTCAAAGAACCAGCTTTTGGATTCATTCATTCTTTAGACTCCATTTCATTTACTTATGCTTTGATATTTATTATTTCCTTCCTCCTACCTACTTTGGCTTTTGTTTGTTGTTCTCTTTCAAGTTCCTTTATGTCTGAAGTTATATTGCTTATTTTGGCTTTTGGGTTTTTTTCTTTGTTTGTTTGTTTTTAGATAAACCTGTACTGCTCTAAATTCCCATTTTATGATTGCTTTCCCAGTGTCCTACAGATTATGGATTGTTCTGTCCTCATTTTCATTTGTTTCAAGGTATCTTTTAATTTCTTTCTTAACCTCATTGTTGACCCATTTATTGTTTAATAACATGTTATTTCACTTCCATATATTTGCATGTTTTTCAGGGCTCCTCTTGTGATTGATTTCTAGTTTCATAGCATTGTGGTCAGAGAAGATGCTTGATATTATTTCAATCTTCTTAAACTTATTGAGACTTGTTTTGTGTCCTAACATTTGATCTATATTAGAAAACATTCCATGATCACTTAAAACATATATATATTCTGCTGCTTTGGGGTGAAATGCTCTGAACATATCAATTAAATTCATTTGATCTATTGTGCTATTTAAGGCCACTGTCTTTGCTGCTTTTCTGTCTGGAAGATCTATCCATTGAAGTCAATGAGGGTTTAAAATCCCCTACTATAACCGTATTGCTGTCAATCTCCTCCTTTATGTCTACCAAGATTTGCTTCAGATATTTAGGTGCTCCTATGTTGGGTGCATAAATATTTACTAAGGTTGTATCATCTTGTTGGATTGTTCTTTTTATCGTTATGTAGTATCCTTCTTTGCCTCTATAGCCTTGGTTTTAAATTATATTTTTGGATATAAGTACTGCTACCCCAGCTGTTTCTTTTCTTTACATGCATGAAATATCTTTTTCCATTCATTTACTTTTAGTCTGTGTGTATATTTTGATCTGAGATGGGTCTCTTGGAGGCAGCATATAGATGGATCTTGTTTTCTTATCCATTCTTCTATCTTGTCTTTTGATTGAAGCATTTAAGCTATTTACATTTAAAGTGATTATTGATACACATATATTTAGTGCCATTTTATTGTTAAATTATTTTTCTGTTTCTTTTCTTTCTCTTTTTCTTCTTCAAGCAAGCCCTTTAACATTTGTTGCAGTATTGGTTTGGTGTTAAACTCCTTTAGCTATTTCTTGTCTAGGAAGCTCTTTATTTCTCCTTCAGTTTTAAATGATAGCCCTGCTGGGTAAAGCAGCCTTGGTTATAGGTCCTTACTTTTCATTACCTTGAATAGCATTTCACATCATTCCCTTCTGGCCTGAAATATTTCTGTTGAGAAATAAGGTGATAATCTAATTGGTGTTCCCTTGTATGCAACTACCTGTTTTTCTTTTGTGGCTTTTAGGATTCTCTCTTTATCCTTAAGTCTTGTCATTTTAATTATGATGTGTCTTGGTGTAAGCCTCTTGGGTCCAACTTGTTTGAGACTCTCTGAGCTTCCTGGATTTGTGTGTCTTTTTTCTTCACCTTATTAGGAATATTTTCCATACTTTTAAAAATATATTCTTGACCCCTTGCTTGCTCTCTTCTCTTTCTGGTTCTCATGATGTGGATGTTTTTATGCTTCATGTTGTCCAAAATGTTTCTTAAGCTCTCCTCATTTTTTCATTTTAAATATTTTATTGTTGTTCAATTACAGTTGTCCCAATTTTTCTCCTATTGCTCTCCCTTGCCCCATCCACCTCCCACTCCCACAGTCAGTCCCCATCCTATTGTTCATGTCCCTGGGTCCTTTATACATGTTCCCTGACTACACCCTTCCTCTTCTTTCCCCTGTTATCCCCCGGCCCCCTCCCCTCTAGTCAATTGTAAGTTTGCTCCTTATTTCCATGTCACTGGTTCTACTTTGATAGTTTGTTTGTTTTGTTTATTAGGTTCCACTTATAGGTGAGATCATATGGCATTTGTCTTTCATCACCTGACTTCAGTATATGAGTGTATCAAAAAGCTGGTACATTTTCAGAATGGAATACTACACAGCAGAAAGAAAGAAGGAATTCCTACCCTTCAAGACAACATGGGTAGAACTGGAGAGTATTATGCTAACTGAAATAAGATTGCATCATTTTTTAAAGATTTTTTCTTTTTGCTGCTCTGCTTGGGTATTTTTTACTCCCTGTCTTCCAACTAACTGACTCAATCCTCTGCTTCATTTAACCTACTGTTTTTTTCCTTCCAATATATTACTTATTTCATATATTGCATTCTTTATTTCTTACTGGTTATTTTTGATGGTTTCTATGTCTTTTTACATGTTGTTGCGTATCCTTATAATGATTAAATGCTTTGTCTGATAAATTGCTTGCCTCCATTTCATCTAGTTCTTCAGAATTCCTTTTTTTTTTTTCCATTTGCGGTCTGTTTCCTTGTCTTCTACTTTTGTCTATTTCTTTGTATTTTCCACCTTAGTTGTTAAACTGATCTGTGATATAGCCTCAAGCTATAATCAACAGCCAGGCTTAAGAACCATAGAGTGGGGCAGAGTAATTCTTACAGTTAGCGCTATTACTTCTCCTCAGGCTGATGCCACTTGGAAAGGAATTCTCTGCCTCAGAAAGATGGCTCCTACAGTATGGGGAAGGACTTAGCACAGGTTTCCTGGCACCTATTCCTTCAGTTCTCTCTTTATAGCCACCAATTCCAGACTCTTTCTCAAGTGTCTCTAGTCTACATGGCCTTTCCTCAGTCAGACCCCAGGGTAAGTGGCTGCAAATCAAATTTTTTGTGTTGGCACATTAACAGTCTCTCTGAGTCTCTAGCCATCTCTGCCTGGCAGACAGAAACCCTTATGGTTTTCACAGCTGGGTGTCATCTGGGCTCTTTTCCAGCTCTAGTGCTGTAGACTAAGAAACCCATTTTGCAGTTAGACCCCACACTTCTCAGGGGGAATGTCTCCATCACTAAAATATCCCTCTAGAACATCAGCTGCTGCCCATGGGAGCCCAGGCAGATGACCCTCTATCACTGTTCTTCTTTTTTTAATGTATTGTAAAGCTTTAGGTCTAGCCTGCCATTTTTTGGCTATTGAGTGCCTAAAGTGTAAAATATGAAATTTAAAAATTCACTTTCAAGATGTTCAAAGTTTTGAAGACTACTGTCATCTTGCTGAAAATCATATTTTAAATGTTAAAATATCTTGTAGCATTCTTTCTGGACAAGAAATTACAGCCTCAGAGTACTATGACTCTATAGGCACACTTGGTTAAGGTCAGGTTCTCAGAAAGGCAAAAGGGACTGTACTTTAACAATTTTTAAATACCCCTCATTACATTTGTAAGAGTAGTCCCTGGATATGTTAGGCATTCAATGAATCATACGTATTGCTATTCTTAATATAATAATCACTTTTATTAACATTTAATAACACCAATGTAGTACTAATTGAAGAATGAGCAAAATATTTTGAAATTGTGATATGAGTAGGCATCTCCCCTTGAAAATTAATAAATAAATAAGTCTTCTTTGTTCATTTTATTTAGAGCAAAACATTTTGATCCTGACTTGCCTCATTTGTACTAACAAAATTAGTGTTGGTGAACTCTAACACTGAAAATAGAAAGCAAGAGGCCAGTATAGCTCCTGGGGCCAGTGATTCCAGGTTAGAAACTCTAGGCGGCATCCACTCAAGGACAACTGTGTTGCGGATAAGTCAAGGGCTATCCTCTGCCATGGTCTAATACATCTGATGAATATCAGACAAAGTTTTAGATTTCTCAAGGTTGTTGGGGAAGCCACAATGAATCCAAAATTACCTTACAGATAAATCACCAAGTGCCACATGCAGATTGCTGCAAAGAGATGATTACTGGAAAAGGAGCTTATGTCCTTGAGACATTTATTCCCTGGGGGCTTTTGTTTCCAGAGAGCATATGTTTTTGATGCTTTATGAAAATCTGAGCTCTGAACTTGAGGTGATACTGCAGCTCTGTGACAAGGTGCACACCACAGGGACACCCAGTGCTGTCATAGTCACAAGCCATGCAGCAAATGCAGCTCCCTGCCCTGCACATGTTAGAATGGGTCAAAAGGGCCCAAAGTGGATTCCCAGTAGCCTGGAGCAACATTTAAGCCTGGTACTCCAGATCAAAAAAATGTGTCATTACAATGAGCACATCCCCTGGCAATCTATTAGTCTCTACTTAGATTAACTGTGGTATAGGAAAGGCTTCACTCCACTGGTGATCTGAATCAAGAAAGAAAAAAACCCATAAGGCTGTCTATACTATTATTGCTTGTCTCATTAGTTCACTCACTCTTCAGTTCGATTGGAGACAAGCTTATTGGGTAATTATGAAGCAGACCTTTCTAGAAAGCCCACCACCATTTTTTCTTTTTTATAAACTATATTTTATTGATTATGTTGTTACAGTAGTTTCAATTTTTTCCCTTTGCTCCCCTCTGCCCAGTACCGCCCTTCCCTCGAGCAATCCCACCACCCCTTAGTTCATGTCCACGGGTCATGCATATAAGTTCTTTGGCTTCACCCTTTCCTATATTATTCTTTTTTTTTCTTTTCCCTATATTATTCTTAACATCTTCCTGTCTATTTTGTACCAACCAATTATGCTTCTTAATCCCTGCACCATTTCCCCATTTCTTCCCCTTCCCCTTCCCAGCTGCTAACCCTCCAAATGAGCCCTATACCTATGATTCTGTTCCTGTTCTGGTTTGCTTAGTTGGATTTTGTTTTTATTTCTTAGATTCAGTTGTTGATAGATGTGAGTTTGTTGTCATTTTAGTGTTCATAGTTTTGATCTTCTTTTTCTTAATTAAGTCCCTTTGACATTTTGTATAATAATGGCTTGGTGATGATGAACTCCTTTAGCTTCACCTTGTCTAAAAAGCACTTTATCTGCTCTTCCATTCTAAATAATACCCTTGCTGAATAGAGTAATCCTGGTGGCCGGTTGCCTTTCATCACATTGAATACCACTTGCCAGTTCCTTCCTGCCTGCAAAATGTCCTCTGAGAAATCAGCTGATAGTCCTGTAGGCACCTCTCTGTAGGCAACTCTCCACGTCTCTCTTGCTGCCCCCAGGACCCTGTCTTTATCTTTCACCTTTGTCATCTCAGTCATGATGCATACTGGTGTGGTCCCCTTTGAGTCCAGCTCACCTGGGACCATCGGTGCTTCCCAGACCTGTATGTTCAACTCCTTCCCAAAATTTGGGAGGTTTTCCTCATTTTTTAAAATTCTTGCTTCCTCATTCTGCACTGGTTGACTTTTTTTTTTTTCCTTATATTCCAAGTCATTGATTTGAATCCCAGTTTCCTTCCCTTCATCATCGGTTTTATGTGGATTTTCCTTCATTGCACTTAGCATAGCCTTCACTTCTTCTCTTATGTGCTTGCCATATTCAAGCATAACTGTCAAGCCTGTGAGCATCTTCATCACCAGTGTTTTGGATTCTGTGTCTGTTAGGTTGTCTATCTCCTCATATGTGAGGTTGGCTATCTCCTTGTCGCTTAGTTCTCCCACTGAAACCTTGATCCATTTCCCATTTTAGGCCATACTTCTCTGTCTCCTCATTCTGACAGGCTCCTGTGTTTGTTTGCCTCTGCGTCCCAGGTAGAGCTGTCACTTTTGTTACATTGTAAAGGGCATAGCCTTAGGGATTCCTCAGTACAGGGCGACATGTTTCATCAAGTTGTGGCACTGTATGTGGGAGAGAGGTCCCAGAGGGAAGAATGTGGCCTGCCCAGCACTCACCCCTTTTCTAGGTACCTCTCCCACTTCCACACCGGACTGGTGCCTCTCTAGCTGCTGCCCTGGTCATCGTTCCCAGAGTGGGTGGGTCTGCGGATGTTCTAGGACTGTGGGGGCCCTTTAAACAAGCGGACTCTGCTGAGAGACCAGAAGTTTCTGCCTCTGCCCCAACCCCCATTGGTTTGCCCAGTCAGAAGCAATGAGGCTTGATTTTCCCTTGTTCTGGGACTATGAGCTTGGAGGGCCAGTGAGGAGCTAGGAATGCTTCCCAGGTGTCCCTCCTGACTTTTTAAAACCTGTGACTGCACTTTATGCTGGCCTGCCGCTGCTGCCACCACCACATCGCATCCTCTGCACCCCGCTCCACCCCTCCTACCTGTCTATATGAGTATTTCCTCTTTATATCTTTGTTTGCTGGACTTCCATGTGGTTTGATTTTATGGAACTTCTGGTTGTTTCTACTTTTGAGGTAGTTGTATTCCTTCTTGGTTGTGGAGGGAGATACAGTGTCTCTGTCTACACCTCCATCTTGGCTGGAAGTCCCAACACCACTTTTGATCTTACTGTGTAAAGTGCTAAGCACAGGACAATCTGAATCATATCCGAAAGTGCAGTTTGATTTCCTCACTGTACTTTTCTCCTTTGGGTCATCTTCCTGGATGGAAATTAATTATGGACATAATAGGAATCAGACATGAGGAGGAAATGCATTTTAAATCTTTGCTTCTGTGAACATAACTATGAATTATAGCTGCAGAGGGCAAGGAGGAAATTGTCTGGCCTACTCACACCACTTTCCCGAATTAATTTTTATCCTTCTTTAAAAAATAAATCCTTTAGTAAAATCTAAATTGCCAATTAAAATGTAAATTGTGAACTTCCGGGAAAGATGGAGAGGTAGACAGACAGGCTGCATCTCCCTCCACAACTATGAAAGAATACAACTACCTCAAAATTAGAAACAACCAGAAGTTCCAGAAAATCAAACTCCATAGAAGTCCAGAAAACAAAGATATAAAGATGAAATACTCATGCAGACAGGTAGGAGGGGCAGAGCTGGGGTGAAGAGGACGAAGTGTGGTGGCAGCAGTAGGCCGGTGGAAAGCACAGTCATACATTTTAAAAAGTCAGGAGGGACACCTGGGGAGCATTTCCAGCTCCTCACCAGACCACTCAGCTCAAGGTCCCAGCATCAGGGAAAATCAAGTCTCATTGCTTCTGACTGTGGAGGACAGTGGGGGTTGGGATGGAGGCAGAAACTGCCTGTCTCTCAAGTGAGTATGCTTGTTTAAAGGTCCCCCGCAGTCCTAGAACATCCGCAGACCCACTTATTCTGGGAACAATGGCCAGGGCAGCAGCTAGAGGGATGCCAGTCCAGTGCAGAAATGGGAGAGGTGCCTGGAAAAAGGGTGAGTGCTGGGCAGGCCACATTGTTTCCTCTGGAATTCCTCCCTCACATACAGCGCCACAACTTGATGAAATGGGTCATGCGTACTGACAAATACAATGTAACGAGCGACAGCTCTACCTAAGACACAGAGGCAAAAAAACAAGATGAGACAGAGAGGTATGGCCTAAGAGAAGGAACAGATCAAGGTTCTAGTGGGAGAACTAAGTGACAAGGAGATAGCCAACCTCACAGATGAGGAGATAGACAACCTAACAGATGCAGAATTCAAAACACTGGTGACAAAGATGCTCACAGGTTTGACAGATATGCTTGAGTACAGCAAACGCATAAGAGAAGAAGTGAAGGCTATTCTAAGTGAAATGAAGAAAAATCCGAAAAAAAACCAATGGTGAAGGGAAGGAAACCGGGGATCAGATTAATTATTTGGAACATAAAGAAGAAAAAAACAGTCAACCAGTGCAGAATGAGGAAGCAAGAATTGAAAAAAATGAGAAAAACTTTCAAAATTTTGGGAAGGAGATAGATGGACATACAGGTCCAGGAAGCACAGAGGGTCCCAGGCAAGCTGGACCCAGAGGGGACCATACCAGGATGCATCATGACTGAGATGCCAAACAAGAGAGAGGCAGAGAGTTGCCTACGGGGGGGTGCCTATAGGACTATCAGCTGATTTCTCAGAGGACGTTTTGCAGGCAGGAAGGAACTGGCAAGTGGTATTCAATGTGATGAAAGGCAACCAGCAATCAAGATTACTCTATCCCGCAAAACTATCATTTAGAATGGAAGGACAGATGAAGTGCTTTCCAGACAAGGTGAAGCTAAAGGAGTTTTATCATCACCAAGCCATTATTATATGAAAAGTCAAAGGGACTTAATTAAGAAAAAGAAGATCAAAACTATGAACACTAAAATGACAACAAACTCACATCTATCAACAACTGAATCTAAAAAATAAAAACAAAATCCAACTAAGCAAACCAGAACAGGAACAGAATCATAGGTATAGGGCTCCTTTGGAGGGTTAGCAGCTGAGAGGGGGAAGGGGGAGAAACGGGGAAATGGTGCAGGGATTAAGAAGCATAATTGGTTGGTATAAAATAGAAAGGAGGATGTTAAGAATAATATAGAAAAGGGTGAAGCTAAATGACTTATATGCACGACCTATTGACATAAACTATGGGGGGTGAGATTGCTGGAAGGAAGGGGGGGTACCGGGTAGAGGGGAGCAAAGGGGAAAAAATTGAAACTACTATAACAACATAATCAATAAAATATACTTAAAATATATGTATATATAAATAAAGGTTAAATCCATGTAACAAATAATTTAATGACAAATCTCCCTTTCATATAATTTACTGTTTAATATTTAAGCATTCTAGTGCTCTATAATTGCACAGTAATCATGAAAATGCAACAGAGAATTATTATATAATAGGAACTGATGAATGATTTTATTATTAAGATATTAAGTAAAAGGCATATAGTATGTGCAAATAAATATTTCTTAATCCAATCGTTTAAGAAATGTAAGTTGTGAAGAATTAGCAATTCACTCTTATAAAATAAAACAAACCAGAAAGTCTCCTGTGTGAGGTGTTGAAGATGGGCTCTCCCTAGAGAAAATGCAGAAAGAGGCTGAGCTTTTTATAAAATGCTTATTTGAGAAGGAGGTACTTAAATTCCTCACTGGGTATGTTCTGAGCAGAGAACTTCTAAAACTGTAGTTTGCTTTTAAATCTCCTAGATTGCAGATTGCTGGACCCCCATGTACATGTTTCTGATTCAACAGATCTTGGGTACTCAGGAGTTGAAAATTCTAATAACCAGCAAGGGATACTGAAGCTGCTGGTCTGGGTACAACTACAGAGCAGAGTAATACTTCTGACCATGCTCACAGCCTATTTCTTATTTACCCAAAAGAGGAGCACATATCTATCTTTTAGGGAAAATGATAGAACGAGTTCAATTCTACTATTCCTTGCTTTTCTCTGAGCTTATCAGGACAGGCTCAGACTTTTAAGGAAAAGCTCACAATGCCCAATGCTGAAAACCATTAGAGAACTGCCAAAGTATACTTTAAAAGTTAAAAATATGAATCTACTGCAAATACACAGTAAAGATGCATCACAAATTTATTCAAATAATGAGGAAAATTAATAATTGGTACAGCTGGTTCAAAAGAGCATAAAAAAGATGGTAGTACTTAGAGTGAATGAAAGACAAAATCCTGAAATAAGATTGCAATGTAAAATACAAAAGTAGTCAATGTCTTATGGTGCAATGAAACTGACATTTAGAATTATCTTCTCTACTGGTTAGAAAGTTATTCCATCTCTTTTGAACAAAAATAATTTATAACACATAGATCAATAAATGAATATTTCACTTTAGAGTCTATCTAGGCCCCATCCATGGTAAATAGTAAATCAAACAAAACTGCATTCTTTTAGAGTGAGTGTTGGCAAACTACAGCCAGTGGACAAGACCCTTAAGAAGGAACCCTATTCTATAACGAAAATTTCTAAGGAAGTTCTTCAAACCTTCCTCAAAGGGGAATTCATTCTTCACCAGGGTTATTGTGAATTGAATATGAGAAAATAATCATACTTTTGAGGCATATCTGACTCTAAACTGAAACTAATTCCTGGAGACTAAAAATTTCACTGTGGTGTACCAGTCATGGTAGAAGTTAATGGAGGTCTGAGATCAATGGAGTTTTGTCTTGACTCTATCTCACAGTGAACAAGTGAGTCTTCAAACTCACCTTGTGGATAATTTCCCAAATTTCAGAATGCATGATTACAATAGCCATTCTCAAAAACTGGCAGAATTCCCACTTTGGTTTCCGCACAGGTGTAATAAAGTACAACACCCATTTATGATGAAAACACTCAGCAAAATGGGAATAGAGGGAGCATACCTTAACATCATTAAGGCTATATATGAGAAGCCTGAAGCCAACATCATACTCAATGGACAAAAACTGAAAGCATTCCCCCTGAAATCAGGAACTAGACAAGGCTATCCACTCTCTCATCTTCTATTCAGCATAGTGTTGGAAGTCCTAGCCACAGCAATCAGACAAGAAAAAGAAATAAAAGGCATCCAAATTGGGAAAGAAGAAGTAAAACTATCATTATTTATAGATGACATGATAGTATACTTAAAAAACCCTATAAACTCCACTAAAAGACTACTTGATATAATAAGCGAATTTGGCAAAATAGCAGGGTACAAAATAAATATACAAAAATCTAAGGCATTTCTGTACACCAACAATAAAATATCGGAGACAGAGACAAAAAAAGAAAATACCATTTACTATAGCAACAAGAAAAACGAAGTACCTAGGAGTAAACTTAACCAAAGAGATAAAAGACCTGTACACTGAAAATTATGCAACATTGAAGAAAGAAATTAAGAAAGATACAAATAAATGGAAGCAAATACCATGTTCTTGGATGGGAAGAATCAACATCATCAAAATGGCCATACTACCCAAAGCAATTTACAGATTCAATGCAATCCCTATTAAAATACCAATGACATATTTTACTGACCTAGAATAAATACTCCAAAAATTCATATGGAACCAAAAAGATCCTGAATAGCAAAAGCAATCTTAAAACAGAAGAACACAGCAGGAGGAATTACAACACTAGAGATCAAACAATACTACAAAGCCACTGTGATCAAAAGAGTCTGGTACTGGCATAAGAACAGACATATAGATCAGTGGAACAGATTAGAGAGCCCAGAAATAAACCCAGGCCTCTATGGTCAACTAATATTTGATAAAGGAGGAAGGAACATAAATGGAGTGAGAAGAGCCTCTTTAACAAATGGTTCTGGGAGAACTGGACAGGGACGTGCAAAAAAATGAAACTAGACCACCAACTTACACCACACACAGGAAATTAAACTTTAGAGTTTGGCTACCTCATGAAATTACTGGGAATGCAGTGATACAGGGAATTTGGAGATATTCCTTCCAAAATGAAGGACAAATTGCTGTATCTGACCTTTCCCACCACTAAAGAAACAGCACTGATTGTACCTTTTTGAATATTGGATACAAAATAAATCTTGTTTGGATATGCTAATATAATAAATTTACCTAGTAACTGAAAAAAAAAACTTTTTTGTTTTGTTGGGGTTCCAGAACAAGAGAAGATCTTTCAACACGTATATGATGCCAAGCAAGTTGTTCCATCATTTGGGTTACATGATACAAGAGACATAACAGTATTTGAAGTATGTCTGAAATTTAGAACATAGTTCTGCATTTCTTAAACACCTTTTCTCTTCTTCTATTTTTATAAGCTAACACAAGAAAAAAAAAAAAACTTTCAATATAAAACAGGATGCCTAGGACCAGACTGGGACACCATCTGAAGCTACCAAGGACAGATCCAGGAAGTAAAGAAAGTGTACTTCTACAACAGTATACAGAACGTGTTGGGAGGAGTGACTCTCAGCTAGCTGGAGGGAAGGATGCACCAAAGAGCAACAGAACAACTAAAACCCAAGTACAACCAGACATCCAAAATAAACAACATAAAGGGCATCCCAAGATAATCAGGTTTAGGAGATCAAGGAGACTAGACCAATGGATCCCAAAATTCTCCTACCACAGAAGGTCACAACACAAAGACAGGAAATTAAAGCAGATTGCTCAAAGAAGCAGAAACAAAAAGGAAGTTCACAAAAATGGGGAGACAAAAATAACCACCATTGAGAGAAAAGGAGGAATGCTCAGAAAGAATGCTAAATGAAAAGAAGGTAAGAAAAATATGACATGGAATTCAAAATAATGATTATAGAAAAGCTCAATGAGCTCAGCAAGCTCAAAGAAAACTACAAAGAACTCCAGGGGAATAATGAAGACCTCCAGGGAAACTACAAAGAACTTACTGAGAACTACACCAACATTAAAAAGGACTAAAAACTATCAATAAGAGCCAGGAGTAAGTGAAGAATACAATTTCTGAATTGAAGAACATGGTAGAACATATCAAAAGTAGGCTATATGAAGCAGAAAATCAGATCAGTGAGCTAGAGGACAATGTAAAAAAAATTCCCAGACAGTGCAACAAAATGAAAAAAAAGACTAAAAAAGAATGAAGAGGTTTTAAGGGTACTGCAGGATAACATGAAATATAATATTATCCATATCATAGGAATAACAGAAGGAGAAGAAGAGAAGCAAGGGATAGAAAACTTGTTTAAAAAGTAATGACAGAAAACTTCCCTAACTTGATGAGAGAGAAAAATCACGCAAGTCCAGGAAGCACAGAGGGTCCCAATGAAGATGAACCTAAACAGGCCGACTCCAAGACACATCATAATTAAAATGGCAAAACTCAAAGACAAAAAAAAAAAAAATTCTAAAAGCAACAAGAGAGAAACAGCTAATAACATACAAGGAAGCTCCGATAAGGCTATTACCAGATTTCTCAACAGAAACAGTACAAGCTAGAAAGCAATGGCAAAAAATACTCCAACCAATGAAAAACAAAGGCCTACAACCAAGACTACTCTACTGAGCAAGAATCTCAGTTAAAATGGAAAGTGAAATAAGGAATTTCCCAGACAAAAGAAGGCTAAAAGACTACATCTCCACTTTTAGCAAGAGATGCTAAAGGGTCTACTTCAAGAAGGTGAAGAAACAGAGAAAGAGGGAGAGAGAAACACAGGTAAAAAAAGTGGAAAAATGGCAATAAATAAGTACCTATCAATAATAACCAAATGTAAATGGATTAAATCTATCAGTCAAAAGACATAAGGTAGCTGCATGAACTAGAAAACACAACCAACATATATTCTGTCTACAAGAGACCTACCTCAGAACAAAAGATATACACATACTGAAAATGAAGGGGTGGAAAAATATTCCAAGCAAATGGACATGAAAAAAAAAGCTGAGGAAGCAATACTTATATCAAACAAAACAGATTTCACAACAAAGGCCATAAAAGTAGATAAAGAAGGACATTTCATAATACTTAAGGAAACAATCCATCAAGAAGATATAACTCTTGTAAATATATATGCAGCCAATATAGGAACACCCAAATATGTAAAAAAATTCTTGTAGGACTTTAAGAAGGATATAGACAGCCATACACTCATAGTAAGGGATTTTTAACACCCCCTTATCAATGATCAACAGATCTTCTAAGCGAAAAACAACAAGGATATTGTGGCACTGAACAACACTTTAGATCATATGGACTTAATTGATATATACAAAACATTTCACCCCAAAGAAGCAAAATACATATTCTTTTTAAATGCACATGGAACATTTTCAAAGATAGACAAAATGGTAGGACACAAAACAGCCTCAAGAAATTCAGGAAAATTCAAATTATATCAAGCATCTTCTCAAATCACAATGGCTTGAAACTAGAAGCCAACCTCAAGGGAAAAATTCAAAAACATTCAAATTCATGGAGACTGAATAACATGATATTCCATAATGAATGGGTAAACAATGACATAGAGGGAGAAATCAAAAAGTTTCTGGAAACAAATGACAATAAACACACAACAGCCCAAAACCTATGGGACACAGCAAAGGCAGTCCTGAGAGGGAAGTTCATAGCAATATAGGCCTACCAAAAAAGGGTAGAGAATCTCACATAAACCTAAGCCTACATCTATAAGAAATAAAAGAACAAAAACAAGGAAAGCACAGAGTGAGTAAAAGGAATGAAATAATCTATGTCAGAGCAGAATTAAATGACATAGAAACTAGAAGAACAACTCAAAAGATCCATAAAACCAGGAGTTGGTTCTTTGAAAAAATAAACACAATCGACAAGCCTTTAACCAGACTCATCAAGAAAAAAAGAGAAGACCCAAATAAATAAAATCAGAAACAAAAGTGGAGAAGTCACAACCGATATCACAGAAATACAACGGATTGTAAGAAATTACTATGAAAAATTATATACCAAGATATTTGACAACCTGAGTGAAATGGGAAAATTTCTGGAAAAATATAATCTTCCAAAACTAACGCAAGAAGAATCAGAAAGCCTGAAGAGACTAATAAAGACTAGTGAAATTGAAGTAATAATAAGAAACTCCTGGCACACAAAAGCCCCAGACCAGATGACTTCACAGGAGAATTTTACAAAACATTTAGGAAAGAACTAACTCCCATCCTTCTCAAACTATTCCAAAAAATCCAAGAAGAGGCAAGACTCCATACTCTTTCTATGAGGCCAGTGTTATCCTAATTCCAAAACCAGGTCAAGACACAACAAAGAAAGAAAACACAGGCCAATATCACTAATGAACATAGATGCTAAAATTCTCAACAAAATATTGTGAAACCAGATCCAGCACAATCAAGAGTCATTCATCCCAGGGATGTAAGGATGGTATAAGATTCTCAAGTCAATAAACAGAATACACCACATAAACAAAAAGAAAGACAAAAATTACATGATCACATCATTAGATGCTGAAATATCATTCGATAAAGTTCAGTAACCGCTTATGATAAAACACTCAGCAAACTGGGAACAGAGGGAGCATACCTCACCATAATAAAGGCCCTTTAGGAGAAACCTGCCACCAACATCATATTCAATAGGCAGAACTAAAAGCTTTCCTCCTAAGATAAGGAACAAGACAAGGATATCCACTCCCCCACTTCCATTCAAGATAGATTTGGAAGTTCTAGCGACAGTGAGCAGATAAAAAAATAAAATAAAAGGCATCCAAATTGGAAAAGAGAAAGTAAAACTGTCACTTGCAGATGACATTTTAGTGCACATAAAAAAACATAGACTCCACTAAAAACTACTTGACCTAATAAGTAAATTTGGCAAAATAGCAGGGTAAAAAGTATATATTCAGATATCAAAGTCATTTCTGTATACTAACAATGAAACATCAGAGATAGAAACTAGAAAAAAAATACCATTTACTATAGTAACAAGAAAAATAAAGTACCTAGGAATAAACTTAACCAAGGAGGTAAAAGACCTGTACTTAGAAAATTACAGAACACTAAAGAGAGAAATTAAGGAAGATATAAATAATTGTAAGCATATACCATGTTCATGGATGTGAAACACTGACATCATTAAAATATGCATACTACTCAAAGAGATTTATAGATTCATTGCAATCTCTATTAAAATACCAATGACATATTTCATAGATCTTAGAACAAATATCTCAAAAACTTATATGGAATCTAAAATGACCCTGTATAACCTTAGCAATCTTGAGACAGAAGAACACAGTAGGAGGAATCACAATACCTGATATCAAACTATACTACAAAGCCACTTTAATCAAAACAATCTAGTACTGGCATAAGAACAGACATATAGATCAACGGAACAATATAGAGAGCCCAGAAATAAACTATGGTCTCTTGGGTCAATTAATATTGACCAAATGGGGCAGAAGCATAAAATGAAGTGAAAATAGACTCTTCAACAAACGGTTTTGGGAGAACTGGAAAAGGCCATGCAAAAAAATGAAACTAGAACACCAACTTACACCACACATGAGAATAAGCTCAAGACAGATCAAAGGCTTAAATGTAATCCATGACATCGTAAAAGTCTTAGGCAGTAAAATTTCAGATACCACATGTAGCTCTATTTTTGCTGATATATCTTCCAGCGCAAGGGAAATAAAGGGAAGAATAAACAAATGGGACTACATCAAACGAAAAAGTTCTTCTCAGTGAAAGAAAACATCAGCAAGATGAAAAGAACTCAACCATATGGGCATAAATATTTGCCAATGATACCTCGGACAAGGGTTTGTTCTCCAAAATATATAAAGAATTTATATGACTCACTACCAAGTAGACATATAATTCAATTGTAAAATGGGCAAAGGACCTGAACAGACATTTCTCCAAGGAGGACGTACAGAGGGCCCGTAGGTATATGAAAGAATGCTCAACAGCACTAGCTATCAGAGCGATGCAAATTAAAACCACAATGTGATACCACCTCACACCAGTCAGAATGGTGATCTCTAATAAATCAACAAACAAGTGCTGGCAAGGATGTGGAGAAAAGGAAACAATAGTGTACTGTTGGTGGAAATGCAAACTGGTTCAGCGACTGTGGAAAACAGTATGGAATTTCCTCAAAAGACTAAAAATGGGACTTTGTTTTGATCCAGTGATTCCACTGCTAGGATTATACCTTAGGAATCCTGAAACAGCAGTCTAGAAGAACCTATGCACCCCTATGTTCATAGCAGTGCTATTTACAATAGTCAAATGCTGGAAACAGCCCCATCAGTGGATGAATGCATCAAAAAACTGTGGTACATTTACATGATGGAATACTATGCAGCAGAAAGAAAGAAGGAACTCCTATCTTTTGGGACAACATAGATGGAACTGGAGAGTATTATACTCAGTGAAATAAGCCAGGTAGAGACAGAAAAATACCATATTATTTCACCTAATACAGAAACCTACTGAACAAAACAAACAAATGAGCAAAAAGGAACCAGAGACTGACAGTAACCAGAGGGGAAGGGGGAGGGGTAGGAAGGGGGAAATAAGGGGACATGTCTAGTCAAGGAACTAGTATAAATGACCAAAGGATATGGATAACAGAGTGGGGATTGACTGGGGGGGAGGGGGCATGTCAGGCAGGGGACAGCAGTGGGGGGAAAAATGGAACAACTGTAATAGAACAATGAAAAATGGAAGAAAAAATAACTTTCAATAGTACTTAAATTTAAAAAGAAATATGACTCTGCCAGAAGACAGAGAATTTGTATCTTTTTAAGGGGAAGAGTGTTTTCAGTTGTAGAATGGAAAGCTATATCACGTTATGCAGAAGCATCATTTTGCACTGTCTTAATTTGGAAGTTATATAAAGAATGGTTAAAAGAAGGATACACAAATACAAACTTGCAGGGGCAGAGTACAGTGGATTTGTTTCATGCCAAACTACCTGAGTTGTAGGTACCTTTCTCAGGACTTCCTTATCTCCATGGTTCCTGGTTAATGTGGGCTCTAAAGATGTTATGCATCAGGTTTCAAAAGCTTTTATGCTCAGGTCAGTGCTGGCAATCATTGCTTCTGATCTGGATCAGTTTGTTGGTGAAGAGTAGCAGTCAGGCTCACATCTTTTCTGTCTCCCACTGAATCTTCTATGCTTCTCTGAATCCTGAACAGGCACATGTTTAACTCGGTGATGAATAGTGCTAGCTTGGAAGTTGGAGGCTGGCTGGTGGTAAGAGACCTATGTGGGTTCTCACGTGTTCTTGAGGGTTCAATTATCCTGGCTTCCATGGTCATCTGTCCTGCTTCTCTGTCTGCTTTGTCTACTCCATTCTCAGGCTGAGATGCAGGACCAACAACTGTACATAAAGTGTTTAATCAACTCCCACAATTCTGCAAGGTCAATAAGAAGTAAGAAATCCTACATCTGTATTATTCCTAGTGACTCTGTTTTTCTGGTCAAATCCCAATGAGCTAGAAATATGGAGAAAACCTAATAGAGGAGATTGATTTTAAGTCAAAATTTGAAATCTGGGCTATCCCTAGATGAGAGAGAAAATAGTACATATACTTTGTGGTAAAGAGCAGTAAGTTTTTTCCCTGGCTAGGTGGCTCTGTGTAGTTGGAGTGTTTCCCCTTACACCAAAATGTTGCAAGTTTTATCCTAATCAAAACATATATTTTGGTGGCAGGTTTGACACCCAGTTGGGGCAAATACAGGAGGCAACCAATCCATGTTTCTCCTTCACGTCTGTTTCTCTTTCTGTCTCTCCCTTTTATTTTCCCTTTTCCTCTCTCTAAAATCAATAAGCTTGTCCTCCAGTGAGGAAAAAAAATTTTTTAAAGAACTAATGACTTGAAAGCATGTAGCATAATAGATGGCACATAATAACCTCACTATTTAATATATTATTATTATAAACAAATAAGCAAAATGAACTTTAGATGAAGTATTCTCTAAAGATGATGCTATGATTCAACATGTGTACAGTGTTAAAATTTCTTGTGTGTGTTAAATGGTATTTCTATGATTTGAAAATCCTATATTTTAATTTGTGAAAATAAAAATGATAAAGAAAGATACCATCTAATTTACTACATGCCTTTTTCTTTTTTTTTTTGGTTTTTCAATTATAGTTGTCCCATTTTTTCCCCATTGCTCTCCCTCACCCAGCCGACCTCTTCTCCAAAATCAACTCTCTCCCCGTTGTCCATGTCCATTGGTCATTTATAAATGTTCCTTGACTAAACCCTTACCTTACTTATCCTCCTTCTCTCCCTGCCCCCACCCCCCTAGTAACTGTTATTCTGCTCCTTGTTCTATTTAGTTCATTTGTTTATGTTGTTCTTTAGTTTCCTGTATTAGGTGATATCATATGGTATTTTTCTTTCCTTGCCTGGCTTATTTCACTAACCATAATTCTCTCTAGTTCCATCCATGTTGTCACAAATGGCAGGAGTTCCTTCTTTCTTTCTGTGCATAATATTCCATTGTGTAAATGTACCACAGTTTTTTGATCCACTCATCTACAGATGGGCACTTAGGCTGTTTCCAGCTCTTACCTATTGTAAACAGTGCTGCTATGAACATAGGGGTGCATAAATTCTTTTGAATTAGGGTTTTAGGATTTTTCAGGTATAATCCAAGCAGCAGAATCACTGGTTCAAAAGGCAGTTCCATTTTTAATTTTTTGAGGTAATTCCATACTGTTTTCCATAGTGGCTGCACCAGTCTGCATTCCCACCAGCAGTGCACTAGGGTTTCATTTCTCCACATCCTCGACAGCACGTGTCATTTGTTGACTTGTTGATGGTGGCCATTCTAACAGGTGTAAAGTGGTATCTCATTGTGGTTTTAATTTGAATCTCTCTGATGGCTAGTGATGTTGGGCATTTTTTCATGTGTCTATGGAACCTCTGTATGTCCTCTTTGGAGAAATATTTGTTCAGGTCCTTTGCCCATTTTTTAATTGGGTTGTTTGTTTTCTTGATGTTGAGTCGTATAAGTTTTTTATATATTTTGGAAATCAGTCCCCTGTCTGTGATGTCATTGGCAAATATGTTTTCCCATATGGTTGGTTTCCTTTTCATCTTGCTGATGTTTTCTTTTGCTGAGCAGAAACTCTTTAGTTTGATGTAGTTCCATTTGTATATTTTTCCTTTATTTCTTTTGCCTTCAGAGATGTATTTGTGAATATATTGTTATGTGTATATCTGAAATTTTCCTGCCTATGTTTTCCTCTCAAACTTTTATGGTTTCACCTTTACATTTAAGACTTTGATCCATTTTGAGTTTATTCTTGTGTGTGGTGTAAGTCGGTGATCTAGTTTCATTTTTTGCACGTCCCTGCCCAGTTATCCCAGCACCATTTGTTAAAGAAGCTCTTCTCACTGCATTTTACGTTCCTTCATCTTTTATCAAGTATTAGTTGACCATATAGTCCTGGGTTTATTTCTGGACTCTCTATTCTGTTCCACTGATCTATATGTCTGTTCTTATGCCAGTACCAGACTGTTTTGATCACAGTGGCTTTGTAGTATAGTTTGATGTCTGGTATTGTGATTCCTCCTGCTGTGTTCTTCTGTCTCAAGATTGCTTTGGTTATGCAAAGTCTTTTATGGTTACATATGAATATTTGAAGTATTTATTCTAGGTCAGTGAAATATGTCATTGGTATTTTAATAGGAATTTCACTGAATCTGTAGATTCCTTTGGGTAGTATGGCTGTTCTGATGATGTTGATTCTTCCCATCCAAGAACATGGTATTTGCTTCCATTTATTTGTATCTTCCTTAATTTCTTTCTTAAGTGTTATGTAATTTTCAAAGTACAGGTCTTTTATCTCTTTGGTTAAGTTTATTCCTAGGTACTTTATTTTTCTTGTTGTTATAGTAAATGGTATTTTTTTTTTGTCTCTGTCTCTGATATTTTATTGTTGGTGTACAGAAATGCCTTAGATTTCTGTATATTTATTTTGTACCCTGCTATTTTGCCAAATTCACTTATTATATTGAGTAGTTTTTCAGTGGAGTCTATAGGGTTTTCTAAGTATACTATCATGTCATTTGCATATAATGATAGTTTTACTTCTTCTCTCCTAATTTGGGTGCCTTTTATTTCTTTCTTTTTTTATCTGATTGTTGTGGCTAGGACTTCCAACACTATGTTGAATAGGAGTGGAGAGAGTGGACATCCTTGTCTTGTTCATGATCTCAGGGGGAATGCTTTCAGTTTTTGTTCATTGGGTATGATGTTGGCTTCAAGTTTCTCATGTATAGCTTTAATTATGTTAAGTTATGCTCCCTCTATTCCCATTTTGCTGAGTGTTTTCATCATAAATGGGTGTTGTACTTTATCAAATGCTTTTCTGCATCTATTGATATGATCATCTGATTTTTGTCTTTCATTTGTTTAGGTGGAATATTATATTTATTGATTTACAAATATTAAACCATTCTTGCATCCCTGGGATGAATCCCTTGATCATGGTGTATGATCATTTGAATGTGTTGCTGGATCCGGTTTGCCAATATTTTATTGAGGATTTTAGCATCTATGTTCATCAGTGATATTGGACAGTAGTTTACTTTCTTTGTTGTGTCTTGACTTGGTTTTGGAATTAGGGTAATACTGGCTTCATAGAATGTGTTTGAGATTCTTTCCTCCTTTTGGATGTTTTGGAATAGTTTGATGAAGGTGGGAGTTAGTTCTTCCCTAAACGTTTTGTAATATTCATCTGTGAAGCCATCTGGTCCAGGACTTTTGTGTGCTGGGAGATTTTTGATTACTGTTTTGATTTCATTCTTTCTTATTGGTCTGTTCAGACTTTCTACTTATTCTTGATTCAGTTTTGGAAGATTATGTTTTTATAAATTTGTCCATTTCATCGGGGTTATCAAATTTCTTGCCATACAGTTGTTTGTAGTAATTTTTTACAATCCTTTGTATTTCTGTGGTATCAGTAATGATTTTTCCTCTTTTATTTCTAATTTTGTTTATTTGGGTCTTCTCTCTTTTTTTCTTGATGAGCTTGTCGATTCTGTTTATTTTTTCTAAGAACCAGCTTCTACTTTTGTTGATTTTTTGAATTGTTTAGTCTCTATGTAATTTAATTCTGCTCTAATCTTGATGATTTTCTTCCTTCTACTTGCCCTAGGCTTTGTTTATTGTTGCTCCAGTTCTTGTAGCTTTAGGGTTAGATTTGTTATTTGAGATTCTTCTATCATTTTCAGATGTGCCTGTATTGCTATGAACTTCCCTCTCAAGACTGCTTTTGCTGTGTCCCATAGATTTTGGACTGTTGTGTGTTCATTAAAATTAGTTTCCAGAAACTTCTTTATTTCTTCTTTGATGTCATTTTTAATTCATTCATTATTTAATAGCATGTTACTCATTCTCCATGAATTTGGATGTCTTTGATTTTTTTCATTGAGGTTGATGTCTAGTTACAAGGCATTGTGGTCTGAAAACATAGTTGATATTATTTCAATTTACTTGAATTTTTTGAAGCTTGTTTTGTGTCCTATCAAGTGGTCTATTTTTTAGAATGTTTTGTGTATTTTGCTTCTTTGGGGTAAAAAGTTCTATATATATCAGTTAAGTCCATTTGGTTTAGTATGTTGTTCAATGCCTGTATATCTTTGGTGTTTCTTTGCTTCAAGGGTCTGTCTATTGTTGATAGTGGAGTGGTAAAGTCCCCTATTCTGAATGTGTTGCTGTTAATATCCTTCTAGTGATCTTCTAGTATTTTCTTTATATATTTGGGTGCTCCTATGTTGGGTACATATATATTTATCACTGTTGTATCTTCTTGATGGATTGTTCCCATAAGTATTATGAAATGCCCTTGTTTGTCTCTATTTATATGCCAGCTTTTTTTTCATGTCCATTTTCTTGGAATATTTTTAAAATCTCTTTACTTTCAGTCTGTGTAAATCTTTTGTTTTGAGGTGTGTTTCTTGTAGACAGCAAATATGTGGGTCCTGTTTTCATATCCATTCTGCTACCCTATGTCTTTTAATTGGAGCATTTAATCCATTTACATTTAAGGTTATTATCGACATGTATTTATTCATTTCCCTTTGTACCTGTGTTCCTCTTCCTCTCTTTTTTTCTTCTTTTTCTTAAAGCATTCCCTTTAGCATCTCTTGCAATTCAGATTTGGTGGATAATGTATTCTTTTAGTCTTCCTTTGTCTGAGAAACTCCTTATTTCACCTTGCATTTTGAATGAGAGTCTTGCTGGGTAGAGTATTCTTGGAAATGGGCCTCTGTTTTTTATTGCTTAAATATTTTTGACCATTCCCTTCTGTCTTGTAGTGTTTCTGTTGAGAAATCTGTTGAAAGCCTTATCAAAGCTCCCTTGCATGTTATTTGCTGTTTTTCTCTTGCTGCTTTTAGGATTCTCTCTTTGTCTTTGAATGTTACCATTTTAATTATGATGTGCCTTGGAGTGGGCCTTTTGGTGTTCCTCTTCTTTGGAACTCTTTGTGCTTCCTGGACTTGCATGACGCTTCCTGTCATCAAGGTAGGAAAATTTTCTGTCATTATTCTTCCTATCAGGCACTCTATTCCTTGTTCTTCTTTTTCCCCTTCTTGTATTCCAATGATCTGGATATTATTTTGTCTCATGCTGTCCTGTAATTCCCTTAGACCTTCTTCATACTTTTTCAATCTTTTTTCATTTTGTTGTATTGTCTGGAAATTTTTTCTACATTGCCCTCTAACTCACTGATCCAATCCTCTGCTTTGTTTAGCCTGCTTTTGTTTGATTCTACTGTGTTTTTCAGTTCAAAGATTGTATTCTTCATTTCTTCCTGTTTCTTGCTAATAGTTTCTATGTCTTTTTTATGCTGGTGTAATTCTCTGCAAGTTCCCTGTAATTTTCTTGGAACTGTTGGTAACTTCCTTGGAGGCTGTCATAGTTGTTTTGGAGGTTGTCAAGTATATTGAGCTTCTTCATCATTATTGTTTTGAATTCCATGTCTGACATTTGGGCTATGTCTATTTCATCTACCTCTCTTTCTGGGGATTCCTCTTTTCTTTTCATTGCGAGGATGTTTCTGCATCTTCCCATGTTGGAGTCTTCTTTTTTGTTATTGTTTTTTTGAATTTGTCTGCTTTGACTTCCCTCCTTTGTTGTGTGAGATTCTTTATCGGAGATCTGGGGATTCAGTGGTGCAGTCTCTTTGATCTCCTGAGCCTGACATTCTTGGGATACCCTTTATGTCATTTATTTATGCTCTATAGTTATATTTCTGTTACTCTTTTGTGAGACCTTCCATCTGGCTAGTTGATTGAGAGTCACTCTGTCCAACTTGTCTTGAGTTCTTTTGTGGAGATGCTGTTAAAAACATAAACACATGACCCAGGCAAGAAACCCACATCCTCAGAAATATCCCCCACCCTCAATCCCACTGTCAGTAGCAAATGAGCCAGTATTAATTTATATGTAGAGAGGTTAGGACTATTATATTGTCGGAGAAATAGGTAAGAGTTGTTTTAAATGAAGAAAGAAATGATTTTTGAGGCGGGGAGATGATAGAGTAGTAATAGTAGCAGGTAATGTCAAGACTATGCAAGACAGTAATATTTACATTGTATGTCAATAAAAAAATCAAATCAAATAAAAATAGAAAAGAGAGACAGGAAAGAATGCAGAATAAAGTAAGAAAGTGGTGGTGTATAGTATTAGATTTATAGTAGTTGTATGTTATATATTTAGTGTGAAAGCGAGGCTAAACAGAACAAACAAACAAAATTAAAGATGAAGAATGGGAGGGAGAGATGGTATGAAACTGATTAAAGAGATAGTTTAAAGAGAAAAAAATTTTTTTTTCTTTTTTGCCTTTTCTGCTCCTTTCTTTCTTCTCCTTAAAAACTTTTTTTCCTTCCTTCTTTTAATTAAATTTAAAATTCAAAATGAAAAAGAATGTTATTACTCAGTTCACCCTTTGTGTGCAGTCTTCTTTTTCTGGATCTACACCCGGCCAAAATCTCATGAGTTTCAATTTTTTTCCTGGTTGGCTGGCTCTGAGGAGCCCTGGCTGGTTTCTGCAGCTGCTCTTCTCTCATTCAAGGGCCTGCTGTAACTATCTGCTGTGAGCTGCAGAGTTGGGTCTCTCCCCACTTGTCCTGCAGCACCCTCCAGTAGTCCTCAAGTTTCTCTAGTAATGCTGTTCTTTTGGCAAGCCAGTGCACACGATTCTAGTGCCTGCTCTTCCTTGGATCCTACCTTCGCTCCTCCTCCCAAGAAATCTTTGTGTTCCAAGCCACAGCACCGAGCTGTGTCCGTCCCTGGCCAGCAACGCCTCTCTGTTCACTTGCGCACTCTGCCTGATCAAGACCGTGTTTCTGATGCAGCTTTCCTGGCCCAATTCCACTTTTTTCTGATCAGTGGCACCATAGTGGATGCACGTGCCTGGTATGTGGTGCCTCCAGCACCAGTCTCAGTTCACACAGTTTCCCAAAGTCTGGGTAGCTCACTGTCTCTCACATCCTTTTATTGTTTCCCTATGGGACTCTGCTGTTCGCCGTGCCCACAGTTGGCAGCAATCTCCAAGCAGATTCCAGGCGGTGGTCTGGTCTGCAGCTGTCCCTCTGGGGTGTTGTCTGGTAGGAGCGCTGGGCCTGGTGGGTCCCACGACTCCTCCTGAGAGCGCCAGTGAGCCTTCTGCCCTTTTCCCCTCTGCTCTTACTCTCCCTTCTCTACTCGAGCTGTCCGAAGTTTGTACTCACTCATCTCCCTGTCTGTCTCCCAAGCTTTCCACGATAGGAGCAAGCAGACAACACTGCTACTTACTCCACTGCCATCTTCCCTCCCCCTCCTACACGCCATTTTAATGCCATGTGAACAGAAGATTTGCAATGTTGGGTTCCTGACAAACTGTTATCCAGACCCATTGCAGCAAAGTCAATAAATCAAATGTGATTTAGTCTGGTTGAACAAGATACAGCTGGAGGCTGTTTCTGCACATGAAGCAGAAGAAGGATTATAGACCATAATTTC
Organism: Furipterus horrens; assembly: GCF_987537825.1. Classification (NCBI taxonomy): domain Eukaryota; kingdom Metazoa; phylum Chordata; class Mammalia; order Chiroptera; family Furipteridae; genus Furipterus; species Furipterus horrens. Next base: position 64,591,299 of record NW_028327177.1, read on the forward strand.
TTTTCAGATCAGTCAGTCTCAGTCATTCTTCTTGGCAGGAGATTGGTCTGACTAAAATGATTCTGTGTGAATCATCCTGTAATGGTGGATAAAGTGCAACATTTAACCTGTAATAAAGTAGACATGGTACATTCTTCTTGACTCAATAGAGGATGATCATCGGACCTGTAGCTATAATATCTTTTCTACATCTTCCCAATCCTCTAAGAAAGCAACAAAATGCTACTTCCTGAAAGCCATAAGAAACCCCTTTTTAATTTTGGGAATGATCTTTAAGATCCACTAAAAACACCAGGGAGTGGCAGAACAATATATAGATTCACCCCAAGTTCCTACCAATATTTGAACTTTGACCCTGGTAATAGGAGAGTCTTATGTTCTAAAGAGATGACTCTGGGTGGGCTCATTAGACCAGCCCATAATTAGAAGCTTGAAACTTTCAGTTCCACTCTTATTCACTGGAGAAAATAGAGGGGCTAAAAACAGAGTTTAAAGTTGATAAGGCCTACATGATGATGCCTCCATAAAAATTCCAAAAGTTCTTGGTTTAGGGAGCTTCTGGGTTGGTGAAAGCATTCATGTATTGGAAGGTGGCACTTCTCAACTTCAGGGAACAGTAGCTGCTGTGCTCAGCATCCTTACAGGCCTCATCTGATGTATCTCTTCACCTGCTTATTCATCTGTATTTTTTGTCCTATACTTTATTAAATAATAAACATAATCATAATTGAGATGTGCTGACAAATTATTGAACCAAGGAGGGGGCCGTGGGACCTTGATTTATAACTATTCAATCAGAAGTACAGGACAACCTAGGACTTGTGTTTGGAATCTGACATGGGGCAGTCTTGTAGGACTGCTTTAACTTGTGGGATTTAATGCTAACTCTATGTAGATAGGGCCAGAACTGAACTAAGTTGTAGGGTCATCGTTTTAGCCAGCTGATGATAAAGAATTGGTGGGTGTGCGAAGGTCACAGAAGTGTGAGTGTGAGGTTGAAAGAAAACAGTGAGTTTCTCAAGACAAATACGCAACCAGAGAATGCTATAGTCAAAGCTTTTCTTCTTGACTGCAAGCTTCTCTAGGGCAGAGACCACATCATAGTCACTGTTGTGCCTCTAGTGTATTTCTAAATGCTTCCTTTCACAACTATATAAGGAATACCAGGCCAATGCCAGGTACTTCAAAAAACTGATAATGCAGGGATGAATAGACATGCCACTTTCCTTCTGGGATTCATGGGAATACACACACACACACACACACACACACACCATCACACCATCATTTTACCCAGGGTAATTGTTTATTTTAAAGCCAGATACTACTCCCTTCTGAGAGTTTTATTTATACCCATAACGAATGTTTTGTGTAATTTTTCTATAATTTTTTTACCCACCTCAGATCTGCTTTATCTTTATGATACCCTCTAGGATAGTGAGACGTGGTCAGTGGGCCATACTCAGTGATTGCCTGCTTTTTCCTAGCTTATTTAACCTGATAGTTCTCCACCAAGGTCACAGAAAGCACTTTGGATATCACAATGTGGATATAAAGAGCCAAGAGTTTTGTGCCCAACTTACAAGTCCACAGTTGATGTACTTGATCACAGCATGAAATTCTATTCTCAGAAAGGCTACAGGGCAAGACAGCATTAAATACAGGCTAAGGGGAAACTCTTTCTGCAGGAGGCTAGAGGGATCATCAGAGCGACCAATGACAACAAAAAAAAAAAAGAAAAAAAAAGTCACTCAGAATAAACTAAGGTGAAAAGGGTATAATGGACTATGAGATAGTCAAATTCTTTCCATCACTGGATGCACACTCCCTTACTGTGTGACCCTGATGTTTCTCTCTACTCATTAAACATGAGCTTGGCCATGTAAATTTCTTTAGTCCATTTAGCAATGGCAAATTTGCCAGAAGATGAAATTTGAAAAAATATTTTTCAGTGGACTTGTCCTTTCATGCTGTCTTTGGGAAACTAACAATCACTTTGACTCACCTGCTGAATGATGACAAACACATGGCCATTGGTCACCAGCTGAGCATACACAGATGAGTGAGTCAAGTATAGAGTAGCAGAATAACCACCTAATTGAGCCCAAACTCATCGAATGATTAGCTAATGAATTATTATTGTTTTAAACTACTACATCTTGAGGTAATTTATCAAGTGGTGATTGCTATAGAACCTCTTACCTAGAAATGAGACCCTTTTTTATTAAGTGTGTGTATCATTGAATCTGGAATTTAGCTACCAAAAAAGTATTAATAAAGGCTGGAAAAGTGGTAATAAAATGAGGAAGTTGAAAAATGGTGAGAAAATTGCTAGAGCATTTTGGAAAAATTAGGACTCACATTAGGCAGTTCTGAAACAATTTAAAAAACTGTTGCTTGTGATGACTTAAAAAGATGGAAATTCCACTGAATAAAATTTTGGATGCTCTGAGATCTCTAGGCAAAATAAACAAAGTTGGTTCTCTTTGGATCCAATGAATAAGAAAGGAGAATACAGAGGTAAGTGAAAAAAATATTTAGTTTTCAAGAAAAATTAAGAAATAGAGAGCAGCTAAGACTTGGACTGGAAAATAAAGCTTTTCTCATCTCCAGTATCTCCAGAATTATAAAAGAGCAGTTAGTTATATGCCTCCCATCCTTCCCCTTTTTGAATGAAAATGTTTATATCTCTTATACTGTCCCCATATCATTACTGTGTGCTGGGGGAAAAAAACTTATTTTTTTAGATATTAGACCTCTGAATCAATAGAAACCACCTCCAAGAAACTGCATTTGGACATGTAGAAAATGACAAGAACAAGATTATGGACTTTCAAGCTTAGTGCCATAATATGAATAGTTAGAACAAGTGTGACCAAAGGACTGAATATGGAAAAATATAAAAAGAGCTGCAAATTCTTTTCCTGCCTATATCTGCATTCTTGCAAGGCAACATTGTAAATTCTGCCATCAAGAGGTAAAATCTGTGTATCCATACCTTGAGTCTGAGCTGTCTGTGTGGTTGTTTTAACTGTGGGGATATTAACAATTTTTTAAAAATGTGTTTTATTGATTACAGTGTTACATTTGTTCCAATTTCCCTTCCCTCTGTTCCCCTCCACCCGGTGACCCCCATCCCTCCCCTTGTCCCTTCCTTTTAGTCCATGTCCATTGGTTGTGCATATAGTTCTTCTCAACCTCTCTCTGTCTATTCCATTCCCTCCTACGATGTTTCTTAATTCCTATACCATCTCCCTCCCTCTCCCCCTTCCCCTTCCCTGCTGATCTCCCCCCAATATGCACCCCATACCTATAATTCTTTTCCACTCTCATTGCCTATTTAGTTTGCCTTTGTTTCAATTCCCTAGCTTCTGTTGTTGTTTCTTGTGATGCAGTTTTCATTTTAGTGTTCATAGCTTTGATCCTCCTTTTTCTAAACCAGTCCTTTTAACATCTCATATAACAGTGGTTTGGATCTAATGAACTCTTTCAGTTTTATTTTGTCCTGGAAACACTTTCTCTGCCCTTCTATTCTGAATGACAGCTTCGCTGGATAAAGTATTCGTGGTTGTAGGTTTTTGCTTTTCATTCCTTTGAATATTTCTTGCCAGTCCCTTCTTGCCTGGAGGGTCTCTCTTGAGAAGTCAGCTGATAGTCTAATTGGGACCCCTTTGTATATGATTCTTTTCTTCTCTCTTGCTGCTTTTAAGATTCTCTCTTTATCTTTAACTCTTGACATTTTGATTATAATGTGTCTTGGAGTGGTTCTCCCTGGGTCCAGTTGTTTTGGAACTCTCTGTGCTTCCTGGACCTGTAAGTTTATTTCCTTCCCCAAGTTTGGGAAGTTCTGCTTTATTATATTTTCACTTAATTTTTCAATTTCTAGTTCTTCTTCTTTGCCCTCTGGTAATCCGATCATCCGTATGTTGGAGCTCTTATAGCTGTCCCAGAGGTTTCTGATCCTCTCATCATTTTCCTTGCTTCCCGTTTTTTCTCTCTGCGCTGGTTGACTGTTTGTTCCTTCTCTATGTTCTGGTTTGTTGATTTGAACTCTGGATTTTATTTCCTCACCATCTATCTCGTATGTGGTTTTATTCCTTTCAGTATGAGTGTTTTTCAATTCTTTCTCATCTTTTTCCAGATCTTTTGTTAATTCTGTAAGCCACCTGATAACAATGGCCCTGAACTGAACCTCTGACAGGTTTCTCATTTGTTCATCTGTCAGGTTCTTCATCTGTTGCCTGGTGAGCTGCGCCACCAGGATTTCTATAGTTGTCTGCCTCATTTTGACATATGCGTTTTGTTTTCTTGGGCTGGCTGTAGGGGGCAGTGCCTGTGTACTCGTCACAACCCAGCGACTGGCGGCGATCTTCAACCTTTTTTGCAGCGCTGTGGCGCTTTGTCGTCACTGCCCAGCGACCGGCAGCAATCCCCAACCTTTTTCGCTGCGCTGTGGCGCTTTGTGTGGGGTGGGGGTCCAAGATGGATTCCTGCAGTTATTCTGCTAGGAGACCGGGATCCGTCCTGCCACCCTCTGGGCCTCACCATTCGGGGATGTGGTGGTTGCTTTTCCCAGCGTTGGGTTCGGGAGCTGCTGGGGTTCGACTGCAGCTGGGATTGTTCTCCTTGCCGCTGTCCCAGATGCTACCGCAAACAGCACCACCCACTTTCGCTCTTACCTGCCCAAAGAGCGCCGCTGGTTTATAACTTTTTACGTTGGGCTTCCGTGTAGTTTTATTTTCTGGAATATCTAGTTATCTTTTGTTTTGAAGTAGTTGTATTCCTCTCTAGTTGTAGAGGGAGACCGAGCGAGTCCGTTTAAGCCTCCATCTTGGCCATAAGTCCGATATTAGCAATTATGATACAAGCAGACCCTTTCCAAAATATGTGTGCATTGGAGCTTACTGTTTTGCTGAACTTGTAACCCTAAGACCACTACACAAGCTAGCCTACTGGAGGGTAAGAGACCACATGAAAGAGAATTTAGGAATCCATTCAATGGCAAGCCAACCCTCAGCCATGCAGCAGTCAACTGACAGGTGTGTAAATGAATCCAACAACTGTCCAAAGAAAACACATGAGTGAGGCCAGATGAGCCCAGCAGATCACTATTTAGCTGATTCAAGCCCAGGGATCAATGTACAGAATCGGAAGTTAATACACAACTATTTTAAACCACTCAGTTTAGGACTAATTTGCTTTACAAAAACATCTGGTAAAGTAAAAAAAGAAAGGTGTTGCCCCAGCATCACTGGTTCCAGGGCTGGTCCTTGGATCCCACATATTGTTGACAACAAAGGGATTCTGGAACATGGGCAATTTGGCAATTCTAAGCCTTATCTGTGGCATATCTGAAGTGATCCTGTTGTTCCTATCTCAGGATGTTTTTATCAATAGGAAAAGAATGAAGGTTACTGAACATTAAGATCTGAGAAGCTGGGGAACGCTGGTTCAAAGGAGCAAAGTGGGTGGACAATTTAGAGAAGTCCATTTCATTGCAACAAATGAGATAATCTGGTTGGGAAGTTCAAATTTTACATTTAAATGTTCAGTGTGACTAGGAATCACTGATATAGAAAACAGCATGTGGCTTGGGAACTTCTCCTAAATTAAGGATGTTTTTAATATTTTAAATGGAGTTTAGATAATTAAGTGCTTCTGCTGAGCTTTCTCTGGAGTGACAGTGGGCAATGACTTTGAACTGGGACCCACACAGAAGATTATAACAGTGTGTTTTGCTGGGTTATTTGATGTGAAAGCTTGTGACCGTGCTGCTCTTTGTCAGTATCCACCTTCTAACCTCTGCACCAGTGTTCTTGTCTGGCTAAATTGTGCACAGACTATTCCCTGACAGCTTATGGCCACTGCACTCCATTTTTAGGATCTGTGAATAACTCTGGGCTCACTATGGCCTTCTAATCAATCAGAAAGAGACCTTCAAGCCCATTATACCTGTTTATCTCAATAAGAAAAGATGTAATGGTTAGTTTTGTGGCTTTTATAGTCTTGATTATTTCAGATCATTATGGCAGCATGATCTTATGGAAAGCATGTGGAACCAAGAGCCTGAGTTCAAATTCTCAGCCCACTACTCCATACATGACTGCCCTTGAGAAACACACCAAAACATTTTGAGCTTGTTTCTTCTACAAATGGGGAAAATAACACTTGTTTTATCTACCTGGTGGAGATGTTGCAAGGATCAAAATATTAGTCACAATGCATATGCATATTCACATATATATGTATGTGTATATATATAAATGTTATTTTAGGATTTTAATAAACATTGATCTTGATTGTTACTATTCTTTGATAATCCTAAAACTCTGGCAATTAAGGCTAAGAAGGTAGAATACCTTTACAACTCAATTCTCTATGTCTTTAACTATGTGTTAATTCAGGATGAAATGGATTTGTGTGAGTAAAGTGAAGAGAGTCCAAATGAGTGTTAATGTTGTTATTGGCTGAAGCAAGGAGATTCTCAGATATACACAGAAGTCAGGGAGGTGGATGGTGTTGATTTCACTCTGAAATAGAGAACAGATTCCTGTTTTTCCTAATTGCCTGCCTTTTTTATTTGGGTGATTCATTGTAAAATTAACCCAGAGTCTCTACCCTGCATAGGAAAGATTGTCTGTAGATATTTCCAACAATAGAATTACAACGCAGTTATCTTGGCCAACTGGTATAATAAGAACCACAAAGCCAAGCACCTGGATGGCACTTTTTGGTCAAGATGATGCCAATAGACAAAGAATAAGTAAAAACAGAGATAATTATTTACTCTTTTCCCCAAAATGCCTATACTTTATTCCTTTCAAGGACTTCTGCCTCTTTGACTTAAATATATTTGATAAAGGCTTTTGACTTGAACACATTTTGAAATATATTTCATCTTTTTTTCTATGCCTCTGATATCACATTTTATACAACATTTAAAATGTGAACCTGTTGTGTTTAGTCATTGCACACATAGTTGTTGGCTGGGTGATCTATCAGGCATGGGACCATGCAGCAGGGAGGCATGGGCGGTACAGTCCCAGACCTTCTGGACTCTATGCTTCTGCTGCTTTTTAAGGTTTCTACGGCCCCACTTCCAAGGTTATTACATCCACAGCCCCCTTCCCAAGGATGTCCCTTTCCCCTGATCCTTTGTACAAGTGAAAATAGCAATAATAAAACTGTAACAGTGGAGAATTATGACAGTGGGGAATTGTAACCCGTCCCACTATTCTTCTGACATTGTTTCTGTAAAGGCTGACTCTGACTACTATGCAGCTCATAGATAAACAGCATGTTTGTATAATAATCCTAGGAACTAACCTCAAAAGATACAGACTCTAACCTTCAGTCATCCAAGCTTTGGGAGATTTGCTGACCTTCAATTGTAAAACCAGGATGACATACACAAGACCATCACCTGACTATTTTTGAGGTCCTTATTGGAGTGGACCTTGCTGGCCTGCACATAGAGAACTTTTCAACCCCCTCTCCTTGATCTCTTTGTTCTGCTTTCCCTCTCCCTTCTTATAAAAATGATGTAGGTAGCTGCTCCATGTGACTTTGAGAACTGTAGCCCTGGATGAAAACCAGGCCCCTGAGAGGCCTGTAAGACTCAACCAGAAAACCAGGAAGGCCAGAGACAGGCATGACTCAAAAGTCACTCAGAGGGTTCCTATGGGAATTAGACTTAAATAATGCATTTTATACTTTGGAGCTTGCTCTGCTTTTTTTATGTCTTAGTTAACTATAAATAGTGTGCAGCAAAAAATGTATGAAGCCTTGCACCTTATGTCAGTATAGCTCCAGGATGTTTAAGAGACCCTGACACAGAGTGGTCACTGTGCTCTTTACATTGATACCTGTAATTAGTAACTGTCAACTGTAATCCATGCATCTCAAACTAATTGATGATTTATGAATCTTGACCTTGTATCTCCTGAATCCCTTCCTCAATAAAAGGGACTAGGAGGGAACATTCGGCACTCTTCTCCATTACAGAGATTTGCCACCTCTCCTCCTTCCAGACAAAATACAGTGTCTGGGTAATTTTGTTCTCTCTCATCCATGATCCTGAAACCTCTGCTGGACAAGGAGTTTCCACTGAGCTGGGGCATTGGAGACAGCATGCCTCAAAAAGCCTCTGCCTGCACTGAGATGTTAAGATGGGTTTTGAGGCAAGTCCCCCATTTCCTCAGATGGCTGGTATCTGAATAAACTACTTTACTTCTCACCAGCACCTGCCTCACAATTTTGAATTTTGTTTTGGCAGGCAGCCAGACCTGCATTCAATTTCAAAACTAGTTCATTTCCATGGTGTGCTCACTATATTGATAGGGACTACTAAGTACTTTAGATTAATTATTTCATTTAATATTCTTAGCAACTTCACAACTTTCATTCTATCATGATCCCAACTTAGAGATAAAAATACGAAACTAGGTGGGAGAGCCAGAATTTTACACCTAGGTTTATTTGGCTCTCATGTCTTTTATACATTAGTAGGTATCATCCTCAGTCTTTATTGTGAATGATCCACCTTCTAAAAATGGATTTGAAGACCTCTGAGAAAATCAACATAATTTTTATCCAGATTAATTGATCCATTTTACAATACATTATCCAATTCTCATAAATCCTTATAAAGCAGATAAGTTAATTTCATTACAGCAATGAGGAAACTGAGGATCCATGACCTCTTATCTAATTGATACAACTATCATTCAAATAAACATCTGAAGTCTAAAACCCATGTTCTTAGGCTGCTTATTTAAAATATGAGGAATTGATTACAAATTTTAAAAATAAATTGTCTTTGGAGATAAACACACTTCTTCAACAAGCAAGAATTTCAGGGCAAGGATTACATTAAGGGCATATGAGTAGACATAGAAGAAATACATGAAACTCCAATCCTCCTGTTAGCATACCAGCATGGTAACATTTATTAATGGGTACTCATAACTAATTTTCATTTCCACCTGCTTGAAAATGATAACAGCAATACAGCAAAAAGTAAAGCATATTTTTATATAAACATGATAGAGATTAGTTGATTACAGTATGGAGAATATGAACTTAGATTTACTTATCTAACATACTGAACATGATAATTAATTCCATTAGCTGAAGAGCAAAATGTAACCTTCTTTAAAAAATGGCTTACAATATTGAGCTTTGAGGGGTTCCTTATCACTAAAGAAACTGATGGACAGTGTCCTGGCCTTGAACTGAGAAAGCCAAAGTCCAGATCCTACATTTAGCACTTTTTACTTCTGCAATATTTGGTTAATTTGTTAAAGTCTCAAAGTTGCTTTTATAGTAGCCAGAGTAGAATAATATAAAAACCTAAAATAAGAGGAAATAAAGAAATCCAAAGCAAGTAGAGAGAATTCTTTTGAAATGTTGTCAAAGAATGTGGCAGAATGTAAGTGCTGAAATTTATAATACCAGAAGAATCCAACCCCACATTAAAATCATACAGAACATTTTAAAAGAGTTCCAGTTTTCACACCCAAAATTTTGGTAAAGGATGTTTCTGGAATACTGTGGCCAATTCTATATTTTCTAAAGTTTTCTAGATCATTTTGGTGAGCAGTCAGATTGAAGAACCAGATCATGTATTTAATTCTATAGATGTGCAGAAAAATGATAACTGTAATTTATCACTACTTATTTAAGATGTTATTATCTGTTCACAGTTCTTCCTTCTTTTCTCTTGGCCATATTGATTTTGAGATATTAGGTGACTTGAACCAATGGCATAGTCAACAGTGACACTGTAGACATTCTGAGAGGAGACCATAATGTCCTGTAGTGTCCATTCGAGCACTTTTCCTTTTGTTCTCTGCTGTGAGAGAAAATTCACCCACACAAGCCCCTCCAGAATAAGATAAACAGTGCAGAAGACCCAATTACCCCAGCCCACGGTCTGGCACTGAACCCAACAAAAGAATGTAAATGCTGTAAACTCATCAAGACAAAAGATGATTGTAAAAAAAGAAAGAAAGAAAAGATAAAAGAAAAAAATAGATAAAGTATATGAGAGATTTCCACAAGTCCTAGAAAAGATGGACAATTGTGCTCTTTTGATGAGGGGCTTTCCTTCCCAGTTTTAGGTAAGATAATTAGATTACATGGAATTTTTTAAAAGTGTGTGAGACGTGGCGAGCACCCAGACTATGGGAAGCCGTGTGAACTGAGTCTGGGGCTAGCGACACCACACCCCAGGTGTGCGCATCCATCGCAGCACCACTGAACAAAAAAGAGCGGAACTGGGCCAGGAGAGCTGCGTTAGAAACACGGACTCAGTCGGGGCACCAGGTGGGCGGGCAGTGTGCGCAGGTGAACGGTGAGGTGCTGCCAACCAGGGATGAACACAGCTCGGTGCTGCAGCTTGGAACATAGAGACTTTTTGGGAGGAGGAGTGAAGGCAGGATCCAATGCGGTTTGGGGGCTAAGAATATGTGCACTGGCTTGCCAACAGAACAGCATTGCTAGAGAAGCCTGAGTACTGCTGGAGGGTGCTGCAGGACATGTAGGGAGAGACCCAACTGTGCAGCTCAGAGCAGATGGTTAGAGCAGGCCTATGAATGAGAGAAAACCAGCCACAGAAACCAGCCAGATCTCCTCACAGCCAGCCAGCCAGAAAAAATTTGAAACTTGTGGAATTTTGACCAGGTGTGAATCCAGAAACAGAAGACTGCACACAAAGGCTGAACTGAGTAAAAATTTTCTTTTTTTAAAATTTTTATTTCTATTTTATTTTTTTCTTTGCATTTTATTTTAATTTTTCATTTTTTTATTTTTATTAATTTTTATTTGTATTTTTTATTTTATTTTTATTTTTTATTTTTTAAAACTATCTCTTTAATCTATTTAATACCATCACTCCCTCCCATCCTTTCTCTTTAATTTTTGTTTGTTTGTTTGTCTGTTTTGTTTATCTTCCCTTTCACACTAAATATATAGCATATAACTATTATATAAATCTAATACTATACCTTTCCACTTACTTACTTTATTCTGCATTCTTTCCTCTTTTTTTTAACATACAATGTAAATATTACTTACTGTCTTGCATAGCCTTGACACTACTTGCTACTATTATTACTCTATCATTCTCCCCTCCCAAAAAATCATCTCTTTTTTCATTTAAAACAACTCTTATCTATTTCTCCTATAGCATAATAGTCCTAACCTCTCTACATTTAAATTAATACTGGGGGATATTTTGAGGGTGGGGGTTTCTTGCCTGGGTCATGTGTTTATATTTTTAACAGCATCTCCACAAAAGAACTAGCCAGAGGGAAGGTCCCACCAAAGACCATCTGAAATATAACCAGACAGAATAAATAATGACATAAAGAGTATCTGAGAGCGTCAGTCTCAGGAGATCAAAGAAATAGCACCACTGAAACCCCAGATCTCCTATAAAGAATCTCATACCACAAAGGCTGGAAATCAAAGCAGACAAATACAAAAAACAAAAACAAACAAGAAGAATCCAACATGAGAGGCAGAAACAACCTCACAATAAAAGGAAAAGAGGGATCCCCAGAAAGAGAGGTAGATGGAATACACATAACACAAATATCAGACATGGAATTCAAAATAATGGTGATGAAAAAGCTCAATGTAGCTGACAATCTCAAAGATAACTACAACAAACTCCAAGAAAATTATCAGCAAATCCAAGAAAATTACAAAGACTTTCAGGGAAGCTATAAAGAACTTATGGAGAACTACAACAGCATAAAAAAGGACATAAAAACTACTAAGAAACAGGAAGAAATAAAGAATTCGATCTCTGGACTGAAAAACACAGTAGAATCAATCAAAAGCAAGCGAAACAAAGCAGGGGATTAGATTAGTGAGTTAGAGGACAATGTAGAAAAAAATTGCCAGGCAATACAAAAACATGAAAAAAGATTGAAAAAGTATGAAGATCTTAGGGAATTACAGGACAATATGATTCAAAATAATATACAGATCATAGAAATACAAGAAAAAGAAGAAAAAGAACAAGGTACAGGAAACCTGATAAGAAAATAATGACAGAAAATTTTTCTAACCTAATGGGAGAAAAAGTCATGCAAGTCTGTGTTTCAAGCTGCAGCACAGGGCTGTGTCCATCCCTGGCTGCCAGTGCCTCACCGTTCACCTGCGCACAGAGAGTCCCAATGAAGAGGAACCCCTAAAAGCCCAAAAGGCCCACTCCAAGGCACATCATAATTAAAATGGCAACATTCAAAGACAAAGAGAGAATTCTGAAAGCAGCAATAGGAAAACAGCAAATAACATACAAGGGAGCTTCGATGAGGCTATAGACAGATTTCTCAACAGAAACACTACAAGCCAGAAGGGAATGATTAAAAATATTTAAGCAATAAAAAACAAAGGCCCACATCCAAGAATACTCTACCCAGCAAGACTCTCATTCAAAATGGAAGGTGAAATAAGGAGTTTCTCAGACAAAGGAAGACTAAAAGAATACACCTCCACCAAACCAGCATTGCAAGAGAAGCTAAAGGGAATGCTCTAAGAAAATAGAAGAAAAAAAAAGAGTGAAAGGAACAGAGGTACAAAGGAAAATGAATAAATACATGTCAATAATAACCTTAAATGTAAATGGATTAAATGCTCCAATTAAAAGACATAGGGTAACAGAATGGATATAAAAACAGGAACCACATATTTGCTGTCTACAAGAAACACCTCAAAACAAAAGGTTTACACAGACTGAAAGTGAAGGGACGGAAAAAATATTCCAAGCAAACAGACATGAAAAAAAAAATAGCTGGGGTAGCAATACTCATATCAGAAAAAATGGATAGCAAAGCAATGGCCATAAAAAGAGACAAACAAGGCCATTTCATAATACTTAAGGGAACAATCGATTAAGAAGATATAACCCTGATAAACATATATACACACAACATAGGAGCACTCAAATATATAAAGAAAATACTAGAAGACCACAAGAAAAATATAACAACAACACACTCATAGTAGGGGACTTTAACACTCCATTATCAACAATAGACAGATCTTTGAAGCAAAGAAACACCAAGGATATACAGGCATTGAATAACACACTAAATCAAATGAACTTAACTGATATATATAGAACTTTTCGCCCCCAAAAAGCAAAATATACAGTCTTTTCAAATGCACACGGAACATTCTAAAAGATAGACCACATGATATAACATAAACCAAGCCTCAAGAAATTCAAAAAAATTGAAATTATATCAAGCATCTTTTCAGACCACAATGCCTTGAAACTAGAAATCAACCTCAAAGAGAAAAATAAAATACATCCAAATTTATGGAGAATAAATAACATGATATTAAATAATGAATGGGTTGACAATGACATCAAAGAAGGAATCAAGAAGTTTCTGAAAACTAATGATAATGAACGCACAACAGCCTAAATCTATGAGACACAGCAAAAGCAGTCTTAAGAGGAAATTTCATAGCAATACAGGCATATCTGAAAAGGATAGAAGAATCTCAAATAACAAATATATCCCTGAAGCTACAAGAACTAGAACAACAACAACAAACAAAATCTTGGGCAAGTAGAAGGAAAAAAATCATCAAGATCAGAGCAGAATTAAATGACAAAGAGACTAAACAAACAATTCAAAAGATCAACAAAAGTAGAAGCTGGTTCTTAGAAAAAATGAACAGAATCGACAAGCTCATCAAGAAAAAAAGAGAGAAGACCCAAATAAACAAAATCAGAAACAAAAAAGGAGAAATCCTGACTGATACCACAGCGATACAAACAATCATAAGAAATTACTTCAAATAACTGTATGGCAAAAATTTGAAAACCTAGATGAAATGGACAAATTTCTAGAAACATATAATCTTCCAAAACTGAATGAAGAAGAAGTAAAATGTCTCAAAAGACCAATAACAAAGAATTAAATTGAAACAGTAATCAAAAATTTCCCGGCCCACAAAAGTCCTGAACTGGATGGCTTCACAGGCGGTTTTTACAAAACATTTAGGGAAGAACTAACTCCTACCTTCATCAAACTATTCCAAAAAATCAAAAAGAAGGAACAAATCTCAAACTCATTCTATGAAGCCAGTATTACCCTAATTCCAAAACCAGGTCAAGACACAACAAAGAAAGAAAATTACAGGCCAATATCACTGATAAACATAGATGCTAAAATCCTCAACAAAATATTGGCAAACAGGATCCAGCAATACATCAAAGAGATCATACATCATGATCAAGTGGGATTCATCCCAGGGATGCAGGGATATTTTAATATTTGCAAATCAATAAATATAATATACCACCTAAACAAATGAAAGACAAAAATCAGATGATCATAACAATAGATGCAGAAAAAGCATTTGATAAAGTACAACACCCATTTATGATAAAAACACTCAGCAAAATGGGAATAGAGGGCGCATACCTTAACATAATTAAGGCTATATATGAGAAACTTGAAGCCAACATCATAACCAATGAACAAAAACTGAAAGCATTTCCCCTGAAATCAGAAACTAGACAAAGCTGCCCACTCTCTCCACTCCTATTCAACATAGTATTGGAAGTCCTAGCCACAGCAATCAGACAAGAAAAAGAAATAAAAGGCCTCCAAATTGGGAAAAAGGAAGTAAAACTATCATTATATGCAAATGACATGATAGTATACTTAGAAAACCCTATAGACTCCACTAAAAAACTACTCGATATAATAAGCAAATTTAGCAAAATAGCAGGGTACAAAATAAATATACAATAATCTAAGGCATTTCTGTACACAAACAATAAAATATCAGAGACAGAGACAAAAAAGAAAATACCATTTACTATAGCAACAAGAAAAATAAAGTACCTAGGAATAAACTTAACCAAAGAGATAAAAGACCTGTACTTTGAAAATTACATAACACTGAAGAAGAAATTAAGGAAGATACAAATAAATGGAAGCAAGTACTATATTCTTGGATGAGAAGAATCAACATCATCAAAATGGCCATACTACCCAAAGCAATTTACAGATTCAATGCAATCCTTATTAAAATACCAATCACATATTTCATAGACCTAGAACAAATACTTCAAAAGATCATATGGAACCAAAAAAGACTTTGAATAACCAAAGCAATATTGAGACAGAAGGACACAGCAGGAGGAATCACAATACCTGGCATCAAACTATACTACAAAGCCACTGTGATCAAAACAGTCTGTTACTGGCAAAAGAACAGACATATAGATCAATGGAACAGAATAAAGAGCCCAGAAATAAACCCAGGACTATATGGTCAACTAATATTTGATAAAGAGGGAAGGAACATAAAATGGAGTGAGAAAAGCTTCTTCAACAAATGGTGCTGGGAGAATTGGACAGGGACTTGCAAAAAAATGAAACTAGACCACCAACTTACACCACACACGAGAATAAACTCAAGATGGATCAAAGACTGAAATGTAAGCTGTGACACCATAAAAGTCCTAGAGGAAAACATAGGCAGGAAAATTTCAAATATTTCACCTAACAATATTTTCACAAATATATCTCCTAAGGCAAGAGAAATGAAGGAAAATACAAACAAATGGGACTACATCAAACTAAAGTGTTTCTGCTTAGCAAAAGAAAACATCAGCAAGATGAAAAAGAAACCAACCATATGGGAAAATATATTTTCCAGTGATACCTCAGACAAGATACTGATCTCCAAAATATATAAAGAACTTATATGACTCAACATCAAGAAAACAGACAACCCAATTTACAAAATGGGCAAAAGACCTGAACAAGCACTTCTCCAAAGAGGACATACAGAAGGGTCATAGACACATGATAAAATGCTCAACATCTCTAGCCATCAGAGAGATGCAAATTAAAACCACAATGAGATACCACTTTACACCTGTCAGAATGGCCATCATCAACAAATCAACAAACGACAAATGCTGGTGAGGATGTGGAGAAACAGGAACCCTACTGCACTGTTGGTGGGAATGCAGACTGGTGCAGCCACTATGGAAAACAGTATGGAATTACCTCAAAAAACTAAAAATGAAACTGTCTTTTGAACCAGCAATTCCACTGCTGGAATTATACCCCAAAAATCCTAAAACCCTAATTCATAAAAACTTATGCACTCTTATGTTCATAGCAGCACTGTTTACAGTAGCTAAGTGGGGGAAACAGCCTAAGTGTCCATCTGTAGATGAGTGGATTAAAAAACTGTGGTACATTTACACAATGGAATACTATGTAGCAGAAAGAAAGAAGGAACCCCTGCCATTTGTGACAACATGGATGGAACTAGAGAACATTATGTTTAGTGAAATAAGCCAGGCAAAGGAAGAAAAATACCATATGATATCACCTAATACAGGAAACTAAGGAACATAAACAAATAAACTAAATAAAACAAGGAACAGATTAACTGTTATTAGGGGAGTGAGAGAAAGGGGATAAGTAAGGGAAAGGTTTAGTCAAAGAACATGTATAAATGACTCATGGACAGGGACAACGGGGGGGATATGATTGTGGGAGAAGGGGTGGGCTGGGTTGGGGAGAGCAATGGGGGAAATAATAGGACAACTGTAATTGAAAACCAAAAAAAATAAAAAATAAAAAATAAAGTGTGTGAAAAGATGGGTGTGTGTGTGTGTGTGTTGGTTACACAAAGCAGTGAAGGATAATGGAAAACTTTATTTCATTTTTAATACTCAGAATATTATGATTCAATAAATAATTTAATAATAAAACCCAGAGAGAATTAAAAGTTTTATACACTATTTCCTCACTTATCATGGGTATTACATTCTAGATGCCCCCATGATAGGTGAAAATCCACAAAGTAGTAACGTTACATTTATTTTAATATTTATATATATTTTAAGGTTTTATAAACCATTCCCACACACTTATAAACCATTTCCAGTCCCTTATTAACATTTCCCACTCCCTTATTAACATTTTCCACACTTTTATAAACACTACTTACATTCTTAAACATATTTTACACTCTTAAACCTATGTAACTTTAAAAACATATATATACAGTACCACAAAATCCCACAATAGAGCAAAAAAATCCATGATAAATAATTAAATATATTATTTTTAAAGATCCCGTGATACCGTGAGGCCGCGATAAGTGAACTGCGATACAGAGAGGTACTACTGTAATTAGACATGTTACTCTCTCTACAGTGAAACCTTATTTAATAATGTTTTTCTAAATTTCTGTAAGAAGTTATATGTCTATACAAAATTATGGCAATGTTAAGGTGTAGGTTACATATGATGTAACAAAAGAAGCAATTAATTTAGAATTGTTTCCACAGAACAAGCCATTTGATATTTATGTACCTTTTAGGGCAGATTAGTTTGGGTCCTATATTGTATGTTTCTGAGTCATTAAGAACTGCTACTTAAATGTACCAAACTGTATTTTGAAGCACTGTCATTCTGTTTAAAACATAATTTATAGACAAAAGTAAAAGAGCATGAAGCGTCTCATATACTCTTTTATTCTGTATCAAAAATGTAAGAAATTTTTTTACTTCAATGTTGGATTATTATAAGGCAGAAAAATCAATGGAAAATTTGATATTTAATAAAAGAAATGTTATCTCAATATTTGCAAGGGAACCATGGCAAAGTTTACTAATATTTTTCATAGCTGATTTTTCTCACTTGTGGGAATATTATATACTATAACCAAAATGTATTTAATCTCCTTAGCTTTTTCTATACTCAATGTGATCAGTATATGTACTTTAAAACTTAATAGATATTACCAGATAATACACCAAAAATACTAGAGCAATTCACATCACTCGTTCTTAAATTGGGCTTTAAATTTCATTGATTAAATGCCAATCTCAGCTCTCCCATACCCTCCTCAACCCAAATGATTTAATTAAACAAAAGCAAAAACAAAGACATAAAAATTTCTCAGATACTTTAATTCACTGTCATACTAGGGGTAATGGTATTTATCACTCTCTTTCTTGTCTGCTCAAAGCCAGGGAATTCCTCTACACCACCCTTAGATTAGCTGCCTATGGACTCAGACTCAGAGTACAGACTGATGGTTGACAGGGGGTACGGGGCCTAGTGATAAAAGTGAAAGGATTGAGAAATACAGATTGGTAGTTCCAGAATAGTAACAGAGATACAAATTATAGCATAGTGAATATATTCAATAATAATGCAGTAACTGCATATGGTGCCAGGTGGGTGGTGTGGGAAACCACTTTATAAAGTACATGATTCTCTAACCACTATTTTATACATCTGAAATTAATACAGAATAACATTAAGTATAAATTTTATTTGAAAAATTAAAACACAAATAAAAAGTTTAAAAATATTAGCCACCTATCTCTATGTCAGTGTCAGCCATGACACAATCACCATACAGTCAGTTTGGCTGGATAAAATCTAATAAAATCTAATAAAAATCAGTGTCACAGCTAAAGAGTAATAACTAGGGATACTCTCAACATGTGGAAAGGGTTCAGACTTACAAGGCCGAAAGCACCAAGAAAAATAGCATCTTCTTCACAATTTTACCTGGGCCATATTTTTTGGTCACCATAGTTATTTATTAAGATCATGAATAACAGAGATTTCAGGATCTTGGAAAATGTACACAGTACCACCAAACTCTGGTGTACTAAATCTGGAATAAAAAGTGGGAGTTCCAGTGAATATGGAGGCATAGATACACTGCATCTCCCTCTACAACTAAAAAGAAATACAACTACCTCGAAACTAGAAACAACCAGAAGTTCCAGAATATCAAACAACATGAAGGTCCAGACAGGTAGGAGGGGTGGAGCTGGGGTGGAGAGGGTGCAGTGTGGTGGTAGCAGCAGTGGCAGACCAGCAGAATGCATAGTTACATGTTTTTAAAAGTCAGGAGGGATACCTGGGAAATGTTCTTAAATCCTCACCAGGCCACGCAGCTCACGTTCCCAGCACCGGGGAAAATCAGGCTTCATTGATCTGACTGTGCAAACCAGTGGGGGTTGGGGCAGAGGCAGAAACTGCCAGTCTCTCTTCAGAATCCACTTGTTTAAAGGGCCCCCACAGTCCTAGAATGTCTGCAGACACAACCACTCTGGGAACGACAGCCAGGGAAACAGGTAGAGAAGCACCAGTCCCATATGAAAGTGGGAGAAGTGCTTGGAAAAGGGGCGAGTGCTGGGCAAGGAGCATTGTCCCTTCTCAGACTTCTCCCACACACACAGTGCCACAACGTGGTGAAACAGGTCACCCTGTACTAACGAATCCCTAAGGCTCCACCCCTTACAATGTAACAGGAGCTACAGCTCTACCTAAGACACAGAGGCAAACACACACAGGAGACTTACAGCCAAGATGGAGGCCTAGACTGACATGTTCCATCTCCCTCCACAACTAAGAAGAAATACAAGTACTGCAGAACCAGAAATAACCAGAAGTTCCAGAAAATAAATGGAAGTCCAACGTATGAAGTTATAAAGAAGTGGTGCTCATCTGGACGGGTAGGAGGGGTGAACCCGGGGTGGAGTGGTCAAGCTGTGCTCATGGCAGCAGCAGCGGTAACAGCAGCGGGATGGTGGTAAGCACAGGTACCCATATTTAAGGAGAGGCAAGAAACGACCAGGGAGCACCCAGATGCAGACCAGACCTGTCAGCTTGCGATTCCATTGCTGGGGAAGGCAGACCCCACCCCATTTCCTTGGAATGTGAGGACTGGAGGGGGTGGGGACAGATGTGGAGGCTCCCAGTCTCTCAGCAGAGAGTGAATGGAAGGAATCCATCTTGGACCCCCAGCCCACAGAAAACGCCACAGCGTGGTGAGAAGTGTCACCCGGTAGTGACAAGTGCATGGGGCTCTGCCCCCTATAGCTTAGGAGGTGTGACAGTACCATCCAGAAAGCAAAGATAAACACAAAACTGTCAGGATGGCACAGATCATGATAGAGATCCCGATGATGCAGCTGACCAGAGAGCAAGTATCTAATCTAACGGCTCAGCAGATAAAAAATCTTTCTGAGGCACAGTTCAGAGCTTTGGTTATAAGAATGCTTACATACGTTAACAGCGATCTTAAACAAGATGGGGAAGGAATGAAGGCTAGTCCTGCTGAAATGAACAGAAACAGATA
Organism: Furipterus horrens; assembly: GCF_987537825.1. Lineage (NCBI taxonomy): Eukaryota > Metazoa > Chordata > Mammalia > Chiroptera > Furipteridae > Furipterus > Furipterus horrens. Next base: position 64,611,465 of record NW_028327177.1, read on the forward strand.
CAAAACTAGTGGTGAGGGAAAGAAAACCAGAAATCAACAAAGTGGAACATAGGGAAGGAACAAACAGTCAACCAGTGCAGAAAGAGGAAACGAAAAGTGAGGAAAATGAGGAGAGGCTCAGAAACCTATGGGACAGCTATAAGCAGGCCAACATCCAAATCATATGGTTGCCAGAAGGTGGAGAAGAAGAATTAGAAATTTAAAAATTATGTGAAAAAATAATGAAGCAGAACTTCCCTAACTTGGAGGAGGAAATAGGCTTACAGGTCCAGGAAGCACAGAGACTTTCAAAAAAACTGGACCCAGGGAGAACCATACCAAGAAACATTATAATCAAAATGTCAAAAATTAAGGATAAAGAGAGAACCTTAAAAGAAGCAAGAGAGAAGAGAATTACTTACAAAGGGATCCCAATAAGACTCTCAGCTAATTTCGCAAAAGAAACTGCAGGCAAGAGGGGACTAGCAAGAAATATTCAAAGTAATGAAAAGCAAATACCTACAACCATGATTACTCTATTCAGTGAAGCTGTAATTCAGAATAGAAGGGCAGAGAAAGTGCTTCCAGGACAAAGTAAAACTGAAGGACTTCCTCAGATCCAAACCACTGCTATATGAAATGTTAAAGGACTTGTTTAGGAGAAAGAGGGTCAAACTATGAACATTAAAATGAAAACTATATCACAACAACTGACAACAGAAGCTAGGGAACTGAAACAAAGGCAAACTAAGTAGGCAACAAGAGTGGGAAAAGAATTATAGGTATGGGGAACATTTTGGGGGGAGGTCAGTGGGGAGGCGGAAGGGGGGAAAGGAAGGGAGATAGTACAGGAATTAAGAAGCACAGCAGGAGGGAGTGGAGTAGACAGGAAGATATTGAGAAGAACTATATGCACAACCAATGGGCATGGAATGAGGGGGGGTACAACTGGAGGGGGAGTCACTGGGTGGAGGAGAACAAAGGGAAAATAAATTGGGACAACTGTAACAGCATAGTCAATAAAGCACATTAAAAAATAAAAAATAGCCCTGGCTGGTATGGCTCAGTGGATTGAGTGTCGGCCTCTGAACCAAAGGGTTGCCAGTTCGATTCCCAGTCAGGGCACATGCCTGGGTTGTGGGCCAGGTCCCCAGTTAGGCGCACATGAGAGGCAACCACACATTAATATTTCTCTCCCTCTTTCTCCATCCCTTCCCCTCTCTCTGACAATGAATTAACAAATAAAATCTAAATAAATAAATTAAGTTTAAAAAATAAAAATAAATTTAAAAAGTAAAATAAAGTGGTCTTAGGTCTATGCTGTGAAAGCAACTATTTAGGAAAATAAACATGTTTTGCTTTGGATGAGAATGGAGGAAGGGGAATAGAAAGGGTGAAGAATTTAGGAAAATTTGTTAAAGACAAGATGTAATATCCAGAGTGCAGGAGGGACCGACATTGGGAAGGGCTGGGAGGAAGAGGTTGGAGAGACAAATGAATCATGTAATGAAAGGGATATGGACCATAGTACTCAGTGTCTTGTCACCTGGAACCTACTGAGTACTGTGAAGGTTGACACCTGATGGAGTTTTCCATTTCAAATTTTTTAACTATAGTAAAAGTTGTTTGGGGACCCAAAGACAACTTTTGGCTGAGCCCCAGGTGATGTGGGGCTGACTTTTGTCGTTGCCTGTATGTGGAGTACCAGAAATGCTGAACAGAATAAAATAATTGAAATCAGAATACAGGTTCATGTGTTCCCAGGCATACTACATAACACCTGGTTACTTTGGCCTGACATTGTGGAAACAGCTTGAAAATTAGAGTCAGAGAGGCCTGAATATGAATACCAGCTCCATAAATTTTGGAGCAATGTTTGGTGGGTTACTAAACTTTGTGACTTCCTTTTCCTTCCTTTCAGGGTTGCTAGAAGGAGGAAATAAAAAACATGCATGAAAAGCTAGGCAGCCTGTATATTAATCAACGTTTGAAGTTCAATTTCCTCTCATCTCATAAGGATCAGATAAGAAGGACACATGGCCAAACTTGATGCTTTCTTGGTATTGGGGACAATATCTGGCCTTTTTGGACAAACACCACACAGTATATACAATTATCCTTAATGCTAGAGAGTTTGTTTTTAGAAAGCTGTCAGGAAAGGCTGTCGAATGACTTCATGAACTGCTCCAGATCAGCCTCGCACTCCATCCTCTGAACACACTTGCCCCACACAGGATCAGAAGCTAAAGACTCATCCCCACCACAGACACTCAAAGCAGGGGTCATCACCATTATTTAAGTCTCTCTCTGAAAAGAGAAAATTGGGGTTCAGGGAAACCAATTAGTGAGAGAAAGCTCATTCTATTTCAGGGCCCATCATGAACCTATTCTTACATCTGTGTTTCAAAGACTGTTATGATGATTACCCAACCTACAGAACTGCAGCACAGCAACAGTGCATTCATTTAGTGAACAAATTCCCTGTCCCCTTAGCACTGCACAAAGGTCTGACAGAAATATTTAACTGTAGCAAAACAAGAAACATTAAAATTTATTTTTATTGAGAAACTGTTATTTGTTGAATTGTGTCCCCTCCTCAAGTTTATATACATGTTGAATTTTTAACTTCCAATACCTTAGGGGGTGAAAATGTTTATGTATAGCCTGTTTGTAGATGTTATTACTTAAAATGAGGTTATACTGGAGTAGTGTAAACCCTAGTCCACTATGACTAGTGTCCTTATAAAAGGGGGAAATCTAGACACAGACACACACAAGGAGAATGTCATGTAAAGATGAAGCCAGAGATTGGGTGATGTTTCTACAGCCAAAGAGCACCAAAGGTTGTCAGCAAACCACCAGAAGTGAACACAGAGACATGGGATAGATTCTCCATCACAGCCGTACTGACACCTTGATCTTGGATTTCCAGCCTCCAGAACTGTGAGACAAATTTCTATTAAGCCATTCAGTCCGTCATACATTGTTATGGCATCCCTAGCAAACTAGTAGCCCCCCACTATACCCCAACTCCCACACTGAAATAATAAAATGGGATAATACCAAACTGGGAAACTATTTGGCATCAAAGCCATGTTGATTGTTTGCCACCGTGCCCCTTAGCCCATACAACCATGCATGGTACATAATGGGTAGTCAACAACTATTTTTTTAGCAATTGATTAAATTATTCAACTTCTGTGTCATCTACCATGCATATATTATTTTTACCTTTCTCAGCAGTTGTGCAGGTCACTGTTCACCTCATTTTATAACTATAGAAAATGTGATTCAGGGAGAATAATGTGTAAGACAAAATGAGCAGAAACATTCTCAGAATGAGATCTGTCCCTGTCACTCAGTCATGGTGTGAATTTAAGCAATGGGTTTGCCTGCATGAGTTTCATTTCCTTCTGTACAATAAGGATGATTATAAAATAAATTTCAAAGGGTAGTCATCAAGGTTCAATAAGGTACCATAGGAGAAGCCACAAGGAGCAGACAACACATAAAATTTAGTCTCATTTTATTATTGTGGTAAAAACAGTTAACAATGTCAATGTATCCTCTTAAATTTTTAAGTTCACAGTGCAGTATTGTTAAATAAAGATGCTATGTTGTACAGCAGGTCTCTAGAACTTATTTATACATAAATAAATTAAAATTTTATACACATTGAGTAAAATTTCTCATTTCCTTCTCCCCTTCTCCTGGCAATTACCATTCTACTGTCCGCTTCTATGAGTCGGACTATTTTAGATTCTTCATGCAGTATTTGTCTTTCTATGACTGGCTTACTTCACATTTTCTTTTTTTTACCCAAAGTCATGCAGATTAATGAATAGCTGAGCCAAACTAAAGCTGTGATCTATTGACTCCAAGCCTGAATCATTTTCTTTAGAGCAGGCCAAAAGGCTGGTCATACCTCGTCTATTCTTCATCAAATGGTCAATTTCTAAGAATTAAAGCCCCATTTGTACTAATAGGGACCAAAGATTCCCCCTTCCCTTCTGGGAAGATTTTACATGATTGTGAGGGCTCTGTCTTCTGGTGCATGGAGGTTCAGCCAGGAAGAATTGAAAAATGAAAGATGAAATAAAAACCAGAAGCATTTGGATCAGGACAGAGTGACTAACCCATATTTCACAAACTGCAATAAATGGATCCCTAGGGTTTACATGGGCTCATCTCTTTGAAGAGGCAGCTTAACTTTCAGCCTTCTCCTAAAGTTTTGTTCTAGGCCTTATAAGATGGGAGGATGAAGCTTACTTGGATCTGGGTGTCTTCTCTCCATGAAAAAGGCATACAGTTTTCAATTTTGCCTATTTATTATTAAGCCAAGAAGCAACCTGTTGAAATACATCAGTGACAAATCATCACCCAGTACCTTTCTCCCTTGGTGCCAAGAATTCTCTCACTAAACAATGACTCAGACTAGCATTACAGTTCTTGAATGCAACTGGGTCCAAACTGAGATAGTCATGGGACACACTCAAGTTCAGCCAAACAGGAGAATACAGCCTGCTTTATAGTTTAAATCAAGAATAACATTTGAAATCCAAAACACATATTTAATTATTTTCTCTTAAAAAGTTGAGCTAATATGCATTTAGAGAAGTATTGAACAGATGAAATATTTAATCAAGTCTCTTCCTTTTCTCTCTAATGTATTCATGTCCAAGGAGCGTTTATCAATTCAGTACATGCAGCACTACAGCCAAAATTAAAAGAAGGTCATTGAATACTTATAGGATGCTTTGTTTCTTTACAAATTAATAAATAAAAGTCTCCTTTCAAATCATGATATTTCACTTGATGTCTCAAAACGCCAGACAACACTTTAGGAAATGAACTGTCTTAGAGAGTTGGGAAACTGCTGTTAATCAATGTTTTCTTCCTGGATGCGACAGCACCCACATCATTTGCCCCTCTCCCCATCCCCATCTTGCATTCTGATGGATCCTAGTGTTACTATTTCCATTATTATGATTTTAAGATTTCACAGGTGGAAGACTATAGTTGTGCAATATGTGTTTCATGATAGATACAGAATGTAATAAATGCTACAAAAAAATGCTCATTGTACTTTTTAAATATGCAAAAATTATTACAACCTTGCTGAAACTGAGCAGAAATGCTATAACAGCACTCTAGTTAATGTTTCTTCTGGATCTAGCCTCCCCAAATAAAAACATAGATCATTGATACCAGATTTGGATGTGGAAAAAAATTAAGAAGTAAGGGAACATCTGCAGAGCGCTAGATTCTAGGGGATGTTATTAATAGACTGTTTCAAAGGAAAGAAGGAGGATGCCAAAGCTTGTATATCAAAAGCAGTTTTGTTTAAAAAAAATTGTTTTCTCTATCCCTCTATGTGTGCATGCACATTTGTGTAACATCAGTGATTATTCTTCTAAATAGCAAGTCAGGCTTTTGAGTGTTGTATGAAAAGCAGCAACAGTGAGGAACAGTATATTTATTCATTCAGCTCTACCTGGTATGTCCCAGCCTTCATCATCTTTTGAGAAGTGAGTTCATATGTAATCTTCTAAAATTTTCTTGTTTCTGATTCTGCAAATGCTCATGCAAGAAAGTCCAACCTTTCCCCAGATTTTCTTCTTCAAATAGTTTCCACTTCTTTAGAGGATCATAGGTGACTGGAATTCATTCTGATCACCTCTTCAGCCTGCCAGGGACACATTTTCCTTGATGCCATTGTTGGCAACTACCGGCCACCATGTTAGCCATACAGGGAACTCATTACTGCTATGGTCACTGGTGAAGATGTAACTAGTGCCCCAGAAATCCTCGAAGCAGGCAAGGATGTGGGGTGAGCAGAGGAACAAGAGGAAAAGAGTCTAAGATAATGATTCTTAATAGTTAAAGGATTTGTGGGAGAATAGTCCCCAAAGACACCTAAATCCTAATTCCTGGATTCCATGAATAAATTATTTTACAAGGAAAACTGGACTTTGCAGATATTATTAAGATTAATGATCTTGAGTTGGATAGATTATTCTGGACCAGACCTAATCCCATGAGTCTTTCAAAGCAAAGAACTTTTCTCAGCTGAGGACAGAATCAAGGGAGATAGGACAAAAGAGGAAGAATCAATGAGATGTAATAGTGGTGCTTTTGGAGCTGGAGGAGAAAGACCTAGAGTCAAAATATGCAGGAACTTCCAGGGTGGAAAAGGGAGGGGAACACATTCTTCTCAAGAAAGGAATTTAGCCCTGCAAAAACCTTGATTTTTACCCAGTGAGAACTCTCTTTGATTTCTGACCTACATAATTGTACAATAATAAATTTCTGCTGTTAAGCCCATAACTTTATGACAATTTGTTATGGCAGCAATAGAAAACTAACCCAGGGTTATTCTGGTAATTTGCCTCTTCCTACCATCATTATCACAAACTGGTGCCTCTATTCAAGCTACTGCCTCCTGCTGGCACAGGGCTCATTCATCAGAGGCCCACCTGCCATGCCTAGGACTGAGGGATAAAATTATGTATTCCCTTTACAACATGCTCCAACAGATGTGGTTCTTGGCCAAGGTGTCACAGCTATTTCTAGTCGCTCACCTTGGAGGACAAACTCATCAATAGGGTGGCTAGCTGCCAGAAGTACCAGTAAGTTCCTGATTTCAAAATCAACACTGCCTTTTAACCCTCACCTTCAATGCTGAAGCTAGTCTTTAATTCAAATTCTCTTATGCTGTGCTTTTCCATAACTGCTATGCTACTTTTTCTGAACTCTTTAACCTATTAGAATGCTATGAGAGCTATATTGTGAAAGTTCCTGGCATAGCCCTTAACTATCCGGCTTGTTAAACAGCAAAAGATAACCAGGACAGAACCATCTGCCCAGACATCTCCTTTTGTCACTTCTAATCAGAGTTCTAGCTCCAAATTTAATGAGCTGGCATACCAGCAGCAAGCAGCACATCCAGGCTCCACCCAAGGAGAGACACGTCAGCAGCTAGGCACCTAGGGTCATCCAAATGCATATGGATGTTTTCCCCACCCCTGGTCCATGGTTTCATCAAGAGTATTATGAGACTTTCATCTGAATTTCTCTCTCTCTCTCTCTCTCTCTCTCTCTCCTTTCCATAACACACACCCACACACTGAAGAGTTAGCACATTTGCTTCCATTGATCAAGTACACTGGATAATTGTTCTGTGTTACAAATTGCACGTGTATATACATGGTTATTTATTCATCCTGATGTAACAGAACCACTGGGCTTCTCTGATTGAAACAGAACCCATGGGCTGTTTAGTTAGGGGCCCGATTGCCCACCGCCAGAATTATAACTCTCAATACCAGTTTGGTGAAAAGAAAATGAATTGTTTATTTGCACATAGTTCTGCGTCCCCCTCCCAGACCTGGCCAGTCTTAGGAAAGTCAGAAACACCATTTCCCTGCTTCCTAGGTACAGTTCAGCTTTACCAGTAGCTGCCAATCACTCAATTCTGATTGGGGAGGTTCTTTCTGTGCTGTGGTGCCCTCCAGATCTCAATGCAGAACCGCCTGGATTCTCAGCCTCCTTGTAAACTTCCTTCTTCCTGTAAACTGCATGGATCTCTCCTTCTCAAAACCACATGGCGAGAGCTTCTTCTTTAAGCAGCCTGGAGACCCCTTCTCCTCCAAGCCACATGGAGGGAGCACATGAGAGCGAGAAAGCCCAAGAGAGCATGAGCCCGAGACCCAGAGAGCCAGAGAGTGCCAGCTAAAATGTCCGCAGCTGCTTCTCTCCCTGACTGCGTCCTCTGACCCAGTGGGTGTTGCAAATAGTTCTGACCATTCACAGAACCCTACATAGGCTCTGTAGGCTTCTTCCGTACCATCCCACAGTCAAGATCCCTCCCATCTTCCTGAGCCTTGGAAGTAAAGCAGATCTTTGTGCAACAATGTTTCCAGCCACTAGCCCCAGGCATGAAAGGGCATCCTGAAAGCTGCTTCCTTTTCCCTATCTCCCAGCCACAAACTCTGGGGTTTGTTTTTGGACTCCCCTGTTTCTGTAAGTTTCCCCCCTCTCAGACTAAGACCCTTTATAATCTTATAAAGGACAATGGGTGAAGGTCTCATGCTCCTCTAGCTGCTTCCTGCTGGACATGGCCGTCATCCTACCTACCCTTGGGTCTATAAATCCCTAATAAGAGTGGGGATGTAGGGGAGGGCGGCCTTCCCACATGGGGAAGGATCTTGCAGAGTCCAGGTCAGTTGGCTGTTTCTGGGTAGCAGCATGCTCAGTTTCCAAGGGCTGGCACTGCTGGACAAGTTGGCATCCTTGTCATATTCTGAGGGCAACAGATTTAAAAGGCATCATTAAAACCATAACTACTAGATGACAAAAGGCATGGATTAATCTCTCAATTCCTTACATTAGGAAAAGAAATGGCTTCTTTGGAGGAAGGTGTGCAGGGCATGTCACACCTGTTCAAAGCCCTTTTGCCCACTTTACTTAGCTTGGGCTGAGGCGTGTATTTTAAGATTTCCCCCCTCTCAGACCTTTGGGCCCTTTCTGTCCAAGCCATTACGGCAGAAAAGAGAGACTAGTTTTAAAGTGAAGCCCACAGACCACCCCATACTTCACCAACTCAACCACTTAGTTCAGCCAAACTGTTGAGTCTCAGGAGGCGGCAATGCAGATGGGCTTCTTAGGTGAGGCCTATAGGTATAGACAATCACTCAGGTAGAGATCATAGGCTTATGCCCTATGACAACAGAAAGAACACACATGTCAGTTTCACACAACACAATTCAAAAACCAGTCTCCAAATCTGAGAGACTGACTTATTGGGAAGACCTCCAGTTGCAAGGCATTTAACATTCTTTTTGCCTGTAAATAAAGCATCCTTTATAATGTCACAGACCTGGTCCAACTTTTAAATGAAAAAACCTTTAAATTAAAGTAAACTTTAGGGACAGTTAGCTGCACTAGTTTATGGTCTACCACTGAGCATTGTGATTTTCCTTGAGTCTTGATTTTTCTCCTTAAGATCACCCTCCTTGTCAGTAAAGGGACTGCATTAAGTCCAGTTTTAATTTAGCCTGTTCATTTGCATAAACACAACAAGAGCAGTGATTGATCACTTATAATCTTTAAGTCTACTTTGCTGGAAATTACTCAAGGTATCTTCATGTTGACTTTTAGTCTGCCCATCAGGGCACAGAAGCTGAGCCACACATCTGCCATTCAGCCTTGCCTGTAAACACCTGCTTTTCCAAGTCCTTTGGGTTTTCCATTGTGCCTTGAGGTTCCTTCTAGCCATCTTTCAGGAAAGCAACCATCGTTCCTTCCCTGGAAAGATTGCCATGAACTGCACAACCAACCAAGGTGTCAGGCCTTTTTTTTTCTGGGCTTTCCTTAGCTTCAAAAGTCAAGTCCAGTTCTTCAGGGCTTTCTGGTGACAACCAGAGCCCAAACATGCCTCCTTCAGGCAGGTCATTCCAGTCAAAGTCTTGGTAAACAAAACCTCTATTAACAACTGGTCTTGTTAGTTTTATGCAAAGAAACCTAATGTCATTACTTACTCCTTCAAATTGCCAAATTCTGGAGGGATCAGATAGGGAGAAAAATATACAGTGTGAAGGAAAATCTTTGTCCTTCTAATAGTCACTTAAATTGCATTTCCATACCTTATACTTTCTTTTGTTCACTTTCTTACTTGTGAAGTTTTAACTTTACCTGGGAAACCTCAATTTTCCTTTCAGATTATACGGCCAGTACCAATACAGAGAATTCCAGACCCTTCCTAGGTCTCAGAGAATTCTAGACCTTTCATAGGTCCGCAATGGCTAAATGTCAATACAAGGTACAGTAACCATATAATAAGACCACAAGTTGTTGATGTTTCCTTTCCCCAGGTTTAAAAACTTTCACAACCTTATTATACATTTTTATGATTTTTCCATAGACCTTTTACAACATTTCCAAACTTTCCATATATTTACCCATTCAGATTTAACCATAACCCATTTTCCAATTCTTGTTCTTTTTCACACTGTAAAGGACTACACTCAAACTTAGTATTTAGCAGCTAAAAGTTCCCTAGATTTGCAAGAACATGTCTAAAGCAAAAGAAACATTTTTATTCTGTGTTTCGGTTCACAGTCCTTTTTTGAAAGAGTAATTTCAAATCTTCCAGAGTGCAGGTCCAACTTTCCCTTTCGGTGTCAGTCACAGCAGCAGGGTCTGTGTCCTCCTCAGGCGGTGCTCATTTTACCCATGTATCCAGGGCTTGATTCCTACCAGCTTCAGCGAAGAATATGTTGTTAACAAAACATCATAGGGACCAGTCCATTGTTCAGCCAGCTGCTGTTCGGGACCTTGCGTCTTCCAGGTCTTCAGTAAGACTCTGTCCCCAGGTCTGAATGGGTGCAAGGGTTCATCGGATGGATATACTGATCTGCATGCAATGAGCAAACTTGTGCAAAGTGTTCAGTGTTTGCCCTAAATGTTGTACATATTGCTTAATTCTTGCCTCGTGTTCCAAATCCAGAGGGGGTGTTCCTAAACCAGAGATTTGGAGGGGTCTCCCATAAACAATTTCAAAAGGGCTCAGTTTAAGCCCACTTCTGGGTGCCACCCTAATTTGGAGCAGAGCAATGGAAAGTACCTGGTCCCATCGTAAATGTGTTTCTTGACATACTTTTGCCAGAGTTTTCTTTATTGTATGATTCATTTTTTCAGTCTTTCCCGTAGGCTGAGGTCTCCAAGATGTATGTAATTTCCACTGTATTTGTAATGCCTGTCCAACTTTCTGGGAGATTTCCGAAGTGAATAATGGTCCATTGTCACTTTGAATGCTGCGAGGAAGTCCAAACCTAGGAATTATTTCTTTAAGTAACAGTCTTGCTACCTCAGTTGCCTTTTCAGTTCTAGTTGGGTACGCCTCTACCCATCCAGAGAAGGTATCTACAAAGACCAATAGAAATTTGAAATTGCCCCTGGTCTTAGGCATTTGTGTGAAGTCTGCCTGCCAGTCCTCAAATGGACACGTCCCTTTATATTGTATGCCCTTTTCCATTGGCACACGCTCTGTCTTAGGATTGTTCTTGGCACATATCTGACAGGTGTGTGTGATCCTCTGAACAGTCCTTTGTAAATATGGGCCATTTAAATAGGGCCTAATGAAGTTCACTAAAGCATCCCTTCCATAATAGGTCCCTTCATGTAAGTGTTTAAGGACAGGATACACTAGAGCCTCAGGGAGTAAAATCATACCATGGTTGTTGACCTTCCACACAGAATTGGGGTCCGTGTTAGTGAATCCCCATTCACGGGCCCGTTCCTCATCCCATTCTGGGTAATGAGCTTTAAACTCTGACAAGTCTAGATGGGGAACTAAAACCCCTAGGTGTGGCGGCTCTCTGGCTGCCTGCCTGGCTGCTTTATCAGCAGCTTGGTTTCCCTGACTCGTTTGGGAACCATCTCTATGGTGTCCCAGGCAGTGCATTATGGTGACATGGTCTGGTAGATTCACTGCCTCTAGCAACTGCAAAATTTCTTCTGCATGCTTAACATCCTTGTTACCTGAGGTTAAAAGTCCCCTTTCCCTCCATATTGTTCCATGGGTGTGAACTACCATGAAGGCATATCTGGAGTCTGTGTATATGTTAGCCTTCTTTCCTTGGGACAGCATTAAGGCTCTTGTGAGGGCTACTAGTTCATCCTTTTGTGCTGAGGTTCCTGGTGCAAGGGCTTGGGCTTCGATTACCTTGTCGGTGGTGACTACTGCATACCCAGCTTGTCGCTGGCCATTGTCCATGAAGCTGCTCCCATCTGTATACAGCTCCCAGTCTGGTGCTGCCAGCGGCTGGTCCAGCAGATCTGGCCTGCTGGAATAAACTTGCTCAATAACTTCTAAGCAATTATGCTGAAGGGCTAAGTCCTCCTCTACATCTGGAAGTAGAGTGGCTGGGTTCAGGGTTGTGATAACTTGTAAGGTGACATTTGGATTATCTAGCAGAATGGCCTGATATTTCCCCATGCGCCCTGCCATCAGCCAGTACCCTCCTTTTTCTTCCAACAGCGTTAGGATCTGGTGTAGTACCAGTACTGTAGTGGACTGTCCCAAAGTAAATTTCTCAGCTTCCTGTAGCATGTCACAAGTAGCTGCTACTGCTCAGAGGCATGGTGGCCATTCCTTTGTTGTATGATCCAACTTCTTTGAGAGATAAGCTATGGGTTGGGGTATACTTCCCAGAGTCTGGGTTAGTACCCTTAGTCCAATTCCCTGCCTTTCATGAACATACAACTTGAAAGGCTTCTGTAAGTTAGGCAATCCTAGTGCAGAAGACGAAACCAGCTTTTCCTTCAAGGTATCAAATGCTACCTGACAATCCCCTGTCCATTCTAGGGGTTCAGAATCCAGTTCCTTCAAGGAATTACACAGTGGTTTTGCTATGAGTCCAAAGTTTGGAATCCAAATCTGACAAAACCCTGTGATTCCTAAGAACCCATGAAGCTGCCTTCGGTTTTCTGGGACTTTTAACATAGCGATGGCTTGCTTTCTGTCTGCCATTAGGCTTCTGGTACCCTGTTTCAGTTGAAATCCCTGGTATGCCACCTCCTGTCTGCAAATCTGGGCCTTATGAGGTGATACCTTGTATCATTTTTCTGCCAAATGGTTGAGGACTGTAATAGTATTGTGCAAACAGTCCTCATAGCTGCTGCTGGTTATTAATAGGTCATCCACATATTGTAAAAGGACTCCCGACTTCAATTGAACATCCCTTAGGTCCTTTGCCAACACTTCCCCAAATATAGTTGGGGAGTTTTTAAATCCTTGTGGCAGTCCAGTCCAGCAGTATTGGAATGTGGCTTTATTTTCTGGATTTTGCCATTCAAAGGCAAATAGTTGCTGAGCTTGCTCATCTATTGGGATGCAGAAGAAGGCATCCTTCAAGTCTAGGACTGAAAACCATTTCCTGCCCCCAGGCACCATGGTCAACAGGGTGTAAGGATTAGGCACTGTAGGATGGATATCCTGTACAATATCATTAATGGCTCTCAAATCCTGTACAAACCGATACTCATCAGAATGTGGTTTCTTAACTCGTAAAATGGGGGTATTGTAGGGTGACTTACATGGCCGAATTAGTCCTGATTTTAAAAACTTTTGCAACACTGGCTAGATTCCTTCTAATGCCTCCTTCTTGAGGGGGTACTGGTTCTTTCGTGGGACCTTTGCCCCTTCTTTTAGATTAATCTTAATAGGTTGAACATTAACTGCTTTACCTGGGGTTCCATCAGCCCAAACAGTTCTGTTAACCTGCTCATGGATCTCAGGTGGGAATGGTTCACCTCTGGGACCTTATGGACAGGTCAAAACTGCCTGTAGTTGAAAAGCGTGTTCCAGTGGGACTTCTACACAAAGCTGCTGTTTTTCAGGAGAAAAAGTTATTTTTGCATGCAATTTACAAAGTAAATCTCGGCCCAGTAATGGAATGGGACAATCTGGCATATAGAGAAAACTATGTATTAATTTTTGATTTCCAAGCTGGCATTCCAGGGGTTGCAGGAATGTTTGTTTTTGTAACTGGCCAGTCACCCCCAGTAACTGTTACTTCACCCGGACCTTTCTTAGCTAATTTTGTATTCAATACCGAATACGTTGCTCCCATATCTACAAGAAAGTCAACTTGCTTATTCCCCAATTTCAACTTTACCAGGGGCTCCCGTGGGGAAATAGTAATAGGTCGGGAGATGTCCAATGGAGCCCCTGGGCCTCCTCATTCATTATTGTTCTTCTTTCTCCTTTCCAACATTGCTTGGTAAGGGTTTTCATTTCTACTTCCCTTCTTAAGATTTGGACACTCATTTCCTCCTCTCTTTAGGGTCCTGTTTCTTCCTTTCGCCTCTCCAGCATGTTTTAAAGAACATCAAGTCCTGTCTTCTCTTTCCTACTCCCCTTGCATGGTAAACTTTAACTCCATTAACTGAGAGGGGCTCATTCCTAATACGCCATCTATCCGTTGGAGTTTCTGTCTAAAATCTGGGGCACTCTGCCCAATAAATGTCATGTTCACCATTCTAAAGTTCTCTTGTACCTGTGGATCAACATCAGTGTACTTCCTATAGGCTTGATAGATCCTCTCTAAAAACTCAGAAGGATCCTCATCTCGTTTTTGCTGAACAGTCTGTACGAAATTCGGGCTTTTTGGGTTGGGTATCCCTTTTCTAAGCCTTCCAATATACACTTCCTATAATGTTTCAAAGGAACTAGGCCTCCACCATTTGGGTCCCAGTTAGGCTCTGTCCAAGGAATTGCCACAGTTGGGTCGGGGGTCCCATGGGGATCCTCTCCATGGAGACGCTGAGCCTCTTCATTAGCCTTACTTGTAACCAGCCGCTTCTCATCCCCAGTTAGCAGAATATTTAGGAGAGCCTGTACATCTGCCCAGTTTGGGTTATGGGTGGCAAAAATGGAGGCAACAAGCTCTGCCATTTTCTGAGGATCATTCCTATGTGAGGGGTTAGAATTTTTCCAATTTAGCAAGTCTGGAGTGAAAAACAGAGTATGGGCCCAATAGTAGCCAGAGGGCTGGCCTTGCTGATTTATTCCACCTATTGGGTACTGCCATAGAGGGAATTGGCTTGCTCTGAATTGGGAGGCCCCCTGACTATACTGAGTTCCTTGGTGGGTTCTGGCGGGGGAGACCCGCTCCTCCTCCTGTAAGGGTGGAGTCATTGACTTTGCAGTCACTTCAGAGGCTGGCACCAAAAAGGGTGGCGTGAGAGAAGTCCCTTGAGTTTGCAAAGGGGTGGGCATTGCAGAAGCCCCTCGCATCTCTGGAGGTGGTATGACAGAAGCAGTCTCCACCTGCAGAGGGCGCTGTGCTGTCGCCACTGCCGCCGCAGGAGCTGCGGCTGCCTGCAGAGGGGGCTGCATCACAGGAACCAGTGCCACCTGCAGAGGGGGTGGAGCTACTGCCACAGAGGCCACAGCCTCCTGAACTGCCCCCACCTGTGCCTGGCTTGGCGCCAAATTAGGGCCTTTGTCTCCCGGATTTGGAGAGTTGAAGAGGGCTACTTCCTCATTTTCCCTATCTTCCGGTGTTTTACTCTCAGGAAAAGGCTTTGAGACGTTTTTTCCTCTGCACCATTACTCAGCCCTCCATTTCTGCTAAGGCCTTATTATGCAACTCTACAAATGCATTTAGATAATAGATATCTTCCCAATTTCCTGATTGCTGGTAGTACCTCTTCAATTGCTTAATGATATGGTAATTCAGGGAACCATTCACAGGCCACCTTTCCTTACCATCCAGAACATACTTAGGCCAAACAGTGTTACAATAATACATCAATATTTTCCTAGTCACAGGATAACAACAGTACATATCCCAGTTTTCCAAAATTCTTCCCAGCGGGCTGCCCTCAGAGGTTTGCCCAGAACTGCTTTTATTGACCCAGACATACATAACAATGGCTATAACCAGAAAAATCTCAAGGACCAGAAAACATATATACCACTCAGGCATCCATAATTCTATTACTCCCAGGAGTTTTCTTAATTGGACAAACAAATCTAGTATCCACAATGCCATTATTTCAGAAATGCTCAGAAATAAATTTTAGCAAACCATCTTACTTCTCTAATTCCTTCTCAGTTCTGTTTTCACCACACAGGCGTACTTAGGCGGCCGGCTCCCTCAGAAGGTGTCTCCCAAGGGGGTCGACCTGCCATAGGCAATTATTAATGTCCCATCTGGGTCACCAGGAATTGTAACGGAACCCCTGGGCTGCTCCGATTGAAACAGAACCCATGGGCTGTTTAGTTAGGGGCCCGATTGCCCACCGCCAGAATTATAATGCTCAATACCAGAGTTTGGTGAAAAGAAAAAAAAATTGTTTATTTGCACATAGTTCTGCGTCCCCCTCCCAGACCTGGCCAGTCTTAGGAAAGTCAGAAACACCATTTCCCTGCTTCCTAGGCACAGTCCAGCTTTACCAGTAACTGCCAATCACTCAAATCTGATTGGGGAGGGCCTTTCTGTGCTGTGGTGCCCTTCAGCTCTCAATGCAGGACCACCTGGATTCCCAGCCTCCTTGTAAACTGCCTTCTTCCTGTAAACCACATGGATCTCCTCTCCTTCTCAAAACCGCATGGTGAGAGCTTCTTCTTTAAGCAGCCTGGAGACCCCTTCTCCTCCAAGCCACATGGAGGGAGTCCATGAGAGCCAGAGCCAGTCTCTTAAAGCAGCCTGGAGAGCCCTGCTCCTCCAAGCCACATGAAGGGAGAACACCAGAGCCAGGGCAAGAGAGAGAGCGAGCCCCAGAGAGCCAGAGAGAGAGCTAAAATGTCTGCAGCTGCTTCTCTCCCTGACTGCCCCCTCTGACCCAGTGGGTGTTGAAAACAGTTCTGTCCATTCACAGAACCCTACGCAGGCTCTGTAGGCTCCTTCTGTACCAGCCCACAGTCCAAGACCCCTCCCATATTCCTGAGCCCTGGAAGTAAAGCGGGTCTTTGTGCAACAATGTTTCCAGTCACTAGCCCCAGACATGCAAGGGCATCCTGAAAGCTGCTTCCTTTTCCCTATCTCCCAGCCGCAAACTCTGGGGTTTGTTTTTGGACTCCCCTGTTTCTGTAACACTAACATACATCTATATTTAATTTGATATAACAGATATAATAACACCAAAGACCAAGTAGTTAAGTGTCAGTTACTTGCAAAGAATATTTGTAATTTTAGAAATATTCTCTTTTAAAAAAATTGCTATAGTACACATTTCTATCTCTACCATATCCCTTTACTTTTCATGACAACCATATGAAATAGTTACTATGATCTCCAATTTTCAGGAAGGAAAGTGATGTCCATAGAATGTAGTAACTTTCCAAAGTCTCATACTACTAATGTTCAGCCAGATTTTCAACCCAAGTTTTCATCACACATTTCTACAATTATTTCAACTCCTTCCCTCACCTTGACCCATTCCCATCTAAAGGTGGGCTAGCCATCTATTTGGAAAAAACATCTTGTTTAGGATCATGGTCTTTTCTTTAAAATAATTAATCTTAGCATAGATGGACCAAGAGGGTATTATGCTAAGTAAAATAAGTCAGAGAGAGAAAGACAAATACCACATGGTTTTACTTATATGTAGAATCTAAAGAACAATCTAAACAAACAAAACAGAAACAGACTCATAGATAGAGAACAGATTGATGGCTTCCAGAAGGGAGGCATTTGGGGAACTGGGTAAAAAAGGTGAAGGGACTAAGAAGTATAGATTGGTGGTTAAAAAAGACTCATGGAGATGTAAAGTACAGATAGGAAGTATAGTCAATAATAATGTAATAATTAGGTATGGTGTCAGTTGGGTACTGGAAATATCAGGAAGAACACTTTGTCAAGTAAAGTACTATCTAACCACTAAGCTGTACATCTGAAACTAATACAAAATAATATTAAATGTAAAGTGTAATTGAAAAAATTTAATGGAAAAAGAAAAACCAACCTTAAACCTATATCAAAACAAATGGAATTGCTCTTAATCAGGACATAGCACACCAGCATTACAAATTCTTGCCAGAGACTACACCTTAAGCTCCTGAATTTCAGACCTTATCAGGAGTCCAGCCATGAGAAATTATGTTTAAAGATTATTTTTTATGTGACTCAGTTCAATGGCTACTAGGGAAATGCAAATTTAAACAGCATTGTTTTAGCTCAGCATTAAAGGACAATAGAAGAGGCATCTCTATGGAATGCATATTTAACCTAGTGTCAGATGCTGGTTAAAGGACAGTGTCCTCTAAACTAGATACCATAAGAATAATCTCAGAAATACTGTGCTCCTTCTGAATACTACTTAGTTTTTCATACTACTCTAAATATTGTAAATAACTATATTTCTCACTCTGTTTTGACTTTTAAGGAAGTTTTAAGTCAAATTTGGAGACATACTTCAAAATTATATTGTATGTTTGGCTATATCGCAATTTTAGTCTTAGTTTTGTTATTCTTTTATTTGTATTTTTCCTGTCATCTTGCTTACCTTATTTGTTTATCTCAGTCTTTTCACTTTTTAAATAATTCTCAAAATTTAAAAATATGTATACATTTCTATAATTCTCTAAAATGGTATGGAATTTGTCAGTTAACATATTAAATAAAGAAGGTGAATTTCTGGTTTTCAAGATTATTCAATTATCAAATCATGTAGCTTTCTATAATTCTGGCTTAATATTAAAATTAAGCTTGAGTTATCCTAAAATTCTATTATTACTGTTCTCAGGTGATTCTTTGTGAATATCCACTGATACAGTTAAGCTTTGATAGGAGCTCTAGGAAAAATTCCCTTGGGAAAGCAAAATTGACCACCCCAAAATATGTCTCTTTAGTGTGAAGATTAATTTGGATTGATTATTTTTAAGAAACAGAAAGGAAGCTTTTTTTGTTACCTTCTACCTAACTGTATAAAAGAATTTAGAGAAAGGGTCTATTCCAGGAGCAGAGCTATCACCAGAGATATCTGCAAAGAATATAGACACTGTGCAGTGGAGGAGACTCCACAGGGCCTAAAGATCAGAGTTCTGTCCCAAGTGTCCCATAGTCTCTGCATCTCTGCAGGACCCAGCAAACAGGTGTTTACCAAACTCTTGTTTTTCCTTCTCCATGTGAATTGACTTCCTCTCCTTTGATGTCCCAAACCACTAACCTCTTCTCCTTACCTCAAAATGGCATATAAGCCTCAAATGTCTGATTTATCTTGGGACTCCATATTCTTATAGTTCCATAGTAAATATGTATTTAATTAAGTTTGATTATTTCCTTCTATCAATGTCTTATCTCAATTTTATTCTTAAACCAGCCATAAGAACCTTGAGATACTTCAATGTAAAAGTTTCTAGAAAAATCAAAATATCAGATATTATCTAGGTTAAAAGAAACTGGTATAACGTTAGATTCCACATCTATGGGTAGAAGGGTTAAAGTTTTATTTTGGACTTGGATTATAGTCTTTGGAGTTAGGTAAATTTGAACTAAAATCCAAGATCCCCCCTTTACTGTCCACATAATTGTGAAAGTTACTCCTTGCATTTCAGTTTCAACAATTAAAAAATTCAAGCTGCTTGGATGATTAAAAGAAAATACACATAAAGCATATAGCATAGGGACTGGCATAAAGTAAGTCAACAAATGAAAATTATTATTATTAATATAATTATTGTAAAATAATGTGTTAGCTATTACTGTTATTTCTATTACTATTTCAAATCAAAAGAGTGGCCTACTACGACACCTGAAATCAAAAGTAGGACTTTGCTGAGACAGCAATGGATCTACTCTAATGGTCATACAAGTACTTGATAGAAACTCCAATGTTTTCATGCTAATAAATTAATGAAGCAAAAGCCTTTGAGAGTGGGTTCTCAAAAACCTACCTGTATCATAGTATAACTTTAAATCAGCTTCTGTAACATGTGTGCATTTAAATACATCCTTAGAAACACATTGTTACTATCAGTATTAAATTAATTACTAATTTTAAAAGGAGGAGCAAAGGATCTTAGACATTGAGCTTAAAAAACTAGGGAGTATAAAGGCTTGCTTAGCCAGGAAGCTGCAGTTTCACACCCAGAGAGATCAGAGTATTGTTCTAACAAGGGGATTAACACTCTTCCTTTCCCCTCTCTGACTGGATTGTTGGGGGGCACAAGGGAAGGTGTTAGTCCAAAAAGATCTGTTAACTGAGTAAGGGGTGGACCTATAAAAAGCCATGAAAACTTGGGAAGTTAATTTGTTTTTTGAAAAATCTTTAGTCTTTTCCAAGCCCAAACTAATATAATCCCAAGAGAACTAAGAAACTCTCCCTCTCTTTCTCTCTCTGTCTCTGTCTCTGTCTCTGTGTGTGTCTCTCCCAATGACCCACACTCACCCCATGCACTCATGCGTCCTCTCTCCATAGCCACGTGGCATTAGCAGCTGTGTGGCTGATGGCCGCCTTGTCTCCATATGCAGGCTCCAGGCAGGACCATGAATCCCTCAGAACAGCAACAGATTGCACCTGGGAACACACATTCAACTAGCTGGATGCTGGATTAGACTCTGCTTTGACATGAAGCATAAACTCAAGGCAGTGGCCTTTATTTTGACCTTACTGAAGTCAGTATTGGATATTTTCCATGGTGAAATGGACAGGGATGGACATTGGGAGGTCAAGAGGCGAATCTTCTTAATTTTACATGATCAATAAAGTTCACCAAAGAGCCCCAACCTGCAGTGCAGGTATCAGGAAATTATTTTTCTTGTGATGCCACAAGAACTCATTTTTTACCCATGACACAATGAGGATCAATTAGCTTCAAAGTGGACCTCCATGTTACTAAGTGACTTAACATGATGGGGAGAGTTCATCTCTTTGGTTGTGGAAGCAACTGTGCCAAAAATGATTTTAGTTTTGGCATGAATCATATTTAAATGTCCTTCCTAATTATTAATCACGAACTAAACTGACTCGAGATTATTAGAGGAACATGGATGCAGAGCTTTGTGTTTGTTTTCGTGTTTATTATTCTATATTACTAGTTGTTCATCTACTTATAGATTTTTTTTCACTTAAATAAAAACTAAGTGAGAAATTATCATCAGTTCTTAGGTAAGAAATGTATTTTCCCTAAGAAGTAAGGGTTTCATAATATTGCAGGTCATCTATGCCTCCTATGCAATTATTCTGACATTTCTCAAAGAAAATGTCATTTCCTGAAAACTTTTAGGCCATTAATGCATCTAGTGTTTATTTAAAAAATAAATTTCAGCCAATGTTATTATCCAGTTATTTTTATAATTTTTATACTTACTTGGTAGTTTCATTCATACCTGGGGTGGTTTCTTCCTGCTTAGTTTACTTCTGAGTGGCCAGTGCCTAGAATAAATCTCATATGTGGTGAGTACTCTTACTCATCGAATTAACAAATAAATGAATAGACATGTTAGCATTTCAGCCGGGGGAAGCAACATATAATCTCAGTTTTAAATGTTTTTGAAATATTTAAATAACTAAAAACTAAAAATACTTTCAATAGAATGTGATGATAACCTCTTGTGTGGAAAGTTAAATAAAGCAACAAAATTTGATGTAATGCTGTATTATTCATTTCTATCTTTCCTGATACTCTGTTAGAAATGCCTAAGTGATGACAAAATGCCATTGTCAATATCTGTGTTTCTAGAATTGTAGATATCATGAATTAGCATATCTAGAACAAATCTTTACTTAACAAATCTAAAATACTTCTTTATAGGCCTTCAAAAAATAAACTAAACTTCTAATAAGTCATCTTTCATATCTAGTCAGTTTTAAAATCATGGTCCACCAGATACTTATTTTTGAATCCCTGTTTTCTTTTCCTATAATAGTTTAGTAAATTTGTAAATTTTAAAAAATCTAGGTGAACTTAAATAATCCTAGGCATTTGAGTTGATTTTGTAAATATTTTCCAGCCTGTGACTTAAAAAAATATATAATAAAACTTCTTTAAATACATGATACTAACTGAGCTGAAATATTCTTAACATTCTTTATGATGTACAAAAGTTTCAAGTGTTCTGAATACAAATAACTTGCTGAAATTCTGCGATATATTATCTCATATTTACATATTTCTTTAATAAATTTATATGTAACTATCAAGTAATAATTATGGTTATGCTTAGAATTTAAAAGTTTTTTTGTCTTTCAGATAATACAAAATAATTTCTAATGCAATTCTCTGAGTATTTGTCTTATCTGATTATATGCATGCATAGTTGATATTTGATGAATGTTAATTGTCCTTTGAAAGAGAAAAAATATATATTTTCATTCTAGGTATTACTGACTTCTGGATAATTAATAAAAGGATTTTTTTCCTCAAATTCACCACACAAGAAGATATTCAATGTTGCCCTTTCAATCAAGATGCTAGCATAAGCATTATTGCTTTGACAGATGTTTCACAGAAATTCTTTCCAACCTGATTCTTTAACAAGGCACCATGATGGTTGGTCTTGGTTTTCTGGAATGCCAACAAACACCCAAGAAATAAATTATGTTGGAATTCCAGGCATTCCAGCTGGTCCCTTGAGAATGTGCCAACAAGGCAAGAACAAAAACTGTGATACTCTCTCCATGTTTACATAGGACCATAAATCCCCATTTGATAGACTCTGTCCTCCCATAAAGATAAGCAAGAGAGAGGTGTCTGGGTCCCCATTTATGTCTGAATGTATGGTTTTCCAAATCATAAACTCAAAGGCAGTTCATTTCCTTTATTTACCACTGCAATTGCTATGATCACACACACTTCTGCTTATGACAGACATATTGCCGCAGCAACTTACAACCTGGTTTTTAAAAAACAAGTATCTGTTCTCCAGAAAAAAAATGGAGATGTTTTTATGAAAAATGACATATAAAAAGCTTTAATTCTAAAAGAGAAATGAAGGAATTAGTTTTTTTTTAAAAATCTCTGAAGAAACAATACTTGTCTCTCTAAAGTAAGGTACATGATTATCATTCCTGTGATATTAGCTAATAGTAGGGTGGTTATAGAACTTTATGGGATAAATAAAAAACTCTTTATAGAATGAAAAAGAACAATCCTAAAAGCCAAAATGGCTCACTATGGTTTAAAAATAAATACTTAAGTAAACTTTCTTGATATATTATCAAATATGCAAAGTTATTTAACAAATAGCTTCCTTTTACAAAATATAAAGAAAATGAGATCTCCACCCCAGATTTCTCTGCTAATGGCTATAGTAATTTAATGATCTTCATTATGCTCATTATCACAGCCACTGTAGAACACCAGTATGCCAGCAGAAAACTAATGAAACACTGTAACATGAGATCATAATTTCTAACACAAATTAATCAGATCAACAGACGTTGGAAGGGAATGCAAGGAGTATTCTTGGAAGATGTTCAAAATGCAATCATGATCAGTAATGCTCTGATTTATAACATCTCTGGTCTGCTTGCTCTCTCATTTAAATGACCTATGCTTTCTTTTTAAAGTCGATGCTGGAAATATTTCAAATACAGATGCCATTCAATAGGAAAAAAAGAAATAAACAACACCCAAATGGGTACTTGACATCATTAATGCCCAAGCACATGGGTCACTGTTCATTAGGTTACTTAATCCAGCCATGCAAATTGGTTTATGCCTAGGGTGAGAAATAAATCAAACCAAACCTAAAGAAAATTGGACAGTGACTTAAAAAAAATTGACTCATTCCCTGGAACATAGAAGTCAATTTCAACTCAAGAATTTGGAACTCACTGTTCTCTACCTGGAATGCTTTCCCCCAAAATTTCTGATTCAAAAATTAGCACCTTCAAGAGATTATCACTGATTGAACCCCTTCATTCACTTGTCTCTGCATTATTTTCTCATTATAAGAACTTAAGAATTCCACAGTGGCTACACTAGTCTGCATTCCCACCAACAGTGCACTAGGGTTCCCTTTCTCCACATCCTCATCAGCACTTGTGGTTTCTTGATTTACTAATGATAGCCATTTGGGCTGGTGTGAGATTGTATTTCATTGTGTTTTTTTTTTAAAATATATTTTATTGATTATACTGTTACAATAGTTCCAATTTTCTCTCCTTTACTCCCCTCCACCCAGCATCTCCCTCCCCCAGCAATCCCCCCCCTCAAGTCCATACCCATGGTTCGTACATACAAGCTTTCCCGCTTCCCGTTTTCATATATTCTTCTTCTTCTCTCTTTTTTAAGTAAATATGTGATTAATTAATTATTTTAACAATAAAAAATAACAATCCCTCCCTCTCAGATATTAAGATCCTTTATAATCTTATAAAGGACAATGGGCGAAGGTCTGAAGTTCCTCTAGCTGCTTCAAGCTGAACATGGTCATCATCCTACCTACCCTTGGGTCCAGAAATCCCTAATAAGAGTGGGAGTGTGGGGGGGAGGGTGGCCTTCCCACATGGGGAAGGATCGTGCAGACCCCAGGTCAGTTGGCTGTCTCAGGACCACGGCGTGCTTGGTTTAACTGGCTGACATCCTTGTTGTGTTCTGGGGGCAACAGATTTGGCAAAAAGGGTTAAAAGACATCATTCAATCCATAACCACTAGATGGCAAAAGGCAGGGATTAATTTTTCAATGTTCCACATTAGGGAAAAAAAGAAAAAGAAGAAAAAAAAAGGCGGGCTTCTTTGAAGGAAGGTGTATTAGGCACATCTCACCTGTCCAAAACCCTTTTGTCCATTATACTTTGTTTGGGCTGAGGGAAATAGTTTAGGTTTCCCCCCTCTCCAGACCTCTGGGTCCTTTCTGTCGAAGCCATTTGGATAGAAAAGAGAAACCAGTTTTAAAGTGAAGCCCACAGACCACTTCATTCTTGACCAACCCAGCCATTTAGTTCAGCCAAACATTTGAGTCTCAGGAGGCAGCGCTGCAAAGAGGATTAAGTGAGGCTTATATGTACAATCACTCAGGTAATGCGGTCATAGGCTTATGCCTTTTGAATACAGAAAACACATGTTAATTTATGTAACATAACCCACAAACTAGTCTCTAAATCTGTAAGACAGTCTTATTGGAAAGACATCCAGTTGCAAGTCACTTCACATTCTTCTTGCCTGTAAATTAAATATCTTTGATGATACCACAAACATAGTTTAACTTTCAAGTGAAAACATATTTTAAATGAAAAGAAACTTTTAAGATGGTTAGCTGCACTACTTTATAGTCTACCACTGATCATTGTGATTTTCCTTGAATAATGATTTTTCTCCCTAAGATTACCCTTCTTGTCATTAAAGGAACTACATTAAGTCCATTTTTAATTTATCCTGTTCATTTGCATAAACACAACAAGAGCAGCAAATGATCACTTCTGATCTTTAGTTCTGTTTTGCTGAAACTTACACAAGGAACATTTAGGGTGACCTTCAGTCTGCTCTTCAGGGCACAGAAGCTGGGCCACATACCTGGCATTCAACCTTGCCTGTACGCACCTGTCTTTTCCAAGTCTTTCTGGTTTTTCATTGTGCCTTAAGGTCCCTTCTAGCCATCTTTCAGGAAAACAACCTTCGTTCCTTCCCTGGAAAGATTGCTGTGGACCGCACAACCAACCATGGTACCAGGCCTTTTATCTCACGGGCTTTTATTACCTTTGAAAGTAATTCCCAGTTCCTCAGGGCTTTTTGGTAACAACCTGAGCCCAAGCATGTCTCCTTTAGGCATGACATTCCAGTCAAAGACTTGGTAAAAAAAAAAAAAAAAAAGAACCTCTATTAACAACTCTTCTTATTAGTTTATGCAAAGAAACTTATGTCATTACTTACTTCTTTAGAATGCCAAACTCTGGAGGGATCAGATAGGGAAAAAAATATACAACGTGAAGGAAAATCCTTGTCCTAATATTCACTGAACTGGCACTTCCATTCTTCATATTTTCATTTTTCCCCCACTAAAAAAATTTTTTGTCTGTTTTTCCATTACTGTTGTCCCACTTTTCCCCCTTCTTGCTTCCCTGCACGCTGCCCCTCCCTTCCCCCACATTCAGTCACCACTCAGTTGCCCATGCCAATGGGTCATTTATACATGTTCCTAGACTAGACCCTCCCCCGCTCACGCCCCTTTCTCCCTTTCTCCTCCCCCCTTGTTGCTGTTAGTCTACTTTTTGTTTACATACCTCTGGTTCAATTTTGCTCATTTGTTCGTGTTGTTCATTAGTTTCCTGTAATAGGTGACAGCATAAGGTATTTTTCTTTCATTGCCTGGCTTATTTCACTATGCATAATTCTCTCTAGTTCCATCCATGTTGTTGCAAATAGTAGAAGTTCCTTCTTTCTTTCTGCTACATAGTACTCCATTGTGTAAATGTACCACAGTTTTTTGATCCACTCATCTACGGATGGGCACTTAGGTTGTTTCCAGAACTTGGCTATTGTAAATAGTGCTGATATAAACATTGGAGTGCATAGGTTCTTTTGAATTAGTGTTTCAGGATTTTTCGGATATAATCCTAGCAATGGAATTGCTGGTTCAAAAGGCAGTTCCATTTTTAGTTTTTTGAGGAAATTCCAAACTGTTTTCCATAGTGGCTGCACCAGTCTGCATTCCCAGCAGCAATGCACCAGGGTTCCCGTTTCTCCGCATCCTCTCCAGCACAAGCTGTTTGTTGATTTGTTGATGATGGCCATTCTGACTGGTGTAAAGTGGTATCTCATTGTGGTTTTTACTTGCATCTCTCTGATGGCTAGTGATGTTGAGCATTCTTTCAAATGTCTATGGGCCCTCTGTATGTCCTCTTCAGAGAAGTGTTTTTTTAGGTCCTTTGCCCATTTTTTAATTGGGTTGTCTGTCTTCTTGGTGTTGAGTCGTATGAGTTCTTTGTATATTTTGGAGATCAATCCCTTGTCTGAGATGTCATTGGCGAATGTATTTTCCCATGTGGTTGGTTTCCCTTTCATCTTGCTGATGTTTTCTTTAGCTGAGCAGAAACTTTTTAGTTTGATGTAGTCCCATTTGTTTATTCTTTCCTTTATTTCCCTTGCCTTAGGAGATATATCAGTGAAAATGTTGCTATGTGGGATATCTGAAATTTTCCTGCCTATTTTTTCCTCTAGGACTTTTATGGTATCACAGCTTACATTTAAGTCTTTGATCCATTTTGAGTTTATTCTGGTGTACGGGATAAGTTGGTGGTCTAGTTTCATTTTTTTACATGTCCCTGTCTAGTTCTCCCAACACCATTTGTTGAAGAGGCTCTTTTCACTTCATTTGATGTTCCTTCCCCCTTTTTCAAATATTAGTTGACCATATAGACCTAGGTTTATTTCTGGGCTCTCTATTCTGTTCCATTGGTCTGTATGTCTGTTTTTATGCCAGTACCAGGATGTTTAGATTACCGTGGCCTTGTAGTATAGTTTGATATCAGGTATTGTGATTCCTCCTACTGTGTTCTTCTTCCTCAAAATTGCTGTGGCTATTCGGGCTCTTTTTTGGTTCCATATAAATTTTTGAAGTATTTGTTCTAGGTCTGTGAAAAATGTCATTGATATTTTAATAAGGATTGCATTGAATCTATAAATTGCTTTGGGTAGTATGGACACTTTAGTGATGTTGATTCTTCCCATCCATGAGCATGGTGTATGCTTCCATTTGTTTGTATCTTCTTTAATTTCTTTCTTCAGTGTTATGTAGTTTTCTGAGTACAGGTCTTTTACCTCCTTGGTTAAGTTTATTCATAGGCATTTTATTTTTCTTGTTGCTATGGTAAATGGGATTTTTCTTTCAGTTACTATCTCTGAGTTTTTATTGTTGGTGTACAAAAATGCCTTCGATTTCTTAATATTGACTTTGTATCCTGCTATTTTGCCGAATTCACTTATTAGGTTGAGTAGTTTTTTTGTGGAGTCTATAGAGTTTTCTATGTACCCTATCATGTCATCTGCAAATAATGACAGTTTTACTTCCTTTTTTCCAATGTGGATGCCTTTTATTTCTCTTTTTTGTCTGATTGCTGTGGCTAGAACTTCCAAGACTATGTTGAATAGGAGTAGAGAGAGCAGACATCCTTGTCTTGTTCCTGATCTCAGGGGAATGCCTCAGTTTTTGCCCATTGAGTATGATGTTGGCTTCAGATTTCTTGTATATGACCTTTATTATGTTGAGGTATGCTCCCTCATTCCCATTTTGCTGAGAGTTTTTATCATAAATGGGTGTTGTACTTTATCAAATGCTTTTTCTGCATCTATTGATATGATCATGTGGTTTTGGCTTTTATTTTGTTTATGTGGTGTATTACGTTTATTGATTTTCGAATATTAAAACATCCTTGCATCCCTGGGATGAATCCCACTTCATCGTGATGTATGATCTTTCTAATGTGTTGCTGGATCCGGTTTGCCAATATTTTGTTGAGGATTTGAGCATCTATGTTCATCAGCGATATTGGCCTGCAGTTTTCTTTCTTTGTTGTGTCTTGACCTGGCTTTGGAATTAGGGTTATACTGGCTTCATAGAGTGAGTTTGGGAGTCTTCTCTCTTCTTGGGTCTTTTGGAATAGTCTGAGGAGGATAGGAGTTAGTTCTTTCCTAAATGTTTTGTAGAATTCACTTTTGAAACCATCCGGTCCAGGGCTTTTGTGTGCTGGGAGCTTTTTGCTTACTCCTTCAATTTCACTAGCTGTTATTGGTCTATTCAGACTTTCTGCGTCTTCTTGATTGAGTTTGGGAAGACTATAGGTTTCCAGGAATTTGTCCATTTCCCCTAGGTTGTCAAATTTCTTGCCATGAAGTTGTTCGTAATAATTTCTTACAATCCTTTGTATTTCTGTGGTATCGGTTGTGATTCCTCCTCTTTCATTTCTGATTTTGTTTATTTGGGTCCTCTCTCTTTTTTCCTTAATGAGCCTGGTTAAAGGCTTGTCAATTTTGTTTACCTTTTCAAAGAACCAGTTCCTACTTTTGTTGATCTTTTGAATTTTAGTTTAGTCTCTATGTCATTTAATTGTGCTCTGATCTTGATGATTTCCTTCCTTCTACTCGAATTGGGCTTTGCTTGTTGTTTTCCTCAAGTTCTTGTAGCCGTAGGGTTAAATTTTTTATTAGAGATTCTTCTAGCTTTTTTAGGTAGGCCTGTATTGCTATAAACTTTCCTATCAGGACTACTTTCACTGTATCCCATAGGTTTTGGGTTGGTGTGTGTTGATTATCATTAGTTTCCAGAAATTTTTGATTTCTTCCTTGATGTCATTGTTAACGCATTCGTTATTTAATAGCATGTTATTCATTCTCCATGAGTTTAAATGTTTTTGACATTTTTCCTTGATGTTGATTTCCAATTTTAAGCCATTGTGATCTGAGAATATTCTTGATATAATTTCAGTTTTCTTGAATTTGTTGAGGCTTGTTTTGTGTCCTACCATGTGGTCTATCTTTGAAAATGTTCCATCTGCACTTGAGAAGAATATATATTTTTCTTCTTTGGGGTGAAAAATTCTGTATATATTAACTAAGTCTATTTGATCTAGAGTGTTGTTCAGTGCCTCAATATCTTTGGTGTTTCTTTGCTTCGAAGATCTGTCCATTGTTGACAATGGGGTGTTAAAGTCCCCTACGATGAGTGTGTTGCTGTCTATCTCTTTCTTGGAGTCTTTCAAAATTTTCCTTATATATTTGGGTGCTCCTAAGTTGGGTGCATATATATTTATAAGGGTTATATCTTCTTGATGTACTTTTCCCTTACGTATTATGAAACGCCCTTCTTTGTCTCTTTTTATGGCCCTTGCTGTGAAATCTGATTTGTCTGATATAAGTATTGCTACTCCAGCTTTTTTTTCATGTCCATTTGCTTGAAATACTTTTTTCCATCCCTTCACTTTCAGTCTGTGTAGAACTTTTATTCTAAGGTGGGTCTCTTGTGGACAGCATATATGTGGGTCATTCTTTCTAATCCATTCATCTACCCTATGTCTTTTAATTGGAGCATTTAATCCATTTACATTTAAAGTTATTACCGATAAGTACTTATTCATTGTCATTTTCCCCCTTCTTTGTCTCTCTCTGTTTCTTTATCTTCTCAAAGCAGACCCTTTAGCATCTCTTGCAATGCTGGGTTGGTGGAGATGTATTCTTTTAGCCTTTTTTGACTTGGAAACTCCTTATTTCACCCTCCATTTTGAATGAGAGCTTTGCTGAGTAGAGTATTCTAGGTTGTAGTCCTTTGTTTTTCATTGCTTGGAATATTTTTTGCCTATTCCTTCTGGCTTGTAGTGTTTCTTCTGAGAAATCTAATGGTAGCCTTATTGGAGCTCCCTTGTATGTTATTAGTTGTTTCTCTCTTGCTGCTTTTAGGATTCTCTCTTTGTCTTTCAATGTTGCCATTTTAATTATGATGCGTCTTGAAGTGGGCCTGTTGGGGTTCATCTTCATTGGGACCCTCTGTGTTTCCTGGACTTGCGTGACTCTTTCTCTCTTCATGCTAGAGAAGTTTTCTATCATTAGTTTTTCAAAGAGGTTTTCTATCCCTTGCTCTTCTTCTTCTCCTTCTGGAATTCCTATGATATGGATATTATTACGTTTCATGCTGTCCAGCAGCTGTCTTAGAACCTCTTCAGTCTTGTTCAGTCTTTTTTCATTTTGTTGTACTGTCTGGGAGTTTTTGTGTATGTTGTCCTCCAGCTCGCTGATCCGATTTTCTGCTTCCTCTAGCCTGCTTTTTATTCCTTCTACTGTGTTCTTCAATTCAGAGATCATATTCATCATTTCCTCCTGGATCTTATTGATAGCTTCTATGTCCTTTTTCATGCTGGTGGAATTCTCAGTAAGTTCCTTGTAGTTTTTCTGGAGTTCCTTGTAGTTTCCCTGGAGTTCTTTGTAGTTCAGCTGAGCTCATTCAGCTTCTCCATAATCCATGTTTTGAATTCCATATCTGATAGTTTGTTCCCCTCTATTTCATTTAGCACTCTTTCTGGGGATTCTACCTTTCCTTTTGATGGGGTTTTTTTTCTCTGTCTCCCCATTTTTGTGACTCCTGTTGTTTGTTGGTGCTTCTTAGAATGATCTGCACTTCCTGGATCTGCCTCTGGTAGCATCAGATCATGTACCAGTCTGGGCCTAGGCAGCCTGTTGGAGACTTCCAGGGATCTACTGCCTTTGTCTGTATTCTTTAGTTGTTAATCTGCTCAATCTATGAGTAGCTATCAGGCTTAAGGACTGTGAATGTGGCAGCTTAATTCCTGTCGGCAGGGCTTTTATTTTCCCTCAGGCTGACACCACTTGGAGGGGAATGGTCTGCCTGCTATACTGGGGCTGAGTCAGCACTGACTGGTCTTGGGAGGAGGTTAGTGTAGCTTCCACATACTCCTCCACCATCTTGGATCTCTGTCTGTGTTGTCCTTGATGTTATTTCTTTAATCTGTCTGGTTGTATTTCAGCTACTCTTTGGTGGGTCTTTTCCTCTGGTTAGTTGATTGAGAGTCACTCTGCCCACCTTGTCTTGAGATCTTTTGTGGAGGTTCTGCTAGAACCTAATCACACAATCCAGGCAAGAAACCCACACCCTCCAATATCTCCCCCAACTACAATCTCACTATAGGTTGCAAATGAGCCCGTATTAATATACTTGTGGAGATATTGGGACTCTTATTTCATAGGAGAAACAGATAGGAGTTGTTTTAAATGAAGGAAGGGTAATTTTTGAGAGGGAAGTTGATAGAGTAATAATATCAGCAATTGGGATCAAGGCTATGTAAGACAGCAATTAACATTTACACTGTATGTTTGAAAAGGAGGAGAGGGTTACAGTGTATAGTGAGAAAGTGGAAGTGTATAGTATTAGGATTATATAATAGGTATATGCTATATGTTTAGTGTGGAAGGGAGGATAGACACAACAGACATCCAGGCAGACAGACAGCCAAAAATTGAAGCAGAGGCCTGAGGGGGTTAGAAGGTAGGAAACAGATTGAGAAAGAATTTTTCAAGAATAAAAATACAGAGTAGAAAATAGCAAGACAGGAAGGGAGAGAGGAAAGAGAGAGAGAGAAAGTAGAGAAGAGAAGGGTAGGAAAGAGAACAAAAGAAGAAGGGGAGGGAGAAGAGGGGGTACTGGATTAAAATTTAAAAATATATATATATTATTTAAAAAGTAGAAGATTAAAACAGGATATAAAAAAGATAGAGAAAGAGAATATATAGAGAGAGGAATAAGAGATGGGAAGGGGAAGCAAGAATAATTGAATGGAGAGGGAGTGGGGGGCAAAATAAAGAAAAATATTAACAAAATTAAAAGTACTTGGAAAGAAAGAAGGGAAGAAAGAAGAGGATGAGGGAGGGAAAGAACACGGGGGAGGAAAGAAAATCGAGAGGAAGAGAAGACATTAGGGAGGGAAAAATTGAAGCTGAAGAGTTGAGAAAAGATAGTATTAAGGAGAGAAATACAAGAGAAAGGAGAGAGGGAATGGGGAGGAAAGAGAGAAGTGGTAAGAAGGGGAGGGTGAAAGGGGAGGGGAATAGATTAGAATTAAAATTTAAGTATTAAAAGATTAGAATATAAAGTGGAATAGGGAGAAAGAAAGAAAGAGAGAGAGAATATTTATATGTAGAGAAGGAAAATAAGGGAAAGGGAGGATAGAAAAACGAATGAAGACTGCGGGGGACAAAGTAAAGAAAGAAATTTAATAAAATTGAAAGTGCTTAGCGTGGAGGAAGGAAAGAGAGAGAAAGGAAACGGAGGGAGGACGAGGATGGGGGAGGGAAGGGGTTAGAAGAAGGGAATAGAAAGGAAAGGGAGAGAACTTAAAATTAAAAAATTAACAAAGGATGGGATGAAGGGGAGACATGCTAAAGGGAGAGAAGGGAGGGAAGAGGAGGGGAGAAAATGAGAGAGAATAAGAAAGGATGGGAGGGACAGTTAGAGAGAAAGTGAGAAATAAAAGAATGAGAGGATTTTAACTCAATTCAACTTTTAGGCACAGTCTCTGGGTATTTTTGGTTTGTTTTTTGTTTTTCCTTCCTTTCTTCCTGGGTCCGCCCCTATTCAAAATTCCATGGGTTTCAAATCTTTTCTGGTTGGTTGACTGGCTGTGGGAAGGCCCTGCTTGATTCTGGGGTTGCTAGTCTTTTATTCGTGGGCCTACCGCCGCTCTGCTGTGAGCTGCGTTTAGTTGTCCCCTCCTGTGGCACCCTCAGCCCTCGTCAGGCTTGTCTAGCTATTCCTTCCCACCATTGGTCCAGCCTGTGCCTGCCAGCAATCCCCACCCTGCCTCCAGTCGTGTCTCTATTCCTGGGCTACAGCTTCTGCTCTCTTCCCTGTCTATATGCCTGCGCACCCTACCTCTCTCCCTGTCTCAAGACCGTCCCTTTGTTCTGCAGGTCTCTGGCACAGTCAAAGCACCGGGCCCAGTGGCGCTCTCCTGCCCAGGACCTCTCCCCTAGTCTGGAGCTCTGCAGCAGTTTTCCTGCAGGGGCTCTTCTCCTTGCCCCAAAACTGTCTTTTCTGAGCTACAGCTTCCGCTGGCTTCCCTGTCCATAGGCCTGCGCGCTCTATCTCTCTCCCCACCCCAGCACCGTCCCTTTGTTCTGCAGGACTCTAGCGTGGTCGGTCAGTGTGGTGCTCTCCTACCCAGGAGCTCTCCACCAGTCTGGAGTTCTGTAGCGGCCTTTCCCCGTGGGCCCTTCTCCCTGCCCTAAAACCATCTCTACTTCTGAGCCACAGCCTCCACTCACTTCCCTGCTTACACGCCCTGTGCACCCTATCTCTCTCCTAGCCCCAAACCTGCCCTTTGTTCTGTGAAATTCTAGCATGCTCAAAGCGCAGGGGGCTTGCACTGCTCTTCTGCTCAGGAACTTTCCCCCGGTCCGGAGTTCTGCAGTGGCTTTCCCGCACAGCCAGTCTCCTTGTCCCCAAACTGTTCCTTTGTTCTGTAGGGCCCTAGCACAAGTGCTGTGCACGCGCCCAGAGCGCCGAGCTCTCAGTTGGAGGTTGCAGCTGAGGAGGTTGCCCTCCAGACTCAGATCACACAGTTTCTCCCAGTCCTAGTTGTTCACTGTTCTCCCACGCCTCTGGCTTTTTCAGCTGAATCCTCTTTCTAACTCCCTACGAGAATTTACTTATCCTTGTGCCCCTAGCAGGGGGAGCCTCCAAGCTAGTGAGCTCTCTGGCTTGGTACTGCAGATGCACAGGGTCCTGGAATGACTCAGCCTGCAGTGTGTGGTAAACCCCTCCACCCCCCTCCACGCTGCTTCCATGCTCTCCTCCCTGTTCACGCTATCGGAGATCCATGCTCACTCAGTCACTACTCTCCGAATTCGTTCCTGGAGTCTCTCCTTAACAGGAGCGAGCAGAGAACACTGCCCCTACTCCGCCACCATCTTCCCAACCCTACTTCATTGTGTTTTAATTTGCATCTCTGATGGCTATTAATGTTGAGCATCCTTTCATATGTCTATGGGCCATTTGTATGTCCTCCTTGGAGAAGTGTCTATTCAGGTCCTTTGCTCACTTTTTAAATGGATTGTGTGGAGTCGTATAAATTCTTTATACGTTTTGGAGATTAAACCTAAAGGAATTAGTCAAAGAACATGTATGAAGGACCCATGGACATGGACAACAGTGCTGGGATTGACTATGAAAGTGAGAGGCAGGCTCGTGGAGGAAGGCAAAGGGGGAAAAATTGAGAAAACCATAATAGCATAAACAATAAAATATTTTTTTAAATTAAGTATTGATTTACTAGATTATTTGTTTAGTATCTGCTTCCCATCTCCTCACCAGAATGTAAGTTCTAGAGGAAAAATACTTTTACCTATTTTATCAATGTTTCCCCAATGCCTTACAGAGTGCCTAACACAGAATAAGCACTAAATAATTCTGTGTTGAATAAATGAATGAAAAAGAAGGCAACGTACTCATTCACTTCCAGCCTAGTACATAACTGCTACTGAGTGAAGGAAAATGTAAAGTTGGTATCCATACTCTTCCTATTTAAAAAGCATTAACTTTATTATTTTTTAATCTTATTTTTTCTTTTATTTTTATTGTATCTGAGTCCTTTTCCCTTAAAGTTCAATCTCTCCACTCTCCAAAACCTCCACCACAGAGCTGTCAGCCAGCTTGCTATGAGTCTGTCTCTATTTTGCTTGTTAGTTCATTAGATTCTGTATATGAGTGAAATCATATGGTACCAGTCTTTCTCTGACTGGTTTATTTTACTTAGCGTAAATTTTCTCCCAGTCCATCCATGCTGTTACAAAGGGTAAAATTATCTTCTTTTTTATGGCCAAGTACTATTCAATTGTGTAAATGTACCATAGTTGTTTTATCTACTCATTTAGTGATGGACACTTAGACTGCTTTCGAATCTTGGCTATTGTAAATAATGCTACAATGAATATAATGGTGCTTATATTCTTTTGAATAAGTATTTCATATTTCTTTAGATAAATTCCTAGAGTTAGAATCACTGAGTCATTAGACAGCTCCTTTTTAAAAATTTTGAGGCAACTGCATATTGACAAAAATACATTAATTTTAATATGATAATTAACAAGGGATAGATTTTGGTCAGATGGGTAATACAGATAAAGGTTTTGAATTGTTAGTATCCTGGAAGATTTTTGTGATCATTTGTGAGGCTCAGCTCTGAATTCTAGGGCTAGATTGAATTGAATGTATTAACAGATTCACTCACAGATTGTCCATTTTTTTGTGGAAAGATTGGTTTTCTTTCCATACTTGGCTCTATCAGTGGAGGCAAAGCGTGTGAACACTAAAATCAGTAGGCATGGGTTTTTCCCTACTCTTTAGAAAAATGATCTTGTGTGAGTTACTTTGTCTCCCCAAGTCTTACCTTCTTCATCTGTAATCATATAATACTTACTCTTATGTCTTAATCTGCTCCATGTGTTATAACAAAATACCATAGATGGGGTAATCTTAACAAGAAACATATTTTTCAGTCTCCAGACTGAAAAACCCAACATCAGGGTTTTCATAATGATGGTTATATCCAAGGTAAGGGCTCTCTTTTTGGCTTACAGGTAGCTGCTGTCTTCTGGCTGTGCCCTCATATGGTAGGGAAAGAGAAAGAGAAATTATTGGAAGCAAGCTCTCTGGTCTCTTCATATGTGAACACAAACCCCAAATGAGGACCACACCCTCATGACTTCATCTAAACCTAATTACCCCCAAAAGGCTCCATCAAATTGGGGATCAGAGTTTCAACATAGGAATTTTGAGGGAATACAAACATCCCATAACATTTCATGAATGTGTCATGGGCTTCCATGGAACAACACATATGAAGTGCCTAGGACATCATTGGTACATATGAGTACCCGAAAGGTCTTAACATCTATTATTAAAATACATAGAATAATGCTAAATTTTATATAAGATTCATAAATACATAGAGAGCTTATGAAATAAAGTTTGAGTAGAGAGTTTAAATTTTACATGTGGATTTTATATCAATTCAGGGAAAAAATTGCTAATCCCACCACCTGGCTCTCTTCTTAAAAGTCAGTTCATTGCAGGTTTTGAAACACTGTCATTTGATTTATATTTCCAGGACAGGGATGGTCGGGATGTGGTCCATCTCCAGCTTTAAGGTCAAAGCCAGTGTCATGGAATAAAAAACAGTAATGCCAACTCTGGCTGGCATTGCTTTGTCTAACTAATTTTGAGCTCAACAGATAAAAAAGATCTTTTAAAAATGGTGCTTTTAAAACTAATTCATAAATATTTGGTTAACGATCACCAGCAGAGATGATAAACAACAAAATGCCCTGGGGAGCCCTGGTAATTTTTCAGTGGATGTCAAGGGACTGACAGAAGAAAGGCTCCAGACAAAATTATGTGCAAGTACTAAGTGGCAGCCAGTTAGAATCAGCAAGTTGAAGGGACAAAATCCACACAAAGATATATGCCCAAATCAGGAGAAAAAAATTAATGAGTGCAAGAAGCCATGTATCTTCCTCTGATATTGACATATATAACTAGAGAAAAGTCACTTCCCTCCCAAAGCCTGGGGTTCTCAGACGAACTTTGTAAACATTAAAATATAGAAAACATACAACTGATACATAAGGATTCAAAAATGGAAAAATAAGTAATGACCCCAGTTTTGTTTATATATATTTATATTTTTAAAATACAGCAAAATGTTAACAGAGGAGGTCTGGGTGTGATATTAAAAGTGAGTTTATTTCTTACTTTGTTAAAAACATGATTTGTTGGTGAACATATACAATTTTATAATGAGAAAAATTACAAACATTTTGTAAAATCTTACATCATCTTCATATGTTAAGCAAAATGATGTTTATTTGGAGAGAGGGGGGGTCTGCTGCATGGGCAACAGCAGACCCTCCATATCACCCTGCCCAGGCTCTGTAGCTTCAGCTTCACTGGAGAGGACACTCCAGCGTCATCACAAGATGTCTATTCAACACGGGAGGAGACAGATACCGTGTCACTCCCGAGTTGGACTGCACAGCCATTCTCGGCGTGCAGATAGACTCTTTAAGAAGCTACACCATCGTCTCTCGAGACGGACGGCTGCCGACGATTGTTTATTTGGAGGAGTTTAAAAACATGGCTATGTCGTATACCCAGGCACTGTTTTCTTATCACTGTGACCTGTGATGTTCAATGTCATGAAGGCAAAAACTGGTTCATCTGCAATTTGCCGTGTCACTCATTCACGTGACATGGGTTTGGTGTTCCCTGCCTAGGGACTCCTCTGGGATGAAGAATATTTTAAAAGTTGAAAATATCAGTTCTTAAGGACTTCACAATCTAGGAAGGGGAAGAGTGGGCAGTAAGGTACACAAACCATTGCAAAACAGAGATGTGAGGACAGAAGAGTGACAATTTTTATTGTTTTGACAATTTAGAGACACTCTTCTGATTTCCAGATCAAATTTTAAACTATAAAGAAATGTCCAATTGAATTTTAGCTAGTCATCCTACTTTCTTTGTCTAGTCAAATTGGCCAACACCTAAGTAAGTGTATTCTAGTATTTCTATAACAATATGCATTTTTTTATTTTGGTGCTTCATGTGAGTTGCATCTTCAAATGACATTAAAGTCTGTGAGAAATTCCCAGGTATATGACTGCATCCTCTACATTTCCTAGATGTTCTGTATACTCTTGCCCTTGGAACAGAATTTACATTTATACCACTGTACTAAATATTGGGTTGGCCAAAATATGATTTTGTTTTTTTCATAAGATGGCTCTAGTAGTGCTTAGTTTTCTTTAATTTCATTCTAAACAATTTTGTTAGATAATATTGTGACAGATGTCATATCAGTGTGCATTTAAAAAAAGACATCAAAGTTGGTGAATTTTTATGTAACTATTTTAATATTGAAGATGGAAGAAAATACACATTTTGGCAAGATACTGAAAGTCTCTGAACCTCAGTGAGTCATTCCATTATACTTTATGAAAACACTTGTGTCTATAACAGATTAGATTTTATTTTTAAATACTGGACCTAAGATATTGTTTGAGAAGCACCATATGACCTACTCCATCAAGTTTCCTTGAGCAACTTAGTTGTCTTCAGTCTTACCAATGGCTCCAGGAGTGAAAAACCAGTGGCCACAATTATATTACAGCTGAGAGAAAGAATTATGCCCAGACCAACAGTGCCTCTTAATTGCAGAAACACCCACAGAGCCTCAGTTCTTTCAAGAAGGAAGGAAGCTGATCAGTGGGAGAAATCATGGAGGAGACAATGTTTCTGTTCATATTCCCTTCACCTCAGGTCACTAGTATATACTTCTTGATCCATCTCATCTTGAATATCAAACAGTCAGAAAACAGGGTGAAGTCCATAAAATGAAGCAGAGTAGCATATATGCTCACAATGCACCAAGGATATTCTTGTGCCACAAGAATACACATACTTCACTCCTTCAGATTGCCACTATTTTCCCCAGGCCCTGGACAGTAGAAAAGGAAGACTGCATTCAATCTGTGCCCTCTGTACACATGAGCCTGATGCAATCATTTAAATGTGCTTTTAGATACAATATGTAAATGCTCAGACTTCATTTCTCCTTCTCTCTGGCAGATGTTTGTGGCTCATGTGACTTCAGAAAGACAGTGAAGGGAATCATGCATCCTCGGGTTGTCCTCTGATTCCTTTGCTTTTCATGGTGTTGTTTTGTCCCCTTGGTTGATGCTCATCTTGCAGGGATAAAGCTAGCAGTTTATATAAACTCCTAGTCTATGTTTTCTTGTCTTAGTGAGGACCTGAAAATTGAACCCTCACTCGAGGGTTTCAGGAAGTCTATAAAGTGAGAGGAATGGTGTTCCCAATATGATGGCAATAACAAGTATGCAAACATAGGTTAGGAAGCAAAACCATTAGAATTCCAGAAAACGCATTGCTGAAGTGGGCTAGGGCTGCTTTGGTAACTCTCTTCCAAATTCTGCCTTCACTGACATCATCACATGGTAGCTGAAAATAATCATGATGGAAGAATTTACACCACATGCATTGGCAAATTCTATCAATCAGGGTCATTTTTCCCAAAGAGCTAGTTTACCAGCACAGGACTGCTTCAGACCTTGTATTCAGGCATGCCTGACAAGCAATCCAAAAGCAAACTTTTTGAAAGTAAAACAAATAAAGAACCAAGCAAAGTTTTGCAAAATGTTCTTGAAAACAAAACCAAGCAGAATCTTGGTAAAAGGTAATTTAATAGTTTCTCCATTTGTTCCCACTTGAAACACACACATGTCTTGTGTTCCCATGTCTCTTCCTGTCTCCCATTTTCTAACCCCAGAGCACCCTCAACAGATGACTCTGGAAACAGGCATCATTGTTTGGCCCTTTTGTCTGCATTAATATGGAAGTTCCACTGCACTATTCTGAGAATATATTGTCCAAATAAAATGTTTTTGATTTATTCTTTGCTATTAAACACATTCTCTTGCCTCTTAACTTGCACTTTAAAATAAAAATTTGGAAATGCATAAATATATTGTTGATACACATTGAAAATGTCTCATTCCTGAAATTATATAATTAATTAACATTAATTAATTAACATTTATTATTCTTCAAAACATATTTATTACCTATGACTGTTCATGTCTTTTCGTGATTTTTTCTGTGTTTGATTTTTCTTTCATGTATTTTCATTCCTCTTCTATTCTCAGAACTATACTTGCTAACCTCTTTCTCACAATTTTTACCTACCATGAAATGTATTCTGGTCACCCACTCTAGAAATGTTGTGCTTGTTTTTCTTCCTTTTGAGTTTGCATATATATATGCATATATATATGAATAGTAATACATCTTATCATTTTCCTTTACAGGACCATATGAGAAATATGTTGGTTTTCTTATTTTCTGTGGTCATAATAAAAAATTTTAGGAATGATAATTAGAAAAGTTAATATACTTATCCCATGAACTTTATAAATGCATTATTGGTCAGATATATGTTGATTTCCTTGGAATAACAGGCTCATTCTTTACCTGTCAGTGGCACGAATATAAATAGTATTGAGAACACACTTTCCACAAGTTTTGACAAAGTCTAATTTTTTTTAGTACTCTCATTCAGAAGAATCCAGGCCAAAGATTAAATAAAGGGAGAGCAGATGTGTGGTCCTTATGACACTCCTCCCTTGTTCCCATACCCGAAGCAGACATTATTCATTACCATTGCTATCCTTTCCACTAAGCACGGAAAAAACCTATGATTCTTTACATAATTGTAAATTGCTATGAAATAAAAACATCTTCTTACAAGTATCCTTATTTTTAAATATGATTTATAATACTTTTTGATATTCTCATATGGTTGAAGTCTTTCTTAAATTAAATGGTATACTAGGGGCTGAAATGTTTTTCAATATCTACAACTTCCTAGAGACTCTAAAGTTTCCCATATTCTATAGATGTCACTTAACTTTCCCCTTCCTTGCTGGCTTTCCTCTTGTTTTATTTTTAATATTAAAATATATACACATCCATGTTGTCATAAATAGTAGGAGTTCCTTCTTTCTGTTGTATCATATTCCATTGTGTAAATGTACCACAATTTTTTGATCCAGTCATCTACAGATGGGCACTTAGGCTGTTTTCAGCACTTGGCCATTGTAAATAGCATTGCTATGAACACGGGGGTGCATAGGTTCTTCTGAATTGGTGTTTCAGGGTTCTTCAGGTATAATCATAGCAATGGAACTGCTGGTTCAAAAGGCAGTTCCATTTTTAGTTTTTTGAGGAAATTCCATACTGTTTTCCATAGTGGCTGGACCAGTTTGCATTCCCACCAACAGTGCAACAACATGGATGGAACTAGAGAGAATTATGGTTAGTGAAATTAGCCAGGCAACTAATGAACAGCACAAACAAATGAGCAAAAATGAACCAGAGACATGTAAACAAGGAACAGGCTATCAGTGACCAGGGAGGAGGAGGAAGGGAGAGAAGGGGGG
Source organism: Furipterus horrens (assembly GCF_987537825.1). Taxonomy (NCBI): domain Eukaryota; kingdom Metazoa; phylum Chordata; class Mammalia; order Chiroptera; family Furipteridae; genus Furipterus; species Furipterus horrens. Next base: position 64,652,410 of record NW_028327177.1, read on the forward strand.
TCAGAAGGGGAAGGGTCTAGTCAAGGAACAAGTATAAATGAGCCATAGACATGACATGGACAACAGGATGCAGATTGACTGTGGGAGAAGGGGTGGGTGGGGTGTGGGGAGCAATGAGGGGAAAAGTGGGACAACTGTAATAGGAAAATAATAGATAAATCAGAAACAGAAAAGAAAGGGATATATATATATATATACCCTGATTAATACAGATTTAGAATTTGCTTTAGAAATACTTGTGCATTCTAGCTGTTTATAATACCTTAACAAATGTGCCTGAAATATTAATATCAAGATACAAAAAGGAAGTTGCCAAATTATCTAGTATCCTCAGCTCAAGTTCTATAAAAATATCTGGTAATAAGGAATTTTGACAGCTTTGGCTTAATGTATGAAGAAAAGCTTCCTGTTATTTGACTCTGAAGTTTACAGTTTTAAAGAAAATAAGCTCAGAAATGAATTTCACCAAAGTTAATATTCAAACATATAACAGTATATTCAATAATCAGAGTATTTAATCAGCTTCTTCTATCTAATGGCCAACTTCATATCATACAAAAACAAAAATTGCAAATATTTGCTCCCAATCTGCTGTGATAGATCCACCAATGATGTCCATGCCTTAATCCCCAGAATTTGTAACGATGCGTCTTATATGGCAAAGGGACAGTGCAGATGTGATTAAGGATTTTGAAATGAGGAGATTATCTCGATTATCTGATGGAGTCAATGTAATCACTAGAGGTTTTCAAAGTAAAAGAGGGAAGCAAGAGTCAGGGAGAGATTTGAAGGTGCTATGTTTTCTGGCTTTGAAGATGGAGGAAGGGGACCAACCAAGAAATGTTGGCCTATATAAGCTAGAAAAGGCAAAGGAATGGAGATTCTCTCCAAGAACTTCCAGAAGAAACACAGCCCTGCAAACACCTTGATTTTCGCCCAGTAAAGTGCGTTTCAGACTTCTGACTTCCAGAACTGTGAGATAATAAATTTGTTGTTCCAAGTCGTTTAAGTATTGTACCACTTAGTTTGTGGCAATTTGTTACAACAATAGGAAAGTAATACATTTTTTACTTGTTATTAGAGTTGTCCCAAATTTTCCCTTTACCTTCCACTGCCCCACCCACTTCCCCCATTCCAACAGTCAATCCCCTCTCTTGTTCATGTCCATGGATCATTCATTTATACATGTTCTTTGTCTAGTTCCTTCCCATTCTTTCTACCATTATCCCCATCACCCTCCCCACTTGTCACTGGCAATCTGTTCCATGTTTCCGAGCTTCTGGTTCATTAGTTTATTTTTGTTCATTAGGTTTGTCTTATAGGTAAGATCATATGGTAGTTGTCTATCACCAACTGGCTTATTTCACTTAGCATAATATTCCCCAAATCCTTCTTTCTTTCTGATGCATAGTACTCCATTGTGTAAATCTACCACAGTTTTTTGATCCACTCATTTACTAATGGGCACTTAGGCTGTTTCTAGGACTTGGTTATTATAAACAATGCAGCTATGAATAAAGTGATGCATAAGTTTCTTTGAAATGGTGATTAATATTTGTAGGGTATATTCCCAAGAATGAAATCACTGGGTCAAAAGGTAGTTCCATTTTTAGTTTTTATAGGAAATTCCATACTGTTTTCTACAGTGGCTGCACCAGTGTGCATTCCCATCAACAGTGCGCAAAAGTTCTCTTTTCAGCACTTTTTAAAAAAAAATTTTATTTATTAATAGTGATGGCCATTTGAACTGGTGTGAGGTGATATTTCATTGTAGTTTTTTTAGTATATTTTATTGATTATGTTGTTAGAGTAGTCCCACTTTTTTCCCTTTGCTCCCCTCTGCACAGTACTCCCCTTCCCTCCAGCAATCCCACCCTACTTAGTTCATGTCCATTGGTCATGCATATGAGTTATTTAGTTTCACCCTTTCCTATATTATTTTTAACTTCCCCCTGTCTATTTCATACCAACCCATTATGCTTCTTAATCCTTGCACCATTTCCTCATTTCTTCCCCTTCACCTCCCAGCTGATAACCCTTCAGATGATCCCCATACCTATGATTCTATTCCTATTCTGGTTTAAGTTAGATTTTGTTTTTATTTTTTAAATTCAGTTGTTGATAGTTATAAGTTTGTTGTCATTTTAGTGTTCATAGTTTTGATCTTCTTTTTCTTAAATAAGGTCCTTTAATATTTCATATAATAATGGCTTGGTTGTGATGAACTCTTTTAGCTTTACCTTGTCTGAGAAGTACTTTATCTGCCTTTGTATTCTAACTGATAATTTTGCTGGATAGAGTAATCTTAGATGTAGGTCCTTGCTTTTCATCATATTGAATACTCCTTGCCAGTCCCTTCTTGCCTGCAAAGTTTCTGTTGAGAAATCAGCTGATAGTTGTATAGGCACCCCTTTGTAGGGAACTCTCTGCTTTTCTCTTGCTGCTTTTAAGATTCTCTCTTTATCTTGAACTTTTGACATTTTAATTATAATGTGTCTTGGTGTAGTCCTCTTTGAGTCTAACTTGTTTGGGACTCTCTGTGCTTCCTAAACTTGTATCTATTTCCTTCACCAAATTTGGGAAGTTTTCCTTTCTTATTTTTTCACATAAGGTTTCAATTTCTTGCTTTTCCTCTTCTGGCACCCCTATGATTCAGATGTTGGCATGTTTAAAGTTGTCCCAGAGGTTTCTAATTCTCTCCTCATTTTTTTAAATTCTTGTTCCCTCATTTTGTACTGGTTGACTTCTTTTCTTCGTTCCAAATCATTGATTTGAATCCCTGTTTCCTTCCCTTTGCCATTGGTTTTGTGTGAATTTTCCTTTGTTTCATTTAGCATAGCCTTCACTTCTTCCCTTATGAATTTGCCATACTCAAGCATATCTGTCAAGCCTGCAAGCATCTTTATTACCAGTGTGAACTCTGCATCTGTTAGGTTGGCTATCTCCTAGTCGCTTGATCTGTTCCCTCTTTTGGGCCACACTTCTCTGTCTCCTCATCTTCACAGGCTCCTGTGTTTGTTTGCCTATGTGTCTTAGGTAGAGCTGTTGCTCCTGTTATGTTGTAAGGGGCAGAGCCTTAGGTATTCTTCAGTAAAGAGTGGCCTGTTACACCACATTTTGGTGCTGTATGTGGAGGAGGGGTCTGAGAGGGAACGATGCTGTTTTCCCAGCACTGGCCCCTTTTCCAGGCACTCCTCCCACTTCCATATAGGACCTCTCTAGCTGTTGCCCTGGCTATTGTTCCCAAAGTGAGTGGGTCTGCAGATGTTCTAGGACTGTGAGGTCCCTTTAAACAAGCAGACTCTGCTGATAGACTGGCAGTTTTTTTGTCCATCCCAACCCACTGGTTTGCACAGTTAGAAGCAATGAGGCTTTATTTTCCCTGTTGCTGGGACCATGAGCTACAGTTTGGTCTGAGGCTGGGAACACTTCCCATGTGACCCTTCATACTTTTAAAATATACCGAGAGACATAGGGGCTTTTTTTCAAGTTTGGGGCAAATATAAATAAAAAGCTTATTAAAATCTTGATTCAATTCTTTTTCATAAATGTGTTTCACTTTCTTGGGCAAACACATAGCAGTGGAATTGCTACATCAAAGGTAGGAGTATTACAACTCTCTCTTAAGAAAATTCAATCTAGTCATTAATAGAACTTCCATTTGGCAGTATAAAGTATGTGAATTTAGGAACACAGCTGAATTGTGCATGATAATCGGAGGGAGACTGAGTTCTTCCTTCTCTCCTTTTTCTTGTGGATGCCCAGCCTCATATAAAATTATCAATAAACAAATACTGACTGTTGGTTTGAAGAAATTATCAGGTATATTAACCTACTAAAGACAGTAAAATTTCTTAGTCTGTCTTAAATATGCCACAGTTACAAATGTAGATTTTGTTTTAAAGATTTTAAGGGACATGATTAAATCTATGTCTAATAATAGTAATATCTGTGGATTATGGAAAGTAGTCTAGATACTGGGAAATAATTTAAAAGTTTATTGCAGAGGTCTAAGTGAAGAATAATAAAGACAACATCTTTGGGAATTGTTATGAGGGAACTGAGTTGAGAAATATTCAAACACTGCTTATACATGTACATATGCATGCATACATGTGTGTTGTAGCAGAAAATCCATTTCTAATGGTATCTTTTTCATTTCTCATTTGCTGTATTTAATGCACATGTACAACAGATTCTGGATTACTGATCCAGTATAACCAAAATACTCAGCGCAATGAGTAAGCTGAGGTATTCCCTACCTACAAGCCTCATGCCTTACAGTTGGTGTGTATCTGATAGGACCCATAATGATCTCATGGTATCATGGCTTATATTCTACTTTGTTTCCATTCAGAGTGTTTCTAAAACTCTTGGCCTTTCCAACATAATAGCTTTCATAGTTTTGATTTTCTTTTCTTAGTCCCTTTGACATTTCTTATAACAATGGCTTGGTGATGATGAACTCCTTTAACTTCACCTTGTCTGGGAAGCACTTCATCTGCCCTTCCATTCCAAATGATAGCTTTGCTGAATAGAGTAGTCTTGGTTGTAGGTTGCTTTTTGTCACATTGAATATTGCTTGCCAGTCCCTTCCTGCCTGCAAAGTGTCCTCTGAGAAATCAGCTGATAGTCCTATAGGCACCTCCCTGTAGGCAACTCTCCACTTCTCTCTTGCTGGTCTCAGGACCCTGTCTTTATCTTTCACCTTTGGAATCTTAATCATGATGTGTCTTGGTGTGGTCCCCTATGGGTACAGTTCACCTTGGACCCTTGGTGCTTCCCGGACCTGTATGTCCATCTCCTTCACAAAATTTGGGAAGTTTTTCTCTTTTTTTTCAATTCTTGCTTTCTCATTCTGCACTGGTTGACTGTTTTATTCTTCCTTATGTTCCAAATCATTGATTTGAACCCTGGTTACCTTCCTTCACCATTGGTTTTGTGTGGATTTTCCTTCATTTCACTTAGCATAGCCTTCACTTCTCTTATGCGTTTGCCATACTCAAGCATATCTGTCAAGTCTATGCGCATCTTTATCACCATGTTTTGAATTCTGCATCTGTTAGGTTGTCTGTCTCCTCATCTGTGAGGTTGGCTATCTCCTCGTTGCTTAGTTCTCCCACTGGAACCTTGATCCATTCCGCCTTTTCGGCCATACTTCTCTGTCTCTTCATTCTGACAGGCTCCTGTGTTTGTTTGCCTCTGCATCCCAGGTAGAGCAGTCGCTCCTGTTACATTTAAGGGGCGGAGCCTTAGGTATTCATCAGTACAGAGCGAACTGTTTCACCAAGTTGTGGCGCTGTATGTGGGGGAGGGGTCCGAGAGGAAACAACACTGCCTGCCCAGCACTCGCCCCTTTTCCAGGCACCTCTCCCACTTTTGCACTGGACAGGTGCCCCTCTTGCAGCTGCCCTGGCCATCGTTCCCAGAGTCGGTGTGTCTGCAGACGTTCTAAGACCATGGGGACTCTTTAAACAAGTGGACTCGGCTAAGACTGGAAGTTTCTGCCATCACCCCAACCCTCACTGGTCTGTACAGTAAGAAGCAATGAGGCTTGATTTTCCCCGGTGCTGGGCCCATGGGCTTCGAGGTCCAGTTAGGAGCTGGGAATGCTCCCCAGGTGTCCCTCCTGACTCTTTAAAACCTGTGACTGCACTTTCTGCTGGCCTGCCGCTGCTGCCACCACCATATTGCGTCCTCCCCAGCTACACACCTCCTACCTGTCTGGATGAGTATTTCTTCTTTATATCTTTGTTTGCTGGACTTCCCTGCAATTTGATTTTCTGGAACTTCTGGTTGCTTCTAGTTTTGATGTAGTTGTATCCCTTCTTAGTTGTGGAGGAAGACACAGTGTGTCTGTCTACACCCCATCTTGGCCAGAAGTTTATGATTAACTAAGTATTAAGATTACTTATTAAAGGCCACACTGCTTGATGGCTTCTGTAAATGGGGCTTGTACAATGTTCATGTGTTACTAGCTTATTTGTATTATTGGCCTCTGGGATATCTGGAACAAGAGCTGAGAAAGTGGCTGTATTTGGAAGATGCCATGTATTAAGGGTCTCTAGGAGAATGGGGTCTAACTCTGACCTCGTAAGGTGTTCATTGATTTGCAAACCTTCTCTGTAGCACCTGTGAATACTAACTGCAATACATCTGAGTCAACAGGAAAAGCTGGCTTTTCAGGCATTAGAGGGCTCAGCTCAGCCATAAAATGCCAGCTCAACAAGTTCTGATGTACTTCACACATGGGAGAGCAATACATGGGGCTCCCTCTGCAATATTACAAAAAGGTTCCATATGCAATATAAAAGTTGACACAGAATTCTTCATCTTCTAATATCTTTCACCTAATTAAAACCCCAGACTTGAAAAAAAAATTGCAGGTAGAATTGTTATGATGGGTCAGGCGGTGCTCTACTGGGGGAAGGCTGCAAACCAATCATAAAAAGGTATTCATCTAAGTGGAAATGGGATACCAGTCTTTACTAGGAAAAGAAATAAAATTTGGAAAGATCAAAGATGGCGGAGGAGTAAGTAGAAGCTACACTAACCTCCTCCCAGGACCAGTCTGGATTTACAACTTAATTTTGGAGAAATCATCTGGAATAACCAACGGAACACTAGCTGGAAAGAAGTCTTATAACCACAGAGAGACAGAAAAGGCCGCTACATCACAACTTGACCGGTAGGGAGTGCGGAGACGCGGAAGGGCTGGCTGGGCTCACACGGGTGGCAGCTGAAGGGACTGAGAAATGGCTCAGAAGCCAGGGATTCCCCCTGAGAAGGGCAGGGTCTAAACCCCCAGCTGGGCTTCCCAGCCTACAGCAACAGAGTGGAAAGTAAAATAGTATCAGCTGTGAAAATCGAAAAGCCACAGGGTTTCTTGCTAGCCAGAGAGAAATAGCAGGAGAAAAAGAGCTCTTAAGTGGATCACATACGAAAATATTTTGGCCACCACTTACCCTGGGCTCAAGCAGAGGGAAGGCAGAGAGGACTGGAGACACTTGGGGAGAGTTTGGCACGGTGGCTTTGAGGGGAGAACTGAAGGAGCAGCCGACTGGGTCCCAGTGCTGACTCATCCCCAGTACTGCGGGTAGACCATTCCCCTCCAAGTGGCGTCAGCCTGAGGGGAAGCAAAAGCCCTGCCTATAGGAATTAAGCTACCACACCCACAGTCCTTAAGCCTGACAGCTAATCACAGATTGAGTAGATTAACAATCAAAGAAGATAGACAACAGCAGTAGATCCCTGGAAGTCTCCAACAGGCTGCCTAGGGCCAGACTGGTACATGATCTGATCTGATGCCACCAGAGGCAGATCCAGGAAGTGCAGATCATTCTAAGAAGCACCAACAAACAATAGGAGTCAAAAAAATGGGGAGACAGAGAAACAACCTCCCATCAAAAGGAAAGGTAGAATCCCCAGAAAGAGTGCTAAATGAAATAGAGGGGAGCGAACTATCAGATATGGAATTCAAAACATGGATTATGGAGAAGCTGAATGAGCTCAGCGGAAACTACAAAGAACTCCAGAAAAACTACAAGGAACTCACAGAAAATTACGTGAGCATGAAAAAGGACATAGAAGCTATCAATAAGAGCCAGGAGGAAATGAAGAATACGATCTCTGAATTGAAGAACACAGTAGAAGGAATTAAAAGCAGGCTAGAGGAAGCACAAGATCGGATCAGCGAGCTGGAGGATAACCTACACAAAAACTCCCAGACAATGCAACAAAATGAAAAAAGATTGAACAAGACTGAAGAGGATCTAAGACAGCTGCTGGACAGCATGAAACGTAATAATATCCGTATCATAGGAATTCCAGAAGGAGAAGAAGAAGAGCAAGGGATAGAAAACCTCTTTGAAAAACTAATGACAGAAAACTTCCCTCACATGACGAGAGAAAGAGTCACGCAAGTCCAGGAAGCACAGAGGGTCCCAATGAAGATGGACCCCAACAGGCCACCTCAAGACACATCATAATTAAAATGGCAACATTCAAAGACAAAGAGAGGATCCTAAAAGCAGCAAGAGAAAAACAACTAATAACATACAAGGGTAATCCAATAAGGCTATCATCAGATTTCTCAGCAGAAACACTACAAGCCAGATGGGAATGGCAAAAAATATTCCAAGTAATGAAAAACAAAGGCCTACAACCTAGAATACTATACCCAGCAAAGCTATCATTCAAAATGGAGGCTGATATAAGGAGCTTCCAAGACAAAAGAAGGCTAAAAGAATACATCTCCACCAAACGAGCAATGCAAGAGATGCTAAAGGGTCCGCTCTAAGAAGATAAAGAAACAGAGAGAGACAGAAAAGAACACGAGTACAAAGGGGAAAAATGACAATGAATAAGTACTTATCGGTAATAACCTTAAATGTAAATGGGTTAAACGCTCCAATTAAAAGACATAGGGTAGCTGAATGGATTAGAAAGAATGACCCACCTTAGAACAAAAGATCTACACAGGCTGAAAGTAAAGGGATTGAAAAAAGTATTTCAAGCAAATGGGCATGAAAACAAAGCTGGGGTAGCAATACTTATATCAGACAAAACAGATTTCACAGCAAAGTCCATAAAAAGAGACAAAGAAGGGCATTTCATAATACTTAATGGAAAAATCCATCAGGATGATATGACCCTTATAAATATATATGCACCCAACTTAGGAGCACCCAAATATATAAGGAAACTTTTGAAAGACTCCAAGAAAGATATAGACAACAACACACTCATAGTAGGGGACTTTAACACCCCATTGTCAACAATGGACAGATCTTCGAAGCAAAGAAACACCAAAGATATTGAGGCACTGAACAACACTCTAGATCAAATGGACTTAGTCGATATATATAGAAGTTTTCACCCCAAAGAAGCAAAATATACATACTTCTCAAGTGCACATGGAACATTTTCAAAGATAGACCACATGGTAGGACACAAAACAAGCCTTAACAAATTCAAGAAAATTGAAATTATATCAAGGATCTTCTCAGATCACAATGGCTTAAAATTGGAAATCAACATCAAGGAAAAAACTCAAGAACATTCAAACTCATGGAGAATGTATAACATGCTATTAAATAATGAATGGGTTAACAATGACATCAGGAAGAAATCAAAAAGTTTCTGGAAACTAATGATAATGAACACACAACAACCCAAAACCTATGGGATACAGCAAAAGCAGTCCTAAGAGGAAAGTTCATAGCAATACAGGACTACCTAAAAAAGCTAGAGGAATATCTAATAAAAAATTTAACCCTACAGCTACAAGATCTAGAGGAAGAACAACAAGCAAAGCCCAGATCAAGTAGAAGGAAGGAAATCATCAAGATCAGAGCAGAATTAAATGACATAGAGTCTAAACTAACAATTCAAAAGATCAAAAAAAGTTGGAGCTGGTTCTTTGAAAAAATAAACAAAATTGACAAGCCTTTAACCAGGCTCATCAAGAAAAAAAGAGAGAAGACCTAAATAAACAAAATCAGAAACGAAAGAGGAGAAATCACAACTGATACCACAGAAATACAAAGGATTATAAGAAATTATTACGAACAAGTGTATGGCAAGAAATTTGGCAACCTAGAGGAAATGGACAAATTCCTGGAAACCTATAGTCTTCCCAAACTGAATCAAGAAGAAGCAGAAAGTCTGAATAGACCAATAACAGCTAGTGAAATTGAAGCAGTAATCAAAAAACTCCCAGCACACAAAAGCCCAGGACCGGATGGCTTCACAAGTGAATTCTACAAAACATTTAGGAAAGAACTAACTCCTATCCTTCTCAGACTATTCCAAAAGATACAAGAAGAGGGAAGACTGCCAAACTCATTCTATGAAGCCAGTATAACCCTAATTCCAAAACCAGGTCAAGACACAACAAAGAAAGAAAACTACAGGCCAATATCGCTGATGAACATAGATGCTAAAATCCTCAACAAAATATTGGCAAACCGGATCCAGCAACACATTAGAAAGATCATACACCACGATCAAGTAGGACTCATCCCAGGGATGCAAGGATGGTTTAACATTCGCAAATCAATAAATGTAATACACCACATAAACAAAATGAAAGACAAAAACCACATGATAATATCAATAGATGCAGAAAAAGCATTTGATAAAGTACAACACCCATTTATGATAAAAACTCTCAGCAAAATGGGAATGAGGGAGCATACCTCAACATAATAAAGGCCATATATGAGAAACCTGAAGCCAACATCATACTCAATGGGCAAAAACTGAGAGCATTCCCCCTTAGATCAGGAACAAGACAAGGATGTCCGCTCTCCCCACTCCTATTCAACATAGTCCTGGAAGTTCTAGCCACCGCAATCAGACAAGAAAGAGAAATAAAAGGCATCCAAATTGGAAAAGAGGAAGTAAAACTGTCATTATTTGCAGATGACATGATAGTGTACATACAAAACCCTATAGACTCCACAAAAAAACTACTCGACCTAATAAGTGAATTCGGCAAAATAGCAGGATACAAAGTCAATATTAAGAAATCAAAGGCATTTTAATACACCAACAATAAAAACTCAGAGATAGAAACTGAAAGAAAAATTCAATTTACCATAGCAACAAGAAAAATAAAATACCTAGGAATAAACTTAACCAAGGAGGTAAAATACCTGTACTCAGAAAACTACATAACACTTAAGAAAGAAATTAAAGAAGATACAAATAAATGGAAGCATATACCATGCTCATGGATGGGAAGAATCAACATCATTAAAATGTCCATACTACCCAAAGCAATTTATAGATTCAATGCAATCCCTATTAAAATACCAGCAACATATTTCACAGACCTAGAACAAATACTTCAAAAATTTATATGGAACCAAAAAAGAGCCCGAATAGCCACAGCAATTTTGAGGAAGAACACAGTAGGAGGAATCACAATACCTGATATCAAACTATACTACAAGGCCACGGTAATCAAAACAGTCTGGTACTGGCATAACAACAGACATATAGATCAATGTAACAGAATAGAGAGCCCAGAAATAAACCCAGGTTCATATGGTCAACTAATATTTGAAAAAGGGGGAAAGAACATCAAATGGAGTGAAAAGAGCCTCTTCAACAAATGGTGTTGGGAGAACTGGACAGGGACATGCAAAAAAATGAAACTAGACCACCAACTTACACCATACACCAGAATAAACTCAAAATGGATCAAAGACTTAAATGTAAGCTGTGATACCATAAAAGTCCTAGAGGAAAAAATAGGCAGGAAAATTTCAGATATCCCACATAGCAACATTTTCACTGATATATCTCCTAAGGCAAGGGAAATAAAGGAAAGAATAAACAAATGGGACTACATCAAACTAAAAAGTTTCTGCTCAGCTAAAGAAAACATCAGCAAGATGAAAAGGAAACCAACCATATGGGAAAATATATTCGCCAATGACATCTCAGACAAGGGATTGATCTCCAAAATATATAAAGAACTCATGCGACTCAACACTAAGAAGACAGACAACCCAATTAAAAAATGGGCAAAGGACCTGAACAAACACTTCTCCAAAGAAGACATACAGAGGGCCCATAGACATATGAAAATATGCTCAACATCACTAGCCATCAGAGAGATGCAAATAAAAACCACAATGAGATACCACCTCACACCAGTCAGAATGGCCATCATCAACAAATCAACAAACAACTTGTGCTGGAGAGGATGCGGAGAAATGGGAACCCTGGTGCATTGCTGCTGGGAATGCAGACTGGTGCAGCCACTATGGAAAACAGTTTGGAATTTCCTCAAAAAACTAAAAATGGAACTGCCTTTTGAACCAGCAATTCCATTACTGGGATTATATCCGAAAAATCCTGAAACACCAATTCAAAAGAACCTATGCACTCCAATGTTCATAGCAGCACTATTTACAATAGCCAAGTTCTGGAAACAACCTAAATGCCCATCTGTAGATGAGTGGATCAAAAAACTGTGGTACATTTACACAATGGAGTTCTATGTAGCAGAAAGAAAGAAGGAGCTTCTATCATTTGCAACAACATGGATGGAACTAGAGAGAATTATGCTTAGCGAAACAATCCAGGCAACGAAAGAAAAATATGTTATGCTGTCACCTATTACAGGAAACTAATGAACAACACAAACAAATGAGTAAAATTGAACCAGAGGTATGTAAACAAGGAGTAGACTAACAGTAACAAGGGGGGAGGTGGGAGGGAGAAAAGGGGGTAAGAAGGGGAAGTGTCAAATCAAAGAACATGTATAAATGACCCACAGACATGGGCAACTGAGTGGGGACTGAATGTGGGGGAAGGGAGGGGCAGAATACAGGGAAGCAAGAGGGGGAAAAAAAGTGAGACAACTGTAATGGAAAAACCAACAAAAAAATTTTTTTAGTGTGGGAAAATGAAAATATGAAGAATGGAAATGACAGTTCAGTGAATATTAGGACAAAGATTTTCCTTCACGTTGTATATTTTTCTCCCTATTTGATCTCTCCAGAGTTTGGCATTCTAAACAAGTAAGTAATGACTTAAGTTTCTTTGCATAGAACTAATAAGACCAGTTGTTAATAGAGGTTCCTTTTTCTGACCAAGCCTTTGACTGGAATGTCAAGCCTAAAGGAGACATTCTTGGGCTCAGGTTGTTACCAAAAAGCCCTAAGGAACTGGAAATGACTTTCAAAGGTAATAAAAGCCCGCGAAATAAAAGGCCTGATGCCATGGTTGGTTGTGCGGTCCACAGCAATCTCTCCAGGGAAGGAACGAAGGTTGTTTTCCTGAAAGATGGCTAGAAGGGACCTTAAGGCACAATGGAAAACCAGAAAGACTTGGAAAGGACAGGTGTGTACAGGCAAGGATGAATGCAAGGTATGTGGCCCAGCTTCTGTGCCCTGAAGAGCAGACTGAGGGCCACCCTAAATGTTCCTTGGGTAAGTTCCAGCAAAACAGAACTAAAGATCATAAGTGATCATTTGCTACTCTTGTTATGTTTATGCAAATGAACAGGATAAATTAAAAATGGACTTAATGTAGTCCCTTTAAAGACAAGGAGAGTAATCTTAGGGAGAAAAATCATTATTCAAGGAAAATCACAATGATCAGTGGCAGACTGTAAAGTAGGGCAGCTAACCGTCTTAAAAGTTTCTTCGCATTTAAAAAATGGTTTCACTTGAAAATTAAACCATATCTGTGATATCACCAAAGAGATTCAAGTTGCAGGCAAGTAGAATGTCAAGTGCCTTGCAACTGGATGTCTTCCCAATAAGACAGTCTTACAGATTTAGAGACTTGTTTTGTGGGTTATGTTACATAAATTAACATGTGTTTTCTGTTTTCAAAAGGCATAAGCCTATGACCGCATTACCTGAGTGATTGTACGCATAAGCCTCACTTAATCCTCTCTGCAGCGCTGCCTCCTGAGACTCAACAGTTTGGCTGAACTAAATGGCTGGGTTGGTGAAGAATGGGGTGGTCTGTGGGCTTCATTTTAAAACTGATTTCTCTTTTCTATCCTAATGGCTTGGACAGAAAGGGCCCAGAGGTCTGAGAGGGGGGAAACATAAACTATTTCCCTCAGCCCAAACTAAATATAATGGGCAAAAGGGTTTTGAACAGGCGAGATGTGCCTAGCACACCTTTCTCCAAAGAAGCCCTTTTTTTTTTTTCTCCTAATGTGGAACATTGAAAAATTAATCCCTGCCTTTTGTCACCTAGTAGTTATGGATTGAATGATGCTTTTTAACCCTTTTGGCCAAATCTGTTGCCCCCAGAACACAACAAGGATGCCAGCCTGCTAAACCAAGCACGCCATTGTCCGGAGACAGCCAACTGACCTGGAGTCTGCACAATCCTTCCCCATGTGGGAAGGCCACCCTCCCCTCCACACCCCCACTATTATTAGGGATTTCTGGACCCAAGGGTAGGTAGGATGACGACCATGTCCAGCTTGAAGCAGCTAGAGGAGCTTGAGACCTTCGCCCATTGTCCTTTACAAGATTACAAAGGGTCTTAATATCTGAGAGGGAGGGATAGTTATTTTTTACGAACCATGGGTATGGACTTGGGGGGGATGCTTGGGGAGGGAGATACTGGGTGGAGGGGAGTAAAGGGGAAAAAATTGGAACTACTGTAACAACATAATCAATAAAATATACTTTAAAAAAAAAGAAATAAAATTCTATACTGGCTTATGTTTTTCTTGCAACTAGATCAGCTTACTTGAATTTGAGTATCAAGGAACTTAAGGTTCATCTTCAGAACTAAACCTCTTTTGTGCTAAATAGAGTATGTTTAACAAGACCCAACACCCACACAATGCCTCAATAAGGACTAAATAAGGTCAATTTCTGTGAAACAATCTACATGAAAATGCTGAAAGCCTGCTCCCAATGATGGTAATCTTTCAGCTAATTCCTAATAAAGCTAGAATGTGTTATATTTCTCATTAAATTGTCTTCATAAGAAGTAATGAATGGTGGCTTGCTTAGAAGATATTTTATCTTTCATACATCTAAACACAAGAAAAATATTTATCTTTATAACAAGATTTATTATAAAGTTATATATAAACACAATTTGTTTTTATTATATAAAATAATATTCTTGAAGGATAAAAATAATCAGAAGCAGAAAAATTTATGGTAGGGTCTCTTCCCATTAAAAATTCTTCTGATAGTGCTTCTCTATGAGTCTCTATGGACAATTACTCAACCCTTCTGCAATGTACCCAAAATCTTCCCACTAAAGACCTGCCAAAATGCTATTAAAATCCAGAGGGGTAAATTCTGACAGCTAATTTTTAAGGATAAAACATACTCATTCTATAGAAAATAAAAAAGTTTTGTAAAAATCCAAAAGTTTTGGTTTCGTTTTTTAGGATTAAATTGTATATCAATTTTCTATTCTATTTTTATAGAAATGTACAGATGCAACAGAGAGTTTGGTGGAATCTCCATTCCTGGTATCATTAAAGAGGATTGTTTACCTCTTATAAGACTTTGGAGTATACTAATTTCTTTCTCTCTTATTAATTGCAGAAAAGTGTGTTATTATTTTATGATCACTATCTGTCCCATTTACATAAATTGTGGAGACAGAGGCAGGAATTAGTATGTGTTCATATTTACATGTTATATACAAGTCACCTCAATTTTTCAAAAAATCTTTAATATTAAGTCCAAATACAGAAGCGCTTATTTTGTGTGTGGCAAGAAAACACAATGAAACATTTTTAAGAACTCTTTTGCAAAATCTGTCTTTTGCAATTTGGGGAAAACAAAGCAATATTAGACTTTAAAAGTTATTGTCTCCACCATAAGGAAGAAATTAAGAGGGATGTTTAAGGGACCTTATAATCCATAACAGTAATTATTTTACCTAGTAAACAATATTCAATACTGTGAAGGAGGTAAGATGCTTCCCCCAGATTTTATTCTGATCTTTTTTCTACTATGCTGCCTGATTTCCACAAGCCCCCACATACTGAATCAGTTGGAATCATACTGAAGCCTTGTGCACTTTATATAAAATGGACAATGCCACCAGACTTCAAGGCAGTGGATCAAACGTCTGAGTCACAAAGACCTCTAGAGTCGGAAGGGTTATATGTGTCCTCAAGGAAAAATGTCTCCTAAGCTGATAATGAGCATCCTCTGGTAATAATACCAATTTGATATTCCATACATGTAAAGTCAGTTTTTTATTAAAAGGCAAAAAATTAATGGACTCACCATAGTGGGTGTCATGGGAGCTGTCATGTTTATTACAGGATGGTTGGCAACATCCCTGACCTCTATTTATTTGATGCTAGTAGAATCCTCCAAGTTGTGACAACTCATAATGTTTCCAGATATAGCTCTCTGTTGAGAACCAATTTTATAGAGCACAAGCAGAAATGTATATGGACTTACAAGCCCTGTGCTTGGAGTAGGCATATATCTTCCACTTCATTTTATTAACCAAAACCAATTACATAAAGAATGAGTCAAAGGGAGGGGAGGCCACCTATTTGTTCGTGGCAAAGTTACATGGGAGAGAATATGAACACATGGAGGTTAGAAGACCTGGGCTATTAAAAAAAATAAATCTACTTCAACAGTTATAAGTTCAAGAACTTCACTCTGGTCTAGACCCTGTACCAAGGCTACAATAATATTTTTCATTATTTGTGATCTTATTAGAACAACTTCCCAGGACTTAGATCCTGTATATGACTACTTTCATTTTAGTCTGATTATTTTCAGTGCCTCTTACAAAATAAGTACCACATAAATAAAATAACAGCAACTTTATGCTTTTTATATTAGGTTTTCCCAGTATAACTCACAAAACAATCCAATCTAAAAATTCTTTATAGTATAATTTTAAGTTCTATAAGTGATAATAGTTATTTCTCACCTAAAAATGTATACTCACACATAACCATGTACATATATAGTGAGCAACATAGAATAACTGCTTGATGTTAAAATTATATAAATGTAACACCTGTGTTCTCTGAATAAGAATTATATGTAATGTGCGGTATACATTAAATAACACAATTTAAGAAT
The DNA here is from genome assembly GCF_987537825.1 of Furipterus horrens. Classification (NCBI taxonomy): domain Eukaryota; kingdom Metazoa; phylum Chordata; class Mammalia; order Chiroptera; family Furipteridae; genus Furipterus; species Furipterus horrens. The sequence goes on from NW_028327177.1 coordinate 64,668,978, forward strand.
GAATTCTTTTCCATTAAGAAAAATCACGTTGCATATATTTGTAAATACTTTTAAAAAGAGAAACAACTATCTTTTGGAGGGCGGGGAGAAGCACATGAAAACTAACTCTTTTACATTTAGGTAAAATCATTTAATCTGCCTGAGATTAAGTTTATTCAACCACCAAATATATTAGGCTGAATTGTATGAAATTGCCAATATTCAACTGTTTTTCTGCCTTTAAACATAGCAATTTCATGTGGTTCAATACAACAGAGAATATAAGCTCCCTGGTGATTTTTAGGAGACAAAAAGAGTCAATAATAGTTGTTTGTGAGTCAAACTAAGACATATAAAATGGTAAGTATTTGGAGAAATACATAAATCCATGATACTAAATCAGAACAATCTCTAAAGCAAAGGCACAACATCATTATCCAGGAAGCATCTGCTCCTTTTTAATAACTTGAATCAAGTTCTAAATTATAATAATGAGATCACGTAAAAATTATACTGTTGCTGAAAATAGTTGAAGGTGGTAAGAAGATGGAAAAAGAACAAAGGAAAATAAAAAAAGTTATTTAAAAGTAGAACAAAGAATAACACAAACGATTAAAAATGAGGTCAGGGAAGCCTATATTGACTGAAGTTTGATGCCAGAAGTCCCCATATTAATGTAGAAAAATAAATGTTTAGGAAGAGATGGCTAAAAAGACTTCCTTTTTGCCAAAATACCAAGAACTATATTGATGAGGAGGACATCACCTTCCTTGAAAAATTCTGTAGTGGCTGTCTTGAACTTGGAAAGAGGAAAAAGGCAATATTAACCTCCAGTTTTAGTATCTTAATAAATTAAGGTCTCAGGGGATCTAAGATGGCAGTAGGGTAAGTGTAAGCTACACAAACCTCCTCCCTGGACCAGTTAGAATTACAAATAAATTGAAGAGAAATCATCCTGAATAACCATTGAACACTAGATGGAGAGAAACCTTATAACCAAAGACAGACAGAAGAAACCACTTCATCACAACGAGACTGGTAGACAGTATGGAGGAGTCACCAGAGGACTGGCTGGGCTCTCATGGGTAGAGGCTGAAGTTCCACACAGATATATCAACACCAGGGGTGTTCGCCCTGAGAAATATTGAGTCAAAACTCCAAGCTGAGCTCCCCAGCCTGCAGCACCAAAGTTAGGAAAGGAACCCAGATATCATTCAACTCTAAAAAGCAGTGGGTTCTGGCTGCCAGGGAAAGATGGCTGGAGATGCAGAGAGCCTCTTAAATGGCCAACACACATATCCATTTACAGTCACTTACCCTGGACTCTGGAAGAGAGAGGGCAGCGAGGACTAGAGACACATAAGGAGAGTCTGGGGATGGTGGCTCTGCGGAGAGAACTGAAGGAATAGCCACCAGGATCCCTGTGTTGAGTCAATTCCCATAATGCAGAGGTCATCTTTCTTAGACAGAAAATTCCCCTCCATGTGGAATCAGCCTGAGGGGAAGCAATAGTCCCATCCATAGGCATCACTCTGACCCCACACTGTATAGCTTAAGCTGAGCTTCTGAGTACAGCTGGAGGTTGATATCTCACTGATTAAGTTTAACAACTAAGGTGAGTCTCTAGGAGTTTTGAGACTTTAGCTGACCGTTCTCTGTGCCTGGTGATTGAAACAGCTGTCCTTGACGCACAGCCTTGTTCTTTCTGCACATACTCAGGCCTAACAGAGGGAGAAAATAACTGTGGATCACTGATAGCTCCAGGTATGTTGCCCAGGACCAGTCCCCTGATACATAGAAACAAACACAAAGAGGAAGTCAAATTGGGAAGACAAAGAAAGAGGCCCCAAGTGAAAGAACAAGATACCCCCAGGAGAACTAAATGAAAGGGAGAGTAGCAATTTATCAAATACAGTGTTTAGAGTAATGATTATAAGGATATTCAGCAGCATGAAAAGAGACATAGAAACCATAAAAAAGGACAAGTCAGAAACTTTTAAAAATGTAATATCTAAAATACATAACACACTGGAAGGGATAAATAATAGATTAGATGAAGCAGAGGATCTAATCAGTGATTTGGAAGACAAAGTAGAAAAAGGTGAATAGCAGAGCAGCAAAAAAAGAAAAACAATTAAAAAGAATTAGGAGAGCTTAAGAAACCTTTGGACAACACGAAGCATAACATTCTCATCATGGGAATGCTAGAAAGGATCAAGAATTTATTTGAAAAAAAATTAATGACCAAAGTTCCCTAATATTGTGAAAAAAAAAGACACACAAGTCTGGGAAGCTCAGAGAGTCCTGAACAAGATGGACCCCAAGAGGTTTACACAAAGAAACGTCATAATTAAAATGTCAAAGCTTAAAGGCAAGGTTTGAATCCTAAAAGCTGCAAGAGAAGAGCAAGTAGTTACTCCAAATGAGCTCCAATTAGACTGTCACCTGATTTCTTAAAGAAAATTGTCAGTCCAGAAGGAAGGGGCATGAAATATTCAAGATGAAGAAAAGTGATGACCTACAATCAAGGTTACTTTGCCCAGCAAGGCTACCATTTAAAATTGAAGGGAAAATAAGAAGCTTCCCAGACAATGAAAAGCTAAAGAAGTTTATTAGTACCAAATCAATACTGCAACAAGTGTTAAAGGGCTGGCAAGTGTTAAAGGGTATTTCTTAGATGTCCAGCTAGTAGGGTAATTAGCTGAACTTGGGTCCTGGGAACAAGATCCCTGCGGTTGCATGCTTCAACCAAGCAGAACAAGTAACTGGACTAACTATTATTCCTTTGAGCAGTGACTTGGGGAATAGCAGTGACCTATTCCTTTGGGCAATGACCTGGGAATAGTGGGAAGTTTTTGTCTATACCAGCGGTATTTCTGTCCAACTTTCTGCACCTGCAGGAACAGGAATGCACCTGAAATGCTTTATAAGCCCCCCAGTCCCTAGGGTCGGTGCTGTCTACCTAAGTCTGGCTTGTGGACAGGTGGGCAGTTGCTGGCCCGCTAATAAAGGCTCTTTAAATTCTAATTTGGTTTTCTCTGACCGCTTGGTTCTTGCACTTGCTCCACAACAGCAAGAAGAAGGAGGAGGAGGAAGAGGAGGAGGAGGAGGAGAAAGAAAAAAAAGAAGAAGGAGGAGGATGAGGAGATGGGAGGAGGAGAGGGGGGGAGGAGGGGCAGGAAGAGGGGGAGGGTGAGAAGGAGGAGGGGGAGTGAGAGGAGAAGGAGGGGAAGGAAGAGGAGGGGAAGCGGGAGGGGGAGGAGGAGGAGGGGAAGGGAAAGTGGAGGGGAAGGAGGAGGGGGAGGAGGAGAAGGAGGACAGAGGAAAATAGTTTAAAAATAAAACGGCAATAAATATGAATATATTGATAATAACTTTAAATATAAATGATTTAAATGCTCCAACCAAAAGATATAAGGTAGCTGATTGGATTAGAACACAAGACCCATATATATGTTGTCTCCAAGAAATCCACCAAATATTGGAAGATAAACACAGACTAAAAGAAAAGGTATGGAAAAAATATATCTCATGCAAATAGAAAGGAAAAAAATCTGGGGTAGCAATATTAATTTCCTACAAAACAGACTTTAAAACCAAGACTACAGTAAGAAACATAGAAGACGCTATATAAAGATAAAGGGAACAATTCAATGAGAGGATATAATCTTAGTAAACATTTATGTATCCAACACAAGAGAACCTCAATATGTAAAGCAGATTTTGATGCACATGAAGGGAGAGATAGACAGAAATACAGCCTTAGCAGGAAACATTAACACCCCATTGTCTTCATTGGATAGATCCTCCAGACAAAAATCAACAAGAAGACAGCAGCTTAAAGCAATACCCTAAGTTAATGGATTATATTGATATCTTCAGAGCATTTCATCCCAAAGCAGCAGAATATACAGACTTTCCAAGTACACATGGAATGTTTTCTAGGATAACCATAAGTTAGGATATAAAACAAACCTCGATAAATTAAAGAACACTGAAATATTTTCAAGCATCTTCTCTGAACACAGTGCTATGAAAATAGAAATCAATCACAAGAAGGAAACTGAAAAAATACAGAAAGACATGGAAGCTAGATAACATGTTATTAAAATGAATGCGTTAACAATGAGATCAAGAAAAAAATCAAAAGATACCTTGAAAATATGAAAATGAGAGCATAGCAATCCAAAATCTGTGGGACACAGGGAAAGCAATCCTAAAAAGGAAATTCATAGCATTACAGGCCTAAGAAAACAAGAAAATGATCAAATAAACAATCTAACTTCACATTTAAATGAACTTGAGAAAGAACAACAAAGCCCAAAGTAGATAGAAGTAAAGATACAATAGTCAGTGCAGAAATAAATGAAATAGTCTAAAAAAATGATAGAAAAGGTTAATGAATTCAAGAGCTGGTTCTTTGAAAAGATAAACAAGATTGACAAACCTTTAACCAGACCATGAAAAAAAAAAGAAAAGAGGACTCAAATAAATATAATCAGAAAAGAAAGAAGAGAAATAACCAAAGAAATACAAAGGATTGTAAGAAAATATTATGGACAACTATATGCCAACACACTGGGCAACCTGGATGAAGTGTATAAATTCCAAGAAACATTGAGTCTTAAAAACTAAATCAGGAAGAATCATAGAATCTGAATAGATAAATTACACCGCATGAAATTAAAACAACAAATAAAAAAACTCCAACAAACAATAGCCCTGAACCAGATGGCTTCACAGGTGAATTTTACCAAACATTTTGAGGAAAAATAAAATTAATTTTCCTTTTAGGATTGCTCAAACTATTTCACAAAATTCAAGAAGAGGAAAGACTCCAAAACTCATTTTATGAGGCCAAAAGTATCCTTATTCTAAAACCAGATAAAGACACTACAAAAAAAAATTACAAGCCAATATTCCTAATGAACATAAATGATAAATCCTCAAAAAATATTAGCAAACCAAATAAAGCAATGTGTCAAGAAGATCATACACCATGATCAAGTGAGATCACTCCAGGAATGTAAGGTTGGTACGACATTCATGAATCAATAAATGTGATGCACCACATAAACAAAATGAAGGTTAAAAACCACATGATCATATCAATAGATGCAGAAAAAGCATTTGATAAAACCCAGACCCATTTATGATAAAAACTCTCAGTAAAGTGGGAAAAGAAGGAACATACCTAAACATAATAAAGGCTATATATGACCAACCCACTGTCAGCATCATACTCAATGGGAAAAGACTACAAGTGTTCCCTTTAAGATTGGGAACAAGACAGGGATGTCTGCTTTCACCTATCTTATTCAACATAGTACTGGAAGTCCTAGCCATAACAATCAGGGAAATAAAAGGAATAAAAGACATCCAAATTGGAAAGGAAGAAGTAAAACTGTCATTATTTGCAGATGACATAATACTGTACATAGAGAACCCCAATATTCTACCAAGAAACCACTAGAACTGATAAATGAATTCAGCAAAGTATCAGGATACAAAGTTAATATTCAGAAATCAGTTGCATTTATATATGCCAATAATAAACTAACAGAAAGGGAAATTAAGAAAACAATCCCATTTACAATTGCTTCAGAATGAATAAAATACCTAGAAATAAACCTAAACAAAGATGTAAAAGACCAGTACATGGAAAATTATAAGACACTGAAGAAAGAAATTGAAGAAGATACAAATAAATGGAAACACATTCCATGTTTGTTGATAGGAAGAATAACATCATTAAAATCTCCAAATCACCCAAAGCAATCTATAGGTTCAACACAATTCCTATGAAGATTCAATGACATATTTCACATAACTAAAACAAATATTTCAAAAATTTATATGGAATCACAAAAGGCCCAATGTAGCAACAGCAATCGTGAGAGAGAAGAAGAAAGGTGGAGGAACAATGCTACCTAATATCAAACTATACTCTAAGGCCATAGTAATCAAATATCAAATATCTGGCATAAACGCAGACCTATAAACAAATGGAATAGAATAGAGAGCCCAGAAATAAACCCACACCTTTATAGTCAATCAATATCCAACAGAGAAAGAAAGCACATACAATGGGCTAAAGATAGTTTATTAAATAAATGCTGTTGGGAAAAATGGACAGATGCATGCAGAAAGTTTAAACTAGACAACTTTTTCACATCCCACACAACAATAAATTCAAAATACATTAAAGACTTAAATATTAGACCAAAAACTATAAAAATCTTATAAGAAAACATAGGCAGTAAAATCTTGGACATTCCTCATAGCAATATTTTATCTGATATATCTATCCTGGCAAGGGGAAAAAAAGAAAGAATAAACAAATGGGACTACATCAAATTAAAAAGGTTTTTCACATAAAAGGAAACCATCAACAAAATAAAAAGACAACCCATGGAATGTGAGAACATATTTGCCAATACATCTAATAAGGGGATAAAATCTAAAATTTATAAAGAACTCTCAAAACTCAACACCAAAAAAAAAAAAAAAAACAATCCCATAAAAATGGACAAAGGACCTGAGCAGACACGCCTCCAAAGAGGACATACAGATGGCCAATAGACATATGAAAATATGCTCAATGTCACTTATCATCAGAAAAACACAAATTAAAACCACAATGAGATATATCACCTCACACCTGTCAGAATGGCTATCACCAATAAATAAACAATTAAAAAGTGTAGGCAAGGATGAAAGGAAAGAGAGATCTTTTTCACTGTTGTTTGGAATGCACACTGACACCACCATTGTGGAAAGCAGTATGGAGATACCTCAGAAAAATTAAAAATAAATCTGCCTTTGACCCAGCTATCCCACTTCTGAAAATATAGTCAAAGAAACCCAAAACACTAAGTTGAAAGAATACAGGCATCCCTATGTTCATTGAAGCATTACTTACTACTGCCAAGATATGGAAGCAGATCAAGGTGTCTATCAGTGGATGAGTGGATAAGACAACTATGGAACATTTACACAATAAAATATTACTTGGCAGTAAAAAAGGAAAATTTAACCTTTGCAACATCGTGGATGGTCCTGAAAAACATTATGCTAAGTGAAATAAGTCAGTCAGAGAATGTCAAATACCATATAATTTTAATTATATGTGGAATCTAATAATACACTGAAATAACAAACAAAAAAACAGACAAACATAAATACAGTGCAGGATGACATCTATGGGGGGGCGGTTGGGGCTGAAGGGATCAAGCAAAAAAGAAAAAGAACTCATGGGCATGGAAAACAATATAATGTTTACAGGGGGGAGGGGTCTATAGGGGGGTTAAATGGTATGGAAAAATACAGTAAATTAATTTTTAAATGAAATCAGGATCTGTTCTTTTGAAATATTCCTGTGAGGGATGAATGAATCTTTTTTTTCTTCCTATTTTTTTTTCTTTTTGGATTCCCTAATGTTATCAAACACTACCCTGGAAATGAAACACAACTAAAATGTTTTCTTTTGAAGCTAGATTAAGAAATGACTCATGTTTTGAGGCAAGTTTTTTTTTAAAGAATTTTAAAAGAATGAGGTGAGAAAGAGATAATATGAGCATAAGTTTTCTTTAAATTATTTCTTAATTATAAGAAAAGATGGCTCAATTGTGAATCAGTTGGCCATGGTGTGTTGTATTGTTATAGTCATTTTTTAAAAAGTAAAAAATAAATAACATCTCTGAAAAGCAGTTAAAAAAAACATTGTAATACTTAGATTAATGGTCCCAAAACTCAATTAATTATCAGAATTACTTAGGATGCTTTTTTAACATAAAAAATAAAGCACAGAGACCCCGTCCCAGTTGACAAAATTAGAATCTCTGGGCATGAAGTTCCAGAATTTGATTTTTTTCAGGATATCTACATTTCAATCACCTAAACATTTCAAAAAAAGCTGTTAAATCTTATGTCCTGTTATTTTTCATTTATTTTAATCGATTTTACTTCCACACACCAGAGGCCAATTCTTTTTCCAGATTCTTTTGCCTGTTCTTGCTGCAGTGGTCAACAAGTAAAACTTTATGTGCTCTGAGGTTCTGTCTGACTTTAGGTTAATAAGTATTAATCTTCGTAGGCTGCTGAAACAAAATACAAAAGAGTGGGTGGCTCACACAACAGAATTTATCTTCTCACAGCTTTGAAGACTGAGAGTCTGGCATCAGGGGGCAGCATGGTTGGTTTCTGGTCAGGATTGTCTTCCTGGCTTCTTAGACAGCCAGCTGCTGACTATGTCCACACATGGCCTTTTATCTATGTAAAGAGAGAAACAAAGAGAAGGAGAGCATTCTTTGTTCTCTCTTCTAATACAAACACCAATCTTATGAGAGTAAAGTCTCTCCATTATGATCTCATTTAAACTTAATTACTTCCTGAGAGGCCCCAACTTCAAACAGAGCCACACTGGAGGTTTAGGACTTCAATATATGAATTTGGGGGGTCACAAACATTCAAACCATAATAATAACAAATTACTTCCCTCAGAAAAATTAATCTAGTTGGTTTAAAGATGTGTTAGAATATCATCTATGATGGAAAAAATACATTAAACCCAAATGAACTGTGTTTACAAGGTTTTTTTACAAGTAACTTAGACATACAATTTGTTGATTTTTTCTTTTTGAGAACGAGAAGCTACAGTAAAAACGTCTGCAGGATTTAAGCCATTTATTATATCTTCCTGATTAGTTCCAGATCACACTGAATAAAAAGAATTGAATACTGGTTGGATCAAAGAAAATAATTTCAACATTAGTCACAGCAATTTATAAGATTTTATTTGAATAAAATAATCAGATATGAGATCAAAATCACAGGTAAATCATGTTCATCAAACAGCAATGTCCAAAGATTCAAATGGCAGAGAAGTAAGTGGAAGCTACACTAAACTCCTCACAGGACCAATCGAATTACAACTTAATTGTGGAGAAATTATCTGGAATAACCAATTGAACACTAACTGGAGAGAAGACTTATAACCACAGAGAGACAGAAAAGGCCGCTTCATCACAACATGACTGGTAGGAAGTGCAGAAACACAAAAGGGCTGGCTAGGCTCCCATGGGTGGCAGCTGAAGGCATTGAGAAACAGCTCAGCAGCCACAGGTTCCTCTTGAGAATGGCAGGGTCTAAACTCCCAGCTGGGCTTCCCAGCCTACAGCAACAGAGCAGAAAGTAAAATAGCATCCAGCTGTGAAAAGTAAAAAGCCACAGGGTTTTTTGCTGGCATGAAAGAAACAGCTGGAGACAAAGAGCTCTTAAACGGATCATGAACAAAAATATTTTGGCACCCATTTACCCGGGGCTTAAGCAGAAGGAGGGCAGAGAGGACTAGAGATGCTTGGGGAGAATTTGGAGCAGTGGTTTTGATGAGATAACTGAGGGAGCAATCAAATAAGTCCAGGTGCTGACTCATTCCTCATAATGCAGGTAGATCATTCGTCTCCAACTGGCGTCAGCCTGAGGAGAAGTAAAAGCCCCACCTGCAGGAATTAATCTGCCCCACCTTCAGTGCTTAAGCTTGATGGCTGATCACAGATTAAATAGATTAACAAATAAAGTAGACAGGCAAAGGCAATAGACCTCTAGTAGTCTCCAAAAGGCTGCATAGCCCAGACTGGTACACAATCTGGCACCACCAGGGGAAGATCCAGGAAGTGCATATCAGTCTAAGAAGCAGCAACAAATAAGAAGAGTCACAAAAATTGGGAGACAGAGAAACAACCGCTCATCAACAGGAAAAGGAGGAATCCCTAGAGAGATTGGTAAATGAAATAGAAGAAAGCAAACTATAACACATGAAATTGAAAACATGGATTATGGAGAAGCTCAATGAGCTCAGCGAGCTGAAAGAAAACTACAAAGAACTCCAGGGAAACTATAAGGAACTTACTGAGAATTACACCAGCATGAAAAAGGATATAGAAACTATCAATTAGAGCCAGCAGGAAATGAAGAATACATTTTCTAAATTGAAAACACAGTAGAAGGAATTAAAAGCAGGCTAGAGAAAGCAGAAAATCATATCAGCGAGCTGGACAATGTAGAAAAGAATTCCCAGACAGTGCAACAAAATGCAAAAAAGACTGAAAAAGAATGAAGAGGTTTTAAGACAGCTGTAGGACAACAGGAGATGTAATAATATATTTATATCATAGAAATACCAGAAGGAGAAGAAGAAAAGCAAGGGATAGAAAACCTGTTTGAAAAAGTAATGACAAAAAAACTTCCATAACTTGATAACAGAAAAAATCATTCAAGTCCAGGAAACATTGAAGGTCCCAATAAAGATGAACCCTAACAGGCCAACCCCAAGAGACATCATAATTAAAATGGCAATATTCAAAATCAAAGAGATAATCATAAAAGTAGCAAGAAAGAGACATCTAATAACATACAAGGGAGCTCTGATAAGGCTATCATTAGATTTCTCAACAGAAACAATACAAGTCAGAAGGGAATGGCAAGAAATATTTCAAGCAATGGAAACCAAAGGCCTACAACCAAGACTACTCTACCCAGCAAGGAATTTTTCATAATGGAAGGTAAAATAAGGAGATTCCCAGACAAACAAAAGCTAAAAGAATACATCTCCACTAAACCAGCATTGCAAAATATGCTAAAGTTCTGCTGTAAGAAAATAAGAAACAGAGAGAGACGGAGCAGAACAAAAGTACAAAGGGGGAAAATGACAATGAATAAGTAGCTATCAATAATAACCTTAAATGTAAATGTATATAATGCTCCAACAAAAGACATAGGGTAGCTGAATGGATTAGAAAGCATGACCCACATATATGCTGTCTACAAGAGACCCACCTTAGAACAAAAGATCTACACAGACTGAAAGTGAAGGGATAGAAAAATATTTCAAAAAATGGACATAAATAAAAAGCTGGGGTAACAATACTTATATCAGACAAAACAGATTTCACAGCAACAGCCATAAAAAGACAAAGAAAGACATTTCATAATACTTAGGGGGAAAATCCATCAATAAGATATAACCCTTGTAAACATATATGCACCCAACATAGAACCAACCAAATATGTAAAAAAAAAAAAAAAAATTGAAAGACTTCAGGAAGGATACACACAGCAACAATTTCATTGTAGGGGGACTTTAACACCCCACTTCCAACAATGGATAGATCTTCAAAAAAACAAAAAAAACAAAACACCAAGTATATTGAGGCATTGAACAACACTCTAAAGAAAATGGACTTAGTTGATATATATAGAACTTTTCACCCCAAGGAAGCAAAATATATATTCTTTTCAAGTGCACATGGAACAGTTTCAAAGATAGACCACATGGTAAAACAAAAAATACAACTCAACAAATTCAAGAAAACTGAAATTATATCTACCATCTTCTCAGATCACAATGCCTTGAAACTGGAAATCAACCTCAAGGAAAAACTCAAAAACATTCAAACTCATGGAGAATGAATAACATGCTGTTAAATAATAAATAGGTTAACAATGACATCAAAGAAGAAATCAAGAAGTTTCTGGAAACTAATGATAAAACACACAACAACCCAAAACTTATGGGATATAGCAAAAGCAGTTCTGAGAAGAAAGTTCATAGCAATTCAGGCCTACCTAAAAAGAATAGAAGAATCTCTAAAAAAAAACCTAACCCTACAGCTACAAGAACTAAAGGAACAAAAACAAACAAAACCCAGAGTGAGTAGAAGTAAGAAATTCATCAAGATTAGAGCAGAATTAAATGACATAGAGACTAAACAAACAATTCAAAATATACATAAAACCAGGAGTTGGTTCTTTGAAAAGATAAACAAAATTGATAAGCCTTTAACCAGACTCATCAAGAAAAAGAGAGGTCCCAAATAAATAAAATCAGAAATGAAAGAAGAGAAATCACAACCGATATCACAGAAATACAAAGGATTGTAAGAAATTGTTATGAACAACTGTATTACAGGAAATTTGAGAACCTAGATGAAAAAGACAAATTTCTGGAAACATATAATTTTCTGAAATGAATTCAGAAGAAGCAGAAAGTCTGAACAGACAAATAACCTACTGAAATTGAAGCAGTAATCACAAACCCCTGATGCACAAAAGCTCTGGACCAGATGGCTTCACAGCTCAATTTTACAAAACATTTAGAAAAGACCTAACACCTATACTTCTCAAACTATTCCAAAAAAATCGAAGAATAGGGAAAGCTCCCAAACTCTTTCTATGAAGCCAGTATTACCCTAATTCCAAAACCAGGTCAAGACACAACAAAGAAAGAAAACTACAAGCCAATATCGCTGATGAACATAGATGCTAAAATCCTCAACAAAATATTGGCAAACCAGATCCAGCAACTCATTAGAAAGATCATACACCACAATCAAATGGGATTCATCCCAGAGATGCAAGGATGGTTTAATATTTGCATATCAATAAACGTAATACACATTAACAAAATAAAAGACAATATCACATGATCATATCAATAGATGCTGAAAAAGCAATTGATAAGGAACAGCACCCATTTATGATAAAAAAAAACTCATCAAACTGAGAATTGAGGGAGCATACCTTACCATAATAAAGGCCATATACAAGAAACCTGAAGCCAACATCAAACTCAATGGGCAAAACTGAAACCACTCCCCCTGAGATCAGGAACAGGATAAGGATGTCTACTCTCCCTACTCCTATTCAATATAGTCTTGGAAGTTCTAGCCACAGCAATCAGACAAGAAAAAGAAATAAAAGGCATCCAAATTGGAAAAGAGAAAGTAAAACTGTAATTATTTGCAGATGACATGATAGTGTACAATGAAAACCCTATACACTCCACAGGAGAACTACTCGATCTAATAAGTAAAATTTGCCAAATAGCAGGGTACAAAGTCAATATTCAGAAATCAAAGGCATTTTTATACACTAACAATAAATTAGCAGAGATAGAAACTAGAAAGAAAATTACATTTACTATAGCAACAAGAATAATAATGTACCTAGAAATAAACTTAACCAAGGAGGTAAAAATCCTGTACTCAGAAAACTACATAACAGTGAAGAAATAAATTAAGAAAGATATAAATAAAGGGAAGCATATACCATGTTCATGGATGGGAAGAATCAACTTTATCAAAATGTCCATATTGTCCAAAGCAATTTAGAGATACAACGCAATACCTATTGAAATACCAGTGACATATTTCACAGACTTAGAACAAATACTTCTAAAATTTATATTGATCCAAACAAGACTCCGAATATCCACAGCAATCTTGAGGAAGAACACGGTAGGAGGAAGCACAATCTTGATGTCAAACTATACTACAAAGCCATTGTAATCAAAATAACCTGGTAATGACATGAACGACATATATATCAATGGAACAGAATAGAAAGCCCAGAAATAAACCCAGCACTATATGGACAACTAATATTTGACAAAGGGGGAAGGAACATAAAATGGGGTGAAAAGAGCTTCTGCAACAAATGGTGCTCAGAGAACTGGACAGGAACGTGGAAAAAAAATGAAACTAGACCACCAACTTACACCATACACCAGAATAAACTCAAGATGGATCAAAGACTTAAATGTGACATGGGACACCATAAAAGTCCTAGAGGAAAACATAGGCAGGAAAATTTCAGATATCCCACATAACAATATTTTCACTGATCCATCTCCTAAGGCAAGGGAAATAAAGAAAATAATTAACAAACGGGACTACATCAAACTAAAGAGTTTCTGCTCAGCAAAAGAAAACATCAGCAAGATCAAAAGGGAACCAACTATATGGGAAAACATATTTTCCAAAAATACCTCAGACAAGATATTGATCTCCAAACTATATAAAGAACTTTTACAACTCAACACCAAGAACACAGACAACCCAATAAAAAATGGGGAAAGGACCTGAAGAAACACTTCTCCAAGGAGGATATACAGAGGGTCCATAGGCATATGAAAGAATGCTCAACATCATTAGCCATCAGAGAGATGCAAGGAAAAACCACAATGAGATACCATCTCACACCAGTCGAAATGGCCATCATCAACAAATCAACAAACAACAAGTGCTAACAAGGATGTAGAGAAAAGGGAACACTAGTGCACTGCTATTGGAAATGCAGACTGGTGCAACAACTATGGAAATCAGTATGGGGTTCCCTCAAAAAGATAAAAATGGAACTGCCTTTTGAACCAACAATTCCTATCTAGGATTATATCCGAAGAATCCTGAAACACCAATTCAAAAGAACTTGTGCACCACTATGTTCATAGCAGCACTATCTACAATAGTGAAGTGCTGGGTAGAACCTAAGTAGCCATCTGTACATAAGTGGATCAAAAAACTGTGGTACATTTACACAATGCAGTACTATGTAGCCAAAGGAAAGAAGAAACTTCTACCATTTGCAACAAGATAGATGGAACTAGAGAGAAGTATGCTTAGCGAAAAAAGCCAGGTAGAGAAAGGAAAATACCATATGATATCATCTAATACAGGAGACTAATGAACAACACAAACAAATGAGCAAAATTGAACCAGAGGCACATAAACAAGGAACAGACTAACAGTTACCAGGGGGAAAGGGGAAGGAAGAGAAGCGGGTTAGAAGGGGAAAGGTCTAGTCAAAGAATATGTATAAATGACCCATGGACATGGACAACAGGGTGGGGACTGACTGTATGAGAAAGGGTATGCAGAGTGTAGGGAAGGAATTGGGAAAAAATGGGACAACTATAGTAGAAAAACAAACAAAAATTTTTAGTGGGGGGAGAAAACGAAAGCAAAATAAATTAATAAATGAACCAGCAAAAATCCCTCTCCTTTCAAAAAACAAACAAACAAACAAAAAACCTCACATGTAGGAAAGTGAGCAAAAGAAAATTTAAATTTTGGAAATGCAATTTTAGTGAATATAAGAAGGACAAAGATTTTCCTTCGCACTGTATATTTTTCTCCCTATCTGAGCCTTCCAGAATATGGCATTCTGAAGAAGTAATTAATGACATAACATTCTTTGCATAAAATTAATAAGATCAGTTGTTAATAAGGTTTTGTTGACCATAATTTTGACTGGAATGTCATACCTAAAGGAGACATACTTGGGCTCTGGTTGTTACCACAAAGCCCTGAGGAACTGGGTTTGACTTTCAAAGGTAATAAAAGCCCATGAGAAAAAAGGCCTGGTACCTTGGTTGGCTGTGCAGTCCATGGCAATCTCTCTAGGGAAGGAACGAAGGTTCCTTTCCTGAAAGATGGCTAGAGGGACCTTAAGACACAATGGAAAACCTGAAGGACTTCGAAAGACAGGTGTTTTCAGGCAAGGCTGAATGGCAGGTATATGGCTCAGCTTCTGTGCCCTGAAGGGCAGAATGAAAGTCACCCTAAAGGTTCCTTGTGTAAGTTGCAGCAAAGCAGAGTTAAAGATCATATCTGATCATTTGCTGCTCTTGTGTTTATGCAAACAAACAGGGTAAGTTAAAACTGGACTTAATGCAGTCCCTTTAAAGACAAGGAGGGTGATCTTAAGGAGAAAAAATGTGATTCAAGGAAAATCACAATACTCAGTGGTAGACTATAAACTAGCACAGCTAACTGTCTTTAAAGTTTATCCTCATTTAAAGTTTGTTTTGATTTGAAAATTAAACTATGTCTGTGGTATTTTCAAAGATGTTTAATTTACAGGCAAGAAGAATGTCAAATGCCTTGGAACTGAATGTCTTTCTAATACGACAGTCTCGCTGACTTAGAGACTGGTTTGTGGGCTATGTTGCATAAACCAACATGTGTGTTCTGTTTTATTAGGGCATAAGCCTATGATCTAATTACCTGAGTGATTGTATGTATAGGCTTCTCTTAATCCTGTCTGCATCACTGCCTCCTGAGACTCAACGGTTTTACTGAACTAAGTGGCTGCATTGGGGAAGTATGGGGTGTTCTGTGGGCTCACTTTAAAACTGGGTTCTCTTTTCTATCCTAATGGCTTGGACAGAAATGGCCCAGAGGTATGAGAGGGGGGAAACCTAAAACAGTCCCCTCAGTCCAAACTAAGTATAGTGGGCAAAAGGGCTTTGGACAGATGTGATGTGCCTTGCACACCTTCCTTCAAAGAAGCTTTTTTTTCCTATATGGAACACTGAAAATTTAATCCCTGCCTTTTGTCATCTTGTGGTTATGGATAGAATGATGCCTTTTAACCCTGTTGCCAAATCTGTTGCCCCCAGAATACAACAAGGATACCAGCCTGTTAAAGCAAGCACACTGTTTTCTGGGGACAGCCAACTGACCTGAAGTCTGAAAGATCCTTCTCCATGTGGAAAGGTCACCCTCCCCTCCACACCCCAACTCTTATTAGGGATTTCTGGACCAAAGAGTAGGTAGGACAATGACCATGCTCAGCTTGAAGCAGCTAGAGGAGCACGAGACCTTCGACCATCGTTTTTTATAAGATTATAAAGGGTCTTAAGTCTGAAAGGGGGGATTGTTATTTTTTATTGTTATAAAAAATTAATTAATTTTTAAAAAAGAATATTAAAGGAAAGGGTGAAGCCAGAGAACTTGTATTCATGACCCACGGACATGAACTAAGATGGGTGGGATTGCTGGGGGAAGGGGGGTACTGGGAAGAGTGGAGCAAAGGGGAAAAAATTGGAACTATTGTAACAATATTATCAATAAAATATTTTTAAAAAACATATTGGAATTTTATTTATTTATTTATTTATTTATTTTTACTGGAAAATAATTTTTATTGAGAACCCACCAGCTATACAATCTGTTCCTAACATTAAGCTCCTTCTTCCTTTGCAATTCGGTCTTTCTTAAGTGGTCCCATGAATGCTTTCTTCTCCTCCATTGTCTGGAAGCGGCCATGGCCAAACTTGGAGGTGGTGTCGATAAACTTCAGGTCAATCTTCTCCAGGGCCCGCCATTTGGTCTGCACCAGCAAGGACTTGCGGAGGGTGAGCACTCGCTTCTTGGTTCCCACCACGCAGCCTTTCAGCATGACGAAGTCATTGGTCACTTCACCGTAGTGGACAAAACCACCCAGAGGATTGATGCTCTTGTCAGACAGGTCGTAGTCAGTGGAGGCGTTGTTCTTGATCAGCTTGCTGTCCTTGATGAGGTAGCCCTGGCTGATGTTGTAGATCTTCTTGTTGATCTCAGTGCGGTGATGGTAGCCTTTCTGCCCAGCCCGGGCCACAGAGAAGGCCACCCGGGCAGGGTGCCAGGCCCCGATACAGGCAACCTTGCGCAGCCCTCGGTGGGTCTTGCAGGGCAGCTTCTTGGTGTGCCAGCGGCTGGTGACCCCTTTGTACCCTTTGCCCTTGGTCACCCCAATGACATCAATCATCTCGTCCTGCGCAAACACCTGGTTCACAGGGACCTGCTGCTCTAGCCTCTCACGGGCCCAGTCCAGTTTTTCGGCCACCGTGCCTCCATTCACCTGGATCTCCATGAGGTGGGCCTTCTTCTGGCGCAGAGGAAGCAGGCGCATCTGGGTGTGGGCGATGACGTGGATGACCTGGCAGTACTTCTTCATGCTGCTGAAGTCCTTCTCAAGCTGCTTCTTGCCGTCGTCATCCTGCCACTTCTTGCAGTATTTGGTGAAGGCCTTCTTCTTAGATTTATGCCAGTTCTTATAGAAGCGCCTCTTGCATTCGTCACTGATATGCTCGGCAAAGACAGTTTTGAAGGTACGAAGGCCTCGAGGGGTTTCCACGTAGCCCACAATGCCCACAACCACCATGGGCGGAGTCTCCACAATGGTCACAGCCTCCACAACTTCCTTCTTGTTCACCTTGGATCCCGGCCTATCAACCTCCCGCACGATGTGGGTCATGCCAGCCTTTTAGCCCAGGAAGGCTGTGAGGTGCACAGGCTTAGAGGAGTCATCCTTGGGGAAGCTCTTCACCTTCCCACGGTGACGGCTGCTGCGCTTCCGAGGCAAGAAGCCCAGGGACCCATGCCTGGGAGCGGAGAACTTCCTGTGAGACATTCCGCCACCAAACGCCGCCGGTAGAGCCATATTGGAATTTTAGTGAACAAATTTTTTGAACTTTTTATAAAGACCAAAAAAGATGAACATGGTCAATTGTATTAATGTTCCTTTTTAAAAATACGTACATTTGTATAAATGTAGCAATTTGAAAAAAAAAAGGAAAAAAAGAAAATATAGGCAAATATATTTACCCTCCTGTATTTTAAGTTTATTTATTGTATTTTCTATTACACTTATCCTACTTTTCCCTCCATTGCTCACACACCCTGCCCACCCCTTCTCCCATAATGAATTCCCACCTCATTACCCTGTTGTCCATGTCTGTGGGTCATTTATAATAGTTCCTTGACTAGAACCTTTCCCTTTTTCCCCCCTTCTCCCTTCTCTCCTCTCCCGTGGTCACTGTCAGTCTGCTCCTTGTTTACTTGCCTCTGGTTCTATTTTGTTCATTTGTTGGTGTTCATTAGGTGATATCATATGGTGTTTGTCTTTCACTGCCTGGCTTACTTTGCTAAGCATAATTCTCTCTAGTTCCATCCATGTTATTGCAAATGGTAGGAGTTCCTTCTTGCTTTCTGCTGCATAGTATTCCATTGTGTAAATGTACCACAGTTTTTAATCCACTCATCTACAGATGGATACTTAGGCTGTTTCCCACACTTGACTATTGTGAATAGTGCTGCTATGAACATAGCGGTGCATAGGTTCTTTTGAATTGGCATTTCAGGATTCTTTGGGTACAATCCTAGCAATGGATTGGTGGTTAAAAAGGCAGTTCCATTCTCAGATATTTGAAGAAATTCCATACTGTTTTCCATAGTGGCTGCACCAATCTGAATTCCCACCAATAGTGCACTAGGGTTCCCTTTTCTCTGCATCCTCGCCAGCTCTTGTTGTTTGTTGATTTGTTTATGATGACTATTCAGACTGGTGTGAAGTGGTATTTCATTGTGGCTTTAATTTGCATCTCTAGTGATGTGGAGCATTCTTTCATATGCCTTTGAACCCTCTGTATGTCCTATTTGAAAAGATGTTTATTCAGGTCCTTTGCCCATTTTTAAATTAGGTTGAATGTCTTTTTGGTGTTGCGTCTTATAAATTCTTTATATATTTTGGAGGTCAAACCCTTATCTGAGGTATAATTGGCAAATATGTTTTCCCATATGGTTGGTTCCTTTTTCATCTTGCTGATTTTTTCTTTTGCTGAACAGAAACACTTTAGTTTGATGTAGTCCCATTTGTTTATTCTTTCTTTTATTTCCCTTGCCTTAGAAGATATATTGGTGAAAATGTGGTTATGTAGGATATCTGATATTTTTCTGCCTGTTTTCCTCTAGGACTTTAATGGGATCACAGCTTACATAAGTCTTCTATTCATATTGAGTTTATTCTGGTGTATGGTGTAAGTTGGTGGTCTAGTTTAATTTTTTTGGCATGTCCCTGTCCAGTTCTCCCAGCACCATTTGTTGAAGAAGCTCTTTTCACTCTATTTGATGTTCCTTCCCCCTTTGTCAAATATTAGTTGTTCTTATAGACCTAGGTTTACTTCTGGGCTCTCTATTCTGTTCCATTGATCTATATATCTGTTCTTATGTCAGTACCGGTCTGTTCTGATTACAGTAGCCTTGTAGTATAGTTTGATATCAGGTATTGTGATTTCTCCTTCTCTGATCTTCTTTCTTAAAATTGCTGCAACTATTCAGGATCTTTTTTGGTTCCATATAAATTTTTAAAGTATTTGTTCTAGGTTTGTGAAATATGTCATTGGTATTTTCATAGGGGTTGCATTGAATCTATAAATTGCTTTGGGTAGTATGGATATTTTAATGGTGTTTATTCTTCCTATCCATGTATCTTCCTTAATTTCTGTCTTCAGTGATCTGTAGTTTTCTAAGTAGAGGTTTTTTACCTCCTTGGTTAAGTTTATTCCTAAGTATTTTACTTTTCTTGTTGATATACTAAGTGGGATTTTTCTAAATTCTATCTCTGATATTTTATTGTTTGTGTACAGAAATGCCTTCAATTTCTGAATATTGACTTTGTACCCTGCTATTTTGCTAAATTCACTTATAAGGTCGAGTAGTTTTTTGTGGCATCTATAGAGTTTTCTATGTACACTATAATGTCATCTGCAAATAATGACAGTTTTACTTCCTTTTTTCAGTTTGGATGCTTTTGATTTCTTTTTCTTGTCTGGTTGCTATGGGTGAAACTTCCAAAACTATGTTAAATAGGAGTGGTGAGAATGTACAGCCTTGTCTTGTTCCTGATCTTAAGGGGAATGCCTTTAGTTTTTGCCGATTGAGTATGATGTTGGCTTCAGACTTCTCATATATGGCCTTTATAATGTTGAACTATGCTCCCTCTACTCTCACTTTGCTCAGTGTTTTCATAATAAATGGGTGTTGTACTTTATGAAATGCTTTTTCAGCATCTATTGATATGTTAATGTGATTTTTGTCTTTCATTTTGTTTATATAGTGTATTACATTTATTGATTTGTGAATATTAAACCATCCTTGCATCCCTGGAATGAATCCTACTTAATCGTGGTGTATGATATTTTTAATGTGTTGCTGGCTGGATCCAGATTGGATTTTTGTGTGTTCATTATCATTTGTTTCCAGAAACTTTTTGATTTCTTCCTTAATGTCATTGTTAACCCATTCATTATTTAATAGCATGTTATTCATTCTCCATGAGTTTGAATGCTTTTGAGTTTTTTTCTTGAAGTTGATTTCCAGTTTCAGGCCATTGTGATCTGACTAGATGCCTAATATATATTTTCAATTGAATTTTTGTGGCTTGTTTTATGTCCTATCATGTGGTCTATCTTTGAGAATGTTCCATGGGCACTTGAAAAGAGTATACGTTTTGATTCTCTGGGGTGAAAGGTTTTATATACATCAATTAAGTCCATTTGATACAGAGTGTTTTTCAATGCTTCAACGTCCTTCATGTTTCTTTGTTTGAGGATCTGTCCATTGTTGACAATGGGTTGTTAAAGTCCCACACTATGAGTGTGTTTCTGTTAATTTCCTTCTTGTAATCTTCCAAGATTTTCCTTATATAGTTGGGTACTCCTATGTTAGGTGCATATATGTTTACCGGGGTTATATCTTTTTCATGGATGTTTCCCTTAAGTATTATGAAATGTCCTTCTTTGTCTCTTTTTATGGCCTTTGTTGTGAAATCTATTTTGTCTAAGTATTGACATGCACACCATTTTTTGTGTCTGTTTCTTGAAATATTTTTTCCATTCCTTCACTTTCAGTTTGTGTAGATCTTTTGATCTGAGGTAGGTCTCTTGTCATCGTCGGCAGCTGTCCGTCCCAAGAGACGATGGCGTAGCTTCTTGAGAGTCTATCTGCACCGCCGAGAATGACTGTGCAGTCCGACTCGGGAGTGACAATCCCTGCCGCACTTGTTACAGGTGAAGGCAGATGGCTGTTGTTGCTGCTGTAGACGCTGCTTCCGCCTCGATCTTTTCTGGACCGCCTCCTCGTTGCGCGCAGCCTCTGCGCGTGACGTACCTTGCCTGACCGCGAGCCTCCAGGCTAGGCGGTCGTCTGCTTGAACTTCCCATGTGTTGAGATCGATGGAGCATTGTGTCATGTCCTTTTTGCAGATGTCTTTGAACCGCAGTTTTGGGCGCCCTGTCATCCTCTGGCCTTCTGCTAGCTCGCCATAGAGGAGGTCTTTGGGAATACGGCCTGCATCCATTCTTTTGACATGGCCGAGCCACCTGAGGCGTCTCTCACTAAGAACTACATGCAAACTGCTCATGTTGGCTCGCTTCAGCACCTCGGTGTTGGGGACCTTATCCTGCCAGGCGACATGCAGGATGCGTCGCAGGCACCTCATGTGGAAGCTGTTGAGTTTCCTTTCGTGCCTTGCGTAGGTGGTCCACGTCTCGCTGCCATAGAGGAGAGTGCTGAGTACGCAGGCTTGGTAGATGCGCAGTCTGGTTTTCTCAGTGAGGCTGGAATTGTTCCACGCTCGCCAGTTCAGTTTGGCCATAACTGGCTGCCCTGGCGATTCTCCAATTGACCTCCAAGTCGACTGACAGAGAGCTCGAGATGGTGGACCCGAGGTAAGTGAAATCGTTGACAACCTCCAGGGTGTATCCGTCGATGGTGATGCATGGGGGAGTCCCCGTGCCTTGAGCCATAACGTTCGTCTTCGTCAGGCTGATGGCTAGTCCGAACTCCTTGCATGCGTGGGAAAGGCAAGTGACTAATTGCTGGAGTCCCTCTTCGGAGTGTGATGTCAAGGCTGCGTCGTCGGCGAAGAGCACCTCACGGATGAGCACCTCTTTGACTTTGGTCTTGGCTCGTAGACGGGCCAGGTTGTAGAGCTTGCCATCGGATCTGGTGTGAATGAAGACACCCTCGCTGCAGTCCTTAAAGGCGTATTGGAGGAGCATGGAGAAGAAGATTCCGAACAGCGTAGGCGCGAGGACGCAGCCCTGCTTTACTCCGCTGCTGACTGGGAAGGCCTCAGAGGTTGCGCCGTTGTAGGACACCGTGCTGTGCATGTTGTCGTGAAAGGACATGACCACAGCAAGCAGATGTGGTGGACAGCCAATCTTCCGTAGCAAGCTGAAGAGTCCGCTTCGACTGACCAGATCAAACGCCTTCGTGAGGTCGATAAAGGTGAGGTAGAGTGGTTTATGCTGCTCGTGACACTTCTCCTGCAGCTGGTGTAGGGAGAAGATCATGTCCACTGTTGATCGGCCAGCTCTGAAGCCACACTGGGACTCTGGGTAGACGTGGGAGGCAAGGGTCTGCAGGCGGGCAAGAGCGACCCGGGCGAATACTTTGCCGACGACGCTGAGGAGAGAGATGCCCCGGTAGTTGTTGCAGTCGCTGCGGTCTCCTATGTTCTTGTACATGGTGATAATGTTGGCGTCTCTCATATCCTGGGGGATGTAACCCTCCTTCCAGCAGAGACAGAGTAGATGGTGGAGCGGCTGTAGCAGGACTGGTTTCCCGCTCTTTAGGATTTCTGGAGGGATTCCGTCGCTTCCTGGTGCTTTCCCGCAAGCGAGGCGGTCAATGGTTTTGCCGAGCTCTGCCGCAGTAGGTGGGGTGTCTAGCTCCTCCATGACTGGTAGGTCTGGGATGGCGTTAAGAGCAGTGTCTGTTACGGTGTTCCTCGTCGCGTACAGCTCGAGGTAGTGCTCGGTCCACCGCCGCATTTGCTGTTCCTGGTCAGTGATGACCTCACCTGTCTTGGACTTAAGGGGGGCGATCTTGGAGGGGATTGGGCCTGTTGCCTTCTTGATACCCTCATACATTCCTCGTGCGTTGCCTATATCGGCGGCTTCCTGGATGCTTCTGCACAGGTTTAGCCAATAGGTGTTGGCACAGTGGCGGGCGGTCTTCTGGACTTTGTTCCTGGCAGCCCGTAGAGCTTGAAGTGTACTGGGAGTGGGCGTGGCCTTGTAAGTCAGTAGGGCCTTCCTCTTAGCCTCGATCACGGGTTCCATTTCTTCCCAGTGAGCCTCGTACCAGTCAGCGTTCTTCCGCTCTTTCTTCCCGTAAGCAATAATGGCAGAGTTGTATATGGCGTCGCAGAGACGTGACCAATTGGATTCGATAATGTCGTCTGCCGCCATTCCCTCGCCGAGTGCATCTTCCATCCTGTTGATGAATTGCTGGGTCTTAACTGGGTTGCTGGCACAACTGGTGTTGATGCGTGGGCGACCCTTCATCTTGGAGTGGTGCAACCTCTTCGACGTTATGCGCACCTTGCTTACCACGAGGGCATGGTCCGTGTCGCAGTCTGCACTGTGGTAGCTGCGGGTGAGGAGGGTGCTGCCAATATCCGTTCTTCTGGTGATGACGAGGTCAAGCTGGTGCCAGTGGCGGGAGCGGGGGTGCCTCCATGACACCTGGTGGATCTCTTTGCACTTGAAGAATGTGTTTGTCACGCACAGGCTGTGGTGACAAGAAAGCTCAAGCAGTCGCTGACCATTCCCATTGATCTTTCCTCTCCCAAAGTTTCCAAGGCAGGTGGGCCAGGCCATGTGGTCGGCTCCTACTCTTGCGTTGAAGTCTCCAAGGAGATAAAGAGCGTTACTTCTGGGGATCTTGGATAACGCTTCGTCCGGTGCATGGTAGAACTGTTCTTTCTCTTCGGTGGTGGCGCAGAGGGTTGGGGCGTACGCGCTAAGAATGCTGACTGGGCCGAAAGTTGTTGACAATCGGAGGGTAAGTAATCTCTCTGTGCCTCCTGTGGGTGGCTCTATGGAGTTAACAAGCGTGTTCTTCACAGCGAACCCAACACCGTGCTGTCTTGGTTGGTCCGGAGACTTCCCTTGCCAGTAGAAGGTGTAGTTGGTTTCTCTGATAGTTCCGTTGTCGGCCAACCAGGTCTCCTGTAGAGCCGCAATGTCGATGTTTAGTCGTGCCAGTTCCCTGTCGATGACGGCGGTTTTCCTGGCATCATTGATCCACGGAAGGTCTGCAGTAAGTCCGGGACACATGGTCCTGATGTTCCAGCTAGCGAGGTGAAGAGCTGGAGGCTTCTTTCTTGTTTTTTGCTTGGAATTGCCTGGTGCGAGTGTTTTGTGGCCCACTTTTCGAGAGACGCCTCTCTGATCCCCACGCACCCAGTGGGGCAGGCGAGCCATGGCGAGACGGCACCTAATTGGCTGGGGGCTGCCCAGCTTGAGGCGGGCGGTAGCTGTCCAGTGAGGTGCGATGACCTCTCCCACCGTCAGAGGAGACCCCTGGCGCTCGTTTCCTTCGCCAATCGGATGAGCTTATAACCGGTATCTGTCTCCTCCCGTGTTGAGTCGACATCTTGCGATGACGCTGGAGCGTCCTCTCCAGTGAAGCTACAAAGCCTGGGCAGGGTGATATGGAGGGCCAGCTGTTGCCCATGCAGCAGACCCCCCCTCTCTTCGCAGCTGAAGGATCCAAGGGGAAAGACAGAGTCAATACAGCTTGGCTTCAGGTGCGCCGCAGGAGTTGCCGGTGTTGACTACAACGTCAAACCGCCTTAGGGACTCCGGCTCCAGATTTCCTGTCGGGGTTTACTCCCTTAGCCTTTCCCCTGAAGAGGTATGCCGCAAGGCAGCGGAGGTTTTTTGGAATCAGAGTTTTCCTTCTCTGATGTGCCCTGACAGGAAGATCGAACCAGCGACACTTAGCTCGCAGGCCGACGCTCAATCCACTGAGCCAAACCAGCCAGGGTTTAGGTCTCTTGTAGACAGCATATATGTGGGTCATATTCTCTTATCCATTCAGCTACCCTATGCCTTTTTATTGGAGCATTTAATCCATTTACATTTAATGTTATTATTGATAAGTTAGGCTGAGTTGTCTCCAACACCTCAGCTTGGTTGGAAACTCTCTGTTAAGCAGTGGTTTGAGGACCACAGTGGAACAAATTTATCCAGGATACTATGTTTTGTCTCGGGGGGGGATGGGAGGTGGTTAATCCTCTAGTGGAGAAGAGCACCCAAGTTCCATCTCCCATGCCTTTTATTGAGGAGGGAATTTTGGAGATACAAGGTCAAGACCTATGAATCATCAATAAGTTTTCAGATGCTTGGGTTACAGTTGACAGTTACTGATTGCAGATATCAGTATAGAGAACACAGTGACCAGTCTGTGTCAGGGTCTATTAAACATCCTGACACCACACTGGCATTAGGTGCAAGGCTTCATACATTTTTAGCTACAGATTGTTTATAGTTAATTAAGAGATAAAAAAAAACGTGGAGCAAGCTCTAAAGTGTAATATGCATTCTTTAAATCCAACTACCATGGGAATCCTCTTAGTGGCCTTTGGTCCTATCTGCTGCACAGCCTTTTGGTTTTCTGCTGAGAGTTAAAGGCCTCCTGGGGGGTCCTGGCTTATGGCTTGGGCTATAATTCCCAAAACCAGAAGGAGAAGTTTCCTACATCTCTCCTTTTGTTTTGTAGGACACTTATAGTGAAAAGTCTTATAAAGCTTGCTACTTGCTTTTCTCGATTACAATCAGGGAAAACAGCTTGTATATACATTGGAGGACACAGAGTATAATGATGATCAATAAACATTTAGCTGTTTCTATTATCCATATACTTAAATTTAGTCCTTGAAACCAATTTTTATGGTTAAGCCATTGAAGGTTATCACTTAGGTCTTGAAACACTTTTTGCTCAGTAAGCTGCTTAATGTCCTTAAGCTGTTGATGGAGTTCAAACTGCAATTTATCAATTTGGTCTTTAAGATTGGTAGAAAAGGTGCCTCAAAGATGATGCTGGATATCTGCCCAGGAATGCTGGCTGGAGTTCCATTTAAGGGGAGTAATGCAGCGTTTTGAAAACCCTGGGTCACAGGTGAGCTGTTGTCTGGTATCCAGGGGATCCTGTCATTCCCCCCAGCCACAGTACAGTCAATTCCGTGGCTGAGAGTCAGGCTGTGATTTCCTGATCAATGCAAGTCTGCAACAGGATGTCATAGGGACCAGTCTATAGTTTAGCCAGTGGCTGTTCAGGGCCTCTTGTCTTCCAGGTCTTCAGTAAGTATTAGTCCCCTGGTTGGAGTGAGTGTAGGCATTTCTCAGGTGGATAGAAAAACTTGCAATGAGTAAACTTGTACAAAATCATTAATTTACATAATAACTTACAAATTAGACTTTGAGTCTGTAAGATTGTGGAGACACGCAGTAGCAGAGCCTTAACTGGAATGATAGCATTTTTTTATGATGTTACAAACCTAGGACTTCTGCATGTAAAGCAGAGACAAACTTATTTCTGTAATTAAGGGGTTAAACAATGGCAGCTATTCCTTGGGAGGGTATTGGGAGTGTATAGTGCCCCCCTGTTCCAGCTTTGAAGCTAGAGAAAGAGAAACAATTTTATTTTTGGTGATTACTGTATTCCTTTAATATGCTTAAAAGTGGGCTGTTTTCATTATTCAGTGACCTTGACAATTTCACAGAGCCTAGAGAAGACAGGGGAGATAGTAAGTTTGGTACAGCTTATTCATAGGATTGCAGCTTCTAGGTCTAAAATTTACAATGTTCAAAGACTTATATGTTTACTTTTCCTTCTTATTTCTTTTCATTTCCCTTTCCCTTGCTTTATTTTTTCCTTTCTTTCCCCTACACAGTCCTTCTTCAACTTGCATAGGCTATTTACAAATTACTGGGACTTTTTGAATCTTTTTGACCTAACATTCCAAAAGAAACATAATAAATTATTTAAAACTTAAGCCTAATTAGGTTGTTAAATTAGTTAGATTCTTTGGGGAGGACTCCATACTCCTCCTTTTTTGTTTTATAAAAAGTTTTTTAAAGGTATGATAGGTTATGTAGCCTAATTCATTATCAGGTTTTATTTGCTGCAGTTGGCCTAAGAAATTAAACGTCTCAAGTCAATGTGCTCAAATATGCTTGGCTGATTCTTTTGTAAGAGCGGAGGAATGCAACATTTCAGAGTAAGTATTTATTGATATATGGAGGTACTTAAATTTTTTAAATTGTGGGTAATGAGTGACATTTATCTGCTAAATTATTTAGGGTGCCAATCCTTGAGTGTTGGTCCCACTGTTGTGTAGTGCTGCACTCATCACCTGGCATTTTGCACAGTCCCAGATAATTTGCTTAGTTTGATAATGAGGAATGCCAAATTTTTAAAAAATTGATGAGAGGCAACTACCTTTTGGAAAGTAGTTAAAACACTGACCATGGTGTCAGCCCATTTGTTGCCTCTTGCAATAGGGCCTGGAAGGCCTGAATGAGAGTAAATATGGGTGAAAAATATGGCATGTGTTTTTTGTTGTTGTTAATTAAACTTTGTACAGTTAGAAATAGACTGAGTAATTGGAGGTCTATAAACTCCTTGAGTAGAATCTGATTTATGTGGAGTATAGTATACACCATATAGCCAGAATCACAGACTAGATTCAGGGGCTTGTTTGACTTTGTTGGAGAGCCATAATGGCCCCAGAGAGTTCAGATCTCTGGGTGGATAAGTAATTGGTGGTTATATAATCTTTTTAACTCAGTTCTTTCCTTCATGTGATGTTCACTTTTTCAGGTTTTTTAAAAAAATTATTTATAAACATAATTTTTGTCCCAGATATTGGTATAGGACTAATTTTACTTTTAATATGTAGATTCAATTGGGGAATAGTCTGTAAAAGTTTATTTGAAGGAAGATTGGTTTCAAGTTTTCTGACATAATCAGCTATAGCGCATTGGAAGTCCAGGGACTGACTAAAAAGCTACTGTAAATAAACGAGTTAAGGGCAAGTGAATAACCTCCAGATCATAGCCAAATAATTGCTGAACTCTATTTTGCCCTTTGATTATTAGCTGGCAAAGGGCAGAGACATAGGTAGTTATAGTTTTCTGAGGTTGATGGAAAGAGATAACCAGTTAATTACAGTGAGCTGCAGCTGCAGCTGTCCAAGAAGTTCTGTAGAGAAGTGTAACATAGGAAAGCAGAAAAGTCTGATTGGGTAAGAAGGATTAATTCATTCCATTTGTCTAGTTTTAATACTACAGTTCCCAAAACCACAAGGAGCAGTTGTATTCATTGTTATTTTTCCCCCCACTGTACCTGTGTTCTTCTCTCTCTCTCTCTCTCTCTCTCTCTCTCTCTCTCTCTCTCTCTCTCTCTCTCTCTCTCTTTCAGCTTCTTAAAGCAGTCCCTTTAGCATCTCTTGCAATAAATGCTGGTTTGGTGGAAATGAATACTTGTAGCCTTCTTTTGCCTGAGAAACTCCTTATTTCCCCTTCCACTTCGAATGAGAGCCTTGCTGGGGAGAGTAGTCTTGGCTGTAGGCCTTCATTTTTCATTGCTTGAAATATTTTTTGCCATTCTGTATTGTAGTATTTCTGTTGAGAAATCTGATGATAGTCTTATTGGAGCTTCCTTGTATGTTATTTGCTGTTTCCCTCTTGCTGCCTTTAAGATTTTTTTCTTTGCCTTTGAATGTTGTCATTTTAATTATGATGTGTCTTGGAGTGGGCCTCTTCGGCTTTATCTTCTTTGGTATCCTCTGTGCTTCTGGACTTGTGTGACTTTTTCTCTCCTTAAGTCAGGGAAGTTTTCTGCCATTATCTTTTCAAACAGGTTTGCTATCTCTTGCTCCCCTTCTTCTCCCTCTGATATCTCTATGGTATGGTTATTGCTACATTTCACGTTGTCCTTCAATTCTCTAAAACCCTCTTCATTCTTTTTAAGTCTTTTTTCATTTTATTGCACTGTCTGGGAATTTTTTTTATGCTGTCCTTTAGCTTGCTGATCTGATCCTTTGCTTCCTCTACCCTTCATTTTATTCATTCTACTGTGTTCTTCAGTTCAGAAATAGTATTATTCATTTCCTCCTAGCTCTTATTGATCATTTCTATGTCCTTTTTAATAGTTGTGTAGTTTGAAGTAAGTTCCTTGTAGCTTCTCTGGAGTTCTTTGTAATTCCCCTGGTGTTCATTATAGTTTTCTCTGAATTTCTTGAGTTCATTGAGCTTCCTTATAACCATTCTTTTGAATTCTACATATGATAGTTTGCTTGCCTCTGTTTCATCTAGCATTCTTTCTGGGGATTCCTCTTTTCCTTTTATTGGGTGTTGTTTCTTCATCTCCTCATTTTAGGTGACTCGTTTGTTTTTGTTTAGATTTGTCTGCTTTGATTCCTCACCTTCGTGGTGTGACCTGGTGGATTCAGTGGTTCAGTCTCTTTGATCTCCTGAGCTTGACGCTCTTATGATGTCCTTTATGCCATTTATTTAAGCTATCTGGTTGTATTTCAGTTTTGGTTGTTGTTGTGTTGCTCTTTGGTAGAATCGTCCCTCTGGCTAGTTGGCTGAGAGTCACTCCGCCCACCACATCTTGAATTCTTTTGTGGAGATGCTGTTAAAACATGAACACGCAATCCAGGTAAAAAACTGACACCCTCAAAAATATTCTCCACCCACAAACACACTAACAACAGCAAGTAAGCCAGTATTAATATAGATGTAAAGAGATTAAGACTATTATACTAAAGGAAAAACAGATAAGAGTTGGCTAACTGAAATAAAAATATTTTTTTGAGATGGACAGTGGAAGAGTAATAATAATAGCAAGTAGGGAGAAGGCAATGCAAGGCAGTAACTCTAATTTACATTGTATGTTGAAAAAGGGAGGGAAGAAAGCAGAATGAAGTGAGAGAGTGGAAGCATATGGTATTAGGTTTATACAGAAGTTATATGATATATATTTAGTGTGAGAGGGAACATAAACAAAAAATAATAATAAAAAGAAGAAGAGAGGTAGGAAACAGATTAAAGAGAGGGTTTTTCCCAGTACAACCTTTGGGCTATGATTGATATAGGTGGAATGGGAAGAAGAGGGAAAAAAGAAAGAGAGAAAAGTTTAAGAGATGTCCAAAGGAAAGGGAAGTGAATTTGAGATGATAGAGAGGGTAGGTATACTAAGAATGAGGTGTGAAAACCAGGCTAAGAGAGGGAAAAATTTCAAATTTAAGCTGAAAAGTTGGATATTAATGGTAGTAGAAGAGAAGATAGAATTTAAGACCAAAGTAAGAAGAGGAGATTGGATGTTAAGGTGGGGTAATACAAGGGAAGAGCAACATACGATTTTCAGAATAAACTATAATATAACAACTAGTGACTTAAAATGCATAAACTGGGAAGACAAGGAAATAACTCAAGAAGAATACCACAGTGGAATTTGTCCCAGTAATATATGGCTTTTACCACTTTCTTCTCTTTCTGGATCCACCCCTGGTCAAAGTTCCATGGGTTTCATATCTTTCTTTCTGGCTGGCTGTCTGTGAGGAGGTCTAGCTGGATTCTGTGGCTGCTATTCTATCACTTGTGGGTCTGCCACAGCTCTCTGCTATGAGCTGCACTGAGTTGGGTCCCCTCCACCCCTCTGGTCCTGTGGTACCCTATAGCACTGTTCGTTTCTGCTTAACAACTCTACTTTGCTGGCGAGCTGGTGTGCACACCGACAGTCCTTGCCCAGACTCAGATCTTGTTTTCACTCCTCTTCCAAAAAAGTCTCTGTGTGGCTTCCAAACTACAGCACTGGTCTGTGTTTTTGTTTGGCAGAGCCTTTGTGTGGGCACACATGGGCGCAGGATTGCCTGCCTGGGGGTCCCTACCAAGTCTCGGGTTCTGCCTCAGCTTTTCCCCATGAGGGTCCCTCTATGCAGCTCAGTTCTATGTTTTTGCTTGGCAGAGACTTTATGCATGTGCACATGCAGGCATAGGGTTGCCAGCCCAGGGGGCCCTACCAAGTCCTGGGTTCCACCTTAGCTTCCCCCTGTGTGGGTCTCTCTCTGTGGTTCCTCCGTTCTGCATTTTTGTTTAGCAAAGCCTTTTAGTGCATGCCTGTGGGTGCAGGGTTGCCAGCCTGGGTGTCCCATCTAGGTCACAATTCACACAGTTTCTCACAGTCAGGTCTGGCCTCTGCCTTCCTGGGCCTCCAACTATTTCACCAAACCTTCTCACTGACTCCCAGTCAGACATTGCTGGTCTGGGAACCTACTGTGGGAGTGCAGTTTCCAAACAGATCCCAGCTAATGAGCCAGTCAGCAGCTGCCCCTTTCAGTGCGGTGGAGGCACTGAGCTTGGAAGCCTGGCAACTCCACTTGGAGAGTGCTGGCCATGATTTCTACCCTCTCCTATGATGATCCCATGCTCCTGTTCCTGTTCACCCTATCTTAAAGCTGCTCTCACTCACTCTCTGCTCCTTTGTATTTGTACTCCAAGTCTTTCTGCAATGGGAGCAAGCAGACAACACTGCTACATACTCAGCTGCCATCTTTCTCTCTGTATTTTAAGTTCAAGCCAAAGGTTTTAACTGTGTGTTCATCAGTCAGATGTCTAGGTTCTGCTGTCTCCAAATATCAGTCATTTCAGACAATAACAGTTTATCACACATACTCTATACCCATTACAACATGCCTAGAAGAACAAGAGTTTAAATATTTATGGATATCTCTAATGAACACCTGTGTTGAGTTTAGCCAACTTCAAAATTACAAGGAACATAGTCTATACTGCTTGTACAATATGTGCTCAAGTTATTCCTTGACTCTCACTCATTTTTTAAAGGACGTTCCAAACAGTATACTGCATGGACATTTATTACTCAATAATAACTCCCTAAGAAATTCTAAGTACTCTACAGGACTAAATGAAACTCTATCAAGCGAACTAGAGTAGGTGGGAACCCACAATTCACTTGTGCATTTGACAATTTCTGTAATATTGTCAAAGATGCTTCTTGTTACTGTTTTTATGAAAGCATAGAAAAATAAAAAAAAAAGTTTTCACCTGAAAACGATATACACTTGAGGGTCTATTATATGTCATACAGCTATAATATATAATATATCATAAGTATTTGTTATATATAAAATGTATTATACTTAAAATAATATACACATTTTGTGGATAGGAACCAAGATGTTCAGCAACCTTAAGTAACCAAGTCAAGGTCACACAACCAGGAGTGGTAGAACAATGTTTTCTGACTGGTTGCATTCTGATGTACTTTCCACACTATCATGGATGAAGATAGTATCCCTGCTGAAATTTATCTAGTGAAGATCAGTCACATATATGTTCTACCAAGTCATTCACTAGAATGCTGGCCAATGCTAGAGGTGAGGCAGATTCTGAGGGTGATCAAAAGAGTTTAACTCTTCTACATATGACTGAGACAGAAACAAACAAGCAAGCAAGTACAGGGGGTCATTTAGCATCTATCAGCACTAACAATGGGCCTATATGACTCCATATCATGCTGTATGGTATCATATTGACAATAAGATGTTGCCTTAACTTGAAATAGAAGAAGAACACTGCCCTTACTAGGTGTACTTAGATATGATTCAAGATGGTATTCTTTTCCTTGCAAAAGAGCTTAGCAACCTCTGCAGTATCCTGAGTGTTTATCTCCAATATGTTGGGGGAAGAAGGAGTTTAACTAAAGATAAAGATCTATAAATTATCTCCTCCAAATGACAAGCAGGAAAGCTAGATTATTGTATTTTTCTGCTGACATAGAATGACCATCAACAACAAATGTCAAGTAGTAGAAATAGCTACAAAAGAAAGATATTTATGACATAGTTATTGCTAAAACCACAAGAAAAATCAACTACAACCAATGCAAACAGATAATTTAAGCATTCTTTTAAATCATCCTTAATGATGACACAGTCACGGTTTACTAATATGTAAATGTGTTGGCACTGATAGTCCCTTTCCCAATGTTTTATTGGGGAATTACAATGTGATGTCTGAGGGAAATGTTAAAAAACCATGAGGTGCAGTCCAACTAATGGAACCCAGTGGCAACCTCAATTAATATTTCATTTCTCGGAGCCTTTGTAGAGAAAGTGGCTTTGGAAGAGAGGAAGGGGAGAAACACTTCATCAATTTCATTGAAAGACACTTGCTGCTTATAAAATTAAAAATCAGTCTTTCATGTGTTGCTTAAAAGCCTAAGACAATGGAAGTAGATGGAAGAAAATATTCTTTTGAATACATACTTCTGTTGTTGCCTTAAAACAAAAGATCATTAAAGCAATCCAAACCACTGCAATTTTCTCCAAATACATAAAAACATCAGAGCTAATCAATGTCATATTGTCAAGTACAGTCATCCACAAGCCTATACTCATTATTTTAGCAATTTTCTTCCTCTCCTGTTATTTCAAATATTTACTTTGATATTAAAAAATGGATAAATTTATTTTCATGGGTCTTAAATGTATAAGCCTTTATAACAAAAAGACATTTGCAGAAGGATAAAAAACCATTTGGCATGACAAAGGTAAAATAACTTAAAATTTCTTATCAACTTTGAGTTCTTAAAAACATAAGTTTTTAATTAAGTCACAGTAACAGTTCAGATTAGAAGGGCCTCCATTTCATTTCAAGTTCATTTAACTTCTGAATCATCCCAAAAGACTTAAATCTAATATAAATTTGTCTTACATTATAAACTCCTAGAAAAGACATAAATAAAGCACTCATTAATTTTAAAAACATGACAATCTCAGCATCATGAAATATCATACAAATAAGAACTAACAAACGATTCCCAGTCAGGGTACATGACTCGGTTGCACGTCAGGTCCCCAGTTGGGGACGCAAGTGAGAGGCAAACACACAGTGATGTTTCTCTCCCTCTCTTTCTCCTTTCCCCTCTCTCTAAAAATAAATAAACAAAAAAAATCAAAAAAATAAATAATTTATTTAAATAAAAAGAAAATAACTAACAGACACACTTCACCTCCTTCCACAACCATAAGAAAGATTACATCTACCTCAAAACAAAAGACCAGAACTACCAGAAAATTGAACTGTGTAGAAATACAACAAAGAAAAAATAAGGAAGTAGTACTAACCCAGATGGGTAGGAGGGGCAGAGACAAGGAGCTGGGACAGAGAAGATGAGATGCAGTGGTGGCAAGGCAGTGGCTGCAGCTGGCCAGCAGAAGGAGCAGTCATGCATTATAAAAAATGAAGGATGCCTGGAGAGTGATCCTGGGCCCAGGACACCAGGACAGACTGCACAGCTCATGCTTCCAGTATCGAGAAAATAAAACCTCATTACTCTATCTGTGAAAACCAGTGGGGGTTGGGGAGGTGGAAGGAACTGACTGTCTCCCAGAAGAGTAAGTTTAAAGGGCCACCACAGTCCTAGAACATACGCTAATGCATCCACTCTGGGAACGATCATCAGGGCAGCAGCTAGAGAGGTGTCAATCACATACAGGAAGCAGGTGAAGAGACTGGAAACAGGGCGAGTGCCAAACAAGCAGCATTGTTCCCTCTCTGATCCCTCCCACACACAGAGCATCACAAGGCTATGAAATCAGTCACCCAGCACTGACAAATAACTAAGGCTCCACCCCTTACAACATAACAAGTGTGACAGCTCTACCTAATACACAGAGGCAAACACAGGAGGCTGTCAACTTGAGGAGACAGAGAAGTATGGTCCAAAAGAGGGAGAACTAAGCAACAAGAGGATAGCCAACTTGACATATATAGAGTTAAAAACACTGGTGATAGTGATGCTCACAGAAATGATAGAGTATGGCAAATGCATAAGGGAAGAAGTGAAGGCTACACTAAATGAAATGAAAAAAAATCCACAGGAAACCAATGGTGAAGGGAAAAGAAAACCAGGATTTAAATCAATGATTTGGAACATAAGGAAGAAATAAATAGTCAACCAGTATAGAATGAAGAAACAATAACTGAAAAAAAAAATGAAGAGAGGATTAGAAACTTCTGAGACAACTTTAAGTGTGCCAACAACCAAATCATAGGGGTGCCAGAAGGGTAAGAGGAAGAGCAAAAAATTGAAAAAATAATAAAGGAAAACTTCCCTAATTTGGCAGAGGAAATAGATATACAAGTCCAGTAAGTACAAAGTCCCAAACAAGCTAGACCTGAAAAGGATCACAACAAGACATATCATAATTAAAATGCTAAAGGTTAAAGATAGAGGAAATCTTAAAAGCAACAAGAGAAGAGAGTTACCTACAAAGGATATCCTATAAGACTGTCAGCTGATTTTTCGACAGGTACTTTGCAGACAAGAGGGACTGGTGCAAAGTATTCAAAGTGATGAAAAGCAAAGACCTACAACCAAAATTACTCTATCCTGCAAAGCTCTAATTTATAATGGAAGGGCAGATTTAGTGCTTTCCAGACAAGGTAAAGCTAAAGGAGTTCATCATCACTAAGCCATTATTATATGAAATGTTAAATGGACACATTTAAGAAGAAGAAGAAGATTGAACTATGAACAATAAAATGACAACAAACACAGCTATCAACAAATGAATCTTAAAAAAAAAAACTAAGTAAACAACTAGAATAGAAATAGAACCATAGATATGGAGAGCATATGGAGGGTTATCAGTGGCGCAGGGGAAGTGGGAGAATAGGGGAAAAGGTACAGGGATCAAGAAGTATAATTGGTATGTACAAAATAGACAGGGGGATGTTAAGAATAGTAAAGTAAATGGAAAATCCATAGAACCTATATGCATGACCCATGGACATCAAATAAGGGAGGAGGATTGCTGAACAGAAGGGAGGAACTGGGCAGAGGTAGAAAGGGGGGAAAAATTGGGACAACTGTAACAGCATAATCAATAAAATATACTTAAAAAAAACTAACAGCGAATGTGTATGACAAAACAAAAAGCTTCAAAAACAAAAAATCAACAGAAGGGTAGGAATTTACCTTCTCACAAGACCAGACATTATTAGTTTTACTGATTTCAATGCCTTTCTGGAAGGAAATACCTTAAATATGATTGCAATACCTCTGTGCCATTCACCCATTAAAAGGGATGTACTTCTTTTTCTTTTTAAGATTCCACTGATTCTGATTTACACAGACTTGGTGAATAAAAGGTGTTGCAAAAGGATTTTTAAGTATATAAAGATTTCTGAAATGCCCAATATCTAACAAACTGGATAGCTCAGAAATCTGCTTCAGTATTTAGTAAGTATAAAAGATATGATCTATGAAGTTTCTTTCATACATTTTGAAACAAAAGCTTTTAAAGAAAGCACATTAAATAAACTCTCACAGTTCTGGTCAAGATGGAGGCCTAGACAGACACCCTGTGTCTCCCTCCACAACTAAAAAAAAATACAACTGCCTCACAACTAGTGACAATGAGAAGTTCCAGAAAATCAAGCTGCATGTGTTAAAGAACCCCTGGGCTGCTCCAATTGAAAACAAACCCACGGGCTCTTTAGTTAGGGGTCTGATTGCCCGCCGCCAGAATTACAACTCTTAATACTTCAGTTGAGTGAAAAGAAAATTGTTTATTTAACAGTTACACATATCCCTGCCTCCCCCCTACCAAACCTAGTCAGTTTTAGGAAGATCAGAAACATCATTTCCCTACTTCCTGAACATAGTTCAGCTTTACCAGTGGCTGCCAATCATTCAGTCTGATTGGGAAGGTCCTTTCTGGGCTGTGGTGCCCTTCAACACTCAATACAAAACCGCCGGGATTCTCAGCCTCCTTGCAAACTGTCTTCTTTCTGTAAACCACGTGGATCTCCTCTTCTTCTCCAGAGCACCCCTGCGAACACCCGCCAGCGAGGGAGACAGCCCCAGAGCGCGCCCCGCAAAAGTGTTCGCAGCTGCCTATATATCCCTGACTGCGTCCTCTGAAGCAGTGGGTGTTGCCAACAGTTCTGACCATTCACAGAACCCCACATAAGCTCTGTGTGCTTTCCATACCGTCCTCTGGTTCAAGACTCCTCCCATCCACCTGAGGCCTTGGAAGCATCAAAGCAATTTTGCATAATGAAAGACACCAGCCACCAGCCTCAGGCATGTGGAGGCATTCTGAAAGCTGCTTCCTTCTCCCCATCCCCCAGCCATGAACTCCAGAGATTTTTGGACTCCCCTGTTTCTGTAATACATGGAAGTCCAACAAACAAAGATATAAAGAAGAAATATTCATCCAGCTAGACAGGTAGGAGGTGCAGAGCTGGGGCAGATAGAACCCGGTGTGGTGGTGGCAGCAGCGGTAGGCCAGCGGAAAGTGCAGTCAGACATTTTAAAACGTCAGGAGGGACACCTGGAGAGTGCTCCCAGCACCAGAACAGATTGCACGGATCACAGTCCAAGCACCAGGAAAAATAAAGCCTCATTGCTTATAACTGTGCAAACCAGTGGGGGTTGGGGCGGAGGAGGAGACTGCCAGTCTCTCAGCAGAACCCGCTATTTTGAAGGGCTCCCACAGCCCTAGAACATCTTCAGACCCACCCATGCTGGGAACAACAGCCAGAGCAACAGCTAGAGAGGCACCAGTCCCATACAGAAGTGGGAGAACTGCCTGGAAAAGGGGCGCATGCTGAGCAAGTAGCATTGTTCCCTCTCAGACACCTCCTCCACATACTGCGCCACAGTGTGTTGAAACGGGTTGCCCTGTACTGATGAATACCTAAGACTCTGCCACTTACAATGTAACAGGAGAGACAGCTTACCTAAGATACAGAGGCAAACAAACACAGGAGCCTGTCAAGATGAGGAGACAGAGAAGTATGGCCCAAAAGAGGGAACAGATCAAGGTTCCAGTGGGAGAATTAAGTGATGAGGAGATAGCAAGCCTAACAGATACAGAGTTCAAAACACTGGTGATAAAGATGCTCACAGGTTTGACAGATATGCTTGAGTATGGCAAACGCATAAGGGAAGAAGTGAAGGCTATGCTAAGTAAAAGGAAGGAAAATCCACGTAAAACCAATGGTGAAGGGA
Organism: Furipterus horrens; assembly: GCF_987537825.1. Classification (NCBI taxonomy): domain Eukaryota; kingdom Metazoa; phylum Chordata; class Mammalia; order Chiroptera; family Furipteridae; genus Furipterus; species Furipterus horrens. The sequence goes on from NW_028327177.1 coordinate 64,707,245, forward strand.
AGGAAACCAGGATTCAAATCAATGACTTGGAACATAAGGAAGGAAAGAACAGTCAACTAATACAAAGTGAGGAAACAAGAATTGAAAAAAATGAGGAGAGGCTTAGGAACCTCTGAGACAACTTTAAACTTGCCAATATCCAAATCACAGGGGTGCCAGAAAGGGAAGAGGAAGAGCAAGAAAAATTATGTGAAAAAATAATGAAGGAAAATGTCCCAAATTTGGCAAAGGAAATAGACATACAAGTCCAGGAAGCACAGAGTCCAAACAAGCTAGACCCAAAGAGGACCACACCAAGAAACATCATCATTAAAATGACCAAGTTTCAAGACACAGACAGAATCTGAAAAGCAGCAAGAGAAAAGCAGAGAGTTACCTACAAAGGGGTCTATAAGACTATCAGCTGATTTCTCAAAAGAAACTTTGCAGGCAAGAAGGGACTGGCAAGAAGTGTTCAATGTGATGAAAGCAAGGACCTACAAACAAAATTAGTCTATCCAGCAAAGCTATCACTTACAATGGAAGGGCAGATAAAGTGCTTCCCAGACAAAGTAAAGCTAAAAGAGTTCATCATCACCAAGCCATTATTATATGAAATGTTAAAGGGACTTATTTAAGAAAAAGATTAAAATTATAAACACTAAAATGACAACAAACTCACAACTATCAACAACTGAATCTAAAAAATAAAAACAAAATCCAATTAGGCAAACCAGAATAGGAACAGAATTGTGACTATGGGGATCATTTGGAGGGTTATCAGCTGGGAGGGAGAAGGAGGAGAAATTGGGAAATGGTGCAGGGATTAAGAAGCATAACTGTTTGGTACAAAAAAGACAGGGGCAAGTTAAGTATAATATAGGAAAGGGTAAAGCCAAAGAAATTATATGCATGACCCATGGACATGAACTAAGGGGGGTGGGATTGCTAGGGAAAGGGGGGTACTGGGCATAGGGGAGCAAAGGGAAAAGAAATTGGGACTGCTGTAACAACATAATAAATAAAACATACTTTAAAAAAGTAAAAAAAAAGAAAACTAAATTTTAAATAATTTAGCTTCTTCTCTATTCTGAGGTTAAACAAATTCTGGAGGGTTTGCATCATGCCAAGTTTGGATGTATGGCCTGGAAGAACAGGCATCTGGTATTTAATGAGAGTTGATTCCCATCAGATAGTGGCCAACAGTCCACCAGATGGATGGTGCTTCCTTACTGCAGGTGCCCTCGAGCCCAGCCCATCCTCATCCTCATCTATCTCTAAGTTCTCTGAATAATATATATAATCACATTTTGTTTATCCATTCATTTTTCAATGGACACTTGGGTTGTTTCAATATCTTAGCTATTGTGAATAATGCTGCAGTGAAGATGAGAATTCAAATAATTCCTTAAGATCCTGATTTCAATTCTTTTGGATATATACCCAAAAGTAGGATTGCTGGATCCTGTGGTAGTTCTGTTCTTAATTTTTTCAAGGAACTTCCATACTGTTTTCCATAGCTGCTGTACTATTGTTCTTGGATATGACACAAAAAATACAGGTAACAAAAGCAACGCTAAACAAGTGGCACTAGAACAAAATTAAGAGCTTCTGCACAGAATAAAAAAGCAATCAACAGAATGAAAAAAAATAACCTACAGAATGGAAGAGAATATTTGCAAATAATTTATCTGATAAGGGATCAATTTCCAAAGTATATAAGGAACTCCAGCAACTCAATAACAAAAATACAAATAACCAAGTAAAAATATTCAATAATATTTTAAAAGACTAAGATCAGTGCTCACTTCAACAGCACATATACTAAAATTGGAATGATACAGAGAAGATTAGCATGGCCTCTGTGCAAGGATGACACATAAATTTGTGAAGTGTTCCATGTTTTTTAAAAAATAAAATTAAAAAGAAATAAAAGACCAAGATCATTACAATACCTTTTTTGTTGTTTTTTAAAATATATGTTATTGATTATGCTATTACAGATGTCCCAATTTTTCCCCTTTGTTCCCTCAACCTAGGACACGCCTTCCCTCCAGCAGTTCCCCCCCCCCCACACACACACTGACTTAGTTTATTTCCATGGGTCATGCATATAAGTTCCTTGGCTTCTCCATTTCCTATACTATGCTTAACATCCCCCAGTCTATTTTGTACCTACCAGTTATGCTTCTTAATCCCTGTACTTTTTCACCCCTTCCCCATCACTGCTAATATATCTATGGTTTGTTCCTCTTCTCATTGTTTGCTTGGTTTGTTTTGTTTTTTAGATTCAGTTGTTAATAGTTGTGAGTTTGTTATCATTTCAATGTTCATAGTTTTGATCTTCATCTTTTTCTTTAAAAAGTCACTTTAAAATTTCATATAATAAGAGCTTGGTGATGATGAACTCCTTTATGTCTGGGAAGCATTTTATCTGTCCTTCTGTTCTAAATGCTAGCTTTGCTGGATAGACTAGTCTTAGTTGCAGGTCCTTGCTTTTCATAGTCACTTTGAATACTTCTTGTCAGTCCCTTCTTGCCTGAAAGTTTCTTCTGAGAAATCAGTGGATAGTCTTATGGGAACTCTTTTGTGGGTAACTCTCTTCTTGTCTCCTGCTGCTTTTAAGATTCTTTCTATATCTTTAGCCTTTGGCATTTTAACTATGATGTGTCTTGGTGTGGTCTTCTTTGGGTCTAGCTTGTTTGGGAATCTCTGTACTTCCTGAACTTGTATATTTATTTCCTCTGCCAAATTAGGGAAGTTTTCTTTCATTATTTTTTCAACTAAGTTTTCAATTATTGCTCTTCTTCTTCTTCTTCTGGCATCCCTATGATTTGGATATTGACACTTTTAGAGATGTCCCAGAATCTTATTATTCTCTTCTCACTTTTTTTCTTGAATTCTCATTTCTTCATTCTGTACTAGTTGACTATTGATTTCTTCCTTATGTTCTAATTCATTGATTTGAACCTCGGCTCCGTTCTTTTCATTATTGGTTCCATGTAGATTTTTCTTCATTTCACTTAGTGTAGCCTTCATTTCCTCCTTTATGCATTTGTTACAGTCATTCATTTCTCTGAGTATCATTATCACCAGTGTTTTGAACTGTGCATCTGATAGGCTGGCTATCTCCTTTTTACTTAATTCTCTTTCTGGAGTTTTAACCTGTTCTTTCATTTGGGCCATACTTCTTTGTCTTCTCAAATTGACAGCCTCCCCGAGTTTGCTTCTGTGTATTAGGTAGAGCTGCTGCACCTGTTATATTATAAGATATTTGTCACTGCTGGGTGACCCTGTTTCACCATTTTGTGCTGTTGTGTTTGGGAGAGAGATTAGAAAGGGAACAATACTATTTGCTCGCCACCTGCCCCATTTCCAGTCACTTAACCTGCTTCCTATATGCATCTGACACCCCTCTGGCTGTTGCTCTGGTTCCCAGAGTGGTGGGTTCTCTAAATTCTAGTAGCATGGAGGCTCTGTAAACAAAGTCTCCTGAGAGACAAGCAGTTCCTTCCACCACCCCAACGCCCACTGGCTTTCACAGTCAGAAGCTATAAGGGTTTATTTTCCTGGCACTGGAATGATGAGCTGCACAGTCTATCCAGGAGCTAGGATCACTCCCCAGGCGACCTTCCTGGCTTTTATCCAGCACACGGGAATATAGGACCATTGTCTTACTACCACTGCTTCGCCTCCACCGCACTGCATTCTCTCTGCCCTGGATCCCCATTTCCACCCCTCTTACCCATCTGGATTAATATTTCTTCTTTAAGTATTTGGTAGTCAGAATTCCATACAGTTTTATTTTCTGGCACTTCTGTTTGATTTTGTTTGTTTTGAAGTAGTTGTAATCCTCATGGTGTGCAAGGGGGCAAAATGTGTATACCTATGCCTCCATATTGGTCGGAAGTCCTATTTTTAATTTTTATTATTGAATGTTCTGGGTAAAGTGAGAAGCAAAAAAAGGAAGAGGTCAGAGAAAAACAGTAAATGTTATAAGCAAAAGGAATTTTATTATCATTCACATTTCTTTTTATTTTGAACTTTATTTTATATATATCATCATGAAATACTATTAATTCAGTCACATTCTACTGTATAATAAAACATTCGTATGCTATTCTTTCCATCCTTGCTAATATTTCTTTTTCAGTTTCTTCATAAATTTAAAAACTTCCCAAATAAAATTGTGTTGATGTGAAGAAATAAATACCTCTTCCTTGCATGTTCTATTCCATACCCTATTCAATATACATTTTTATACCCTTTTCTCTATATTATAGTATTTTAGAGGTTTTTAAAATTTTATTTGTTTATTTATTTTAATTTTATTTTTGGGTTTTTCTATTACACTTGTCCCATTTTTCCCCCTTGCTCTCCCCCATCGAGCCCACCCCTTCTCCCACAATCATATTTCTCCCCATTGTCCATGTCCATGAGTCATTTATGCACGTTCCTTGACTAAACTTTTCCCTTACTTGTCCTCCTTCTTTCACTCCTCCCTCCCCTCTATTGATTGCTATTCTATTCCTTATCCTATTTAGTTCATTTATGTTGTTCTTTAGTTTTCTGTATTAGGTGATATCATATGGTATTTTTCTTTCCTTGCCTGGCTTATTTCACTAAGCATAATTCTTTTTAGTTCCATCCATGTTATCGAAAATGGCAGGAGTTCCTCCTTTCTTTCTGCTACATAGTATTTCATTGTGTAAATGTACCACAGTTTTTTGATCCACTCATCTACAGATGGGCACTTAGGTTGTTTCCATCGCTTAGCTATTGTAAACAGTGCTGCTATGAACATAGGGGTGCATAAGTACTTTTGAATTCGGGTTTCAGGATTCTTGGGTATAATCCTAGCAGTGGAATCGCTGGTTCAAAAGGCAGTTCAATTTTTAATTTTTTGAGGTAATTCCATACTGTTTTCCATAGTGGCTGCACCAGTCTGCATTCCCACCAACAGTGCAGTAGGGTTCCTATTTTTCCAAATCCTCGTCAGCACTTGTTGTTTGTTGATGTGTTGACGATGGCCATTCTGACTGGTGTAAAATGGTATCTCATTGTGGTTTTTATTTGCATCTCCCTGATGGCTAATGATGTTGAGCATTTTTTCATGTGTCTATGGACCTTCTGTATGTCCTCTTTGGAGAAGTGTTTGTTCAGGTCTTTTGCCCATTTTATAATTGGATTGTCTGTTTTCTTGATGTTGAGTCATATAAGCTCTTTATATATTTTGGAGATCATTTCCCTGTCTGAGATATCATTGGCAAATGTGTTTTCCCATACGGTTGGTTTCCTTTTCATCTTGCTGATGTTTTCTTTTGCTGAGCAGAAATTCTTTAGTTTGATGTAGTCCCAATTGTTTATTTTTTCATTTATTTCTCTTGCCTTAGGAGATGTATCCATGAAAATATTGTTAAACGGGATATCTAAAATTTCCTGCCTATGTTTTCCTCTAGGACTTTTATGGTATCACGGCTTACATTTAAGTCTTTAATCCATCTTGAGTTTATTCTCGTGTGTGGTGTAAATTGGTGGTCTAGTTTCATTTTTTTGCATGTCCCTGTCCAGTTCTACCAGCACCATTTGTTAAAGAGGCTCTTCTCACTCCATTTTATGTTCCTTCACCTTTTATAAAATATTAGTTGACCATAGAAGCCTGGGTTTATTTCTGGACTCTCTATTCTGTTCCACTGATCTATATGTCTGTTGTTATGACTGTACAAGACTGTTTTGATCACAGTGGCTTTGTAGTATTGTTTGATATCAGGTATTGTGATTCCTCCTGCTGTGTTCTTCTGTCTCAACGTTGCTTTGGCTATTTGGGGTCTTTTTGGTCCCAAATGAATTTTTGGAGTATTTGTTCTAGGTCTGTGAAATATGTCATTGGTATTTTAATAGGGATTGCATTGAATCTGTAAATTGTTTTGGGTAGTATGGCTATTTTGATGATGTTGATTCTTCCCATCCAAGAACATAGCATTTGCTTCCATTTCTTTGTATCCTCCTTAATTTACTTCTTCAGTGTTACTTAATTTTCAGAGCACAGGTCTTTTATCTCTTTGGTTAAGTTTACTCCTAGGTACTTTATTTTTCTTGTTGCTATAGTAAATGGTATTTTCTTTTTTGTCTCTGTCTCTGATATTTTATTGTTGGTGTACAGAAATGCCTTAGATTTCTGTATATTTATTTTGTACCCTATATTTCCAAATTCACTTATTATATCGAGAAGTCTTTTAGTGGAGTTTATAGGGTTTTCTAGGTATACTATCATGTCATATCCATATAATGATAGTTTTACTTCTTCTTTCCCAATTTGGATGCCTTTTATTTCTTTTTCTTGTCTGATTGTTGTGGCTAGGACTTCGAACACTATGTTGAATGGAAGTGGAAAGAGCTGACAACCTTGTCTAGTTCCTGATTTCAGGGGTAATGCTTTCAGTTTTTGTCAATTGAGTATGATGTTGACCTCAGGCTTCTCAAAGATAGCTTTAATTATGTTAAGGTATGCTCCCTCTATTCCCATTTTGCTGAGTGTTTTCATCATAAATGGATGTTGTACTTTATCAAATGCTTTTTCTGCATCTCTTGATATGATCATGTGATTTTTGTATTTCATTCTGTTTAGGTGATGTATTATATTTATGCATTTGCAAATTTTAAACCATTCTTGAATCCCTGAGATGAATCCAACTTGATCGTGGTGTATGATCTTTTTGATATATTGCTGGATCCAGTTTGTCAATATTTTGTTGTGGATTTTAGCATCTATGTTCATCAGTGATATTGGCCTGTAGTTGTCTTTCTTTGTTGTGTCTTGACCTGGTTTTCGAATTAGGGTAATATTGGCTTCATTGAAAAAGTTTGGGATTTTTCCCTCTTGGATTTTTTGGAATAGTTTGAGAAGGGTAGGAATTAGTTCTTGCCTAAATGTTTTGTAAAATTTGTTTGCGAAGCCATCCGCTCCAGGACATTTGTGTGCCGAGAGATATTTGTTTCAATTTCTTTCTTTCTTTGTTATTGGTCTGTTGAGACTTTGTACTTCTTCTTGGTTCAGTTTTGAAAGGTTATATGTGTCTAGAAATTTGTCCATTTCTTCTAGGTTGTCAAATTTCTTGCCATACACTTGTTTGTAGTAATTTCTTACAATCGTTTGTATTTCTGTGGTATCAGTCGTAATTTCTCCTCTTCATTTCTGATTTTGTTTATTTTGGTCTTCTCCCTTTTTTTCTTGATGAGCCTGGCTAGAGGCTTGTTGATTTTGTTTACTTTTTCTGTTTTTTATTTTTGGTTTTTCAATTACAGTTGTCTTATTTTTCTGCCATTTCTCTCCCCCATTCACCCCACTCCTTCTCCCGCAATCATATTCCGCCCTGTTGTCCGTATCTATGAGTCATTTATACACGTTTTTTGACTAAACTCTTTCCTTACTTATCCCCTTCTCTCCCTCCCCCTCCCCCCTAATGACTGCTATTCTGCACTTTGTTCTATTTATTTCTTTTGTTTGTGTTGTCCTTTAGTTTCCTGTATTAGGTGATATCATATGGTATTTTTCTTCCTTTGCCTGGCTTATTTCACTAAGCATAATTCTCTCTAGTTCCATCCATGTTGTCGCAAATGGCAGGAGTTCCTTCTTTCTTTCTGCTACATAGTATTCCATTGTGTAAATGTACCAAAGTTTTTTGATCCACTCATCTACAGATGGGCACTTAGGCTGTTTCCAGCATGTAGCTATTGTAAACAGTGCCGCTATGAACATAGGGGTGCATAAGCTCTTTTGAATTGGGGTTTCAGGATTCTTCTGGTATAATCCTAATAGTAGAATCGCTGGTTCAAAAGGCAGTTCCATTTTTAGTTTTTTGAGGTAATTCCATACTGTTTTCCATAGTGGCTGCACCAGTCTGCATTCCCACCAACAGTGCAGTTGGGTTCCCGTTTCTCCACATCCTCATCAGCACTTGTTGTTTGTTGATTTGTTGATGATGGCCATTCTGACTGGTGTAAAATGGTATCTCATTGTGGTTTTTATTTGCATCTCCCTGATGGCTAATGATGTTGAGCATTTTTTCATGTGTCTATGGACCTTTTGTATGTCCTCTTCGGAGAAGTGTTTGTTCAGGTCCTTTGCCCATTTTTTAATTGGGTTGTTTGTTTTCTTGATGTTGAGTCATATAAGCTTTTTATATATTTTGGAAATCAGTCCCCTGTCTGTGATATCATTGGCAAATATGTTTTCCCATACGGTTTTTTTCCTTTTCATCTTGCTGATGTTTTCTTTTGCTGAGCAGAAACTCTTTAGTTTGATGTAATCCCATTTGTTTATTTTTCCTTTATTTCTCTTGCCTTAGGAGATGTATCCGTGAAGAAATTGTTACGTGAGATATCTGAAATTTTCCAGCCTATGTTTTCCTCTAGGACTTTTATGGTGTCATGGCTTACATTTAAGTCTTTGATCCATCTCGAGTTTACTCTCTTGTGTGCTGTAAGTTGATGGTCCAGTTTCATTTTTTTTGCAAGTCCCTGTCCAGTTCTACCAGCACCATTTGTTAAAGAGTCTCTCCTCACTCCATTTTATGTTCCTTCCTCCTTTATCAAATATTAGTTGACCATAGAGGCCTGGGTTTATTTCTGGGCTCTCTATTCTGTTCCACTGATCTATATGTCTGTTGTTATTACTGTACAAGACTGTTTTGATCACAGTGACTTTGTAGTATTGTTTGATATGGTGTTGTGATTCCTCCTGCTGTGTTCTTCTCCCTCAAGATTGCTTTTGCTATTCAGGGTCTTTTTTGGTTTCTTATGAATTTTTGGAGTATTTGTTCTCGGTCTGTGAAATATGTGATTGGTATTTTAATAGGGATTGCATTGAATCTGATCCTGGCTGGTTTTGCTCAGTGGATTGAGCGTCGGCCTGCGAGCTAAGTGTCGCTGGTTCGATCTTCCTGTCAGGGCACATCAGAGAAGGAAAACTCTGATTCCAAAAAACCTCCGCTGCCTTGCGGCATACCTCTTCAGAGGAAAGGCTAAGGGAGTAAACCCCGACAGGAAATCCGGAGCCGGAGTCCCTAAGGCGGTTTGACGTTGTAGTCAACACCGGCAACTCCTGCGGCGCACCTGAAGCCAAGCTGTATTGACTCTGTCTTTCCCCTTGGATCCTTCAGCTGCGAAGAGAGGGGGGGTCTGCTGCATGGGCAACAGCTGGCCCGCCATATCACCCTGCCCAGGCTTTGTAGCTTCACTGGAGAGGACGCTCCAGCGTCATCGCAAGATGTCGACTCAACACGGGAGGAGACAGATACCGGTTATAAGCTCATCCGATTGGCGAAGGAAACGAGCGCCAGGGGTCTCCTCTGACGGTGGGAGAGGTCATCGCACCTCACTGGACAGCTACCGCCCGCCTCAAGCTGGGCAGCCCCCAGCCAATTAGGTGCCGTCTCGCCATGGCTCGCCTGCCCCACTGGGTGCGTGGGGATCAGAGAGGCGTCTCTCGAAAAGTGGGCCACAAAACACTCGCACCAGGCAATTCCAAGCAAAAAACAAGAAAGAAGCCTCCAGCTCTTCACCTCGCTAGCTGGAACATCAGGACCATGTGTCCCGGACTTACTGCAGACCTTCCGTGGATCAATGATGCCAGGAAAGCCGCCGTCATCAACAGGGAACTGGCACGACTAAACATCGACATTGCGGCTCTACAGGAGACCTGGTTGGCCGACAACGGAACTATCAGAGAAACCAACTACACCTTCTACTGGCAAGGGAAGTCTCCGGACCAACCAAGACAGCACGGTGTTGGGTTCGCTGTGAAGAACACGCTTGTTAACTCCATAGAGCCACCCACAGGAGGCACAGAGAGATTACTTACCCTCCGATTGTCAACAACTTTCGGCCCAGTCAGCATTCTTAGCGCGTACGCCCCAACCCTCTGCGCCACCACCGAAGAGAAAGAACAGTTCTACCATGCACCGGACGAAGCGTTATCCAAGATCCCCAGAAGTAACGCTCTTTATCTCCTTGGAGACTTCAACGCAAGAGTAGGAGCCGACCACATGGCCTGGCCCACCTGCCTTGGAAACTTTGGGAGAGGAAAGATCAATGGGAATGGTCAGCGACTGCTTGAGCTTTCTTGTCACCACGGCCTGTGCGTGACAAACACATTCTTCAAGTGCAAAGAGATCCACCAGGTGTCATGGAGGCACCCCCGCTCCCGCCACTGGCACCAGCTTGACCTCGTCATCACCAGAAGAACGGATATTGGCAGCACCCTCCTCACCCGCAGCTACCACAGTGCAGACTGCGACACGGACCATGCCCTCGTGGTAAGCAAGGTGCGCATAACGTCGAAGAGGTTGCACCACTCCAAGATGAAGGGTCGCCCACGCATCAACACCAGTTGTGCCAGCAACCCAGTTAAGACCCAGCAATTCATCAACAGGATGGAAGATGCACTCGGCGAGGGAATGGCGGCAGACGACATTATCGAATCCAATTGGTCACGTCTCTGTGACACCATATACAACTCCGCCATTATTGCTTACGGGAAGAAAGAGCGGAAGAACGCTGACTGGTACGAGGCTCACTGGGAAGAAATGGAACCCGTGATCGAGGCTAAGAGGAAGGCCCTACTGACTTACAAGGCCACGCCCACTCCCAGTACACTTCAAGCTCTACGGGCTGCCAGGAACAAAGTCCAGAAGACCGCCCGCCACTGTGCCAACACCTATTGGCTAAACCTGTGCAGAAGCATCCAGGAAGCCGCCGATATAGGCAACGCACGAGGAATGTATGAGGGTATCAAGAAGGCAACAGGCCCAATCCCCTCCAAGATCGCCCCCCTTAAGTCCAAGACAGGTGAGGTCATCACTGACCAGGAACAGCAAATGCGGCGGTGGACCGAGCACTACCTCGAGCTGTACGCGACGAGGAACACCGTAACAGACACTGCTCTTAACGCCATCCCAGACCTACCAGTCATGGAGGAGCTAGACACCCCACCTACTGCGGCAGAGCTCGGCAAAACCATTGACCGCCTCGCTTGCGGGAAAGCACCAGGAAGCGACGGAATCCCTCCAGAAATCCTAAAGAGCGGGAAACCAGTCCTGCTACAGCCGCTCCACCATCTACTCTGTCTCTGCTGGAAGGAGGGTTACATCCCCCAGGATATGAGAGACGCCAACATTATCACCATGTACAAGAACAAAGGAGACCGCAGCGACTGCAACAACTACCGGGGCATCTCTCTCCTCAGCGTCGTCGGCAAAGTATTCGCCCGGGTCGCTCTTGCCCGCCTGCAGACCCTTGCCTCCCACGTCTACCCAGAGTCCCAGTGTGGCTTCAGAGCTGGCCGATCAACAGTGGACATGATCTTCTCCCTACACCAGTTGCAGGAGAAGTGACACGAGCAGCATAAACCACTCTACCTCACCTTTATCGACCTCACGAAGGCGTTTGATCTGGTCAGTCGAAGCGGACTCTTCAGCTTGCTACGGAAGATTGGCTGTCCATCACATCTGCTTGCTGTGGTCATGTCCTTTCACGACAACATGCACAGCATGGTGTCCTACAACGGCGCAACCTCTGAGGCCTTCCCAGTCAGCAGCGGAGTAAAGCAGGGCTGCGTCCTCGCGCCTATGCTGTTCGGAATCTTCTTCTCCATGCTCCTCCAATACGCCTTTAAGGACTGCAGCGAGGGTGTCTTCATTCCCACCAGATCCGATGGCAAGCTCTACAACCTGGCCCGTCTACGAGCCAAGACCAAAGTCAAAGAGGTGCTCATCTGTGAGATGCTCTTCGCCGACGACGCAGCCTTGACATCACACTCCGAAGAGGGACTCCAGCAGTTAGTCACTTGCCTTTCCCACGCATGCAAGGAGTTCGGACTAGCCATCAGCCTGACGAAGACGAACGTTATGGCTCAAGGCACGGGGACTCCCCCATGCATCACCATCGACGGATACACCCTGGAGGTTGTCAACGATTTCACTTACCTCGGGTCCACCATCTCGAGCTCTCTGTCAGTCGACTTGGAGGTCAATCGGAGAATCGCCAGGGCAGCCAGTTATGGCCAAACTGAACTGGCGAGCGTGGAACAATTCCAGCCTCACTGAGAAAACCAGACTGCGCATCTACCAAGCCTGCGTACTCAGCACTCTCCTCTATGGCAGCGAGACGTGGACCACCTACGCAAGGCACGAAAGGAAACTCAACAGCTTCCACATGAGGTGCCTGCGACGCATCCTGCATGTCGCCTGGCAGGATAAGGTCCCCAACACCGAGGTGCTGAAGCGAGCCAACATGAGCAGTTTGCATGTAGTTCTTAGTGAGAGACGCCTCAGGTGGCTCGGCCATGTCAAAAGAATGGATGCAGGCCGTATTCCCAAAGACCTCCTCTACGGCGAGCTAGCAGAAGGCCAGAGGATGACAGGGCGCCCAAAACTGCGGTTCAAAGACATCTGCAAAAAGGACATGACACAATGCTCCATCGATCTCAACACATGGGAAGTTCAAGCAGACGACCGCCTAGCCTGGAGGCTCGCGGTCAGGCAAGGTACGTCACGCGCAGAGGCTGCGCGCAACGAGGAGGCGGTCCAGAAAAGATCGAGGCGGAAGCAGCGTCTACAGCAGCAACAACAGCCATCTGCCTTCACCTGTAACAAGTGCGGCAGGGATTGTCACTCCCGAGTCGGACTGCACAGCCATTCTTGGTGGTGCAGATAGACTCTCAAGAAGCTACGCCATCGTCTCTCGAGATGGACGGCTGCCTCCGCCGCCGCCGCCGCCGCCGCCGACGGCATTGAATCTGTAAATTGTTTTGTGTAGTATGGCTATTTTGATGATGTTTATTCTTCCCATCCAAGAACATGGTATTTGCTTCCATTTATTTGTATCTTCCTTAATTTCTTTCTTCAATGTTATGTAATTTGTAGAGTACAGGTGTTTTATCTCTTTGGTTAAGTTTACTCCTAGGTACTTTATTTTTCTTGTTGCTATGGTAAATGATATTTTCTTTTTTATCTCTGTCTCTGATATTTTATTATTGGTGTACAGAAATGCCTTAGATTTCTGTATATTTATTTTGTACCCTGCTATTTTGCCAAATTCACTTATTATATCAGTAGTCTTTTAGTGGATTTTATAGGATTTTCTAGGTATACTATCATGTCATCTGCATATAATGATAGTTTTACTTCTTCTTTCCCAATTTGGATGCCTTTTATTTCTTTTTCTTGTCTGGTTGCTGTGGCTAAGACTTCCAACACTATGATAAATAGGAGTGGAGAGAGTGGACAACCTTGTCTAGTTTCTGAATTCAGGGGGAATGCTTTTAGTTTTTTTACATTGAGTATGATGTTGGCCTCAGGCTTCTCATATATAGCCTTGATTATGTTAAGGTATGCTCCTTCTATTCCCATTTTGCTGAATGTTTTAATCATAAATGGGTGTTGTACTTTATCAAATGCTATTTCTGCATCTATTGATATGATCATGTGATTTTTGTCTTTTATTTTGTTTAGGTGATGTATTATATTTATTGTTTTGCGAAAATTAAATCATCCTTGCATCCCTGGGATGGATCCCACTTGATCGTGATGTATGATCTTTTTGATGTATTGCTGGATCCTGTTTACCAATATTTTATTGTGAAATTTAGCATCTATGTTCATCAGTGATATTGGCCTGTAGATTTCATTCTTTGTTGTGTCTTGACCTGGTTTTGGGATTAGGATAATACTGGCTTTATAGAAAGAGTTTCGGATTTTCCCCTCTTCTTGGATTTTTCGGAATAGCTTGAGGAGGATAGGAGTTAGATCTTCCCTAAATGTTTTGTAGAATTCGCCTGTGAAGCCATCCGGTCCAGGGCTTTTGTGTGCAGGGAGATTTTTGATTACTGTTTCAATTTCCTTCTTTGTTATTGGTCTGTTTAGACTTTCCACTTCTTCTTGATTCAGTTTTGGAAGGTTGTATGTTTCTAGAAATTTGTCCATTTCTTCTAGATTGTCAAATTTCTTGCCATACAGTTGTCTGTAGTAATTTCTAACTATCATTTGTATTTCTGTATTATCAGTCGTGATTTCTCCTCTTTCATTTCTGATTTTGTTTATTTAGGTCTTCTCTCTTTTTTTCTTGATTAGACTGGCTAGAGGCTTGTCGATTCTGTTTATTTTTCGAAGAACCAGCTCCTAGATTTGTTGATCTTTTGGATTGTTTGTTTCATCTCTATGTCATTTAGTTCTGCTCTGATCTTGATGATTTCCTTCCGTCTTCTTGCCCTAGGCTTTGTTTGTTGTTGTTCTAGTTCTTGTAGCTTTATGGTTAGGTTTTTTTATTTGAGATTCTTCTATCCTTTTCAGATATGCCTGTATTGCTATGAATTTCCCTCTCAGGACTGCTTTTGTTGTGTCCCACAGGTTTTGGGCTGTTGTGTGCTCATTATCATTAGTTTCTAGAAATTTCTTGATTTCTTCCTTGATGCCATTGTTAACCCCTTCATTATTTAATAGCATGTTATTCATTCTCCATGAGTTTCGTTGTCTTTGATCTTTTTCTCTGAGGTTAATTTTTAGTTTCGATTTTGTTTATTTTTTCAAAGAACCAGCTCCTAGTTCTGTTGATCTTTTGAATTGTTTGTTTGGTCTCTGTGTCATTTAATTCTGCTCTGATCTTGATGATTTCTTACCTTCTTCTTGCCCTAGGCTTTGTTCGTTGTTGTTGTTGTTGTTCTAGTTCTTGTAGTTTTAGGGTTAGAATTTTTATTTGAGATTCTTCTAACCTTTTCAGATATAACTGTATTGGTATGAATTTCCCTCTAGGACTGCTTTTGCTGTGTCCCATAAGTTTGGGGCTGTTTTGTGTTCATTATCATTAGTTTCTAGAAATTTCTTGATTTCTTCTTTGATGTCATTGTTAACACATTCACTACTTAATAGCATGTTATTCATTCTCCATGAGTTTGAATGTTTTTGAGTTTTCTCCTTGAGGTTGATTTCTACTGTCAAGACATTGTGGTCTGAGAAGATTCTTGATATAATTTCCATTTTCTTGAATTTGTTGAGGCTTGTTTTGTGTCCTACCATGTAGTTTATCTTTGAAAATGTCCCATGTGAATTTGAAAAGAATTGATATTTTGCTTCTTTGGGGTGAAAAGTTCTATGTATATTTACTAAGTCCATTTGATCTAGAGGGCTGTTCAGTGCCTCAATATCCTTGTTGTTTCTTTGCTTTAAAGATCTGTCCATTGCTGACAATTGGGTGATAAAGTCCCCTAATATGAGTGTGTTGCTTTTGATATCCTTCTTGTAGTCTTCCAAGATTTTCCTTATATATTTGGGTGCTCCTATGTTGGGTGCATATATATTTACCAGGGTTATATCTTCTAATGGACTCTTCTCTTAAGTATTATGAAATGCCTTTCTATGTCTCTTTTTTGGCCTTTGTTGTGAAATCTGTTTTTTCTGATATAAGTATTGCTACCCCAGCTTTTTTTTAATGCCTTTTGTTTGGAATAATTTTACCATCCCTTCAATTTCAGTCTGTGTAAATCTTTTGTTTTGAGGTGTGTTTCCTGTAGACACCATATATGTGGGTCTTGTCCTCATATCCATTTTACTACCCTATGTCTTTTGATTGGAGGAGTTAATCCATTTACATTTAAGGTTATTGTTGACAGGTATTTATTCATTTCCTTTTGTACCTGTGTTCTTCTCCTTCTCTCTTTTTCTTCTTTTTCTTACAGCATTCTCTTTAGCATCTCTTTCAATGCTGGTTTTGTGGAGATGTATTCTTTTAGTCTTCCTTTGTCTGGGAAACTCATTATTTCACTTCCATTTTGAAAGAGAGCCTTGCTGGGTTGAGTAGTCTTGGTTGTAGGCCTTCGTTTTTTATTGCTTGACATATTTTTTGCCATTCCCTTCTGGCTTGTAGTGTTCTGCTGAGAAATCAGCTGATAGTCTTATTGAAGCTCCCTTGTATGTTATTTGATGTTTTTCTCTTGCTGCTTTTAGGATTCTCAGTTTGTCTTTAAGTGTTGCCATTTTAATTATGATGTGTCTTGGCATGGGCCTTTTGGGATTCATTTTCACTGGGACCCTCTGTGCTTCCTGGACTTGCATGACTTTTTCTCTCATTAAGTTAGGAAATTTTTTCTCATTACTTTTTCAATCAGGTTTTCTATACCTTGCTCCTCTTCTTCTTCTTTTTGTATCCCTATGATTCTAATGTTGTTTCATCTCATTGTCCCTGCAGCTCTCTTAAACCCTCTTCACTGTTTTTTAGTTTTGTTTGTTTTGTTGCATTGTCTAGGAATTTTTTCTACGTTGTCCTCTAACTCACTGATCCAATCCTCTGCTTCATTTAGCCTGCTTTTGATCGATTGTACTGTGTTCTTCAGTTCAGAAATTGTATTCTTCATTTCTTCCTGGTTCTTGTTGATAGTTTTTATGTCCTTTTTTATGCTGGTGTAGTTCTCAGTAAGTTCATTGTAGCTTCCCTGGAGTTCTTTATAGTTCCCCTGGAGTTCATTATAGTTTTATTTGAGTTTCTCAAGTTCATTGAGCTTTCTCATTATTATTGTTTTGAATTCCATATCTGATATCTTGCTTGCTTCTATGTCATCTATCCCTCTTTCTGGGAATTTCTCCTCTCTTTTTGGTGGAGTGTTGTTTCTGTTTGGTGGGTTGTTATTCTGCCTCCCCATTTTGGGCACTTGTCTTGTTTCTGCTTCTTAGATTGATCTGCTTTTATTTTCCCCCTTTATGGTGTGAACTTCTTGTATACAGTTGTTGAGCTGCCATCTCCAGTTGATGCTACTTGGGGGAACCTGTCTGTTTAAGTGATTTCTCCCATAGCACTTGGGATGCTTCTGTACTGAGACGTAGTCCGCTGTTCTCCCAGCTATTTCTCAATAGCCAGCATTCAAAATTTATTACAAAGTGCCTCTAGTTCATTTTACTGTCCTTTCTCCTATGCCAGGGGCGAGTGCATCCCCTCGTGAAGTCCAGGGGTGGATTGATCCATTGCTCATCAGGGCGTGTGGATCCAAGGCAGACTGGCTGTTCTCCTGTTCTGGTGGAGAGGGAAGCCTCTACTCAATGGTGGGCGGGTTTGTTGTGGGCCTTTTGTGGTGGCTGGCACATTGGTTTCATGCCCATTGGGGCGGGTCTGGGTGATGCCTGTGCCTGTGTGTGGTGGCTGGCCAGTTGGTTTTGTGCCTGTTGGGGCAGGGCTACGGGCACCTGTGTGCAGTGGCAGTGGGCACCTATGCGTGGTGACCAGCCCACTGATCTTGTGCTTGCTGGGGTGTGACCAGGTGGCACCTGTGTGCGATGTCTGGTACGTTGGTTTGGTGCCTACTGGGGTGGGCCAGAGGTGCCTGGGCGCAGCGCTGGGCACGCTAGCCTTGCACCCATTGGGTCACGCTCAGGTGTCACCCATGCATGGCCAGTGTTCATTTGGCACCTATTGGGTTGGACCGGGGGTCCTTGAGCATGGTGGCTGGCGCGCTAGCCTCACGCCCATTGTGCCATGCCTGGGGAGTTGGTTTTTCACACGTTGGGGCGGGACCATGGGCACCTGTGTGCGGTGGAGGTAGGCATTTGTGAGCGACAGCTGGCCCGTAGTTCTTACGCCCCCTGGGGCGTACCCAAGTAGCACCTGGGCAAGCAGCCGGCGTGTTGGTTTGGCGCCTATTGGGGCGGGCCAGGTGTGCCTGCACACAGATCCTGGCACCCAGTGAGTTGATTTTGTGCCCATTGGGGTGGGACCAAAGGTACCTGAGCACAGCAGAAGTGGGTGTCTGTGCCTGGTGGCTGGCATGTTGATTTTGTGCCTGTTGGGGTGGGCCAGAGGGGCACCTGGGCAGGGTGGCTGGCGAGTTGGTTGGAAGCCTGGTCAGGTGGCCGGGGCATCTACCGGTGCATGCTCCCGCAACCCAGGTGGAGGGTTGGGGAGTGGGCGAGTGTGCTTCCGCACCTGCGCTCCTCAAGAATCTCATCCCACCCCTAACCTCTCCTCCCCTCTCTGCAAAAAATAAAAGAGTAAAAGAAAAAGGAAAACACACATTCATACATACACAGCAGTATGCTGTTTCTTGCCTCTCAGCGCCAGATGCCACCTGGCCCACTCCTGGCTCTGCCAGCAGGCAGTGCCCCGCTCTCCTCCCAATTCCTCTCTGGAGAAACTTGGGGTCACTAAAAAGTCTTTTTGTACTACCAGCCACAGTTCAGGAAGCCAACCCAGTTAGAGATCCCATCTCGTCCATTTCTCCTCCACTATCCTCACCAAACAGGTCACTCCCAGGCGGTCTTCTCTGATCCAGCAGTGCCAAGGCTCAACTCCTCCCAGTATTCAGATGTTAACTGAGATGTTCTGTATGCAATTAGTCCAAACTACTGAGAGGCTCAGGATCAAGTAAGTGCAGCCTCCCCTCACTCCTCCCCCATCTTCTTCTCTCCCCCAAATTATATTTCTTAATATAAAGTATCAGAGTCTCTGTCTCCATGAAAAATTCCTAAATACAGACTGAGTTATAGCATTAATATAATAGATTAGAGAAAATTAATAAATTAGACCATGGAGTCATAAGTTGGTAAAAAAAAAAAAAAGCTGAGATTTGTCATTTCTTTTTCTTTCAACCAGTTTAGGAAGCTACTTAGGTCTGTCTTATCTATACAGACTTCTTCCTACTATGGCCATAATTTTCCTTGGACCCTGGAGCCTAAACTGTTTCTTTCCCCAAAAGGAGAAACACCTCTGGGCTCTCCATGTCTGTCACTGCCTTCCATGTGACCCCAAATTACTTTTCCCCATACTCTGGTTCATTGCTAAATAAAATCTATGATTTTTCCCATATTCTTTATTCCAGAATATTATGTCTAAAAAATGTCATCTAAGAAGCATCCAGAATCAGAAAACATTACTGATGTTGCAGCCCCCAAGTATGTTTAGTTTAACTCTTTTCTTCATGATGTTAGGTCTTCTATAAAGGGAGACTATAGTGTAGGTATGAGAGCATGGTTCATTAGAAGGCTTTGGGTTCAAATCCAGTTCCCTGGTGTGTGACCTTGAGCAAGTTACTTACCTTTCTGCATCTCATTGGTGTATTGAGGATAATTAAATGAGATGGGACAGGTAAACCACTCAGCATGTACCAGATACATAAGCATATTCTAGTATTTGGATACCTCCAGAGTGTACTTTATAAGAATGTTTACATAGTGTGTACTGCCTTTTTTCTCATCAAACATACCTCTTATTGGTTCAGTTACCCATGCCCTTGAAGGTCCTCCTCCTCACTGTGCAAGCCTGGATTCTAAATTCACCTCTGGTAAGAAAGTTTTCAAAAAGACTAAAGTATAAAATAACAGAGAGAAGCAGACATGTGTCACGTTTGGGCTTTTGGGATTTTAATTTATGGAAGTAGGTGAGAGACAACACAGAGATGCCAGCGCTATTGAAGGAGTGTATTATTTGAATCTCTCAAGAGAAGGAAGCACTCCATCCAGGGCCATGTGGGTAGCCAACATGGTAAGTGTTCTGTTGGTCAGGGGCATCAGGAGCCAGGGGAAAGCCCAGGCCAGAGCCTTTATTGGACTTTGTACTGGAAAAGCAAGGCAGTCTAGGGCAATAAGTTAGGACTGGCCACTATGAATAACTGTGGCAGGTGTTGAGCTATCAGAGCAGTCTCTAGTTCCCTGGGACCTGTTTCTGGGGTGATTTAGGGCAGAGGAAATTTTGGCCTGGTGTATAAATTAATAAAGGGGATTGTTGGGAGTATAAACTCAGAGTTTGTTGCCTGCATATGAAAGATATGCTCCTTGCTAAGCCCTTTGCCATCTCTAAAAACTGCCTAGCCCTGGGAGGAGCAGCCTCTCCCAAGCCAGATGATTTTTAAGATGTCAAAACTTAACAAAAATAACAAACTTGATTAATAAAATAGGGGGAAAAGAGAGGAAACCAGTTGCATGATGTTAAAGGGAAACATTTCAAAAACAGGGAAGGATTAATGGGACTTTTTACAGAGAAATACATTTCAGCAATGAGGCTCTTTTTTAACATAGTGAAAATGATAAGTTCTTTTTTTTTTAATGTGTTTTATTGATTATAATATTACATTTGTGCCAATTTCCCTTCCCTCTGCTCCCCTCCACCCGGTGGCCCCCCTCCCTCCAGTTGTCCCCCCCTTTTAGATCATGTCCATTAGTTGTGCATACAGTTCTTCTCAACCTCTCTCTGTCTATTCCATTCCCTCCTACCATGATCCTTAATTCCTATATCATCTCCCTCCCTCTCCCCATTCCCCCTCCCTGTTGACCTCCCCCCAATATGTTCCCCATACCTATAGTTCTTTTTCCACTCTCATTGCCTGTTTAGTTTGCCTTTGTTTCAATTCCCTAGCTTCTGTTGTTTCTTGTGATGCAGTTTTCATTTTAGTGTTCATTGTCTTGATCCTCCTTTTTCTAAACCAGTCCCTTTAACATCTCATATAACAGTGGTTTGGATCTAATGAACTCCTTCAGTTTTATTTTGTCCTGGAAACACTTTCTCTGTCCTTCTATTCTGAATGACAATTTCGCTGGATAGAGTATTCGTGGTTGTAGGTTTTGGATTTTCATTACTTTGAATATTTCTTGCCAGTCCCTTCTTGCCTGCAGGGTCTCCCTTGAGAAGTCAGCTGATAGTCTAATTGGGACCCCTTTGTACATAATTCTTTTCTTCTCTCTTGCTGCTTTTAAGATTCTCTCTTTATCTTTAATTTTTGACATTTTGATTACAATGTGTCTTGGAGTGGTTCTCCCTGGGTCCAGTTTTTTTGGAACTCTCTGTGCTTCCTGGACCTGTAAGTCTATTTCCTTCCCCAAGTCTGGGAAGTTCTCCTTTATTATATTTTCACTCAATTTTTCAAGTTCTAGTTCATCTTCCTCGCTCTCTGGCAAACCAATGATTCTTATGTTGGGCCTTTTATAGCTGTCCCAGAGGTTTCTGATCCTCTCATCGTTGCTTCCAATTTCCTCTCGCTGCATTGGTTGACTGCTTGTTCCTTCTCCATATTCCAGTTTGTTGAAATGAACCCTGGATTTTTTTTCCTCACCATCTGTCTCGTATGTGGTTTTGTTCCTTTCGTTATGAGTGTTTTTCGCTTCTTTCTCATCTTTTTCCAGATCTTTTGTGAATTCTGTAAGCCACCTGATAACAATGGCCCAGAACTGAGCATCTGACAGGTTTCTTATCTGTTCATCTGTCAGGTTCTCCATCTGTTGCCTGGTGAGCTGTGCCACCGGGATTTCTATAGTTGTCTGCCTCATTTTGACAGATGCGTTTTGTTTTCTTGGGCCGGCTGTAGGGGGCAGTGCCTGTGTACTCATAATGACCCAGCGACCGGCGCCGTTCGGCAGCCTTTCTTGTTGTGCCGTGGTGCTTTGTCATCACAATCCAGCGACCGATGCCTGTCCGCGACCTATTTCGCAGCCCTGTGGCGCTTTCTTTGGGGGCGGGGGTCCAAGATGGATTCACACAGTTATTCCGCTAGGAGACCGGGATCCGTCCTCCTGCCCCCCCTGGGCCTCACTGTTCAAGGCGATGTGGTGGCTGCTTTCCCCAGCGTTGGGGTCGCGAGCTGCTGGGGGTTCGACTGCAGCCGGGATTGTTCTCCCCGCCGCTGTCCCAGGTGCGACCGCAAACAGCGCCGCCCTCTTTTGCTCTTACCTGCCCAAAGGGCGCCGCTGGTTTATAACTTCATATGTTGGGCTTTCGTGTAGTTTTATTTTCTGGAATTTCTAGTTATCCTTTGTTTTGAAGTAGTTGTATTCCTCTCTAGTTGTAGAGGGAGACCTAGCGTGTCCGTCTAAGCCTCCATCTTGGCCGGAAGTCTCCGATAAGTTCTTTTAATGGTTGTCTAATCAGTGGTCCAAACAACTTTATCCATATTGATTCCTCATCTGATACTTTATATAAATATGGGGATGAAACTAACACCCCTTGCTTTTCTCAGTCACATTGGCTTCAGTGGGGGTAGTGGGGAAACTCAGTTTCCTAAGTCAGAACTGAATCAGACTAAGAAGTCAGGCTAAGAAGCATAAACTTTCTCTTTTGTCTCCACACCTAAATCCATATGTCGACTTCCAAACAGAAGATCAGGCCCCAAATCAGCATCCTCTGCTTCACCTATATAACATTCATTCTCTGAGGGCTTAACTTCTGTTAAAAACTGCCACATGGGAGGTGTGAACTTCAGCAAAACCAGGCCACCCTTCTAGGAGCTCATCATTACTGAAACCAATTAACATGACGCAATGGGATCAAGTGAAGTCCATCTGAATATATAGCAGATTAGCAAAAATAGATTAGTCACTAGCCACTCACTAGTACACGTCCTTAGTTAGTTCTAACTGAGCTGTGTGAAGTATAAAGTACACACTGGACTCCACAGACTTGGTGAGAAAAATAAGGTCAGAATTGTTATATTAGAAAAAATATATATATACAAAGAATTGTTATATTGATTACATGTTGAAATCATTGCTTTTGATATTTTGAGTTTAAAATTATTAAAATTAAATTTACATGCTTCTTTTTTCCTTTTTAATGTGCCTATTAAGTATTTTTATTCCATATATGTTTTATATTTATGACTTTAATTATACAGTGATCACTAATATCCTGCAAGGGTATTAGACACCAAGCATAAAAATAAATAAATAAGTAACCCATCCCCACAGTCTCCAAAGCTGTCTCACCTTTCTATTTCTCTCACTTATGTCCTGGGGAAAGCTCCTGTTACCTTCAACAGGGTTGATACAGCAGATCCCAAAGAAGCTCTTCATCTGTCCACACAATTTATACCTTCCCCTGCTTCCTGAGCTGTTCTCCTTAAACGACAAATTGATCACCACATCCCCCTGTGCAAGAACACTCTTTTAGCCACACAATAATGTACAAATTCCTTACATCCAACATTAACTCTAATATAAATGTCCAGTGTCCTTCTTCAGCTGCCCAAATCCAACCAGTTCAGACTACTTGTCATCTTCCAAAAAATTTTTTCCTACATCTATGTTTTTATCTCTACTTTCTTTACTTGGAAACCCTTCCCCACAAAATTTACCTATGACCATCCTCCTCAGACTACCATATATTACTCCAGTTCTACCATCTCTTCCATGATCTGCAGGTCAGAACTAGGTCCCTATAGGCTTCTGTTGTCAAATGCTCTTTGATGGCATTTACCATAGCATTCCTTGTGATATAGCTGATTGTGTATAATTTCTGTGCCTTCCCATAATCTATGACTACCCTGAAGGCAGGACTCATTTATATAGCCTTCAGGAAAAAATCAGTCAATATTGAAAGTAGAAGGTAATTTGAAGTTCAAAGAGGGAGGGTGTATTCCATGATACCCACAGTTTGACCCACAGCTAAGAGCAGTATGAAATGAGCCATCCAGGTCCAGGAAGGCTCCCAAGGACTGAGGCTCCTGGCCAGCATAAGGCCACTGCTTCAGACCCAAACACCAAGTCCACCCCAGTGGTCCTCGTGCCTGGCAGATTCCTGTGGACTTAGGATCCAACCTGACCATATAGACTATTTTGATTTCCAGTAAAAGTTCCACCTAACAATTTATTGTTATGCTAGCTTTCCTTGCCATTCTCTCAGAGACCATACGAGGAGGTATTTCTATGTCTTGAGACTGAGTTCAGATATTTTGGAGTTTCCCTGGTCATAAGGTGACATTGTAATCTCACTTCAATTCTAACACAATCACAGGTCTTGCTTAAACAAAACTATGTTGAATTTTTCAAAAGGCCAATTGGTAGGTGGAACTTTTACCTGAAATTCAAGAAAAGGAAACTCTGGCAAAGTGGGCTGGTATGGGAAGCCAGGGTGCTTGGTGGTGGCAAATGAAGCTCAGCCCCAGATTGGAAAACAACTGGGAGTGTGGTGGCACACAAAATCCACTCCACACACTGGTTTTCCCATGGGGAACCAGGCCTGTATTTCTATAATAGCTAATAAGCTTGCTTTCTGCTAAAGGACCCCCTCATCCTGGGCTAAGAACAACAGATGTTCAGTGTGTAACCTTGAATCAATTTCTTAGGGCCTATTCTGGGCCAATTTCTAAGAACAAGATGTGGCTAGACAAGTTATACTTATCATTCATGCATGTGTAACATTCTTTTCTCTGTTGTATAAAAAATAATAATCATATAAGGCAATGATTGGCACAATGATTCACAACTTTCTTGGTGTAATCCACCTAAAGAATCAATAAAAGCCTGTTAAAACAGGGCAAACTGCGCTTTCTCCTCTATAAAGTAGGCAGTTTTGTCCCCTCTTCTCCACAGGATTCTTCCAGTCACTGTGCATTTATTAATTTCATCCACAGCACCGTAGACCCTGCTGGTTGGAAGTCTGTGACAGGCTGGGCCCCAGGGAGCAGCCCATTTTTCTAAACTATTTGGGTTTCATTTCAGGAATTCCACTTCTAAGTAGAATTCTGACAATTTCCTAGAATATGATTATCAAATCAGTATTTCTCCTCATTGGGGAGGAGCAAAGAAAAGACTAGAATGAGTAATTTAATAGATTCCTTCACTTAAGAACATACAGAATTTGGAAGAGCTAGGTCTCAGAATGAAGGATTGAAAGGACTATACCTCCAGGAGAAACAAAACTTCTGATCTCTGAAATCCATGGCATTCTTCAATCTTCCAACACAGCAGATAGTGATAGTTTCAATGAAATGAATTCATGTTGAAAGAAAGCTCAGATTTCTTCTGAAAACTACAAACAAACATGCCAAAATAGGGATTTTCATAGATGGTGTTGATGATATGTCTCAGAGAAATCAATGTGAAGAGGCTTTGTTAAAAATTAAAGGCATTATTAGCTTTACTTTTCAAATGGCTGTTCAAAGATGTGTGGTACGAATCCATTTAGATCTGAAAGCAGAGGCTTTGGCATCAGCAATAGCGTCAACCAAGGTTATGAAGGCTCAGCAAGTTGTGGGAAGTAAAAGTGGAGAAGAGATGCTGGTCCCATTCCAGGATATGGCTGCAGAAGTAGAACAGAACACAGAGCACCACAGAAGAGCATGAAAAAGCAGTGTCCCGGGTCTGTTCCCACCCAGAGACTGGGGCTAGCTGGCTGAGAACGGCTCATTTTACTGGTGACTTCAATCTGGAGTCCAAGAACTATGTGAATGAACAAGGAGCCAGTTTTTCATTGTGGTGAACTGTCAAGTGGAATTTGCAATAAGTTATAATAAAAAGTTTGCTTACTGCAAACAATTTTTGTTTCTGCTTCTCAATTGCTCAACACGCAACCCTTAAGTTATCACATCTTGATCTTCACTGTTCTAATTCTGTTCATTATGACCTATTCAATGCTGAAGTATAGATGCAAATAGACATAACTGCATGTCCACCTCTCATAATATGCACTATAAAATGCTACTTGTAGTGCTGGAGGGGATAGTGGCCTTGTGCGTACATGGGTCCCTAGATGTGGGGAAAGGAAAATTACTTTGAACGCTACTTAGAAAAATTTCCAAAGTCTTTAGAGGCAACTTTCCCTTTGCACCTGACCCATTGTCTTGGCAGAGGCAAGGGAAGAAAATTAACCAAGACAACCAGTACCCATTTTTTAATCTGGTAATTTCTTATTTCTGTGTACTCCTTATGTTGTTAAAGACTATGTTTTCTTGTTTTCACCCCCAAAACTAAAAAAAAAATATGTGCTTCTCTTAGGGCACCAGTTAACTGTCCATGTCGTCTGTTTACCCAGGCCCTGGCTGTCGGCCTATTATTGATATTCACTAGTAAAGGAAGGATATTATTAGTGATAATGAGAAAAAAGAATGAGATCCTGACTCTAACAAGGACAGAGGTCAAAAGAGAGGCAAACACACACTCCATACAAGTCAGAGATGAGCACCATTTATGGTCTTAGATGAGCTTCAGAAAAGATTTTACATGGCTCATGACTCAGATAGTCAAGGAAAAGCACCTTGCATTTCATGTCTGAGACAGAACAATCTGCTACCTAGAAATATTTAGGTCAGTGATATTAGCCAAGAATAAAATCATGGTAAGATTTTGAGAGTGACTAAATAAGTTAGATAACCAGAAAGATTCTAAAATCAGAAATTTTCTTCCTTTTTTCTTCAAGTTATATAAATATCCTGCCACTATGAGGTTCACAAATTTCATCTGGATTAGAAAATAATTGATCCTCTACATTCTAGCAGTATGATTGATTTTACTTTCTAATATTTGGAACTGTTAGCAAGAACCAAAAAATGGTCTCCTAAGTAATATATTGTGATATATTTTTTAAAAGATGATGTAGGTATATAGAAGTATAAAGAAAAAGAATAATTGAAATATTCATTTTTCAACAAAATGACTAAGGACATGTATCCCAACCAATTTTCTATTTAAACATCATTTAAAAAAGAAAAACTTTCTAGATTATTGGGCTCAGAAAGTATGGTTGTTGCTATGTATAAAGGTTTTTCAACAAAAAATTAAAACCATGTATGTGAAAATATTTAAGGCTGAAGCTGTTGGTAGAAGAGATGTCTGTATCTGCCATAAATTGTAGACTCAAATTATTCCAGATTCTTTTGTTTTGAGAAGGATGTCACACTTCAGGTTATGGTATATTCTTGGGTGGCTAGCAAAGATTT
Source organism: Furipterus horrens (assembly GCF_987537825.1). Classification (NCBI taxonomy): domain Eukaryota; kingdom Metazoa; phylum Chordata; class Mammalia; order Chiroptera; family Furipteridae; genus Furipterus; species Furipterus horrens. Next base: position 64,733,901 of record NW_028327177.1, read on the forward strand.
TGCTCAGCCCAAACCTCAGCTTCATTGGCTAGGAGATGACTGTAGCCTGAAGCCTCCCTGCTGCAGAAGAAGCTGGGTTGCCTTGTTCTGGCTGCTCTTGAAACAGCTTCTCTACTCAGAGACCAACTATGTTTCAAGAGCTCATTGCTCTGAACTCTCTGCTTAATGGTAAAGAGAACTGATAAAGCAGTATTGGTCACATTTTTATTTTAAATCTGCCTGATGTCCTTGATATAGTGAGCATTTTAGTAACAGTGTGTCATTGGTGTTAGGATTGTGACATATGTTAGATTTGCAGTGTTATTTACTGATAACTCAGTCCAACACCCCCAGTTTACAGATGAAGCAACTAAGGTTCAAAGAACTAAAGGGAAATATTTTATTTCTGGAAAAATAAGTTTCTTATATTACTCAGGACTCAAACTCTGAGTACAAAGCCCACTGTAAAAAAAATCATGAAGAGTGAGTCACTGAGAGCAAGTGGCCATTGGAAAATGGTCCTCTGGAGCACACAAGCCATAAAAAGCTCTTCCACTTTTTCTTGAAATTATATCAAAGCATGGATGAATATATAGGAATCCAGAAAAATGCACATAACAAAAATGCATGTAAATTCAGAGTGCACAAACTCTCTGAAGTTCCTCTACAAGTACTCCCTATTCTATAACAAATGGTTTGATGTTAAAATAATTACATCTGTAACTAATCATTGCTTAGTTTTTATGGATAGTCACTGAGTACTTACTATTTTCTAGGTGTTTTTCGAGGAGATGTCCATGTATTTTGGCTACTCAATCCTCTTAAAAATCCTATATGTAATTACTATTATAATCCTCCTTATACAGATGAGAAAAATGAAACACAGAGACAGTAAGTAACTTACCTAAGGTCACAGACCAACAAGTGGTGTCAAGGTAGCAAGGTTCTAATTTGGGTGACCTAGCTCCAGAGGTGGGTAATATGATTGTCTATAATATGACAATCATTTTGCTAACTGGACTAATTCTTTTGTGATAGTGCTGAGTGTTTGCATTAGTGCCCTCCCAGGAGCCTGTTTACCCTGAGTCTAGGCTCCTGCCTGCTATCCACAACAGCATTAGGCTTCAACCCCAGAATTAGACTCATCCCATGGTCTCTGACTTACAAAGTTCAGGCCAGTCTGAGGCCCATGTTCTCCCAACTCTTCCACAATCAGCTTCTGATTCTTCAGGACAGCCTGCCATGCCCTGTCACCTCTCTCTAGGTTCTGAAACTCTACCAACCCTGGATCAATTCATCCAGTCACACCACCACATTCAGAGTCCTCACTGAATGACTTCACTGATCACTACACACTCTCCCCAGAATAAGTCTTGTCAATTGAGAAGGCTGTTAAAACCCATGGGAAACCATCAACAAAAGGAAAAGACAACCCACTGAATGGGAGAAGATATTTGCCAATGATACACCTGATAGGGGTTCATTTTCAAAATTTATAGAGAACTTATCCAACTTAACACCAAAATAATCCAAACAACCCAATTAAAAAATGGGCAAAGAACCTGAATAGACACTTCTCTAAGGAGGACATACAGATGACCCATACACATATGAAAATATGCTCATTGTCACTAACCAGCAGATGAATGTGAATTAAAACTATAGCAAGTATCACCTCATACTTATAAGAATGACTATCACCAATAAATCAATAAATAACAAATGTTGATGAGGATGTGGAGAAAAGGGAACGCTCGTGCACTGTTGGTGGGAATGCGGACTGGTGTAGCCACTGTGGGAAACAGTATAGGGTTTCCTGAGAAAATTAAAAATTGAACTGCCATATGACCCAGCAATTTCACTTTTGATAATATATATATAAAAAAAAACCTGAAACACTAATCCGAAAGAATATATGAACTCCCTATGTTCATTGTAGTGTTATTCACAATAGCCAAGATTTAGTAGCAGCCCAAATGTCCATTAGTAGATGAGTGAATAAAAAGCTGTGATACACTTACACAATGGAATACTACTCAGACATAAAAAATAAGGAAACCTTACCTTACCTTTTGGGACAAGATGCATGGACCTTGAGATTATTATGTTAACTGAAATAAGCCAGTCATAGAAAGGCAAATGCCATATAATTTCACTCATACGTGAAATCTAATGAACAAAATAAACTAACAAAGTAGAAATAGATGTAGATTCAAAGAACAGAGTAACAGCTCTCAGAGGGGAGGAAGGTTCCACAGGCTGGGTGAATAAAACAAACATAGACAACAGGTTGGTGACTAGCAGAGGGAAAGGGATTGTGAGGAGTGGTGAAAGAGGGCAAAAAGAGGATAAATGGTGGCAGAAAATCACTTGATTTTGGGTGGTGAGTGTACAATGCAGCATGCAGATGATGTGTTATAGAGTTGTACACTTGAAACCTGTATTAACCAACCTTACCCCAATTAATTCAACCTCTGCTGCTCACAGCTACTGCTCGCTTCACACCCTCATCTTCCCTGTCTCCTCTGAACTTTCGGACAATCTCATGCTTACCGCTTGTGCCCGCTGCAGAAAAGCCATGCCTGGGGGAGGTAGTCCGAGAGGTGATCCGCCACCAGAAGGGCTAGCTTCCTGTGCCATGGCCTCCAAGGTGCCCGTCATGGAGTGTCGTGGGGGCTGCGGGCCCCAGTGCTGTCAGCCCACCCTCAGCAAGCTGTGGAAATAAGTCTTCCAGTGCACGGACGGCTCCTCGTATGTGGAAGAGGTGGAGAGACACTTGAAGTGTGGCTGCCGCCCCTGCTCCTAGGCCTCTGCCCACCTGCACCTGTCGCTCGGACTCCAGGGTGGTGGCTGTGGGACATCCACGTGGGACCCCCTCGAGGTTCAGAGTCAAGCAGTGGAAGTGCGGCTTGGATGTGTGAAAACCGGTTGCTTGGCAGCAGGATTGCAGCTGGGAGTGAAACTGCCATTTTAAAGGAAGGCAGTTTACCAACCTTACCAACCTTACCCCAGATTATTCAATTAAAAAATTTAAAATAAATACAATTTAAAGAATAATTAATAAATCAGAAAATTTACATGTTTGTATACTCTTGGTATTTTATTTTAGAGCTGACTAACATTGGCAGAGGAAAGAATTTAGAGAAAAGTCAAATAACACAAAAATTTAATGAAAGATCAAGAAAATAATTTATGAACAAAGTGGGACATTTTTCAACAGGTAATGTCAACAATGACAAGACAAACCTTCATTTGTATTATGTATACCTATATAATCTTTATAATACACTCCCTTATTCCCTGGCTGGTTTGGCTCCGTGGATTGAGCGTCGGCCTGCGAGCTAAGTGTCGCTGGTTCGATCTTCCAGTCAGGGCACATCAGAGAAGGAAAACTCTGACTCCAAAAAACCTCTGCTGCCTTGCGGCATACCTCTTCAGGGGAAAGGCTAAGGGAGTAAACCCCGACAGAAAATCCGGAGCCGGAGTCCCTAAGGCGGTTTGACGTTGTAGTCAACACCGGCAACTCCTGCGGCGCACCTGAAGCCAAGCTGTATTGACTCTGTCTTTCCCTTGGACCCTTCAGCTGCGAAGAGAGGGGGGGGTCTGCTGCATGGGCAACAGCAGACCCTCCATATCACCCTGCCCAGGCTCTGTAGCTTCAGCTTCACTGGAGAGGACACTCCAGCGTCATCGCAAGATGTCGATTCAACACGGGAGGAGACAGATACCGTGTCACTCCCGAGTCGGACTGCACAACCATTCTCGGCGGTGCAGATAGACTCTTAAGAAGCTACACCATCGTCTCTCGAGACGGACGGCTGCCGAACACTCCCTTAGAGCCACCCAAAAACACTTGTGGTAGTAGGACAGGTGTTTTCACAACACACATGTAATTAATGAGAAAACACAGTTAAGAGACCTAACTTATTCCCCCAAATTCACATAGAAAGCAGGTGGAAAAACCATGATTTGAACACAGGGCTTTTGGCTCTAAAAAGGCCTGTGCTTCTTGATGCAAGTTATGGTGGCAATCTCATCTCCCCAACAATTCCTGAAATCCTACCATTATCCAATATGCATCATTAGTTCCTGTGTCTATTTACGCCAGTCCTTGGACTTAGTATGTCCTTTCCCATTACTTCTTTGCTAAGTAGATGTCTCATTCTTCCCAGACCAATCCCAAGTCAGTTTTTCTGTGAAGCCTAACCTGATGTCCTAACAAAGATTATCCTCTCTTCTCTGCTCAAACAGCCCTTTTATGGCTCATATTTTTTATATGTTTGGCTTCAGTAGATTATTTTTATTAAAAATAAACTTTTATTATGTAGCAAGTATATGTATGCATAATAGTAAGTTAAAGATGCAAAGAAGATTAAATAACTATATTCCTACAATCCAAGGATAACCACTATACCTTATTATATAGTCTTACTCATTTTTTCTATTCACAAATATAAAAGTATTCGTTTTTATGGAAACAAGATCAAACTGTATTGTTATTTCTTCCCACAGACTGTTAACTCTTTAAGAGTAGAGACCAACTTTTACAATACTTACTATCACAAGGGTATCTGGCTTGGGATCTGACCCAGAATAAAGTCTGGTAAATATGTTTACACACATGCATAAAGAAAGAAATTAAAAAGTGAATTCAGTGTCTTGACACTCACTGAGAAAGACTTGTACCTCAAGAGTCATATATGGGGTCCATGGCTCATGGGTCTATCTTGTCTGAAGTTGTATGAAGATAATGTGATTGAGTTTAAAGAAAAAAAGAGATGAGTGACAGCTAAAATAGATGGAGAGTTGGAATAGCCATGAAGGTGTTCTTGGATTTTTTCCTAAGGAGAATTAGGCTGCACCAAGAGAGCCCACAGGCATGGGTGCTATGACCTCACTGACTCGAAGCCAGCAACAAAGACTCAGCATGTCTCATAGAACCAAATTCTCTTTTGTTTCATGTAGAATGTGCATTTATATCTTTTTCCATAAATCAGGAGATCGGTAGTGTACACCTTTACTTTACTAATGCCCAGTGACCTTCATTATTTCTGTTGATATCCGTGCCTAAAAAGGTCTTCAGAAGAAGACTCCAGACTTCCAGTAAAGATGACAGCATAAGTAAATACAGCTTGCCTCCTTGTACAACCATATCAAAATTACAACTAAGATATAGGCTGGAAGTCTGACAACTATGGAATTAAAAAAACCCACATCCATATAGACTTGTAGGTGGGATGGAGATTTAGAACAAGCTGGAACCAAATATACATGTGGTGGACAAAAATTTGGGAGGGATATCTCAGGAGTGAGGAGTCCTGAGCCCAGGGTTTCAGTTCCAAGAATATAAGTTTCCATAACTTCTGGCTACAAAAACCAGAGGGCAATTTAGTCAGTAGAAGAAATGTCTGGAGTTCCAAGCAGTTCTTCTTAAAGAACTCACATGTGGATTTACTCAAACTCACTCCCACTGAGCTCCAGCACAGGGGTAGCAGCACCAATGGCATACAGGGAAAAACTGAAGTGAAGTGTCTGGCATCAACGCAAGAGCTTGGGCATAGCTCTCTCCCAGACAGAAAGGCAGACAAAGGCCATTCTCCCTTTTATGAACCCTTCCCCCCTCAGCAGAGCCACAGAGCCAACAGGCTGGTGCCATATCTGAGACTCCATCAACCTAGTTAACACTGTTTGCCCTGCCTTGGAGCTCCTCAGAGACTCCATCCTGCCAAACTTACAGGCCCACCCAAGCTTCTTTTCCATATGGATGGCTGGTGTTGGTTCATGTTTCACAACTTCCTAAATCTTCTCAAACAACCAACAGCCAGCCTCTGTAAGCCCCCAGCCTCCGTACCTCTTGCTAAGTGGCACCAGGTCTGGAGAGAGCAGCAACCAGCCTAGATTCACAGCTTAGCTTCACCTGGGACTCTCCAGGCCCAGCACAAGTAGCAGCAATCTCAGATTGCTTCATAGCTCAGTCAGGATGGCCCAAGTAAACCACAGATAGGGGCTGACCTTGGCCTGCACCATCCAGGAAACCCCATAGCCTGTGCAACTGTGGACAGCTACAGACCATGTTAGAGTACCACCACCCTGCCCCCACCACAGCTGGTCCTCCATAGATGGCAGAGGTTTGTGGTCAGTGGCCATAGCCAGTCCTTGCAGCTTACTGGCCTAGGTAAAGTTCTCTCATTGACTTGCCAACAGTACTCAAGACTCAACTACAAGAAGAGGATATACTCATCCAACACAAAGGGTGCACCTTCAGTACCCAGCTTGGGTGATAGAGAGGCTGTGCCCCTGGACCTTATAGAACACCTAATACATTAGCCCATGCTACCAAAACAGGGAGTCATAGCAGCTCTATCTAATACATAGAAACAAACACAGGGAGGCTGCCAAAGAAACATGGCCCAAACGAAAGAACAGATCAAAATTCCTGAAAAAGAACGAAACAAAATGGCGATAAACAATATATCAGATGCAGAGTTCAAAACCCTGGCTATGAGGTTGCTCAAAGAACTTAATGAGGACCTCAACAGCATCAAAAACATCCAGTCAGAAATGAAGAATACACTAATTAAAATAAAGAACAATTTACATGGAAACAACAGTAGAGTGTATGAAGCCAAGAATCAAATCAATGATTTTGAACATGAGAAAGCTAAAAACAGCCAATTGGAACAACAACAACAAAAAAGGATCCCAGGGAAAAAAATAAGGAGATTATAAGCAGTCTCTAAGACAACTTCAAAAGGTTCAGCATTCACATCATAGGGGGGCCAGAAGAAGAAAAAGAGCAAGATATTGCAAACTTATTTGAAATCTATTTGAAAGAAAACTTCCCTAATTTGGTGAAGAAAATAGACATGCAAGTTCAGGAAGCACAGAGAGTTTCAAACAGGGTGGATGCAGAGAGGCCCACTCCAAGCCATATCACAATTAAAATGCTAAAGATTAAAGATAAAGAGAGAATCTTAAAAGCAGCAAGAGAAGTTAGTTACCTATAGGGTAATTCCTGTAAGACTGTCAGCTGATGTTTCAAAAGAAACTCTGTAGGCTAGAGGGGATTGGCAACAAGTACTTAAAATCATGAAAAGCAGAACCTATGTTGTGGACCAAGTGTGAGAACCAGATGGTCAGAGACAATCAAATTATAATTTAAAGAGCCTTTATTAGCTGGCCAGCGACTACCCACTCTCACTCCACACAGGAATTCAAGTGAGTAGCCCCAAGCCTCAGTACAAAGCTGCTTATATAGTATAAACCTATATCTTGGGTTGCTAGGTGGGGTAGTAGCACAACACAACCCTTGTGAAGCAGGGGTGGGGCTAAGGGTATCTATGCTTGGCTAATGCATGCAGCCACAAAGCTAATATTCTGCACTTGTTTGGGGTCAACTGTTATAATGGGAGTTTGCCCAATACATGCAACTAACATTCTGTACCTGCTTGGGGGCAACTGTCACCTTAGGGGTTTTTGCAAAAATTTTCTACTCTAGTTCAAGCTCCAGCACAACCTATAGCCAATATCGCTCTATACAGCAAAGATGTCATTTAGAATTGGGGGGGGGCAGATAAAGAGCTCCCAAGACAAGAAAAAACTAAAGTTCATCATTATTATATAAAATGTTAAAGAGACTTATTTAAGAAAAATGAAGAAGATCAAAACTATGAACAATAAACTGGTAATAACTGTCAACAATTAAATCTAAAAAACAAACTAAGCAAACAAGAATAGAGACAGAATCATCAATATGGAGAGCCAGATGGGAAGGGAGTGTAGGGGAATGGGTGAAGAGGTGAGGGGAGTAAGAAGTACAAATAAGTAGTTACAGAATACCCATATTGGTATAAAGTACAGTGTAATAAGTGAAGTAGCCAAAGAACCTAGGCATGACCCATGTGTAGGGGATGGTGAAAGATGAAGTTACAAAAGGAAGGCCAAGTTGCTTGGCAAGGATCAGGTATTTGCAAGATCTTGCCTGATTTTCTACATTTGCTAATGGGTCAGGTATTTGCAAGGTCTTGCCTGACTAAATATGTGTGCAACATATAGCATTTTGATAATGAAAGCTGGAGCAAGGGGGCTGGAAACGAGGTAGAAGCAGGGAACATCCTGACTATTATGTTAGAGCAGGAGCTACTTGCAAGATATCTGAGAACACTCAGTCTACAGCTTTCCCAGCAGTTTCTCATCAGTTTTGTTTCTTAGAAGTTTCACTTGTTAATTTTGCCTCCTGACTGCTAATGTCAGTAGCTGATGTAATGGAACATTATAAATAAACTTGGTGGACTCAGGTCTGTGTCATTGTCTCTCCATCCGAGGTCAATGGACCACCTGACCCCGCTTTGCATTAATCTTGTGTCTATGTTTTCCTTTTAATCTCCGCTTTGCCCCGCTCTCAGGTACCTTAGGTTTCGACATCAATCTGCGCTCGTCGTGGCACCCATAGACATGAACAATAATGGTGTTGAGATTGCCTGAGGGAGTGGGGATGCTGAGCAGAGGGGGGGGAAAGGGGGAAATTGGGACACTCTAATAGCATAATCAATAAAATATAATTTTTAAAAAAGAAGACTCTGTATGGGAAGGTAAAGTACAAGAAAGTTTGAGATTCCATCCATTATTGATCACAATATCATGGAAGGAGGATTTATGCTCCATGGCCTTAGGCAAGTCAATAACGACTCTTTGACTTGGTTTCTTTAACTACTGTTGATTATAGTAGCAATACCTGCCCTAGGAAACTCTTGCCATAGAGTTAAAAATATATATTATTTAACCTCTATGTGCCTCCTATCCTTTACCTAAAAATCAGAAATAATAAAAGTATCTACCTCATAGAGTTGTGGTAAAAATTACTTGACTATATAAAATACTGAAATACTTTTCATATGTAAAAGTGTTTTCCCAAAGAAGATATACTAATGACAATCAAGCAAATGAAAATGTGCTAAACATTACTAATCATCAGGGAAATGAAAATCAAAACCCTAAGGCAAGATCATCTCATAGCTGTCAGGTTGACTTTTTCTTTTTTTAAAATAACTATTGGCAAAGATGTGAAGAAATTAGAAACCTTGTGCACTGTTGGTGGGAATGTAAATTGGTACAACTGTTATGAAAAATAGTATGGAGATTCCTCAAAAAATTAAAAATAGAATTACTATATGACTTAACAATCTTACTTGTTGGTATATATCTAAAGGAATTGAAAATAAGACTTCAAAGAAATATTTGCACACCTATAATTATTAAATTATTTACAGCAGGCAAGGGGTGAAAGAATCTAAATGCTTACCAGTGGATGAATAAAGAAAATACGGTGTAAACATACAATGGGATATTAATCAGTCTTTAAAGAGAAGGAAATTCTGTCATATACTCTTAACATCAATGAACCTGGAGACAACATTATGCTAAGTGAAATAAACTAATCACAAAAAGACAAATGCTTCATGATTTTACTAATATGAGGTACATAAAGTAGTCAAACTCATGGAAACAGAAAGTAGAAAGGTGTACCAAGGGGTAAGGGGAGGGAAAGTTTGGGGAGTTATTGTTTATTTGGTGGATGTGGAATTTCAGTCATACATGATGATGGTTTCAGGAAGGAAGGAGTTGTTTCTGAGGATCTGTTGCATGACAGTATACATATGGTTGAAAATATGATATTGTATTCTTGAAAAATGTTGGTAGGGTGTATTGTGTTATGTGTTTATTTGCCACAATAAAAAATACTTTTGGAGAAACAAGCTCTGTAGCAGAGATTTAACACTTGATTACATCTAAATCCTTAGAGACTTCCCTGAGATTTGGCAAACAATAAGGGTTTAAAAAATGTTTCTTGCCCTGGCTGAGTAGCTCATTTGGTTAGAGCATCATCCCACACACCAAAAATATTGTGGGTTCAATCTCTGGTCAGGGCACATACCTAGGTTTTTGGTTCAATGTCCACTTGGGGTGCATATGGGAGGCAACCTATTTTTGTTTCTCTCATGCTGTGTCTCTCTCTGTCTCCATGTCTCTCTCTCTCTTTCTCTCTCTCTCTATCCTCAAATCCATTTCAAAAATCATCCTCATGTGAGGATCAAAAACAATGTTTCTTGAAAAAAGAAAACCTAAATGAATGCAAGAATGAACTCAAAAATCAAATTTTAAATGTATTCAGCTACTAGATGTTTGCTGAGAATCCTTGATCCCTCACCCTTGAGCTATATGTTTGTGGTGGTAATTGGAGGTTCAGTGGTCACCAAGAAACACCCCTGTGATGCTCAAAAAGATTGACAAGTGTATGTTATTGGCATATAAAAGTGAAACTAATTCAAAAGAGCATAAGCAATACGGTGTTCATTGCAGCATTATTTACAATTGCCAAGACATGGAAGCAGCCCATGTGCTCATCAATAGATCAGTGGATAAAACAACTATGGGATACTTATGCAATGAAATACTACTGAGCTATAAAAAAAAGAAGAAAAATTTACCTTTGCAACAGTATGGACAGACCTGGAGAACATTAAGCTAAGTGAAATGAGTCAGTCGGAGAAAGACAAGTACCATATGATTTTACTCATATGTGGCATCTAATGAAAAAAACTGAACTAACAAGGAAAATGAAGACAGACTCATAGATGGAGAGCAGAATGAGAGCTGAAGGGCAGGGGAGGCTAGGGGTGGAGGGATTGAGCAAAAAGGAAAAAGGACTTACAGACATGGACAATAGTATGGTGATTCCTGAAGGGGATGAGGTATAAGGGGGCCAAACAAATTGTAATGGAAAAAAAATTAAAATTTAATTTAAAAAATGAGTCACAATTGTCATTTTCAGATAGGTGCTATGTGGGAAAGGTAGAAAATTCCGGAGTCATTGAATACCCCTTGGAAACTTTGTCTGAACTTTCCTACTTTCTGGACTGTTGCTGTCAGCAGTTCTTGCTTCTTCAATCTTTCATCTTCATTATCTTGGATTTCTGAAAACTGTGTTTTCCTACACTGTGGCAAGCTCCCCACCTGTTACACTTTTGAGCTTAATTCTTGAATTATAAAGCAATTCTGAACATAGGTCCCTCTTCTTGTGTATATGCTACAGAAGCTAGGAACTGAAGCAAAGCCTTTGGATGCTGAGTCATTCGAGGCTAGAAGATCTCCCCAGCAAGACCACCTAGTATTCCTGGACCAAGCATTGAAGAGGCCACCCTCTTCTAAATTCAGTCTAAAGAGGTAGCAAGAGGCAACATATATTTATTCATTCCAAAAAAATTGTTAAGCACTGCCTTAGCATCAGATACTCAAGTGCTTGGATAGGATTCTTGCCCTGTTGCTAGCTAAACTCCAGTCTGAGAGACAGGCAGGAAATCAATGACTAATACCAGAGGGCTAAGCATAGGAGTGGTTACGGGCTATGGGAAAACAGAATAGCTGCCACTCTATTAGCTAAATATTGCTGGGAATAGCTTATTAAATGCTTTCAATGAAAGAATATATCTACAAAAGATTACCAGGAATTAGCCAGGCTAAAGAGCCAGGGACAGAGATTAGGATATCATAGGAGAACTGCTCCATCTGGAGAAAGGAGTCAAGGGGAGGATGTTGCAAGAGATAGAAGGCAAAGGATTAATGTACAAGGAAGACCAAGGAGATGCTAGTGTACTTTCTGATAAACTTAAATTTTATCTTAAAGGTTATGGGAAGTGAAGTGACATGAAGAGTAAGCTCTTCAGAAGAAAAAAAAAATTTTGGCAACAGTGTGCAGAGTGGATTAGAGAGATGAGATAAAAATGGGGGAAATGAGCTATATGGCTATTGTTCTTCTCCAGGAGAGACTTTTATAAAGTCAGAACCAGGGACAAAGTGGTGGAAATGGAAAAGACAGAAAAGATTCAGAAGCCTTTCATTAAAAATATGGTAAAAGATAGCATTTAAGATGATTCACTCTTAAGTCAGAGTTCGTGAATTTATCGGCAATGTGTTTTGCGGGAACATAACATCATCACTATTTTTGTAATTTTCCCTAATTTTGTAATTATTATTATTCAAAGAATAAAAAATTACCCATCTGTAATCTCAACGCTCCAAAATAACCCACTACCAACAGACCACTGTGTATTCTGTGTACTCTATATGCTTTTTTTTTTACAAAATAAAGATGATATGCTATACATTTGCTCTGCAACTTACTTAATCAAAGCCAATTGCACTTAAAAAAGCTTTTTTTGAAACTCCTGAAAATTTAATAAAAAATTTTACCACTGACAATTTTTTTGTGATATGAGTTAGAGTTTTCTTTTTAATAGAAGAAAATAAATACATTCAAAGCCCCAAGTCATTTCAAGATCTGAAGTATCACTTCCCCTTCCTAGACAAGTACTATCATAATTTTGTATACTTCCATGTCCCATACATATTGAAATATGTATGTGAACTATGAATAACATATAACAATGTTTTGTGTGTGTCTTTAATTGCATAAAAGGCACGACACAGTGTGAACTCTGAATAGTCAGCAGAGCGAAATGGCTAAAGCTTGGACTCAGAGTCAGACTGTCTCAGGTTAAATCCCAGGTGTCTGTAATTTTCCAGCTGTGTGACCTGGGCCAATGTATCTCCTTAAATACCACTTACATGAATTAAGAACACATGCACAAAACAATACACAGCATGTGGAACACATACGAACAAAAACAGATGTATACCAAAGAGAATGGCTGCCTAGAGGAAGAGATGAAGAGATAAAAACAGATGTGAGTTGCTGAGACAAGCAATCATGAGGCTCCCTCTGAGGGGCCAATTGAAGAGTATAACTATGCTCCCAGGGTCCAAAGAAAATAGAGATGTTGTAATTGTGCAAGAAAACAAAAGGGATTAGAAAGTGGTATGATTGGACAACTGCCATATGGAGATAAAGGAGTCAGTCCTTGAGCTTGACTTTAGGTGGAATGAGATGGACAGGAGAAAATGTCAGGAATTACATTAACTTCTGAGTGGCAATTCATCTGGATTTGTCTATAGGACTACCTTTCTGTTTAAGAAATGTATTACTGCTCTGACCCTTCCTGAATTTTGCCCTATTTGGAAGGAAACTTTCTTTTAAATGTATAAATTATTACATTTAATGTTAAGTCCATCTCTTTGTCTTTCCAAAACTTGTTGTTAAAATCTACATCTATAAGGCCAGTTAAGCAGCCCCTCTGGCAATAGTGGTCACATTCCAGGTAGAATTTTAGACTTAATTCATTAATTTCTGCCTTAATTCAATACTCACACAGAAACAGGTTGAGGCAAGGATTTGGGTGAGGGTCAGGAGAAAGAACGGGTATCGGTCTTGGTCTTAGATAATATTAAAATTTAAGAGAAGTGATAAACCATGGAGATATGGATTATGTTTAAGGACAGAACATGTTTCAGTGTTGGGTGAAACTGAGATGTGTGTTCCTGGGCATGTGTGTCTGTTGCAATACGCTGCTTGATCACGTATAAAGATGGAAGCTTTTTGATTCATTTAGATTGAGAAAAAAGATTGGATGGCCCAAATATTCTGGAAATCAAATCATCAGCCCAACTAAATACTGCATCTGAGGCAAAAGGGGGAGGTGGCACAGCTACACAGTGCGGAGTGACACAGAACATTGGCCTTATTTGGAGAAGCATGTTACAGCTGGAGGGCAGGGTAAAGATACAGGAGATCAGGGAGGTAGAAAGGAGATGGATCACAAAGTCTCTGATATCTTGATGATCTGTATATTGACAGTGAAGGCAGTGAGGCTTCTGAAAGGGTCTTCTATCTTCCAACTCTAAAAATCTGAAGCCCTTTGGAAACCAAAGTGGGTGATGGAGGCAGTTGACCTCATATCCTGTAGGTATCTGAACAGAAGTGGCAGAATTGCAGAGACACTGTGGCACCCAGCCTTCCTCTCAGTGGCCTCCTCCCTGTTGCCACCCGGAGCCACATTCTGACTGACAGGAGACGTCTGCTCACTCTACCACCTGAGCTCCTGAAACACTCTCCCTACAGAGGCAGCTCCTTTCCTAGGTCCCTTTGCATGGTGGTACAATGGGAATCTCCCTCCCCAGGCTTCTAAGACAAACCCAATTCCCATATTCATTCCTTATATAAATCCCAGGGAGACGACAGTCACCCCTATAAGTGAAGTTGCCTTCTAAGTTTACACTTAATGAAATCAATTCTATTCAGGCAAACATTCTGAAAGAACCTGAATCTGTCTATGTTAACCAGTTACACATAACAGGGCTGAAACAACCAGGCCTGCAATGGGAATAAGATTGTAGAGGGGGTAGTTCCATTACCAAAGCATTATCTCCTTGGAGTGTAGAGCAGCAAAGTCTTGAGGAAGAACTGCAGCTGTGTTGGGCCAAAGAGGCAGGAGAAAAAAATACCTGCTAGGAGGTATAAAGCAATGTGGAGGGTGACCATAGGGTATTTGTAGACTGTTTCAGCCCCATTTATTTATAGACAATAAACTATGTACCAGAAGCTGTGCTGGATATGCCGACATATCAGTAAATAAAATGAGCAAAATACCTGCTCTCACACAACTCCAAGTTGCCTTAGCAGCAGTGACAGGTATTTTGAGCAGCTACCTAGAGAGAGAAATGGCTCTTTAACTGATAATATGTTCAAAGCTGACACTTTTGCAAGGAAATAAAATGCCTGAAAAATTTTTGAGCATGATGCTTCTATGACCTAATGACTGCATATTGAGTGCCTTCCATTTCTTCCTCCAGATCCTCTCTCCACCCTTCTCTACCCTGCTGTCTTCCATGACAGTTTAACCTGTGTGGGCTGCAGCAATGTTACCTGTGCCCACTGGCTTCCAGTTGGTTTCAGACAATGGGACATCAGGTTGGAGAAAAGGAAGAGAGTAGAGTCAGGGTATATATTTCTCTGGCTCCTTCCTTTCAAAGTTGCCTTGGTTTAACGGTGTTCTTTTAAAGGGGGGCACCTCTTTCCTGTTAAAGAAACTTCTCTCCGTGACTCTCTTCTCTAGGGTCTCAGATACCTCACCTCCACTTGTCCCTCCTGCCCTAAAGATGGAGGCAGATTCTGTGCTCCTGGCCAGTGGCATCCGTACTGCCCTGTGTGGTTTTCCTACTAGATCTCGCCTATTTTGTAAATAGTTTCTTTGTGTAGTAGGCTGAACAAGGGCCAAAGATGTCCGTGGAGACTGTAAATGTTATTTCATAAAGAAAAATATCTGCAAATGTGATGAAATTAAGGGTCGGATAATTACCCTGAGTTATCCAGGTGGGCCCTAAGTGCAATCACAAGTATCTTTATAATAGACAGAAGAGGAATCAGTTAACATACAGGCAGAGACTAGAGTGATGCAGCCATAGGTCAATGAATGCCGACAACCAACAAAACCGGAAAAGGCAAGAAACAGATTTTCCTGTAGAACCTCCAGACTGCGTGTGACCCTGACACCTTGACTTCAGTCCAGTGATATTGATTTGGACATCTGGCTTTTAGAGATATGAGAACACATTTCTCTTTTTTTGAGACACCAAGTGTGTGGTAATTTGTTACTTCAGCCACTAGAACATAATACACTTTGTTAGTAAATCCTCCTAAATTTTTGTGATTATCCTGATTTCATCCTAATATTTGGTGAAGGTTTTTTATCATGATGGTATGTAGAAGAGCAAAGTCCCTGACATTATATATAAACCTGTGGGTATACCTAGATAAATATTTTGCTAAGGAGGATCTTCCTAATTTTCATCAGATTCTCAAAGCAGTTCGTGTCCCAAATAGGTTAGAAGTCATGTTATAAATTTACCCACTGTACCTCTGGAAAAGAACAAGAGCTCTTGTTTTCCAAGGGGTATGTTAAGGTACCAGACTGCAGGAACAAGCTGGCTTTTGAATGACATTTATCACTTTGGACTTTATGTAAGTCTCCTCTAGTGTTTCAGAATTATTTATTATTCTGACCTTCTTAATATTTTGACTTGTGTCAAAAAGACAATCTCTTATATTCTAGAAAGTCTTTTGTTTAAATTAAATCCATGAATTCTCTGTGAAATTTGAGCCTAACATTCCAGGTAAGCAGCCCAAAAGGAGCAGGTCAGTTACACATAGCTACACACTCACCTAGGGGACATCTGGGTTATCTTCTTTTTTAAGTATATATTATTGATTATGCTATTACAGTTCTCCTGATTTTCCCCCTTTCCTCCCTCTTGCCAGTACCCCCCTTTCCTCCAGCAATCCCCTCCTTAGTTTATGTCCATGGGTCATGCATGTAAGTTCTTTGGCTTCACCCTTTCCTATACTACTCTTAACATCTCCTTGTGCTTCTTAAACCCTGCACCATTTCCGCCATTACCCCCTTCCTCTCCCAGCTGATAACCCTCCAAATGATCTCCATATCTATGGTTCTGTTCCTATTCTAGCTCTTCGTTTAGTTTGTTTTTATATTTTAGATTCAGTTGTTGATAGTTGTGTTTGTTGTCATTTTAATGTTCATAGTTTAGTTTTGATCTTCCTCTTTTTCTTAAAAAGTCCCTTTAACATTTCATATAATAATGGCTCAGTGATGATGAATCCCTTTAGCTTTACCTTATGTGGGAATCATATTATCTGCCTTTTCATTCTAAATGATAGCTTTGCTGGATAGAGTAATCTTGGTTGTAGATCCTTGCTTTTCATTACTTTGAATACTTCTTGCCAGTCCCTTCTTGCCTGCAAAGTTTCTTTTGTGAAATCAGCTGATAGTCCTATGGGAATTCCTTTGTAGGTAACTCTCTGCTTTTCTCTTGCTGCTTTTAAGATTCACCCTTTATCTTTAACCTTTGGCATTCCAATTATAATGTGTTTTGGTGTGGTCTTTGGGTCTAGCTTCTTTGGGGCTCTCTGTGTTTTCTGGACTTGTATGTCTATTTCCTTCACCAAATTAGGAAATGATTTCTTCATTATTTTTTCAAATAAGTTTTCAATATCTTGCTCTTTCTGTTCTCCTTCTGGCACCCTATGATTTGGATGTTGTTATGGTTAAAGTTTTCCCAGAGGTTCCTAAGCCTCTCCTCAGTTTTTTTTGTTTTTTGTTTGTTTGTTTTGAATTCTTGTTTCTTCTTTTTGTTCTGGTCGAATATCATTTCTTTCTTTTGTTCCAAATTGTTGATTTGAATCCTGGCTTCCTTCCCTTCACTGATGGTTCCCTGTGAATTTTTCTTTTTTCACTTTGTGTAGCCTTCAGTTATTCCTTTATCTTTTTGCCATACTCTGAGTTATTTGAGCATCTTTATCACCAGCATTTTGAACTCTGCATCTGATAGGTTGGCTATCTCTGTTTAATTTAGTTCTCTTTCTGGAGTTTTGTTCTGTTCTTTCGTTTGGGCCATATTTCTTCATCTCCTCAATTTTGCAGCCTCCCTGTGTTTGTTTCTGTGTATTAGGTGGAGTTACTTTTACTCTCTGTGTTAGTAGCATGGCCTATGTAGCAAAGGTACCTGTAAATGTGTGGGGCAGAGCCCCAGGTAATTGCCAGGGCAAGATTACCTGCTTTGCCACTTTGTGGATCTGTTTGTGGTGGTGGGCTAAGAGAGGGGACAATGCCACTGCCTGGTTTCTGGCAGTTTGTCTGGCATTCACCCCATTTTCAGTCACTTCACCCACTTCTCATTGATGTTTCTCTCCCTCTCTTTCTCCTTCCCTTCCCTTCTCTCTAAAAATAAATAAAATCTTCAGATAAAAATAAATAAATAAAGATGTTGAATATTTTTTAAGTACAAATAATATATTTTATTTCTTCCCTGAAAACAACAACAAAAAAACAAAAGTGTCCACAGCTAATAAGACTGAACACTTACACCAAACTTCACCTGGCAATGGTATATCATTAATTTCTTCACATAAAGAAAGAGTACAGAGAAAGTTTAGAAAGCTACCTTTCATGATATAATATTTTCTCATACTTACTTTAATAAAACATTACAGTTATTGCTACTTGGTGTGGTAGCATATTGTAATAACAAACAATATCTAAAACAATCTAGAAGCTAGCTGCACTTAAGCAGTTATTATAGAGAATAAATACTATGAAATAAAGGGCACCATGTGACAACTAAATTTGCTACAAGGGAAATTTAATAAAGATGTCCTTTGCTCTATATTAGAATTAATATTAGGATCTCTTGTGCTATATACATTAACCGTTTTCCTAAAAAGACACTCAATCTTCATAATTTATATTATAAATGTTCTTAATTATTTTTAAGTAGCCATTACATAAAACAAACATCTAATGTATCTGTTATACAAATCCAAAAGTTCACGAAGCAGGATACTCTTATATAACATTAACGTTTTCCAAGCAGTTTAATGCAGTACAAATATCTTTATACATCTATACATCTGGCTAAAGTCCTTAAGAGTCTGTTTCACAAATATCTCCATCTTCCTTCCCCTGCCAACACAGACAAAAACTATACAAATATGGAAATTATGTGCTTTCCTGACACTTAAAGTGTTAAACTTTTAAATTAACATTCATGTCTGTGAAAAATTCATGAATTAGTATTTTTTTAATTTCATCATAAAACATATTTTTTATTATTCAGAACACATGTAGGAAAGTCTTATATATGAGATTAGAAGTTACTTTTAATGTTATTTAATTGTCACAATTTTTAGAGTAGGTTACAGACAGTGGCTACTACCCATTTCAAGATTATACCCATACAAATTAATTTTTTTAGTATACAATAATTAACTTCCAGTTATTCTGAAGGATAGTGCAAATGAAGAAATTCTTTGGGTCATGATTTCAAAACATTATTTTTAACATGATACTGCCTTTCTTTGCTCATAATCTGCATAACAAAATATAGTACTGGAAGTAAGCAGACTTTCTAACAGTATTGGTCTAACAGTTATATACACTGAGAACAAATGACAGAATGATTCAGTAATAATATTCTTCACTTGTCTGAAAAACATGTTATATATTTAAATAAATATTTTATAGAATGAACCCACATCTTTCAGTGTTTTTATTTCAGCTTGATCTTAAACACAAAGGGTTTATACAAAGGTTTATACCTGCATACCACATCAACCATGTTACCAAATTCCCTTTACGGATATAGTACAGCATTGAAGAGTCTTGACTGAAAGCAAGTTAATAACTTTTAAAATCTATGTACAGAATTAGAATTCCATTAATCCAGCATATTCCTTGAAAATGTGGAGAGCTTTGAATGTAAAGTATTACTCTATCCTAGCTAGTGATTTATTGTTAAAAAGCTTTTCTGCCCTAGGATATAATCCATGGTGGATGTAGGAACACAAGGTGATCTTCAAATGCTATTTAATGTTGCCTGATGCATTAATCCTTTTGTTTGTGGTCACTTGCACTAGATTCCCACTAGTACCATTAGTTGTGTTGGTTGCTGAGCTGTTCACAACAATAGAGTCGACTTTGTTCTCTAGTTTTGTGGGGGCACCAAATATTCTCTGTAAAAGATCACAGAGGTTTGCAAATATGTAAGTATGTAAGGGCTTCAAATATCCTTTGTAAAAAGTAACAAGGACTTGCTAAAAAGCCTTGGAAAAAGGAATGTAGCAATTAGTAATATGCAAGCTAAAAGCACCTCAGCCTCTATTTGCTCGTGTCTTGTTTATACAAGCTAAAAGCACCTCAGCCTCTATCACCTTCCATTTGCTTGCTTGTCTCTTGTTTATACATTTGTGAAAGCTATACTTTACAGAATATCTAGCCCTTTTAAAATAAATTGTTTCACAAAGAATTCGCCCCTGGCTGAAGAGCTGTGCTGCTGACGGAGATAACCTTATAGCATTGCGAATTTCTGTTCTTGTTACTGCCAAGATATTTCTGCAGTCCTGCACACTCCCCTCTTCCTAAGGCTGTTTCCTGCCAAAGAAGAAACAAAGGAGGCCTCACCAGTATATAACCCAGTGTTTAGACTCCATTGTAGGTTGAAGCATGTTAGAGACCAGCTCAGGGTCCGCCCAACTCCTGGCCATTATTAAAATCCTTTGCTTACTTTATACACTGCTTTAGAGTGTTCAATCTTGCCTATGTAGTCGTAACAGTTTCACCAACCATTGTAAAATATCATCCAGAAGGACAGCAATTGTTCTTTTTAGATCCGCATATCCTGCCATTGAAGCTCTATTCTCGATATCCATTGTGTTCTTATTTTCCTCTGCTAGAGCTTTAACATACCTTTTGCTTGAATCTAGTATTTGTTCTTGTAACTTGACACTGCTTTGATGTCTTGGTTGTTGAAAAGTATAGTGGAGTAACATTGGCCCCCAATAAGTCCTAATATAAGTCCCAATTTCTGGGACATATTTTTTCTTGAGATTGTAAAAAATCATTTTTCATGAAACAAGCAGACTCAGCCAAAAAGTGGTAACTAGAGGCAAGCCACCATAATCAAGACTTAAAGGGAAAAAGAAAAAATGTCCTCTTCTTCCTCCACTAATATGGTATATTCTTCATCTTCAGCAAGGTTGCCTCCAAATCTCAATTAACTTCTGCCCTCGAAGTTGTTCTCCTTTACATCACTCATGTCAGCTAGGTGCTCCCCAGAACTATATAAGACACAAATCTCGCTTTGAGGGCCCATGGCCTAATCCACCCATCGTCCAGATCATGGGGGAGAAGAAAAGAGTGGGCAACAATGGCCACTCCGCATGACTTCCACTCAGTCGCAGGCTCCTACCAAGGTGTTGAATTTTAAAGTGCTTATTATATATATATATATATATATATATATATATATATATATATATATATATATATATATATATAGCCCTGGCTGGTTTGGCTCAGTGGATTGAGCGTCGGCCTGCGAGCTAAGTGTCGCTGGTTCGATCTTCCAGTCAGGGCACATCAGAGAAGGAAAACTCTGACTCCAAAAAACCTCCGCTGCCTTGCGGCATACCTCTTCAGGGGAAAGGCTAAGGGAGTAAACCCCGACAGAAAATCCGGAGCCGGAGTCCCTAAGGCGGTTTGACGTTGTAGTCAACACCGGCAACTCCTGCGGCGCACCTGAAGCCAAGCTGTATTGACTCCGTCTTTCCCTTGGACCCTTCAGCTGCGAAGAGAGGGGGGGTCTGCTGCTTGGGCAACAGCAGACCCTCCATATCACCCTGCCCAGGCTCTGTAGCTTCAGCTTCACTGGAGAAGACACTCCAGCGTCATCGCAAGATGTCGATTCAACACGGGAGGAGACAGATACCGTGCCACTCCCGAGTCGGACTGCACAGCCATTCTCGGCGGTGCAGATAGACTCTTAAGAAGCTACACCATCGTCTCTCGAGACAGACGGCTGCCGACGACGATATATATATATATATATAAAATGGAATTTACATATATATCACAGAAGGTCTGTACCATATATTATGTACACTGTATTATAAATATTACATATACATATATTATACAGTAAAGTGATACAATCTTTTTTATCAAGTTCTTTAGTTTATTAGGATGTATCACTTTATTAATGAGTAGTTAAGTATTCTTTGCATATTGTCTATATATGTCTTTGTGGGTTATGTTTTGCAAATAGCTTTTCCTGTTCTGTGGTTTGCCTATGTATTTTCTTAAAGATTATATTTGCTTATTTTTAGGGAGAGGGGAATAGAGGGGAATGAGAGGGATATATTGATTGGTTGTCTCTCATAGGCACCCTGATTGGTGACCCAACCTGCAGCCCAGGCATGTGCCCTGACTGGGACTCTAACCAGTGACCTCTCACTTTCTAGGATGATCCACACCCAACTGAGCAACACTGGTCAGGGCAACAGTGCATTTTGAAATAAAAACTTTTGAATGTTGCTGAAATATAATTTTGAATATGTGTGCACATGCATGTCTGTGTGTGCATGCATGTGTGTGTGTTCAGTAAAGGCAAGTGAGAATGAGGCAGAACAGACTATCTCTTCCTTGATTCAGAAGAACCAGTTGTGAAAGGAAAGATAATTATATATTGTTGCATGTAGGTATAGGAAATATAAACTTAAAAGTGTCAATTATAGCCCAAATTGTCTCTAAAGAATAGGATATGAAATTATGCTGTAGTATGAAATGGGAAAGGAAGGTAGAATAAAATTATAGATCTCTCAAGAAGAACTGACTTTATATATAAAACCTCCCTTGAAATTATACTTCTGAGGAAATTGATCATTTAGAACAAATTATCTCCTCATATATGGGCAAGTAAAAATGTGATTAGAGTGCAAGTTGAGGATTCAGATAAATATAGTTAAAATTATATCCCTGTCTGTGACCTACAGAATTTTATTTAATATATCAATGATTACAAAATGTTGACTCCAGCTGTTGAAATAGAGGCGATAAAAAGGGCATATAGAATTTCTTTTAACAAATATCTATGGATACGGACTTCTCCAATCAAAATTACAGAGGGACTTTTCTGTTGAAATTGAAAAATTGAATTTAAAATTTATATAAAACCGTAAAGAACTATAAAAGCCAAACAACCTTAAAAATAATTTGATGGACTTACTCTACTAGATTCTAAGATATAGATATAAACTTACAGTAACTAAGGCATTGCTGTATTTGAATATAAAAATGGACAAATAAATCACTGGAACAGAATAGAGGTCCATACAAAAATTAATACATAGTCAATTACTTTTAAAATGAAATTTAATGTATTACAACAACTATATAAACAAATGAAGAGGAAAATAAATTTCTACCACTATCTCAAATAATAAAATTAACAATATAATAATTTGAGATGGGTTGTAGATATAAACATGAAAGTTAAAACTTTAAAGCTTTTAGATTTATGTTGTCTAATACAATAGCCACTAGCCACATGAGGCCATGTAAAATTAAAGTTACTTAAAATTTAATTTAATTTAAAATTTTATTTCTCACTCTAGCCATATTTCAAATGCTTAATAACCAATATAGCTCAAGGCTGTAACATTGAATAGGGAAAATAAAAACTTTTTTGGAAAGTACTATTCTAGAAAACTACATACAAAAATGTTTTCACAAGCTTGGGACAGGCAGAGATTTCTTAAATAGAACATAAAATTGTCAACAAAAATTTTTTTAAATTGATTAATTGGAAAAAAAAGATTAATTGGAGTAGAACATGATCAAAAGACACTGTCAAGAAAATGAATAGACAAAGCTCAGCCTGGAAGAAAACATTCAAAACATATGTCTGAAGAAAATTCTCTATGCAGAATCTATAAATAACTCTTACAATTCAATTTAAAAAGGGCAAACAAGTCAATAAAAATAGAGAAAAGACTTGAACAGACAACTCATGAAGGAAAATATCTAAATGACCAATAAATATACCCAAGAAGTGCTCAACAAAAACTGGTCATCAGAAAAATACAAATGAAAACCAAAGACATCACTAGACACCCACTATTATGGTTAAATTTAAAAAGAAAAACACACACCTGATATTGATGAAGATGTAACAGTTTTGAAATTCTCAAATATTGCTTTCAGCAGGCTCAAATGGTACAACGAATTTGGAAAACTTTTGACAGTGGTGTCTATAACATTAAACATGAAGGTATATGTTTATGCTATAAAACTGCTATGGCTGGGCAATTTCACTTAGGTAAGAAACAAAGGTTCATTTCCACACAAGTCTCCTGGCAACTTTATTAATGTTATACCCAAACCAGAAACAACCCAAATGTTTTTTGGTAGAAGAATAAATAATTAAATTTTGGCATATTTACACAATAAAATACTATTCAACAATTAAATGTGACAGTGCTTATGCACAGAACAACACAAAACCTTTGCCAATATAAAGGAACCATGCCTAAAGAATGCACACTGTGTAACTTCATTCATATAAAGTTCTAGAAGAGGCAAAAATGATTATGCCTCTGGAAGGAGGACATTTACTGAAAAGGGACATGAGTGAATTTTCTGGAACAATGGGAATGGTCTGTATCTCAGTTGAGGTGGTGTGCTCATGGTTAGAAGCATTTGTAAAAAATTACTGAACTACATTTATCATATGTGCATTTCAGTGTATGTAAATTATATTTTGGCTACAAAAAAAAGTTCTGGAGAGATTAAAAGGTATATTCTAAATGTGTCATTCTTCTCAGTCCCTTAGAGACTACAGCTCTAGGTACATGTGTATACAGCTCATCGACATCCAAGTGCCTTCCCAAGAAATTCATTATGGAATACCACACTATCAAGTTCATGACAGAAATAGAGACCTTGCCTCCTGTAATCTCCAAAGCCTCAACTAGAAGAGCCCAGCCTGTCCACACTTCTGCCTTTGGTTTAGTGAACATCACTCATCACAAAGAGTCTGACAAGCTCAACATATCATAACGAGAGTTCATTCTTCTTCTTCCAGCGGTGACTGACATAACTATTAGTCATCTTGCAGATCAAAAACCTACTTCAGAGGGGAGAAGATGGTGGAGGAGTGAGGGGAGGCTGCGCTTTCTGGCTCCCGAGACCCATCTGTAGTTTGGGCTAACTGCATACAGAACATCTCGGTGAGCAGCTGGACGCTGGCAGAAGTTGAGCCTTGGCAATGCTGGATTAGAAAAAACCATCTGGGAGTGAACAGTTTGGTGAGGATAGTGGAGGAAAAGTGGACGAGATGGGATTTCTGACTGGGGTGGCTCCGTGAGCTGTGGCTGGAAGTACACAAAGACTTTTTAGCAACCACAGGCTTCCCCAGAGAGGAATGGGGAGGAGAGTGGATCTCTGCCTGCTGGCAGAACCAGGAGAAGACCAGGTGGCATCTGGTGCTGAAAGACAGTAAACAGTATATTGCTGTGCATGTGAGAAAGTGATTTTCCTTTATTTTTTTCTCCTGTATACTGTGGAGAGGGGAGGAAAGGTTGGGGGTGATAGGATATTCTTGAGGAGTGCAGGTGCAAAAGTGTGCTCACCCACTCCCCAACCTTACCCCTGGGTAGCGTGGGTGGGCACAGGGAAGTGCCCTCATACACTGGCCCAGGCGTGCAACTAGTTCACCAGCCATGTGCCTGGGTGCCCCTTGGACACACCCCAACAGACATAAGATCAATGCTCCAACGGGCGCAGGGAGAGCCCACTGGGTACGCAGAAGACAGTGTACAGACACCCCTGGCCAGCCCCAGTGGGCACCAGGCCAGAGTGCAGACCACTTGCACGGGCTCCACTCGTGCTTGCCCAGGCGGGTGCAAGAACGGCAGGTGGCTGCTGCGTGGGAACAGGGGGCGGCAGCGACTCACAGACACTCACTTCCACTGTGCACAAGTGTCCGGGGCCCGCCCCAAGGGGCGAGAGACAAATTCCCGGGGAGTGGCTCGGCAGGCCTGAGGCTGGTGTGCACAAGCTGCCTGGCCGGCTCCAAACAGGTGCCAAACCTGCAAAGACCAGTAACCTCTGGCCCTCCTCATTAGACCAGCTGTGGATCCAGAAAAAGAAGATGACACACGAAGGCTGAAATGAGCAAAAACTTTCCTTTTGTATATATATATATATATATATATATATATATATATATATATTTTTTTTTTTTTTGAAATTTTTATTTCTATTTTAGTTTTTTTATTTGTATTTTATTTTATTTTAATTTTTTAATTTCTTATTTTAATTTTAATTTTTACTATTATTTAAAATAATTTTAAAAAACTATTTCTTTAATTTGCTTTATACCATCTCTCCTTCTCATCCTTCCTCATTAATATTTGTTTATTTGTTTGTTCAGCCTCCCCTTCAACTAAATAAATAGAATATAACTACTATATAAATCCAATGCTATACAATTCCACTTTCTTACTATATTCTGCATTCTTCCCTCTTTTTCTTTTATTATTATTAACATACAATGTAAATGTTACCTACTGTCTTGCATAGTCTCAACACTAGTTGCTACTGTTACTAATCTATCATCCCCTCTCTCAAAAAATCATATTATTCCTTTTAAAAAGTAACTCTTATCTATTTTGCCTATAGTATAAAAGTCCTAACCTCTTTACATTTATATTAATATTGACTCATTTGCTGACGATAGCAGGACAGAGGGTGGGGAATATTTTTGAAGGTGTGAATTTCCTGCCTGGGCTGTGTGTTTATGTTTTTAACAGCGTCTCCACAAAAGAACTCAAGACAAAGTGGACAAAGTGACTCTCAGTCAACTAGCCAGAAGGAAGATCCCACCAAAGAGCATCTGAAATATAACCAAACAGCATAAACAAATGACATAAAGGGTAACCAAAGAACATCAGGCTCAGGAGATCAAAGAGACTGCACCACTGAAACCCCCATATCTCCTATAAATAATCTCATACCTCAAAGGTGGGAAGTCAAAGCAGACAAACCAAAAAAAACTAAAGCAAACAAGAAGAATCCAACGTGGTAAGATGCAGAAACATCCTCTAAAAAAAAAAAAAAAAAAAGAGGAAACTTCAGAAAGAGAGATAGATGGAATAGACATAGCCCAAATGTCAGACATGGAATTCAAAACAATGATGGTGAAGAAGCTTGATATACTCAACAGCCTCAAAAACAACTACGACAAGCTCCAAGGATGTTACCAACAGCTCCAAGAAAATTACAGGGAACTTGCAGAGAACTACACCAGCATAAAAAAAAAAACATATAGAAACTATTAACAAGAACCAGGAAGAAATGAAGAATACAATCTGTGACCTGAAAAACACAGTAGAATCAATCAAAAGCAGGCTAAATGAAGGAGAGGATCAGATCAGTGAGTTGGAGGACAATGTAGAAAAGAATTCCCAGACAATACAATGAAACGAAAAAAGATTAAAAATGTACGAAGAAGATGTAAGGGAATTACAGGATAGCATGAGGAAAAACAACATTCGAGTCATCGGAATTAAAGAGGGAGAAGAAGAGGAACGAGGAATAGAAAAGCTGATAGGAGAAA
Source organism: Furipterus horrens (assembly GCF_987537825.1). Classification (NCBI taxonomy): domain Eukaryota; kingdom Metazoa; phylum Chordata; class Mammalia; order Chiroptera; family Furipteridae; genus Furipterus; species Furipterus horrens. The sequence goes on from NW_028327177.1 coordinate 64,760,799, forward strand.
TAATGACAGAAAAATTTCCAAACCTGATAAGAGAAAAAGTTATGCAAGTTCAGAAGCACAGAGTCCCAAAGAAGAGGAACCAAAAAAACCCCACTCAAAGGCACATCATAATTAAAATGGCAACATTCCAAGGCAAAGAGAATACTAAAACCAGCAAGAGAAAAACAGCAAATAATATACAAGGGAGCTCCGATAAGGCTATCGACCAATTTCTCAACACTACAAGCCATAAGGGAATGCTCAAAAATATTTCAAGTAATGATAAACAAAGGCCTACAACCAAGAATACTCTACCCAGCAAGGCTCTCATTCAAAATGGAAGGTGAAATAAGGAGTTTCCCAGACAAAGGAAGACTAAAAGAATACATCTCCAGCAAATCAGCATTGCAAGAGAGGCTAAAGGGAATATTTTAAGAAAAAGAAGAAAAAAAGAGCAGAGAAACACAGGTAAAAACAGAAATGAATAAATACAGGTCAATAATAATCTTAAATGTAAAAGGATTAAATGCTCCAATTAAAAGACATAGGGTAATGGAATGGATAAAAAAAGAGGACCCACATATTTGCTGCATACAAGAAACACCTCAAAACAAAAGATTTACACAGACTGAAAGTAAAGGGATATAAAAAAGTATTCCAAGCAAACAGACATGAAAAAAAAAGGTGGGATAGCAGTACTCATATAAGACAAAATGGATTTCAAATCAAGGGCCATAAAAAGAGACAAAGAAGGACATTTCATAATACTCAAGGGAACAATCCACCATGAAGATATAACACTGATAAACATATATGCACCCAAAATAGGAGCACCCAAATACATAAAGAAAATACTAGAAGACCACAAGAAAAATATTAACAGTAACACAATTAGTAGGGGACTTTAACACTTCATTATCAACAATAGACGGATCTTTGAAGCAAAAAAACACAGAAGTTATACAGATGTTGAACAAAACACTAAACCACATGGACTTAATTGATATATATAGAAATTTTCACCCCAAAGGGGCAAAATATACATTCTTTTCCAATGTACATGGGACATTTTCAAAGATAGACCACATAATAGGACATAAAACAAGCCTCAACAAATTCAAGAAAATTGAAATCATATCAAGCATCATTTAAGACCACAATGCCTTGAAACTAAAAATCAACATCAGAGAAAAATATCAAAGATGCCCAAACTCATGGAGAATGAATAGCATGCTATTAAAAAAATGAATGGGTTAACAATGTCATCAAAGAAGAAATCAAGAAATTTTGGAAACTAATGATAATGAACACAGAACAGCCCAAAACCTGTAGGACACAGCAAAAGCAGTCTTAAGAGGGAAGTTCATAGCAATACAGGCCTACCTGAAAAGGATAGAAGTATCTCAAATAAAATATCTAATTCTAAAACTACAAGAACTAGAACAACAACAACAACAAACAAAGCCTAGGGCAAGAAGAAGGAAGGAAACCATCAAGATCAGAGCAGAATTAAATGACACAGAGACCAAACAAACAACTCAAAATATCAACAAAACTAGGAGCAAGTTCTTTGAAAAAATAAACAAAATCAACAAGCCTATAGCCAGGCTCATCAAGAAAAAAAGAGAGAAGAACCAGATAAACAAAATCAGAAATGAAAAAGGAGAAATCACGACTAATACCACAGAAATACAAAGGAATATAAAAAATTACCACTAACAACAGTATGGCAATATATTTGACAACCTAGAAGAAATGGACAAATTTTTAGACTGAACCAAGAAGAAGTAGAAGAAGTAGAAAGTCTCAACAGACCAATAACAAAGAAGGAAATTGAAACAGTAATCAAAAATCTCACGGCACACAAAAGCCCTGGACCGGATTGATTCACAGGCGAATTTTACAAAACATTTAGGGAAAAACTGACTTCTACCCTCCTCAAACTATTCCAAAAAATCCAAGAAGAGGGAAAACTCCCAAACTCTTTCTATGAAGCTAGTATTACCCTAATTCCAAAACCAGGTCAAGACACAACAAAGAAAGAAAACTACAGGACAATATCACTGATGAACATAGATGTTAAAATCCTCAACAAAATATTTGCAAACAGGATCCAGCAATACATCAAAAAGATCACACATAGCGATCAAGTGGGATTCATCCCAGGGATGCAAGGATAGCTTAATGTTTGCAAATCAATAAATATAATACATCACCTAAACAAAATGAAAGACAAAACTCACATGATTATATCAATAGATGCAGAAAAAGCATTTGATAAAGTACAACACCCACTTATGATGAAAACACTCAGCAAAATGGGAATAGAGGGAAGATACCTTAATATAATTAAGGCTATATATAAGAAACCGAAGCCAGCATCATACTCAATGGACAAAAACTGAAAGCATTCCCCCTGAAATCAGGAACAAGACAAGGCTGCCCACTCTCTCCACTCCTATTCAACATAGTGTTGGAAGTCCTAGCCACAACAATCAGACAAGAAAATGAAATAAAAGGCATCCAAATTGGGAAAGAAGAAGTAAAACTATCATTATATACAAATGACATGATAGTATACTTAGAAAACCCTATAAACTCCACTAAAAGACTACTCGATATAATAAGTGAATTTGGCAAAATAGCAGGGTACAAAATAAATATACAGAAATCTAAGGCATTTCTGTACACCAACAATAAAATCAGAGACAGAGACAAAAAGAAAGTACCATTTACTATAGCAACAGAAAAACAAAGTACCTAGGAGTAAACTTAACCAAAGAGAAAAAAGACCTGTACTCTGAAAATTAGGTAACAAGGAAGAAAGAAATTAAGGAGGATACAAATAAATGGAAGCAGACACCATGTTCTTGGATAGGAAGAATCAACATCATCAAAATGGCCATACTACCTAAAGCAATTTACAGATTCAATGCAATCCCTATTAAAATACCAATGACATATTTCACTGACCTAAAATAAATACTCCAAAAATTCATATGGAACCAAAAAGGACCCTGAATAGCCAAAGCAATGTTGAAACAGAAGAACACAGCAGGAGGAATCACAATACCTGACATCAAACAATACTACAAAGCCACTGTGATCAAAAAAGTCATGTACAGTCATAAGAAGAGACATATAGATCAGTGGAACAGAATAGAGAGCCCAGAAATAAATTCAGGAATCTACGGTCAACTAATATTTGATAAAGGAGGAAGGAACATAAAATGAAATGAGATGAGCCTCTTTAAGAAATGATGCTGGGAGAATTGGACAGGGACATGCAAAAAAATGAAACTAGACCACCAACTTACACCACACACAAGAATAAACTCAAGATGGATCAAAGACTTAAGTATAAGCCGTGACACCATAGAAGTCCTAGAGGAAAACATAGGCAGGAAAATTTCAGATATCACACGTAACAATATCTTCACAGGTACATCTCCTAAGGCAAGAGAAATTAAAAAATATATAAACGATTGGGACTACCTCAAACTAAAAAAATTTTGCTCAGCAAAAGAAAACATCAGCAAGGTGAAAAGGAAACCAACCATATGGGAAAACATATTTGCCAATGATATCTCAGACAGGGGCTGATCTCCAAAATATATAAAGAGTTTATATGACTCAACATCAAGAAAACAGACAACACAATTAAAAATCGGCATAGAAACTGAACAAACACATTTCTGAAGAGGACATACAGAAGGTCCATAGACACATGAATAAATCTTCAACATCACTAGCGATCAGAGAGATGCAAACAAAAACCACAATGAGATATCACTTTACACCAGTCAGAATTACCATCATCAACAAATCAACAAACAACAAGTGCTGGTAAGGATATGGAGAAACGAGAACCTTACTGCACTGTTGGTGGGAATGCAAACTGGTGCAGCCACTATGGAAAACAGTATGGAATTACCTCAAAAAACTAAAAATGGAACTGCCTTTTTAACCAGTGATTCCACTGCTAGAATTATACCTCAAAAATTCTAAAATTCTAATTCAAAAGAACTTATGCACCCCTATGTTCATAGTGGCACTGTTTACAGTAGCTAATGGAATACTATGTAGCAGAGAGAAAGAGGGAATTCCTGCCATTTGCGACAACATGAATGGAACTAGAGAGAATTATGCTTAGTGAAATAAGCCAGGCAAAGAAAGAAAAATAGCATATGATATCACCTAATACAGGAAACTAAAGAACATAAACAAACGAACTAAATAGGACAAGGAGAAGAATAACAGTCAATATGGGGGAAGGGGTGGGAGAGAAAGGGGATAAGTAAGGGATGGGTTTAGTCAAGGAATGTGTATAAATGACTCAAGGACATGGACAACGGTGAGGGATATGAATGTGGGAGAATGGGTGTGCTGGGTTGTGGGGAGCAATGGGGAGAAAATAGGACAACTAATTGAAAAATCAAAAAATAAAATTAAAAATAACTAAATAAGAATGTAAGAAAGCACAAAACAAAACAAAACAAAAAAAACCCTACTTTATCATTCCAGGCTTGCAAACCTGAGACCAGACCTCAGCAGACATCTTAAGGTTTGCTGTCCATTGATTTTTGTTTTTGTAGTGTATAAACCTAACAATAAATAATCATGCTCAAACATCCTCTTTGCATTTGCTTTATGTATTGAATTTTTAGGTGCATCTTTTTGTTTTAAAGTGGCCTGAGTGTGCTCAAATATATATTGAACATCAAGTAGGTTGCCATTAAAACTGAATGCAGCTGCACATTGAGATTTATAGGCAGGTAATTGAAGAAACCCTGGAGCAAAGGATGAGTGCTTGACGGTGTTTTAGACCCCAACTCCAACATAGGGAATATCCAAATGTATTAAAACACTAAGTGTTGAAGTAAGGGATGATTATTACACAGTGAACATTAGCTGAAAGGATAAGCATTTTCTGATAAGTCCCTAGTTATCAGAATATGAATTATGATATTTGTTTGGTGGAAATACCAGGTCTGGATTCTCACTAGGTCAAAAAAATAATAGTTTTAAAGTCAAGTACATGCTTTATTGACAATATTAGCTGCTCTCAAAAATGGATTAATAGTGAATATATATAGAGAGAACTATAGACTTAGAATTAAAAGAATCCTTAAAGCAACTCACCAGTTAGGGTTCAGTGACCCTTGATTTCAAGAAGGGACCAGTTATGCGTATAAAAGCCCCCGTCTTGAGACTACTGATATTGTCACAGTTCCTAAACAACACAAATCAATCCTTATCAAATCATGAAAAAGTAGTTTTATGACCCCTTTCTAAATACATCCAATGGTATGAAGCTCACAGCCTCAAAAAGACAAATAGTTGTAAAGTGTGACTTTTTTTAAGACACTAAATTCTGGAAGGTTTGGTCTTCATTTAGCATATCTTCTTCAGATTAGCAAAACTGAGGGAAAGGTGATTTTTATCCTCTTTACCTTCCATGGCCATTTTCACAATATTAGCTTATAATACCCCCAAGTGTCAAAAATTAAAATTCTTTATAATGGCATAATTTCTCATACTCTATAAAATGTTTCCTATGAGTTGTCTGGTTTTTAGACAAAACATTGTTCAATTTCAAATATTTCATTAGAACCTCGATTCTATGGAAAATTTAATGTCTTCTACAAGAAAACCCAAAATGACATAGTATCTTAGAAAGAACACAAGATTTAGGGTCAGAAGAACCCATCCTGAGTACTGAGTTTGCTGTGTACCAACTATGCGATATTGGACAAGAGACTACATTTCTCTAAATCTAAGATTCTTTCTCTGTAAAGTGGAGATGCTAGCCATTTTTGAATCTCTAGTTGTTGGTTAGATTTTAAATGATAATTCAGGTAAGACCACTTTTAAAACCATAAAGTAATAATCAATTATAATGCTCAATATTCTGAAGCTGAAAATTATCACTTGTTCCCACTATTTCTTTCCACTAAAAATGAATAGTGATCTTAGATACCATAATAGTAATATGGGATTCTAGAAATAAGGACTACAATTCATTGATGAAGGAAGATTATGAGGTTAATACAGCTCAAATAATAATGACTATCATGTACTGAATACCAAAAACTTACATTATGTCATTCAGTCATACCAACAACTCTAGGAGGTGATCTTAGCTCCATTTTAGAGATGTTGTAAGCATATTCCTTTTATCCTCAACATCATTTCCTCTAGAGAACCACCTATCCCATCCTATGATGTTCTAGTGAAGCTTTCTATTCCAGCATCCTGACTTTCCTTGGCCATAGAAGTAGAAATAAAAACTGGACCAATAAGTCATCTCTTTGTGGATTTCTGTATGAACTTTTGAGAGAAAAGCTCCATCTCTGAGTTGCTAAGAAAAGAAGATTAGAGTCTGAAACTGCTGGTGGTCACCTTGCCTACTGTGCTCCATGGACCTCCATGCAGAATAAAGTCAATTAGAGACTAGCAGTACTGAGTGACGCAAAGCCCCAGCAGCATCATTTGAACTTAATCTAATAAAACCTAAGCCTGGATGAACCATTCTCTGGGATCCAAGTTATAAAAGCAATAAATCTCTTTTTGGTGAAACCTATTTGAATTATTGTGAAAGGGTCTTAGAAGGAAAAAGACTTTCTTGTAACATAGTAACAAAGTTTCTCATTCCTGAAGTTTGTGTTTGATTCCACGACGTAGAGCTTCTGACCTCTGCTATCTACTACTACACTGGACTTGGTGAGGTTCTCTCATCCTGAATTTATCTCCAAGCTGACACCATGCAGCTAATTACCACCGCGAGACAATCTGCTGAAACACTTGATTATTTACTTCCACAATCCTATGAGAGTGAAACTAAGTCCCCAAGTAATGTACTAAATATGGGGGGCAAAAAAAGGAATGTATGTGCAATATGTACAGAAGAAATTGGTGAACATCAGAATAAAATGAGAAATATAACTAGAGAAGGCTCAAATTAAAAGCTGTGGCTGTGGGAGGTGAAAAGATGGTGGCAGAGTAAGTAACAGCCTTGTCTGCTTCCTCCAATCATGGAATATACTTGAATTACAAACACTGAGCAGAGAGTTAGTGAGCATAGCTTTCAGATAGGGCAAATAGATGGGAGCATGGGAACAGTGCAAAAGAGGGGTAAAACGGTGGCCCACCCTTTCTTAGTGGAGTCTCCAGGCTGCCTAGCCCAGCCTCTCTAGTTGCACTGCATACAATCAGCCATGGACTGGATCATTAGCCATAGCTACCAGGATGAAGAAAGAAGGCCAGGGTGGTGCAGAGGCCTGAAAACTGTACTGCCACTGTAGGCACCCTTTCCAGTGACATCCAGGAGGGGTTCAGCAAGGTTTGGATGAAACTGTTGGAGGCATGGGAAGACAGAAGCCAGCCCTGACTGCGAGAGACTGTGTGAATTTTGGAGGGGGGAAGACCATGGAGATCTGGGCCCACATGGACTGGTGCTGAAGCATGGGGGTCAAACTCAGGCTCTTTTAGAAGGAAAGATGAGGCAGGGCCAAGACTCAGAAGGGACCCCCAGGCTTTCAGGCCTGCACACAGGCACAACATCTCTTCTGAGCAAAAGCACAGATTGGTGCTACAGTTTGGAAGCCATGCAGAGATTTTTTGGAAGAAGAGCTGAAACAAGATCCAAGACTTAACAAGGACTCTGGGAATACATGCCAGCTCACCAGCATAACAGTGCTGCTAAGCAAAAACTAAACTAGAGGGTACCACAGCACTAGTGGGTGGGACCCAACCCGCATAGCCCCAGTGGGTGGGACCCAACCCACTATGACTCACAGTGGAGTAAAGGGAGAGGTCAGCAGACCCACAAGTGAGAGAACAGCCTCAGCATCCATCTAGATCTCTTCACAGACAGCCAGCCAGAAAGGAAGGTATGAAACCCATGGAACTTTGAACAGGGGTGGATCTAGAAAGAGTAGAAAGTGGTAAAAATCATATATTGTTGGGATTAATTCAACCATGTATTTTTCAGGAGTTATTTTCTTGTCCTCCTGGTTTATGCATTTTAACTCATTAGCTGTTATAGCTTATTCCAAATATATTTTGCTCCTCCCTTCAATTACTCCACTTTAATATCTGATCTCATCTTCTTATTTTTGTTTTAAATTCTATCTTCTCTCTTACTACGATTAGGATCCATTCCATACCCACACAATTTTTCCCCTTTACAGCCTCTCAAAACCATTTTTCTTGTCATTAGTCATCTCACATTCTTTTTCCTGTTCATAAAATACGTATTCTCTCCCACTTTGATCAAACTTTGCACATTGGTTGTAATATGGTGGTAGTTGTGCCATTACTGAAATTATATTTATATTCACTTTTTCAGTGTTTCAAATCTCAAATCCTACAGTCTCCCTCCATACCTAATAAATTCCTTACCCAGCCCTTTCCTTCTTCCATCTAAAATTAAAAAAAAAAAAAAAATCCCTCTCTTAGCCTGGTTTTCATTCCTCATTCTTAGTATAGCTACCTGCTCTATCATCTCAAATTGACTTCCATTTTCTTTAGACATATTCTAAGCTTTTCTTTCTTTCTTTCTTTTTTCCATCTTATTCCCATCCCACCTATATCAGTCGTGGCCCAACGGTTATCCATAGTACTGGGGAGAAATTTTTCTCAAATTTGTTTTCTACTTTTTCTTCCTTTTCTTCTTCTTCTTATTTATTTATTTTTATTTTGTTTATGTTCACTATCACACTAAATATATATTCTGTAACTTCTGTTTAAATGTAATACTATATGCTTCCCCTCTCTCACTTCACTCTGCCTTCTTCCTTCCCTTTTTAACGTACAGTGTAAATTTTACTTACTGTCTCACATTGCCTTATCCCTATTTGCTACAATTATTGCTCTTCTTCCTCCCCTTTCAAAAATAATTTTTCTTTCAGTTAGTCAACCCATCAATTTTTCCTTTAGTATAATAGTCTTAATCTCTTTACATCTATATGAATATTGGCTCATTTGCTGTTGATAGTGTGATTGTGGGTGGGAGATATTTTTGAGGGTGTGGGATTTTTGCTTGAATTGTGTGTTTATAATTTAACAGCACCTCCACAAAGGAATTCAAGATGTGTTGAGCAGAGTGACTCCCAATCAGCTAGATGGAGGGGAGGTCTCACCAAAGAGCAACACAACAACAACGAAAACCAAAAAACAACCAGAAAGCTCAGTAAAACAGCATAAAAGGCATACTAAGAGCATCAAATTCAGGAGATCAAAGACACTGTAACACTGAATCCCACAGGTCTCCTGTTATAGAAGGCCACAACACAAAGACAGGAAATCTAGTGAAACAATTTAGGAAACAAAAACAAACAAGAAGAGCCACTTAAAATGGAAAGACAAAGAAACAACCACCCAACAAAAGGAAAGGCGGAATCTCCAGAAAGAATGCTAGATGAAACAGGGGTAAGAAAACTAATCAAAAGAAAGGTTACAAGGAAGGACAATAAACTCATCAAACTCAGAAAAAAACTACAACTTCAGGTAAATTACAAACTCGAAGGAAACTACAAATAACTCCAGGGAAACCACAAGAAACTTACTTAGAACTACATCAGCATTAAAAAGAGCCAGAAGGAAATGAAAAATACAATTTCTGAAATGAAGAACACAGTAGAAGGAATAAAACTCAGGCTAGATGAAGCAGAGAATTGGATCAGCGAGCTGGAGGACAACGTAAGGGAAAAAATCCCAGACAGTTGAACAAAATGAAAAAAGACTGAAAAAGAATAAAGAGAGTTTAAGAGGACTGCAGGACTACACAAAACATAATAATATCTGCATCATAGGGATACCAGAAGGAGAAGAAGAGGAGCAAGGAATAGAAAACCTCTCTAAAAAGTAATGACAGACAACTTCCCTGACTTGAGGAGAGAAAAAGTCATGCAAGTCCAAGAAGCACAGAGGTCCCCAATGAAGATGAACCCTAACAGGCCCACTCTAAGACATACCATAAATAAAATGGCAACATTCAAGGAGAAAGAGAGAATCCTAAAGACAGTAAGAGAAAAATGGCAAATAACATGAAAGTGAGCTTCAATAAGTTTATCAATTCATTTCTCAACAGAAATGCTACAAGGCGAAGGGAATAGCAAAAAAATTTTCAAGTAATGAAAAACAAAGGCCTATAACCAAGACTACTCTACCCAGCAAGGCTCTCTTTCAAAAAGGGGGGAGAAATAAGGAGTTTCCTGGACAAAAAAAGGCTAAAATAATACATTTCCACCAAACTAAAAATGCAAGAGATGTTAAAGGGACTGCTCTAAGAATATTAGGAAAAAGAGAAAGAGAGATAACACAGGTATAAAGGGAAAATATCACAATGAGTAAGTACCTATCAAAAATAACCTGAAATGTAAATGGATTAAATGCTCCAATAAAAGGCATAGGGTAGCTGAATGGATAAGAAAATATGATGCACATACATGCTGTCTACAAGAGTCCCATCTCATAAAAAAAGATCTACACAGACTGAAAGGAAAGGGATGGAACAAATTATTTCAAGCAAATGCACAGGGAAATAAAAAGCTGGGGTAGCAATATTTATATCACAAAAAATAGATTTCAAAACAAAAGTTATAAAAAATAACAAGGACATTTCATAATACAGTATTCTCTCATTTATCAGAAGTATTATGTTCTAGACCCCCCGTGATAGGTGAAAATCCGCAAAGTAGGAACCTTACATTTATTTTAGTATTTATATATATTTTAAGGCTTTATAAACCCTTCCCACACACTTATAAACCGTTCCCAGTCCCTTATTAACCCTTTCCACAATTTTATAAACACTATTTATGTTCTTAAACATACTCTACACTCTTAAACCTTTGTAACTTTAACAACATACATATACAATACCACAAAATCCCGCGATATAGTGAAAAATCTGCAATAAATAATTAAATATATTTTTTAAAATCCCGCAATACAATGAAGCCATTATAAGTGAACCACGATATAGAGAAGAACTACTGTCCTTAAGGGAACAAACCATCAAAAAGCTATAACCCTAATAACATATATGCACTCAACATAGGAACACCCAAATATATTAGGAAAATCTTGGGGGCTTCAAGAAGGATATCAACAGCAACAAACTCATAATAAGGGACTTTAACACCCCGTTGTCAACAATGGAGAGATCTTCCAAGCAAAAAAACACCAGGTTATTGAGGCATTAAATAACACACTAGATCAAATGGACTTAATTTATATATAGAACTTTTCACCCCAAATAAGCAAAATATACATTGTTTTTAAAGGCACATGGAACATTTTAAAAGAAAGACCATATGGTAGGACATAAAACAAGCCTCAACAAATTTAAGAAAATTGAAATTATATCAAGAATCTTCTAAGACCAAGATGGCTTGAACCTTGAAACCAACCTCAAGGAAAAAACTCAAAAACATCTAAATGCATGGAGAATGAATAACATGCTATTAAATAATGAATGTTTTAACAATGACATCAAGAAAGAAATAAAAAATATTCTGGAAACAAATAATAATGAAGACGCAACAGCCCAAAATATATAGGACACAGTGAAGGCAGTCCTGAGAGGGAAGTTCATAGCAATACAGGCTTACCTGAAAAGGAAGGAAGAATCTCAAATAAACAACCAAATCCTACAGTGACAAGAACTAGAAGGATAACAACAAAGAAAGACAAGAGCAAGTAGAAGGAAGAAAATCATCAAGATCAGAGGAGAATTAAATGACATAGAGATTAAACAAACAATTTAGAGATCAATAAAACTAGGAGCTGTTTCTTTGAAAAGATAAACAAAATCAACAAGCCTTTAACCAGACTCATCAAGTAAAAAAAGAGAGGACCCAAATAAGTAAAATCAGAAATAGAAGTGGATAAATCACAACCAATACCAGAGAAAACCAAACAAATGAAAGAAATTGCTACGAACAACTGTATGACAAGAAATTTGACACCAGGGTAAAATGGACAAATTTTTGGAAACGTATATTCTTCCAAAACTGGATGAAGAAGCAGAAAGCCTGAGTAGACAAATAACAAAGAGTTTAATTGAAGCAATAATCAAAAAACTCCCAGCACACAAAAGTCCTGGACCAGATGAATGGTTTCACTGGAGGATTTTATCAAACATTTAAAGAAGAACCAATTCCTATTCTTCTCAAACTATTCCAAAAGATCTAAGAAGAGGAAAGACACCCAGACTCTTTCTATGAAGACAATAGTACCCTAATTCCAAAACCAGGTCAAGACACAACAGAGAAAAAGCACTGCAGGCCAATATCACTGATGAGCATAGATGCTAAAATCCTCAACAAAACATTGGCAGACGAGATCCAGCAAAACATTAAAAAGATCATACACAATGATCAAATGGGATTTATCCCAGGGATGAAAGGATGGTTTAATATTCACAAATCAATAAATGTAATACACTACATAAATGAAATGAAAGACAAAAATCGCATGATTATATCAACAGATGCTGCAAAATCATTTGATAAAGTACAATACTCATTTATAATTAAAACACTCAGCAAAGTGAGAAAAGAAGTTTACCTTAATATAATAAAGGCCATATATGAGAAATCTGAAGCCAACATCATACTCAATGAGCAAAAAATGGATATCTTTCCCAAGATCAAGAACAAGACAAAGATGTCCACTCTCTCACTTCTATTCAACATAGTTTTGGAAGTTCTAGCCACAGGAATCAGATAAGAAAAAGAAATAAAAGGCATCCAAATTGGAAAGGAGGGAGTAAAATTGTCATTATTTTCAGATGACATGGTAGTGTACATAGAAAGCTCCATAGACTCTACCAAAAAACTACTCACCCTAATAACTGAATTTGGCAAAATAGCAGAGTACAAGGTCAATGTTCAGAAATCGAAGGCATTTCTGTACACCAATAATAAAACATCAGAGATAGAACCTAGGAAAAATCTCATTTACTACAGCAACAAAAAAAAATAAAGTACTTAGGAACAAAGTTACCCAAGGAGGTAAACAACCTGTACTTGGAAATCTATGGAACATGGAAGAAAGAAGTTAAGGAAAATACAAATAAAGGAAGCATATACCATGTTCATAGGTGGGAAAAATTAACATTATTAAATGTCCATACTACCCAAAGAATCTATAGATTCAATGCAAACCCTATTAAAATACCAATGACATATTTCACATATTTAGAACAAATATTTCACAAATTTACATGAAACCAAAAAAGACCCCAAATAGCCTCAGCAATATTGACAAAGAAAAACAAAGTAGGAGGAATCACAATACCTGATGTCAAAATATACTATAAGGCCACTGTAATCAAAACAGTCTGGTCCTGGCATAAGAACAGACATATAGATCAATGGAACAGAATAGAGAGCCCAGAAATAAACCCAGGTCTCTAAGGTCAATTAATACTTGACAAAGAAGGAAGGACCATAAAATAGAGTAAAAATAGCCTTTTCAACAAATGGTGTTGTGAGAACTGGAAAAGGACATGTAAAAAAATGCAAGTAGAGGCACCAACTTACCCCATACACCAGAATAAACTCAAAATAGATAAAAGACTTAAATGTAAGCTGTGACATCATAAAATTCTTAGAGAAAAACATAGGCAGTGAAATTTCAGATATCCCATGTAGCAATATTTTCACTGATATATTAGGACAAGGGAAGTAAAGGAAAGGATAAACAAATGGAACTACAGCAAACTAAAGAGTTTCTGCTCAGCTAAAGAAACATTAGCGAGATAAAGAGGGAGTTAACCATATGGGAGAACGTATTTGCCAATAATAACTAAAACAATGGTTTGATCTCCAAGATACATAGAGAACTTATATGACTCAACATCAAGAAGACAGGTAATCAAATTAAAAAATGGGCAAAAGATCTAAACAGACACTTCTCCAAGGAGAACATACAGAGGGCCCATAAGCACATGAAAGAATGCTCAACATCACTAGCCATCAGAGAGATGCAAATTAAAATCACAGTGAGGTACCACCCCTCACACCAGTAAGAATGGCCATCATAGACAAATTAACAAACAACAAGTGCTGGAGAGGATGTGGAGAAAAGGGAACCTAAGTGCACTGTTGGTGGGAATGCAGACTGGTGCAGCCACTGTGAAAAACAGTATGAAATTTTCTCAAAAAACTAAAAATTGAACTGCCTTTTGATTCAGTGAGTCCTTTGCTAGGATTATACCCAAAGAATCCTGAAACAGCAATTTTAAAAAAACCTATGCACCTCTATGGTCAAAGTAGTGCTATTTATGATAGCCAAGTGCTGGTAACAGCCTAAGTGCCCATCAGTATATGAGTGGATCAAAAAACTGTGGTACTTTTACACAATGGAATACCACACAGAAGAAAGAAAGAAGAAATTCCTACCTTTTTCTACAGCATGGATGTAACTTGAGAGTATTATGTTAAGTGAATTAGCCAGGTGGCAAAAGACAAACATCATATGATCTCACCTAGAAGAGGAACCTAATGAACAAAACAAACAAAAGAGCAAAATAGAACCAGAGGCATGTAAACAAAAAATAGACTGACAGTGACCAGAGGGGATGAGGGAGGGGGAAAGGGTGGAAAGAAAGGGAAGGGTCTAGTCAAGGAACTAATGTAAATGACTCAGGAACATGGACAACCAAGTGGGGATTCAGTGTGGTAGAGAGGGGAGTCAGGCAGAGCAGGGGACAGCAAAGGGGGGAAATGGGACAACTGTAATGAAAAAAATTTAAAAATAAAATAAAATAAAAAATAAAACCTGTCTCTGTGAAAATTGACTTGCATTAAACATTGCTTATGTGAGTTTTAAAGTAAAGAGTGCCTACTTTTGAGCTTAAGCATCACAATGTAGACTTACAGGCAGTCCTACATTCTGTAACTTCAGAGAACTGAAGTGTGGTCAGAGTAGTTCTCTCAATTAGTACAATAAATGTTTATTGAGCACTTATTATGTGCTAAGCAATGATCTAGGCAGACCTCAGCTTCATTAAGCTTATATTCTAATAGGGAAGTCAGAACATAAGATAAAGGTATAATGTTGTATGTATATTAGATGCTAACACACACTGAGAAAGTTAAAGCAGGGGAAATGTTGGGGAAATTTTGGAAAAAGTATTGCAATTTTACAAACAATGACCAAGGAAGGCCTCAGTAGGATAGTGACATTTTAGCAAAATAAAAGTGAGAGAGAGTAAATCACATGAATAGTAACAGAGAGGACATTTCAAGCAAAGGAACAGTAAGTGCAAACATTAATAGATGGAGAAGGACCCCTCCAGACAAGCTCTAGAAATGTCTCACAACTAGAAATAAGTATATCCCAAAAATAGCAAATTACTTCAAATATACACTCACACACATAATTTATGTATAATTTAATTGGGGGGCCTAAACAGTATTAAAACCACCATATACACACACAGTCACTCACACCCATAACAACTCATCTGGATATTGTAGACATGTATTTGATTTTTATCCAGTAGACAATAAAGACCTCTATACATATAAACTTGTAAAATCCATGGATAAACTGAGGGCAAAGAATAATGTAAGACATGTGCTTCTTCTTGTTAGGTACTTTGGAATTCAAAGCAGTATTAATGAAGATATATCTTCTGTGACTTTGTGAGTTTTCATTCAAACCTTGTACAGAACATCCTTGTGGAAATTCCATTTCCAGCCATATGTCCTTGATGTGCACAGTGACACTAGTACAGAACACAAAAAAATGCTGAATAATACAGATTTTTAAAAATTTGTAAATCCACAGTTGAACTAGCAGTTGAGAAAAAAGATTGAGTCCTGAATGCAAAAATAATTCTTAAGCTAGTGCTGGAGAAAGCATGTGGCTTAGGACATCTCATAATTCTTCCTAGCCTAGAGCCTGAATTTTAACAGCATCATGAGGACAACAGACTACAGTATCAGCTTGAGGGCAGATGTGAGACCCCAATAAAGTTAAGATTGCTGAAGGCTGACACACTGCATCTCCCTCCATAGCTAATAAAGAATAAAACTGCTTCAAAACTAGAGACAACCAGAAGTTCCAGAAAATCAAGCTGTATGAAAGTCTAACAAACGAAGATATAA
Organism: Furipterus horrens; assembly: GCF_987537825.1. Classification (NCBI taxonomy): domain Eukaryota; kingdom Metazoa; phylum Chordata; class Mammalia; order Chiroptera; family Furipteridae; genus Furipterus; species Furipterus horrens. The sequence continues at coordinate 64,776,905 of NW_028327177.1, forward strand.
AGAAGAAATACACATCCAGACAGGTAAGAGGGGTGGGACCAGGGTGAAGAGAATGCGGTGTGGTGGCAGCAGCAGCAGCAGCAGCAGTGACAGGCCAGTGGAAAGCACAGTCAAGCATTTTAAAAAGTTGATAGGGATACCTGAGGAGTACTCCCAGCGCCAGACCAGATCACGTGGCTCACAGTTCCAGCGCCAGAGAAAATAAAGCCCCATTGCTTCTGACTGTGCAAACCAGTGGGGGTTGGGGCAGAGGAAGAAACTTCCAGTCTCTCAGTAGAGTCTGCTTGTTTAAAGGGCCCCCACAGTCCTAAAACATCTGCAAACCCACCCACTCTGGAAACGATGGCCAGGGTAACAGCTAGAGAGGTGCCAGCCCCATACGGAAGTGAAAGAAGTGTCTGGGAAAGGGGTGAGTGCTGAGCAACCAGCATTGTTACCTCTCAGACCTCTCCCTCACATATAGCACCACAATGTGGTGAAACAGGTCACCCTGTACTTATGAATACCTCAAGGCTCCACCCCTTACAATGTAACAGGTGTGACAGCTTTACTCAAGACAAAGAGGCAAACAAACACAGGAGCCTGTCAAAATGAGGACACAGAGAAGTATGGCCCAAAAGAGAGAACAGATCAAGGTTCCAGTGGGAGAACTAAGTGATGAGGAGATAGCCAACTTAACAAACAAGGAAAGAGCCAACCTAACAGATGAAGAGTTCAAAACACTGGTGATAAAGATGCTCATTGACTTGACAGATATGCTTAAGTATGTCAAATGCATAAGGGAAGAAATAAAGGCTATGCTAAATGAAACAAAGGAAAGTCCACACAAAACCAATAGTGAAGGGAAGGAAACTTCTTTTCTCAAGGAGGAATCAACTTTCAACTGCAAATCTCAAAGAACCCCCATATTATAAAGTTCAAAGGGACCTAAGTTCACAATCAAAAGTCAGCAAACATACAAAAAAAAAACAACATTGTGAACAAGTGTCTGGAGAAAAACAAACTGTAAAATCAGACCTGTAAACACTACTTATTGGCCATAGCAGCCATAGAACCTAAATTAAACATATAATATATTCACAGAAATTAAATGGAAAAATTGAAAGTCTGATAAGGAAACAACTATTAAATTTGATCAAGCAACATGAAAAATAACCAACTAGAGCTCTTAAAAATAACACTGTTGATGGGAATGCAGACTTGTACAGCCACTATGGAAAACAGTATGGAATTAAAAATGGAACTGCCTTTTGAACCAGCGATTCCACTACTAGGATTATACCCGAAGAATCTTGAAACACCAATTCAAAAGAAGTTATGCACCCCTATGTTCATTGCAGCACTGTTTACAATAGCTAAGTGCTGGAAACAACCTAAGTGCCCATCTGTAGATGAGTGGATCAAAAAACTGTGGTACATTTACACAATGAAATACTATGTAGCAGAAAGAAAGAAGGAATTCCTGCCATTTGCAACAACATGGATGGAACTAGAGAGAATTATACTTAGTGAAATAAGCCAGGCAAGGAAAGAAAAATACCATATGATGTCACCTAATATAGGAAATAAAGAACAACACAAACAAAAGAACTAAATAGAACAAAGAGCAGAATAGCAGTCAATAGGGGAGAGGGGGGAGGGAGAGAAGGGGGATAAGTAAGGGAAGGGTTTAGTCAAAGAACATGTATAAATGACTCATGGATATGGACAACTGGGAGGGATATGATTGCGGGAGAGGGGGTGGGCTGGGTGGGGGAGAGAAGTGGGGGAAAATGGGACAACTGTAATTGAAAAACCAAAATAAATAAATAAATAAATAAATAAATAAATAAATAAATAAAACAGAACTCTTTATGTTCTCTTTACAAAAAAAAATGATACTTATAAGAATACTTATAAATACTGGGTTGGCCAAGTTTATTTGGTTTTTCCTGTAAGATGGCTCTAGTAGCACTTAGTTGTCTTTAACTTCATTTGAAAGTTTTCTTAGATTGTATTGTGACAGCTGTCATATCAGTGTGCATTAAAAAAAACAAACAAACATCAAAATTGAATTTTTCTGTAGCCATTTTAATATTGAAGATAGAAGAAAATAGATAACATTTTCAGCAAAAAAAGAGAAAAAATATAACAGTTGACATTAAAAGTTTCATGGATTAGTTAAACAGTAGTTTAGAAAATAGAGGTAGAATTTCTGAACTAGAAAATATTTCCAAAGTAATTTTCAGAAGTACAAAGACATATAATCTGTGACAGAAAAATTAAAGTCAGAAGATAGAGAAGGTCTAATGCATGTCTAATCAGATAGCAAGATGGAAAAATTAGTTATAATTACATCTATAAAAATGATAAATCTAAAGAAAAAATAAAAGCCTAATATAGAGTTTAAAGAAAGCAAAGTCCAGGAGAACAGATGTAATGTGATGTAATATATATAAAGTTCAAAAATGAATAAACAAAGCAACTTAGAGACATAAACATATGTGGTATAATAAAAGATAAAATGAACAGTGTGTTTAACACAAAACCTGGGACGGTGGCTCATTCTGGGTGAGACAGAATTCAGAAGAAAACTTGAGGAATTCTAAGAAACTGTTAAGGTTATTTTATTAAAATAGATAATTGATATCCAAATAGTCATTATTTTCTACTATCATTGTTGCTGTTAAAACTGTGATTACACATTATATACATGCTTTTATGTTTAATATATATCACAGCAGACATTAAAAAACACATGCACATAGAACAAATGGAAACATTCTACTGAAAAGTATTAAGTGACTTTCTGAAAGCTGCGAGTGTGTATAGGTTAGTCTCACATCAATCACTGATTTTACTGCCTGTGTACAAATCAGCCTTATCCTACAGAGTACTGCTCTTACCATGTGAGACCTACATAAAATATTCAGCTTTTAATAAGTTTTGTCAAAAAAAGTCAGGATCAACAACTGAATGATTTTAAATGACTCTAAATTATTTCTCAAATTTGGCATAAGACGTAGCTCATGGGTCAGTTGAGGCGAATGAGTGAGGAGAGGCTGCCTTTGCATGCTCCCAAGACTCTTCTATAGTTTCAGCTAAATGTGGACAGAGCATCTCAGTTAACTCCTGGAAACTGGTGGGAGTTGAACCTTGACTCGGCTGGCAAAGGAGGAGGCTGCCTCTGAGCAACCTGTCTGGTAAGATTCACATGGGAGACATGGGAGGAAGTGAGTTCTGGTTGACTTGGCTTCTTGGGCAGCTGCTGGCAGAGCACAAAGTTTTTTCAATGCCCCTGGGTCTCCCCTGAGAGCAGTCAGAGGTAGAGGTCCAGGTTGTGCCCACTGGCAGAGCCAGGAGTTGGTCAGGAGGCATCTGGCTCTGGGAGGCTGGGAGCAGCTTTGTTTCTTTTGTTTCTTTTTTTTTTTTTTTTAACTTATTGATTGTTTTTTTGCAGATCAGAGAGGAAAGGATAGGGATGGGACCAGATCCTTGAGGAGCTTACTTGCAGGAGCCCACATGCAGGGGCCCACTCGGAGCCCCTGCCCACCGCCCCAGCAAGAGCAACTGCCCAGCTGTAGGGGAATACTATCAGCCCACCTGCCCCCCAGAGCAAGAGAACAATACTTGCCTGTGCACATGCTAGCCAGCACGGGGGAACACCTCCCGCCCACCCACCCACTCACCCATGCAAGGGAATATCATCGGTCTGTGTGCCTCCAAACCAGTGTGGGGAAATGTCCTCGGCCCACCCTCCAGTGCAGATAAACACTCCCAGTCAGGAAGCCAGAACACCAGGCATGGGGTAAATATCCCCAACAAACCTACCAGCACAGGGGACTGTCCCCAGCCCTCCTGCCCAACCAGAGCCCCAGCCCACCTGCAGCTGTCAGGATAAAGCACACTTGCCACACTCAACCTGGGCTGCACCTGAAAGAGGGTGAAGTGAACTAGAGGAGTTTTGAAAAACTTTGGACTCTAGTTCTTCAGACAGAGCTGGGGGAGCAGCAGACAAGACCCCAGGGCAGACTCAATCCAAGTACTATGGGAGAAATCTCATAAACAGGCTATTCCCTTCCAAGAGACATCAGTCAGAGGCAGTTCAACAATGGCAGGATTCCCGGTCAGCTAATTTAAGAGAAGGACCCACCAAAGAGAAACACAACAACCAAAATCAAAATATACTAAAGAATCCAAATAAAAGGGATAAAGGGCATCCCAGGAGCATCAAGTTAAGGAGATCAAGGACTCTGCACCACTGAATCACACAGGATTCCTACCACAGAAGGTCACATTACAAAGGCATAAAACAAAAGCAGATCAATCTAAAAAACAGAAACAAACAAGAACAGACACCTATAAAGTGGAGGAGAATAAACAACACCCCACCAAAAGGAAAGAATGAATCCACAGAAGGACTGATGAATGAAATAGAGGCAAGCAAACTATCAGACATGGAATTCAAAACAATGGTAATGAGGAAGCTCAATGAACTCAACAAACTCAAAGAAAACTACAATGAACTCAAAAGAAACTACAAAGAACTCCAGGGAAGCTACAAGAAAATTACTTCAAACTACACCAGCATTAAAAAGGACATAGAACCTATGAATAAGAACCAGGAATAAATGAAGAATACAATTTCTGAACTGAAGAACACAGTAAAAGCAATCAAAAGCAGACTAAATGAAGCAGAGGATCAGATCAGTGAGTTAGAAAAAAATTCCCAGACAATGCAATAAAATGAAAAAAGAATGAAAAGGGTTTAGAGAACAACAGGAAACCATGAAACAAAACAATGTCTGTATCATAGGGATGCCAGAAAGAGAAGAAAAGGAGCAAGGTGTAGAAAACCTGATTGAGAAACTAATGACAGAAAACTCCCCAAACATGAGGAGAGAAAACATTTAACAAGTAAAGGAAGTACAGGGGGTTCCAATGAAGATGAACCCAAGGAAGCCTACTCCAAGGCACATCATAATTAAAACGGCAATATACAAAGACAAAAAGAGAATTCTAAGGGTAGGAAGAGAAAAACAGCAAATAACACACAAGAGAGCTTCGATAAGGCTATCAGCTGATATCTCAACAGAAACACCACAATCCAGAAAAAAATGACAAAAAAAATTTCAAGCAATGAAAAACAAAGGCCTACAACCAAGAATACTCAACCCAGCAAGGCTCTCTTTCAAAATGGAAGGTGAAATAAGGAGTTTCCCAGACAAAGGAAGACTAAAAGAATACCCTCTACCAAAACAGCATTGCAAGAGATACTAAGGGAATGCTTTAAGTAAAAGAAGAAAAAGAGACAGGGAGAGGAACACAGGTACAAAGAAAGATTAATAAACACCTGTCAATAATAACGTTAAGTGTAAATGGATTAAATATTCCAAACAAAAGACATAGGGTAGCTAAATGGATTAGAAAGCATGACCCACATATATGCTGTCTATAAGAGACATACCCCAAAACAAAAGATCTACACAGACTGAAAGTGAAGGATAGAAAAAAGTAGTCCAGGCAAATGGACATGAAAAAAAAAAAAAGCTGGGGTAGCAATAATTATATCAGACAAAAGAGATTTCTCAACAAAGGCCATAAAAAGAGACAAAAAAAGACATTTCATAATACTTAAAGGAACAATCTATCAAGAAGACATATGCATCCAACATAGGAGCACCCAAATATATAAGGAAAATCTTGGAAAATTACAAAAAATATATCAACAGCAACACACTCATAGCAGGGGACTTTAACACCGCATTGTCAACAATGGAAAGATCTTTAAAGCAAAGAAACACCAAGGATAGTGAGGCACTGAACAACCCTCTAGATCAAATGGACTTAGTTGATATATATAGAACTTTTATACAAAGAAGCAAAAATACATTTTTTTCAAGTGCACATAGAACTTTTTCAAAGATAAACCACATGGTAGGACATAAAACAAGCTTAAACAAATTCAGAAAAACTGAAATTATATAAATTAAGCATATTCTCAGATCAAATTGCCTTGAAACTGGAAATCAACTCCAAGAAAAAAACTGAAAGACATTCATACTCACGGAGAATGAATAACATGCCATTAAACAATTAATGGGTTAATAATGATATCAAGAAAAAAATCAAGAAATTTCTGGGAAAAAAATGATAATGAACATACAATAGCCCAAAACCTATAAGATAGAGTGAAAGCAGTCCTGAGAAAAAAGTTCATAGCAATACCTAAAAAGGACAGAAAAATATCAGTTAAAAAATCTAACCATACAGCTAAAAGAACTAGAGGAACTACAACAAACAAAGCCCAGAGCAAGTAGAAGAAAAGAAGTCATCAATATCAGAGTGTAATTAAATGACATAGAGACTAAACAAACAATTCAAAAGATCAATAAAACCAGAAGTTGGTTCTTTGAAAAGATAAACAAAATTGACAAGCCTTTAGCCAGGCTCATCGAGAAAAAGAGAGACAGGACCCAAATAAACAATATCAGAAGTGAAAGAGGAGAAACCAAAACCAATATCACAGATACAAAGGATTCTAAGAAATTACTACAAACAACTGTATGGTAAGAAACTCGACAACCTAAATAAAATAGACAAATTTCTAGGAACATATGATCGTCCAAAACTGAACCAAAAAGAAGCAGAAAGCCTGGACAGATGAATAATAACTCGTGAAATTGAAGCAGTAATAAAAAAAAACTCCAGGCACACAAAAGCCCTGGACCAGATGGCTTCACAGACAAATTTTACAAAACATTGAGCGAAGAACTAATGCCTACCACTCTCAAATTATTTCAAAAAATCCAAGAAGAGGGAAGACTCCCAAACTCTATCTATGAAGCCAGTATTACTCTATTTCCAAAAACAGATCAAGGCACAAGAAAGAAAGAAAACTAAAGACCAATATTGGTGATGATCATAGATGCTAAAATCCTCAACAAAATATTGACAAACAGGATCCAGCAACACATTAAAAGGATTGTAAACCACGATCAAGTGGAATTCACCAGAGGGATGAAAGAATGGTTTAATATTTGCAAATCAATAAACATAATACACCACATAAACAAAATGAGAGACAAAAATCACATGATCATATCAATAGATGCAGGAAAAGCATTTCATAAAGTACAACACCCACTTATGATGAAACACTCAGCAAAAAGGGAATAGAGTAAGCATACCTCAACATACTAAAGTCAATATATGAGAAAACTACAGCAACATAATAATCAATGGATAAAAATTGAAAGCATTCCCCTTGAGATCAGGAACAAGACAAGGATGTCCACCCTTTCTACTCGTATTCAAAATAGTGTTGGAAGTTCTAGCCACAGCAATCAGACTAGAAAAAAATAATAATAAAAGGCATCCAAATTGGAAAAGAAGAAGTAAAGCAAGGTTCAAATTCATATGAAAGAATGCTCGACATGATTAGCCATCAGCGAGATGAAAATTAAAGTCACAATGAGATACCACCTCACTCCAGTCCTAATGGCGATCACCAACAAATCAACAAACAAGTGCTGACGAAGATGTGGGGAAAAAAAGAACCCTAGTGCACTGTTGGTAGGAATGCAGACTGGTGCAGCCACTTGGAAAAACAGTATGAAATTTCCTCAAAAAACTAAAAATGGAACTGCTTTTTGAACCAGCAATCCCATTGCTAGGATCATACCTGAAGAATCCTAAAACCCCAATTCAAAAAGCTTTTGCACCCCTATGTTCATAGCAGCGCTATTTACAATAGCCAAGTGCTGGAAACAGCCTAAGTGATCATCTGTAAATGAGTGGATCAAAATACTGTGGTATACTTACACAATTGAATACTATGCAGCAGAATGTAAGAAGGAACTCCTGCTATTTGCAATAACATGGGTGGAACTAGAGAGAATTATGCTTAGTGAGATAAGCCAGGCAACAAAAGAAAAATACCATATAATATCACCTAATACAGGAGACTAATGAGCAACACAAACAAATGAGCAAAATTTAACCAGAGACATGTAAACTAGGAACAGAGTAACAGTTATCAAGGGGGAGTGGAGGAGGAGAGAAGGCGTGTAAGTAGGGGAAGGGTTTAGTAAAGCAAGTAGTATAAATAACCCATGGACATGAACAACGGGGTGGGGACTGATGGTGGGAGAAGGGGTGGTCTGGGGGGAAGCTATGGGGGAAAAGTAGGACAAGTCTAATAGATAATAAATAAATCAAAAAACTTTTTAAAGACATAGCTCATGAATTTTCCAAGTACTTTTGACAATAGGCCAACGTTTTTCCTTACACTGCAATGTGCAAAAAAGACAGAAAGAATAAAAACCCCAGTGGAAAATCAGATTATACAAATGTAGGTATCTTCAAGAGTTCTAGAAAAAAAATTAAAACTTTCTTAAAAAAAGATAAATTGGAAGATGTTGGAAGAGCATTAGAACTAAGGCTGATTTGAATGACTGAGAGCAGAGACATACCATGAATATACTTCAGATGGTAAGCAGAAATTTGATGGGGTAGGAGGAAAAGAAAATAATCATGTAAAGTTATGCTACAGTTTAAAAAACATTTTGAGAAACAAGATGGCGGAAGAGTAAGTGGAAGCTACACTAAGCTCCTCCCAAAAATAGTCTGGATTAACAATTTAATTTTGGAGAAATCATCTGGAATAACTAACCGAACACTAGCTGGACAGAAGTCTTATAACCACGGAGAGACAGAAAAAACCACTACATCACAACATGACCAGTAGGGAGTGTGGAGATGAGGAAGTGCTGGCTGGGCTCACACGAGTGGCAGCTGAAGGGACTGAGAAACAGCTCAGCATCCAGGGGTTCCCCCTGAGAAGAGCAGGGTCTAAACCCCCAGCTGAGCTTCCCAGCCTACAGCAACAGAGTGGAAAGTAAAATAGTATCCAGCTGTGAAACGCAAAAAGCCACAGGGTTTCTTGCTAGCCAGAGAGAAACAGCTGGAGAAAAAGAGGTCTTAAGCGGATCACATATGAAATTATTTTGGCCCCCACTTACCCTGGGTTAGAGTAGAGGGAAGGCAGAGAGGACTAGAGACACTTTGGGAGAGTTTGGTGTGGTGGCTTTGAGGGGAGAACTGGGGAAGCAGTAGACTGTGTCCCTGAGTTGACTCATCCCCAGTACTGCAGGCAGACCATTCTCTCACTCCAAGCGTCATCAGCCTGAAGGGAAGCAAAAGCCCTGACTACAGGAATTAAACTGCCACACCCAAGATCCTTAAGCCCGATGGCTAATCATAGATTGAATAGATTAACAACTAAGGAAGTCAGACAAAGGCAGTAGATCCCTCGAAGTCTCCAACAGGCTGCCTAGGGCCAAACTGGTACATGATCTGACACCACCAGGGGCAGATCCAGGAAGTGCAGATCATTCTAAGAAGCAGGAACAAACAATAGGAGTCACAAAAATGGGGAGACGGAGGAACAACCCCCCATTGAAAGGAAAGGTAGAATCCCCAGTAAGAGTGCTAAGTAAAATAGAGGCAAGCCAAATATCAGATATGGAATTGAAAGCATGGATTATGGAGAAGCTCAATGAGCTCAGTGGAAGCTACAAAGAACTCCAGGGAAACTACAAGGAACTCCAGAAAAACTACAAGGAAATCACTGAGAATTACAACAGCATGAAAAAGGACATAGGAGCTATATCATTAAGAGCCAGGAGGAAATGAAGAATATGATCTCTGAATTGAAAAACACAGTAGAAGGAATTAAAAGCAGGCTAGAGGAGGCAGAAGATCGGATCAGCAAGCTGGAGGACAACGTAGACAAAAACTCCTAGACAGTGCAACAAAATGAAAAAAGACTGAAGAAGACTGAAGAGGCTCTAAGACAGCTGCAGGACAACATGAAATGTAATAATATCCGTACCATAGGAATTCCAGAAGGAGAAGAAGAAGAGCAAGGGATAGAAAACCTCTTTGAGGGACTTCCGGCCAAGATGGAGGCTTAGACGGATGCGCTAAGTCTCCCTCTACAACTAGAGAGGAATACAACTACTTCAAAACAAAGGATAACTAGAAATTCCAGAAAATAAAACTACACGGAAGCCCAACATATGAAGTTATAAACCAGCGGCGCCCTTTGGGCAGGTAAGAGCAAAAGAGGGCGGCGCTGTTTGCGGTCTCACCTGGGACAGCGGCGGGGAGAACAATCCCGGCTGCTGTCGAACCCCCGGCAGCTCACGACCCCAACGCTGGGGAAAGCAGCCACCACATCGCCTTGAACAGTGAGGCCCAGGGGGGCGGGAGGACGGATCCCGGTCTCCTAGCGGAATAACTGTGTGAATCCATCTTGGACCCCCGCCCCCAAAGAAAGCTCCACAGGGCTGCGAAATAGGTCGCGGACAGGCATCGGTCGCTGGATTGTGACGACAAAGCACCACGGCACAGCAAGAAAGGCTGCCGAACGGCGCCGGTCGCTGGGTCATTACGAGTACACAGGCACTGCCCCCTACAGCCGGCCCAAGAAAACAAAACGCATCTGTCAAAATGAGGCAGACAACTATAGAAATCCCGGTGGCGCAGCTCACCAGGCAACAGATGGAGAACCTGACAGATGAACAGATAAGAAACCTGTCAGATGCTCAGTTCTGGGCCATTGTTATCAGGTGGCTTACAGAATTCACAAAAGATCTGGAAAAAGATGAGAAAGAAGCGAAAAACACTCATAACGAAAGGAACAAAACCACATACGAGACAGATGGTGAGGAAAAAAAATCCAGAGTTAATTTCAACAAACTGGAATATGGAGAAGGAACAAGCAGTCAACCAATGCAGAGAGAGGAAATGGGAAGCAACAATGAGAGGATCAGAAACCTCTGGGACAGCTATAAAAGGCCCAACATAAGAATCATTGGTTTGCCAGAGAGCGAGGAAGATGAACTAGAACTTGAAAAATTGAGTGAAAATATAATAAAGGAGAACTTCCCAGACTTGGGGAAGGAAATAGACTTACAGGTCCAGGAAGCACAGAGAGTTCCAAAAAAACTGGACCCAGGGAGAACCACTCCAAGACACATTATAATCAAAATGTCAAAAATTAAAGATAAAGAGAGAATCTTAAAAGCAGCAAGAGAGAAGAAAAGAATTATGTACAAAGGGGTCCCAATTAGACTATCAGCTGACTTCTCAAGGGAGACCCTGCAGGCAAGAAGGGACTGGCAAGAAATATTCAAAGTAATGAAAATCCAAAACCTACAACCACGAATACTCTATCCAGCGAAATTGTCATTCAGAACAGAAGGGCAGAGAAAGTGCTTCCAGGACAAAGTAAAACTGAAGGAGTTCATCAGATCCAAACCACTGTTATATGAGATGTTAAAGGGACTGGTTTAGAAAAAGGAGGATCAAGACAATGAACACTAAAATGAAAACTGCATCACAAGAAACAACAGAAGCTAGGGAATTGAAACAAAGGCAAACTAAACAGGCAACGAGAGTGGAAAAAGAAATATAGGTACGGGGAACATATTGGGGGGAGGTCAACAGGGAGGGGGAATGGGGAGAGGGAGGGAGAGATATAGGAATTAAGGATCATGGTAGGAGGGAATGGAATAGACAGAGAGAGGTTGAGAAGAACTGTATGCACAACTAATGGACATGATCTAAAAGGGGGGAACAACTGGAGGGAGGGGGGCCACCGGGTGGAGGGGAGCAGAGGGAAGGGAAATTGGCACAAATGTAATATTATAATCAATAAAACACATAAAAAAAAAAACCTCTTTGAAAAACTAATGACAGAAAACTTCCCTAACATGAGGAGAGAAAGAGTCATGCAAGTCCAGGAAGCACAGAGGGTCCCAATGAAGATGAACCCCAACAGGCCCACTTCAAGACGCATCATAATTAAAATGGCAACATTGAAAGACAAAGAGAGAATCCTAAAAGCAGCAAGAGAGAAACAACTAATAACATACAAGGGAGCTCCAATAAGGCTATCATCAGATTTCTCAGGAGAAACACTACAAGCCAGAAGGGAATGGCAAAAAATATTCCAAGCAATGAAAAACAAAGGCCTACAACCAAGAATACTCTACCCAGCAAGACTCTCATTCAAAATGGAAGGTGAAATAAGAAGTTTTGAATACATAAGAAGGCTAAAAGAATACATCTCCACCAAACCAGCATTTCAAGAGATGCTAAAGGGTCTGCTTTAAGAAGATGAAGAAACAGAGAGAGACAGAGAGGAACACGAGTACAAAGGGGGGAAATGACAATAAATAAGCACCAAAAGAAAGAAGGAACTTCTACCATTTGCAACAACATGGATGGAAGTAGAGAATTATGCTTAGTGAAATAAGCTAGGCAATGAAAGAAAAATACCTTATGCTATCACCTATTACGGGAAACTAATGAACAACACAAACAAATGAGAAAAATTGAACCAGAGGTATGCAAACAAGGAATAAACTAACAGTAACAAAGGGGGAGATGGGAGGGAAAGAAGCGGGTAAGAAGAGGAAGGGTCTAGTCAAAGAACATGTATAAATGACCCATGGACATGGACAACTGGGTGGGGACTGAATGTGGGAGAAGGGGGGGCAGGATGCAGGGAAGCAAGAGGGGGAATAAAGTGGAACAACTGTAATGGAAAAACAAACAAAATTTTATTGGGGAAAAATAAAAATATAAAGAATGGAAATGCAAGTTCAGTGACTATTGGAAGGACAAGGATTTTCCTTCACACTGTATATTTTTCTCCCTATCTGATCCCTCCAGAGTTTGGAATTCTAAAGAAGTAAGTAATGACATAAGTTTCTTTGCATAAAACTAATAAAACCAGTTGTTAATAGAGGTTTTTTTACTAAGACTTTGACTGGAATGTCATGCCTAAAGGAGACATGCTTGGGCTCTGGTTGTTCCCAAAAATCCCTGAGGAACTGGGATTGACTTTTGAAGGTAATAAAAGCCCACAAGATAAAAGGCCTGGTACCTTGGTTGTATGTGCGGTCCATGGCAATCTTCCCAGGGAAGGAATGAAGGTTGTTTTCCTGAAATATGGCTAGAAGGGACCTTAAGGCACAATGAAAAACCAGAAGGACTTGGAAAACACAGGTGTTTACAGGTAAGGCTGAATGCCAGGTATGTGGTTCTGCTTCTGTGCCCTGAAGGGCAGAATTAAGGTAACCCTAAATGTTCCTTGCATACATTCCAGCAAAGCAGAACTAAAGATCATAAGTGATCATTTTCTACTCTTGTTGTGTTTATGCAAATGAACAGGATAAATTAAAAATGGACTTAATGCAGTCCCTTTAATGACAAGGAGGGTAATCTTAGGGAGAAAAATCACGATTCAAGGAAAGTCACAATGCTCAGTGGTGGACTATAAAGTAGTGCAGCTAACCGTCTTTAAAGTTTATCTTCATTTAAAGTTTGTTTTGATTTGAAAATTAAACTATGTCTGTGGTATTTTCAAAGATGTTTAATTTACAGGCAAGAAGAATGTCAAATGCCTTGCAAGTGGATATCTTTTCGATAAGACAGTCCTACAGATTTAGAGACTTGTATGTGGATTATGTTACATAAATTAACATGTGTTTTCTGTTTTCAAAGGGCAAAAGCTTATGATCTCATTACCTGAATAATTGTCTGTACGTATAGACCTCACTTAATCCTGTCTGCTTTGCTGCCTTCTGAGACTCAATGGTTTGGCAATCTAAGTGGCTGAGTTGGTGAAGAATGGGGTGGTCTGTGGGCTTCACTTTCAAACTGGTTTCTCTTTTCTGTCCTAAAGGCTTGGACAGAAAGAGCCCAGAGGTCTGAAAGGGGCAAACCTAAACTATTTCCCTCAGCCCAAACTAAGTATAATGGGCAAAAGGGTTTTGGACAGGTCAGATGTACCCGGTACACCTTCCTCCAAAGGAGCTCTTCTTTTCCCTAATGTGGGACATTAAAAAATTAATGTCTGCCTTTTGTCATCTAGTGGTTATGAATTGAATGATTTCTTTTAACCCTGTTGCCAAATCTGTTGCCTCCAGAATACAACAAGGATGCCAGCCTGTTAAATCAAGCATGCCATTGTCTGGGGACAGCCAACTGACCTGGAGTCTGCATGATCCTTCCCCATGTGGGGAGGCCACACCCACCTCCACACCCCCAATCTTATTAGTGATTTCTGGACCCAAGGGTAGGTAGGACGATGACCATGTCTAACTTGAAGCAGCTAGAGGAGCTCGAGACCTTCGCTCATTGTCCTTTATAAGATTACAAAGGGTCTTAAGTCTGAGAGGGAGGGATTGTTATTTTTTATTGTTAAAATAATTAATTAATTATTTATTTATTTTTAAAGAAAGAAAAAGAAGAATATATGAAAGGGTGAGGTAGGAGCGCTTGTATGTACGACCCATGGGCATGGAGTTGGGGACGGGGGATTGTTGGGGGAGGGAGGGTGCTTGGTGGAGGGGAGCAAAGGGAAAAAAATTGGGACTATTGTAACAATATAATCAATAAAATATACTTATAGAAAAATGAAAATTAAAAAAATAAAGTATAATGAAAAACATTTTGATCCTCTAGTCTCTTCAAAATCAATATGTAGTTAGCCTTATTTTATAGAAAAAAAAGATGTATCAAAATATATTGAAATATTTTTAAGTTGTTCAATAAAATGTTTATTCATTAATGTTTATCAGCATTAATATGGGTGAGAGAATCACTGAACTACAAAAGACTGGGTTTCAAGCATGAAACGTTCAGTATCCTTTTTTTAGGCATGCATCTTTGCTCTAATTTCCATGAATAGTTGGGAAATTTACTTTAATTATCTCAGTACTCTGATATCTTCAGTACTATGCTTACTCTGTGGTGCGAAGTCAGTAATGAAAAGAAAGCTGATAAAACCTGTGGGACCAGAGGTTGACATCAAACTCAAGATGAACTGTTTTTGTAATTAAAATAACAATACAAAATTTTAGAAAATTTAGATTTCTTTTCAAGATTAGAAAATGAATTTCTAAAAAAAAGAAAAAATGAATTTCTGTTCATATTAGAACGAAAACACAGAAACACATGGAGTTAAGAAAATCAAAGCTGAAACAATAAATGTCGTAATTCTATAGGAGTCAATAAATAACATGTGTTATATTTTATTATTATATTTATTGAGGTAACACTAGTTAATACAAATTAAATTAAATTAATAAATAAGAAACATGTCTTGCTGCCCCTGTGTAGGAGACCATGATAGATTGTGCCTAGAATGGTCCAGGAAGATGTGCTCTTTTATACAAATCTGGAACAGAAGTCTAGAAGTAGACTACTTAACCCCAAAAAAGCATCATTTTAAAACTAATAAATTCGTAATTTCTCTTGGGCACATTTTGTTGTTGTTGTTTAAGTCCAAATCCTAGAAACTAATGAAATGAAGAACTGGATTCCACCCTGGAGGTCCATGATGAAAAACTCTTTTAGGACAGATGGTTAACATGGATTTATTATGGAGTCCTCCAGTCTGCCACAGTAAATAACTTCTAATATGTGCAGGGTAGGATACTTTTTTAATATTATCATCTTCCCAACTGTATTTCTCCATTTGACTTTCAGACTTTCCAAAACTCCATAACTTTTAAGAAGTTATGTTACTTCTGCATGATTGTCTTAGTCTTTCCGGGATGATATAACAGAATACCATAGACTAGCTGGCTTATAAATGACAATCTATATGTCACAGTTCAGGAGGCTGTGAAGTCCAAGGTCAAGGCACTGACAGATTCAGTGTCTGGAGAGGGCCCACTTCCTGGTTCATAATAGTGGTCTTCTCACTGTCCTCACATGAAGTAGAGGGAGCTCTCTGAAATCTCTTTATAAAAGGGGCACTAATTCCATTCATAAGGATTCCCCTCATGACCTAATCACATCCCAAAGGCCCTACTTCCAATACCATGGAATGGGTTTCAACACATGAATTTTGGGAGGACATAAACATTCAGTTCATTGAGTCTTCAAGACTTCTTATCTTTAACTGCTAAAAGGAAATAGAGAGAAATTGGAACTTGGGAAAAACTTGAGGAGAAAAATGAGGATGAAAGAGAATGACACTTACTTTTAAGTCTCCATGATGTTTGTCCAGACTGGGAAAGGAACAAGGGAAAGCAACAGGAAAAGAGTAATGGAAATGAATGTGCTGTTGAGATTGGAAGATGAAGAAATCAGTGCAGGGCTACTCAGAAGCAGATTCAAGCAACCAGGAGTTGTGCTGGACAAATTGATCATCCTATCCATGCTCAGGTGAGTCTGAATGTAACAAATAACTGACCTTCTCATTGGCCTTCTGATGAGACTTCCCTCTGGTAACAGCCAATACTTTTTCATATCCCCAGTCTCCATGTCCTGAGAATTTGCCCAGTTCTTATCTAACTTATTCCATATGAACAAAATGCTAAATGCATGTTTTTCTATATATCAGAACCAAGTATGTCAGGGAGAAACAAGAAGAACAGTGTCCTAGATACATAGTGACCTAGCTGATGAGGGGACAGCTATAGAGAGTACTACTAGATACTTGTCTTGTAGGGGCAGGGTCTAGAAAAAGCAAGTGCCATTCTCTCCAGACTGCAGTCCCTACCATAGCCCTCCCCTGGTTTACCTGTGCCAAGAAAAACAAAGTTATAGCAATAAACATTTACCATGCTTTATAGAATACAAAAGGTTCTCTTATACATAACTACATCTTCACAACAACTCTCATAGGCAAGTCAAGTCCTACTGTTATCTTCAATTTACAGATGAATGAAACAACGGCTCTGAGAGGTTAGGTAATTTACCCCAGCACAAACAGACAGAACAAGATGACTGAACCAGGACTCACCTGGTCTCGGTGTGTCTAATTTTCATGACTCCACTGTTCCTTCACTACCATTCTGGCCCTGCACTGAGGTTGCTCCCTGTGGTTTAAGGGGCACTGACAGACCTTTTCACCCAAATTTTACTTCCAAGACTCTTCTCATGTTCCAAAATACTCAGCCTTAGAGATATTTCTCTAAATTTAGACAAAGCCTCAGGAGACCCTTGGTAAAATGAAATCATACATAACTCATTTATTTAACCCAGATTCCCTTAACTGAGACTTTCATGAGAATTGACTACTGCTTAAGAAAGTTAAATGAGGCAGATATGCTGCATCTCCCTCCACAACTAAAAAGGAATACAACTACCTCAAAACTAGAAAAAGAAAAACAGAATTCCCAGAAAATCAAACTGCATGAAAGTCCAAAAAACAGACATAAAGAAGAAATACTCATCCAGACAGCTAGGAGGGGCAGTGCCAGGGCAGAGAGGACACAATGTGGTGGTGGCAGCAGCACTGGCAGCGGCAGGCCGGCAGAAAGCACAGTTACATGTTTTAAAAAGTCAGGAGGGACACCTGGGGAGCATTCCCAGCTCCTCACCAGACCATGAAGCTCACTGTCCCAGCATCAGGGAAAATCAAGCCTCATTGCTTTTGACTATAAAAAATAGTGGGGGTTGGGGCGGAGGAAGAAACTGCCAGTCTCTCTTCAGAGTCCACTTGTTTAAAGGGCCCCCACAGTCCTAGAACATCTGCAGATTCATCCACTCTGGGAACGAGAGCCAGGGCAACAACTAGAGTTGGAGAAGTGCCTGGAAAAGGGGCGAGTGCTGGGCAGGTGCCAATGTTCCCTTTCGGACCCCTCCCCCACATACAGTGCCACAGCATGGTGAAACAGGTCGCCCTGTACTGACTAATCCCTATGGCTCCACCCTTTACAACGTAACAGGAGTGACAGAAGCAAACACACACAGGACACTTCCAGCCAAGATGGAGGTCTAGACTGATACACTCCATCTCCCTCCACAACTAAGAAAGAATATAACTACCGCAAAACCAGAAATAACCAGAAGTTTCAGAAAATAAATGGAAGTCCAATGTATGAAGTTAGAAAGAAGTGGTGCTCATCTGGACAGGTAGGAGGGGCAAAGCAAAGGTGGAGAGGTCAAGCTGTGCTGGCGGCGGTAGCAGCAGTGCCAACAGCGAGATGGCGGTAAGCACAGACACCAGTATTTAAGGGGAGGTGAGAAGTGCCTGGGGAGCACCCTCAGCTGCAGACCAGACCTGTCAGCTTGCGATTCCAACACTGGGGAAGGCAGACCCCCCATTGCCTTGGCCTGTGAGGCCCGGAGGGGCTAGGGATGGAGGGGGAGGCTCCTGGTCTTTCAGTGGAGAGTGAATGGCAAGAATCCATCTTAGACCCCTAGCCCCACAGAAAATGCCACAGCGTGGTGATAAGTGTCACCTGTTAGTGACAAGTGCATGAGGCTCCGCCCCCTATAGCATAGGAGGAGTGACAGTACCACCCAGGAAGCAAAGATAAACACAAAACTGTCAGGATGGCACAGATCATGATAGAGATCCCAGTGACACTGCTGACCAGACAGCAAATATCTAATCTAACAGCTCAGCAGATAAGAAATCTTTCTGAGGCACAGTTCAGAGCTTTGGTTATAAGAATGCTTATAGACCTAACAGCAGATCTTAAACAAGACGGGAAAGGAATGAAGGCTAGTCCTGCTGAAATGAATGAAAACACATACAAAACTAGTGGTGAGGGAAAGAAAACCAGAAATCAACAAATTGGAACAAAGGAAAGGAACAAACAGTCAACCAGTGCAGAAAGAAGAAACAAAAAGTGAGGAAAATGAGAAGAGGATCAGAAACCTATGGGACAGCTATAAGCAGGCCAACATCTGAATCATAGGGTTGCCAGAAGGTGAAGATGAAGAACTAGAAATTGAAAAATCATGTGAAAAAGTAATGAAGCAGAACTTCCCTAACTTGGAGAAGGAAATAGACTTACAGGTCCAGGAAGCACAGAGAGTTCCAAAAAAACTGGACCCAAGGAGAATCACACCAAGACACATTATAATCAAAATGCCAAAAATTAAGGATAAAGGGAGAATCTTAAAAGCAGGGAGAAGAAGAGAATTATGTACAAAGAGGTCCCAATAAGACTATCAGCTGATTTCTCAAAAGAAACTCTGCAAGCAAGAAGGGACTGGCAAGAAATATTCAAAGTAATGAAAAGCAAAAACCTACAACCATGATTACTCTATCCAGAGAAGCTATCATTCAGAATAGAAGGGCAGAGACCATGCTTTCAGGACAAAGTAAGACTGAAGGAGTTCATCGGATCCAAACCACTGTTATATGAAATGTTAAAGGGACTTGTTTAAGAGAAAGAGGATCAAAACTATGAACATTAAAATGAAAACTATCACAAAAACCAACAACAGAAACTAGGGAACTGAAACAAAGGCAAACTAAGTAGGCAACGAGAGTGGGAAAAGAATTATAGGTATGGGGAACATTATGAGGTGAGGTCAACAGGGAGGGGGAAGGGGGAAAGGGAGGGAGATGGTACAGGAATTAAGCATAGTAGGAGGTAGTGGAGTATATAGGAACATGTTGAAGAAGAAAAACTAATGGGCGTGGACTAAGGGGGGTGCAACTGGAGGGAGGGTGGTCACTGGGTGGAGGGGAACAAAGGGAAAAGAAATTGGAACAACTGTAACAGCATAACAATAAAGCACATTTTTTAAAAAAGGAAGTTAAATGAAAGAAGATGCAAAGTGGTTAGTGTGGTGTTGAGACTCAATAAATACTTGGGGTTATTCTCCAGTTTTTAAAAAATCAAGAATATTTAGACCCTGCTACATAATCCCCTTGCTTTCCAAAAAATAAAAATAAATAAAAAATTTAGCCATGAATAATATAATTTCTTGTAACTCCAATGGTAAAATAAAATCTCAGAAAAAAATTTTAACTCTCAACAAGTTTAGGTCTTTCTGAAAATAATGAGAATCTATAATCAGTATCCTAGAGGAAAACAGTTTGCTCACCTTAACTCTTCTGCTAGCAGTAAAATACTTAAAATGATTTTCCTTGAAATTACTAAATTTACCATGAACCCTAGGTCTGTGACATTATAAACATAAACAGTAAGAGATCCTGGGAATATATAAACCTATATCAATATTGAAGGAACAGCAAAGGATGAGCAGAGCTTTCTGTTTAGCTCAGACTGAAAATACAAACACTAAACTGAGAAGAGGAAACGAATCAAACCAATGGTTACTCAGTACCAACAAGGCTTTTAAAATGTCACAAGGAAAGTACACTTAAATAACAATACATGAAAACTGTGCTGAAAAATTAACAGAGTGGGCTATGGGAAAATGGACCTCTGCTCACATAGAAAGTTGACAAATTCTCTTCCCCCCTCAGGCAGATGGCTCTCCCAGATTAACTGGGGCAAAGGTCACAGACTCCAAATGGTAAAATCACAGTAATTTCCAAAAATTTTACCACTCATCCCCACACCCATAGATCTATAGGTAGCTATGGCCATACATAAAGATTCATGTTTAAATTAATGTAGATGGTTGTGCAAAGCTATCAGTTCACATAAATATGCTACTTCATAACACTTATTAAAACACCTTTGTTTTTGTTGTTTCTAATTTAAGACATCCTCTAGAGCAGTAGTTCTCAACCTGTGGGTCGTGACCCCTTTTGGGGGTCAAATGACCCTTTCACAGGTGTTGCCTAAGACCATCAGAAAACACATATATAATTACATATTGTTTTTGTGATTAATCACTATGCTTTAATTATGTTCAATTTGTAACAATGAAAATACATCCTGCATATCAGGTATTTACATTACGATTCATAACAGTAGCAAAATTACAATTATGAAGTAGCAATGAAAATAATTTTATGGTTGGGGGTCACCACAACATGAAGAACTGTATTAAAGGGTCGCAGAATTAGGAAGGTTGAGAACCACTGCTCTAGAGGTTATTTTGATGACCACTTCTATGGCATTGCCAGAGAGAGAAGTTCTTAATTTATGGCAATTGTGATAAACCTATATGTTAAGAAACATTTATTTTGTAGTGGATTTGGAGTAAATAGAGCTATTTATCATGATAAAGGAAATATTGGAGACAGGAAGAGTGTGTATGGAGAACAATATAGCTGCCTTCAAATGCATAAGTGCTTTAGAAGTGGAATCCAAGCTGCTCCATGACACCAAAGCACAAAATTAAGATTAAGAAAAAAGCAAATGGAAACATAGTTAGTCTGGTTTACCTTTATAAAAATCAAAGCTGTCTCAATATGGAGTGGGTTAATGCCTTGAGACTCGATGAGTATACCATTACTGGGATTATTAGAGCTGGGCCAGGTGACCACTTAGCAAAGATGTCATGTCAGTTATCTAAGGTCATTAAGCTTGTTTCCAACACCCTGAGCATCTATCCTTCTTAGAGTCTACAGAGCTGAGAGCCACAGAAGTGAAAGTCCCTGGTAAAAGACAAAAGGTCACAAGAATATGAATGGTGCTGGCAGAAAAATTGGCCATGTCCATTCTTTGATGATAATCACTAAGTCATTAAATAGAAAAAACTCCAAATTACCTGTTTACAATAGAATCAGAGTTCAAATTACAGTTTATGACAAAACTGGTGAAAGTAAGGCCATAGAAGAAAAACCAGAAAATTTTGGCAAAGGATACAGTAGTTCAAAGAAGAAAAAAGAAACCAAAGACCACCGATTTCTTGGCTTGATAAAACAAGAAAGAAAATAATCATTAGTAGAGATTATAAAAAGGGGAAAAAAGAGGTATAAGGTATGAAACTAAAATGGCATAACTGTTAAACTTAAGATGATGCCATTTTTGAGGATCTTAATTATTTTAGTGAGTCCCAAGCAACCTCAGATTATATCTTTATTGTTCTTTCCTTTCCTTCTTTAGCATTCTGCCAAAGTGATAACAGGGGACTACGTGGGATGGATGTGTAACTGATACCTCTTAATAGGTAGTTAACTAGTAAAAGGCAGATAAGTGTTGAAAAGAAGTGTGGAAAGTGATGATAATTTAAAGGGTCGGGGTCAGAGGCTCATCATCTTTACCCTAATGTCCTGACTCACAAGCCTATATTCACCAGGGTGGGTCAGGGAAAAGGTAGAACCATCCAGAAGCCGGTCTCCAGCACCTGGAAGGTCAGTGAGATTGGCCAGTGCAGGATGAGGCAAACACATCTCTGTGAGTGGAAATCAGGAGACAAGAAGTATACAGGCATTGAGGAGTGTATGCAGGTATGAGCCACTGTGATAAACACTCTGTGTACTGTTAACTCATTCACTCTTCACTTCTCTCCAATGGGAAAGTATTAATATTTTCTTTTCATAGTTACGGTAAACAAAACTGAGACTCAGAGATTCAATATCCCTGGCCACACAGCCAGTAAATACTTGTGGTAATTATAAATCCCCAAACTCATCATCTTTTCACACATCACACTAGCAAAATGTGTTCAGGCAAAAACGGATAAAGATAAGTGACAACTGATACCAGAGACAGGAGCCAGGTGGCAAAAATGAATCAAGCAGGAATGGACTTGAGCTCAGCCAGAAATCCAGAAGTCAGAAGATATCAAACACCACAGAAGAGGGTGGAAGCATGAGAAAGTGAGGCTATTTTTGAAAAAGAACCTTAGACAAAATGTTCCTAAAACTTAGGGTATTGTCACTACACGCTTGCCTTGTATTCTTCATTCTTATTTATTCAGGATTTCAGTCTCCCAAATTGAGGGGAAGGAGCTTTTGGCTTCCTCACCTCATTCTCTTTTTTTATTTGTCAATATAAATTTTAGATCAAATTTATTTCTCAAATAAGTCAACAGAATTTTTTGTTGGTATTGCATAGAACTGGAACTTTTATAACAAATTGTCCCATCATAAGCATGGACTACTTCTGAATTTATTATTTTTTATTTTACTGTTTTATCCCCCACCCATTGCTCTTCCCTACACAACCCATCCCCCACTACCATAGTCAACCCCCACCCTGTTGTCCATGTCCATGGGTCCTTTATACTTGTTTCTTAATTAGTCCCTTCCATTCTGATCTCATCAGTACTACAACGTGGTTAGGAGCTGTCCAAGTCAGGTGCATAGGGAGGTAACAAATGAAGTGAAAAGACTGAAGAAGGTTTAGAAAGGAGTCATCACACTATTTCTTGTTCTCAAATTTTGGAAGATTTACTTTTCCATGGAATCCATGAATTTCCTCACAGTGAATAACCCACAAGTCATGGGGATCATTTGAACAAGAACAAAAAGAGAAAGAAGACAAAATAAGTGAGAGGAGACAGTCTGCCATCTTGCAGCTGGCAGCTGGCAAGGTTAGATTTAGTTATTTTTATAAACTTTTGGCATTTGGACAAAAGTCCTAGTTTAGCAAATTTCCACATGAAGGCATGAAAAACAATGTCTTAAAACTAAACAAGTCAAAAGCCACCACACCAAACTCTCCTCAAGTGTCTCTAGTCCTCTCTGCCTTCCCTCTGCTTGAGCCCAGGAAAAATTTCAAGAGATTCGAAGAAGTTGAAGAATAATAAGCCATGGTCCATTCAATTTCTTCTATCTCCAGTGATGATTAACCTTAGAAATTTAGAGACATTGACTCTATGGCTGAGATCACAGTTCATCATAGCTACTGCATGCTGTGAAGCCACCAAAATGACACTTACTATTACAAATAAGAACCCAGCTTAAGATCTTACCTGCTTTTGTAGGGAGACAACATTGGAGGGAAAATGAAAAGGAAAGCAATTGATTTTATAACATTAAAAAGTGTTCCATATGCTTTGATTCTTCGTTCACTACATGAGGTCTTACTATATATACAGATACTGATTTTAAGTGTATGTCAGAAAGAAACTTTTATATGCAATACTTGTTAAAGTATATAAAGAATGATTTTATGGCCAATAGGTAGTTTATTAATTTTCTCCATTGAAGAATAATAAAAATGCAAATAGAAATAAAAATATGAAAATAAAAACTAAACATGTCAAAAGATATACTATGTAAGATGCTCTTAAAGAATACAATAATTACCACGAATATACTAGACTATAATTATGTTCTCAGAAACACATCTGTTTAAAGAAATCATTCATGTATGTGATTATACATGACAGGAACTGAAGTAGGAATCAGTGAAGCTGGTCAATATGCAAATGTTATTTCTACCAGGTCATTCTGATAAAGTTTATCAGGTGAGATTAAACATCCCAGGGGAAAATCTTCTCTTATTTCCCTAATACATAGCAAATATTTCTAGTTGTATACATATGAAATTATCTCAACATCTATTGCAATTCATTGCTCCTAAAAATTAGACTAATTTTCTTTGGACTTTGTTTTTAAGGGTGGACTTTTCATAGTTACTATATCTTATTATGAGCTAGGTAAAACTCATTTACTTTTGTGTTTTTATTAGCACTCTTAGTTCCACTGGCAACTGAGCTTATTCATTTTTATCATATCCCTGAAACTCTTACAAATATTTGTAGAAATGATTGGATGGATGAGTAGGTAGATGGAGCTTGCCTGATAACCTGGGCCAATTTTGGTCATTATCATTCTTCTGCTGCTCACTTAATTACCTCTGCAAACTTCTGGGCCACATCAAGTCCCCTCACTACATATCCCCAAACTTTCTGAACATTATTGTGATTGCTAGTGGATGTCTGCCTTCCTCACCAGATTTTAAAATTATTGGATGACCACCATCTGTCTTGTTTATCCCTGTGGCTCCAATGCCTAGTTCATAGCAGGTGATCATTAAATATTTTTTAAAACAATGAATGACTGAATGAATTCTGTAAAGCCTGACCTGGTATCCTTGCTCTATTTAAAATAAAACACTCAATGTACTTAATTCAATATTTGCAAATACAAAAGACTAAATGCTTTATCATTTTATGATATAAATCATAAGAAACAGACATACACATGCACATACACACACACAAGGTTGATGAAAGGATAACTTATAAAAACTGCCTCATGGTTGTATCCTAAAGATGAATCATATTTAGTCCAACCTTCTATAGATTCTATAAATATGTAGGTCATGGATACCCTGGGAAACACTAGAAAAATGAAAGTATCAAAAAAAATAAACAAAATTCAGTCTTGCTTACAAATGCAGGAGAAAGGAAAGAGACCTTTCACACAGATTTCTGAATATTTTATTGTTTTCTAGCTATTCTTTTTTTTTTTTAATCCTCACCCAAAGACATTTTTATTGCTTTTAGAGAGAGGGGAAAGGAGAGAGAGAAACATTAATGCAAGAGAGAAACATGGATCCATTGCCTCCCATACACTCCCAGACCAGACATCATACATGCCCAGACTGCGGATCAAATGTGCAACCTAAGTATGTGCCCTAAGAATCAAACCCGCAACCTTTTGGTTATGAGACAACACTCCAACCAAATAAGCCATACCAACCAGGGCTGTTTTCTTGTTACTCTTGGGTTAAGTAGAATGAACTGAACATACTTCAGTATTTCTCAATCTCCATGATCTTACTGGAGAAAACCAAATAGCATTGGATATTTGAACCATACATTTAACTTCCCTTTACCTCATTCCCCCCTACTATATCATTCAATGTCCAACGAGGAAAAGAGAAGACAGTACAGATATTTAAAGCACAGGAATTTAGTGCAGGAAATGGGTTATACAGGTGTTGAAATTTGAAGAGGGACTGTCACTGAAGCCCAGGGGTCTCAGGCACTTAATTGATGGAAAGTGGAAAGAGGCAAGAGCCTCAGCCACCACCAAAGAAGCCACCTAAGGCTAAGACTGATGAGGAAACATTCCCTCCCATCCTCACTCTGCAGAGCATGGTTTGCAGGAGTCAGCAGAGAATAGGAGACACCAAGAACCCACCAGTGGGGTCACCTGCCAGCCTACTGCTGATCTGCCTGCCAAGGTAGTTTCAGGGTCACTGAAGCAAATGTCTAAGTGGTTTGACAAATGATTTCTCACTGGAATTAGCAAATTCATATTTTGATATAAAATACTTTATTGTTGCTAAGAAACCTTTTTGAAAGCTTTTGTTCTTAAGTTTTATTATTTTGTATGCACTTTACATTTAAAATTTGTTTCAAAATGATAACACTAACCTGTACATTGTTATTATGTAAAAGACATGCTATAAAAAAATCTACTGAGTTTTAAAGATAATTTATAATAGATAAGAGCCAAAGAATTTGATATTGCTTGTAATTTTGCTTCTTCAAAGTGGAAAGTGTGGGTACAGCTGAGATCTATGGGAAGAACAGATAAAAGAGATGTATATAAAATTCAAAGGGATAGACTGCTGAAAACTCTCCTGACAAATTTCTGACAGTAATAATCTTTTTGAAGACAGAAGTCTTTTTTAAAGCATGTCTAAAGTCACTGTCATCAAAAAGGTTCCACAAAAATTTAAATTAATTATTCAGAAAAGAATATTTTGGACTATACAACATGCACAAAATCTGCCCAGAACAAATTAAATATTCATTTGGATTGATGCGATCAGTCACTCCATATGAAGCCCTAACTTGCTTGTGACCCCCATCAGATTGTGCAGGCCAAATAAGTGCCAGCTGTGGTCATCATAGTTTGGATGCTGCCTGCTCTACTTGTGGAGAACCTTGGTACGGGGGACTGAGGTGACCAGATGTCATTTCGTGCTTTGCCCTTTCCCCTGCAGCTGAGCTTTCTGATCCAGGAGCCATTTTCTTTTCAGAACATCAGAGAGACTATACTGTCATTAAAATCACCAGGAAGACTCTGCTGTGCCTAATTCTGACTCTGCCAGATAAGCTCGGTCTTGTGAGGTGTGTGAAATTCAGAGTTCTAAAACCCCCTGCCCATCAAAGACCCTTTTGTAATTTTTCTGTGGTTAGGAGTGACCAAACTACCATGGGGAAATTACATTCTTACTCTCTCCATCCCCACCCTACTGCAGTTTTAAATGCATTAGATCTTTTCTGCTTTTCCTGCTTTAAAATGTTGAATTAAGTCATTTATTTATGTACCACTAAGCGGCTACTATGGTCCCTTACAGGAGGGAAAGTTGAGGGGAAAAGCCTCATTAATTCAATGCAGTCCTCAGACATGACTGTCCCTTACTCAATAAACCCAGGACCATTCTGGGCTTTCAACACAACCAGATTTCTCTGTCCTCAGTAGGGAAGATATTTCAGGATCAACACCCAAAAAATGAAGAGTCCAGCTGCTACTTACAAAAGATTCACTAAAAAAGAGCAGTGATAAAAGCATCACTCATCTCTGCAGGGGCAGAAGAACAAAAGTAGCCACCACTTGCAGCAGTGTGTCCTCTGACCTGGAAGAGCAGAAGCTCTCAATGGCCCCAGGACCGCCTGAAATGGCTCCTGTATCCCTGAGCTCAGTATGGTTATGGGCACCACCTGTGAAGGACCAACAAAGCCAGAATCGTTCCTATGACTCCCTTGTGATCCAGGATAATCTCTCATACATCCCAACGTGCCAACCTAGAATGCCAGTATCTTGCCACCATTTCACTTTGGAATAGTTTAAATAGAACTTGCAGAAATCCAAAAGTTGTCTTCTAAGAAACCCGCCAATACCAGTCAATTCTTAGTCATTTTCTTGGGGATCAGAAATTCATCACACTTAATGTTTAAGTAAACAATTTAGCTATTCTGGATGAAAGAACACAAAAGAAAATTCATTGCTATGGTGTCTAAAAGTGCTCTCCTCCCCTAAAATTCAGAATGTAATTTTTAAAACTGCTTTGAAAAATGAACTGCCTACCTTTGAAACAGAAACATGAGATCTGGTTTTTCTATCTTAATAGTCTTTATGAAACCAGAATGTCATATTAGGGAATTATTTTCTCAAATATCCAAATTTCTGTTATTCTAAGTGAGAAAAAAAATCTTTTAATCATTAATTTTTCTTCTTCAGCCACTTCAGGATGTGTGGCACAGTAACGTGGCAGCATACTTCTCGGTAAAGTGCTCCATGTTTTAGAGTCTCTTCCTGTGGGATGTACACACATTGGGGCTTGCCTTTTATCCAACCTGTCTGTCACAGCCAGCAATAACTCCCTCCTCCATTGCTTCCCAATGTAGGAAGCATGGCTGAAATAGCAAGCTGTTTGAGACAATTTGTTGGACACAGGAGCTCATTTTGAAATTTTAGCAATTTGTCCTAATTTCAGTTTAAATAAAAATTGTTTAAACATGGGAATGATTTTCTTCTTTTTCTTTGAGTATCCAATTATACTAGACTACTAAAATGATTAATAATAAAATGCTAAAGGAAGCACACATTTTCTATGAGGAAGAAAGTCGAAGAGACTGAATTATGCACACCAACAGCTCAAGGAAGGATGACAGGAACTGGTGATGAATTTGCATTTTTGTTCCAGCTTTGCAAAAAAATTGTTGTAAAAGGAAAGATTTTCAGTTAGAAATTTAAATAATATCCAACTAAGAAGACATTAGACAAGGCATCTTTATCATATCAAAAAAAAATTAAAAAGAATTAAAACAATATTAAGTGAAAATAATCTGACAGAGTCAGAGAGATCAAGAAATGGTGCTTGTGCAATTCCAGAACATTTGAATTATTCATCTTCTCCTTGAAAATGTGTCAGTTGTAATAATGTTCACCAGAGCTTTTCACACTAAGGTAATTAATGGAGCATTATACTGAGAATGAAAACTAAAATAATACCCTTTAAACAAGCACCTTTTTAAAGATGATTTCTTTTTAACAAATAAATTATAGTTTTAAATTAATAATTCTAACATCTTTAACAATTTAGGCACAAATGTATCTAAGAATAATCACTCTATCAACTTTTAAATTCAAACATGGAAGGAAACATGATTTCTAATAACAAACTTAGAATCTAAGTGAAAAAGCAGAGAGCAGACTGCAAACAAATGCATAAATCTCGGAAAGTCTGCCTGTAGGATCAGAAACTGGGAAAACATCTGTTTGGGAGGCTGGCAGTCCTCTTACCTGGTGATCCATGCCTTTATGTCTTAGAAAAATAATTAAGGAGTAAGTCCAACTGTTTTTTCTAGATCCTCCAATAATTAGAAGTGCCAAGGACTCAGAAGTCTATTATCAAAGAGCTTTTAACCTAGAACCTTAGGTGAACTGGCGGCTCCTGCTCAGAACCAATGCAGAGGTATGGGCATGTCATAGAAGACAGCTCAATGAGCCATGGCACCTAGTTAGGTGTTCTCCTTGTCACAAAGCCACCCCAAGTTTTCTTAAACCCCTCCTCTCCTGCAAAGGGACTCAGATGAAACAGAGACCCGAATGAACCAGTCCTGACCCTATGAGGCCAAATATCCTCTGTGAAAACAAGTGTGTCCAAACCACAGATGTTGAAGAAATGAAAAGAGTAAAGTCCTCTCCTTTTGCTTAGATTATCTTAATCATAAGACAAAATACACCTACAGGGTTCTAGCTCATGATTAAGGAAAAGGAAAAGAAGAGGAAAGAAAAACACTGTTCTGTGTCACCCAATCAAGTTTCTAAAAGATAAAATGGGGAAAGCATCCTATCTATACTATGCACCAATCTGTTGACAGTGTGTATTACACTGTAAAAAAATAATTAAACTTGTTAAGAGAAAGATCTATTCTACATTATCATTTAATTACCAACATGTCTCTATTTTCAATTATAATTCTATCATGTCAAGGAGCACACGTAACTGAGGTTTGCTAATTAAAACCCTCCCAGGTAATCAATGTGCAGCATTTTTATCCTTCTTTTCCTCATTGAAAGTAAAACAACTTATCTTTGTATTGAAGCCAGAAATAGCAGTGGACTCCCATAGTCTCCTTTGCACAGACACCCTGCAGCACAATCTCTTGAGGCCTTGGGAGAATCTTCCTTGCACAGTTCCATCAGAAGATGGGCTTTGTACTGAATGGAATACTGAGTTTCTCTGCACCAATGTAGTTCAGAAATTTAGAAGTTTGGGAGTCAGATTAACCTAGTTTCAAACTTCAACTCCACAACTCAGTAGCTCCTCCTCTGGCAAATGACCTGACTTCTGTGACTTCTGTAAAATGGGGACTGTTTTTAGAAATGAATGACAAAATGTGTAAAGTGTTAGCAAGGCAACTGGCATGTAACTAATAATTTTTATTGTTTTTATTGTCACTTTTGTTATTATTGTTTCCAAGATATGGCAAGGGAAATATTCAGAGATTTCAGTTAAGGTAGAGAGTCCCAAGCAATGTAGTTACTGAAGGCCTCTGTCATGAGCACCAGGCTCCTCAGGCTGATTGGCACCCATCTATTCAATATTCAGGTTTGAGCAAGTTTCTTGTTCTGTTTATCCTTTGATTGTACTTCCCATGCTGCTCCCTGTCCTTCCTGGCTCTGTTTTGTGGTCTGAGGGACTGACCCACAGACTCTGTCACCTGAGCTCCCCTGTCCCAGGCACTAGAAGGTGCCACTCTGCTCTGGGGCCATATCTGGAAGATCAGACTCCTCTGAAGCCTCCACTAGATGCCCCTCCACAGCTCCATCTTTCAATGGACTCTGTTAACAACACTGTTTGCCCACCCCCACTCCCCTGCATCTTAACCTTGGAGGTCTAGGAGTAGAGTTAATTGCTGTTCTGGCTAGTACCTGGGCCCTGAGCATCCCTTGTTAATTTACTACTCCATTCTTTGTAAATAGTCCTTTCATTAAATTCTCATGAGAATTTCATCTAAGTATGCTTCAGTTTCCCATTGGGACCATGAGTGATAGAGTATTCCCCTATAGCCAACTGGGTTAATATTCATTTAAAAAAATTTTATTGAGCCCTTACTACATTTAAGCACTGGCTTAACTGAAAAATGTAGAAAAAATTTTAATATACTTAGGTCTTTAAATATTTTTGTGTATGTTCCATAGTCTTTCTCTTCAAAGACTGGCTTCATAAAAAGCTAAATCTATGAAACACAAATTATGATTCAGTATAATAAATGTGTTTGTATGTGCAAAGCACTATGGGGATATGAAGATTATATTCTAACTTATTTACAGGGGTGAATGCAAGCTGAAAGGTGAGTAGAGAATAAACAGGAAATTCTTAGCTTGACCTCAAATAAGAAGAGGAATTAAGGGGCATAATTATGAGAAAGCAGCACTTAAGGCAAGAGCAGGGGTGGGGGGAGAGAGAGAAAGAGATTATTTAAAAGTTATGATCACCTAACAATACACAATATGTATTATGAACAGAAAACTCATCTGGGGTAAGTGGAGCACAGTGGATGGAGGTCGGCATAAGGTACAGTTAAGTGGCTGGAGATGGGCCTGGTTGGGAAGAATATTACTGGAGATTGTACAGAATGGTTTGAGCTGTGGAAGGATTTGATCCCAATTAAAATATATTTTGTTATTTCTGGCAAAAGCAAAAATAAGTTGAAAGTTTAAACCAGAACAGTGTCCACTGATGTTGAAAAGCGGAGAACATACCAAACAAATATTTCAGAGAGATTAGGAAGAACAAGACTTTTGTATATAGGATCTGGGAGAGGAGTAGGCATAGGTTCAATTTGAGATGCCTTGTTCAGACCATGTCATCAATGGGGACACTATTCTTTGAGACAGGAAACAGGGAAGGGACAGATTGGATGGGACTGAGTTCCTTTTGGAAGAAAAATCTCATCTGCTGGTGTTACAATAATGTTTTTTAAGAGACGACCATTGTTTTGGGGGGGCAGGGAAAGGAAGTAATCTCACAATTAAAAAAAATAAAAGTCACACTAGAACAGCACCAGATGACTATAGTTAGCAATGTCTCTCTCTCTTTTTTTTTTTCAATTACAGTTGTCCCATTGTCCCCCATTCTCTCCCCCACCCAGCCCACCCCTTCTCCCACAATCATATCCCTCCCTGTTGTCCATGTCCATGAGTCATTTATACACGTTCTTTGACTAAACCCTTCCCTTACTTATCCCCTTTTGCTCCCTCCCCACTCCCCGTTATTGACTGCTATTCGGTTCTTTGTCCTATTTAGTTCATTTGTTTGTGTTGTTCTTTAGTTTCCTATATTAGGTGATATCATATGGTATTATTCTTTCTTTGCATGGCTTATTTCACTAAGCATAATTCTCTCCAGTTCCATCCATGGTGTTGCAAATGTCAGGAGTTCCTTCTTTCTTTCTGCTACATAGTATTCCATTGTGTAAATGTACCAAAGTTTTTTGATCCACTCATCTACAGATGGGCATTTAGGCTGTTTCAGCACTTAGCTATTGTAAACAGTGCTGCTATGAACATAGGGATGCATAAGTTCTTTTAAATTGGTGTTTCAAGATTCTTCGGGTATAATCCTAGTAGTGGAGTCGCTGGTTCAAAAGGCAGTTCCATTTTTAATCTTTTGAGGTAATTCCATACTGTTTTCCATAGTGGCTGCACCAGTCTACATTCCCACCAACAGTGTAGTCGGGTTCCCATTTCTCCACATCCTCACCAGCACTTGTTTGTTGATTTGTTGATGATGGCCATTCTGACTTGTGTAAAATGGTATCTCATTGTGGTTTTTATTTGCATCTCCCTGATGGCTAATGATGTTGAGAATTTTTTCATGTGTCTATGGACTTTCTGTATATCCTTTTAGGAGAAGTGTTTGTTCAGGACCTTTGCCCATTTTTTAATTGGGTTGTCTGTTTTCTTGATGTTGAGTCGTATAAGCTCTTTATATATTTTAGAGATCAGTCAACTGTCTGTGATATCATTGGCAAATATGTTTTCCCATATGGTTGGTTTCCTTTTCATCTTGCTGATGTTTTCTTTTGCTGAGCAGAAACTTTTTAGTTTGATGTAGTCCCATTTGTTTATTTTTTCCTTTATTTCTCTTGCTTTAGGAGATGTATCCGTTAAGATATTGTTCTGTGAGATATCTGAAATTTTCCTGCCTATGTTTTCCTCTAGGACTTTTATGGTGTCATGGCTTACATATAAGTCTTTGATCCATGTTGAGCTTATTCTTGTGTGTGGTGTAAGTTGGTGGTCTAGTTTCATTTTTTTGCACGTCCCTGTCCAGTTCTCCCCGCACAATTTGTTAAAGAGGCTCTTCTCACTCCACTTTATATTCCTTCCTCCTTTATCAAATAGTAGTTGACCATAGAGGCCTGGGTTTATTTCTGGGCTCTCTATTCTGCTCCACTGATCTATATGTCTGTTCTTATGCCAGTACCAGACTCTTTTGATCACAGTGGCTTTGTAGTATTGTTTGATGTCTGGTGTTGTGATTCCTCCTGCTGTGTTCTTCTGCCTCAAGATTGCTTTTGCTATTTGGGGTCTTTTTTGGTTCCATATGAATTTTTGGAGTATTTGTTCTAGGTCTGTGAAATATGTCATTGGTATTTTAACAGGGATTGCATTGAATCTGTAAATTGCTTTGGGTAGTATGGCCATTTTGATGATGTTGATTCTTCCCATCCAAGAACATAGCATTTGCTTCCATTTATTTGTATCCTCCTTAATTTCTTTTTTCAAAGTTATGTAATTTTTCCAAGTACAGGTCTTTTATCTCTTAGCTTAAGTTTACTCCAAGGTACTTTATTTTTCTTGTTGCTATAGTAAATGGTATTTACATTTTTTGTCTCTGTCTCTGATATTTTATTGTTTGTGTACAGAAATGCCTTAGATTTATGTATATTTATTTTGTACCCTGCTATTTTGCCAAATTCACTTATCATATTGAGTAGTCTTTTAGTGGAGTTTATAGGGTTTTCTAGGTATACTATCATGTCATCTGCATATAATGATAGTTTTACCTCTTCTTTCAGAGAAGGAAAACTCTGACTCCAAAAAACCTCCACTGCCTTGCGGCATACCTCTTCAGGGGAAAGGCTAAGGGAGTAAACCCCGACAGAAAATCCAGAGCCGGAGTCCCTAAGGCGGTTTGACGTTGTAGTCAACACCGGCAACTCCTGCAGCGCACCTGAAGCCAAGCTGTATTGACTCCGTCTTTCCCTTGGACCCTTCAGCTGCGAAGAGAGGGGGGGGTCTGCTGCATGGGCAACAGCAGACCCTCCATATCACCCTGCCCAGGTTCTGTAGCTTCAGCTCCACTGGAGAGGACACTCCAGCGTCATCGCAAGATGTCGATTCAACACGGGAGGAGACAGATACCGTGTCACTCCCGAGTCAGACTGCACAGCCATTCTCGGCGGTGCAGATAGACTCTTAAGAAGCTACACCATCGTCTCTCGAGACGGACGGCTGCCGACGACGATGACGACGACGACCTCTTCTTTCCCAATTTGGATGCCTTTTATTTCTTTTTCTTGTCTGATTCCGGTGGCTAGGACTTCCAACACTATGTTAAATAAGAGTGGAGAGAGTGGACAGCCTTGTCTAGTCTCTGATTTCAGGGGGAATGCTTTCAGTTTTTGTCCATTGAGTATGATGTTGGCTTCAGGCTTCTCATATATAGCCTTAATGATGTTAAGGTATGCTCCCTCTATTCCCATTCTGCTGAGTGTTTTCATCATAAATTGGTGTTGTACTTTATCAAATGCTTTTTCTGCATCTATTGATATGATCGTGTGAGATTTGTCTTTCATTTAGTTTAGGTGATGTATTATATTTATTGATTTGCAAATATTAAACCATCCTGGCATCCCTGGGATGAATTTCACTTGATCATGGTGTATGATCTTTTTGATGTATTGCTGGATCCTGTTTGTCAATATTTTGTTGAGGATTTTAGCATCGATGTTCATCAGTGATATTGGCCTGTAATTTTCTTTCTTTGTTGTTTCTTGACCTGGTTTTGGGACTAGGATAATACTGGCTTCATAGAAGGAGTTTGTGATTTTCCCCTCTTCTTGGATATTTTGGAATAGTTTGAGGAGGGTAGGAGTTAGTTCTTCCCTAAATGTTTTGTAAAATTTGCCTGTGAAGCCATCCGGTCCAGGGCTTTTGTGTGCCGGGAGATTTTTGATTACTGTTTCAATTTCCTTCTTTGTTATTGGTCTGTTGAGACTTTCTACTTCTTCTTGATTCAGTTTTGGAAGGTTATATGTTTCTAGAAATTTGTTCATTTCCTTTAAGTTGTCAAATTTTTTGCCATACAGTTGTTCGTAGTAATTTCTTACTATCCTTTGTATTTCTGTGGTATCAGTCGTGATTTCTCCTTTTTCACTTCTGATTTTGTTTATTTGAGTCTTATCTCTTTTTTTCTTGATGAGCCTGGCTAGAGGCTTGTCGATTTTGTTTATTTTTTCAAAGAACGAGCTCCTAGTTTTGTTGATCTTTTGGATTGCTTATTTAGTGTCTATGTCATTTAATTCCGCTCTGATCTTGATTTCCTTCCTTCTTCTTGCCTTAGGCTTTGTTTGTTGTTGTTGTTCTAGTTCTTGTAGCTTTAGGGTTAGATTTTTTATTTGAGATTCATCTATCCTTTTCAGATATGCCTGTATCGCTATGAACTTCCCTCTCAGGACAGCTTTTGCTGTGTCCCACATGTTTTGGGCTGTTGTGTGTTCATTATCATTAGTTTCTAGAAATTTCTTGATTTCTTTTTTGATGTCATTGTTAACCCATTCATTATTTAATAGCATGTCATTCATTCTCCATGAGTTTAAGTGTCTTTGATCTTTTTCTCTGAGTTTGATTTTTAGTTTCAAGACATTGTGGTCTGAAAAGATGCTTGATATGATTTCAATTTTCTTGAATTTGTTGAGGCTTGTTTTGTGTCCTATCATGTAGTCTATCTTTGAAAATGTCCCATGTGCATTTGAAAAGAAGGTATATTTTGCTTCTTTGGGGTGAAAACTTCTATATATATCAGTTAAGTCCATGTGGTTTAGTGTGTTGTTCAATGTCTGTGTATACTTGGTGTTTCTTTGTTTTGATAATTTGTTTCTTGTTGATAATGGAGTGTTGAAGTCCCCTACTATGAGTGTGTTGTTGTTAATATCCTTCTTGTATTTGCTTTATGTATTTGACTGCTCCTATGTTTGGTGCATATATGTTTATCAGTGTTATATCTTCTTGATGGATTGTTCCTTTAAGTATTATGAAATGTCCTTCTTTGTCTCTTTATATTGCCCTTGCTTTGAAATCTGTTTTGTCTGATATGAGGACTGCTACCCCGGCTTTTTTTTTAGGTTTGTTTGCTTAGAATATGTTTTATTTCTCTTTACTTTCAGTCTATGTAAATCTTTTTCTTTTTTTGAGGTGTGTTTCTTGTAGACAGCAAATATGTGTGTGCTCTTTTCTTATCCATTTCGTTACCCTATGTCTTTTAAATGAAGCATTTAATTCGTTTACATTTAACGTTATTATTGACATGTATTTATTCATTTCCCTTTGTATCTTTGTTCTTCTCCTCTTCTTTTTTTCTTCTTTTTTTTTTTTTTGAACATTCCCTATAGCATCTCTTGCAATGCTGGCTTGGTGGAGATGTATTCTTTTAGTCTTCCTTTGTCTGAGAAACTCCTTATTTCACCTTCTATTTTGAATGAGAGCCTTGCTGGGTAGAGTATTCTTGCTTGTAGGCCTTTGTTTTTCATTGCTTGAAATATTTTTGACCATTCGCTTCTGGCTTGTAATGTTTCTGTTAGAAATCGGTCGCTAGCCTTATCGGAGCTCCCTTGTATGTTATTTACTGTTTTTCTCTTGCTGCTTTTAGGATTCTCTTTTTGTCTTGGAATGTTGCCATTCTAATTATGATGTGCCTTGGAGTGGGTTTTGGGGGGTTCCTCTTCATTGGAGCTCTCTGTGCTTCCTGAACTTGTATAACTTTTTCTCTAATCAGGTTGGAAAATTTTTGTCACTATTTCTCCTATCAGTTTTTCAATTCCATGCTCCTCTACTTCTCCCTTTCTTATTCTGATGATCCTGATATTATTTATTCTCATGCTATCCTGTATTTCCCTTACATCTTGTTCATATTTTTTCAATCTTTTTTCATTTTGCTGTATTGGAAGTTTTTCTCTACATTATCTTGAACTCACTAATTCAATCCTCTGCTTCATTTAGTCTGCTTTTGACTGATTCTACTTTGTGTTTCAGTTCAGAGATTGAATTCTTCATTTCTTCCTAGTTTTTGTTAATAGTTTCTATGTCTTTTTTTATGCTGGTGTAGTTCTCTGCAAGCTCCCTGTTATTTTCTTGGAACTGTTGGTAACTTTCTTGGAGGTGGTCATAGTTGTTTTTAAGGTTGTCAAGTATATTGAGCTCCTTCACCACCATTGTTCTGAATTCCATGTCTGACATTTGGGCTATGTCTATTCCATCTCCCTCTCTTCTGGGAATTCCTCTTTTCTTTTCATTGAAAGTTTATTTCTGTGTCTTACCATGTTGGATTCTTCTTGGTTTTTTTTTGTTTGTTTGTTTTTTGTTTGTTTCTTTGTTTTTTGGGTTTGTCTGCTTTGAATTCCCACCTTTATGGTATGAGATTCTTTATAGGAGATCTGGGGGTTTCAATGGTGCAGTCTCTTTGATCTCCTGAGCCTGATGTTCTTTGGTTACCCTTTATGTCATTTGTTTATGCTGTTTGGTTATATTTCAGATGCTCTTTGGTATGATCTTCCTTCTGGCTAGTTGATTGAGAGACACTCTATCCACTTTGTCTTGCGTTCTTTTGTGGAGATGCTGTTAAAAACATAAGCACACAGCCCAGGCAGGAAATTCACACCCTCACAAATATCCCCCACCCTCTATCCTGCTATCGTCAGCCAACAAGCCAGTATTAATATATAAGTAGAGAGATTAGAGCTTTTATACTATAGGAAGAATAGATAAGAGTTGTTTTTAGGGAGGAAAAATATGATTTTTGGGAGAGGGGATGATAGATTAATAATAGTTGAGACTATACAAGACAGTAGGTAATATTCACATTGTATGTTAATAACAATAGAAGAAAAGGAGGGAAGAATGCAGAATATAGTAAGAAAGTGGGATGTATAGTATTGGATTTATATAGTAGTTATAGTCTACTTAGAGTGAAAGGGAGGTTAATCTAGACACAAACAAATAAACAGCAATTAAACAGAAAGGATGAGAAGGAAAGATTGTATGAAACAAATTAGAGTTATGGTTTATTTTTTCCTTTCCCTTTAAGGAAGAAAAAAAAAGAAATGTTTTTATTCAGTTCAGCCTTTGTGTGTTGTCTTCTTTTTCTGTGTCCACAGCTGGCCCAATGAGGCGGGTCAGAAGTTCCTGTTCCTTGCAGCAGCAGTGTGCGCCCACGGTGGCCGGCACAGTGCATTCCTTTCGCACCTGTTGGAGCTAGCTGAGGTGCCTTTGCGCACATGCTCCTGCACCCAGAAGGCGGCCTGAGAGCTTGCCTCAGGCCTGCTGCCTCTCACCTATTAGGGCGGGGCCCCAGACACTTGGGCACAGTGGAAGTGAGAGATTGGCGCCTATTGAAGCCGGCCGAGTTGCCTTTTCACTGGCGCGCCCGTGCAAGTGCAAGGCGGCCCAAGACCTAGCCTCAGTCCTGCCGAGCCGTGCTCCCGGAGTTGGTTTCTCACCTCTTAGGGCGGGGCCCCGGACACTTGTTCACAGTGGATGTGAGCATCTGTGAGTCCCTGCCGCCCGCTGTTTCCATGCCGCAGCCGCCCATTGTTCCCGCACCTGTCTTGGCAGGCATGTGCAGAGCCTGAGCAAGTGGTCTGTGCTCGGCCTGATACCCACTAGAGCTGACCAGGGGTGTCTGCACACGGTCTTCTGCATGTCCAGTGGGCCCTCCCTGAGCCCATTGGGGCACTGATCTTATGTCTGTTGGGGCGTGTCTGAGGGGCACCTGGACTCATGGCCCCGCGCACCTGGGCCAGTGAATGAGGGCACTTCCCTATGCGCACCCTAGCGACCCAAGGGGGGTTGGGGAGTGGACAAGTGCGCCTCTGCACCTGTGCTCCTCAAGACTGTCCTACCACCCCCAAACTTTCCACCCCTCTCCGCAGTCCACAAGAGAAAAATATAAAGGAAAATTATGTTCTCACTTGCACAGCAGTACGCTGTCTCCTGTCCTTCAACACCAATGTCACCTGGTCAAGTCCTATCTCTGCCAGCAGGCAGAGATCTGCTCTCCTCCTCACTCCTCTCTGGGGAAGCCTGTGGTCGCCAAAAAGCCTTTGTGTACTTCCAGCCTCAGCTTGGGCAGCCACCCCAGTCCAGAATCCTGTCTCGTCCCTTTTTCCTTCGCTATCCTCACTGAACAGGTTGTTCTCAGATGGTTTTTCTCTAATCCAGCAGTGCTAAGGCTCAGCTCCTGCCAGTGTCCAACTGCTCACTGAGATGTTCTGTCTGCAATTAGTCCAACCTACAGACGGGTCTCGGGAGCCTGAAAGTGCAGTCTCCCCTCACTCTTCTGTTATCTTCTTGCATTCGCAGCAATGTCTCTTAAATGCAATAAATTCCCAAAGTAAACACTTCAGAAGATCAAGTCAGTCATTTTCTCCATTATGTGGTCCTCCCTGAGTCACCAGGCATCTAACTACCTACCCATATGCAGGGCCAGGGCAGCATCGTGTTATACTTGTTTGTTACCTGTCTCTGTCTTCCCAGCTTCCTTTGATGTATATCCATAAAGACTTATGCGGTGCTCACCATGTGGTAAGGGCACTTAATAATCAGTTTTTAGTATCATAAAGGCTTTGGTGAAATGTCAAACTTATACACCACTTCTGCGCTTCAACATTCAATTCCAAAGTAATAGGAGATATGTTTTTCCTTGCCATTGGTATTTTTTTAACCTGAAAGGATGATTCCTCCTACTCACTACAAAAATAATTATATCATACAGATATTGTACTGAAGTGCAATCAAGCTCTTGGAAACAAGATCACCTATGATAGTAAATCTCAATCTTAAAACCCAGGATTTTGACAAATAATTCTTTAGCAAAACTCTTTCCAGCTAAAATTGTACCACTTTAGGATCTTCACATATTATAATTATTGTTTTCTTCCCTCAAATTACCAACATGAATGGTGAAATCCACTGTATTCTAGTGAAGAGTGATAAAGTTCACACACACACACACACACACACACACACACACACACTCATACATTACAATAAAGCAACCATGTCACCATGCCTTAGATCTTACACAGAAATATCCAGGGCTTGATCACCATGTGTTAGAAGGGTGTTATCCCTAATAAATCCTAATTGTTCAAGTGTTTTTGAACACAGTGTCTCTCTGTATTCTATCAGAGACAGTTAAGTGATAGAAATTCTAATTGCTAAGTCAGGATTATTTCTTGCTTCTCTAACAAAAATATATAGAAGAGAAAAGACTTGTTTCTTTGTATCTTTTTAATTAAAACAAAACTTAAAACAAAATTATAGTGATCCTGTCTTGTCATCAAATTTTTTCACAATTTTACTTTCTTGTTTTCTTCTTCAAAAGTATCTAAACATACTATTTTTATGACATCCTAGAATTGAGTGAATCTAGTAAAATCTCATGAAAAAAGATTGAATTTGCAATTCAGAGACCTAGATTCAGTTGAAAAGGAAGAGCAACAAGGGACAAAAGGGTTACTACTCCACCAAATAAACATATCCAAGGCCTCCACAATGCAAACAGTGTGGTATTGGCATGTGACTAGATAGGCAGATCAATGAAAAAGAATAGAGAATCCAGACATAACACAATAGCTGTAGTGTACAATGAAAGTGGAGTCACAAATCAAGTGGGGAATATGGGCATGTTAATGAGTGTACCAGGATAACTGGAGAGTAATATGGAAAGTAACAAAAATTTAACTTCCTGGCTGGTGTGGCTCAGTGGATGGAGCACTAGCCTGTAAACCAAAGGATTGCTGGTTGAATTTCTAGCCAGGGCACATGCCTGGGTTGCAGGCCAGGTCCCCAGTTGGGGGTGCACAAGAAGCAACCACACATTGATGTTTTCCTCCCTCCCTCTCTTCCCCTCCTTCTAATAATAAATAAATAAAATCTAAATAAAAAGACTAACCTGGCTGGTTTGGCTCAGTGGACTGAGCGTCGGCCTGCGAGCTAAGTGTCGCTGGTTTGATCTTCCAGTCAGGGTACATCAGAGAAGGAAAACTCTGACTCCAAAAAACCTCCGCTGCCTTGCAGCATACCTCTTCAGGGAAAGGCTAAGGGAGTAAACCCCAATAGAAAATCCGGAGCCGGAGTCCCTAAGGCGGTTTGACGTTGTAGTCAACACCGGCAACTCCTGCGGCGCACCTGAAACCAAGCTGTATTGACTCCGTCTTTCCCTTGGACCCTTCAGCTGCGAAGAGAGGGGGGGTCTGCTGCATGGGCAACAGCAGACCCTCCAGATCACCCTGCCCAGCCTTTGTAGCTTCAGCTTCACTGGAGAGGACACTCCAGCGTCATCATAAGATGTCGATTAAACACAGGAGGAGACAGATACCGTGTCACTCCTGAGTCGGACTGCACAACCATTCTCGGCGGTGCAGATAGACTCTTAAGAAGCTACACCATCGTCTCTCGAGACGGACGGCTGCCGACGAAATAAAAAGACTACATTAAAATGTTTTAACTTATTTCTTACACCAAAAGCCAGTGACAATTCCAAAGAAATTTAAAATTTAAATGTAAAATAAAATAAAATTACACAATGCAAACATGTGAATTTTTCTATAAGCTAAAGTAAGAGAAACTCTCCTCCCACTCAAAATCTAAAGGCAATAAGAAAAATAATTAACAGAGAAACAAGATGGCGGAGGAGTAAGTGGAAGCTACACTAACTTCCTCCTAGAACTAGTCTGGATTTACAATGTAATTTTGGAGAAATCATCTGGAATAACGAACCGAACACCAGCTGGAGAGAAGTCTTATAACCACGGAGAGACAGAAAAGGCCGCTACATCACAACGTGACCGGTAGGGAGTGCGGAGACGCGGAAGGGCTGGCTGGGCTCACACGGGTGGCTACTGAAGGGACTGAGAAACAGCTCAGCAGCCGGGGATTCCCCCTGAGAAGGGCAGGGTCTAAACCCCCAGCTGGGCTTCCCAGCCTACAGAGACAGAGTGGAAAGTAAAATAGTATCAGCTGTGAAAAGCGAAAAGCCACAGGCTTTCTTGCTAGCCGGAGAGAAACAGCAGGAGAAAAAGAGCTCTTAAGTGGATCACATACGAAAATATTTTGGCCACCACTTACCCTGGGCTCAAGCAGAGGGAAGGCAATGAGGGCTGGAGAGACTTGGGGAGAATTTGGCACGGTGGCTTTGAGGGGAGAACTGGAGGAGCAGCTGACTGGGTCCCAGTGCTGACTCATCCCCAGTACTGCGGGTAGACCATTCCCCTCCAAGTGGCGTCAGCCTGAGGGGAAGCAAAAGCCCTGCCTACAGGAATTAAGCTGCCACACCCACAGTCCTTAAGCCTGACAGCTAATCACAGATTGAATAGATTAACAATCAAAGAAGACAGACAACAGCAGTAGATCCCTGGAAGTCTCCAACAGGCTGCCTAGGGCCAGACTGGTACATGATCTGACGCCACCAGAGGCAGATCCAGGAAGTGCAGATCATTCCAAGAAGCACCAACAAACAATAGGAGTCAAAAAAATGGGGAGACAGAGAAACAACCTCCCATCAAAAGGAAAGGTAGAATCCCCAGAAAGAGTGCTAAATGAAATAGAGGGGAGCGAACTATCAGATATGGAATTCAAAACATGGATTATGGAGAAGCTGAATGAGCTCAGCGGAAACTTCAAAGAACTCCAGAAAAACTACAAGGAACTCACAGAAAATTACGTGAGCATGAAAAAGGACATAGAAGCTATCAATAAGAGCCAGGAGGAAATAAAAAATACGATCTCTGAATTGAAGAACACAGTAGAAGGAATTAAAAGCAGGCTAGAGGAAGCAGAAGATCGGATCAGCGAGCTGGAGGACAACCTACACAAAAACTCCCAGACAATGCAACAAAATGAAAAAAGACTGAACAAGACTGAAGAGGTTCTAAGACAGCTGCAGGACAACATGAAACATAATAATATCCGTATCATAGGAATTCCAGAAGGAGAAGAAGAAGAGCAAGGGATAGAAAACCTCTTTGAAAAACTAATGACAGAAAACTTTCCTAACATGACGAGAGAAAGAGTCACGCAAGTCCAGGAAGCACAGAGGGTCCCAATGAAGATGAACCCCAACAGGCCCACTTCAAGACACATCATAATTAAAATGCCAACATTCAAAGACAAAGAGAGAATCCTAAAAGCAGCCAGAGAGAAACAACTAATAACATACAAGGGAGCTCCAATAAGGCTATCATCAGATTTCTCAGCAGAAACACTACAAGCCAGAAGGGAATGGCAAAAAATATTCCAAGCAATGAAAAACAAAGGCCTACAACCAAGAATACTCTACCCAGCAAGGCTTTCATTCAAAATGGAAGGTGAAATAAGGAGTTTCCAAGACAAAAGAAGGCTAAAAGAATACATCTCCACCAAACCAGCATTGCAAGAAATGCTAAAGGGTCTGCTTTAAGAAGATGAAGAAACAGAGAGACAGAGAGGAACACGAGTACAAAGGGGGAAAATGACAATGAATAAGTACTGAAAGAAAGAAGGAACTTCTACCATTTGCAACAACATGATTGGAACTAGAGAGAATTATGCTTAGCGAAATAAGCCAGGCAACAAAAGAAAATTACCTTATGCTGTCACCTGTTACAGGAAACTAATGAACAACACAAACAAATGAGCAAAATTGAACCAGAGGTATGTAAACAAGGAATAAACTAACAGTAACAAAGGGGGAGATGGGAGGGAGAGAAGGGGTAAGAAGGGGAAGGGTCTAGTCAAAGAACATGTATGAATGACCCATGGACATGGACAACTGGGTGGGGACTGACTGTGGGGGGGGGGCAGGGTGCAGGGAAGCAAGAGGGGGAAAAAAA
This sequence comes from Furipterus horrens, assembly GCF_987537825.1. Lineage (NCBI taxonomy): Eukaryota > Metazoa > Chordata > Mammalia > Chiroptera > Furipteridae > Furipterus > Furipterus horrens. The sequence goes on from NW_028327177.1 coordinate 64,820,654, forward strand.
GTGAGACAACTGTAGTGGAAAAACAAACAAACAGAAAATTTTTTAGTGGGGGGGGAATAAAAATATAAAGAATAGAAATGCAAGTTCAGTGAATATTAGAAGGACAAGGATTTTCCTTCCGATAAGACAGTCCTACAGATTTAGAGACTTGTATGTGGGTTATGTTACATAAATTAACATGTGTTTTCTGTTTTCAAAGGGCATAAGCCTACAATCTCATTACCTGAGTGATTATCTGTATGCATAGGCCTCACTTAATCCTGTCTGCATTGCTGCCTCCTGAGACTCAATGGTTTGGCTGAACTAAGTGGCTGGGTTGGTGAAGAACGGGGTGGTCTGTGGGCTTCACTTTAAAACTGGTTTCTCTTTTCTATCCTAATGGCTTGGACAGAAAAAGCCCAGAGGCCTGAGATGGGGGAAACCTAAAATATTTCCCTCAGTCCAAAATAAGTATAATGGGCAAAAGGGTTTTGGACAGGTGAGATGTACCTGGCACACCTTCCTCCAAAGAAGCCCTTCTTTTCCCTAATGTGGGACATTGAAAAATTAATACCTGTCTTTTGTCATCTAGTGGTTACGGATTAAATGATGTCCTTTAACCCTGTTGCCCCCAGAATACAACAAGGATGCCAGCCTGTCAAACCAAGCATGCCGTTGTCCAGAGACAGCCAACCAACCTGGAGTCTGCACGATCCTTCCCCTTGTGGGAAGGCCACCCTCCCCTCCACATCCCCACTCTTATTAGGGATTTCTTGACCCAAGGGTAGGTAGGACGACGACCATGTCCAGCTTGAAGCAGCTAGAGGAGCTCGAGACCTTCATCCATTGTCCTTTATAAGATTGTAAAGGGTCTTAAGTATGAGAGGGAGGAATTGTTATTTTTTATTGTTAAAATATTTAACTAATTAATTAATTAATTTTAAAAAAGAAGAAGAAGAATATATGAAAGGGTGAGGCGGGAGAGCTTGTATGTACGACCCATGGGCATGGACTTGGAGAGGGGATTGTTGGGGAAGGGGTGTGCTGGGCGGAGGGGAGCAAAGGGGAAAAAAAAATTGGAACTATTGTAACAATATAATCAATAAAATATACTTAAAAAAAAAAAAGAAAAATAATTAACAAATTTGACTATATACAGGTTAAAAACCCATGACAAATACAACTTCATAAGCAAAATTAAAAGATCATCAATGCCATTCAAAATACAGGTCATGGATGTGAACAGAGAGTTTCTAGAAAAAGCAATACAAATGGTCATCATATATATATAGGACTTAAACATATGAAGCTCACAATTAAGAGAATAGTTCTTCATAAGAGAAATATGAATTAATATCACATAGTTATACAATATCCTATTTGTCAAATTGACAAAAAGAAAAGCAAGACATTTTGGGGATAAGGTTAAAGGGAAATAAACACATACATGTTATTAAAAAGAACAAAATGCTACAAGCTCATGCCAGCCAAATTAGCAAAATTACATAAGTATGTATCCTTGCCCTTCTAGGAATCTATATCAAAGATAAAATGATAAAATATAAAAGATATATGCATATGATATAAAATAGCAAAAAGTCAAAATAACCTAAATGTCTATCAACACAGGATGAACTGAACTGACTCTCAGATGCTTACAATGAAACACACATCTGAGCTTCTGGCCAAGATAGAGGTGTAGGTAGAAATGCTTCACCTACTCACAAACCATAAGAAAGATAAAAACTACATCAAAACAAAAATCAAACAAAACTGCCACAAAATTTAAATTTATGGAAGTCCAACTATCAAAGATTTAAAGAAGAAATATTCATCCAGATAGGTAGAAGGGGCAGAGCTAGGGAGACAGGGCAGAGAGAACATGGTGTGGTGGAGGGAAGCTGGTGGTGACAAGGCAGCAGCTGCCACTGGCAGAACAAGTGGTCCCACATTCATGTGTGCCAAATAAAAGCTGGGAGAGACACCTGGGGAGCAAAACCAGCCCCAGGCTACACTGCACAGCTCATGGTTCCAGAACTGGGAAAATACAGCCTCATAGCTTCTGGCTATGAAAACCAGTGGGGTTTGGAGCAGTGGAAGAAACTTCAGGTCTCTCAGAAAAATCTGTTTAGAGGGACCCCGTGGTCCTAGAACTTATGCAAGCCCACCCACTCTGGGAACCATCATCAGGGCAACAGTTAGAAGGGTGCCAGTCACATACAGGAAGCAGATGGAGTGACTGGAAAAGGGAAGAGTGCCAAGGAAGTGGTATTTTTCCCTCTCTGACCACTCCCCCACATACAGTGTTCCAAAGTGGTAAACTTATTTTTTAGAGAAGTGGGGTGGATTACCCAGGAATGCATCTGCACTGGGGGCAGAGCCAGGCCTCTAGTTCTTGACCTGGCACCTCTATGCAGGTTCAGGCATCTGGAGGAGGGAACAGAGTGGGCTGGCATGCACTTTGGTCAGCCATGTGCTACCTGCAGCCCCATGTTCATTGCAGCATTATTCACAATACCAAGATGTAAAAACAATCTAAATATCCATTGATGGATGAATGGATAAAGGAAATGTGGTGCATACACACAATGTACACATATTATTGTAGGCTAGCTCAAGACATGGCCCCTCCATCTCAAAGAATAGGTGGCTGCCTGACTAGAAGCCATAAAGAGTAAGGAAAACAGCCTATATCTAGAATCCCAGCCTTCTCAAGTCCCCTGTGTTTACCACAACCCTGTAGCATTTTCACATGACACTGCGGCTCCCTCCCCGCTGCCTCTGCTCCTCCCTAACACTACAAGTAGCACCAAGACTGGAGGGAGGATGTGGTCACTCTCACACCTATCTGCCATCATCAGTGCACTTCTGTATAATGTGAGTGATAGATGGTATGTTCACAGTATGTTCACATCTGCTGGTCCTCCAGGTGGGTTTGGTTTTTTTTTTTTTTTTTTTTTTTTTTTTGGACATCAAACACAAGTGCAGTGTAGCTCAATGGTTGGAGCTCCAACATTACAATTGACATAGCTGTCAGTATATTCTGGAAAAATATCCCTGTTGAGTTGACAACGGTGCCAACGTGCCAGGTGGGGAAGCCCAGGGGGGAATCCTGGGAATAACGGGGGAGAATTCTGAGAATGGCAGGGGGAATCCTGGGATGGTGAACCAGTATTGAGGGATGTCCCCAATACTCCAGCAGGTTTTGCAGAGAACCTGTGCTGGGAAAAGTAAAAAGCAGCCAAAGACAAAGTAAGGCAATTGGACGGTGAGCTTATGAGAAAAATGAAGAGGTAATATTCTAAGACTAGTCCAGTCCCTTCTTGAAATTTTGCCTTTGTTTTAGATTTTGTTCTTGTTTCTGTTTTGAATAGAAATGGCTTATTCTAGGTCTCAAATTGTTTACCAAAGGTCTAGTAAATGGGGTAAGATCTCTAATGTGGTTACATCATAAGGATTCTACTGAGAAAGGAATTAAATTGATGGTTCAAAGAGGGGGAAAGATTTCACCACCCTCTCAGACAGTAAAACTCTGGGAGAAAAGGGAGGAAGTTAGTCTTTTAAACATCCTGGATTCTCCTTCTAGAGTCCCAATAGCTGTAGTCCTGGGGAAAAGCCCAGGGCTGATATCCCCCCGGCTTCTTCTTCAGCCTCTACAAAAGTTGTCAAGGTCATGAGATAATGAAACAGCTCACTTTGGAGGACACTAAAGGAATGCAGTAATCAATAAAAATAAAAGTGTGGGGGTACTTGCCAATGGGGAAAAAATTGTTTCTGAAAATTATAAAATGTATTCATAAATTTGACAATCTAAAGAATGCTAATTACTTTTAATGATCACTAAAAATGGAGGATTCTAATTAAGTTAGGAAATAATATATGGTTTTGGTAATAAAAGATGTAAATTATGAAAATAAATTTTGAAGAAAATAGAATTAAAAGTAAATTGTTGTATTTTCTGGATGCATCAAGATGGCAAACTAAAAGGGACTGGGAAAACTGCAGAGGTTATGTGCAAGTTGAAAGGATTGTGCAGAGGGAAGAAGAAAAAAAACAATCAAATGAGAAAATCTTGGTTTTTATGTGTATAGCTTTTATGAGTTCAGTGTTCATTGTGCAAGTGGTCTGTGATATGTGTTTACCTGTGTGTTACACATGGTACATTTCCTGCCTCTGGATGGCATAACTAAGGTGTAGTATTCTATTGGCTGAAGGAAAATAAATACATATAAATTAAACAGGATCCTATAGTATAAACAATTATTTGATGTGAAAACTAGTATTAAGTTTAATTAATGTCCTTTAAAGTTATTACCATAAAAATGTGTTGTTTTACAAGAAGTTTATGTTATATTCTTTTTTTCTCATAATATTTTTATAAATTATTTTTGTTTTTCTATTACAGTTGTCCCACTTTTTCCCTATAGCTCCCCCTCACCAGCACACCCCTTCTCCCACAGTCAATCCTCACTCCGTTGTCCATGTCCATGGGTTATTTATACTACTTCTTTTACTAAGCCCTTCCCCTACTTAACCGCCTTCTCTCACTCCTCCACTCCCCCTTGATAACTGTTACTCTGTTCCTTTTTTACATGTCTCTGGTTCAATTTTGTTCATTTGTTTGTGTTGTTCATTAGTCTCCTGTATTAGGTGATATCATGTGGTATTTTTCTTTTGTTTCCTGGCTCATTTCACTAAGCTTAATTCTCTCTAGTTCCATCCATTTTATTGCAAATGGCAGGAGTTCCTTCTTACATTCTGCTGCATAGTATTCCATTGTGTAAATGCACCACAGATTTTTGATCCATTATCTACAGATCAGCACATAGGCTGTTTCCAGCAGTTGGCTATTGTAAATAGTGCTGCTATGAACATAGGGGTGCAAAAGTTCTTTTGAAATGAGGTTTTAGGATTCTTCACGTATAATCCTAGCAGTGGAATTGCTGGTTCAAAAGGCAGTTCCATTTTTAGATTTATGAGGAAACTCCATACTGTTTTCCATAGTGGTTGCACCAGTCTGCATTCCTACCAACAGTGCACTAGGGTTTCCATTTCTCCACATCCTCGTCACCACTTGTTGTTTGTTGATTTGTTGATGATAGCCATTCAGACTAGTGTAAAGTGGTATCTCATTGTGGTTTTTATTTGCATCTCTCTGATGGCTAGTGATGTTGAGCATTCCTTCTTGTGCCTATGGACCTTCTGTATATCCTCCTTGGAGAAGTGTTTGTTCAGTTCCTTTGCCCATTTTTTAATTGGGCTGTTTGTCTTCTTGGTGTTGAGACGAGTATGTTCTTTATATATTTTGGAGATCAGTCCCTTGTCTGAGCTATCATTGAAAAATATGTTTTCCCATATGGTTGGTTCCCTTTTCATCTTGCTGATGTTTTCTTTAGTTGAGCAAAAACTCTTTAGTTTGATGTCCCATTGGTTTATTCTTTCCTTTATCTCCATTGCCTTAGGAGATATATCAGTGAAAATATTGTTACTTGGGATATTTAAATTTTTTCTGTTTGTTTTCTTCTAGGACTTTTACTGTGTCTTGGTTTACATTTAAGTCTTTGATCCATTTGTGTTTAACCTGATGTATGGTGTAAATTGGTGGTATAGTTTCACTTCGTTTGCACATACCTGTCCAATTCTCTCAGCGCCGTTTTTTGAAGAGGCTCTTCTCATTCCATTTTTTGTTACTTCTCCCTTAGTCAAATATTAGTTGACTATATGGACCAGGGTTTATTGCTGGGCTCCCTATTCTGTTCCATTGATCATATGTCTGTTCCTAAGCCAGTACCAAACTGTTTTGATTACCGTGGCTTTGTAGTATAGTTTGATGTCAGGTATTGTGATTCCTCCTCCTGTGTTCTTTTTCCTCAAGATTGCTGTGGCTATTCGGGGTCTTTTCTGGTTCCATATAAATTTTTGAAGTATTTGTTCTAGGTATGTGAAATCTGTCACTGGTATTTTAATAGGGATTGTGTTGAATCTAAAATTGGTTTGGGTAGTATGGACATTTTAATGATGTTGATTCTTCCCATCCTTGAACATGGTATATGCTTCCATTTATTTGTATCTTCCTTAATTTCTTCAGTGTTATGTAGTTTTCTGAGTACAGGGTTTTTATCTCTGGTTAAGTTTATTTCTAGGTATTTTATTTTTCATGTTGTTATAGTAAATGGATTTTTTTCTAGTTTCTATCTTTGATTTTTTTCTAGTTTCTATCTTTGATTTTTTTTATTGTTGTTGTACAGAAATGCCTTTGATTTCTGAATATTGACTTTGTACCATGCTATTTTACCAAATTCACTTATTATGTCCAGTAGTTTTTAATGGAGTCTATAGGGTTTTCTATGTACACTATCTTGTCATCTGCAAATAATGACTATTTTACTTCCTCTTTCCCAATTTTCATTTCTTTTTCTTGTCTGATTTTTGTGGCTAGAACTTCCAACACAATGTTGAATAGAAGTAGAGAGAGTGGACATCCTTGTCTTCTTCCTGATCTCAGGGAGAAAGCTTTCAGTTTTTGTCAATTGTGTATGATGTTGGCTGTAGTTTTCTCATATATGGTTTTTAGTGTGTTGAGGTATGCTTCTCCTATTCCCTTTTTGCTCAGTGTTTTCTTCATGAATGGGTGTTGTACTTTATCAAATGCTTTTTCAGCATTTATTGGTATGATAATGTGGTTTTTGTCTTTCAATTTGTTTATGTGGTTTATTATGTTTACTGATTTGTGAATATTAAACCATCCTTGCATCCCTGAAATAAGTCCCATTTGATCATGGTGTACGATCTTTTTAATGTGTTGCTGGATCCAGTTTGCCAATATTTTGTTGAGGATTTTAGCATCTATGTTCGTCAGCAATATTGGCCTGTAGTTTTCTTTCCTTGCTGTGTCTTGACCTGTTTTTGGAATTAGGGTAATCATGGCTTCATAGGAAAAGATTGGGAGTCTTCCCTATTCTTGGATTTTTTGAAACAATTTGAGAAGGACAGGAGTTAGTTCTTCCCTAAATGTTTTGTAAAATTACCCTGTGAAGCCATCCAGTCCAGGGCTTTTGTGTGCCATGAGTTTTTTTATTACTGCTTCAATTTAACTCTTTGTTATCAGTCTGTTCAGGCTTTCTGCTTCTTGATTCAGTTTTGGAAGATTGTATGTTTCTAGAAATTTGTCCATTTCATCTAGGTTGTCAAGTTTCTTACCATACAGATATTTGTAGTAATTTCTTAACAATCCTTTTGTATTTCTGTAACATTGGTTGTGATTTCTCTCCTTTCATTTCTGATTTTGTTTATTTGGATCCTCTCTCTTTTTTTCTTGATGAGCTTGACTAAAGTATGTCGATTTTGTCTCTCTTTTCAAAGAACCAGCTCCTGCTTTTGTTGATCTTTAAAATTGTTTGCTTAGTCTCTATGTCATTTAATTCTGCTCTGAATCTTGCTGAAATTCTACTTCTACTTGTTCTGGGCTTTGTTTGTTGTTGTTCTTCTAGTTTTTGTAGCCTTTAGGGTTAAATATTTATTTGAGATTCTTCTATCCTTTTTAGGTATTCCTTTATTGCTATGAACTTTCCTCTCAGGACTGCTTTTGCTGTATCCCATAGGTTTTGGGCTGTTGTGTGTTCATTATCATTTGTTTCCAGAATCTTGTTGATTTCTTCCTTGATGTCATTGTTAATGCATTTATTATTTAATAGCATGTTTTTATTCTCCATGAGTTTGAATGTTTTTGAGTTTTTTCCTTGAGGTTGATTTTCAGTTTCAAGACATTGTGATCTGAGAAGGTACTTGATGTAATTTCAATTTTCTTAAATTTGTTGAGTCTTGTTTTGTGTCTTACCATGTGTCCCATCTTTGAGAATGTTCCATGTGCACTTGAAAAGAATGTATATTTTGCTTCTTTGGGTGAAAAGTTCTATATATATCAACTAAGTCCATTTGATGTAGAGTGTTGTTCAATACCTCAATATCCTTGGTGTTTCTTTGCTTCGAAGATCTATCTATTGTTGACAATGGGGTGTTAAAGTCTCCTACCATGAATGTGTTGCTGTATGTATTTTTCCTGAAGCCTTTCAATATCTTTTTTACATTTTTGGGTGGTTCTACATTGGGTACATATATGTTTATAAGGGTTATATCTTCCTAGTGGATCGTTCTCTTAAATATTATGAAATGTTTTTCTTTGTCACTTTGTATGGCCTTTGCTGTGAAATCTGTTTTGTCTGATATAAGTGTTGCTACACCAACTTTTTTTTTTCATGTCCATTTGCTTGAAATATCTTTTCTATCCCTTCACTTTTAGTCTGTGTAGATCTTTTATTCTAAGGTGGGTCTCTTGTAGACGGCATATATGTGGGTCATGTTTTCATATCCATTCTGCTACCATATATCTTTTGATTGGAGCATTTTATCCACTTACTTTTAAGATTATTATTGACAGGTATTTATTCATTTCCTTTTGTTCCTGTGTTCCTCTTCATCTCGCTTTTTCTTTTTTTTCTTAAAGTACTCCCTTTTAGCATCTCTTGCAATGCTGGTTTGGTGGAGATGTATTCTTTTAGTCTTCCTTTGTCTGGGAAACTCCTTATTTCACCTTCCATTTTGAAAGAGAGCCTTGCTGGGTTGAGTAGTCTTGGTTGTAGGCCTTTGTTTTTCATTGCTTAAAATGTCTTTTGCCATTCACTTCTGGATTGTGGTGTTTCTGTTAAGAAATCAGCTGATAGTCTTATCTGAGCTCCCTTGTATTTTATTTGCTGTTTTTCTCTCACTGCCTTTAGAATTTTCTCTTTGTCTTTGAATATTGCCATTTTGATTATGATGTGCTTTAGAGTGGGTGTCCTTAAGTTCACCTTCATTATGACCCCCTGTGCTTCTTGGACTTGCATGACTTTTTCTCTCATCAGCTTAGGAAAGTTTTCTGTCATTTGTTTTTCAATCAGATTTTCTATTCCATGCTCTTTTCTTCTCCTTACTATATCCTTATGATATGAATGTTGTTTTGTTTCATGTTGTCCTGCAGTTCTCTTAAACCCTCTTCATTTTTTTTCAGTATTTATTCATTTTGTTACATTGTCTGGGAATTTATTCTACATTGTCCTCTAACTCACTGATCCAATCCTCTTCTTCCTTTGGCCTGCTTTTGATTGCTTCTACTGTGTTCTTTAGTTCAGAAATTCTAATCCTCATTTCTTCCTGGTTCTTATTGATAGTTTCTATGTCCCTTTTTATGTTGTTGTAGTTCTCAGTAAATTCCTTTTAGCATCCCTGGAGTTCTTTGTAGTTTTCGTGGAGTTCTTTGTTGTTCCCCTTAAGTTTGTTGTAGTTTTCTTTGAGTTTGTTGAGTTCATTGAGCTTCCTCCTTACTATTGTTTTGAATTCCATGTCCGATAGTTTGCTTGCCTCTATTTCACCACTAGCACAGGCCAGGGGTGAGTTGACTGTTTGCGCACCTGGGCAGGTGGGTCCAAGGCTCTTCTGCGCACCAGTACAGGACCCGGCAGTGTGAGAACTGGTTGTGTACCTGTTCTAGTGGACAGAGGTGCCTCTGCACGCCAGCAGGTGGATTGGTTGTGTGCCTGGGTGGGCAGACTGGGGCACTTCCGTGTGTGTGCTCACACAACCCAGCACAATGGTGGAGGAAGGGGCAAGTGCACTTCTGCACCTGCATTCCTCAAGAATCTCACCCCACCCTTAGCCTCTCCTTTCTTGTCCACAAAAAACAATCAAAAGAGAAAAAGAAAAAAGAAAAATACATTCACACGCACACACACACAGTACACTGTTCCTTGCCTCTCAGAGCCAGATGCCACCTGGCCCAATCCTGGCTCTGCCAGTGGTCAGAGCCTTGCTCTCCACATGTCTCCTCTCAGAGGAAACCTAGGGTCACTAAAAAATCTTTGCACACTGCCAGCTTCAGCTTGGGGAGCCGAACCAGCCAGAAATCTTGTCTCATCCCTTTCTCCTCTACTAATCTCATGAGACAGCTCGCTCCCAGGCAGTCTTCTCTGATCCAACAGCACCAAGGCTCAACTCCTGCCAGTATCCAGATGTTAGCCTAAACTACAGAGAGGTCTCAGGAGTAAGCAAGTACAGCCTCCCCTCACTCCATCATATTCCCAGTCCTCTATGTTATATTCTTTGGGCTAAGTTTCTTTAACACCCTCCACAAACTTCAAATTTGAAGAGTCTTTTTAACTGAGAAATGACTTTGGATTATTCCAATAGGCACCTGGAATGCTTCAGGGATTTGTTCTCCCTCTTTTATAAAAGAGAAGTGTTTTAACTAATTAGGCTTATTAAATATGCTTTAATTATTTGGGAAGTTTGTCAAATAAAGAAATAAGTATGTTCTATTTGTATGTGCATATTTTATTTTTAAAGTTGGGGTTCTAGAGATTATATAAATTGTAATATACTTTTGTTTGTAGTTTGTCATCTTAAAATTTTGTTACAGCAAAGCAAATTTCTTCATCAATTGCATTATAATCAAATCTGTAACCATGTCAAAGTTTTGCCATTTATAAGAAGTCATTGTTTTTTGCTCTAATGTATATGCAAAAATATATTATTTCCATGGAGGGGTTCATGAGGAAGGCTCTGACTTGTTTTGAATTATGTATTTCTGAGAATGGATTTTCAGATTACTTTTTAAACTGAATGAAGATTAGTAGAGCTCTGTGAAGTAACTGGATTTATAGAGGTGCTTGCAGATAATCATCATGGACAGAAACTGATTATGGCACATAATAAACTAAAGATAATTATAGCTTTTATAACCTTTTGTTGAAAATATTGTTAACTTTTTTAATCATTTGTTTTTCATACATAAAAAAATTTCTATTTCTTAAAGAAATTTAGTAAAGTATACGTTCATAAACAATATTGAGGCATTTATATTTTTTCCCTGTTTGATCACTCTGGAATTTGGAAACAGTATTATTCTTTTTATGGCAATATGTTTGTTCACATAAGTCAAATAAGAATCTGATTTCTTCATCACAGGATGCATAAAGCCAGTTTCCAACTGTGATTTTATTAACCAAGTCTTTGTCTGGAATTTCATGATCAAAAGAATCATGCCTGGACTCTGGATGTCACCAGAAAACCTTAAGGATTTAAGATTGACTTTGAAACCAATAAAAGCCTCATGAAGAAATGACCTGGTACCTTGCTTGGTCATGTGGTTCATGGCAGTCTTTCCAGGTAAGCAGAAAAGGTTGCTTTCCTAAAAGTTGTCAAAGAAAGAACCTCAAGACATTTTGGGGACCACAAAACTTGAGAAACTCACCCAAATCTGCAGGTACTACAGACAAAGCCTTAATAACAACTATGTGGTTTGGCTTCCTGGCTCTGAGAAGCTACTTAAAGCTCAATCTAAGAAGTCCTTGTAATGTTCTAGCAAAGTAGAATTAAGAAATCCCATATAATCAATTGCTATTCATGTTATGTTTATACAAATAATCAAGGCCTAATTGAAACTGGAATTAATGCAATAAGTGAATTATTCTTAATTTGACTCTGATAAAATTAAAATGAGGGTGATTTTAGGAGAAAAATTATGTTTCAATAAACTCTCATTCACAATTATGGAAATTAGCCTCTAATTCAGTGAATTCTCTAAAATTTTATTTCTCACCTATGAACTAGATTTGATCCTAAAATTTTTTTTTTAATTGTTGTTCTATTACAGTTGTCCCATTTTTCCCTCATTGCTCTTCCCTGTCCTACCCATCCCCTGCTCTTGATCTTGAATTTTTCTAGTTTTCTTTCCAGAGGCATTTAAACTACAGATAGAGGGTCTATCAGATTGCCATTGCTTAATTTCATTACAGCAAAAGCCTTGCATTTGGAAGCCTCATCTGACATTCTTGCAGACTCATTAACTGGTTTGTGATTTGTTGTGATCATTTAACCTTTATGTTCTTTCTGTTTTCCTGCACACTTGCTTGTTTACACAGTATATAACTCCCTTTAGAAGCCTGTCTTCATTGCCACCTCCTGAAATGAGACTCACTGATTTGGCTGAATGAACGTGTTGTCAGGACTAGATGGTCAAATTGAATATAACCATTCCATATCAAGATGATGATGCTTCAAAATTTCCAGCCTATCCCTACTTTAAGAGAATCAGCTAACAGCCTCTCTGTTCTAATCTCAGAGCTCATTCCTTTATCTCCCTTAGATCAGGCAGGGACCTGGTTTCTCTGTCAAATACGTGAGGGTTGTCTGGTGGGGTAAAACAAAACTCATATCCTCCTTGACCTTCTTGACATCTGCCTTTTTCTCTTCCTGTTAGGGTATAGCTTATACTGTATTTATGGCATGAGGATGCAATATGCCAATGCTCTCCCCACCCAGGAAGAACTAATGTGAAGACTGTGAGGTGGAGGAGAAATTCCGGGGTATAGTGTGGGGTAGCTCAAGACATGGCCCTTCCACCTTAGAAAACATAAGGCTGCCTGGTCATCAGCCATAAAGAGCAAGGAAAATTACCTGTATCTGGCGTCTCAGCGTTCTCAAAGCCCCTATGTTTATCACAACCCTGTAGTATTTTCACATGCTACTGTGGCTCCCTCTCTGCTGCCACCACCCACTACCTAACTCGATTAGTAGCACCAAGGCTTGAGGCAGGGTGCAGTCACTTTGACACTTATCCACTGCCATCAGTGCACTCCCTTATAATGTAATAAATAGCACATTCACAGCATATTCACATCTGCTTGTCCTCTGTGTGGTTTTATCAAAATATCATGAATACAAGTGCAGTGCAGCTCCTTGGTTTGGAGCTCCTGTGTTACAATTATTCAACCTTAAAAAAAAAAAGAACAGAAAACCTGCTAGGTGTGACAACATGGATAAAACTGGAAGGCATTGTGCTAAGTGAAATAAGCCAGACACAGGACAAATACTGCATGATTCCACTCATACGGGGATAAGAGGGTAAAGCTCATGTTACTTGTTCAAACCACAATTTTTTTTAAAAAGAGCAAAAGAGACATCTACAATAAAAAGTTTTTAAAAGACCTACATACAAATCCTGGACCCACTGTTTGTTCTCTGGTTAATATTAAGTAAGTTACTTACACATTCTCAACCCCCATTTTTTCATATATAAAGGGGATATAATCATAATTTCATATATTAGTTTTCCATATCTACTTTTGGACCTGGATAATGGTGAATTGAAAAGAGAAAGGTTTTGAAGCCACAGGAGAGCCCCCCCCCCCTTTTAAAATCTATCGTTATTTTATCACTCTAGGTATGTCCTTAACTTTTTGAAGCGCATTTTATTCACTGTAAAATGGGAATCATAACATTGTTCTGAGGACTCTGTAAATTCAACAGTATTTAAACAACACTCTCTCTACTCCATGAAGCTATTTTTATTCTCAGCAGAAAATTATTATTTATTCTCCTAACAGATTCACTTTGATTATTACTGTACTAATAATCTTCCTTGAATTATTATTTCACATTTACTTACAACAGAACACTAGGCCCCTTGAAAACAGGGATCATTCATATATGCCACTTCACAGAAGGTATATCACACATAGTTGAAAATCAATAAATTTTGATGAGTTAAAATACCTTCAATAGATTAGACTCTACCTCTACAACCTTAATCTCCTGAAACTACTGACATTGGATATTATTGCCATATGTTATTTAAATATTTTTAAAAAGCACATAAGATCCTTGGAAAAATTTTGGACTGTGTCCTGGACAAACCATAAATGTGTTATATAAAAAGCACAGTAGCATTTGCAGTCCAGGCTTATCAACACAGTGAACCAGGTGATATTGGCATAAGACAAGCTATAAGATAACTGGTCAATTCATACATGCAATATAACATGTCACAGATTCTCCAGGAAAGAATTGTTTCTAGCATAAAGTCTCAGCTTCATTCTAAATTTTTTCACTTGTGAAGAAGTACCATCACGTATCTGTGCTCCAAGGAAGAGCAGTGACTTCAGAGTGGTGAATTTTTACATGGGTGCCATTCACTGCCCATTAGGTCAATGATCAGCAGGACAAATGAATGGGGTCTCCAGAAAATAATAACTACAGAAGATCCTAGATTAGGTGACAAACAAACCCACCCTAAATATAGTAAATAGATATTCCCACTTGAGTGTAAAACTCAATTCCAGCATTTCTGACAACATGGTGACAGTTTTTCCTTCTGAGAAGTGTAAGGCCCTTTTCTCAGAAATCCTAGAGAAAGCCAAAAGCAGTTCAATGAAAGTGTCTAAATGTGGTCTTTTGGCATTTATAGCTCAGAAGGACAGCTTGGCGGGACCTACAGAGTTCAGCTGTGCACTCATCCCAGAATATTCCCTAAAGCTTCTGGGAAGCTATACATTGTACAGGTCCCTGTAGTAAAATTCACTCCTCATGCTCTCCCTTGATGTTAACAAGCAAACACTAGAGTGCAGTGCAGAGTAAGAGAGGCTTTCCCTCTATAAGATCATAGTCTGTAATTTTAAAGTCCATCAAACATAGCACTATAAAAATATGAGCTATGCATGAAGTTATTTAAGTCCAAAAAATAAGACATTTAAGTCAAGCTCAGTTTATATCTCCTCAAAGTAAGAAATTCAAAAGATCATTGCAACATCATTAGTTCACCATATTATGACAGTTCATATTTTACAAGACTAGGGCTGCACTAAAATCTTGAAAGTCCCTACCCAATTGTGTATGTCAAAACACATTTGATGCCCAGACTCACGATTTTATTGACATTCTAGGTTTACATCAAATATTTTACATATTGTGATACGGAGATTTTATTTAACTTCCTAGAAAAGTTTATGCTTTAAAAAGGGATATGGAGTAATTTTGATATAGTCCTTGGAGTTTTCTTCAATTTATCTTATTACATACTGAAGTAAGTTGAAATATGCTGAGGCTTTATGTCACTAAAATTCTTCTTATTTCCACAGCTGAAAATGGGAAAGGAAGTAGAGAATAAACCTGTCAGAGTACAAAACATAAACCCATTGTGGTTACAATGTTGCCATAGTCAGGAAAACTCTGATTTAAGAGAGAGAACCATAACAAAAAAGGATGCATATATTTAGGAGACACTGCATTCACAACACCAAAATAGAGTTGATTTCTCCTTTTAAAAAAGGGTCTGGGGATCTTCTCCCCACTAACCCTGCTGTGAGCTCAACCTTTCACACTGGAAATTTGTCACGCACAGTCCGTGAACTCAGCACCCCCCATCGGAAGTTTCTTGTCCACACCCTGTACATTCTCCCTAATGGCCTGTTGGGTAGAATGTTTGTGGGGTGTTCCTTGGCTCCACTTCATTTCTCTAGGCCTAGAATTTTTACTTCTCATCTTCAGTCAATTCCTGTGGCTGAATCCAGTTGTGTTCTCAACCTCCTTTACCAGAGATTTATTGAACACAGACCCCATGAGCTTAATCCCCCTATACTGGAGAATTCTTCCCCACACCTTGTATACACAACCTCTCTTACTGGAAGTTTCTTGTATACAGTCCTGTGTGTTCAACCCTCTTACCAGAGACATTGCACACAGCCTGAGATGCTTCAACTGTCTCCGGTTGTTTCCCTTATGGGAGAATGGAACTGCAGATTGGGACTTCACACTCTCTCTGTATCTTGCGATACATCTCAGCAACACACACACATTCAACCCTCCAAGGATGCCCAACCACCAAGGCAGTACTTAAGTCCAATTTTTGTACCTTGGCTCATGCACGAGGTTCCCTGGTTGCCATGGTCTTTGCTTACTTTTTTTTTTTGTTTTTTTTTTACTTTTAGTTTCTCCCTGCGTCGATCCACTGCTGTCCCAAGAAGTTTTGGGTCATTTCTGGACACTGTGGGGCAGGTGGGCTCTGGGTCAAGCGAGCCACCCAAGAATCAGTAGGACGCATTTCCCCGCCTCAGCTCAGAGCCCCTTTCCGCACACAGATGGAGGATCCTGGATGAGCCCCCAAGTTGTGAGAAACGCTCACAATAAATCATCAGGACACAGAACTTGAGCAGTAACCGAAGCAGTTGTTTATTCACAGATCTGCAGCTGTGGGCGCAGCCAGATCAAAGGGTGTGTAACAGAGCTCAGAGCAGGCCGCTTTTATCCTAATGCGAGTAAACCCCCCCTTTTCTGCCCCTCCCCTTCCTCTCCGTTTTTCCCTACTGGATACCCTGGAGTTACAATCTAACACAATTGACTAAATCAACACAAAAACCGATTTATGCAGTGTATGGAGAAGTTTATGTAACTGATTGAATGTGTCCAAGTGGTTTGTAAATTGGGACAACTGTAATAGAACAACAATAAAATATTCACAAAAATGTGGTTTGTGAAGTTTCTTGGCACTATTGACATTTTGACCAAATAATTCTTTGCTGTGGGGTTGTCTTATGCATTGGAAGATGTTTAGCAGCACCCTTGACCTCTACTCACTAGAAGCCAATAGTAGGAGATATCCAATTTATTCAAAATATCCTAATAAATAAAGTTATTGGTGAAAATAAAAAAAATGTGTCTTTTATTTTATGGAAAAAACTAAATGAGCTTTTTGGCTAACCCAATACATCAAATTCCATTAGAGCACTGTGGCCTCAGGTTTTGAAAAAATGAGATCCAGCAGGAGTGGCTCCTTATTAAAGAACCTCAAAGCCTGCCATGCTGCACATGGTTCAGAGGTGGACATGCACTCTAAGATCACAGGAGAAAGCATGTGGCCAGTGGAACATGACAAGGGGCACAGATTCCTGGTACCACAATATGTGAGTCTAAGGAGACAGTAACCCTTGAAGCTTATCAAAGAAGTCAGAGCATGACACCAGGCTCTTTCCAGCTTATATTCCTTAGTCTCAGAATGAAGTGCTCTTTTCTTTTTTAATGCTATCTTTCTAAATGTACAAATTTCATAAGACAGTGATGACTTCACGTGGCTTCTGTGACCTCAACTGAGCTGCAGCAGAACATACCTTCCCCACACCATGCTCAGCAGAGCTGCCGGAGGGTCCCTTCCCCTTCCACCATTGTCTGCTGCCTCACCCAGGCTGTGTCTGAGAGTCTTTCTGAGGCCTGGGAAGCACCAGAATCACCTCTATTTTCTTTCTTCTGAAGGTCCCTGGATGTAGATGTTAAATCCAGGCTATTGATTAAGAACAATAAGAATTAGGATGGGATTCATGTCTCCTCCAGACATTCAGAGAAGGGAGGCAAACACAGAAATCAGAATAGGAAAGGCTGTTGTCTAGACTCAGCAATTCCACACTTAAGTATATACCCTGAAGAAACTTTGACACATGTATTCTAGGCGACAGCTTTGAAAATGTTTGTAGCAAAATAATTGAGGAGAGCAAACCACTGGAAACAGCTCCAGCTATCCATCAACTTGAAAATTGGTCAGTTATAGTACACTGTGAGACATCATTCACCAATGCAGCTGTACACATGGGAAGGATAAATATCACTATCGAGTACTAAAAGCAAGTCACATAAGAACACCAGTGTTATATTTTCTTTTAAAGAACAGTTGAAAAGCAAGACTGAATTATTTTAGGGCATCTACTTGGTGAAATTGCAGGAACAAAATTATCTCTGTGACAGAAAGGAGACAGATGTTATTAGAGTTGTATACAGAATCTCAGTAGTGTTGGGGATGGTCCTGCCTCATAAGCAAGGGGCTGGTACTCAAATGTTTTTGAATATTTTCACATGTTGACACTTTTGAAATCATGAAGATCTTCAAAGATATAATTGTCATTGTCATAAATCCTAGCCAGTGTCTTCTAAACAACATTTTACTTTTTCTATATTCAAAAATCACACCTTGAAAAGTATTTTTACTAAGTACAAACTGAAAATTCAACTGACAATAAAAAATGTGTCCATAGGCCATTATCTTACACTTTCACTCACCAGCATTTTTAGGTCCACTTCTTATTTATGGGGAAGATCCTCAGCATAGTGGAAAGCAATTCTTTGTACACTCTCAGGGAAAGAAGAGAGGATACTATTGGGAAACTACACATGGGAGAAAAGGAGAGCTATGAATTTTCTTTGTCTGCAGATACACAAGGAAAAATATATACCAGAAGCAAAACCTATTACTAAATCACTAAGAAATGGTCAGTTGAACTCCTGAAATAAATTAACAAATTATTTTTTATTTTTGTAAAAGAATTTGCTATTTCCATTCAGAAATAACCTAGATATGAATCTGACCCTGTCCCTTCCTCTTCTAACTACAGTTATAGCAAATAAATATAAAGGCAGGTGCTAAATTTCAAAAGCAATCTATTTCAAAGTCATAGGAGGATAATTGTTTTAAAAAATTGTTAGGCTTTGTTTTTAGGAAGCAGTGTGGTCACTCATAGGAAGAATAATGTCACATGGAAATCAGGCAAACAGAATGCCAGCCATGTGACAAGCCTTATGTTAACCAGGAAAAGTCTGTTTACCAGATCTTATTGAAAGAACTAGAATTCATCATAGGAAGTTAATTGTCTTTTAGAAGTCAACACAGTTTCAGCAAACAAGTTATCCCACCATCTCTAAGAAGCAAGTAAAGTGTTTATTGATCATTTTTCTTGTGTGCAGCCTTAATAAGATTCAACTGTTCCGTCTTCTGCCAACACTTCTACCCTGTGCACTATGCACCGCAAGAGGCGGATATAACGGTGGGCGCACCAGGCGCATGCCCTGGGCCCCAACTTCTGAAGGGCCTCGCAAAACCCCAACTTTAGACTTTTTTCCAATGACACCTAGTTTGGTTTCATATGTGCAATTTTAATTACATACAAGTTTACAATCATCGGTAAAACCTGATAGTATATTTATATTTGCTTATTATTATTATTTCATTACTATACTGCATACTATACACATACTACACTGCATAGGCCCCACACGGCTGTGCTACCACTCATCAGAGCAATAGAATCGTATTTGCTACTTTGTACTTACAAAGGTTCTCCTGTAGTGCAGACTTATGATATATGCAAATACAAATACGTAGGGATGAAAATTAGTTTGTAAATATGTACTTGTTTCATTTACAGCTTTAAAAATACTTTTCTGTGAGTATAAATAAATATTCAGGTAAGTTGAAATTATATTAAAATAAAATTAACTCCTATTATTGAAATTGTATTAAGATAAAATTAATTCCTGTTGTTACATCAGTGCCTGTATTTTTGTAGTCTATGAATAATTTTTGAATTTTAATTAATCATTAATTTATTGCACTATAACAAAAAATCTCTAGTATTCTAATAATTCAATTAAATTTTATATTTTTCTTTTCATTGGTAGCTAGAAAAATGAAATGACATCAAAACTTTGTGATTATTATTATGCTATTATTATTTATATTATACATATATTATATTCTACTTTTATTGGAAATAAAATATAAATCGTACATAATATTTTTTATTTATTTAAAAATATGGTTAACAAGTATTTTTATTTTCCCTGTCTCTCTCTTTTTTTAAAGTATATTTTATTGATTATATGGTTACAATACTTCTAATCATTTCCTTTTTTTTTTTCAGATTTAATGTGTTTTATTGATTAAATTATTACATTTGTGCCAATTTCCCTTCCCTCTGCTCCCCTCCACCCGGTGGCCCCCCTCCCTCTAGTTGTCCCCCCCTTTTAGATTATGTCCATTAGTTGTGCATACAGTTCCTCCCAACCTCTCTCCGTCTATTCCATTCCCTCCTACCTTGATCCCCAATTCCTATATCATCTCCCTCCCTTTCCCCATTCCCCCTCCCTGTTGACCTCCCCCCAATATGCTTCCCGTACCCACAGTTCCTCTTCCACTCTCGTTGCCTATTTAGTTTGCCTTTGTTTCATCTCCCTAGCTTCTGTTTTTTTTTAAACCAGTCCCTTTAACATCTCATATAACAGTGGTTTGGATCTAATGAACTCTTTCAGTTTTATTTTGTCCTGGAAACACTTTCTCTGTCTTTCTATTCTGAATGACAATTTCGCTGGATAGAGTATTCGTGGTTGTAGGTTTTGGATTTTCATTACTTTGAATATTTCTTGCCAGTCTCTTCTTGCCTGTAGGGTTTCCCTTGAGAAGTCAGCTGATAGTCTAATTGGGACCCCTTTGTACATAATTCTTTTCTTCTCTCTTGCTGCTTTTAAGATTCTCTCTTTATCTTTAATTTTTGACATTTTGATTATAATGTGTCTTGGAGTGGTTCTCCCTGGGTCCAGTCTCTTGGGAACTCTCCTTGCTTCCTGGACCTGCAGGTCTATTCCCTTCCCCAAGTCTAGGAAGTTCTCCTTTATTATATTTTCACTCAATTTTTTCAAGTTCTAGTTCATCTTCCTCATTCTCTGGCAAACCAATGATTCTTATGTTGGGCCTTTTATAGCTGTCCCAGAGGTTTCTGATCCTTTCATTGTTGCTTCCCATTTCCTCTCGCTGCATTGGTTGACTGCTTGTTCCTTCTCCATATTCCAGTTTGTTGAAATGAACTCTGGATTTTATTTCCTTTCCTTCTGTCTCGTATGCGGTTTTGTTCCTTTCGTTATGAAAGTTTTTCGCTTCTTTCATATCTTTTTCCTGCTCTTTTGTGAATTCTGTAAGCCACCTGATAACAATGGCCCAGAACTGAGCCTCTGACAGGTTTCTTATCTGTTCATCTGTCAGGTTCTCTATCTGCTGCCTGGTGAGTTGTGTTACCGGTATTTCTAAAGTTGCCTGCCTCATTTTGACAGATGCGTTTTGTTTTCTTGGGCTGGCTGTCGGGGGCAGTGCCTGTGTACGCGTCACAAATTAGCGACCGGTGCCTGCCTGTCCGCGACCTATTTCGCAGCCCTGTGGTGCTTTCTTTGGGGGCGGGGGTCCAAGATAGATTCACACAGTTATTCAGCTAGGAGACCGGGATCCGTCCTCCCGCCCCCCTGGGCCTCACTGTTCAAGGCGATGTGGCGGCCGCTCTCCACAGCTCCGGAGTCGCGCACCGCCAGGGGCTTGGCCGCCGGGATTCCTCGCTGGGGTCGCACACCGCCAGGGGCTTGCGTAGCCGGGACTCCTCGCTGCCCGCCGCTCCGGTGCGACCGCAAACAGCACTGCCCACTTTAACTCTTACCTGCCCAAATGGCACCGCTGGTTTATAACTTCATATGTTGGACTTCCGTGTAGTTTTATTTTCTGGAATTTCTAGTTATCCTTTGTTTTGAAGTAGTTGTATTCCTCTATAGTTGTAGAGGGAGACCTAGCGTGTCCGTCTAAGCCTCCATCTTGGCCGGAAGTCCCCCTCTAATCATTTCCTTTTGCTCCTCTCCACCGAGCGCCCTCCCCAGCAATACACCCACCAAATCCATGCTCATGGGTCGTACATACAAGTTCTCCCGCTTCACCTTTTCATGTATTCTTCTTCCTTTTTTTTAATAATTAATTAATTAATTTAACAATAAAAAATAACAATCCTTCCCTCTCAGACTTAAGACCCTTTATAATCTTATAAAGGACAATGGGTGAAGGTCTCGAGCTCCTCTAGCTGCTTCAAGCTGGGCATGGTCATCGTCCTAACTACCCTTGGGTCCAGAAATCCCTAATAAGAGTGGGCTTGTAAAGGGGAAGTTGGCCTTCCTACATGGGGAAGGATGTTGCAGATTCCAGTTCAATTGGCAGTCCACAAAAAATGGCATGCTTGGTATAACAGGCTCTCATCCTTGCTGTATTCTGGGGGCAACAGATTTGGCAACAGGGTTAAAGGCATCATTCAATCCATAACCACTAGATGACGAAAGGCAGGTATTAATTTTTCAATGTCCCACTTTAGGAAAAAGAAGGGCTTCTTCGGAGGAAGGTGTGCCAGGCACATCTGACCTGTCCAAAACCCTTTTGCCAGTTATACTTAGTTAGGGCTGAAGGAAATATTTTGGTTACCCCTCTCTCAGACTTCTAGGCTCTTTCTGTCCAAGCAATTAGGACAGAAAAGAGAAACCAGTTTTTAAGTGAAACCCACAGACCACCCTATACTTCACCAACCCAGCCACTTAGTTCAGTCAAACTGTTGAGTCTCAGGAGGCAGCAATGCAGACAGGATTAAGTAAGGCCTATACATACAGACGGTCACTCAGGTAATGAAATCATATGCTTATGCCCTTTGAAAACAGAAAACACATGTTAATTTATGTAACATAACCCCCAAACAAGTCTCTAAATATGTAAGACTGTCTTATTGGAAAAACATTCAGTTGCAAGGCATTTGACATTCTTCTTGCCTGTAAATTAAATATCTTTGATGTTACCACAGACATAGTTTAACTTTCAAATGAAAACAATTTTAAATGAAAAGAAACCTTTAAAACTGTTATCTGCACTACTTTATAGTCTACCACCGAGCATTGTGATTTTCCTTGAATCACAATGTTTCTCCCTGAGATTACCCTCCTTGTCATTAAAGGGACTGCATTAAGTCCAGTTTTAATTTATCCTGTTCATTTGCATAAACACAACAAGAGCAGCAAATGATCATTTATGATCTTTAGTTCTGCTTTGCTGGAACTTACGCAAGGAACATTTAGGGTGACTTTCAGTCTGCCCTTCAATGCACAGAAGCTGAGCCACATACCTGGCATTCAGCCTTGCCTGTAAACACCTGTGTTTTCCAAGTCCTTCTGGTTTTCTATTGTGCCGTAAGGTCCCTTCTAGCCATCTTTCAGGAAAACAACCTTCATTCCTTCCCTGGAAAGATTGCTGTGGACCGCACAACCAACCAAGGTACTAGGCCTTTTATCTCAGAGGCTTTTATTACCTTTGAAAGTCAATCCCAGCTCCTCAGGGATTTTTGGTAACAACCAGAGCCCAAGCCTGTCTCCTTTAGGTATGACATTCCAGTCAACGTCTTGGTCAAAAAAAAAACCTCTATTAACATCTAATCTTATTAGTTTTATGCAAAAAAACTTATGTCATTACTTACTTCTTTAGAATGCCAAACTCTGGAGTGATCAGTTAGGGAGAAAAATATACAGTGTGAAGGTAAATTCCTGTCCTTCTAATATTCACTGAACTTGCATTTCCATTCTTTATATTTTCATTTTTCCCCCATTAATAATTTTTTGTTTGTGTACCCCTTACAGTTGTCCCACATTTTCCCCTTGTTTCCCCACACCCTGCCCCCCCTTTTACACATTAAGTCCCCACCCAGCTGTCCTTGTCAGTGGGTCATTTTTACATGTTCTTTTACTAGACACTTCCCCTTCTTACTCCCTTCTCTCCCTCCCACCTCTCCCCTTGTTACTGTTAGTTTATTCCTTGTTTACATACCTCTGGTTCAATTTTGCTCATTTGTTTGTGTTGTTAATTAGTGTCCTGTAATAGGTGATAGCATAAGGTATTTCTCTTTCGTGGTCTGGCTTATTTTGCTAAGCATAAATCTCTCTAATTCCATCCATGTTGTTGTAAATGATAAAAGTTCCTTCTTTATTTCTGCTACATAGTACTCCATTGTGTAAATGTACCACAGTTTTTTGATCCACTCAACTACAGATGAGCACTTAGGTTGTTTCCAGCACTTGGCTATTGTAAATAGTGCTGCTATGAACATAGGGACTTATTCATTGTCATTTTCCGCATGTGTACTTGTGTTTCTCTCTGTCTCTCTCTGTTTCTTCATCTTCTTAAAGCAGATCCTTTAGCATCTCTTGCAATGGTGGTTTGGTGGAGATGTATTCTTTTAGCCTTCTTATGTATTCAAAACTCTTTATTTCACCTTACATTTTGAATGAGAGCCTTGCTGGGTCGAGTATTCTTGGTTGCAGGCCTTTGTTTTTCATTGCTTGGAATATTTTTTGCCATTCCATTTGGCTCGTAGTGTTTCTGCTGAAAAACCTGATGATAGCCTTATTGGAGCTCCCTTGTATGTTATTTGCTGTTTTTCTCTTGCTGCTTTTAAGATTCTCCCTTTTCTTTGAATGTTGCCATTTTAATTATGATGTGTCTTGAAGTGGGCCTGTTGGGGTTCATCTTCATTGGGACCCTTTGTGCTTCCTGGACTTGCGTGACTTTTTCTCTCCTCATGTGAGGGAAGTTTCCTGTCATTAGTTTTTCATAGAGGTTTTCTATCCCTTGCTCTTCTTCTCCTTCTGGAATTCCTATGATAGAGATATTATTACAATTCAGTTCTCCTGCAGCTATCTTAAAACCTCTTCATTCTTGTTCAGTCTTTTTTCATTTTGTTGTACTGTCTGGGAGTTTTTTCTACATTGTCCTCCAGCTCACTGATCCGATCTTCTGCTTCCTCTAGCCTGCTTTTAATTCCTTGTACTGTGTTCTTCAATTCAGAGATCATATTCTTCATTTCCTCCTGGCTCTTATTGATAGCTTCTATGTCCTTTTACATGCTGGTGTAATTCTCAGCAATTTTCTTGTAGTTTTTCTGGAGTGCCTTGTAGTTTCCCTGGAGTTCTTTTAGTTTTTGCTGAGCTCATTGAGCTTCTCCATAATCTATGTTTTTAATTCTATATCTGATAGCTTGCCCCCTTCTATTTCATTTAACACTCTTTGTGTGGATTCTACCTTTCCTTTTGATGGGGGGTTGTTTCTATGACTCCCCATTTTTGTGACTCCTATTGTTTATTGGTGCTTCTTAGAATGATCTGCACTTTCTGGATCTGCCCCTGGTGGTGTCAGATCATGTACCAGTTTGGGCCCTAGGCAGCCTATTGGAGACTTCCAGGGATCTACTGCCTTTGTCTGTCTCCTTTAGTTGTTAATATATTCAATCTGTGATTAGCCATCAGGCTTCAGGACCTTGGGTGTGGCAGCTTAATTCCTGTAGACAGGGCTTTTGCTTCCTCTCTGGCTGACACCACTGGCAGGGGAATGGTCTGCCTACAGTATTGGGGATGAGTCAGCACTGGGACCCGGTTGGCTGCTCTCCAGTTCTCCCCTAAAAACCACAACACCAAACTCTCCCCAAGCATCTCTAGTCTTCTCTGCCTTCCCTCTGTTTGAGCCCAGGGTAAGTGGGGGCCAAAATATTTTCATATGTGATCTGCTTAAGATCTCTTTTTCTGCAGCTGTTTCTCTCCAGCTAGCAAGAAACCCTGTGGCTTTTCACTTTTCATAGCTGGATTCTATTTTACTTTCCACTCTGTTGCTGTAGGCTGGGAAGCCCAGCTGGGAGTTTAGACACTGCCCTTCTCAGGAAGATCTCCCAGCTGCTGAGCTGTTTCTCAGTCCATTCAGCTGTCACCTGTGGGAGCCCAGCCAGCCCTTCCACGTCTTCGCATTTCCTACCAGTCACATTGTGATGTAGCGGCCTTTTCTGTCTCTCTGTGGTTATAAGACTTCTCTCCAGCTAGTGTTTGGTTGGTTACTCCAGATGATTTCTCCAAAATTAAGTTGTAAATCCAGACTGATCCTGAGAGGAGGTTAGTGTAGCTTCCACTTACTCCTCCGCCATTTTGGATCTCCTCTCTCTATTTTTTAAGGGACCCAATATTTTCTTCTGCACCTGGGGTCTCAACTGACCTTAATCTACCTCTGTCCACTCACTTCAGCTGTCCCCCAAAACAATTTATACTTGTACCTCTCATCTGATTTCCACACTGCCTCTCACCTGATTGCCACATTGCCTTCTTTTCAGACATCAGCCCCGTACAACAAAACTCCTTCCAAATTATCAATTGTCTTTCTGCATAAATATCA
Source organism: Furipterus horrens (assembly GCF_987537825.1). Classification (NCBI taxonomy): domain Eukaryota; kingdom Metazoa; phylum Chordata; class Mammalia; order Chiroptera; family Furipteridae; genus Furipterus; species Furipterus horrens. Next base: position 64,846,311 of record NW_028327177.1, read on the forward strand.
AGCTTCCACTGGCCAAAGGCTCACATCAGGACAGCTTATAGTGTTCTGGCCAGGCTATCACCTCATTACCCTCACACCAAGCACTCTCTCTGGGTCAATTCAGCTCTGAGTGGGGCAACGTCACATGACAGAGGCTATCAGCCTTACACACAGGCCCCCTTTCAGAAGAGATTGGTTTTGAAATTTAACAGCTCACCTTTACATGACATGAGGCCAGGTCGGTGCAGTTGGGTATACACCACATATACGGCATCCTTCATCACAGGGTTCCACACTCTAGTGTTTCCTGGGACTCTGCATACAAAACTTCAATTAGCTTTTAAGGCTTAATTATAGATTGGATTTGGTTTTCTTAATATTTTAACCCAGGTTTTTTATTCACTCATCCACTGATGGGCACTTTTACTGTTTCCAAATCTTGCCTATTATAATAAATAGCACTGCTATAAACATAGGGGTGCACGTGTATTTTTTTGTATCGATATTTCAGGATATTTGAGAAAAAACTGTGGTACATCTACATAATGGAATACTATGCAGTGGTAAAAAAAACTGTTACATTTTGCAACAGCATGGATGGACCTAGAGAAAATTACACTAAGTAAAATAAGCTAGTCAGTTAAAGACAAATACTGCATAATCTCACTTTTATGTGGACTCTAATTAACACAATGCACTAACGAGGAAGATAGTAATAGAAGCTTAGATACATAGATCAAAATGACAGCTGCCAGAAAGCCAGGGATGGGGAGTGGGGCAGGAACAGGATGAAAATTAGTGAAGGCATAAACCAAAGAACATTTATGCACAATCCACAGACACAGACAACAATGTGGAGACTGGCTTGGGTTGGGGAGAGGATGGGCTGGGTGAGGAAGGGGAAGGGGAGAAAAGTGGGAACAGCTGTAACAGCTTAGATCCACTGAGCATCTATGTTAAATCCAGTAGTATACAAGGTATTAAACATGAAGAATGGGAAATAAAATATTCTAGCATATGATATATTATAACAACAACAAAATACACTTGAAAGAAAAAGACAAAAGGAAAAAGTGCCAAGTGCAAAGGGGACAGTGTAGTTGATTGAGAGGAGGTAACATGTTAGAGTCAGAAATAACTGAGTTCAAATTCTAGCTTTTATATTTCCTGGCAGCAGATTTTGGACAAATTGTGTAATGTCTTTGAACAATATCTTTTCTAGGAAAGAAGTACAAGGTCTTCCCAGAAGGTATCCAGCCATGCAATATAAAAAATAGAGACATTTACTGAAGAAGATAAAAGATACAAGAAACATTGTACAGGAGATCCAAGATGGTGGAGGAGTAACTGGAAACTACACTAATGTACTCCCAGGACCAATCTAAACTTACAACTTAATTGTGGAGAAATCATCTGGAATAACCAACTGAACACTAGCTGGAGAGAACTCTTATAACCACAGAGAGACAGAAAAGGCTGCTTCATCACAACGTGACCAGTAGAAAGTGCAGAGATGTGAAAAGGCTGGCTAGACTACCACAGATGACAGCTGAGGGGACTGAGAAACATCTCAGCAGCTGGGGGTTTCCCCTGAGAAGAGGAGGGTCTAAAACTCCAGCTGGGTTTTCCAGCCTACACCAACAGAGTGGAAAGTAAAATAGCATCCAGTTGTGAGAAGCAAAATTCACAGGGTTTTTTGCAGGCCTGAAAAACAGCTGCAGAAAAAGAGCTCTTAAGTGGATTATATACAAAAATATTTGAATATAATACTTACCCTTGGGTAAAGATGAGAAATGGCAGAGAAAACTAGAGACGCTTGAGGAGAATTTGTGTCACTGGCTTTAAGGAGAGAACTAGGGGAGCTGCCAAACCGGTCCCAGTGCTGACTCATTCCCCATACTGCAGGCAGACGAGTCCCCTCCAAGTGGCGTTAGCCAGAGAGGAAGCAAAAGCCCTGCCCACAGGAATTAATCTGCCCCACCCTTGGTACTTAAGCCTGATAGCTGATCATATATTGAATAGATTGACAGCTAAAGGAGACAGACAAAGGCAGTAGATCTCTGGCGGTCTCAAACATGCTGCCTAGGCCCAGACTGATACATGATCTGACGCCACCAGGGGCAGATCCAGGAAGTGCAGATCAATCTAAGAAGCAGCAACAAACAAGAAGAGTCACAAAAATGGGGAGTCAGAGAGACAACCCCCCATTGAAAGGAAAGGAGAAATCCCCAGAAAGAATACTAAATGAAATAGATGTAAGCAAACTATCAGACATGGAATTCAAAACATGGACTATAGGGAAGTTCAATGAGCTCAGCGAGCTCAAAGTAAACTACAAAGAATTCCAGGGAAACTACAAGGAAGTCCAGGGAAACTGCAAGGAACTTACTGAGAATTACACCAGCATGAATAAGGACATAGAGTCTACCAATAAGAGCCAGGAGAAAATAAAGAATATAATTTCTGAATTGAAGAACACAGTAGAAGGGATTAAAAGCAGGCTAGAGGAACCAGAAGATTGGATCAGCGAGCTGGAGGACAAGGTAAAAAAAAATTCCCAGACACTGAAACAAAATTAAAAAAGACCGAAAAAGAATGACAAGGTTCTAAGACCGCTGCAGGACAACATGAAACATAATACTATCCATATCATAGGAATTCCAGAAGGAGAAGAAGAGAAAGGGATAGAAAACATGTTTGAAAAAGTAATGACAGAAACTTCCTTAACTTGATGAGAGAAAAAGCCACACAAGTCCAGGAAGCACAGAGGGTCCCAATGAAAATGAACCCCAACAACCCCACTTAAAGTCAAATCATAATTAAAATGGCAGCATTGAAAGACAAAGAGAGAATCCCAAAAGCAGCAAGAGAGAAACAGCTAATAATGTACAAGCAAGCTCCAATAAGGCTATAATCAGAATTCTCAACAGAAACACTACAAGCCAGAAGGGAATGGCAAAAAATATTCCAAGCAATGAAAAACAAAGGCCTACAACCAGAAATACTCTATCCAGCAAGGCTCTCATTCAAAATGGAAGGTAAAATAAAAAGTTTCTTAGGAAAAAAAAAGGCTAAAAGAATATACCTCCACCAAACCACCATTGCAAGAGATGCTAAAGGATCTGCTTTAAGAAGATGAAGAAACAGAGAGATACAGAGAGAAACACAAGTACAAAGGGGGAAATGACAATGAATAAGTACCTATCAATAATATCCTTAAATGGAAATGAATTAAATGTTCCAATCAAAAGACATAAGGTAGCTGAATGGATTAGAAAACATGACCCACATATATCCTGTCTACAAGAGACCAACCTTAAAACAAAAGATCTATACAGACTGAAAGTGAAGGGATGAAAAAAATATTCAAGCAGATGGATATGGAAAAAAGCTGGGGTAGAAATACTTATATCAGACAAACAAATTTTATGGCAAAGACCATAAAAAAAACAACAAAGGACATTTCATAATACTTAAAAAGAAAAATCCACCGAGAAGATATAACCTTTGTAAACATATATACACCCAATATAGGAGCACCCAAATATGTAAGAAAAATTTGTAGAGACTTTAGGAAGGATATACACAGCAGCACACTCATAGTAGGGGACTTTAGCATCTCATTGACAACATTGGACAGAACTTCAAAACAAAGAAACACCAAGGATATTGAGGCATTGAACAACATCCTAGATCAAAGGGACTTAGGGGATACATATAGAACTTTTCACTCCAAAGAAGCAAAATGTAGATTCTTTTCAAGTGCAAATGGAACATTTTCAAAGATAGAACACATGATAAGACACAAAACAAACCTTAACAAATTCAAAAAAATTGAAATTATATCAAGCATCTTCTCAGACCACAATGCCTTGAAATTGGAAATCCACCTAAAGGAAAAAACTCAAAAGCATTCAAACTCATGGAGAATGAATAACATGCTATTAAATAATGAACAGGTTAACAATTACATCAAGGAAGAAATAACAAGTTTCTGGAAATAAATGATGAACATACAACAACCCAAAACCTATGGGATACCGCAAAAGCAGTTCTGAAAGGAAAGTTTATAGCAATACAGATCTATCTATAAAGAATAGAAGAATCTCTAATAAAAAATCTAACCCTACAGCTCAAGAAATAGAAGAACAACAAACAAATCCCAGAGCGAGTAAAAGGAAGTAAATCATCAAGTTCAGAGCAGAATTAAATGACATAGAGACTAAACAAATAATTCAAAAGATCAATAAAAACAGGAGCTGATTCTTTGAAAATATAAACAAAATTAACAAGGCTTTAAACAGGCTCATCAAGAAAAAAGACCCAAATTAATAAAATCAGAAATGAAAGAGGAGAAATACAAAGAATTTTAAGAAATTATTATGAACAACTTGATTACAGAAAATTTGACAAACTAGATAAATGAAAAAAATTTCTGGAAACATATAACCTTCCAAAACTGAATCAAAAAGAGGCAGAAAGCCTGAAAAGATCAATAACAGGGAGTGAAATTGAAGCAGTAATCAAAAAATTCATGGCACACAAATGCCCTTCACTAGATGGCTTCACAGGAGAATTTTACAAAACATGTAACAAAGAACTAACTCCTATCCTTCTCAAACTATTCAAAAAATTCAAGAAGAGGGAGACTCTCAAACTCTTTCTATGAAACCAGTATTACTCTAATCCCAAAATCAGGTCAAGACACAACAAAGAAAGAAAACTACAGTCCAATATCTCTGATGAACGTAGATGCTAAAATCTTCAACAAAATATTGACAAACCAGATCCAGCAACACATTAGAGAGATCATACACCACGATCAAATGGGATTCATCCCAGAGATGCAAAGATGGGTTTAATATTCACAAATCAATAAACATATTACACCACATAAACAAAGTGAAAGACAAAAACCACATGATCATATCAATAGATGTTGAAAAGGCATTTGATAAAATACAACACCCATTTATGATGAAAACACTCAGCAACCTGGGCATAGAGGGAGCATACCTCAATATAATAAAAGACATATATGAGAAACTTGAAGCCAACATCATATTCAATGGGAAAAACCTGAAAGCATTCCCCCTGAGGTCAGGAACGAGACAAAGTTGTCCACTTTACCCACTCTTATTGAACATAGTGTTGGAAGGTCTAGCCACAGCAATCAGGGAAGAAAAATAAATAAAAAGGATCCCAATTGGAAAAGAGGAAATAAAACTGTCATTATTGGCAAATGACAAGATAGTGTACGTAGAAAACACTATAGAGGGGCAAGATGGCGGAGGAGTGAGGAGAGGCTGCGGTTTCAGGCTCTGGAGACCCATCTTCAGTTTGGGCTAACTGCAGACAGAACATTTTAGTGAGAAAATCCATCTGGGAACAACCTGTTTAGTGAGGATAGCAGAGGAAAAGGGGACGAAACGAGATCCCTGACTGGGGCGGCTGCCTGAGCTGCGGGGCTGGAAGTACACAAAGGCTTTCTGGTGACCACAGGCTACCCTGGGAGAGGAGTTGGGAGGAGAGCAGATCTCTGCCCGCTGGCAGAGACTGGACTCGAACAAGTGGCATTGGCGCTGAAGGACAGGAGACAACGTGCTGCTGGGCAAGTGAGAACATAATTCTCCTTTTTATTTTTCTCTAGTGGACGGTGGAGAGGGGAGGAAAGTTTGGGGGTGGTAGGCCATCCTTGAGGAGCACAGGCGCAGTGGTGCACTCATCCACTCCCCAACCCTCCCCTTGGGTCGCAGGGGCGCGCATAGGGAAGTGCCCTCATTCACTGGCCCAGGTGCGCAGGGCTGAGCATCCAGGGGCCCCTCAGACACACGCCAACAGACATAAAATCAGTGACCCAATGGGCGTAGGGAGGGCCCACTGGACACGCAGAAGACTGTGTGCAGTCACCCCTGGCCAGCCCAGTGGGTGCCAGGCTGAAGTACCAGGCAGGAATCCGGAGCGCAGAGCACTTGCCCAGGCTCTGCATGTGCCCGCTCAGGAGGTGCCGAACGGTGGGCAGCTGCGGCGTGGGTACAGTGGGCAGCAGCGACTCACAGACACTCATGTCTACTGAGCACAAGTGTCTGTGGCCCTGCCCTAAGAGGTGAAAAACCAACTCCCGGAACAGGGCGCTGCAGGCCTGAGGCTAGCTCCTCAGCCGCTTGGGTGCACACCGGCACTCGAGCCAAAAAACACCTCAAGGGCTTTCTCGGAGCGCAGCGCAGTCGGCTTTCTAGGAGCGCAGCGTGGCAGGCCAGAGCTTAGTTCCCTGGACACCTTGGGCGCGCACCAGTGCTCGAGCCAAAAAAACACCTGGAGGGCTTTCCTGGAGCTTGGCGCGGCCTGCTTTCTAGGAGTGCAGCGCGGCAGGCCTGAGCTTACTTCCCCAGCCACCTTGGGCACGCACTGATGCTTGGGTGAAAAAAAAGAATACCTCGCCAGCTTCCTCAGAGCGCGGCGTGGCCTGCTTTCCTGGAGCACGGTGTGGCAGACCTGAGACGGGCTCTTGGCTGCCTTGCATTGCGCCCTACCGGCCACCTTGCAAACACCACTGCTGCAAGGAACAGGAATCTCTGACCCATCACATTAGACCAGCTGTGGACGCAGAAAAAGAAGGCGACACAAGAAGGCTGAACTGAGTAAAAACATTCCTTTTTTTTTTCTTTTTCCCTTTTTCGTTTTTCTTTTCTCCCTGAAAGAGGAGGGGAGGAGGAAGGAGGGGAAGGAAGGAGGAAAAAACAAATTATATCTCTAATCTGTTTTATATAATCTTTCCTTCTTACCCCTCTTCTTCAATTGTTGTTTACTTGTTTGTGGGCCTAGTTTAGCCTCCCTTTCACTCTAAATAAATAGAATATAACTACTATATAAATCCAATACTATATAATTCCACTTTCCTACTATATTCTGCACTCTTCCCCCTTTTTTTCTATAGTTATTAACATATAACATAAATATTACCTACTGTCTTGCACAGTCTCAACTATTATTAACCTATTATCCCCTCTCTCAAAAACCATATTTTTCCTTCACTAAAACAACTCTTATCTATTCTTCCTATAGTGTAAAAGCTCTAATCTCTCTACATCTATATTAATACTGGCTCGTTGGCTGATGATAGCAGGATAGAGGGTGGGGGATATTTTTGAGGGTGCGGGTCTCCTGCTGGGGCTGTATGTTTATGTTTTTAACAGCATCTCCACAAAAGAATTCGAGATAAAGTGGATAGAGTGACTCTCAATCAATAAGCCAGAAGGAATATACTAACAAAAAAAAAAAATCTGAAATATAACCAGACAGCATAAACAAACGATATAAAAGGTACCTCAAGAACATCAGGTTCAGAAGATCAAAGAGACTGCACCACTGAAACCCCCAGATCTACCATAAAAAATCTCATACCACAAAGATGGGAAGGCAAAGCAGACAAATCCAAATAACAAAAACAAACAAGAAGAATACAACATGGTAAGACGCAGAAACAACCTCTCAATGAAAAGAAAAGAGGAATGCCCAGAAAGAGAGGTAGATGGAATAGACATAGCCCAAATGTCAGACATGGAACTCAAAACTATGGTGGTGAAGAAGCTCAATATGCTCGAAAACCTCAAAAACAACTATGACAACCTCCAAGGAAGTTACCAACAGCTCCAAGAAAATTACATGGAAGTTGCAGAGAACTACACCAGCATAAAAAAAGACATAGAAACTATCAATAAGAACCAGGAAGAAATGAAGAATGCAATCTCTGAACTGAAAAACACAGTAGAATCAGTCAAAAGCAGACTAAATGAAGCAGAGGATCGGATTAGTGAGTTAGAGGATAATGTAGGCAATAATTCTCAAATGATACAGCAAAATGAAAAAAGATTGAAAAAATATGAACAAGATGTAAGGGAATTACAGGATAGCATGAGAAGAAATAATATCAGGATCATCGAAATAAGAGAGGGAGAAGAAAAGGAGCATGGAATTGAAAATCTGATAGGAGAAATAGTGACAGAAAAATTTCCAAACCTGATGAGAAAAAAAGTTATGCAAGTCCAAGAAGCACTGAGAGTTCCAATCAAGAGGAACCCCCAAAACCCACTCCAAGGCACATCATAGTTAAAATGGCAACATTCCAAGACAAAGAGAGAATCCTAAAAGCAGCAAGAGAAAAACAGCAAATAACTTACAAGGGCGCTCCAATAAGGCTATCGGCCGATTTCTCAACAGAAACATTACAAGCCAGAAGGGAATGGTCAAAAATATTTCAAGCAATGGAAAACAAAGGCCTACAACCAAGAATACTCTACCCAGCAAGGCTCTCATTCAAAATAGAAGGTGAAATAAGGAGTTTCTCAGACAAAGGAAGACTAAAAGAATACATCTTCACCAAACCAGCATTGCAAGAGATGCTAAAGGGAATATTCTAAGAAAAAGGAAGAGAAAAAACAAAAAAAAGAGTAGAGGAACAGAGATATAAAAGGGAAATGAATAAATACATGTCAATAATAACGTTAAATGTAAATAGATTAAATGCTCCAATTAAAAGACATAGGGTAACAGAATGGATAAGAACACAGGACCCACATATTTGCTGTCTACAAGAAACACACCTCAAAACAAAAGATTTACATAGACTGAAAGTAAAGGGATATAAAAAAATATTCCAAGCAAATGGACCTGAAAAAAAAGCTGGGGTAGCAGTCCTCATATCAGAAAAAATGGATTTCAAAGCAAGGACAATAAAAAAAGACAAAGAAGGACATTTCATAATACTTAAAGGAATGATTCATCAAGAAGATATAACACTGATAAACATATATGCACCCAACTTAGGAGCACCCTAATACATAAAGCAAATACTAGAAGACCACAAGAAGGATATCAACAACAACACACACATAGTAGGGGACTTCAACACTCCATTATCAACAATAGACAGATCATCCAAGCAAAGAAACACCAAGGATATACAGGCATTGAACAACACACTAAACCACATGGACTTAACTGATATATATAGAACTTTTCACCCCAAAGAAGCAAAATATACATTCTTTTCAAAGGCACATGGGACATTTTCAAAGATAGACCACATAATAGAACACAAAACAAGCCTCAACAAATTCAAGAAAATTGAAATCATATCAAGCATCTTTTCAGACCACAGTGCCTTGAAACTAAAAATCAACCCCAGGGAAAAAAATCAAAGCCACACAAACTCATGGAGAATGAATAACACGCTCTTAAATAACGAATGGGTTAACAATGACATCAAAGAGGAAATCAAGAAATTTCTAGAAACTAATGACAATGAACACACAACAGCCCAAAACCTATGGGACACAGCAAAAGCAGTCCTAAGAGGGAAGTTCATAGCAATACAGGCATATCTGAAAAGGCTAGAAGAATCTCAAATAAAAAAACCTAACCATAAAGCTACAAGAACTAGAACAGCAACAACAAACAAAGCCTAGGATAAAAAGAAGAAAGGAAATCATCAAGATCAAAGCAGAATTAAACGACATAGAAACCAAACGAACAATCCAAAAAATCAACAAAACTAGGATCTGATTCTTTGAAAAAATAAACAAAATTGACAAGCCTCTAGCCAGTCTCATTAAGAGAAAAAGACAGAAGACCCAAATAAACAAAATTAGAAATGAAAGAGGAGAAATCACAGAAATACAAACAATTATAAGAAATTACTACAAACAACTATATGGCAAGAATTTTGACAACCTAGTAGAAATGGACAGATTTCTAGAAACATGTAACCTTCCAAAACTGAATCAAGAAGAAGTAGAAAGTCTCAACAGACCAATAACAAAGAAGGAAATTGAAACAGTAATCCAAAATCTCCCTGCACACAAAAGTCCTGGACCGGATGGCTTCACAGCCAAATTTTACAAAAATTTAGGGAAGAACTAACTCCTACCCTCCTCAAACTATTCCAAAAAATCCAAGAAGAGGGAAAAATCCCAAACTCTTTCTATGAAGCCAGTATTACCCTCATCCCAAAACCAGGTCAGGACACAGCAAAGAAAGAAAACTACAGGCCAATATCACTGATGAACATAGGTGCTAAAATCCTTAATAAAATTTTGGCAAACAGGATCCAGCAATACATCAAAAAGATCATACACCATGATCAAGTGGGGTTCATCCCAGGGATGCCAGGATGGTTTAATATTCGCAAATCAATAAATATAATACATCACCTAAACTAAATGAAAGACAAAACTCACACGATCATATCAATAGATGCAGAAAAAGCATTTGATAAAGTACAACACCCATTTATGTTGAAAACACTCAGCAAAATGGGAATAGAGGGAGCATACCTTAACATCATTAAGGCTATATATGAGAAGCCTGAAGCCAACATCATACTCAATGGACAAAAACTGAAAGCATTCCCCCTGAAATCAGGAACTAGACAAGGCTGTCTACTCTCCCCACTTCTATTCAACATAGTGTTGGAAGTCCTAGCCACAGCAATCCGACAAGACAAAGAAATAAAAGGCATCCAAATTGGGAAAGAAGAAGTAAAATTATCACTATTTGCAGACATGATAGTATACCTAGAAAACCCTATAAAATCCACTAAAAGACTACTCGATATAATAAGTGAATTTGCCAAAATAGCAGGGTACAAAATAAATATACAGAAATCTAAGGCATTTCTGTACACCAACAATAAAATCTCAGAGACAGAAGCAAAAAAGAAAATACCATTTACTATAGCAACAAGAAAAATAAAGTACCTAGGAATAAACTTAACCAAAGAGGTAAAAGACCTGTACACTGAAAATTATGCAACATTGAAGAAAGAAATTAAGGAAGATACAAATAAATGGAGGCAAATACCATGTTCTTGGGTGGGAAGAATCAACGTCATCAAAATGGCCATACTACCCAAAGCAATTTACAAATTCAATGCAATCCCTACTAAAATACCAATGACATATTTCACAGACCTAGAACAAATCCTCCAAAAATTCATATGGAACCAAAAAAGACCCCGAATAGCAAAAGCAATCTTGAGACAGAAGAACACAGCAGGGGGAATCACGATGCCAGACATCAAACAATACTACAAAGCCACTGTGATCAAAACAGTCTGGTACTGGCATAAGAACAGACATACAGATCAGTGGAACAGAATTGAAAGCCCAGAAATAAACCCAGGCCTCTATGGTCAACTAATCTTTGATAAAGGAGGAAGGAACATAAAATGGAGTGAGAAGAGCCTCTTTAACAAATTGTGCTGGGAGAACTGGATAGGGCCATGCAAAAAAAATGAAACTAGACCACCAACTTACACCACACATGAGAATAAACTCAAGATGGATTAAAGACTTAAATGTGAGCCATGATACCATAAAAGTCCTAGAGGAAAACATAGGCAGGAAAATTTCAGATATCACACGTAACAATATCTTCACGGATACATTTCCCAAGGCAAGAGAAATAAAGGAAAAAATAAACAAATGGGACTACATCAAACTAAAAAGTTTCTGCTCATCAAAAGAAAACATCAGCAAGATGAAAAGGAAAACAACCATATGGGAAAACATATTTGCCAATGATATCACAGACAGGGGACTGATCTCCAAAATATATAAAGAGCTTATACAACTCAACATGAAGAAAACAAACAACCCAATTAAAAAATGGGCAAAGGACCTGAACAAACACTTCTCCGAAGAGGACATACAGAAAGTCCATAGGCACATGAAAAAATGCTCAACATCATTAGCCATCAGAGAGATGCAAGTAAAAACCACAATGAGATACCACCTTACGCCTGTCAGAATGGCCATCATCAACAAATCAACAAACAACATGTGCTGGCGATGATGCAGAGAAAAAAAAAAACCCTAGTGCAAATCTGGTGAGAATGCATACTGGAGCACTATGGAAAACAGTATGGAATTTTGTCAAAAAACTAAAAATGGAACTGCTTTTTGAACTAGCAATTCCATTGCTAAAATTATATCAGAAGAATTCTGAAACACCAATTCAAAAGAACCCTTGCACCCCTATGTTCATAGCAGCACTATTTACAATAGCCAAGTGCTGAAAACAACCTAAGGGTCCATCTGTAGATGAGTGGATCAAAAAACTCTGGTACATTTACATAATGGAGTACTATGTAGCAGAAAGAAAGAAAGACCTTCCACCATTTGCAACAAGATGAATGAAACTAGAGACAACTATGTTCAGTGAAATAAGCCAGGCAATGAAACAAAAATACCATATGATATCACCTAATAGAGGAGACTGATGAACAATCCAAACAAATGAGCAAAATTGAACCAGAGGTATGTAAACAATGAGTAGACTAATAATGACAAGTTGGGAGGGGGAAGGGAGAGAAGGAGTTAAGAAGGCGAATGGTCTAGTCATAGAACTTGTATAAATGACCCATGGACATGGACAACTTGGTGGGAACTGACTGTGGGAGAAGGAGAGGGCAGGGTGCAGGAAAGCAGTAGGGAAAAAAGTGGGTCAACTGTAATGGAAAAACAAACAAAAAGTTTTTAGTGGGGGAATAAAAGAAAATATAAAGAATGGAAATGCAATTTTAGTGAATATTAGAAGAACAAATATTTTTCTTCACATTGTATATTTGTCTCCCTATCTGATCTCTCCAGAATTTGTCATTCTGAAGAAGTAAGTAATGACATAAGTATCTTTGCATAAAACTAATAACAGTTGTTAATATAAATTTTGTTGGCCACGTTGACGAGAATGTCATGCCTGAAGAAGGCATGCCTGGGCTCTGGTTGGTATCAACAAGCCCTGAGGAACTGGGATTGACTTTCGAACCTAATAAAAGCCCACTAGATAAAAGGTCTGGTACCTTGGTTGGTTGTGTGGTCCATGACAATCTTTCCAGGGAAGAAATGAAGGGTGTTTTCCTGAAAGATGGCTAGAAGGGACCTAAGGCACAATGAAAAACCAGAAGGACTTGGAAAAGACAGCTGTTTACAGGCAAGGCTGAATGCCAGGTATGTGGTTCTGCTTCTGTGCCCTGAAGGGCAGACTGAAAGTCACCCTAAATGTTCCTTGCGTAAGTTCCAGCAAAGCAGTATTAAAGATCATAAGCGGTCATTTGCTGCTCTTGTTGTGTTTATGCAAATGAACAGGATAAATTTAAAATGGACTTAATGCAGTCCCTTTAATGATGAGGAGGGTAATCTTAGGGAGAAAATCGTAATTCAAAGAAAATCAAAATGCTCAGTGGTAGACTATAAAGTAGTGCAGCTAACAGTCTTAAAAGTTTTTTTTTCATTTAAAGTTTGTTTTCATTGAAAGTTAAACTATGTTTGGCACCATCAAAGATGCTTAATTTACAGGCAAGAAGACAGTCTTACATATTTAGAGACTTGTTTGTTGGTTATGTTGCATAAATTAACACGTATGTTCCATTTTCATAGGGCATAAGCCTAGGATTTCATTACCTGAGTGATTGTCTGTATGTACAGGCCTCACTTAATCCTGTCTGCATTGCTGCCTCCTGAGACTCAATGGTTTGACTGAACTAAGTAGCTGGGTTGGTGAAGAATGGGGTGGTCTGTGGGCTTCACTTAAAAACTGGTTTCTCTTTTCTGTCCTAATGGCTTGGACAGAAAGGACCCAGAGGTCTGAGAGTGGGGGAAATCTAAAATATTCCCCTCAGCCCAAACTAAGTATAGTGGGCAAAAGGGTTTTGGACACGTGTGATGTGCCTTGCATACCTTCCTCCAAAAAAGCCTTTTTTTTCCCTAATGTGGAACATTGAAAAACTAATACCTGCCTTTTGTCATCTAGTGGTTATGAATTGAATGATGTCTTTTAACGCTTTTGCCAAATCTATTGCCTTCAGAATACAACAAGGATGCCAGCCTCTTAAACCAACCATGCAGTTGTCTGGGGACTGCCAACTGAACTGGAATCTGCACAATCCTTCCCCATGTGGGAAGGCCACCCTCCCCTCCACACCCCCACTCTTATCAGGGATTTCTGGACCCAGGGGTAGGTAGGATGATGACCATGTCCAGCTTGAAGCAGCTAGAGGAGCACAAGACTTTTGCCCATTGTCCTTTATAAGATTATGAAGGGCCTTAAGTATGTAGGGGGCAACTGTTATTTTTTATTGTTATAAAATTTAATTAATTATTTATAAAAAAATAACATAAGAAAGGATGAAGCCAGAGAACTTGTATGCATGACCCATGGACATGAACTAAGGAGGGTGCGATTTCAGGGGGAAGTGGGGTACTGGGCATAGGGGAGCAAAGGGGAAAAATTGGAACTATTATAATAATATAATCAATAAAATATACTTTAAAAAAAAAGAAAGAAACATTGTACATAGGACAATGACAGCTCAGCCCCTTTAAAGTAGACACCCTGGGACCTCACACAGTTCTCCCAGTGTCTCTTCCGCTGTTCAAAACACTTCGCAAAATCCCTTGTTGGAATTACCTTCCAGAGTGTTGATCACTTTCAACATATTATCAATCATCTTTGAAGTGTTTATGCCACACTTTTATTTCTGCTGCACTCATTGCATTATTCTCGAAAGTCTTCTGAATCATCCCAATAGTTTTTGTGGAGGAATGTTCAATCTAAATGCAAAATCTGATGCAGATTTTTTGCTCTGCTCGCTCACTCATTTTGAATGCTAGTCACACCGTACGCATATTGAGTCAATAGCATCCCCACTGATTAATATAGTGAAGTCATCATTGTTCATGCATGTGCACTCTAATCCACTTTCCTTGGCTGCCAGGTTACATTGACGTCACACAAACCATTCTTGTTATATTAACAAAGGCTGGACTTTTTCCCGACAGACCTCATATAATAATAGACCTACTACAGGAATCCCCAGCCTCTGTTTTTAAATGCTTAGATGAATACACCTACACACACACATACACATAGCCTTGGCTCATGCTATTATGAGATCATAGGACATTACATTCATCCAGAATTTTTAAATTACATTTTGTAGTATGAGGAAATTTCTTAGTTCTGAGACAAGTCCAAAGGGATAATGGGGAAATGTCTCAGAAAAACACAAACATTTCTTCTTTTCTTTGGACAATACTTTCTTCTTTACTGTCCGTATCCTATGCCTACTGTGGACCAATCCATGAGTGAGTGTCTCAGCCAATCCCCAACCTTCTGTGCAGCATTAAGTCCATACAGGGGGGCTATTTCACCCACCTCTCTCTGCTTACCAACAATTTCAGGATCTCTCAGAAAATACTCAGGCCTGTGGTCAGTAAGTACTAAGGATTCACTCAGTGTGTGGCAAAAATTTCATTTCTCTTTGACATTGCCTGACCCTTTCATAGTTCAGTTAAAGCATGTTCTAGATCTGGAGATGAAATACAAACAACAGTGACATAGAGCACTTCTGGACTGAGGTCATATAATATTTAGGTGCTTTCTTCTGCCTTGGTGAATGGCAATAATCCAATAGGAAGAGATATTTGTGAGGCTAATGCATAGCAATTTCAGGTTTAATTTTTTTTCTGAAGAATAATATTGCTTCTACTGACTACTGAGTGGCTTAAAGTGCTGTAGAAAGTTATTAAACTGATTTGAATTCCAGGAGACAGAGACTATAAATCTCTTTGTCACCTCACCTTGGAACACCAGCCTTGACTCCCTTTTTAACTGCTATAATCCCAATGGCTGCAGAGGCTGGACAACAGATGACAATACAGCCAAGAGGAGGATAGAAGACAGTTGTTGTGGCTTCCACAACTGTCAAGTTTAATAACACAGAGAATACTCTTATCATGCCAAGTTCAATTGTAGATAAAATAATTGTCCATTAAGGTAACTTTTGTGTTCAGCAGTCCCACAACAGCTAATAATTATAGAGTACCCATAGTTCTTCTAAGCACTTTACATACAACACACACAATGCTATGGCAACCCTGTAAGGTTGGTGATATATTATTGCCCCCATTTTCAAGATCAAGAAACTGAGGCTTCATGATCCCTCATGGTTGGAGAAGAGAGATTGGTTCATGGTGAAGTCAGAAGCTAATTAGCATCTGATACACAAGCAGAATCAATCTATTGGGTTAGCCAAAAAGCCCATTTAGCTTTTCCCATAAAATAAAAGACACAATTTTTTAGTTTTACAAATAACTTTATTGATGTGGGTATTTTGAGTATGTTGGCTATCTCCCACTATTTGCTTCTCATGTGTAGGAGCCAATGCAGAAGACAGCACACAGCCAAAAATTATTTGGCCAAAATGTCAACAGTACCAAGGAACTTCACAAATCACTTTTTTAAATTTTATTGATTATGCAATTACTGTTATCCTGATTTTTCCCCTTTGTCCCTGCTCCTCACAGCATGCCCCCCCACTCCCTCGGCAATCTCCCCACCATTGTTCATGCCCATGGCTCATGCATATAAGTTATTTGTCTCATCTACTTTCTATACTGTATTTTACATCCCCATGGCTATTCTGTAACTACCTCTTTGTACTTAATCCCCTCACCTCTTCACCCATTCCCCCAGAGTCCCCCTCCATTCTGGCGGTCATCAAAATGCTCTCTGTATCTGTGGTTCTGCCTCTGTTCTTGTTTGCTTAGTTTCTCTTTTGAGATTTAACTGTTGATAGATTTGTATATACTGCCATTTTATTGTTCATAGTTTTGATCCTTCTCTTAAATAAAAGTCCCTTTAGCATTTCATATAGTAATGGTTTGATGATGATGAAATCCTTTAGTGTTTTTCTCTCTGGTAAGCTCTTTATCTGTCCTTTGCTTAAATGATATCTTTGCTGGGTAGAGCAATCTTGGCTGTAGGTCTCTGCTTTTCATGGTTTGGAATATTTCTTGTAAATCCCTTCTAGCCTGCAAAGTTTCTTTTGAGAAGTTAGCTGACAATCTTATAGGAATTTCTCTGTAGTAACTAACTTCTTTCCTCTTGCTGTTTTTAAGATTCTCTTTTTATATTTAACCTTTGGCATTTTAATTATGATGTCTTGGAGTGGACTTTAGGACTCTCTGTGCCCCCTGGACTTGCATGTCTATTTTCTTCACCAAATAAGGGAAGTTTTATTTCACTATTTTTCAAATACATTTCCAATTTCTTCCTCTATCTCTTCTCCTTCTGGCACTCCTATGATGAGAATGTTGGGGTGCTTGAGTTGTCTCAAAGGCTGCTTACACTATCCTCATTTTGTTTTGTTTTGTTTTTTTAATTCTCTTTTCTTCTTCTTGTCCTAATTGGTTGGTTTTTTTTTTTTTTTGCCTCCTTATGTTCCAAATCATTGATTTGACTCTCAACTTCATCCATTCTGCTGTTTTCTTGTAAATTGTTCTTTATTTTATTTTTTATTTTTTATATGTTTTATTGATTATGCTGTTACAGTTGTCCCAATTTATTTTCCCTTTGCTCCTCTGGACCCAGCAACCCCCTTCCCTCCAGTGGTTTCCCCTCTTAGTCCATGTCCATGGGTTGTGCATAAAGGTCTTCTCAACATCCCCCTATCCACTCTGCGCCCTCCTGCTATGCTTCTTAATTCCTGCACCATTTGCCTCCCTCTTCCTGCTTCCCCCTCCCAGCTGACCTCCCCCCACATGCTCCCTATACCTATGATTCTGTTCCCACTCTGGTTGTCTGCTTAGTCTTTGTTTCCATTCCCTAGTTTCTGTTGATAGTTGTGATAGTTTTCATTTTAACGTTCAAAGTTTTGATCTCCTTTTTCTTAAGTAAGCCCCTTTAACATTTCATATAATAATGGCTTGGTGATGATGAACTTCTTCAGCTTTACCTTGTCTGGGAAGCACTTTATCTGCCCTTCCATTCTGAATGATAGCTTTGCTGGATAGAGTAATCTTGGTTGTAATCTTGGTCCATGCTTTTCATCACGTTGAATATTTCCTGCCAGTCCCTTCTTGCCTGCAAAGTTTCTTTTGAGAAATCAGCTTATAGGCACTCCTTTGTAGGTAATTCTTCTCTTCTCTCTTGTTGCTTTTAAGATTCTCTCATTATCCTTAACCTTTGGCATTTTGAATATGATGTGTCTTGGTTTGGTCCTCCCTGGGTCTAGTTTGTTTGGGAACTCTCTGTGCTTCCTGGACCAGTTTGTCCATTTCCTTCCCCAAATTAGGGAACTTTTCCTTCATTATTTTTTCACATATTTTTTCAATTTTTTGCTCTCCCTATTAACCTTTTGGCAACCCTATGATTCAGATGTTGGTACATTTATAGTTGTTCTAGAGGTTTCTAATCCTCTCCTCACTTTTTTAAAACTCTCATTTCCTCCCTCTGTACTGGTTGACTATTTATTTCTTCCTTTTGTTCCAGTTTGTTTATTTGAACCCAGGTTTTCTTTCCTTCACCACTTGTTTCGTATGGATTTTCCTTCATTTCAGCCAGGACAGTCTTCATTCTTTCCCTGTTCTGTTTAACCTCTGTTGTCAAGTATGTGAGCTTCTTTATTACCAATGCCTTAAACTGTGCATCTGTGAAGCTCTCTATCTCCTCATCTGTTAGGTATGCTATCTGCTTGCTGCTTAGTTTTGTCACTGGGATCTTGATCTGCCCCCTTCTCTGTCTCCTCATCATGACAACTTTCTGTGTTTACCTCTGTGATATGGATGGGGCTTTTGTACCTCTGACATTTTAGGGGGCAGAGCCTTAGGTATTTGTTAGTGCTGGTGACCATTTCACTGCATTTTGGTGCTGTATGTGGGGGAGGGGTCTAAGAGGGAAAAGTGACCATTGCCATTGCTTTTCTAGGCACTTCTCCTTCCCACATTAAACAAGCTGCCTCCTTTTCAAGACTAGTAGCTTATTCCTCCGCCCAGCCCCAACTTGCTTTCACAATCAGAAGCAATGCAGCTCTTTTTTCCCCAGCGCTGGAACCACAAGCTACTTGGTCTGGTTTGGGGCTGAGATTACTTCTTGGGCTTAAACTGTATGTTTTTGCACTGGGTACAACTAGCCATGCCCACCAGCCACCACTGCCTGCCAAGCACTGCCCCCACAGCTGCTGCTCCACTCCTCTTTCTCTCCATCCCAGCTCCGCCCCTCCTACCTTTCTGGTTGATTACTTCTTCTTTATTTCTTTGCTGCACTTCCCTATAGTTTCAATTTATTGGATTTTCTGTGGGTTTTTAGTTTTGAAGTGGTTGTAAATTTCTTCTTAGTTGTGAGAAGACACAGCAAATGTATTTATGTCTCCATCTTGGCTGGAAGTCCCCACAAGTCACTTTTGAACATTTTATCAGTCACCACACCTTTTCCATACACTGCGCAAATCTTTTTTGTGTTTCATTTGTGTTTTTACATTTCTTGAAATAATAAAGTATAATACATAGAAAATGTTGCATAGCTTCTTTCATCTTCAATATTAAAAGGGGTGCACAAAAATTCACCAATTTTGATAAGCTTATTTTAAATGCATGCTTATATGACATGTGTCACAATACAATCTAATGAAACTGTTTCAAATGAAGCTAAAGAAAACTAAATACTACTAAAGCCATCATACGGGAAAAACTAAAGGTACTTTTTGGGCAACCCAATACTTCACAATGTGATTGGGTTGGTTAAATAGCATCACATATGTGAATTGTATTGTAAAGAACGTCATCCACAATAAATACTCATCAGTCCTGTGCTATGATACTAATCATGTTAATGACAATGGATAAGCATGGAACCAGTCATCCTTGAGTTTCCCAGAGAGATATCTGAGTTATGTTGCCACTTGTGGACTCTGATCTGTGCTGCATTGATATGAATAGATATAATTTCTAAGATAAGAAGTGAACTTCCAATTGAACTGAAAGAAAACTCATTCCAGTAAGACTAAAGGTACCCACAAGTTCTGAGCTATCAACCATTTAGGTTAAGGTACTTCTCACATACCTGTCACTAACAAAAATAATTTGCACTGACAATTGCTATGATGATGTTGTTATTATCTAAAATGACAGATAACCATATGTACGCAAGCTGTGTTTCCTGTGGAAAGCTGCTTGGTGAGTGAGAAACACGTACTTTGACATTTATGTGATAGCACATAAAGTTAGGCTTTAATTATTTCACTCGGTACCTGGAACTTGTCAATCTTAGAGATTATAAATACCTTATCAATAAACAAAACTGAAAGAATGCCAAGCAATACACAGGCTAATTAGCATAATTTTTATAACTTAGATGTATATCCCACACCGTACTTTAAACAGCATCAAATAAATTGGCAAATTCAATACTGGATGTGGGAATAATTTAAGAGCTCAGGTTTTGCTCTTTACAGATTAATCTGTCCCATGTTAGAAATATTTCAGAAAATGATTTCTGACAACTTCCACTCACACAGATCCAACACAAGAAACTAGTCAAAGAGGCAAGAGAATGACCAACAAGGCTTGTGCATCTGTCTGACCATTCTGATGATGATATAATATCTAAAGTTCACTGACATTTAATGTAAGATTTTCCCAGACTACGTGTTATGTATCATGCCATCTTAAGTAAAATGGAGATTTTTTAAGTTTTCAAATGTAAAGATATAGCCTTAGTGTCTCATATCAACTGGGAAAGGGGAGAAGAAGAAGGTCATCGTGACATCTACTTTAATGTATTGTATTATATCATAAGCTTTATACATTAGTTTATATGTTTCTTCATTTACTCACTGTCATTAACAAAGCAAGGCTCCTTATAAAAAATAGTGAGTTGGAGAACTTCCGGTCAAGGTGGCAGTGTAGGCAGACATGGCTCACCTCTTTGTACAACCACATCAAAAGTACAACTAACCTATAGAACAACCATCACTCAGAAACATCAGAAATCAAGTTGAATGGAAGTCTGACAACTATGGAATTAAAGAATCCACATCCAGCCAGACGAGTAGGAAGGGCACAGACATGAAAAGAACTGGTCTCTCATCCATGTGTGGTGGATAAAAATCTGGGAGAGATATCTCAGGAGTGAGGAGTCCCATGCACACAGCAGGCCCCCTAGCTCTGCGTTCCAGTGCCAGGAAGATAATTCCCCACAACCCCTGGCTGTAAAAACCAGTGGAAATTGAGTCATGAAAGAAACTGCTGGATCCCCAAGCAGTTCCTCTTAAGAAACCCACACACAGACTCACCTACTCAGACTCACTCTTTCTGAGCTCCAGTTCTGAAGCAGCAGCTTGAAAGGCACCAGTGGTATAGAAGGAGAAACTGAAGTGTCTGCATCAAAGTGAGCAGAGGCCATTGTCCCTTTTCTAAACCCTCCCCCAGTAGACCTAGCAAGCTCATGATGTATCTGAGACTCCATCAACCTGGCTAACACTGTTTGACCTGCCTTGGAGATCCCCACAGACTCTGCCCCTCCTAACTCATGTGCCCACCCAAGCTACTTTTTCTTATGAATGACTGGTCTTGGCTCATGCTTCACAACTTTCTAAATCCTATCAAACAAGCAACAGCTGTCCTCAGTGAGTGCCAGGCCTGGCATTAGTAGCAGCCAGACTAGATTCACAGTTTAACATCACCTTGGAAGCCCAACACAAGTAGCAGCCAATTCAGATTGCTTTATGGTTCAGGCAGGGTGGCCCTGGGAAAAACACAGGTGGGGGCTGACATTGGCCTGCACCACCTTGGAACTCCAGGGCCAGCAAACACAGTG
Source organism: Furipterus horrens (assembly GCF_987537825.1). Taxonomy (NCBI): domain Eukaryota; kingdom Metazoa; phylum Chordata; class Mammalia; order Chiroptera; family Furipteridae; genus Furipterus; species Furipterus horrens. The sequence goes on from NW_028327177.1 coordinate 64,867,944, forward strand.
GATATCTAGAGACCACATCAGAAAACCAACATTCTTCCCCTGCACGGCTGTTCCTCCACCAAAGGCAGAGGTTGGTGGTAAGTGGTCACAGCCAATCCTTGTAGCTGACTAGCCTGGATAAATTTCTCCCATTGATCTGCTATCAGCAATCAAGGCTCAACTACAAGAGGAGGGTGTAGTCTTCCCACAGGAAGGGTGCATCTTGGGTACCCAGATTGGGTGAAAGGGGAGGCTGTGCCACTGGACCTTAAGGGCACCTACTATATTAGGCCACACTACCAAGATGTAGAGTCAAAGCAGCTCTACCTATTATATAGAAACAAACACAGGAAGGCTGACAAAATGAAAGACAAAGAAACATGGCCCAAATGAAAGAGTAGATCAAAACTCCAGAAAAAGAGCTAAACAAAATGAAGATAAGCAATCTATCAGATGCAGAGTTCAAAACATTTTTCTTTTTCTTTTTTCCCCTACCTCTTTTCCTTCCCTTATTTTTTCTTCTTCCCTTCCACTTCTTTTCTTTCTTTCCTTTTTTTAAATAATTTTTTAACTCTTTCTTTAATTTGTTTCCTACCTTCTATGCCTCAGATCCTTCTGCTATAATTTTCATTGGTTTGTCTGTTTGTTTGTCTGTTTTGTTTATCTTCCCTCTCACACTAAACATATAGCATATAACTGCTATATAAATCTAATACTATACGCTTCCACTTTCTCACTTCATTTTGCATTCTTCCCCTCTTGTTTAAACATACAGTGTAAATATTACTTGCTGTCTCACATGGCCTTAACCCTATCTGCTAATATTATTATTCTACCACCTTTCCTCTCAAAAATCATCTTTCTTTCATTTAAAAACAACCCCAATTTGTTTCTCCTATAATATAAGAGCCTTAATCTTGCTACATTTATATGAATACTGGTTCATTTGCTGCTGATAGTGGGATTGTAGTTGGGGGATATTTTGGAGGGTGTGGGTTTCTGGCCTAGGTTGTGTGTTTATGTTTTAACAACATCTCCACAAAAGAACTCAAGACAAGGTGGGCAGAGTGACTCTCAATCAACTAGTCAGAGGAAAAATTCCACCAAAGAGTAACTGAAATACAACCAGACAGCATAAACAAATGGCATAAAGGGCAACACAAGAGCATTAGGCTCAGAAGATCAAAGAGACTACACCACTGAATCCCCCAGGTCTCCTATAAAGAATATTATATCATGAAAGCGGGAAATCAAGCAGACTAATCTAATAACAAAAACAAACAAGAAGAATTCAACATGGGGAGACACAGAAACAACTTTCCAATGAAAGGAAAAGGGGAATCCCCAGAAAGAAAGATATATGGAATAGACATAAGCCAACTATTAGACATGGAATTCAAAAAAATGGTTATAAAGAAGCTCAATGACTTTGACAACCTCAAAGAAAACTATGACAAACTCCAGGGAAATTGCCAACAACTCCAAGGAAACTACAAAGAATTGAAGGGAAGCTACAAGGAACTTACAGAGAACTACATCATCATAAAAAAAGACATAGAAACTATTAATAAGAACCAGGGAGAAGGGAAGAATACAATTTCTGAATTGAAGAATACAGTAGAATCAATCAAAAGCAGGCTAAACAAAGCATAAGATCGGATCAGTGAGTTAGAGGACAATGTAGGAAAAAAGTTCCCAGACAATACAACAAAATGAAAAAAAGTTTGTAGAAGAATGAAGAGAGTTTAAGAGAACTGCAGGACGACATGAGACTAAACAACATTAGAATCATAAAAATACAAGAGAAGAAGAGGAAGAAAAAGGGATAGAAAATGTGATTGGAAAAGTAAGGACAGAAAATTTTCCTAATCTGGTGAGAGAAAATGTTATGCAAATTTAGGAATCACAGAGGGTTCCAATGAAGATGAACCCAAAAAGACCCACTCCAAGGCACATTATAATTAAAATGGCAATGTTCAAAGACAAATAGAGAATCCTAAAGGCAGCAAAAGAAAAACAATAAATAACATACAAGGAAGCTCCAATAAGGCTGTCAACTGACTTCTCAACAGAAACACTACAAACCAGAAGGGAATGGTCAAAAATATTTTAAGCAAAAGAAAAAAAAGGCCTACAACAAAGAATACTCTACCCAGCAAGGCTCTCACTCAAAATGGAAGGTGAAATAAGGAGTTTCTCAGACAAAGGAAGACTAAAAGAATACATCTCCACCAAACTACAAGAGATGCTAAAGAGAATGCTGTAAGAAAAAGGAGAAAACAAGAGAAAGAGAGGAACACAAGTACAAAGGGAAATGAATAAATACCTGTCAATAATAACCTTAAATGTAAATGGATTAAATGCTCCAATTAGAAGACATAGAGTAGCAGAATGGATACAAAAACATTACCCACATATATGCTGTCTACAAGAGACACACCTTAGAACAAAAGATTTACACAGACTGAAAGTGAGGGGATGGAAAAAAGTATATCAAGCAAATGGACATGAAAAAAAGCTGGGGTAGCAATACTTATATCAGACAAAACAGATTTCACAGCAAAGGCCATAAAAAGAGACAAAGAATGACATTACATATTACTTAAGGGAAAAATCAATCAACAAGATATAACCTTTATAAACATACATGTGCTGAACATAGGAGCACCCAAATATGTAAGAATAATCTTGAAAGACTTCAGGAAGGATATGGACAACAACAGACTCACAGTAGGGGACTTTAACACCCCTTTGTCAACAATGGACAGATCTTCAAAGCAAAGAAACACCAAGGATATTGAGGCATAGAACAACACTCTAAATCAAATGGACTTAGTTGATATTCATAGAACTTTTCACCCCTAAGAAGCAAAATATACATTTTTTTCAAGTGCACATGAAACATTTTCAAAGATAGAACACATGGGAGGACACAAAGTAAGTCTCAACAAATTCAAGAAAATTGAAATTATATCAAGCATCTTCTCAGATCAAAATGCCTTGAAACTAGAGATCAATCTCAAGGAAAAAACTCAAAAACATTCAAACTCATGGAGAACGAATAACATGCTATTAAATAATGAATGCGTTAACAATGACATCAAGGAAGAAATAAAAAAGTTTCTGGAAACAAATGATAGTGAACACATAACAGCCCAAAACCTATGGGATACAGCGAAAGCAATCCTAAGAGAAAAGTTCATAGCAATACAGGCCTACCTATAAAAGATAGAAGAATCTCTAATAAAAAATCTAATGTTACAGCTACAAGAACTAGAGGAAGAACAACAAGCAATGCACAAAGTGAGTAGAAGGAAGAAAATCATCAAGATCAGAGCAGAATTAAATGACATAGAGACCAAACAAACAATTCAATATATCAATAAAGTAGGAGCTGGTTCTTTGAAAAGATAAACAAAATCGACAAGCCTTTTACAAGGCTCATCAAGAAAAAAAGAGAGAGGACCAAAATAAACAAAATGAGAAATGAAAGAGGAGAAATCACAACTGATACCACATAAATACAAAGAATTGTAAGAAATTATTAAAAACAACTGTATCACAAGAAATGTGACAACATAGATGAAATGGACAAATTTCTGGGAACATATAATCCTCCAAAACTGAATCAAAATGAAGTAGATAGCCTGAACAGACCAGTAACAGAGTGAAATTGAAGCAGTAATCAAAAAACTTCCAGCACACAAAAGCCCTTGACCAGATGGCCTCGCAGGAGAATTTTACCAAACATTTAGGGAAGAGCTAACTTCTATACTTCTGAAACTAATTCAAAAAATTCAAGATGAGGAAAGACTTGCAAACTTTTTACAAGGCCAGTATTATCCTAATTCCAAAACCAGGTAAAGACACAACAAAAAAAGAAAACTCTAGGCCAATATAACTGATAAACATAGATGTTAAAATCTTCAACAAAATATTGGTACACTGGATCCAGAAGTACATCAAAAAGGTCATACACCATGATCAAGTGGGATACACACCCAAGGGATGCAAGGATGGTTTAATATTCACAAATCAATAAACATAATACCCCACATAAACAAAATGAAGGACAAAAACCACATCCACATGATCATATCAATAGATGCTGAAAAAGCATTTCATAATGTACAACATCAATTTATGATCAAAGTGATCAGCAAAGTGCATTTGAGGGAGCACAGCCAACATTTAATTCATTGGGAAAATAGTAAAAGCTTTCCCCCTAAGATCAGAAACAGGACAAAGGTGCACACTTTCATCACTCTTATTCAACATAACATCGGAAGTTCTAGCCACAGGGATCAAACAAAAATAATAAATGAAAGGCATCCACATTGGAAAGGAGGAGATAAAGCTGCCATTATTTCTAGAGGACATTAGAGTACACATAGAAAACCCTATAGGCTCCCCCCAAAAAACTACCCAATCTAATTTGAATTGAGAAAAATAGCAGGATACAAAGTCAATATTTAGAAATTAAATATTGTACACCAACAATGAAATATCAAAAACAGAAACTAGAAAAAATTCTACTTACTATAGCAACAAGAAAAATAAAGTACCTAGAATAAATTTAACCAAGGATGTAAAAGATCTGTACTTGGAAAACCATTGAACACTGAAGAAAAAAATTAAGGAATATACAAATAAATGGAAATATAGACGATGCTCATGGAATGGAAGAATTGACATCATTAAAATGTTCACACTACCCAAGGCAATATATAGATTCAATGTAATCCCTATTAAAATACCAATAATATATTTCACAGATTTAGAACGAATATTTCAAAAATTTATAATAGCCAAGTGCTGGAAACAGCCTAAACGCCAGTCAGTAAATTAGGAGATCAAAAAACTGTAGCACATTTACACAATGAAATACCACACAACAAAAAGAAAGAAATGTGGATGAAACTGAAGAATATTATGCTAAGTGAAATAAGCCAGGCAACAAAAGACAAATACCATATGATCTCACCTAGAAGAGGAACCTAATGAAAAAAATAAACAAATAAGTGAAATAGAACCAGAGGTGTGGAAACAAGGAACAGACTGACAGTGACCAGAGGCAATGGGGAAAGGGGAGAAGTGGAGAAAGAAGACGAAGGGTCTAGTCAAGGAACATATATAAAGACCCATGGACATAGACAACAGGGTGGAGATTGACTATGGGAGCATGGTTTGTATGGGGTAGGGAAGAGCAACAAGGGAAAAATATAGGACAACTGTAATAGAACAACAAGAAATATTTTTTTATTCTATTAGAGATTATTGTTCCCATTTTAATTTTTTATAAAGCATATCTAACAAAACAAAGGTTCTCTGTAACAAAATTTCCAAATGTTCTTTGGGACACTTATTTAGTGAATGTTTTCATTTCATCATCTCTTAGTGGTTTCCTGACTCAAATAATGCTATTTATGACTCAAATAATGCTATTTAATTAGTGGACCAGACCGATAAACTCAAGCTCATGCATAAAAATATTTTATGGCCAAAATAAAAAATACTGACCATACCAAGTGTTAGAGGGTATGTAGATCATACACATATACACTGCTGGTAGGAATGTAAATGGTACAATCACTTAAGAAAACCATTTGGAAGTTTCTTAATATGTTATATATATTCCAGCTATATGACCCAGCTATTCCACCATTTAGTATTTACTCAGAAGAAACTGCAACATATGTCCATGAAAAGATTGCACCAAAAAATGTTCATAGAAGCTTCAGCCATATTTTGCCCAAATTGGAAATGAGTCATGTCCATCACCAGGTGAATAGTACACAGACTGTGGTATATTCATTCAATGAAATGCTACTCAGCAATAGAAAAACTTACTACTGATACACAACAATGTGAATAGATATCAAACTGCTGCATAAAAGAAACCAGACAAAAATTAATCCTTACTGTGTCATCCCATTTATGTACAATTCTAGAAAATGCAAACTAGTCCACTGTGGGGAAAATTAGATCAGTGGCTGACTGGGGACAGGTGGAAGAGGAGCAGAAGGAAGTATTACAAAAAGGTACTGGGAAACCCTTGAAGGTGATGGACATAGTTATTATCTTGATTGTGGTAATAGTTTCTCAGACATGCACATATGTAAAACTTATCATGAACTTTAAGTATATTAGTCTATTTCATGTCCCCTCTTTCTCAATAAAATCCTGTGACTCACTTTCAAGAGTATTATATTTATCATATATGTACAAAATCCTTAGCACAAAGCCATATACACAAAAAATACTCACTGTAGACTAATTAAAAACTATTAGTAAATATTTTCACTATTCTCAAAATTATGCACTTAATAAGCATATACTAATCATTCACATTTCTAGCAGAAACAAAATTGTAAGACAATTTAACATTAGAATTTCTAAAAGTACCATTTAGACAAAAATTATCAATTAAATTTAACTCACTTTTTCTGTTTATTAAACAATTTCTCTAAAGATTCTTATTAAATAAAACTGTTAATATTAATTTTATTTATTTAACTTAAAAAATTTGTTATCCATAACTTGCATTTCATCTTTATTTTATTATTAATATTACTATCATTATTATTATTTATTTAAATTAACTGCACTTTATCCCTATTTCCTGTCTGAGGAAACAAAGATTAACATAGCTTGTTTTCTGTTGAATGAATATTTAACAAGTCAATTTCTAAAAGTTTTACTTCTTGTAATTAGCCTTACTCTACTAATGTAAATGAATACTTTCCTAGCTTCTGTATTCTACTTGTCCCAGGCTTGTTCCTGTATTTCTTTAGCATACACATCAGCAACACAGTGTCAGTTTTAGTCAGTCATCTTAAAATCCTTCTAAAGATGCAATTAATCCTCAGCATTTACCTTATACTAACAGCCTATAATTAAAAAATAATATAAAGCTATACTTTTCCCCTGAGCATCTATTAATAAGCCAAAATATTTTTATAAATCAGTTATTGTTCATATATTAGTTGTCATTGTATTAGTTATTTTTACTCAGGCATAGTTTATTAAAAATAATTTTATTAAGTTGTATCTTGAGTCTTCTCATTTGACTTATGGTAGATTTTGTGAGAGCAACTTTACCAATTCTCAATTTACAAAATCTCTGCCATGTGACACAGTGTAATAAACTTTGACTTGAGATATTATCAAAGTGATTAAAATGTTACATAAGACTCATTTGTAATGTGCAAACTACTGGTTCTAACTTCATGCCTTGTAATTAGATAAAGAGAAATATAAAACTCATGCCTACAACTTAAAGAAAACAAAAGGGGAGAGTAACCAAGAAATGTGCCTTTTCATTATTCCAGCAACCTAAGTATGATGACATGAGTTGATGATCTTCTAAGTAGATCAGCACAAAACCTTTCTCTGAGGAATAAGCCCAGATGCTTAGGGATTCACAATCTGGGGCAAGGACAAAAGATTCCAACTACTTGACATCAGGTCTGGACCTAACACAAAGATAGAAATTTTGCACCTGAAACTGTCCCTTTCTTTGCCAACACTTGTTCAGTACCCCTTTGCTGCCGTCTTTGGGGAAAGTTTCTAAGTCCAGTAAAAATACATAATTCTACTTTGTGAGATCAGTTAGCCTAATGATGAAGGAGGTGATACCAGGAGCTTGAGGAGAAAGGGATGGCAATTCAAGGGTGACAAACAAGAAAAAAGTAGTGGTAGAAAACCGCATTGAAATTAGACATAATTAATCTACAGTGTGAATGTCATTTCACCCCCAAATGACTTTCTCCAACAACACTCTGTGATCCAGAAGAAAAATAAAACAGATGTGCACTGAGAAATGGTACCACAGAAAAGCAAAGACATAAATCCATGTGCCCAGATGTTTTCCAAATATTAACTCATTTAGTACTCACCAAATTCTGTAAAGCAGACCCTAGTCAGACCTGCGTTGATCAAATTAACTAGACATTTCCACATGCTCACAGGCATGTCATTATTTCAGTATGGGTAGACATGCTTGAAAACCACTCATTAGGATACTTTGTTTAAAATGTTTCCTTTGTTCTTATAAGAGCAAACAGTAACTAAAATAAGATTTATATTTTCAATAACACTGGGAAACACAATTGTCATTGAGTTGTATCTGACACTTGTTTTTTTTTACTAACTTTTGGCATCTGAATCCAAAAATAACCCGTTTTTCTCTATCACATCAACTTTTTAAGGTACAGGATACCAACACTTTGTCCCAAAAATCATACAAAATGTACATGCAGAGGAAAATAAAGAAAAAATTACCTGAATATACTGTTTATTTAGAGTTATTTATTTATATAAAGGCTATATGTTGTTACTGTAAGTCAAATTGTGTACTAGTAAAGTTCTGCTACCAAACATACATATTAAGGTATTTTATCTTTTCAAATGACAGACTAGGAAATGCCAAAATGAGATACTTGAAACAGTCACCTTCAATTGGTAAAGCTTTAACAAATTGCTTCATGAGACCCAGTTTTATGTGCAGAAGTGGGAATATGATGTGCTTTCTGTCAACAAGTGGCTCAAGTAGAATGTTTGGATCACCAGGTTTGATGTCGGATATTGGAGGCCAATTCAATGCCACTCAATGCTTCTCATGAGCTCTGCTGTCCCACATATACAGAAAACAAGGAAGGATACTAGGTGTGTCCGCATTGCTGACCAAGAAGGAAGAGGACCATTTTAAGGTCAACACAGATGATCCAATTGTGCTTGTGATATTGCAACAGATCAGTGACTCTCTTTATGTCTTCAGATTCTTCACAAAAACAAACTGAATGACCAATTGGGACTGCACCAGGTAAATTACCATTGTGGAGGAAGACACACTTCAAAATCTGCTCTGAGCTATCGATGAACAATCTCCATTCAGTTGCATTAGAGATTGGAATTCCCAGTTCCTCCATTAAACGATGTATGTTATGGCAATACACAAAACCACTGTCACTTTGAAAGTACTGCAGAAATGCACTTTCTCCTGATCGAAAGTAGAATACCTTCTCTCCTTTTCCAAGCAAGTTTTTCTCATGCAGTCTTGATGCTAGGAGTTCTGAAGCCTTTTTGGATAGTCTCAAATCTTGTGCCAAGTCATTCAACTCATGCTTATCAAATCTCTTACAAACTGAGTCATCTTCAATTTCAAAATATTCACTGTTACTGTCACTTAGTTCTTCACCATAGTTCTGTTTTTCAAAAGATGGTAGTTCAATGAAAACTGGCACTGGAATTTCAGCTGAATGAGGCACTGGGAATATAGCTGATGGTAGACTAAGATACTCTATTTTACATTTATTTTTCTTGCTATATCCTGAAATTTTCGCTATACAAAAGTAACTTGCATGATCTCTGGGCTTTCGCCAAACCATAGATATACCAAATGGCAATTTATCGCATGTTCCCTTTGTCCACATCTGTAAACTCCCTGCATACCTTGTGAGAGGCCCAAGAGTTATCTTGATTACCAAGTTTTACTTTAAAATATGCAAAATAGGCTTGTCTGACAAATGCACTGATATTTGTCCTTTGACTGGGAATGGTGAAACTGCCACAGATATAACAAAACAAATCTGGGTTGTTTAGGCACTTATGACAAGAAATAGCAGAGGCAGACATGACTGAAAGAAAGGAAATAAGTATGTATGTAAATAAAAAAGTAAATTCTGCTAACTCCTGTATACAGACAAGAACTAGGACTACACTTCGGAATATGATTGATTCAATCTATAGAGCAGCGCACAACCTCTCACCACACTTTCTCATGTGTAACTGGATAGTGCAGACAAGTATGAACCTATCGCTGGTCTCCAAGGTCATCCCCCACTGCTCTCCAATCAAGGGAGGTTTGCTCTCAGCCAATAGGAGAGCACTTGTGCTTCCTTCGATCCAGGTTGGATCCAGCCTAGAGTGGTCATATTAAGATAAGCTGAACAGAAAAACTTGACATGATGGAAGAAAACTAACTGCAGTTTTGAAATCAGCATGCCTATTTAAGTATAAAACAGCTGAAAAACCAAACTCACCAGGAGTTATGTTAAAAATTGTTCCCGTGTGTAATCTTCACCAGTATTTCAACTCAGCCCTCTGAGAGTTCACTTCATTTTGGGAAATAGGTTTTTATTTTGTTTTCATTTTACAAAAAAAGAAGAGGAAGAAGAAGAAGCTGAGACCCAAAGAAGTTAGCTAAGGTCATTTATGCACTACCATATGGTGGAGGAAGACTGAGACATGGACCTTCTGATTTTACTGGCTCTACTGCACCATGCTTGCAAAGTAGGTAGAAGGGAAGAAAGTAAGTTCAAGATTTAGCAGATGTAAGGAGATACCAGGTAAGTATACCGTAAAAACAAGTTGGCAATCTGTGAGATGGAGCTGAGTTGCTAATGGCAAAGTCCAGGATATGAGTAGGATGAGGAGCAGTATTAGGAAGTGGATGGTCACTGGCAGTAAGGGACACAGTAAGGAACTGTAATTCAGCGTTTTATGTTCAACATGGATATTAAAGTTGCCAATTACTTAGTGGTAGTTAAAAAGAAATCTGAAGAGAGTAATGTGAACAGTAGCATAAACACACCTTCCAAGTGAAACAATGACATGAAATGCAAAAGGCACTGAAATGCAAGAACAGCCTGCACCTTTCTGAGTTCTCAAAAATTGCAAAAGAAGGCAACTGTCTGTCTGTCTGTCTGTCTATATCTAAGTACCTATATCAATGGTGTTATTTGTGGTTAGCTGCATTTCCATTGAGGAGAAAAGAAAATCTGAAGAAATAGGAAAGTTTCTAGCAGTGAATTAAAGGTTACATAAAACCCATAGGATGGGTTAGTTAAGGGGCAGGTGTGGGTAGCCTTGAATGGAATTAAGAGATAAGATTAACTGAAATGGGTTTTGAGGTGTGGAGGAAGCAGAAAAGAGGACAAACCAGAGACACAAAAATAGATGGTGTCAGAGCTGGGGCAGGACAGAGGAAAAAAAAAAGAGTATTTTAATTCCAAAGTTGACTGATACAAGAGTAGTTAGGCTGTGACTCCCATAAAATTTCACATAAGGTGTTTTCTGGCTTTAATGAGCTATCTCTGATCATATACCTTGTACTTTTAGAGCAAGATCAAGTATTTCCCCTGACTGTGTTGTTCTTAAATATATCTCAGATTAGCAGCAAGGTGTGTACTTAACAGAAACATGGGATACATCAAACCCTAGTCCATGAATGTTTTATAGGCAGAGGAAAATTAAAAGATCAGATTAATTCAGAGAAATAACTGAGATCCTGCTTAGATTTAATGTGCCTCACTACTTGGGTGAAGGTTTCAAGAGAAAATACTGATCATTTCACACTCAGAGCACTAAAGTGATAACATGTTTCTAGCTTACTCAAGCAATCCATTTATATTTTAGTATTATATTTAATAGTTATGATAAAATATTCTAAGTTGAAAATTATGTTTGGACATTTATGCAAATGTTAATTGTGTGCAAAGTAATACAATTCATGATCTGTGTGCCTTATGATTTAAATATTTAAATAATGTTTAATATAATCTTTCCCTATGGTGAAAGCCATTTTAGAAAAAAAGCAAGGTTTGTATATAACAACATATTTTTTTAATTTATTTATTTTTTTGGTTTTACAATTACAGTTGTTTCATTTTTTCACCAGTGCTCCCCCCCACCCAGCTCACCCCTTCTCTCAGAATCATATCCCTCCCCATTGTCCATGTCCATGAGTCCTTTATACATGTTCCTTGACTAAACTCTTCCCTTACTTTTTCCTTCTCTCCCTCCCCACTCCCCCCTATTGACTGCTATTCTGCTCCTTGTTCTATTTAGTTCATTTGTTTATGTTGTTCTTTAGTTTCCTCTATTAGGTGATATCATATAGTATTTTTCTTTCTTTGCCTGGCTTATTTCACTAAGCATAATTCTCTCTACTTTCATCCATGTTGTTGCAAATGACAGGAGTTCCTTCTTTCTCTGCTGCATAGTATTTCACTGTGTAAATGTACCACTGTTTTTTGACCCACTCATCTACAGGTGGGCACTTAGGCTGTTTCCCGCACTTGGCTATTGTAAATAGCACTGCTATAAAACATAGGGGTGCATAAGTTCTTTTGAATTGGGGTTTCAGAATTCTTCAGGATTCTCTAGCAGTGGAATCGCTGGTTCAAAAGGCAGTTCCATTTTTAGTTTTTTGAGGTAATTCCATAATGTTTCCCACAGTGGCTACACCAGTCCGCATTCCCACCAACAGTGCAGTTGGGTTCCCATTTCTCCACATCCTCACCAGCACTTGTTGTTTGTTGATTTGTTGATGATGGCCATTCTGACTTGTGTAAAATGGTATTTCATTGTAGTTTTTATTTGCATCTCTCTGATGGCTAGTGATGTTGAGCATTCTTTTATGTGTCTATGGACCTTCTGTATGTCCTCTTCAGAGAAGTGTTTGTTCATGTCCTTTGCCAATTTTTTAATTGGGTTGTCTGTTTTCCTGATGTTGAGTCATATAAACTCTTTATATATTTTGGAGATCAGTCCCTTGTCTGAGGTATCATTGGTAAATATGTTTTCCCATATGGTTGATTTTCTTTTCATCTTGCTGATTTTTCTTTTGCTGAACAGAAAATCTTTAGTTTGATGTAGTCCCATTTGTTTATTTTTTCCTTTATTTCCCTTGCCTTATGAGATGTATCTGTGAAGATATTGTTACGTGGGATATCTGAAATTTTACTGCCTATGTTTTCCTCTAGGACTTTTATGGTTTAACAACTTACATTTAAGTCTTTGATCCATGTTGAGTTTATTCTCGTTTGTGGTGTAAGTTGGTGGTCTAGTTTCATTTTTTTGCACATCCCTGTCCACTTCTCCCAGCACAATTTGTTGAAGAGGCTCTTCTCACTCCATTTTATATTTCTTCCCCCTTTATCAAACATTAGTTGACCATATAGTCCTGGATTTATTTCTGGACTCTCTATTCTGTTCCATTGATCTATATGTTTGTTCTTTTGCCAGTACCAGACTGTTTTGATCACAATGGTTTTGTAGTACAGTTTGATGTCAGGTATTGTGATTCCCCCTGCTGTGTTCTTCTGTCTCAAGATTGCTTTGGCTACTTGGGGTCTTTTCTGGTTTCATAAAAATTTTTGAAGTACTTGTTCTAGGTCTGTGAAATATCTCACTGGTATTTTAATAGGGATTGCATTGAATCTGTAAATTGCTTTGGATAGTATCGCCATTTTGATGATATTGATTCTTCCCATCCAAGAACATGGTATTTGCTTCCATTTATTTGTATCTTCCTTAATTTCTTTCTTCAATGTTACATAATTTTCAGACCACAGGTCTTTCATCTCTTCGGTTAAGTTTATTCCTAGGTACTTTATTTTTCTTGTTGCTATAGTAAATGGTATTTTCTTTTTTGTTTCTGTCTCTGATGTTTTATTGTTAGTGTACAGAAATGCCTTAGATTTCTGTATATTTATTTTGTATCTTGCTATTTTGCCAAATTCGCTTATTATATCAAGTAGTTTTTTAGTGAAGTCTATAGGGTTTTCTATGTATGCTATCATGTCATCTGCATATAATGATAGTTTTACTTTTTCTTCCCCAATTTGGATGCCTTTTATTTCTTTTTCTTGTCTGATTGCTGTGGCAAGGATTTCCAACACTATGTTGAATAGGAGTGGAGAGAGTGGGCAGCCTTGTCTTGTTCCTGATTTCAGGAGGAATGCTTTCAGTTTTTGTCTGTTGAGTATTATGTTGACTTCAGGCTTCTCATATATAGCCTTAATGATGTTAAGGTATGCTCCCTCTATTCCCATTTTGCTGAGTGTTTTCAACATGAATGGGTGTTGTACTTTATCAAATGCTTTTTCTGCATCTATTGATATGATCGTGTGAGTTTTATCTTTCATTTAGTTTAGGTGATATATTATATTTATTGATTTGCGAATATTAAACCATCCTGGCATCCCTGGGATGAATCCCACTTGATCATGGTGTATGATCTTTTTGATATATTGCTGGATCCTGTTTGCCAATATTTTATTGAGGATTTTAGCATCTATGTTCATCAGCAATATTGGCCTGTAGTTTTCTTTGTTGTGTCTTGGCCTGGTTTTGGAATTAAGGTCATACTGGCTTCATAGAAGGAGTTTGGGATTTTTTCCTCTTTTTGGATTTTTTGGAATAGTTTGATGAGGGTAGGAGTTAGCTCTTCCATCAATGTTTTGTAAAATTCTCCTGTGAAGCCATCCGGTCCAAGGCTTTTGTGTGCCGGGAGATTTTTGATTACTATTTCAATTTCCTTCTTTGTTATTGGTCTGTTGAGACTCTCTACTTCTTCTTGATTCAGTTTTGAAAGGTTATATGTTTCAAGAAATTTGTCCATTTCATCTAGGTTGTCAAATTACTTGCCATACAGTTGTTTGTAGTAATTTCTTACTATTGTTTGTATTTCTGTGGTATCAGTCATGATTTCTCCTCTTTCATTTCTAATTTTGTTTATTTGGGTCTTCTCTCTTTTTTTTTAATGAGCCTGGCTTAAGTCTTGTTTATTTTGTTTATTTTTTCAAAGAACCGGCTTCTAGTTTTGTTGATCTTTTGAATTGTTTGTTTAGTCTTCATGGCATTTAATTATGCTCTAATCTTGATGATTTCCTTCCTTCTACTTGCCCTAGGCTTTGTTTGTTATTGTTGTTCCAGTTCTTGTAAATTTATGGTTAGATTTTTTATTTGAGATTCTTCTATCCTTTTCAGATATGCCTGTATTGCTGTGAACTTCCCTCTCAGGGCTGCTTTTGCTTTGTCTCATAGGTTTTGGGCTGTTGTGTGTTCATCATCACTAGTAACCAGAAAGTTCTTGATTTTTTATTTGATGTCATTGTTAACCCATTCATTATTTAATAGTATGTTATTCATTCTCCATGAGTTTGGATGTTTTTGATTTTTTTCTTTGAGGTTGATTTCTAGTTTCAAAGTATTGTGATCTGAAAAGATGCTTGATATAATTTCAATTATTTTGAATTTCTTTAGGCTTGTTTTGTGTCTTATCATGTGGTCTGTCTTTGAGAATGTCCCATGTGCATTTGAAAAGAATGTATATTTTGCTTCTTTGGGGTGAAAAGGTCTATATTTATCAGTTAATTCCATTAGGTTTAGTGTGTTGTTCAACGCCTGTGTATTCTTGGTGTTTCTTTGCTTCGAAGATCTGTCTAATGTTGATAATGGAGTGTTAAAGTCCCCTACTATGAATGTGTTGCTGGTAATATCCTTCTTGTGATCTAATATTTTCTTTATGTATTTGGGTGCTCCTATGTTGGATGCATATATGTTTATCAATGTTATATCTTCTTGATGGATTGTTCCCTTAAGTATTATGAAATATCCTTCTTTGTCTCTTTTTATTGCCCTTGCTCTGAGATCCGTTTTGTCTGATATAAGTATTGCTACCCCAGCTTTTTTTTCATGTCCATTTGCTTGAAATACTTTTTTCCATCCTTTCACTTTCAGTCTGTGTAAATCTTTTGTTCTGAAGTGCGTCTCTTGTATACAGCATATATGTGAGTAATGTTTTCGTATCCATTCTGCTACCCTATGTCTTTTAATTGGAACATTTATTTCATTTATATTTAAGGTTATTATTGACATATTTTTTTTCATTTCCCTTTGTACCAGTGTTCCTCTCCTTCTCTCTTTTTTTTTTTTTCTTTTTCTTACAGCATTCCCTTTAGCATCTCTTGAGGTGCTGGTTTGGTGGAGATGTATTCTTTTAGTCCTCCTTTGTCTGAGAAACTCCTTATTTCACCTTCCATTTTGAATGAGAGCCTTACTGGGTAGAGTATTCTTTGTTGTAGGCCTTTGTTTTTCATTGCTTGAAATATTTTTGACCATTCCTTTCTGGTTTGTAGTGTTTCTGGTGAGAAATTGGTTGATAGCCTTATCGGAGCTCCCTTGTATGTTATTTGTTGTTTTTCTCTTGCTGCTTTTAGGATTCTCTCTTTGTCTTGGAATGTTGCCATTTTAATTATCATGTGCCTTGGAGTGGGCCTTTTGTGGTTCCACTTCATTGAAACTCTCTGTCCTTCTTGGTCTTGCATGACTTTTTCTCTCATAGGGTTAGGAAAATTTTCTGACATTACTTTTTCTGTCATATCTTGTTCTTCTTCTCCTTCTTGTATTCCTATGATCCGGATATTATTTTGTCTCATGTTGTCTTGTAATTCCCTTAGACCTTCTTCATACGTTTTCAATTTATTTCTGTTGTTGTTGTATTGTCTGAGAACTTTTTTCTGCATTGTCCTCTAACTCACTGATCTGATCCTCTCCTTCGTTTAGCCTGCTTTTGATTGATTCTGCTGTGGTTTTCAGTTCAGAGATTGAATTCTTCATTTCTTCCTGGTTCTTATTTATAGTTTCTATGTCCTTTTTTATGCTGTTCTAGTTCTCCATAAGTTCCCTGTAATTTTCTTGGAGCTGTTGGTAACTTCCTTGGAGTTTGTCATAGTTATTTTTGAGGTTGTCGAGTACATTGAGCTTCTTCACCACCATTACTTTGAATTTCATGTCTGACATTTGGGTTATGTCTATTCCATCTATCTCTTTCTGGGTATTCCTCTTTTCCTTTCATTGGGAGATTGTTTCTGCATCTTCCCATGTTGGATTCTTCTTGTTTGTTTTTATTTTTTGAATTTGTCTGCTTTGATTTCCCTCCTTTGAGGTATGAGATTATTTATAGGAGATCTGGGGATTTCAGTGGTGCAGTCTCTTTGATCTCCTGGGCCTGATGTTCTTGGTTTACCCTTTATGTCATTTGTTTATGCTGTCTGGTTATATTTCAGATGCTCTTTGGTGGGACCTTCCCTCTGGCTAGTTGATTGAGAGTCACTCTGCCCATCTTGTCTTGAGTTCTTTTGTGGAGATGCTTTTAAAAACATAAACACACAGCCCAGGCAAGAAACCCACACCCTCAAAAATATCCCTCACCCTCTATTCCACTATCGGCAGCAAATGTGCCAGTTTTAATATAAATGTAGAGAGGTTAGGGTTATTATACTATAGGAAGAATAGATAAGAGTTGTTTTTCATGAAGAAAAAGATGATTTTTGAGAGAGGGGATGATAGAATAATAATAGTAGCAAGTAGTGTCAACACTGTGCAAGACAGTAAGTAATATTTACATTGTATGTTAATAACTTTTTTTAAAAAGAGGGAAGAATGCAGAATATAGTAAGAAAGTGGAAGTGTATAGTATTAGATTTATATAGTAGTTATATGCTATATATTTAGTGTGAAAGGGAGGCTAAACAAAACAGACAAACAAACAAACAAAAATTAAAGAGGAAGGATGAGAGGTAGAGATGGTATGAAAGAAATTAAAGAGATAGTTAAAAAAATTTTAAAATAAAAATAAAATTCAAATTAAAAATAAGAAATTGAAAAAATTAAAATAAAATACAAATAAAAAAACTAAAAGAGAAATAAAAGCTTTTAAAAAAAGGAAGTTTTTACTCAATTCAGCCTTTGAGTGCAGTCTTCTTTTTCTGGATCCACACCTGGTCTATTGAGGCAGGCCAGAGGTTTCTGATCATGGCGGCAGCGATGTGCGCCTGCGCGTGGTGTTTGTTGCACTAGCCTCGTGCCCGCTGGGTCGTGTACCCCAGTAACACCTGCGCGTGGTGGCCGGCACGTTCGTTTGGCGCCTGTTGGAGCCAGCCGGGTTGCTTGTGGATGCGCATGGTGGCCTGCAGGCTAGCCTCAAGCTGGGTGAGCTGTGCCCCAGGAATTAGTTTCTCGCCCCTTGGGGCGGGGCCCTGGACACTTGTCCATGGTGGAAGTGGGCATATGTGAGTTGCAGCTGCCCGCTGTTCTTGCACCCACTTGGGCAGGCACGAGTAGCACCAGCGCAAGTGGCCTGTGTGTTGGTTTGGCGCCTATTGGGGTGGGCCAGGGGTGTGTGCACACGGTCTCCCGCATGCCCAGCAGGTTGATTTTGCACCTGTTGGCTCGTTGATTTTATGCCTGTTGGAGTGGTCCCGAGGGTCACCAGGACGCGCGATCAGCGACTTGATTGTGCGACCCAAGGGGAGGGTTCGAAAATGAACGAGTGCACTTCTGCGCCTGCGCTTCTCAAGAATCTCCTCTCACCCCAACCTCTCCTCCCCTCTCCACGGAATACAAGAGAAAAATATAAAGGAAAAACACTTTCTTACATACACAGCAGTACACTGTTTCTTGTCTCTCAGCGCCAGATGCCATCTGGCCCACTCCTGGCTCTGCCAGCGGGCCACTCTCCTCCCAATTCCTCTCTGGGGAAACCTGTGGTCACTAAAAAGTCTTTGTGTACTTCCAGCCGCAGCTCAGGAAGCCAACCCAGTCACATATCCCATCTTGTCCCTTTTTCCTCCGCTATCCTCACCAAACAGGTCATTCCCAGATGGTCTTCTCTAATCCAGCAGTGCCAAGGCTCGACTCCTGCCAGTGTCCAGATGCTCACTAAGATGTTCTGTCTGCAATTAATCTAAACTACAGATGGGTCTCTGAAGCTAGAAAGCATAGCCTCCCCTCACTCTTCCGCCATCTTAACAGAGTCCTTCACCTATGTCGTTTTTTAAATGTTTATTTAAATTTGTATTTGCTCAATGTTTAGAATAAATGCTTCATTTCATTTTATAACTTATTCTGTTCCTCCATACTTTTTTTTATTCTTAAGATGTAATTTGAAGTTCTTTGTGTTTTAAATAAACATATATCAATTTTTACTATCTATGGTAGGTTATTTGCAAAGATTACCTCAATAATCCCACTAAATCCTGTATACATGCACTCTTGCAATATGACTTGGCCTCTTCTTCAATCATCTGTGAAGTTTTTTCTTCACTCTTTGAATGTGGGCTTGGCCGCTTGACTTGCTTTGGCCTGTGGGGTATTAGTACATGTGAGATGAGTAAAGGCTTAAAACATGCTGCATATTAATGCTTGCTCTCTTTTGACTTCAGTTTGGAACCTTAAGGCCACTGTGTGAATATAGCTTGCTGGATAGAGCATCTGAAATGGAGCAGAACACCCCAGCTAAACAGGCTGTTAACTACCTCATTGATGGTAAGGACATCTTAGACAATCCAATACCAGTTAAGCCGCCAGAAGATGACACAGCCAAGTGAATAACCCAGGAAAGACCATGGGAAAAACTGCCCAGAGGAGCTCAAGATCTGCCCAAATTGATGACTGACAGAATCATAAGCAAATAATATTTATTTTAAGCCAATAAAATTTTTATAATCTTTTTATGACATTAGATAACATACAACGTACTATTATTCTCTGAAACAAGTACCATTTGTTCATTTAAAGGGGTGTTCTAAAGAATGATGCTTTAATTGGGGGAAACAAAGGAGATAAAAATATGGTGTTATATTAATTCTTAGTCTCATTTGATTGCAATTTATAATGCCCTTACCCCTAACTAATTCTTAGTCTTCTATATTAGCTCAAATGTAACTTCCAAATGGTTTCAATTTGAACTATTTACTGTGCTAGAAATCCATATAGTAAAGACCATTTCTTAACTTGTTGATAGTGGAGTGCTAGGAGGCATCCTTGGTGTTGGATGAGTTCAGTACTGCATTCCTCGATTGATCATAAGACAATGATCCACTGTCCACTGTTCCACTATCATTCACTTTATATCATGCATAGGAAAAGTGCTGGTGGTATCTGGCTGCACCATGAGTTAGGTTGAGATTAGGTCAAGATTATCACTAAGCCCTGTGCCACAGATGAGGCAAAAATTACTTACTGGTCAGGGCCTGTGCTAATGCTTTTTACTCAGGAATGGGCATAATAATCACAAGTGGACTTTTTTTAACAACCAATTTTCCCCATCTGCTGGAAACTTAATTTATTCAGTCCAAGATGGAGTGCAAGCATCTGTTGTGTTTCAACATCACAGATAATTGCTGTGCACACTGCTAAAAAAGAATAACGATAAAACAAAGGACATTAGCAATGTGATATGATTTGAAAGTTGTTGCAACAAGAAGATTTTTTAATAACACAACCCTCCACTGACCTGATATAGTTCCTGAAATTATATACAGTTCTCTTCTTTGGCTGGATGTGTGGTATCCATGCCAACACAGTTATAGTATCAGAGAAAGATCTAGAATAAAAAGACCTGGATTCTCTCCTAATTATGTACCTAACTTTGGTGAAATCATTTAACTTCTCAGTTTCTTCCTCTGCAATATAGGGAGAGAAATATCTGCTTGCAAGTTTCCTGTGAATAACAAATGATGCATAAAAAAGTATTTTTCAAAATCTAAAATGCTATCTAAACTAAATAATTACTACCATTCAGTAGGAAAAGGCCATTAACTTGTCAGAACAAACTTACTTATTTGCATGGTTATTCTATTACCTGCTAAAATGATAAGAATTAATGAGACTAGGCAGAGGTAACTTTTTACTGGGGAGGGAAGAAACCTCTGAGGCAGAATGATGTCTAAGAAGGAGGAACCAAGTGTTTCACCCTAATGCAGGCTCCTCCCTGAGGGGCTTGAGAACAGTACACAAAAGGAGGGCTACTTCCCAACTTAGCTTCAATCACTCAACAAACAGACCCAAATCAAAATGGTCCAATGAGTTTATTTTATTCTTAAATCATGAGACAGGTTAAGGGGAGAAAGAATAAAATAAGAAATACCTTGGAATATGACCTTGATTTGAGATACTTTCAATTTTTTGCAGGCACTTTCTATTTGAAAATTAGGTATTTCCATTTTTCATATTTGGAAGCACAGGGCTATAATGGCAGAGTCAAAGGAGGGATTTCACAGATACTGTAAAAATAAAAGTGAATTGCTCCTTTAATTGCTTTGCAGATCTAGCTTATATGGAAAATTATTCACAATCTTTTCTGATTCTGTGGTGTGATAAGGGGATTTTCCTTTTGATGGCAATGAAATAAGTTTATTTATTGAGTATATAATGATCAAAATGAAAACTTGAAAATGATGGGCTCATGCACTAAAGGGAAAAGAAACAGAATCTTTAAGGACTAAACAGTGAAAGTAAAGTTTTTCTCACTTCAAGCTTTTGAAAATGTTAGATGAAGGTGAATCTCATGCACTTGGCTTATTTTTTATTTCAATAATGTGTTTTATTTAATCCATATATCCAAAATGTCATCTCAATATGCAATGTTAAATTATTAATCAGATATTTTGCATTCTTTTTACACTGAGTCTCTGAAATGCAGTGTTTCTCAAGTTGAATTAGCCACATTTCAGGTGCTCACAGTTACAATGGTGCCAGCAAATTGGAGGACTGTACAGGTGCAAAACAGAATATTCTTGACTTGAGGTGGTGGGCACACAATACAATATACTCATGATGTATTACAGAATTAATTGTACACTCGTATCTTATATAATTTTATTAACCAATGTCACCCCAATAAATTCAATAAAAAATATGAATATTCTCAGCAGGAAGCAACAATTTAGCAAACAAAGTAATTCAATTCACAAAACCTAAAGGTCTCATCATTTTAAAGATTTATATTTGCATGGACTTCATTTTATGTTCAGAGCACTGCTATAGACTGGAACTTTCAAGGACATAGTTTCCAAATGCTAACAAATATTTGAAAGGAGTGGAGCTTTTCATCAAAAAGCTGTTGGTGGGGAGACACATCCCTAGCCCTTCCCTCTTCTTCATTTCCATAGAATTTCCAGAGAACACTTCTTGTTTCTTCTATAATCACTACCCACTCCATCAGAGGAGAGGGAGCTAAGCTGTTGCGGCGGTGAGGGGGACTCACACTCCCTGGGTCTTTCATCTCTGGTGGAAGGGTGTAGGTGTTCACAGACTTGGCCCAAGCTCCTTTTCCCTCCATGCTCCAGCTATAGCACAGGCTTTCCCTGGATGCTCATCCAACCCCTTGGCATTCTCACTCATGTGGTACTAGACATACATTCCAATACAGTACAGTCACTACTCTAATGGAGCTTTGTCCAAAGTAGCATAAGAGCAGAAAGGGAAAGTGGTCAAAGGTTTGGAGGGCATTCCTTACAATATGAGGTCCTCCTTCACCACTCACATCACTTTAAATAATGCCATTTCATCATTCAAGATTATTATGAAAATGTTAGTGTTTTTTCAAGCTATATGGAGATATAACTGGCATATAACATTGTGTAAGTTTATGGTCTTAAATTAACAATTTAATATATGTATACATTGTAAAATGATTACCACAATAAAGTTAGTTAACACATCCATCACCTCACATAATTACAATTTTTTGTGTGTGATAAAATCTTTTAAAATCTTCTCTCTCTTGGTGACTTTTAAATACATGATACAGTGTTGCTGGCTACCAGCCACCATGCTGTACATCACATCTCCAAAATGTCTTTATCTTATAACCAGAAGTTTAGATCCTTTGACCTCCTTCACTCAGTCTCAGTTCTCACACCTCTCACTTCCCACCCCTGGAAACCACCAATATGTTCTCTGAGTTTGGCTTTTATAGATTCCATATGTTAAGTGAGATCACAGAGCGCTTGTCTTTCTCTATCTGACATTTCACTTAGTATAAGCCCTCAAGTTTCATACATGTTCTTACAAATGGAAGGATTTCCTTTAATGTTGTAAATGAATACTCCATTGTATATATGTACCACATTTCTTTATCCCTTCATCAATGAGTAGATTGTTTCTGTGTGTTGTCTATTGCGAATAATACTGCAATTAACATGGGGTGCAGAAATCTCTTCAAGACAGTTATTTTACTCCCTTCAGATAAATGTCCAGAAATGGAACTTCTGGATCATATGGTAGTTCTAGTTTGTTTTTTTTTAAGAGCTTCCACACTGTTTTCCAGACGCTGCACCAATTGGGTTATCAGGATGCTAAAAAAAAATCACTGGGTAGGGTAGTCTTCCAGCCGAGATGGAGGCATAGGTGGACATGCTCCTCCTCCTTGCACAACCATTAAGGATTACAAATACCTCAAAACAATGAAAACAACCAGAATTGCCAGAAAATTGAGCTGTATGGAAGACTCACAACCAATAATATAAAGGGGAAATATTCATTCAGACAGGTAGGAGGGGCAGAGCCATGGAGGAGAGGATGCATGTGACAATGACAGCAGGTGGCGGTAGCAAGACAGAAGCTGTGGCCAGCTGGCTGAATGAGAGGTCCTACATTATAAAAGCTAGAAGGGACACCTTGGAAGCTATTACTGCCCCAGGCTAGACTGAGCAGCTCATGGTTTTAGCATCAGGAAAATAAAGCCTCATTGCTTCTGTCTGTGAAAACCAGTAAGGGTTGGGGTGGTGGAAGAAACTGCCTCCCTCTCTGGAGAGTTAGGTTAAAGGGTCTTCACAGTCCTAGAGCATCCCTAAATGCACCCACTCTGGGAACCATCACCAGGGCAACAGATAGAGGGGTGCTAGTCACATACTGGAAGCAGGTGAAGTGACTAGAAACAGAGCAAGTGCCAAGCAGGCAGCATTGTTCCCTCTCTGATCTCTCCCCCACATAGAGCATCACGAGGCTGTGAAATCAGTCACCCAGCACTGATGAATAACTAAGGCTCCACTCCTTACAACATAACAAGTGTGACAGCTCTACCTAATACACAGAGGCAAACACAGGAGCCTGTCAACTTGAGGAGACAGGGAAGTATGGCCCAAAAGAGGGAGAACTAACCAACAAGGGGATAGTCAACCTGACAGACACAGAGTTCAAAACACTGGTGATAATGATGTTCACAGAAGTGATAGAGGATGGCAAATGCATAAAAGAAGAACAGAAGGCTATACTAAATAAAATGAAGAAAAATCCACAGAAAACCAATGGTGAAGGAAAGAAATCCAGGATTCAAATCAATAATTTGGAACATAAGGAAGAAAAAAAACAGAAAAACTAAAAAAAAAAAAAAAAAAAAAAAAAAATGAGGAGAGGCTTAGAAACTACTGGGACAACTTTAAATGTGCAAACATCCAAATCATAGGGGTGCCAGAAGGAGAAAAGGAGGAAGAAAAAATTGAAAACTTATTTGAAAATATAATGAAAGAAAACTTCCCTAATTTGGCAGAGGAAATAGATATACAAGTCCAGAAACTACAGAATTCCAAACAAGCTAGAACCAAAAAGGACCATACCAAGATACATCATAAAGTGTCAAATGTTAAAGAGACTATCTTAAAAGCAGCAAGAGAACAGAATAGAGTTATCTACAAAGGAGTTCCCATAAGACTATCAGCTGGTTTCTCAAATAAAACTTCACAGGCTAGAAGAGACTGGCAAGAAGTGTTCAAAGTGATGAAAAGCAAGGACCTACAAAGAAGATTACTTTATCCAGCAAAGCTGTCATTTAGAATGGAAGGACAGATAAAGTACTTCCCAAACAAGGTAAAGCTATAGGAGTTTATCATCATCAAGCCCTTATTATACAAAATGTTAAAAGGGCTTATTTAAGAAAAATAAGATCAAAACCATGAACATTAAAATGACAACAAACTCACAACTATCAACAACTGAATCTCAAAAACAAAAACAAACTAAGCAAACAACCAGAACAGAAACAGAATTATAGGTATGGGGATCATTTGGAGGATTATCAGCTCAGAGGGGAAGAGGCAGAATGGGGAAATGGTGATGGGATTAAGGAGTACAAGTTGGTAGGAATAAAATAGACAGGGGGATGTTAAGAACAGTATAAGAAATGGAGAAGCCAAAGAACTTATATGCATGGCCCACGGCCATGAACTAAGGAAGTGAATTGCTGGAGGGAATGGGGGTACCAAGTGTAGGGGGGGAAACTGCGACAACTGTAATGTCATAATCAATAAAATATATTTAAAAAATAAAGATTCAGAGAAGAAAAAATGAGAAATAAGAAAACAATGTCCTTTATATGTAGATTTCTTTGCTTGTATTATAAAGTGGAAGTTTTCTTCAGGCCTTCATAGCTCTACCAAGACTGGGAAACCTAGCAAATAAGTATGTATCCATCAATAATTACTTTAAAGGAGAATGGATTAAATGCTCCAATCAAATGATATGATGACTGAAAAAATAACAAAACATACCCCTTAAAAATGCTTTCTGTAACAGACTCATTTCAGATTGAAGGACACACACAGATTGAAAGTAAAGGAATGGAAAAAGATACTTCATAAGAATGGAAACAAACCAACAAACAAACAAGCTGAGTAGCAGTACATGTACCAGAAAAATAGACTTAAACAAAGGCTATACCAAAAGACAAAGAATGTCTTTATCCAGCAACTTCATTTCTGGATATTTATCTGAGGAAACCCAAAACACTGATCCAAAAAGACATATATGAGGGGGACACCCCCAAAAACAGAATTATCATCTGGAGGGTGGGCCCCTTGTAGTACAGGCTTTTCCTGCTAGGTGAATGTTCTACAAACCCATCTGTACCAATGTATCAGCTGTCATTGTTGTGATAGGCTGCATTCAGCTTCAGTGAATTTTTCTGAAGATTCTTTCAATACATTTGCTTATTTCATGATGAGTGACTTGTAAGTACACCTGTACACATCACTCTGAGTGTTCAGCAGTTTTTAACCAAAAACAGCATAACCCCTATGCACCACCCTCCTTATTCTCCCAATCTCATTCCAAGCGACTTTTTTTCTCCCAGATGAAAGAAATCCTCAAAAGGAAATGTTTTGCCTATGTGGAAGAGGTGAAACAAAAAATGACAGAAACACTAAATGGCATCAAAAGCAACTAGTTCAAAAATTGTTTTGATCAGTGTAGAAAAACATGTCAGTGGGTGTATTGCATCAAACGGAGAGTACTTTGAAGGTGACTAACGTTTAAACATGTAAGAATAAATACACAATTTTTTATAAATAAATTACAAGGTTTTTGGGCCCCCTCATATATTTCAATATTCATTAACTAAGTAGACTTTAGATCTAACTTTATACATAATACTAAACAAACGCATTTTTATTTTTCCAAAATAGTAACTACTTATTAAGCATGTATCATATGTTTTATAAGCATTGCTTCAATTAGTCCTTACAGACCTGATAGGAAAACTGTGATGGTCCATTCCCATTGCATCCTATGTGACCATGCCTCCCAGGAATGATCCATCTGGTCCTGTGAAGTGACTTGCCCAAGTCCACCCATCTAACCAAAATCCCTGGTCCTATGGCTCAAAGTAAAACCTTCCCACTCTACACTACACCATAAAGTAAGTTTCCATGACTGCAATTTCAGGTAGTTTTACATTTCTGTTGAGCTGCAGCTTTGTGGAACTACATAGTTATGATGTATGAATTGAGCTCTTACCATGTGCCAAGCACACAGTATTTGATGTTCTTCATGTTATTTAATCTTCACAGCTCTCTCATGTAGATGCGATCATAACTCCATTCCACACACAAGGAAACTGAAATAGGAGGTAAGTAAACCTGACCTCAGGAAGTCACTGGTGGATTCAAGTTTGAACCCAGGCATCCCCAACTCATTGTGCAAAGCTCATATGAGAGACTATGGGGGATATCACATGCTCATGAGACTGACTTCCTCATAATAGTCCATCTGAAAGTATATTCACATTTATCTTTTCCTACTTAAACTGTCATACTACTTTGCAATGATTTATTATCACACATCAGATTTCATAGTCACCTCCACACAATTCTGTGGTTGATTAATTAACTAAAATTGGAAGACATTTTGATGTTGAAAAATGTTAAGTATTCCTGTGAATAACAATTAGTATGGTACTCCAACTAAATTATATGTCAGTATTTGGGATCCATCAGTTGAGGGAAGGTCATAGCTTAGATGAGCAGACCCAGTTAAGATGGATTAGCCAGGGCAAGACAACTAGAAAAGATATTAGCTGAAAACAACTTGTGGAACACCTAATATGTGCCAGGGACCAAGACAGAAATGGTGCTTGCCTTCATGGTCTTACCATCCAGGAGCAAGAGGAGAAGAGGGGTGGCCCCAGCACAATGGAGCAAGAATGAGGAAACCTCACAGTTAATAAGCAGACCAGTAGAAAGCAAGTTCAAGGTCATGGTGGCTGTGATTCAGGGCCTGTACTTGGTCCCTGAGAAGATTGCAGTGGGACAAGTCAGGACTGCAGTATTAGACAAGAACCAGGACAGGTGGGGCTGCAACAGGGATTCAGATCCAGAAATGAGGCTGTGACCTCCACAAAAAGTAAGCATGAGCTTGGATCCTTGAAGCAGATTGGAGCCTGACCATCAGGAAGGTCAAAATAAGGTTGGACTTCAGACCAGAATTTCTTAAAACTCTCAGCAGCCCACTAGAAACAGAAATACCCCAGGGACTGAGGACCTCTGAGGTTCTGTCCTTCGGTGCCATTGGCAGCTGTGGGAACCAGACAGCTGTGAGAATGGGAGAGCTGTAAGAACAAGAAAACTGTCCTAGTTTGCCAGGTGAGTTTTCTCTGCTATACAGCCCACAACACTTGTGTAGCTATAATGAGAGGCCATCCCACCAACTTAAGTCTCAAACTACAAATGATAGTCTCCCAGAGGGCTGTCCTCTTCCCTACTAAAGAGATTTTTTTTTTCTGAGCATGAATTAGATAGGTATCTCACAAGTTTTCTTGCCCGGTAATTGCAGTCAGGAGCAACTGTGACCTCCTTTTCTGGAAACTGGACTGCAATGTTTTCTCTAAGTGATGAACTCGCTTAAAAATGTGAGGCAACCCTGACTAAGGTGTGCACCTGGATGTGAGCTCTCTTGGACTGAGGGTGCACCCATGATCTACTCAGTTCTCTGACTCACATTCTTACCAAGGAGTCAATTTCTTCAAAGGTTTCATTTTATTCCCTTCTAATTCTGTGAGTGCCCTTTTCACACTGCAGGAGGCAACAGCCTCTGCTTTTGTCTGACTTGCATTCATTTTTCAGGTGTAATAAAGGGTCATTATTCTTCATTGATACTATACCCATTTCTATAGCCTTATGGTCCCTAGTGGTGAAAGGCACAACTTGCATTTACTTGATCAAAAATATCAGAGCAACTGTCTTTTGCAGAAAAGTCAATATTTTTCCAAAGGATAAAATTTTAAAACAGGGTATTTTGGGTATCACTTATCCCACTTTCTTTAAAGACATTTCTTCTCAAAAGTAATTGTAAACTATAAATTTATTTGCATCTAAGCTTAAACCTATGCATTGCCAAAGTTGTCAGATATTTTCCAGTAAGTATTTGTAATACAGTGGTGAATTTTTCAAGTGAGGAGTGATGCGTTTTCTCTTGTGGGGTGGCATCATGACTCATACAAGTTCTAGCAAATGTGACTGAGTCCTGAATGCTGAAACATTTTTTTTTCTCATCAAAATGTGATGAGTACAGGGTTTGATGAATTCTGAAGTCAACAAGTACCAAGGTATGACTGTATTTCCATCTAAGATATGTATTATAAAGCTAACTGACTCTTCTGTGAGCATATGGTAACTATCTTAATCAAATAGTCTATACAAATCACACAAAATAAACAAAGAAACAAAACAGAAACTGACTCATACATACAGAGAACAGACTGATAGTAGCCAGAGGGGAGGGGTGAGGGGCACTGAGGGAAAAAGGTGAAGACATTGAGATATACAGATTGGTAGTTACAGAATAGTCATGGGGTGTAAAATACAGCATAGGGAATATAGTCAATAATATTATAATAACTATGTGTGGTACCAGGTGGGTACTGGTAATATCAGGGGGAACACTTTGTAAAGTATATGATGGTCCAACCACTGTGCTTTACATCTGAAGCTAATACAGAATAATTTTGGATATGAAATGTAATTGAAAAAATAGTACCTACAATTTCTGATGCCTTAACCTGTAACTTACAAGGCTTTTTTCATATATTTCAAGTAATTTTATGGTGGAAACAGCCCAATTATGATACCCACTTGGCAGTGCTGAGTTCACACAAATGGACTGTGATGACAGCCCAGATCTCCATGCCTGACTCAATTTTCCTTTATGCTCAAAAGTTGTTGCCTGTTTGTTTGTTTTTTAATATGTTTCTGTCCTGTAAGGAAGCTGTTATATTCTGAATTTTTAAAAATATTTTTCTATGGAAGGTTGATTTTTTAAAAAGATGACTTCTAAGTGTATCTTAGAGATCACTTTTATCTGTCTTAGTCTGTTCATGCTGCTATAACAGAATGTCACAGACTAGGTGGCTTATAAAAAAACAGAAATTTATTTCTCATAGTTCTAGAAGCTAGAAAGCGTAGAATCAAGGTCCACCATTGACATGTTATGGTGAGAGGACTTTCTGGTTCATACTTTGGGCCTTATCACCATGTCCACACAGAGTGGAGGGGCAAGGGATCTCTCTGGAACTTCTTTTATAAGAGCACTGATCTCATTCATAAAGGTTCTGCCTCATGACATAATCAGCTGGCAAAGATTCCACCTTCTACTACCATCGACTTCAGGAGATAGAATTCAATATATGATTTTGGGGGGACACATTCAAACTATAGCACAGTCCTTTGCAAAATTCTTGCTAGGCTTTTTCACATTTTTCATGGGGGGATCTCCTTATTATCATAAAAGAATTTCATAGAAATCTATACTTACAGACAAAATAAAAGTGCAGATTGCTGCAAGAAGATACCTACTTTTTTTTTTTAAAGAGCTTTGGCAGCAAGATAAATTGCCATTATTCTTAGAGGGTCTGGGCAAGTGAAGGTCATCTCTGGACAAGACTGGTCCTAAAAACACTGGGTCCTGGTGGTGGCAGCACCAGCAGCAGTGGCTGAGGCCAGCCAGTGGAAAGTGCAGTCAAACATTACAAAAGTTGGGAAGGAAACATGAGGACTATCCCAGCCCCAGATCAGACCAGGGAGCTCATCATTCCAGCACCAGGGGAAAATAAAGCCACATTGCTTCTGTCTGTGAAAACCAGTGGCGGTTGGGGTGTGAGAAAAAACTGCTTATCCCTTAGCAGAGTTCATTTGTTTAGTGGAAAGAGGGAAAGTGATGAGCAGTCAGGATTGTTCCCTATCAGATCCCTCCCTCACATACAGCACCACCACATGGTGAAACAGGTCCTCTACCACCACACTGATGAATACCTAAGACTTCACCCCTTACAACCTAACAGATGCGACAGCTCTACCTAAGACACAGAGACAAACACAGAAGATTGTCAAATTAAGGAGACAGAAAAGTATGTTCTAAAGGAGAGAGCAGATCAAGGCTCCAGTGGAAGAACTGAGTGACAAGGAGATAGCCAACCCAACAGATGAAAAGTTTAAAACATTGGTGTCAAAGATGCTCACAGGCTTGACAGATATATTTGAATACAGTGTGCAATAAAGGAAAATCTACAGAACCAATGGTAAAGGGAAGGAAACCAGAGTTCAAATTAATGAGTTGTAACCAAAGGAAGAAATAAACAATCAGTAAAGAATGAAGAAACAAAAATTAAAAAATTAGGAGAGGCTTAGGAACCTCTGGGACAACTTTAGACATGCCAACATCTGAATTATAGAAGTAACAAAAGGAGAAGAGGAAAAGCAAGACATCAAAAACTTATGCAAAAAAAATATTGAAAGAAAACTTCCCTAATTTGGCAAAGGAAATATCCATACAGGTCCAGGAAGCACAGAAAGTCCCAAACAACCTAGACCCAAAGAAGACCACACCAAGACTAATCATAATTAAAATGGCAAAGGTGAAAGATAAAGAGAGAATCTTAAAAGCAGCCATAGAAAAGTAGAGAATTACCAGTAGTCTTATAGCCTATAAGACTATCAGTTTATTTCTCAAAAGAAACTTTGCAGGCAAGAAGGGACTTGCAGAAAGTATTCAAAGTGATGAAGAGCAAGGACCTACAACCAAGACTGCTTTATCCAGCAAAGCTATCATTTACAATAAAAAGGCAGATAAAGTGCTTCCCAGACAAGGTAAAGCTAAAGGAGTTCATCACCATCAAGTCATTATTACATGAAATGTTAAAGGGACTTAAGAAAAAGAAGATCAAAACTATGAACATTAAAATGACAACAGGAAAGAAGACGGCAGAGGAGTGAGGGGAGACTGTGCTTGCTTGGTCCGGAGACCTATCTGTGGTTTAGGCTAATTGTGAATAGAACATCTCAGTTAACACCCGGATACTGGCGAAAGTTGAGCCTTGGTGCTACTGGATCAGAGAAGACCATCTGGGGGTGACCTCTCTGGTGAAGAGAGTGGAGGAAAAAGGGATGAGACAGGATTTCTGACTGGCTTGGCTCCCAAAGCTGTGGCTGGTGGTGTGCAAAGATTTTTTAGTGACTCTAGGTTTAACCCGAGAGGAGTCAGAAGAAGAGCAAGGCTTTGCCCACTGGCAAAGCCAGGAGTGGGCCAGGAGGCATCTGGCTCTGAGAGGCAAGGAACAGTGTACTGTTGTGTGTATGAATGTGTTTTTCCTTTTTTTTTTCTCTCTCTCTTTTGATTGTTTTTTGTGGACAAGAAAGGAGAGGCTAGGGGTGGGGTGAGATTCCTGAGGAACACAGGTGCAGAAGCACATTTGCCCACTCCCCAACCCTCTCCCTAGGTCCCACAGCATGTACAGTGAAGAACCCCAGTCTGCCTGCCCGGGAGTGCAACCAACCTCCCTGTTGGCATGCCCAGGCACCCCCGGCCCATGCCAACAGGCAAGAAACCAACCCGCTGGCAGGCGTGGCCAGGCGCCCCTTATTTGCCCCAACAGGCGCACAACAAACCTGCCTGCCAGGTGCGTAGAGACTTCCCCATCCGCAAGCAACCAGCCCTCCCACTGCAGACCTCATGACAGTGTGCAGAAGAGCCTTAGACCTGCCTGTACTAGTGCTCAATGGGTCAACCTGCCCCTGGCCTGCGTGAGGGAGTGCACTCACCCCTGGCTGAGGCCAAAGGAGGGTGAAGTGAACTAGAGGCACTTCGTAATAAGTTTTAGGTGCTGGCTCTTGAAAAAGAGCTAGGAGAGCAGCAGACTAGGTCCCAGTACAAAATCAGCCCCAGTGCTATGAGAGAAATTATTTAAGCAGACTGATGCCCTCCAAGTGGCATCAGCTAGAGGCAGCAGCTCAGCAATTATATACAAGGTCACACCACAAAGGTAGAAAATAAAAGCAGATCAATCTAAGAAGCAGAAACAAGACAAGTGCCCAAGATGGGAAAAGCAGAATAACAGGCCACCAAACAGAAACAATGCCCCACGAAAAGGAAAGGAATAATTGCCAGAAGGAGGGATAGATGAAATATAACCAAGCAGACTATCAGACATGGAATTCAAAACAATAGTAATGAGGACGCTCGATGAACTCAACAAACTCAAAGAAAACTACAATGAACTCTAGGGTAATTACAAAAAACTCCAGGGAAACTACAAAGAACTCCAGAGAACCTACAAGGACCTTACTGAGAACTACACCAGCATAAAAGAAGACCTAGAAACTATCAATAAGAACCAGGAAGAAATGAAGAATACATTTTATGAACTGAAGAACACCATAGAATCAATCAAAAGCAGGCTAAACAAAGCAGAGGACAGGATCAGTGAGTTAGAGGACAATGTAGAAAAAATTCCCAGACAATGCAACAAAATGAAAATATACGGAAAAAAAAATGAAGAGAGTTTCAGAAAACTGCAGGACAACATGAGAGGAAACAATATCCGTATCATAGGGATACAAGGAGGAGAAGAGGACATTGAGATAGAAAAGCTGATTGAAAAGGTAATAAAAGAAAATTTCCCTAACTTGATGAGAGAAAAAGTCATGCAAGTCCAGGAAACACAGAGGATCCCAATAAAGGTAAACCCAAGCATGCCCACTACAAAACACATCATAATTAAAACAGCAATGTTCAAAGACAAAGAGAGAATCCTAAAGGCAGCAAGAGAAAAACAGCAAATAACATACAAGGGAGCTCAGATAAGGCTATCAACTGAATTCTCAACAGAAACATTAAAACCCAGAAG
Source organism: Furipterus horrens (assembly GCF_987537825.1). NCBI lineage: Eukaryota > Metazoa > Chordata > Mammalia > Chiroptera > Furipteridae > Furipterus > Furipterus horrens. The sequence goes on from NW_028327177.1 coordinate 64,900,945, forward strand.
GGAATGCCAAAAAATATTTCAAACAATGAAAAACAAAGGCCTACAACCAAGATTACTCAACCCAGCAAGGCTCTCTTTCAAAATGGAAGGTGAAATAAGAAGTTTCCCAGACAAAGGAAGACTAAAAGAATACATCTCCACAAAACCAGCATTGAAAGAGATGCTAAAGGGAATGCTGTAAGAAAAAGAAGAAAAAGAGAAAGGGAGAGGAACACAGGAACAAAAGGAAATGAATAAATACATGTCAACAATAACCTTAAATGTAAATGGATTAAATCCTCCAATCAAAAGACATAGGGTAGTAAAATGGATATGAAAACATGACCCACATATATGCTGTCTACAAGAGAAACACCTGAAAACAAAAAATTTACACAGACTGAAATTGAAGGGATGGTAAAAAGTATTCCAAGCAAAAGGATATTAAAAAAAGCTGGGGTAGCAATACTTGTATCAGAAAAAACAGATTTCATAAAAAAGGCCATAAAAGAGACATAGAAAGACATTTCATAATACTTAAGAGAACAGTCTATCAAGAAGATTTAACCCTCGTAAACATATATGCCCCCATCATAGGAGCACCCAAATATATAAGGAAAATCTTGGAAGACTACAAGAAGGATATCAACAGCAACACACTCATAGTAGGGGACTTTAACACCCAATTGTTAACAATGGACAGATCTTCAAAGGAAAGAAACACCAAGGATATTGAGGCATTGAACAGCACTCTAGATCAAATGGACTTAATTGATATAAATATAAATTTTCACCCCAAAGAAGCAAAATAAACATTCTTTTCAAATGCACATGGGACAGTTTGAAAGACAGACCACATGGTAGGACACAAAACAAGCCTCAACAAATTCAAGAAAATTGAAATTATATCAAGCATCTTCTCAGACCACAATGCCTTGAAACTAGAAATAAAACTCAAGAAAAAACTCAAAGACATTCAAAATCATGGAGAATGTATAATATGCTATTAAATAATGAATGGGTTAACAATTGCATCAAGAAAGAAATCAAGAAGTTTTTGAAAACAAATGATAATGAACACACAACAGCTCAAAATGTATAGGACACAGCAAGAGCAGTCCTGAGAGGAAAGTTCATAGCAATACAGGCCTACCTGAAAAGGATAGAAGAATCTCAAATAAAAAAATATAACCCTACAGCTACAAAAACTAAAAGAACAACAACAAACAAAGCCCAAAGCGAGTAGAAGGAAGAAAATCATCAAGATTAGAGCAGAATTAAATGACATAGAGACTAAACAAACAATTCAAACGATCAACAAAAGTAGGAGCTGGTTCTTTGAAAAGATAAATAAAATTGACAAGCCTTTAACCAGACTCATCAGGAAAAAAAGATAGAACCCAAATAAAAAAAATCAGAAACGAAAGAGAAAAAATCACAACCGATATCACAGAAATACTAAGGATTGTAAGAAATTACTACAAACAACTGTATGGTAAGAAACTTGACAACCTAGATGAAAAAGACAAATTTCTAGAAACATATAATTTTCCAAAACTGAATCAAGAAGAAACAGAAAGCCTGAACAGACCAGTAACAAAGAGTGAAATTGAAGTAGTAATAAAAAAACTCCTGGCACACAAAAGCCCTGGACCAAATGGCTGCACAGGTCAATTTTACAAAACATTTAGAGAAGAACTAATGCCTACCCTTCTCAAACTATTCCAAAAAAACCAAACTCTTTTTATAAAGCCAATATACCCTAATTCCAAAACCAGGTCAAGGCACAACAAAGAAAGAAAACTACAGGCCAATATTGCTGATGAACGTAGATGCTAAAATCCTCAACAAAATATTGGTAAACCGGATCCAGCAACACATTAAAAAGATCATACACCATGATCAGGTGGGATTCTTCTCAGAGTTGCAAGGATCATTAATATTCACAAATCAATAAATGTAATACACCACATAAGCAAAATAAAAGACAAAAACCACATGGTCATATCAATAAGTGCTGAAAGGCATTTGATAAAGTACCACAGTTATTTATGATGAAAACACTCAGCAAAATGGGAATAGAGGGAGCATACCTCAACATAATAAAGGCCATATACGAGAAACCCAAAGCCAACATCATACTCAATGGACAAAAACTGAAAACATTTCCCCTGAGATCGGGAACAAGACAAGGATGTCCACTCTCTCCATTCCTATTGAACAGAGTATTGGAATTCCTAGCCACAACAATCAGACAACAGAAAAAAATAAAAAGCATCCAAATGGGAAAAGAAGAAGTAAAACTGTCATTATTTGCAAATGACATGATAGTGTACATAGAAAACCCTATAGACTCCACAGAAAAACTATTTGACCTAATAAATAAATTTGGCAAAAAAGCAGGGTACACATCAATATTCAGAAATCAAAGGCATTTCTTAGTACACCAGCATTAAAATATCAGAGATATAAACTACAAAAAGAAATTCCATTTACTATAGCAACAATAAAAGTAAAGTACCTAGGAATAAATTTAACCAAAGATATAAAAGCCCTGTACTTGGAAAAATACATAACACTGAAGAAAGAAATTAAGGAAGATACAAATAAAGGAAAGCATATACCATGTTCATGGATGGGAAGAATCAATATCATTAATATGTCCATAATACCCAAAGCAATTTATAGATTCAATGCAATGCCTATTAAAATACCAGTGACATATTCCACAGACCTGGAACAGATACTTCAAAAATTTATATGGAACCAAAAAAGAGCCTGAATAGCCACAGCAATCTTGAGCAAGAACACAGAAGGAGGAATCACAATACTTAACATGAAACTATACTACAGGGCCACTGTAATCAAAACAGTCTGGTACTGACATAAGAGCAGAAATATAGATCAATGGAACAGAATAGAGAGTCCACAAATAAACACAGGTCTATATGGTCAACTAATACTGGACAAAGGAGGAAGGAACATAAAATGAAGTGAGAAGAGCCTCTTCAACAAAAGGCTTTGGGAGAACTGGGCAAGGGCATGCAAAAAAATTAAACTAGACCACCAACTTACACCACACACCAGAATAAACTCAAGATGGATCAAGGACTTTAGTGTAAGACATGACATCATAAAAGTCCTAGAGGAAAACATAGGCAGGAAAATTTCAAATATCCCACATAACAATATTTTCACTGATACATCTCCTAAGGCAAGGGAAATAAAGAAAAGAATTAACAAATGGGACTACATCAAACTAAAGAGTTTCTGCTCAGCAAAAGAAAACATCACCAAGATAAAAGGGGAACCAACCATATGGGAAAACATATTTTCTAAAAATACCTCAGACAAGGTATTGATCTCCAAAATATATAAAGAACTTACACATCTCAACACCAAGAAGACACACAGCCCAATTTTAAAATGGGCAAAGGACCTGAACAAATACTTCCCCAAGGAGGATATACTAAAGGTCCATAGGCATATGAAAGAATGCTCAACATTACTAGCCATCAGAGAGATGCAAATAAAAACCACAACGAGATACCACTTTACACTTGTCAGAATGGCCGTCATTAACAAATCAACAAACAACAAATGCTGGGCAGGATGTGGAGAAACAGGAACCCTACTGCACTGTTGGTGGGAATGCAGACTGGTGCAGCCTCTATGGAAAGCAGTATGGAATTTCCTAAAAAAATACTAAAAATGGAACTGCCTTTTGAACCAGTAATCCCACTGCTAAGATTATACCTGAAGAAAGTGAAACCCCATTCAAAAGAACCTATGCACCCCTATGTTCATAGCAGCACTGTTTACAATAGCCAAGTGCTGGAAACAACCTAAGTGTCCATCTGTAGATGAGTGGATTAAAAAACTGTGGTACATTTACACAATGGAATACTATGCAGCAGAAGGAAAGAAGGAACTCCTGTCATTTGCAACAATATGGATGGAACTAGAGAGAATTACGCTTAGCAAAATAAGTCAGGCAATGAAAGAAAAATACCATATGATATCACCCAATACAGGAGACTAATGAACAACACAAACAAATGATCATAATTGAACAAGGAACAGAATGACAGTTATCGGGGGGTGGGGGGGAGAGGGTAAGTAGGGGAAGGGTTTAGTAAAGGAGCTAGTATAAATAACCCATGGACATGGACAATGGGGTGGGGATTGACTATGGGAGAAGGGGTGGACTGGGTGTGGGGGAGCAATGAGGGAAAAAGTGGGATAACTATAATAGAAAAACAATCAAATAAAAATGAAATAAAATGACAACTATCACAACTATCAAGAACTGACTTTAAATAATAAAAACAAAAACAAACTAAGCAAGCAACAAGAAGAGGAACAGAATCATAGGTTGGGGGTCATTTAGAGGGTTATTAGCTGGGAGGGTGAAGGGGGAGAAAGAGGGAAATGGTGCAGAGATTAAGAAGCATAATTAGTAGGCTCAAAATAGACAGGGGGATGTTAAGAATAGTATAGGGTATAGACAAGAAGATGTTGAGAACTATATGGACAACCAATGGGCATGGACTAATGGGGGGGACAACTGAAGGGAGTGGGTCACTGGGTGGAGGGGAAGAAAGGAAAAGGAAATTGGGACAACTGTAACAGCATAATCAATAAAATATACTAAAAAAATTAAAATAAAAAAATAAAAACACTGGATCCTTTTCATGAATGCCCAGTTGGTTAGCTCTTCCTAAACTGGAAATTTCTACAACAAAATATACTCTTTTTAAAAAAAAAAATAATTAATTAATTTATTTGTTTAATTAATTAATTTATTTATTATTATTATTTTTTTTAGAGAGAGGGGAAAGGAGAAAGAGAGGGAGAGAAACATCACTGTGTGGTTGCCTCTCACTCGCGCCCCCAACTGGGGACCTGACGTGCAACCTTGTAATGTGCCCTGACAGGGAATCGAACCAGCGACACTTGGCTCGCAGGCCGATGCTCAATCCACTGAGCCACAGCAGCCAGGGGAAAATAAACTCTTAAGGACACCTAAACATAGGTTGAAACTTGTTTTTCCCCCTTACGTATCTAGTCTTCCTGGGGTCCTTGAATTTGGGAGACTCATCACCAAGAGCTCCTTCCCACAGATGGCAATCAGAAGAATACAAAGCTGTCTAGACCCATCATCTGGAGGCTGAGGAGAAGACTCAGAGCCTGTGTGGGGATGGGGAACATTGTGGAAGAAACAACTACCTGTTTCTCTCCTTCCTATATTATATTGTGAGATATAGAAAGGGAAGCTACCTGTTAAATGATAATATAACTAAATATCTACCCAGTAATTATGACATACCAGGTACTACTACCCTAGTATGTTTTCTCTGAATAATACCATTTATTCCTCACAACATTTCTTGAGAAAGATGTTATTACCCCTATTCTACAGATGAGTAAATGAATACAAAGAACTTTTTTAAATTGCTCAAAATCGCATAGTAAGTGGTTGTGCCTGAATCTGAACCAGGGAAAGGTAGTTCCAGAACCACTAGGCCACCATGTTTCTCATTGTGTCAATAAGCGCGCGCGCACACACACACACACACACACACACACACTCACTCACATGTACACACACTCAGATACACACACACACACGAACACTCACATAGACAAATGCACTCAGATACGCACACGCACTCACACACAAAATTCAGTTTGCATTATCATTCGCATTGCCGACACTCACAGTCTAGTGCCTGTCCCAGCACCTGTGCAGTTTTTATTATATTCCCTTTTTTTATCCACAACCATGCAAGTCAGGTGACTTATCAACTTAATATGTTTCAACGTAAATATGAAAAATTTTATTTTAAACAAAAATACAGATACAGAGTGAGAAGTATTAACTATGTGAAATCTTCTCCAATGAGCTGGGCCCTTTAGAAACATGACTTCTAACCCCTCATGTAACATACATATTTTTGCATTTTAACTGGAGGAAACCAAGACTCAAAGAATTTAAAAGTCCAGGAGGGATTTTATTATTGGGGAAAAAGGTAATTTCAATTTTCCACTAATAAGATCAGCTAAAGATGAATTTTTATCCCCTCCTGCTGGTGTCTGATGATTGGAAGAACATTCCCCTGCCTGTGAGATGCTCAAAAGATGAAGTGGAGGATGGATTCCTGAGACAGAGGCATCCCAGCCACTTCCTCACCAGATAAGGTTGTTTAAGAATTGCTCCAGGTAGTCTGCATGATCCTTCCCCATGTGGGAAGGCCACCCTCCCCTCCACACCCCCACTCTTATTAGGGATTTCTGGACCCAAGGGTAGGTAGGACGACGACCATGTCCAGCTTGAAGCAGCTAGAGGAGCTTGAGACCTTCGCCCATTGTCCTTTACAAGATTACAAAGGGTCTTAATATCTGAGAGGGAGGGATAGTTATTTTTTACGAACCATGGGTATGGACTTGGGGGGGGGATGCTGGGGGAGGGAGATACTGGGTGGAGGGGAGTAAAGGGGAAAAAATTGGAACTACTGTAACAGCATAATCAATAAAATATACTTAAAAAAAATGTAAAAAAAAAAAATAAATAAAAAAAAAAAAAAAAAGAATTGCTCCAGGTAAATGCATTTCCCCTCCAGAACCAAGGTCAGCCCCTCACTGTGTCAGCCCCCCACTGTGCATGGAAGTGTGCCCTCAGGACAGAGACTGAAGGAAAGAGATGTTGAAAAGGTGTCTCAGCTAATGACCACATGTGAGAAATGGTGTGTCCTCTCTCAGTCACTGTCATTCCAAGTTCTGCAAGGAAATGATTTGTGGGGTGTGGTGATCTGACAATTCACACATCACTTTGATCCCTCTTTGCCCCTTAGGTGGGTTCAGAACTTTAATTTTTAAAAAGATGACTTTTAGCTGTTCACATGACCTCCCATGTTGAGATGGTGTTTTTGTTCCTGGAATTTCTGGCTTTGCTTTCTAAAGGCCTGGGACAGGGGACTCGTTCAACACATATCATGGGGCAGGACAAATTCATGAGAATTAGAGATAGAAAAGAAACACAGGACTGCATTCTTTCACTTTCTCCTATACTCTCCCCAGAGAGGACACAAGTGCCTGCTAGGGCTCAAGGGCTCCTGGAAAAATAACACAGGAAACAGCACACAATAGAAGAGAGAGAAATCCCAATATTTTCCAAGAATGTAATAAAGTTCTTTCATTGAGTATAAACTATGTTCTGAACAAACATATTGCTCTACCTCTTTTCCAGAGAATATTAACAAATTAGATTATTAATTTTCTCAATTTGAGAAAAGATCCTACTATGGTTGATTTATAAAGACTAATAAGTCCTAATTTAATCTAGCCTAGGGAAAAAAAGAAGTTCCAAGAAAGGAGAGTAAAAATACTTTTAAAATGTTGGATCTTTAATGACTTGAAAAACCTGAAACTTATAAGGGAAGAAAGAAAAAGAAAAGTTTATTTGACTTATTGACTTGCAATATACAGATAATGTATTATAGAATTGTATACTTGAAACCTATATCATTTTATTAACCAATGAAACCCTAATAAATTTAATTTAAAAATAAAAAAGAATATATTAACTGTGAATCATATTAACAGATTTGGTTACTAAGTTACAAAATAAAAAACAAATGCCATTTTATATCAGGGTAACAAATAGTTTGTCTTTTTTTAAGTAGAACTTTAGTTCTTTTAAATAGAATTTGAAGAGCATTTGATATTAGACATATAAATATAGAAAAATTTTGCAAGTTTGGATAATATTCCTAAGAAAGTAAGTCCTACTAGAGTGCTGGGGTATGACAGCCCTCAGAGCTTCCCTACTTCCCAGTGTTCTCTGTAACTGTGAGTGACAAGAGCTGCATTTTCTAAATTGAAGCTAATAGAAATGGTATGGTAGTTGCAAAGAGATACAGTTATACCAAATGGTGAAAATGTTTTATCTGATGAAATTTTATTAGAATGGCAAATTCAATAAGGGTATCAGTTGACTTGGTCGTGCTGTAAGGCTACTATTTTTTAAATGTTAAATATCTAAGTAATTTTATCTGTATTTCAGTATGCTTAACACATACATATAAAGTTATTTTCATTAGTAATCAAAGAAAGCTTATAAATAATAGTTCAAGAAAATTGATTTTTGAGTATAATTTTTGTGCTTTTGTTATGCTCTTAAATAATTTTTTAAAGTTGTATTTCTATTTTCAATTGTAGTAAAATACATATAATTTAAATCATTTTAATGAAAGCACTTTGTTTCTGTTAGTACTTGCTATTGTGTTTACATTAAATATTTTGCTTTTTCTAAACCAAGTAATAATGTTTAACTTTAAGCATTTTGAGTTATGCTAATATATTGATATAATAACCAGTTTCCTCTAATGAATCTTTTTGATATTGTCTTTCTCAAGTATAGGCCCCAAATTCAGAATAATAAAATTCTTGATGTCTTTTTCACTCAAATAATCCTCCTTAAATGGACCACTGGGTTTACTGTTTTACCTATAAAGAATAAATATTAAGTATAATTAAAATATGATATTCTTTATATATTAATTATTTCAACCACCGTGAAAGCTAACTAAAATAAATGACCCAGAGATCCTCAGGATCTAAAATCAGAAAATTTCATCCTCTTTCTTAAGCAGACAGTACATCTCCTAAAGTCAGGCACCCAGGTATATAAAACCCTTCTCATTGGAGGTAAAAAAAAAAAAAAAAAAAAAAAAAAAAAACAAGTTGTATTTTATGGTTTTTATGCCCCCAACTGGAACCATGTCATAAGCCTGGGGCTTTCCTTGGAATTTCCCCTGATCCTGTAGCTAAGAATCAGCCATGGTGGTTACATGTAGTAGAGGCAGTACCTTCTTAGCTGAAGTGTCAACAGAGGGTTCTCGCTTTGCCTTTCCCACTACGACTCCCTAATTGAGTATGGGCTTCATCACTCCAGAACAGCACCCAGCACTTCTCAGCCAGCCTTATTACCATCTATAAAATTCTACTTTTTCTAATTCTCATAGAATAGTCAAATGCTGCTCCAGTCTAAATCTGACTACCTTATTTTCCCTTCCTGGTAAAAATGAATTTCCTTACTATTTAACAGCTGTTCAATACTATATCATATACTTGAAAGTTGATAAGAAAGTAGATCTTAACTGTTCTCACCACAAAAAAGAAATGTAATTATGTGACATGATAGAAGTGTTAGCTAATACTATAGTGGTAATTTTTGCAATATGTAAAAGTATCAAAGTAATACAACTTCAACTTATACAACATTATTTGTCAACTGTATCTAAATAATGCTAGGGAAAAAAGAAGAAATTAAAATGAATGGTTATCCATAATGTCCTGTCCTGACTTGGCTAATGTTCTCTTATAAACCCCAATATATTATTTCTTGATGACTCAGATCTTTAAAACAATCAATGTATATTTTCCATGGGTGTTTTTCTTTACAAAGGATAACTTATTTAAAGTTTGAATTTAACATCTTTGTTGATGATAGATACATCTTGAAAGTTGCTCATGATGGCAGCTTTGTCATTTTCTCCAGCAGCAGCATCTAAGACTGAGGTTCATTTGTGCAGATCATTTATTAGGTTGAACCTCTGAAAGGGAAGAGAGAGAATGCAAGATTTGGTAGTGGACATGGGTGGTCTGTGATAGAGTCTCTACCAAGACCTCATAAGGCCCTATGGAGAGCTATGAAGCAGGGTAACTTTTCAGAATTGTTCTCCATAACAGAGAAAACTCAAGCATTTTTACTCTGAGTCGATCACACTGAAGGAGGCTGCCACTCAGAAGAAAGTATTATATAAGCTTGGCTGACACATATGGGGAGAACAATTTCCAGGAAGAGCTGATAGCTGAGGGACTAGGTCCTTCAGTCCTGAAGGGGGATGCAGGCATCATTTCTATTACAAGCATGGCATGAAAACTAAAAGGTTTTCTTACATCCTGAGACACCCAACATGAAGACAAAAATGAATTTTAGTGGCGGTCCAACATACAAAAGAAATCTTAGTTATGAATTAAAGCCTGCACTTCTGAAGTTAAAGGAGTTACTCCACCCATAAACCACCAAGAACGAAAGTCCCCTTTATTAATTCTGTTTCTCTAGGTGTTTAAAAAAAGTTTCCCCTTTGATTTTATGAATTCATATTAGAATGAGGAGTAGTTATTTGAATCTAACAATGTGTCTCTTCAGGAGAGAAAAGATATCTCAGCACTGTCTCATATACTACAATGGGTATGAACAGTCCCAACACATTCACTCAATGGCACCCAACTGAGAATCCAATATTTCAGCCACATGCAAAATAAGCACCAAAAATGGTGAGGGCCAATTTGTCCAAACTTTTCCCAAATATAGGTGGGGAAACATCCAATGAGATACCTAACAGAGGACCAAATATTGCCTTCCCTGCAATTATAATAACTCAGGTAAAACTATAAAGTAAGTCATGACTCACAACACACCCCAAAGATCACCTGAGAATTTACAAATGGATTTTATTTAGTTGTCCAAAGCACAAAGCTTTAAGCAGGTTTACATGCTAATTTTTAAATTGTCTAGTTAAATTGACACTTTCCTTGCTTAAAGTCTAACATGATAACTTGGGGGGGAGGTTGTGTATTTTGTTTTATTGACCACTTTACAGATGAAATGCTTAAGCAGCTGTACGAGATTATTCCTTTAAAACAGAAGCTTCATTGACTTGTCAGCCCCCAAATCCTAGAGAAATAAAATGAATTAATGATGATTTTAATTTTTATATATTTTTATTTTTAATCCAAATTTATAAGAAAGAACAGTTGAATTAACTTCCATACTGTTCACCTACATTTACTAATTAACATTTCAGGCATTTGCTTTATATCTCTCTCTTTCTCTCTCACTCTTTATGTATATTATATTCATATAAACAATAAAATAATTATTATTGCTGATGTTGAACCATTCAAAAGTTGCAGATACCATGATTTTTTATTCCTAAATATTTCTGTATTTATCTCTTAAAAATAGAAACATTCTCTTACATAACCACAGTGCAGTTCTCAAATTCAGAAAACCCAATGTTAAAACAATATCATAATATACTAATCATCTCCTATATGTCCTTTATATAAGTTTTTTCTTGATTCAGAATCCAATCCAGGATCACTCATTACAATTAGTTGTCATGTCTCTAGTTTATCTGGAACAGTTTCTCACCTGTCTTTGCCTTTATGACATTGATATTTTTAAAGAATACTGACTAGTTTTATGGACTCTCCATCCATATGGGCTTTTTGATGTTTTGTCACAGTTAGTTATTTAATGTTTGGCAGGAATATCAAGTTACTGATGTGTGTCCTCAGTAACCTACATCAAGAGGCACATGGTGGTCCTGGCTGCTGTGGCTCAGTGGATTGAGCATTGGCCTGTGAACCAAGTGTCACTGGTTCGATTCCCAGTCAGGGCACATGACTAGGTTGCATGCCAGGTCCCCAGTTGGGGGGCATGTGAGAGGCAACCGCACATTGTTGTTTCTCTTCCACTCATTCTCCTTTCCCCTCTCTCTAAAAACAGATAAATAAAATAAAATAAAATAAAATAAAGTAATCTTGTTAAAAAATAAATTAAAAAAAAAGAGGCACATGATGTTAGTTTATCATATTGCCAATGATGTTAACTTCGATCGCTTGGCTAAGATGGCTTGCACAGGGTTTCTTCATGTAAAATCATCAATATTCCCTTTGTAAGTAATAAGTAATTTGTGAGGAAATATTCTGAGACTGTAATTGTCTGTTCCCCATCAAACTTTCATCTAACAGTTTTAGCATTTATTAGTGGTGCTTGCCTAAGTCAATTAGCACTATGGTAGTTGCAGAATAATGATTTTTTTCCAACCTTCTCTCTTCTTCTACATTTATTGTATAACATCCTGTGAGGGAGAAGTTTTTCTTTTTCTCCCATTTATTTATTCAGCATCACTAGAGACCCATGGGTTCTTATTTTATTTAACGAATTCTAATCCATTTATGCTGTATGTATATTAATGGTTAAAGTGTCCCAGATCTGGCCACCAGGGTCCCTTCAAGTTGGCTCCTGTGTCCCTGTTATAATGTCCCTTGTTTTTTAGAACTTTCTTAGCTTTTGACACAATAAGGTGCTTCGAACTCATCTTGCTTTCTCTCTGTCCCAGCCCTAGAGTAAACCATGTTTCTAAGATGTTCAGAAACCATGGCAGATTTTAAAATCTATCCAGTGTTTATTCTTTAAAATTATATCAATAAATTTATGTCCCCTCAATATGTAACCTTAGAGAATCTTTTTTCCATGAAATTAGATGGTCCTCCCATGCTAACCACATAAAAATGTCACCAGTACTTTGACAAGATCATCCTACTATAGGATTTAATAGAAAATGGTATTTCTGATCCAAAAGCTGGGTGCTAGCTGTGTTTGCTGTACCATGGTGTAATTGTTTCCATTCAGCAGATAGAACTAAGAAACACAGGCTTTTATTATAAATATGCAATATTTTAAATCATGAATTTGGAAAATATATATTTTTATACTATAAATTCTTATATCTCTCATTCCAATCTAATACCATATGTTCTTTTCTACCTTCTTTAATACATATTTGTATCTCCCTTCTCCAACATAGACAAGCCTAGTTCCCAAAAATGAGATTATATTTACTCAGTTTCTCAATATAATAAGATTATATTTAATCAGTTTGTATACACAAAATGGTTCCAGGATTTCCACACCTGCACTATACAAAGAAGAAACAATTGAGAAGTATTTAAGGATCAAGGTTTTGTTTCTGGGTTCTTTTGTTCATTTGTTTGATTGTTTGTTTGTTTGTTGGCGGTCTTTTTGTCTTTATTTTTTTAAGTATATCTCATTGATTATATTGTTACAATAGTTCCAGTTTTTTCCCCTTTGCTCCCCTCCGCCCAGCAACCCCCGTCCCCCAGCAACCCCCCCCCCCAAGTCCATGCCTATGGGTCATACATACAAGCTCTCCCACTTCACCATTTCATATCTTCTTCTTCTTCTTTTTCTTCTTCTTCTTCTCCTTCTTCTTCTCCTTCTTCTTCTTCTTCTTCTTCTTCTTCTTCTTCTTCTTCTTCTTCTTCTTCTTCTTCTTCTTTAATAAAAAATTAATTAATTAATTAATTTAACAATAAAAAATAACAATCCCTCCCTCTCAGACTTAAGACCCTTTATAATCTTATAAAGGGCAATGGGCGAAGGTCTCGAGCTCCTCTAACTGCTTCAAGCTGGACATTGTCATTGTCCTACCTATCCTTGGGTCCAGAAATCCCTAATAAGAGTGGGGGTGTGAAGGGGAGGGTGGTCTTCCCTCATGGGGAAGGATCGTGCAGACTCCAGGTCAGTTGGCTGTCCCAGACAACAGCGTGCTTGGTTTAACAGGCTGGCATATTTGTATTCTGGGGGCAACAGATTTGGAAACAGGGTGAAAAGACATCATTCAATCCATAACCACTAAATGACAAAAGGCAGGTATTAATTTTTCAATGTCCCACGTTAGGGAAAAGAAGGGCTTCTTTGGAGGAAGGTGTGCTAGGCACATCTCACCTGTCCAAAACCCTTTTGCCCATTATACTTAGTTTGGGCTGAGGAAAATATTTTAGGTTTCCCCCCTCTCAGACCTCTGGGCTCTTTCTGTCCAAGCCATTAAGACAGAAAAGAGAAACCAGTTTTAAAGTGAAGCCCACAGACCACCTCATTCTTTACCAACCCAGCCACTTAGTTCAGCCAAACCATTGAGTCTCAGGAGGCAGCAATGCAGACAGGATTAAGTGAGGCCTATACGTACAGACAATCACTCAGGTAATGAGATCATAGGCTTATGCCCTTTGAAAACAGAAAACACATGTTACTTTACGTAACATAACCCCCAAACAAGTCTCTAAATCTGTAAGACTGTCTTATTGAAAAGACATCCAGTTGCAAGGCGTTTGACATTCTTCTTGCTGTAAATTAAAAATCTTTGATGATACCACAGACATAGTTTAACTTTCAAATGAAAACAAATTTTAAATGAAAGAAACTTTTAAAACTGTTAGCTGCACTACTTTATAGTCTACCACTGATCATTGTGATTTTCCTTGAATCACGATGTTTCTCCCTAAGATTACCCTCCTTGTCATTAAAGGGACTGCATTAAGTCCAGTATTAATTTATCCTGTTCATTTGCATAAACACAACAAGAGCAGCAAATGATCACTTATGATCTTTAGTTCTGCTTTGCTAAAACTTACGCAAGGAACATTTAGGGTGACCTTCAGTCTGCCCTTCAGGGCACAGAAGCAGAGCCACATACCTGGCATACAGCATTGCATGTAAACACCTGTGTTTTCCAAGTCCTTCTGGTTTTCCATTGTGCCTTAAGGTCCCTTCTAGCCATCTTTCAGGAAAACAACCTTCATTCCTTCCCTGGAAAGATTGCTGTGGACTTCACAACCAACCAACGTACCACGCCTTTTATCTCGTGGGCTTTTATTACCTTCGAAAGTCAATCCCAGGTCCTCAGTGCTTTTTGGTAACAATCAAAGCCCAAGCATGTCTCCTTTAGGCATGACATTTCAGTCAAAGTCTTGGTCAAAAAAACCTCTATTAACATCTGGTATTATTAGTTTTATGCAAAAAAACTTATATCATTACTTACTTCTTTAGAATGCCAAACTCTGGAGGGATCAGATAGGGAGAAAAATATACAATGTGAAAAAAAATTTTGTCCTTCTAATATTCATTGAACTTCCATTTCCATTCTTTATATTTTCATTTTTCCCCCATTAAAATTTTTTTGTTTGTTTTTCCATTACAGTTGTCCCACCTTTTTCCCCCTCTTGCTTCCCTGCACCCTGCTCCCCGCTTCTCCCACAGTCAGTCGCCACCCAGTTGTTCATGTCCGTAGGTCATTTATACATGTTCTTTGACTAGACCCTTCACTTTCTTACCCCCTTTCCTCCCCACCTGCATCTCCCCTTGTTACTGTTAGTTTATTTCATGTTTACATACCTCTGATTCAATTTTGCTCATTTGTTTGTGTTGTTCCTTAGTGTCCTGTAATAGGTGATAGCATAAGGTATTTTTCTTTAATTGCCTAGCTTACTTTGCTAAGCATAATTCTCTCTAGTTCCATTCAACTTGTTGCAAGTGGTAGAAGTACCTTTTTTTTTCTGCTACATAGTACTCCATTGTGTAAATGTACCACAGTTTTTTGATCCACTCATCGACAGATGGGCACTTAGGTTGTTTCCAGCACTTGGCTATTGTAAATAGTGCTGCTATGAACATAGGGATGCAAAGGTTCTTTTGAATTGGTGTTTCAGGAGTCTTCAGGTATAATCCTTGCAATGGAATTGCTGGTTCAAAAGGCAGTTCTATTTTTAGTTTCTTGAGAAAATTCCAAACTGTTTTCCATAGTGGCTGCACCAGTCTACATTCCCACCAGCAATGCACCAGGGTTCCCATTTCTCTGCATCCTCTCCAGCACAAATTGTTTGTTGATTTGTTTATGATGGCCATTCTGACTGGTGTGACATGGTATCTCATTGTGGTTTTTATTTGCATCTCTCTGATAGCTAGTGATGTTGAGCATTCTTTCATATGTATATAGACCCTCTGTATGTCTTCTTCAGAGAAGTGTTTGTTCAGGTCCTTTGTCCATTTTTTAATGGGTTGTCTGTCTTTGTGTTGAGTACTATAAGTTCTTTATATATTTTGGAGATCAATCCCTTGTCTGAGGTATCACTGGAAAATATATTTTCCCATATAGTTGGTTCCCTTTTCATCTTGGTGATATTTTCTTTTGCTGAGCAGAAACTCTTTAGTTTGATGTAGTCCCATTTGTTTATTCTTTCCTTTATTTCCCTTGTCTTAGGAGATATATCATTGAACATGTTGCTAGGTGGGATATCTAGAATTTTTCTGCCTATGGTTTCCTCTAGGACTTTTCTTGTGTCCCATCTTACATTTAAGTCTTTGATCTATCTTGAGTTTATCCTGGTGTATGGTGTAAGTTGGTGGTCTAGTTTCATTTTTTTGCATGCCCTTGCCCAGTTCTCCCAAAACCTTTTGTTGAAGATGCTCTTTTCACTCCATTTTATGTTCCTTCCCCCTTTGTCAAATATAGACCTGGGTTTATTTCTGGGCTCTCTATTTTGTTTCATTGATTTATATGTCTGCTCTTATGCCAGTACCAGATTTTTTTGATTACCATGGCCTTGTAGTGTAGTTTGATATCAGGTATTGTGATTCCTTCTACTGTGTTTTCTTCCTCAAAATTGCTGTGGCTATTCAGGCTCCTTTTTGGTTACATATAAATTTTTGAAGTATTTGTTCTAGGTCTGTGAAAAATGTCATTGGTATTTTAATAGGGATTGCATTGAATCTATAAATTGCTTTGGGGAATATGGACATTTTAATGATGGTGATTCTTCCCATCCATGAACATGGTATATGCTTCCATTTATTTGTATCTTCCTTAATTTCTTTCTTCAGTGTTATGTAGTTTTCAGAATACAGGTCTTTTACCTCCTTGGTTAAGTTTATTCCTAGGTACTTTATTTTTCTTATTGCTATGGTAAATGGGATTTTTCTTTTACTTTTTATTTCTGAGATTTTATTGTTGGTGTACAGAAATGCCTTTGGTTTCTGAATATTGACTTTGTACCCTGATATTTTGCCGAATTCACTTATTAGGTCGAGTAGTTTTTTTTGTGGAGTCTATAGGGTTTTCTATGTACACTATCATGTCATCTGCAAATAATGAAAGCTTTACTTCCTCTTTTCCAATTTGGATGCCTTTTATTTCTCTTTCTTGTCTGATTGCTGTGGCTAGAACTTCCAAGACTATGTTGAATAGAGGTGGAGAGTGGACATCCTTGTCTTGTTCCTGATCTCAGGGGGAATGCTCTCAGTTTTTGCCCATTGAGTATGATGTTGGCTTCAGGCTTCTCGTATACGGCCTTTATTAAATTGAGGTATGCTCCCTCTATTCCCATTTTGCTGAGAGTTTTCATCACAAATGGATGTTGTACTTTATCAAAGCTTTTTGTGCATCTATTGATATGATCATGTGGTTTTTGTCTTTGATTTTGTTTATGTGGTGTATTATCAGAGAAGGAAAACTCTGATTCCAAAAAACCTCCGCTGCCTTGCGGCATACCTCTTCAGGGGAAAGGTTAAGGGAGTAAACCCCGACAGAAAACCCGGAGCCGGAGTCCCTAAGGCGGTTTGACATTGTAGTCAACACCGGCAACTCCTGCGGCGCACCTGAAGCCAAGCTGTATTGACTCCGTCTTTCCCTTGGACCCTTCAGCTGCGAAGAGAGGGGGGGTCTGCTGCATGGGCAACAGCAGACCCTCCATATCACCCTGCCCAGGCTCTGTAGCTTCAGCTTCACTGGAGAGGACACTCCAGCGTCATCGCAAGATGTCGATTCAACACGGGAGGAGACAGATACCGTGTCACTCCCGAGTCGGACTGCACAGACATTCTTGGTGGTGCAGATAGACTCTTAAGAAGCTACACCATCGTCTCTCGAGGCTCTGTAGCTTCAGCTTCACTGGAGAGGACACTCCAGCGTCATCGCAAGATGTCGATTCAACATGGGAGGAGACAGATACCGTGTCACTCCCGAGTTGGACTGCACAACCATTCTTGGCGGTGCAGATAGACTCTTAAGAAGCTACACCATCGTTTCTCGAGACGGACGGCTGCCGACGGTGTATTATGTTTATTGATTTGCGAATATTAAAACATCTTTGCATCCCTGGGATGAATCCCACTTGATCGTGGTGTATGATCTTTTTGACATATTGCTGGATCATGTTTGCCAATATTTTATTGAGGATTTTAGCATCTATGTTCATCAGCAATATTGGCCTGTAGTTTTCTTTCTTTGTTGTGTCTTTATCTGGTTTGGGAATTAGGGTATACTGGCTTCATAGAACAAGTTTGGGAGTCTTCCCTCTTCTTGGGTTTTTTGGAATCGTCTTAGGAGGATAGGAGTTAGTTCTTTCCTAAACGTTTTGTAGAATTCACCTATGAAGCCATGTGGTCCAGGGTGTTTGTGTGCCGGGAGATTTTAGATTACTGCTTCAATTTCACTAGTTGTTATTGGTCTATTCAGGCTTTCTGCTTCTTCTTAATTCAGTTTTGGAAGATTATATGCTTCCGGGAATTTGTCCATTTCCTCTAGGTGGTCAAATTTCTTGCCATAGAGTTGTTCATAATAATTTCTTACAATCCTTTGTATTTCTGTGGTATCGGTTGTGATTTCTCTTCTTTTGTTTCTGATTTTATTTATTTGGGCCCTCTCTCTTTTCTTGATGAGCCTGGTTAAAGGCTTGTCAATTTAGTTTATCTTTTCAAAGAACCATCTCCTACTTTTGCTGATCTTTTGAATTATTAATTTAGTTTCTGTGTCATTTAATTCTGCTCTGATCTTGATGATTTCCTTCCTTTACTCGCTCTGGGGTTTGCTTGTTGTTCTTTCTCTAGTTCTTTTGTTGTAGGATTAAATTTTCTTATTAGGGATTCTTCTAGCTTTTTTAGGTAGGCCTGTATTGCTATAAGCTTTCCTCTCAGGACTGCTTTCGCTGTATCCCATAGGTTTTGGGTTGCTGCATGTTTTTTATCATTAGTTTCCAGAAACCTTTTGATTTCTTCCCTGATGCCATTGTTAACCCATTCATTATTTAATAGCATATTATTCATTCTCTATGAGTTTGAATGTTTTTGACTTTTTTCCTTGAGGTTGATTTCCTACTTTAAGCCACTGTGATCTCAGAAGATGCTTGATATAATTTCAATTTTCTTGAATTTGTTGAGGCTTGTTTTGTGTTCTACCATGTGGTCTATCTTTGAAAATGCTCCATGTGCACTTGAAAAGAATGTATATTTTGCTTCTTAGGGGTGAAAAGTTCTATATATATCAACTAAGTCCATTTGATCTAGAGTATTGTTCAATGTCTCAATATCTTTGGTGTTTCTTTGCTTCGAAGATCTGTCCATTGTTGACAATGGGGTGTTAAAGTCCCCTACTATGAGTGTGTTGCTGTCTATATCTTTCCTGGAGTCTTTCAAAATGTTCCTTACATATTTGTGTGCTCCTATGTTGGGTGCATATGTTTACAAGGGTTATATCTTCTAACGGATTTTTCCCTTAAGTATTATGAAATGCCCTTCCTTGTCTCTTTTTATGACCTTTCCTGTGAAATCTGTTTTGTCTGATATAAGTATTGCTACACCAGTTTTTTTTTCATGTCCATTTGCTTGAAATACTTTTTTCCATCCCTTCACTTTCAGTCTGTGTAGATCTTTTGTTCTAAGGTGGGTCTCTTGTAGACAGCATATATGTGGGTCATACTTTCTAATCCATTCAGCTACCTTATGTCTTTTGATTGGAGCATTTAATCCATTTACACTTAAGTTTATTACCGATAGGTATTTATTCATTGTCATTTTCCCCCTTTGTACTCGTGTTCCTCTCTGTCTCTCTCTGTTTCTTCATCTTCTTAAAGCAGACACTTTAGCATCTCTTGCAATGTTGGTTTGGTGGAGATGCATTCTTTTAGCCTTCTTTTGTCTTGGAAACTCCTTATTTCACCTTCCATTTTCAATGAGAGCCTTGCTAGGTAGAGTATTCTTCATTGTAGGCTTTTGTTTTTCATTGCTTGGAATATTTTTTGCCATTCCCTTCTGGCTTGTAGTGTATCTGCTGAGAAATCTGATGATAGCCTTATTGGAGCTCCCTTGTATGACATTATATGGCAGAGGTGCCTCACACCTCCTAGGCTCGGTTGGAAGTTGCTCTGTCCAGCAGAGGCTTCGTGACGATGGCAGAAAAAACTTTTACCCAGGACATTTCATTATGTCTGGGGAAGGAAGGTGACTGCCTCTCTAGTGGAGACCAGCAGCTAAACTTTCATCCCTCATGTCTTTTATTGAGGAGGATACATACAAGAGATACAAGGCTAAAATTTATAAATTGTCTATTGTATTCAGGCATTTGACAGTAACAGATAACATACACTAACCCAGGAGTCACACTAACTGATTAGAGTCAAGGTCTATAAAACATTTGGACCAGGTGCAGGGTTCCATATACTCCCTATTAAAGATAGCTTACACTACATTGCTGATAAGGAATGCAGACCAAGTTCTAAAGCACAATGAGCTTATTAAGTGCTCTTTGATCCAATTCCCATGGCAACCCTCTGAGTGGTTGAAAGTTATGTTCTGCACACAGCCTTATGTTGAGACTTAGAGACAAGCATGGCCAGGATGCTGGCAGCTAGTCATGCTCAGGCCAGGTCTACAATTTTCTAAACCATGAGGAGTGGTTGACCACACCCCCCCCTTTTTTTGTGTGTGTGATTCCTATAGTAGATAGGCTTACGAAACTTGCTACTTGCTTTTCTTTATTATGATCATGGGTAGATAACTTTTAGACACATTGAAGGACACAGAGTATAGTAATGATCAATAAACATCCAGCTACTCCATTATCCAAATTCATAAACTTAGACCTTGAAACCAATTTTTAGGGTTAAGCCATTGAAGGTTATCATTTAGGATTTGAAACACTTTTTGTTCAGCAAGCTGCTTAATGTCCATAAGCTGCTGATGGAGTTCAAATTGTAGCCAATCAATTTGGCCTTTCAGGCTGGTGGGAAAGGTATCCTATAGATGATGTATTGTCAGCCTAAGAATGCTGACTAGAGTTCTATTTAAAGGGGGTAACATATAGTCTTAGGAATCCAGGGTTGCAGGCAAGCTGTTGTCAGGTGACCAGGGCATCCTGTCATTCCCCCAGTCACAGTACGGCTGATTTCATGGCTGAGAATTGGGCCAGGATTTCTTGATTAATACAGGTTTTTAGCAGGACATCATAGGGACCAGTCTGTTGTTTAGTCAGCAGCTATTTAGGGCCTTGAGTTTCCCAGGTCTTCAGTAAGATATGGTTCTCTGGTTGGAGTGAATCTAGGAGCTAGTCAGGCAGATAGATAAACCTGTAATGAATAAACTTGTACAAAATGGTTAATTTACATAATAACTTACAAACCAGACTTTGAGACTGTGGAGATATTCATTTGCAAGGCCTTTGCTGGAATGATAGCATTTTTGATGATGTTATAAACCTATGACTTTTTGTACGTAAAGCAGAGACAAGCCTATTTCTGTAATTAAGGGGTTAAACAGTGGCAGCTATATCCTGGGAGGGTGTTGGGAGTGTAGAGTGACCCCTATTCCTGCTTTGAAGCTACAGAAAGAGAAATAATTTTATTTTGGTGATTATTGCATTTAGAGGCCTTGAATGTTTTCCCAGAGGATAGAGAAGGCAGGGGAGATAGCAAGCTTGGCACACCTTGTTCTTGGGACTGCAGATTTAGGTGTAAAATTTACAATATTTTAAAGACTTATATGGTTACTTTTCCTTATTTCTTTTTTATTTTCACCTCTATTCTTGAGTTACCTACTCAAATGTCCTTTCTTTCCATGCCGCACACAATTTCCTTTCTTTATGCCTTCTTTTTCCTTCCTTTTTCCTTACTTTATTTTTTCTTTCCTTTTCCCTATACAATTCTTTTTCAACTTACACAGTCTATTTATGACTTACTTGGATTTTCTGCAACATACACAATTCTCTTGACCCAATATTCTACAAGAAACACAATAAAAAATTTCAAACTTAAGTCTAATTAGGTTACTAGATTAGTTAGATTCTAACTAATAATAAATTCTATGGGGAGGACTTCATACTCCCCCTTTTTTGTTTTTTGAGAAGTTCAAAGGTTTTAGCTAATTGCGCTTGTAAAGAGGCAGCTATTAAAATGTCATCTACGTAATGATAAATGATAGAGTCAGGAAAAGCTTGCCTGACAGGTAATAAAGTTTGGTGAACAAAGTACTGACAAATAGTAGGACTATTTAACATTCCTTGAAGAAGAACTTTCTGCTGATATCTTTGTAAAGACTGAGAATTATTGATGACTGGGATGGAGAATGCAAAGTGTTCCTTATCCTTTTCAGCTAAGGGAGTAGTGAAAAAGCAGGGTTTTTAAAAAATTAATGACTGGCAAAAGCTAGTCTTTAGGAATACAAACTGGGTTAGGAACACCAGGTTGAAGTGCTCCCATTGGCTGTATAATTTCATTTATTTTTCTGAGATTATGAACGAGTCTTTATTAGCTTTCTTAAAAGCCAATTGTTTTTGAGCTTTTTTGTAAAATTTTATTATTTGACAAAGCTTTCCAAGTATTTTAAAATGTATTAAGCCTGATTGGTCTAGAGTTTTCTTCTTTTTGGTAAGAAGAAAATAATAAATTCCTAAGATATTTCAAGGGCCTAAGGTTATAAGGAAGTTTTTTAACTTTTAAATCTTGAAAATTTTGTCAACTAAGGAATATATATTATGAAATATTTGACTATTTATTTAAAGTGATAATAAAAGGTATATAATATTAATATAGACTGACAAAAACTCAGTTCTTAGCATTGAGAAACATATATTTTTGGATATTAGTTAAGTATTTGAGTAATACATTAAGTTAATAAGATACCTTTTCTTAATTCGACATCCAATTCCTTTTACCAGTTGCTGTAACAGCTGAAAATAAAGCTCTTGTTTTTTAAATAACCCTGACCTCATTCTTTCATGGGAAGTGGGCCCCTTTTTTGTTGGTTTTGATTTTTCCCCTTCTCTGTCTCTCGTTCAAAGCAGAGCAGTAATTATTCTAACTTTAACTAGGGATTAATTAGTGTAGTGGGTCGAAGTGTGCTGCTTGTGAGAAGGGCTCCCAAGGGTGTCATGCCTTGGTCATCTCAATGTCTCTTACATGTCTCGGTTTCTTTCCCAGTCGTCTAAAACAACTGAAAGGGCTTGGAGTGCTGAATGACCAGTTCTTATTTTGCATGTCCCCGGATGAGCCAGGAATTATATTACAGTGAAGGGAATTTTTATGAGGCCCCTACACATCTTGGGGGATGACACCAGACACCTCTGCTAGGTCCCAACTCATGTAGGGACACCCGAGAATCAGGCCAGAGAGAGGAAGTGCCTCTTATCTTTGGAGCTCGGTCATTGACAGAGCCCCCATATAAATCCTATTTCTGTCCTAAAGCTTTTTTAAAAAGTATATTTTATTGATCATATTGTTACAATAGTTCTAATTTTTCCCCTTTGCTCCCCTCTGCCCAGCACCACCCTCCCCTAACAATCCGCACCCCCAAAGTCCATGCCCATGGGTCGTACATACAAGCTCTCCCGTTTCACCCTTTCATATATTCGTCTTCTTCTATTTTTTAATTAATTAATTAATTAATTATCTTAACAATAAAAAATAACAATCCCTCCCTCTCAGACTTAAGACCCTTTATAATCTTATAAAGGACAATGGGCGAGGGTCTCGAGCTCCTCTAGCTGCTTCAAGTTGGACATAGTCGTCATCCTACCTACCTTTGAATCCAGAAATCCCTAATAAGAGTGGGGGTGTGGAGGGGAGGGTGGTCTTCCCTCATGGGGAAGGATCGTGCAGACTCCAGGTCAGTTGGCTGTCCCCGGACAACGGCATGCTTGATTTAATAGGATGGCATCCTCGTTGTATTCTGGAGGCAACAGATTTGGCAACGGGGTTAAAAGACATCATTCAATCCATAATCACTAGATGGCAAAAGACAGGTATTAGTTTTTCAATGTCCCACGTTAGGGAAAAGAAGGGCTTCTTTGGAGGAAAGTGTGCCAGGTACATCTCACCTGTCCAAAACCCTTTTGCCCATTATACTTAGTTTGGGCTGAGGAAAATATTTTAGGTTTCCCCCCTCTCAGACCTCTGGGCTCTTTCTGTCCAAGCCATTAAGACAGAAAAGAGAAACCAGTTTTAAAGTGAAGCCCACAGACCACCTCATTCTTTACCAACCCAGCCACTTAGTTCAGCCAAGCCATTGAGTCTCAGGAGGCAGCAATGCAGACAGGATTAAGTGAAGCCTATACGTACAGACAATCACTCAGGTAATGAGATCATAGGCTTATGCCCTTTGAAAACAGAAAACACATGTTACTTTACGTAACATAACCCCCAAACAAGTCTCTAAATCTGTAAGACTGTCTTATTGAAAAGACATCCAGTTGCAAGGCATTTGACATTCTTCTTGCCTGTAAATTAAAAATCTTTGATGATACCACAGACATAGTTTAACTTTCAAATGAAAACAAATTTTAAATGAAAGAAACTTTTAAAACTGTTAGCTGCACTACTTTATAGTCTACCACTGATCATTGTGATTTTCCTTGAATCACGATGTTTCTCCCTAAGATTACCCTCCTTGTCATTAAAGGGACTGCATTAAGTCCAGTATTAATTTATCCTGTTCATTTGCATAAACACAACAAGAGCAGCAAATGATCACTTATGATCTTTAGTTCTGCTTTGCTAAAACTTATGCAAGGGACATTTAGGGTGACCTTCAGTCTGCCCTTCAGGGCACAGAAGCAGAGCCACATACCTGGCATACAGCATTGCATGTAAACACCTGTGTTTTCCAAGTCCTTCTGGTTTTCCATTGTGCCTTAAGGTCCCTTCTAGCCATCTTTCAGGAAAACAACCTTCATTCCTTCCCTGGAAATATTGCCATGGACCACACATACAACCAAGGTACCAGGCCTTTTATCTCGTGGGCTTTTATTACCTTTGAAAGTCAATCCCAGTTCCTCAGGGATTTTTGGGAACAACCAGAGCCCAAGCATGTCTCCTTTAGGCATGACATTCCAGTCAAAGTCTTAGTCAAAGAAAACCTCTATTAACAACTGGTTTTATTAGTTTTATGCAAGTAAACTTACGTCATTACTTACCTCTTTAGAATTCCAAACTCTGGAGGGATCAGATAGGGAGGAAAAATATACAGTGTGAAGGAAAATCTTTGTCCTTCCAATATTAACTAAACTTGCATTTCTATTCTTTATATTTTCATTTTTTTCCCCACTAAAATTTTTTGTTTGTTTTTCATTACAGTTGTCCCACTTTTTTCCCCCTCTTGCTTCCCTGTACCCTGACACCCCTTTTCCCACATTCAGTCCCCACCCAGTTGTCCATGTCCATGGGTCATTTATACATGTTCTTTGACTAGACCCTTCCCTTTCTTACCCCCTTCTCTCCCTCCCATCTCCCCCTTTGTTACTCTTAGTTTATTCCTTGTTTACATACCTCCGGTTCAATGTTGCTCATTTGTTTGTGTTGTTCATTAGTTTCCTGTAATAGGTGATAGTACGAGGTATTTTTCTTTCATTGCCTGGCTTATTTTGCTAAGCATAATTCTCTCTAGTTCCATCCATGTTGTTGCAAATGGTAGAAGTTTCTCCTTTCTTTCAGTACTTATTCATTGTCATTTTCCCCCTTTGTACTTGTGTTCCTCTCTGTCTCTCTCTGTTTCTTCATCTTCTTAAAGCAGACCCTTTAGCATCTCTTGCAATGCTGGTTTGGTGAAGATACATTCTTTTAGCCTTCTTTTGTCATGGAAACTCCTTACTTCACCTTCCATTTTGAATGAGAGTCTTGCTGGGTAGAGTATTCTTGGTTGTAAGCCTTTGTTTTTCATTGCTTGGAATATTTTTTGCTATTCCCTTCTGGCTTATAGTGTTTCTGCTGAGAAATCTGATGATAGCTTTATTGGAGCTCCCTTGTATGTTATTAGTTGTTTCTCTCTTGCTGCTTTTAGGATTCTCTCTTTGTCTTTCAATGTTGCCATTTTAATTATGATGCGTCTTGAAGTGGGTCTGTTGGGGTTCATCTTCATTGGGACCCTTTGTGCTTCCTGGACTTGAGTGACTCTTTCTCTCCTCATGTTAGGGAAGTTTTCTGTCATTAGTTTTTCAAAGATGTTTTCTATCCCTTGCTCTTCTTCTTTTCCTTCTGGAATTTCTATGGTACTGATATTATTATGTTTCATGTTGTCCTGCAGCTGTCTTAGAACCTCTTCGTTCTTGTTAAGTCTTTTTTCATTTTGTTGCACTGTCTGGGAGTTTTGTCTACGTTGTCCTCCAGCTTGCTGATATGATCTTCTGCTTCCTCTAGCCTGCTTTTAATTCCTTCTACTGTGTTCTTCAATTCAGAGATTGTATTCTTCATTTCCTCCTGGCTCTTATTGATAGCTTCTATGTCCTTTTTCATGCTGGTGTAATTCTCAGTATTTTCCTTGTAGTTCTTCTGGAGATTCTTGTAATTTCCCTGGAGTTCTTTGTAGTTTCTGCTGAGCTCATTGAGCTTCTCCATAATCCATGTTTTGAATTCCATATCTGATAGTTTTCTCCCTTCTATTTCATTTAGCACTCTTTCTGGGGATTCTCCTTTTCCTTTTGATGGGGGAGTTGTTCCTCTGTCTTCCCACTTTTGTGACTCTTATTGTTTTTTGCTGCTTCTTAAATTGATCTGCACTTCCTGGAATGTCTCTGGTGGCGTCAGATCATGTAACAGTCTGGCCCTAAGCAGCCTGTTGGAGACTACCAGGAATCTACTGCCTTTGTCTGTCTCCTTTAGTTGTTAATCTATTCAATCTGTGATTAACCCAGGGTATGGCAGCTTAATTCCTGTAGGCAGGGCTTTTGCTTCCCCTCAGACTGATGCCACTCAGAGGAGAATGGTCTGTCTGCAGTACTGGGGATGAGTCAGCACTGGTACCTGGTCGACTGCTCCCCCAGTTCTCTCCTCAAAGCCACCACACCGAACTCTCCCCAAGCATCTCTAGTCCTCTCTGCCTTCCCTCTGTTTGAACCCAGGGTAAGTGGGGGCCAAAATATTTTTATATGTGACTCACTTAAGAGTTCTTTTCCTCCAGCTGTTTCTCTCTGGCTAGCAAGAAACCCTGTGGCTTTTTGCTTTTCACAGCTGGATTCTATTTTACTTTCCACTCTCTTGCTGTAGGCTGGAAAGCCCAGCTGTGGGTTTAGGCCCTGCCCTTCTCAGGGGGAACCCCCAGCTGCTGAGCTGTTTCTCAGTCCCTTCAGCTGCCACCCTTGGGAGCCCAGCCAGCCCTTCCATGTCTCTGCACTCCCTACTGGTCACGTTGTAATGTAGCGGCCTTTTCTGTCTCTCTGTAGTTATAAGACTTCTTTCCAGCTAGTGTTATGTTGGTTATTCCAGATGATTTCTCCAAAATTAAGTTGTAAATCCAGACTAGTTCTGGGAGGAGGTTAGTGTAGCTTCCACTTACTCCTCCGCCATCTTGGATCTCAGTCTTGTTGTCTTTCAACTGAGGATATATAATGAAAGCACTGTGTTTAAAAGTTATGTACTAATGGCCCTGGCTTGTGTGGCTCAGTGGATTGAGCATTGGCTTGCAAACCAAAGGGTAACTGGTTTGATTCCCAGTCAGGGCACATGCCTGGGTTGCGAGCCACGTCCCCAGTTGCGGGCATGCAAGAGGCAACCACACAGTGATGTTTCTCTCCCTCTTTTTCTCCATCCCTTCTCATATCTCTAAAAATAAGTAAAAATCTTTTTAAAAAGTTATGTACTAATGGTATTTAAATTTAGGATAGTTAATATTTACAAAAGAATTCGATCCTTCTCATCCTGAAATTCTTCTCTAGTCTTAATCATGATTCAACTACATCACAGAATGCCCATAAGTGCTTACATTTTTGCTGACCAGCATTAACTTCATTAAATTCTATTTTTTTTTCAGGTGTTTTCAAAGCTTAGTATTATGTACTGAGTCATGCCCAACAAGTACAAAGTATATTTCCTAAAGCTATACCAGTGAACACACCCCTATACAATACACAACAGGTTATACAATGATACAAATGAAGGTCAGTCTCAGAACTATATTGAAAAAGACCATTTCAAAAGAGAGGTTGATGGAGTCTCAGATATATCACCAGCTTGCTGACTCTGTGGAGGGATGGTTTAGAAAAGAGACAACAGCTAGACAGGCACACTGCATTTCCCTCCACAACTAAGAAGGAATACAACTACCTCAAAACTAGAGACAACCAGAAGTTCCAGAAAGTCAAGCTGCATGGAAGTCCAACAAACAAAGTTATGAAGATGAAATACTCATCCAGACAGGGAGGAGGGGCAGAACTAGGGCAGAGAAGATGCGGTGAGGTGGCAGCAACTGTGCAGCAGCAGTGGCAGGCCAGCAGAAAGTACAGTCATATGTTTTAAAAAGTTTGGAGGGACACCTAGGAAGCACTTCCAGCACCAGACCAGACCAGACCAGACGGTGCAGCTTATTGTTCCAGTGCCAGGAAAAATAAAGCCTCATTGTTTCTGACTGTGCAAACAAGTGAGGGTAGGGGCAGAGGACGAAACTGCCAGTCTCTCAGTAGAATCTGCTTGTGTATAAAGGGCCTCCACGGTCCTAGTGTTGCAGCTACATAAGTGAGATTGAACACGCTGGAGCAGTGGATTAAAGCAAGCAAAAGATTTATTTGCCAGCGGTCGGGCAGAGAACTTGTCTCAAACAAAGCACTGACAGGAATGGGATTTTAGGCAACGTTTATATAGGATTTGGCTCCTTCTCTAGTGAGAAGCAGCTTTTAGGAAGCGGGGGTTGGGGGGGCAGGACAGGGTTGCAGGAGTGTCAAACAGGAACAAAATTCTCAGGGCCAAAAGTTCGCAGGGCCATAAATTTATCTCCGGCAGAGGCATAGCTCTCCAGCCAGGGTCATATTCTCTGCAAAGCAATTTATCTTCAAAGGGCTAGATATCCTGTAAAATATAACTTTAAAAATGTTATAAACAAGACACAAGCAAATAGAAGGAGATAGGGGCTGGGGTCTTTTAGCTTGTAAATCATCGAATGGCTGCAACACTCCTCTCTTACATTCCTTTCTCTAAGGCTTTTTAGCAAGTCTTTGCTACTTCTTACAGAGAACATCTGAAGCTTCTACATATTTACATATTTAACAAACCTCTGCGACTTTTTACAGAGAATAGCTGATGCCTCTACACTAGAACATCCACAGATCCATCCACTCTGGGAACGGCAGCCAGAGCAACAGCTAGAGAGGCGCCAGTCCCATACAGAAGTGGGAGAAGTACCTGGAAAAGGGGCGAGTGTCATGGACCTTCGACCAGTAGGGTCCACAGCATTATGGATGAAATAAATAAATGCACATGGACTGCAAGAATCCTGTGGAGAAGAGGGGACAAAACTGGCCACTCTCTAAAGGAGAGAGCACGGTTTGCCCCTGTCTGAACAGGCTTCTATTAACTCTTTAGGTGGATTACATCCAAGAAAGATATAAATCATTGTGCCAATTATTGCCTTATATGATTATTACTTTTATATAACAGAGAAAAGAATGTTATGCATGCATGGATGATAAGGATAACTGATCTAGCCACATCCTGTCCTTGAATATCAGCTCAGAACAGACCCTAAGAAACTTCTTCAAGGTTACATGCTGAACATTGGTGTTCTCAGCCCAGGATGAGGGAGTCCTTTAGCAGAAAGCAAGCTTTTAAGCTATTATAAAAATGCAGGCCAGGGCCCCCATGGGAAAACCAGTGTGTGGAGTGGGTCCTGTGTGCCTCCACCCTCCCAGTGGTTTTCCAAATCTGGGGCTGAGCTACATTTGCCACCACCAAGCACCCCAGCTTCCCATAGGTGAGTGCTGATCAAGCAGCATAGTTCCCTCAGACTCCTCCCCCATATACAGCACCACATTGTGATGAAACGGGTCACTCATACTGATGATTACCTAAGGCTTCACCCCTTACAATATAGCAGGTGCGACAGCTCTACCTAAGACACAGAGGCAAACAAACACAGGAGCCTGTCAAGATAAGGAGACAAAGAAGTATGGCCAAAAAAGGGGAATGGATCAAGGTTCCAGTGGGATAATTAAGTGAAGAAGATAGCCAACCTAACAAACGAGGTTATAGCCAACCTAACAGATGCAGAGTTCAAAACACTGGTGATGAAGATGCTCACAGACTTGACAGATATGCTTAAGTATGGCAAATACATAAGGAAAAAAATGATGGCTATGTTCAATGAAATGTAGGAAAATCCACACAAAACCAATGGTGAAGGGAAGGACCCTGTTGTTCAAATCAATGATTTGGAATATAAGGAAGAAAAAAACAATCAACCAGTACAGAATGAGGAAACAAAAATTGAAATAAATGAGAAGAGGCTTGGGAACGTCTGGGACAACTTTAAACATGTCAACATCCAATAATAGGGGTGCCAGAAGAAGAAGAGGAAGAGCAAGAAATTGAAAACTTATGTGAACAAATAATAAAGGAAAACGTTCCAAATTTGGCGAAGGAAATAAATATACAAGTTCAGGAAGTGCAGAGTCCCAAACAAGCTAGACCCAAAGGACCACACCTAGGCACATCATAATTAAAATGCAAAAGGTGAAAAATAAAGAGAGAATCTTAAAAGCAGCAAGAGAAAAGCAGAGAGTTACTTGTAGTGTTATAGCCTATAAGACTATCAGCTGATTTCTCAAAAGAAACTTTGCAGACAAGAGGGGACTGGCAAGAAGTATTCAATATAATGAAAAACAAGGACCTACAACCAAGACTACTCCATCCAGCAAAGCTGTCATTTAGAATGGAAGGTCAGATAAAGTGCTTCTCACACAAGGTAAAGCTAAAGGAGTTCATCATGACCAAGCCATTATTATATGAAATGTTAAAGAGCCTTACTTAAGAAAAAGAAGACCACAACTATGAACATTAAAATGATAAAAACCCACAACTATTAACAACTGGTTCTAAAAAATAAAACAAAAACAAACTAAGCAAACAACCAGAACAGGAACAGAGTCATAAGTATGGGGATTATTTTGAGAGTTATCAGCTGGGAGAGGGGAGGGGAAGAAATGGGGAAATAGTGCAGGGACTAAGAAGCATTGGTTGGTACAAAATAGACAGGGGGAAGTTAAGAATAATATAGGAAAAGGAGTAGCCAAGGAACTTATATGCATGACCCATGGACATGGACTAAGGGAAGTGGGATTGCTGGAGGGAAGGCAGGTACTGGGAAGAGGGGTGCAAAGGGAAAAGAAACTGGGACAACTGTAACAACATAATAAATAAAATATACTTAAAAATAAAATAAATAGTAGGAAAACAAACTGGATGGAATGTATGAATCATATTTGGGTCCCACTGCAAACAAAGAAATTGTAAAAAGGCAGTTCTGAGGTTATTATAAAAATATGATTATGAACCAGGTATTAGATCATACTAATACATTATTATTAAAATTCAGAGTAGTAACAAGATTGTGCTTTTGTCAGAAAAGGTTCCTATTTTTAAAGATTCACATGTAAGAGAAAAATTAAATGATGTCTGAGATTTCCTTTTAAAGATTTCAGCAAAGATGGGGGGAAAAGAAAGGAATAGAAAAACATTGTGATAA
This sequence comes from Furipterus horrens, assembly GCF_987537825.1. Taxonomy (NCBI): domain Eukaryota; kingdom Metazoa; phylum Chordata; class Mammalia; order Chiroptera; family Furipteridae; genus Furipterus; species Furipterus horrens. The sequence goes on from NW_028327177.1 coordinate 64,932,347, forward strand.
TTTTTAACTTGATTGATACAAGTTCACTATCTACTCTCTCTTCCTTTATGTCCATCTGAAATAGTTCATCACAAAGCTTTTCATATATAACGTTCTTATATTTTGATGTAAATATTTAACATATATGTATGCACTGGTTTTTGGAATCCTCTTTCCAAAAGAGAATATTCCCTGCACAAGTAAACCCAAATAGCAAATTTGTGGGCAATTCCTCTTCTGCTGCCATAGGCAGCATTTGCTACCTAATCTGCTGTTGCACCTTTGTTACTGGACTGAATTCCTGAAAAGTTAGGTGGATTTACTTAGCCAGATATTCAGGAAGCAATTTTTTTTAAGTGAAGAATCTATCAAGATGAGAAAAATTAGAATGAGGTTCTATTGTCTGTAGTTGAACTCAAGGTTAGTACTACTGTCCAATTGAATATTTTATGAAGTAACTTTTTTTACAATGTTTATTTTATGCTACGTTTATCTTAGAGAAATATTTTTTTATTATTGTTCTATTACAGTTATCCCAATATTCCACCATTGCTCTCCCCTGCCCACACACGCCACCCCACTCTGACAGTCAATGCCCACTCTATTTGTCCATGTCCATGGGTCATTTATACATGTTTCTTGACTAGACCCTTTCCCTTCTTTCCCCCTTTATCACCCTCCCCCTCCCTTCTGGTCTCTGTCAGTCTGTTCTTTGTTTTTATGCCTCTGGTTCTACTTTGCTCATGTGTTTTGTTCATTAGGTTCCTCATCTAGGGGAGATTATATGATATTTGTCTTTCACTGTCTGGTTTATTTCAGTTAACAAAATACGTTCCAGTTCCATCCATGCTGTCTAGTATCCCACTGTGTAAATATACCAGTTTTTTGATCCACTCATCCACTGATGGATACTTAAACTGTTTGCAGCATTTGACTATTGTAAATAATGCTGCTATGAATATAGGGGTGCATAGGTTCTTTTGAATTGGTGTTTCAAGATTCTTATGGTATAATCCCAACAGTGGAATCACTGGATCAAAAGGCAGTTCCACTTTAGTTTTTTGAGGAAATTCCAAACTGGTTTCCACAGTGGCTGCACCAATCTGCATTACTACCAACAGTGCACTGGGTTCTCTTTTCCCCACATCCTCCCCAACACTTGTTTGTTGATTTGTTAACGATGGCCATTCGGACCAGTGTGAGGTGATATCTCACTGTGGTTTTAATTTGCATCTCTCTGATGGCTGGTGATGTTGAGCATTCTTTCATATGCTTATGGACCCTCTGTATGTCCTCCTTGGAGAAGTGTCTGTTCAGGTCCTTTGCCCATTTTTTAATTGGATTGTCTGTCTTCCTGATGTTGATTCATATGAGCTATTTGTATATTTTGGAGATCAAAAATTGTCTGAGGTATCATTGGCAAATGTTTTCTCATACCATTGGCTCTCTTTGCATTTTGATGATGTTTTCTTTAGCCGTGCAAAAGGTTTTTAATTTGAGGTAGTTCTATTTGTTTATTCTTTCCTTTATTTCCTTTGCCCCAGGAGATATAGTGGCAAAAATATTGCTGCATGGGATATCTGAACTTTTACTGGCTATGTTTTCCTCCAGAGCTTTTATGGTGTCGTGGCTTATGTTGAAGTCTTTGATCCATCTTGAGTTTATTCTTGTGTATAGTGTAAGTTGGAGGTCTAGTTTCATTGTTTTGCAGGTACCATTCTAGTTTTCCCAGTGCCATTTGTTGAAGAGGCTACTTTTACTCCATTTTATGCTCCAGATCCCTTTGTTAACATTAATTGACCATAGAGACCTGGGTTTATTTCTGTGCTCTCTATTCTGTTCCATTGATCTGTGTCTGTTCTTATTCCAGTCCCAGACTGTCTTGATTACAGTAGCTTTGTAATATAGCTTGATAACAGGTATTGTGATCCCTCCTACTATGTTATTCTTTCTCAAGATTGCCAAGGCTATGCGGGATAGCTTTTTGTTCCATATAAATTTTTGAAATATTTGTTCTAAATCTGTGAAATATGTCATTGGTATTTTTATAGGGTTTTGATTGAATCTATAGATTGCTTTAGGTAGTATGAACATTTAATGATATTAATTCTCCCAGTCAATGAACATGGTCTATGTTTCTATTTATTTGTTTCTTCCTTAAAATTTCTTTCTTCAGTGTTCCATAGTTTTCCAAGTAGAGATATTTTATCTCCTTGGATAAATTTATTCCTAGGTACTTTATTTTTCCTATAGCTGTAGTGAATGGAATTTTTTTTCTTAGCTTCTGTTTCTGATATTTTATTATTGGTGTACAAAAATGCCTTTAATTTCTGAATATTGACTTTGTATCCCACTATTTTGCCAAAATCACTTATTAGGACAAGTGGTTTTTGGTGGAGCCTATAGAGTTTTCTATGTACAGTATCATGTCATTGCAAATTATGATGGTTTTACTTCCTCCTTTCAGGTTTGCATGTCTTTTATTTATTTTTTTGTCTGATCATTGCAGCTAGACCTTCCAATACTATATTGAACAAAAGTGATGAAAGAATATATCCTTGTCTTTTTCCTGACCTTAGGGAGAAAGCTTTTACATTTTCCCCACTGAGTATGATATTGGCTGCAGGTTTTTCATATATGGCCTTAATTATGTTGAAGTATGCTCCCTCTATTCCTAGTTTTTATCATAAATGTGTGCTGTAATTAATCAAATGCTTTTTCAGCATCTATTGATATAATCATGTGGTTTTTGTCTTTCATTTTGTTTATGTGGTGTATTATGTTTATTGATTTGTGAATATTAAACCATTCTTGCATTCCTGGGATGAGTCCCACTTGATTCTTGTGTATAATCTTTTTAATGTATTGCTGGATCCAGTTTGTGAATATTTTGTTGAGGACTTTATTATCTATGTTCATCAGTGATATTGGCCTGTAGTTTTCTTTCTTTGTTGTGTCTTTACCTGGTTTTGAAATTAGGGTAATACTGGCCTCATAAAAAGAGTTTGGGAATCTTCCTTCTTGAATTTTTTGGAATAGTTTGAGAAGGATAGGGATTAGTTCTTCCCTAAATGTTTGTTAAAATTCACTTGTGAAGCCATCTAGTCCAGGGCTTTTGTTTGCTGGGAGTTTCTTGATCACTGCTTCAATTTCACTAGTTGTTATTGGTTTATTCAGGCTTTCCGCTTCTTCTTGATTCATTTCTGGAAGATTACATATTTCTAGAAATTAGTCCATTTTGCCCAGGTTTTCAAATTTCTTAGCATAAAATTGTTTGCACTAATTTCTTACAATCCTTTGTATTTCTGTGATATCGGTTGTGATTTCTCTTCTTTCATTTCTGATTTTATTTATTTGGGTCCTCTCTCTTTTTTTGTTGATGAGTCTTTAAAGGCTTGTTGATTTTGTTTATCTTTTCCAAGAACCAGCTCCTGCATTTATTGTTCCTTTGAATTGTTCTTTTAGTCTCTATGTCACTTAGTTATGCTCCGATCTTGATTATTTCCTTCATTCTACTTGCTCTGGACTTTGTTTATTGTTGTTCCTCTAGTTCTTGTAGAAGTAAGATTAGGTTGTTTACTTGAGATTTTTTTCATCTTCTTTAGGCAGGTCTGTAATACTATGAACTTCCCTCTCAGGACTGCCTTCACTGTGTCCCATATGTTTTGGGTGGTTGTGTATTTATTTTCATTTCTCTCCAGATATTTTTGATTTATTTCTTGATCTCTTTGTTAATGCACTCATTATTTAATAGCATGTTATTCAGTATCCATGAATTTGAATGTTTTTGAGTTTTTTCCTTGAGGTTGGTTTATAGTTTCAAGCCATTGTGATCAGAGAAGATGCTTGATATGATTTTAATTTTCTTGAATTCATTGAGGCTTATTTTGTGTCCTACTATATGGTCTATCTTTGAAGGTGTTCCATGTGCATCTGAAAAGAATGTATATTTTGTTTCTTTGGGGTGAAAAGTTTTATGTATATCTAGTCTATTTGATCTAGAGTGTTGTCCAGTGTCACAATATTCTTGTTGATTTTTTGCTTGGAAGATATATCCATTGTTGATAATGGTGTGTTAAAATCCCCTACTGTGAGCGTGTTGCTGTTGATACCTTTCTTGAAGTCCTCCAAGATTTTCCTTATATATTTGAGTGATCCTATATTGAATGCATATATATTTACAAGGGTAAGAACTTCTTGATGGATGATTCCCTTAAGTATAATGTAGTGCCTTTCTTTGTCTTTTTTTATGGCCTTTGTTTAAAAATCTATTTTTTCTGATATAAGTATTGCTACCCTAGCTTTTTTTCATGTCCGTTTACTTGGAATATTTTTTTTTCATCCTTTCACTTCCAGTCTGTGTAAATCTTTCGTTCTGAAGTGGGTCTTTTATAGACAGCAAATATGTAAGTCATTTTTTCTTATCCATTCAGCTAACCTTTATCTTTTGATTGGAGCACTTAATCCATTTACATTTAAGGTTGTTATTGATAGGAAGTTATTCATTGTCATTTTTCCTCTTTGTACCTGTGTTCTCTCCTCTCTCTCTCTCTCTCTCTCTCTCTCTCTCTCTCTCTCTCTCTCTCTCTCTCTCTCCTTACTTCTTCATTTTCTTTTGAAAGCAGTCTCTTTAGCATCTCTTGCTGCAATGGTGGTTGGTGGAAATTTGTTCTTTTAGCCTTTTTTTTTTGTCTGGGAAACTCCTTCTTTTGCCTTCCATTTTTCATGAGAGCCTTGCTGGGTAGAGTAGTCTTGGTTGCAGGCCTTTGCTCTTTATGACTTGCAATATTTATTGTCATTTCCTTCTAACTTGTGGTGTTTCTGTTGAGTAGTCAATGATAGCCTTATTGAAACTCCCTTGTATATTACTAGCTGTTTCTCCCTTCCTGCCTTTAAGATTCTCCATTTGTCTTTAAATTTTGCCATTTTAATTATGATGGGTCTTGGAGTAGTCCTCTTTGGGTTCATCTTCATTGGGACTTTCTGTGCTTCCTGGACTTGTGTGACTTTTCTGTCATTACTTTTTCAAACAGGTTTTCTAACCCTTGCTCCTCCTCTTTTCCTTCTAGTTTCCCTATGATACAGATATTATTGTGTCTCATGTTGTCCTGCAGGTCCATTAAACCCTATTCATTATTTTTGAGTTTTTTTGTTTTTGTTTTGTTGCTCTGTCTAGGAATATTTTTCTACCTTGTCCTCCAGGTCGCTGATCTGATCCTCTGCTTCAACTAGCCTATTTTTAATTTCTTCTGCTGTGTTATTCATTTCAGATATTGTATTCTTCATTTCCTCCTGGTTCTTATTGATAGTTTCTATGTTATTTTTCATGTTTGTGTAGTTCTCAGTATGTTCCTTGTAGCTTCCCTGAAATTCTTTGTAGTTCTCACTGAACTCCTTGAGCATCCTTATAACCACTATTTTGAACTCGATGTCTGATAGTTTGCTTGCCTCTATTAGAATTCTTTGTGGGGATTCCTCCTTTCCTTTCAATTTGGGGTTGTTTCTTTGTCTCCCCATTTTAAATGACTCTTCTTGTTTGTTTCCTCTTCTCGATTGATGTACTTTGACTCCCTGTCTTTGTGGTGTGACCTTCTGTGGTAGGAGACTTGTATAATTCAGCAGTGCAGATTCCTTGATCTCCTGAACTTAATGCTCTTAGTATGCCCTGTATGCTGTTTATGTGGGTTCTCTGGTTATAATTGGGTTTTGGTTGTTGTTGGATCATTTTTTGGTGGGTCCTTCCCTCCAGCTGGCTCACTGAGAATCACTCTGCCCACTATGTCCTGTATGCACTGTTCTCTTCTTGGATCCATCCTTGGTGATGTCAGATATTGTCCCAATCTGTCCCTAGGCAGGCTGTTTGACACTACTAATGATCCACAGCCTGTGGCTGTCTCCTTCAGTCAATGTGTAATCACCAGTCAGGCTTAAGCACCACAGGTGGGGCAGAGTAGTTCCTGTAGGCAGAGCTACTGCTCCCCTCTTGCTGATGCTACTTGGAGGGGACTGCTCTGCCTAAGCAAGATGGCTCCTGCAGAATGGGGAATGACTCAGCACCAAGATCCTGGTGGGTGTTCCCTCAGTTCTTTTCCTGAAACCACCATCCCCAGACTCTCTTAAAGTGTCTCTAGTCCACTCTGCCCCCTCTTTGGCAAGCCAGGTTAAATGGTTGCAGATGAAACTTTATGCGAGGCCTTTTAAGAGGCTCTCTGTTCTGTGTTTCCAGCCATTTCTTCCAGACAGACAGAAACCTCAGCTTTTCACAGCTGAATGTTATCTGGTTTCTTCTCTGACTCTGGTGCTATAGACTGGGGAGCCCAACTTGGGGTTTTGACCCCCACCCTTCTCAGGGGAAATCCCCTGGCTTCTGAAATTTCCCTCTGTCACTTTAGCTTCCACCCAAGGGAACCCAGCCAGCCCTCTCACATCTCCTTCATACTCCCTACCAGTCACATTGTGGTGAAGTGGTTTCTTCCATCTTCCCATGGTTATAAAGCTTCTCTCCACCTATTGTTCAGTTGGTTATTCCAGATGATTTCTCTGTAGTTTAGTGATAATTCCATATTGGTCCTGGGAAGAGGTAACTTCCATTTACTCCTCTGCCATCTTGGATCTTAGCGGAATTTCAACAGCAAATTTCTTTGACATCATGTCTTAATAATTCCAAACTAATTACAGATCTATGATGGTGGCAAGGTTTTTTTTGAGCTTTTATTTGTTTCGTTCATGTCCAGGGTCATTTGTGTAGTAGTATCTGGTTGTGGAAGCTCAGACTACGGTGGCAGCAGGCTCTGAAATAACCCTTCAAAACTTTGGCGATTCATACTTCAGGCTCACTTTCCCCTTCCCAGGGTCTCTCCACATGCTGAGGAACCTGAAATAGCTTTTAAAAAATACTACCTATTAATTCAATTCCACTTGATAAGAAAGTAAGATAGCAGTGGGGGAAGTTCAGAGTATCAGAGAATAAGTGAATAAATGATTAATAGGAAAATATCCTGGTAAGGCAGTATAATAAAAATGCTTTGGCTTTTCTTTTCCCTAATTGCCCCTCCTTCTGGGTGTGATTTAAAATAAACAAAGTTCTTAGGCAAAAATGTTAACTGAAATGTCATAGAGGGGCTGCTGTTTGAAATATAAAATAATATAAGGACTGTGGGATAAATAGAATGAATCATTGTTCTAGATTCTCTTTCAGGCACTTTAGTATTGTCTCACTCGAGCCTTGCAAACTGAAATGCTGCATAAAATTCTGAGGGGAAGCAACTTTCCAGCTTCACTGGTGTCCAACTAATGTTCTCCTTGGACTCAAATATAAATCAAGTCATGGAGAGAAGGAAAGAGTTGCAGTAGTTGCTGTTAATATAGCAAATACTTGTTCAACATTACTAATTTAATATAAAGATTTGGCTTATTAAATTTATATTAAGTTCTTCTTATGTTAGAACAAGTTCATTTCCAAAAAAGTTCAATTATGAAACCATCAATAAGACTTACTCATTTCGTGGGACAACTGTAATAGAAAAACAATAAATAAATAAGAAGATTTTTAAAGACATATCAAATAAGTCGTTATACTTCAGGGTAAATTATACTAATTACTAATATGTACAAGTTCCATTTGAAAAGAAAGAGAACCCTAGGTACAAATAAAAAGATAATAATTAACTAAGCATTCTTCATTTTTAAATAACTGATCTAAAAGGAAAATAATAAGAAATCTTCATTCAGCTTTGCAGAAACTTTAACACATTGGGAAATACCTGCACCATAAAGATTTCATTGTTAATAAGGAACACTAACTCCCCTGTCTTAGATTAACTTTCTTTTTAAATAAACCATATTGGATGGTTCTATTAAGGGCTATCCAATCCTTTTTATTTTTTATTACTCTGTAGGGGCTGAAATATGCCAAAATAATTAAACTTCCAGTCAATTAACTATTTTTCATCTGTTTCTACTTTAAATGTATCTCTAAATACCTTTAACTATAATTGCATTTCCGACCACGTAAAAAAAATTCTGTATTTATTTTTCACAGACTTCCTCTGTAATCAGCTGAGTTCAGATCAAAATAATTAATTCAATTCTAACAGTAGTTTTCATATCTTACTAACATTGAAAAATTACTTTAGGATTCTTTTCCAGATACTCGATTATTATTAGCAGAAAATCATATGACTGACTGCATTAGATGACATCAACTAATCCTCCAAAGCAATTGTTCCTCTCCAATTTGGAAAGAAATCAACACCTCAGGCCTCCACTCAGAGAGAATACACAATACGCTGTAACCCACAGTAATTAAAATCTGTTAGCATGTCTCTAATTTCTACAACTTCATCTTACTCTTATTAAAGTTAAAAAATTTCACAAGGATCTTCTGACCTTATCTCTATCCACCTATGTGCTTTTGTCAATGGGGCAGGATATAGATAAAGAAAGAATAGTGAACAAGCCCAGTACCCACTCCCAGCATGCTCAAATCAGAGAAGAGTAGTTGGAGCATTTCTGTGGCTTCGCTGGGTTTAATCATCTTGAATTATTTTCAAGTGTTTTTGTTGTTGTTTCACAAGTTTATCTACCATGTGAATCATAAAGCCAAGGACTAAAAAGGATATAAATACAAGTATATACACCCCTCAGTCCCTACTGTGACAAAGTTTAAATATATTGGAAACCATAAACACAATCACCACAATTTATTAAATATCTATGGTGCTTTAGGTGGTTTAAATATGATAACCTAAACTTTCTTTCTACCCAAGTCCTACAAGAAAGGATTTTATAATATCCTTATTGTACAATGTACAGATCTAGTACCTTTTCTTTTATTTGGGACCCACCTGTCCCCATGAATACCATTTGCTTCAGGGAAAGTTGACTCTCACCTCCAGACCTTTGGAATCCACTCTACCTTTGAAGTTAGAGGAGTCAGTTTGGGCTTTATTATTATTAATATTATTTGTACCAAAAAGACTAACTGATAAACAGGATAATATTTAACCTCCAAAAGTAATAACATTTTCTTAAAGACACGTGGCTTCTAATTTCCTTCATTTTATATTTTTTAGACCTTAAGAATAAGCTTAGCTGATTTCATAATACTAAAGGCTGAAACTTTATTAAATATTTGTTTGATGAATGATTAGCTGAACAAATGCATGAATAATAAATAAATTACTGAATATGAGATAATTTCTCTCTATTTTGACCTTATTCTTTCAGGCTGAGATACATAATTGGCAATAAAAAGAAGAGAAAAAAAGAAAAAATTAATAAATTATTATAACTCATACCTTTGAGTTTATTTAGTTTTTCTTAGTCTTTTGATGATAACTTGCTATCTTTATTCTACAGTAAATCATACTAACCTACCCTCTCCCCTGATTGACATTTTTTGAAAATCATACATATCTGAGTTCAGGTGCCTAGCACCCAGAAAGTCAGAAACAGAAGAATACCATGTCAGACACCATCCCTGTGTAACGTTCACTGGATAATGAGAGACTGGACAGCAGAATGTGTTTTGCTTTGATTTACTCATAGCAATCAAAAGTGCAACAGATCTTGTTCAACTGCCAATGGTAGTTGTTAAAGACATTAGTGCCATGGCTTAAAGACAGTTTTCTCCAAGGAAGCTAAAGAATGTGTAGAGATGACACATAGCTTGAGGGAAAAAGGTGTGGTGGGGAAAAGAATAGGTACTTTAAAGACATTAGTCACACAGACATGCTGAAGATCCCTCATCTCCTGGCTAGTAACTACTCTGCTGAGAGAAAATCAGTTCTCACATTTAAAGTGTGAAGTGACTATAGAGAGGGAAAAATTGTTTTTTATTTCCTGACCTGGCCAACTTCCATATTGTTCCCTTGCTGTGTCATAGTCACAGACCTATACAATGACAGGAAAAATGATGTCTAATCTTCCTGCTCAAGGAATAATTTTATTGATCTCCACTTTATCTTTTGTTTTCCCTGCAACTCAGCAGATCAGAGTAGCATCAATTCCAAGATGGTCATGGGATTAAAGTGTCTACAAGTTAATAGGAGGTAAAGAAATTTATTTCAGCACCAAGGAGAATGCTCTGTGGTTTTCAAAAGGTTATAGGCATTCAAAACTGCATATTATTCATGAGACTAGAAAGAAATTTTGAAATGTTTTGATATTAAGCTTCTAAGAACTTATTTCACACATGATAAAAATTCTAATCATTTATGTAAAATATAAACTTGCCAGGGTTTTGTACATGTTCATGATTTCAACCATGTGCTATGCTGTTTTTTAGCTCTCAATGGAACTGAAGTAGGGAACCTTTGCCTATTGTCAGATGTCTAAAATCACAGTTTCTGAATGGAGCTAGACTGGAGGAAGGTCAATAAAGTCACAGAAGTGTTACACTAACAGTGATTGAAAGCTCCACGAGAACAAGTCCTAATGTTTTTCCCACTTCTATATACTAAAAGTTTGGCACATGGTAAGTGTGTAGTGAATATTTATGTGAGTCAGTCAAGTGAGAATAAATGAATTGTTAATGACATTAGTTACATGACTGGGGATGAATTCATAAATGCCTCATTTGTAATGAAAAGTCACTTTTTGCAATTGGTCTCGGAGGTCTTCACATACCACACTGCTCAGCCAGAAACTTGAACACACTTATAATTGGCCTATAGCAATAGCAATGGAGTCGCTAGATCTCAAAAAAAAAAAAAAAAGAAAAAGAAAGATCATGCTCCAAACCACACCTTTTATCTTTACTAAGCTTTCAGTGGAAAGAGTTCTTCTTAGAGACCCGGAAAGGTTACTCAGGTTTCAACCCAGGTAATTAATATTACATCTCCAGTCCAGCATGGCCTCCACCCAACTGTGGCTCCTCCAGTGCTCAGAGTGACCAGTCAACCCGTTTCTTCCCTGTTAACAGATGGACAGGACTCAGGTCCAAGAGGTTACTTTTCATCCTCTTCCATGAGTTCTACAGGTGGCCCATGACTACTTGTCTCTTCCTAAGCAGCCCAGGAAACCCCTTCCTTCTGTGCCAAGAGTAGAAAACATAAAGTCTTGCTCCGCTGAGGTATCTTCAAGGGTCCAGAGACAACTGCACAGCTATGCTGGAGAGAAATGATAAGACTGTAGGCCTGCTCTCAGTTGCCACCATAGAGGACATGGGGTCACCCTGGGAAACTAGAATCTACCAAAGACAGGATTAAAGGCAAAGAGAAAAGATGAACAAGTAAAAACAGTGTTTAAACAGTTGTTTCCAACAGTCAGGATGCTATGAAGATCTCTCAAGCATCTGAATCCTTTTTCTTGGTTTATGACTAATTGTGCAATGAAACCTATGAATGAAGTTAAGCCTCCTGGCTCCCTGGTAGGCGCAGACCCAGTTCTCAGCTCCTAGGAGCCTTCTAGGCTAAGGCTTCACTCTACTTGGACTGTACTACCAGGCCCTCAAAACAGGGGGGAGCTGCCCGGGAAGCACTAATTTCCATTTCAAACTGCATTCTGGTACTTTGTACTTCAGCACCATTGGCCAATCAATATTGAATGCTCAGAGATTCTGGCTCTGCACAAGTCATGTCAGGGGACCTTGGGAGCCAATCCGCTTGAGCTTCTGCGTGATAATTATTCATGGGCTCCTGCCTCTCGCTCCTTCTCTCGCACGGTCCCACTCTGCAGACTCAGTGCCTTACTCAGTCTCATCTCTCGCTCTCTCGCTGCTGCTGCTGCTGCTGCTGCTGCTGTTGTAGCTGGACCCCTTGCATCAGCGCTCAGCATCTGCACATCCCTACAATGGCTAAAACAGCAATGGGTAAGGTAGCGCCTCGCTCTCCCTGAGCTTGACCTGGAGCCCAACCTCACCTTCTCTCTTAGAGCTTTGAAGGCATTGGGAGATATTTTATAGGAGATAAAAAGGGCACTAAGGGTAACACAGAAATCAGAAAGGACGGTTGGGGAAGGCCAAGAGGAAGGGGGGGAGATTTCTTTGAAAATCTAAAGCTAAGAATTTCTTTTTAAAAGTTGAAGCAGGTAAATTGCCTTCCCAGGGGTAGGGAATTATTATGCTGCTGTATTTAAATTAAGGCTCAGTCATGGGGGGGGGGGTGCAGGGCCACCTTTACCATTTGCTTTAAATGGAGGTAAGGGAAATTTTAGAAAGTGCTTTGTAACATCCTTTATTTCCTACCTAGTTTTTAAAAAGGAAAAGAAAAAGAAAGAAAATGAGAAAGAGAAAGGGGATGGGAGAAAAGAAAAATGTCAAGTCAAAGTGGTCCCATCTTGGCTGTTTGAAAGATGGGTGGAGTCTAGGGGGTGGGTGGAGAACGAGCAGATTTTACAGTATTGTCTCACAGGTTGGAGAAACCGCCAGACCTGGGACCCAACAGCAGGGAAGGGCTGGAGCTGGGGCGGGGGCCACGCTCCTTTGTTTTAGGGGAAGGAGGGTGGAAGACAGGGAGGGTACAGAGGGGGCGGTGGGCAGCTGCAGGGGTGGGGACTCAGATAGGGAGGGTTGGAAGGACAGAGTTTTCCCGGGCTCAGGGGCTGGGGTTTCTTTGTATGAGGACGCAGAATCCCAGGGGAAGGCACCTGCAGGAGGGGCGCACAAAGCGGGCGGCCCCACCCTGTGCTGAGCCTCTCCCGTGCCCCACCCCCCAGCCTGTGCAGCATCGCCTGTGGAAAGGGGACCGGGTGGAGAGTGCCAGCACGACCCTCAGGAGCCCAGCCCAGGGGGAGACAACGCCACACCCGCACCTGGCCCTCCTTGGCTTGGGAGTGCGACCTGACCATTGCCCCCTTCCCCATCCTGGCCTCACTGTTCTGCTTTACAGAGAGAGCAGGGAAAGAGGGTTGACATTTTTCTTTTCGAAACCACGTTGCATAGGGTAATTAGGCATAGACGCAGATAAAGGCTTTTTTAAACTCCTTTGATCGTTTTGAGGAAGAGCTTCTGGAATTTAGAGATGTGTATATATAATAATACAGATAGAAAAGAGGTCAAGGTCTTAAAATGAGTCACATGAATATCTGTTTTATAGGTCAGACAGGGTCAATTATTGGCAATTTTCATAGGCTCAACCTAGATCAGGGAGGCAGACTGCGGAGACAGAGCCCGAGCGAGATTCCGTATTGAGGGCCTCCATCTCCAGCCAGTCTTGTGCTTCCCCTGTTCCCGGGACTTGTGGCCCTGGGGAGGGGCCCGAGGTTGTTGGCTGGAAGCTGCCCTCCCCAGGGACCTGGTGCGGTGAGGAGCTGGGAATAGCAGTGGGCTAAGCCCTAGACAGCTCGGCCCTTGCCCCACCCTCGGCACAGAGCTGGGAAGACCTTGGGCTTGGAGTCTTGGCTGGGAAGGGGCGGTTGAGGCTCTGCAGTCCTAAGATCTCTTTTTCCAGCTCTGCAGTCTGGAACCTCCCGGGCCCCCTCCTTGTGCTCAGCCATCCAGCGTGGCTCTGCAGAAAGGCTGGCTGGAGCCCTTCCCACAAAGGCGTGGCTTTACCCCAGTCGGTGGGAGATGGTAAAGGTGACCCGTGCTCGGGGGGTAGAAGGAGGGTTCTCTCACCTCTGCTCTTGCAGCTCAAGCCCACCGCCCACTCTTGTTTTCCCAGATTTCCCCGGATGGGGAGTCCTTGGGCAGTCTTCCTAAAAGGGACCCTCACTCTTTGAGCTGGGTGCGGCTCGGACCCACCGCTCCCAGCTGGGGTTCGACCCGACACCCAAGGCCATGTGGGGGCGCATTTGGCGCTAGTGCCTGGAGCGCAGCTGGTCCTGCAAAGCCCCCCACCTTGCCCTGTGCTCCCCACTCCGGAGCTGGACGCTCGCCCCAGCCGGTGCAGCGGAGGAGACTTTTCTGCGCAGTGTCCTGAGCTACCCCTGCTTCCCACAATTCGAGGTTTACTCACAAGTCCAAGAAGGTTCTGAGAATGGGGGATGGAGCGCTCAGCTCCAGCATTGAGAGGCTTCTGCCGGGAACTGGTGGGGTGGGGAATGCGGATACAAACTCGTTATCATCAGTGTTATTGTTATTATTTCAAATCATTATTATTACTTAATGATTCAGTGGCCTTATTTGTTCAAAAGGTTTGTATGATTGCATTTGATTAAGGATTAACCCTTGTTGCGCTCCCTCTTCTTTTCCTTACTCCTCCCTTCTCCACCTCACCCCCAACAAGGAATTCTATCTCTAGTTGCTCATTCCACGTTATAAAACAAACGTATTTTCACGTTTTGTTGAGATTATGTATGTGCATGGGGGTCGGATGTATGCGCAGGTGCATACTAAGGGTAGGGCTTGTGTGGAAGAGACCCATGAAAAATTCACAGAGAACTGTGGCTGCAATGGGTGAAAATATACATATATAATTGAGATATTAGGGTCTTCAGCATGTATTCCATAAGGTATTTAAATAAATAAATAAATGTTAGGAACAAATTTTTAACTTTTCCCCCAAAACTGTTCTTCCCATTGCTGATTTTTGATACGGTCTCAACTCTATACAGAAACATGGTTAGTGAAATGGTGGCCAGCATGCCGTTAATAAAAACCCCACCCCAAATATGACAGATGCAAGGGTTTTTTTCTGCCAAAACTGAGCTGTTTCTGAAAATGATGAAGAGAACCACAACCTCTGCAATATTAAAATAAAGGATTTTGAAATTATTCCAGTTGCAAAGCATGATCAATTAATTTTCAGGAAGGGTGCTTTTTCCTGATTCATTAAACAATTATTGTATTCAGTGTAATTGCAGTAGGTGCATAGAATATTCCCCATACTTTCTCTAATAAAGTGGGTACCTTCTAAATAGATAGATAAATAATAGAAGTGAGAAGATAAGGGTTTGGTCATGATTTCAGGCTACAAGTGAAACAACCAGCAGTCACTTATCAATTAATCATATATATATATTTCATACCAGGTGAATAAGCTGAGCCTGCAGCAAACAAGTACTATGTGATTCCATGTAGCCCAACGCAGATCACTCATGTGATGGCATAAATTAATACCCTGGTGGTGTTATAAATTAATATACTGGGGGTGTTTATCTATGCATGTTCAAATTCTCTGAAAATACAATATATTTTAAAATAATAAAGTAAGATTGGATGGTTAGTAATATTAAAATACAGAATTTTATTTAGCCAAAATTCTCAATGGTTTTGTATTGTGATTTACAGGTTAGTACTGACATACTAGTCTAAGGGAGAGGAGAGTATTTTTATTTTGAGAAATTGCTTCTGCCCTTAATCATTAACATTTTTAGCAGGTTTTTATCTGTTGCATTAAAAACACTTTTACTTACTTTGAGGGAGGTTTTCCATTATTAATAGGTAAATTCCATTATTAGTGGAATAAGCATTTGATCAGTTGGCCCAATATGTTTTCAGCCTTCGTGATGGAAATGCTGCAAATTCAAGAAATGCTCTCTCAGAGTGTCAGGAAGCCAAGTTACCCATGAAAATACTTTTCCTCCCTATAATTTATTATCAAAATACTTAATTCTGTGAATCATAATTTTTAGTTCAATACGTACAATTAAAAATTAAATGGAAGGTTAATCAATTACATATGTAATTGGGGTATTTCTTATTAATAAATCCAGACCACCTTTAGAAAAAATTCCTGTTTTATCAATGACCATTGTTTTTCATTCCAGCAAAATGGGACTATGTACCCCACTCCAATCCAGTAGCAAGATCCTCACCTAAGGCTGGATGCAGCTGGCCTCCCAGCAGGTGGCTGCCTGCTCTGGGCGTGGCCACCTCAAGCTGCTGCTAGCTAACTCCAGCTCACTCCAATTTCCTCTTTGGTTTTGGAAAAACAGACATTATTTTGTGCTCACAAGATGTGTGACCTTATGTAAAAATGCAAGAAATTTGTCGGACAAGGGGAAAAATACCAAATTAGCCAGTGACCCAGATGTTTCCAGTAGGAGTGGCTCCCTCTCCTTGTCCTCCCAATTGAAAATCCTGGAGTCTGCATTAACTCTTCTTCCCACTAGAGGGCAATCAAGTTCTCTAATGAACTAGGTTAATTAAAATCCAAATATTAGTTTTTCATGAAATCCTTTTTAAAAAAATCAGTTTAATCAGTTGCTTATTCAATAAGTTAATGCTATGCTTTACCTTAGTGGATAAAAAGGGTGTGAACCTGGTTAATTACTTATTCTCTTACAATTTTACTTTCTAGTTTTGTTACATTGTTACTATAATATCATTTATGTTAACTGGGGTGGGGATTGTGGATAAACAATAGAAATGGTCCATCGTAATAACAAAATTACTTAGGAACAGAATATATTCATGTTTAAATAAACATTGTTTTGTTTAATTTATTCATTTATTTAAAGTATGCTCCATGTTGGGTACACACCTGAATGTTGGCCACCTTCAGGAAACTGTGGGCTCGTAGGTAAAATAGATGCAATGTAATAATTAGGAGAGGTACCAAAAACAAACATAAGTAATTTATAGAATCATCAAAGGTGGATTTTTTTTTCATGTTTGCATTGGTAGGGAATTTTTTTCTCTTATATTTTATGTAAGTATAATCCATCTGTAAAGTATTTAATAGTTTCATAAAACTGTGTTCCTCAAACTTTAATGTGCAAATGAATCACCTGTGATTTTCATCAAAATGTGAACTCTGATAAGAGGTGTGGTTGAGGCCAGACATTCTGTCTTCCTAACAATCTCCCAGAGGATGCTAATTCTCACCACCAAACACATCAGTTTTAAAAATATAAAATTTGTGATGTACATATCCCTTTCATATCAGCTCTAGTGTTATGCCTTAACACTTTCAAATTCATGGCAAATTTTACAAAATATTTTACTTCCAAACTCATTATTCCTCTGGAGTTACATGTTTTGTGCCATCATTCTCTCTTAACTAGATTAAAAAAAAAAAAATTCTATTGCAGGATATAGGATTCAGCAAAAGACCTCCAAGAGAAATGTCAAAAATGAGAATTTGGCTGTGTGTGTTAGTGTGTGTGTGTGTGTGTGTGTGTGTGTGTGTGTGTGTAAGAAAAAATGAATGTGTCTTGTGTCACAGTTGAGAAGAACTTATAAATCAATATCCAATTTCATCACTAGCTTACTGTTATTTACAAAACAACGAGTCCAACTCAGAAGTTTTTAGTGGTAGTATAGTATGCAAAAGCCTGTAACCCTATTTGTCATACAGCTAATTCACTGTAAATGCCCCACCCACTGAAGCAATTAAAACAAGATGAACTACACTAACACTACCTTCCAATATGTCCCATACTTACTACTAAACAAATTTTTCTAACAGAATTTCTTTCTGGCCACCAGAGGAGGAAATTAGTAATAGAGTATGGCTATAGATCTAAAAACAGAGTATCTGCATGTTTTCTGCTTACTTAAAGGATCTTCCCTTTTTTTATTCTTCCTGAGAAAGTCAACCCAAATGGGTAAAATGGGTCTTTGAAGCCTATCAGCAAAAACATCACATGTCAGTCCTCCTGTGCAGAAGATGGCTGGCCATGCAAAGATTACCATATTTCTGGAAATGCTGTCCTGCAAAAACAATACTACACATGAAATATCTCACATTAGAAATTCAGTGTTGCCCAAATAGGGTACTAAAAACATGGTCCCAAACAAAACTGGACACAGTGTTGGGAGGATAACTGTAATTCAACATGAAGTTGGATTAAGTGCCATTATCGATTCCTTTGCTGTTAACTTTTCATTTCAGAGTCTCTCAAAAACTAGGAAACTTTCAATTTTGCAACTCCTGGTACATTTAAAACATACATTATAATGCTCTCTTACCATGCTTTCTTTCTTTCTTTTTTTGACATTTAATCCTAGCAGTCTGTGGTGGCTGTATGTATACCTCATTTGTAGATAACAAAAATCCAATCTTAAGGACTTTCAGTCAAAAAATGTCTTGCCTGGTCCTTTAACCAACAATTTTACTGTGACTTTGCTTTCTTTTAAGAATCATTTTTCTGGCACAAAGATTTCAAAAAGTCTATAAGAAGTGGCTTTTTTACTGATTTAACTCTTAAATAACTTGCTAGGTACTAAGCACTTTACACATATTAGCTAAGTTAACTATCCAATAATCATAAAAAGTAGATAGTGAGGAAACAGAGGTACAGAGAATTAAAGTAAATTGCTCAAGGTCACACAGTTTGTCAGATCCAGAATTTGGACTCAGGCCATCTGGCTCCAAAATCTGCACCTCTAAGCAGTACCAGATACTCTTATATCTGCTCCTTGTTGAGGTGTTCCCATAGTGGAAGTCAAACCTGTGATGTCGCCATTAAGCTGAATAGACCTGAGATGGTCTTACCCTTTCTGAGCACAGACTCATCTTGAAGAGAAAATATCTTTAAACTGATGACTAGGGTTAATAGCTTACCAGTGACTTATGAAATAATTGCCCTTATTTGGGCTTTTGGGGAAAAGAGAGCTAGGAGAGGTTGGGGGCTGTAATGTATGGAGCATATAGAGCTCATTGCTCTCTTAAGACTGAGTGGTAGGCAGCAGGGATTTCCTCTGTGGACACACTATGATGATTAGTTTCAGGGGAAAAAGTCTCGACTTAATCTAACCAATATCATTATGGTTAACACATTTCAAAATGGATCTTTAACTCCTTCCATAGACTCTAGATATTCTATTCTAATACTCTGTATTATAAAATAAATCTAAAACTAAAAGAAATACACAGCCCTGGCATCCACATTTAATATAATCATTGGATATTACTTCAAGACTCTCCCCATCTTATTGCCTCCAAAGCAGGCAGGCAGGAAAGATCTGTGGAAACCCTGTGACATCCTTGTGAAACAATTTTAATTATTTTTTAATAAATGAATCACAGCCTGTCATTTGTCAAGGAGATACTTGCAGTAGAGAAATCTGTGTTTATATAACCTATCTTTATTAGTTGTAATTAAAGATAACATTTTGTGTACATTCGTTATCATAAAACATTTTTATGTCAATGTAAAGGTTAATTAATGCATCTCAGCAATCATTCTGCTAGTCATCTGGTTATATATCTTATCCAAGAACAGTGCTTAAAAGAAGAAGCCACATGTGCCCTGGCTGGTGTAGCTCAGTAGTCAGCTGGAGTGACTGTCACCTCCCTTGGGACCTTGCTTCATAACATAATTGTCTTTAATACTGCCTACCGCTTTTAAAAAAAATACACACTGGAGGATATGTTTATTGATTTTAGAGCTACAGGGAGGGAGAGAGAGAAACACCAATCAGTTGCCTCCCGTATTCCCCCCGACCGAGGATCGAACTTGCAACCTTTTGGTGTACAGGATAATGCACCAACCAATTCAGCCACCCAGCCAGTGTCTGCCTAGTTCTTTTTATTCCCAACACTGATATCTATTGTTGTTATTTAAGTCATAGCTTTATCTGAGAATTGCCAGTTAGAATCCTTCTCATTATAATTGTTCCATGGCTGCCCCTTGCCCACATCACTTTGACATTCTCTTCCCTCTGCTGGACCCCTGAGCACTTGCGCAAACCCATCTTAGACAAAGCAACCCAGGACCAGATGGTCAAGTGTGCTAAAAATTTGGTTAAAGCTGCCTCCAGGAGTTAAAAACAAAAAAGCTCTGTGTAAAAAGAAAAAGCAACTTGTCACAGAGCTCAAAAGAATGCAAAATCTTATGAAAAATAAAGGTAATACCATTAAGAAAGAGCTACGCTGCTTCACTAGTCACTCTCTGATAATGCTTGAGTAAATTATCATTTCTAGACCACAACTATCTCAATTATGAAAGGGGGGAAATAATACCTCAGAAATCACACAGTTGGTAAGAGAAGATTAAGTAAGTACAGTAATTGAATATTAACTACTTTATAAAAAAATATTAATCCCCTTTCCAGACAACTTAGATAAAATCATAAAAACACTAAATAAAAATATTAATTTAAAGTAAAAATCTAAAATTTTTGAGATATCATTGACATATAACATTATATTAGTTTCAGGCATATAGCATAATGATTCGATATTTATATGTGTTTGATAAATCTTATAATTTGTGAATTTCAAAATGTAATAACAAAGCTACTGGAAATTACTTAGGATTTAGGAAATGATCACTATTCAATAATTCCTTGTGGTAGAGGGAGAAATGATATTATATGTATGACACAGTTGCTAATATAGTGTATCTCCAAGACAAAGTCTTTTTGGGTCATGCCAGAATTAAAACTGTCTTTCTCCTGCACTTATTTCAAATCTTACATTTCTCTGTCATATTTCATATCTCATCCCGCTTCAAATATATACAGAAATAAAACTGACAGTTTCAATAAAACAGTTTCAATAAATTGATCCCTCTTACCTACCCAGTAAGGCTCATCAACACAAAATGTCACATTCAGTAGAAATAGAAACTGATTCTGGAAGAATTAAAATGTAGATCTCTACAATGAGGTTTCATGAAGAGCAGGAAAGGGGAAATTATATCACATATACTATACATGCATGCAAGTACACAGTCTCTCATTATTAAAATCTTATTAAACCATCAATTTTACTCAAATCCCACACCACCTGGTTGTTACACAATCTCTTGTTCCTACCTCTTCCCTCTCCTTCCTGCCTGGCTCTCTCCTGCTTCCTGCTTCCGTTTTCAACACCCTTCCTTCAGCTAGATCTTTTCTTTCACAGGTAAAGGTAACTCCAGGTATTTTACCTAGATTTGCTCAGCCTTTCTCCCCTCCACCCATTAATAGATGGTCACAACGAAGACACTAAAACCAAACACTACAAACAGAATGTTCCAGGACTTCTGGCCAAGATGGAAGCCTAGACAGACACATTGGGTCTCCTTTCACAACTAAGAAGGAATACAACTACCTCAAAACTAGAGATAACCAGAAGTTCCAGAAGATCAAGCTGCATGGAAGTCCAACAAACAAAGATATAAAGAAGAAATACTCATTAAGACAGATAGGAGGGATGAAGCCTGGGCAGAGAGGATGTAGTGTGGTGGCAGGGTGGCAGCAGCAGGCCAGTGGAAAGTAGGGAGGGACACCTGGGAAACGTTCCCAGCTCCTGACCAGACCAAGGTCCCAGCACAATGGAAAATCAAGCCTCATTGCTTTTGACTGTGCAAACCAGTGGGGTTGGGGCAGAGGAAAAAACTGCTGGTGTCTCAGAAGAATCTGCTTGTTTAAAGGGCCCCCATGGTCCTAGAACGTCTGCAGACCCACCGACTCTGGAAAGAACAACCAGGGTAAGAGCTAGAGGGGCTCCAGTCCCATACGAAAGTGGGAGAAGTGCCTGGAAAAGGGGCAAGTGCTGAGCAAGTGGCATTGGTCCCACTATGACCCCTCCTGCATGTACAGCACCACAATA
Organism: Furipterus horrens; assembly: GCF_987537825.1. NCBI lineage: Eukaryota > Metazoa > Chordata > Mammalia > Chiroptera > Furipteridae > Furipterus > Furipterus horrens. The sequence continues at coordinate 64,953,694 of NW_028327177.1, forward strand.
TGGTGAAATGGGTCTCCCTGTACTGATAAATGCCTAAGGCTCCGCCCCTTGCAACATAACAGGAGCAACGGCTCTACCTAAGACACAGAGGAAAACAAACACAGGAGCCTGTCAAGATGAGGATACAGAGAAATATGGCCCAAAAGGGAGAACAGATCAAGGTTCCAGTGGGAGAACTAAGGAACGAGGAGATAGCCAGCCTAACAGATGAGGAGACAACCAACCTAACAGATGCAGAATTCAAAACATTGGTGATAAAGATGCTCACAGGCTTGGCAGTATGCTTGAGTATGGCAGACTCATAACGGAAGAAGTGAAGGCTATGCTAAGTGAAATGAAGAAAAATCCACACAAAACCAATGGTGAAGGGAAAGAAATCAGGGTTCAAATCAATGATTTGGGATATAAGGAAGGAAAAAACAGTCAACTAGTACAGAATGAGGAAGCAAGAATTGAAAAGAAATGAGAGGCTTAAGAACCTCTGGGACAACTTTAAACATGTCAACATCTGAATCATAGGGGTGCCAGAAGGATAAGAGGAAAAGCAAGAAATTGAAAACTTATGTAAAAAAATAATGAAGAAAACCTTCCCAAATTTGGTGAAGGAAATAGACATACAAGTCCAGGAAGCACAGAGAGTCCCAAACAAGCTAAAGCCATGGAGGACCACACCAAGACACATCATAATTAAAATGCCAAAGGTGAAAGATAGAGAAAATCTTAAAAGCAGCAAGAGAAAAGCAGAGAGTTCCCGACAAAGGAGTTCCTATAAGAATAGCAGCTGATTTCTCAAAAGAAACTTTGCAGGCAAGAAGGGACTGGCAAGCAGTATTCAATATGATGAAAAGCAAGGACCTACAACCAAGATTATCCAGCAAAGCTATTATTTAGAATGGAAGGGCAGATAAAGTGCTCCCCAGGCAAGGTAAAGCTAAAAGAGTTTGTTATCACTAAGCCATTATTGTATGAAATGTTAAAGGTACTTATTTAAGAAAAAGAAGATCAAAACTATGAACACTAAAATGACAACAAACTCACAACTATCAACAACTGAATCTAAAAAATAAAAACAAAATCCAACTAAGCAAACCAGAATAGGAACAGAATCATAGGTATGGGAATCCTTTGGAGGGTTATCAGCTGGGAGGGTGAAGGGGGAGAAACCAGGAAATGGTGCAAGGACTAAGAAGCATAATTGTTTGGTACAAAATAGGGGGAAGTTAAGACTAATATAGGAAAAGGTGAAGCCAAAGAACTTATATGCACGACCCATGGACATGAACTAAGGGGAGTGGGATTGCTAGGGAAGAAAGGTACTGGGCAGAGGGGAGCAAAGGGGAAAACATTGGGAGTACTGTAATACCATAATCAATAAAATATACTTAAAAAACAACGTTTCTTAGAAGAGTATAGTGGGGAAAAGGATATGAATTCTTAGGATTTAGAATTAATCTTCCAGTCTTTCATGAAATTAACACCTTTACAATCAATAGTGTGTCTAGTACCAATAAAAAAATATAAAATGTTAGCAGAATCTAATTATTAGAATAAGAAGAATAGCCTGAGAAATCAAATTAGCATTCATTCCTTTGGCATCTGACATTAGAGAGGCTTCAGAGAAGATAATTGGCTACCCATATAAAAGAGTATTTTAACTATTTTGTTTTGCCTCCAAATTTTTAGTTCATGTACATGTGTGGTACAAAAACTAGGAATATATGTTATAAATGAAGACATGTTACTAGAAATATGTGTTTACATTTACAAAAACTCAGAAATATATGTAAAAAATTGTGTATTTATTCTTACATGTTTAAACTTCAATCACTTTCAAAGTACTGTCCATTGGATACAATACACCTATCAAGACATTTTTCACATCACTCAAAGCAGTTGAACTCATTGATTTTGATGCCTTTTAGTGCTTCTGCCAATTTTTGTTTCACCTCTTCCACCTTGGCAAAATGTTTCTCTGAGGAATTTTTCCATCTAGGAAAAAGAAAAGTCACTCAGGGTAAGATCAGGTGAGTAGGGAGGGTCATGCCATTTTTTGATAAAAAACTGCTGAACACTCAGCACAGTGTGGACAGGTGCACTTGTAAATCACCCATCATAAAATGAGCAAATGTATTGAAAGAGTCTTCAAAAAAATTCACTGAAGCCGAATGCAGCCTCTCACAACAACGTCAGGTGTACACTGATACAGATGGGTTCCTAGAACACTCACCTAGCTGGGGAAGCCTGCACTACAATAGGCCCACCCTTCAGAAGATTATTTCAGTTTTGGGGAGTTTCCTGTCATATAGTGGAGTCCTTTATCAAAAGTAGATACTGTTGATGATGATAGCAACCTACATATAAAAACACTCTTTGTCTTTTCACATTTTAAGCCATAAAATACAGATAAGATATATATCCACTTTCTCAGAAATGTGAAGTAATGATAAAGAAGGAGCTTAATCATAAGACATTAATACAATTTAAATCCTCACAAGGTCATAATATATTACACCAGGTAAGAGAGTTCAGCTTTAAAAAATATGTAGACATTTTCTCACCTAAAAGAAAAATCTAACAAGGTTCTTAAATGCCTTGCTAACACAAAAAGGAAAAGAGAAAAACATGTCTTCTATCAACCAAAAACTTGGTTTAAAAAATGTTTATAGTAGAAAAAATAAAAGGATGAAATCCGGTCTTTAGGATAAACATTTTTTTCTTAGTTCAGGACTAACATTGAATAAATATTGACTTAAACAGCTTAGAAAGAACTGAATTCCTTTTGTTGAATTTTTTCTTTAAATGCAGTTGTAAAAAAAACAACAACAGTTGTGGTCTATTTTGGTTATGCATTGTGGCAAAGCTATATTACAACCTACTAAAGAGGACAGATACAGGGAAATGTAATGTGGGAGAGAACACTGCTTGCATGGCTGGAAAGAATAAATTGATTACCTAAACTAGCTGAAAGGGAATATGTCATTTTTGAAAACAAATAGCCAAAACTTATTAATAACCCAAACATATATATCGATGAACTTAAAGTAACTCTTTGAAAAATAGTACTTAACAATCCAAGTCAACCAGGTTTCATAAAACTAGAAAAACAAAATGCAATAACCAAAACAAACTAAAAATCTTTTATGATATATTTCCTCAAAGTATGAAGAAACTCTACTGGTCTTTCAGGTGTTTTTATTTGTACAGTATCTTATGAATTGCATATATTGTGAAATCTACCTGCAGGAGAACATACAGTTACTCTTTTAAATCTTTCTGAGTTTGTTGTGCTATGTTATTAACCATTTCAACGAACTAAAAACCCAGTTTTCAATTTCTTTATCTGCTCCATAGCCATTTCCTTCATTATAGAAAAAAGCAAAATGATATTTTGACATAGAAAAATAATAACAAAACTACATTTATCATAGCATGATCTTGCAAAACTTTGGTGCCATTGAAAATTATAATTTCTTAAAAGAGCTTTTATTTCTAAATATTCAGAAGAAATAAAAAGCATGTGAAAGAAAAAAATGTAGAAAACTAACACCGGACTACTAAGTCATCTTTTATATTTGAATCCCATTTGTGGCAGTGATGACAGAAAACTTCCCATGGAAGTCAGAGGCTTCAGATATGACTCACTTGCTTTGTACATTGCTTTTCATTCCTTGCAGAAAATTATACTAATTAAAAGATTCTAGTATATGATCTAATGAATTGTATTTCAGAAAAGAGCATTTACATAGCAAAGCTTGAGGAAGCCACATTTGATTTCCAAAACAAAAAAGTAATTTTCATGGCATGTCTAGATTAACCTGAAAGATCACTTTCATGCTATTTAACAGCCTGCAAATGGATGCTGAGGAGAATGACACATGGGAGCTAATACATTAAGATGTTTGACACTCTTCTCAATGACTTCATTACCCTCACCTACTCCTAGAGATACTTAAATAATATCACTGCAATCATTTTTTAATATCAAGTAGTTCTAAACCTTGTCAATGTTTATGTCTTATTTTTTAAATATATATTTGTTCATTCTATTCTCCTTGACCCAAAGTGACTGTAGGGCATGTTACTTAAGTATGACTCACAAAGTCCTGAGACTGGTTTTCATTCAGGTGAAAAATATTACCTGACTGTTGTTCAGTTTTTTGTCCACTACAAAGTTACATAAGCATTTATTGCAGTTTCTGAATGGAGAACTAAAATAGATCTCTAATGAATGTGATTTGAAATTTTGATTTTTAGGTTATTATTGAGTAGTTGTTACATACTGTGCATTTTACAAAGTTTTATTAAATAAGGTTAGAATTCTTCTTAGGTTTTTGGAAACAAGTAAACTTTTCATGAGGCTTTTGTGACCTTTGTCTGAAATAGTTACCATCCAGGAATTATTTACAAATTCTTTATTTCCTAAGGAAGCATTTAGGGAGACTTCTATAAGTCTCAGATAACAGACTAACCCAGATAAGGATTCTATTCCATGGAATGGAAACTTAATAAGTATTAGTTGACACAAACACTAAATTAAAATATTTCTTTTATTCACAGATGATGCTAGTAACTATTGTAAATCAAATGAATTTTAAAAGGCACACTCAAAGCTACAGCAACACTATGGAACTCTTGGAATGCATAGAAATTTTACATCATCAATACTGGCTGGTTTGGCTCAGTGGATTGAGTGCCATCCTGTGAACAGAAGGGTCTCCTTTCTCTAAAAATAAATAAATAAATAAAATATTTAAAAAAACTTTATATCATCAAGGAAATAGAGAGGTTTATGTGCAAATTGTTCAAGAAATATGCTCTGAACTTTTAGCAAGTTTTCAGATTGGCAGAAAAATGAAATGAGGGTAGAACTAATAAGGTTTGCCACTCAAATTTTTGCAAAGGTTTTTTTTAAAGTATATTTTATTAATTATATTATTGCAGTTGTTCCAATTTTTTCCCCTTTTGCAGAGTTTCTGCTTAAATTGACTGTGTTTCTTCTCAATGCTGCATACAAATTAGCATATTCCATTACCTGAAGACAGGCAACTCTACTTCATGACATACAAGATTCCTTTGAATTCACTGTAATGTATCCTCAGTGTCTAAATCACTGGTCAATTCAAGGGAAAAGTGAACAGGCTCATAACTGAGATAAAGTCATCTTAATCTTACGTTACAGTTTTTTCATTTTGTGCTTGTAGTAAATGTCTCACATTTTCCATTCCTCAAAGCTCCTGCTTTCACTGAGAACAAAATAGGCAATTCACCTATTCATGTAGTTTTGTACCACTTCATTCAACAAAGACATAAGTCACAGTCAGACTTAATTCTAAAGTCCATGAAAAGTAGAAGCTGGAGCTTATTTTCTGGAGGAAGTTCACACATTACAACAAAGTGAACAAGGAAACCAACATCCTTATCTTTAATGACCAAAACATTTCAGACCCTAGAAATTGACCGCACAAATGCAATGATTAAGCTGCAAAGAAAGGAGGGAATTTTGCTGAATTAAAAGTAAATACAAAGTATTATTCTACTCTTTAGCCAAAAATTTTAAAAGTAATGACAAGAGATTTAAATCACTTGGGGGTCACATTCAGCCATTTTGGAGACACATTCCAGAGAATGTCATGGCCCCTCAAATGGCAGTTACATCCCGCTGAAGAGACAGCAGGGAAGGGAAGGTGAGAGCCATTCTGCGTGAGAATTCCACTCATGCAGGTAGACAGAAGTTTTTTTCACACTGGCTTTGTCTTATTTAAGACCCAACTAATTTAGTTATCATCTTAGACTTGTTAACACTGCCTGTTAACCTTAAAAATACTATTCCTCAGTATCCAGAAACAGGCTTGGTGATCAAATCCTGAAATCTAGACAGAATAAAGTGCTCTGGGTCTCCTGTAAACCACCATGTAGTTTGGTCTCCATGGAGGACAATAACAATTACTTTAATCAAAATGGACAACACCCTGCACAATATAGTGGCATGCTCATTAAACTGAGCAGGAGCTGAACTGGCATCACAAGTAAGGTGAGGTCCCAGGTTGGTACAATTACTGTCCTTATTACAATTTTCATCACAAGAACCGATTCATGCCATCCAATTTTTTTTCCTTGTCACAACTGTTTTGCCAAGATCAATCTAATTGAAATTTAAGAGCCTCAAATATTTTTGTAAAACCCACTAATAGGTTGTACAGCTTTGACCTTCTTAAAGGTTGCTTTAATTGATTCTATATCTATCCTTGCAGAAAAAGTATGCTGCTTCAGCTGATCAAACATTAATCTTCCAAAACCTCCTTGGTCACTATAGCTTAGGGAACCATAATTCCTATGGAGAGATGTGAGGAGAATGAATGCATACTGGATCCATATTTTTACTAAATCAGTTAGCATGACATCATCATAGGAGAAATATCTAGACCATTACCTCGTATCAGTGATCTGCTGGGATGTTAAAATTAATTTTTTTAATCTGAGATTTATTTTTCATTTAAATGTTGAACCCTCAATTATATATTCATCAACCAAAGTTTTTTAAGGCCAAAATTCAAGCCAATCTAGCATGCAAGTGTTAAAAAAATCATTTTAATCCATTTCATCTTTCAAGAAGAAAATCACAGTATTACTAAAATGAGATTCCAGATTCTACTTTTAGAAAATAATCTGACCCCAGCGTTAGGACCCCAAAACAATCAAACTACCAAACACATCACGCACAAACACACACACACACACAACATGGTCAAAAGTTAAAATGAGCATCAGGAGCTTAAATTTGAAACATATTAAAAAAGGGCACCACAAAAGAGCTAAGAAGTCCCACCTCTGTTAAGACTCAGATAATGAGAGGCAAAGAGTGGAGAGTACAATCAGGAGACAGTGGTAAAGTGTGGGCTCAGTGTTTAATAACTGTAGGTGGACGTTTCAGGTCTTCAGAACCAATTAGCAGAGAACCCTGATTCTCCCACTGTCTGCTGGTCGTTCAATGAAGACTGCCAGTAAGGTCCACAGTTCCGTCCCTAGTGTGCCCGGTCTTAAAGACACTCCTCCTGGAAATGACAGATTTTTTTTCCTTAAGATAATGTTTCCTTTAGTCAATGTTTATAAAAATTGGTAAAATGCAAAGACATTTTTAATGAAATCCCTCAGAAACCAATGTGAATGTGATTGCTGTGAAACCAAGTGCTCTACCCTGTATTCTGCATATTATCTGATTTTATCCTATACTTTCTGCCCAAAGGCTTTCAAAAGAAGAAATTTAGGTTGAATCCAAATTGAGTATTGAAGCCAAGAACCCTACATCCAATCCCCACTAGACCAATATGAAAACAAGAGAAAGGAAAAGAGAAAGAGAATGTGCTAACAGACCTTGGGCACTCTTCAGGAGAGTCATTCAAACACAGGTCCACGGTCACGTCCAGTCGTCTGAGTGACTATATTCTTACCAGTGGGCCATTCAGAGAATATGAGATATTTTCCTCCCAAAGTAGTACATTAATATCATTTCCACATGTTAACATAAAATCTAACACATATTGCCACTTTACACTCAGCATTAGTCAAAACTGAGGAGCCAAATAAAATTTTGCTCAGGATGAATAAACAAAAGGTATTTTACACCACCACTGATTCCAAATCAAACAAAATGGTAAGTATGAGAGCTCATTTTGGGGGTCATTCTCACACAAACCAAATTAAATAGAAAATTGAAAATTTTTATTTATTTCATCTTTTGAAAATAATGGGGTATATTGTTATGAATAATATATATTATTTTCTTGTTGAAACATGACATGTATAAAATTAAGAGGTATTTGAAAGTTGGAACAAAGGGTTTATAGTTTATGATATGTATTTAGGAGAATAGAGGAAATAATTATAAAAGTATGTGTCTATTTCATATTTTACCAAGTAAGCAAAATATCTCTTACTTTACTCCTTTCCAATGTCTAATGTAATAATTAAATCTCTAGAACAATTATGTTGTTCTCCTCCACTACTCTTTGTTCCTCAAAGAAAAAGAGTCACTTCCCAGATTTATACACACATAGGAAAAAGGGAAAAAATAGAAAAATTTCAGGTAATTACCTCCAAAATATATCATTCTTAAAATCCCCAAATAACTGATGCAAAACTGTTTTTCCTAAAATATCTAGAAAATTGCCACTTTCTCTATTTCATTGGCTGTGATATGAGGAATAAGAATATACTTACTCGTATAATAAGAATATATAAACTCAGAGTTCCTGTTTGTAAACACTGAGTTTTCTAACCATCTATACCAAGTAAAATCCACAAGTCCAAAAAGTGTTACTTTCTTTCTATAAACCTCTATATTCATAGCCATGTAGTCAATAACTCACATGTGCAAATTAAACAACAAATGCCAAAGAAAAATGGAAAGAGAAAAAAGTCTTGGCCTCTTTATTTTAAAAATCAGTAATCCTACTATACAAATAAATAAAAATTAATCTTATTATTTTCTTGTTAGAAACAATATGTAGACAGTAAGGGTGTGTGTAACAAATCTGAGCAAATTATTGGATAAAATGAATAGTTATGTTCAAACTGAACTGCTTCTATTGCACACTGGACACGTTCAATTTTCTTAGTCTTTATTTCATCTGTAAATCTGGGCTAACTATAGTACCTCTGTGAAAACATTGAGATGCTTAAATGGGAAAATGCATGCAAGTAGCTTAGCATCATGCCTACTACATTGTTTATGCTCAACAAATAGTTGTTACCATTATTCATAGTTCATTGTAACCATTCAGAAGAGTGGAAAAACTATAGCTGTTCATACATCTTCAGGTTGAATAGATATTGCTATAAAATCATGTGGGCTTAAATTCAAATGAATTCACTGGGGAAATACTCACTTGCAAACATTAATAGTTAATAACAAATGTAACCAACTATGAAAAAGATTATGTGGAATTATCTACCACCTCCCATATCCTTCCAACAAGCATACAATTCTGCTCGGTGTTGGAGTGCTGTGAAAGATTAATATATGCTGATTTTCCAAAGCCAAAAATAATAATAATTGCCAATTCAAAGTATGAAATATCAAGTGAAGTATTATTAGCATGTTTCTAATAGTCTTTGCATTTGCTTGAGGTTTTTTACTTGTTAGTACAAAAATTTATCCAAATCACATATATTTCAGCATCTCAACCCATGTCCTATTTTCTGCAAGAACGACTTACCTACTGAATTCAGTTTTAGCAATACTTTCTCTGGAAAGCTTCACTATCTACAAAGATCTCTCCTTTCTCTCTGCCCTGGGCCCCACAGTCAGATATTATTTCCTATCAATGCTTCTTTCATACAGTCTCTTGCATTTCCCTTTCTTTTTTCCTTTGTACTACCATTTTCTAAAGCCATACCACATTACCCATTAAATTTTATTCAATTGTTTCTTAAATTTGTCTCCAAGTGACAAATCTTCCTATATAAAATGGCCAAATAAATGTAAGAAGAGGCTTTTGTCAGGTAACCCCCACTTTGGAAATGTTCAGTGGCTCCTTATTGCAAAGATGAATGTAATGGCCAAACTTTGACAGTGAAAGGGGGTGTTATTGATGGGCTTAAACCAGAACTGTGCCAGCAAACCAGGACTTACAGCTAATGAGCCCATCATCACCTTTGTGCTCTTCAAACTTTCTCACAAAAATATTTCTAAGAGTTGACTCAAAACTAAACTCTCAAGTTTAAATTTCTTTTAAGTTTACATTTAAAATTCATGATATTTTAACATTCTTTGCTAAAGTATATCCATGCTTGTTTTCATGTAAATATAATGCTTTAAGTCACAACCCTTTTCCATGAGCAAAATTTCCAAACATCTTACCCAAAATTTTGGAGAATTGACTCCCAGGAAGACTTACTGTTATTGTAGCATGGTCTATGACAACTCCATTGTAGTACAGTCTATGACAATGTTGTCTCCTGGAACACAGAGAATGCCATTGACCAAGACTGGGAGCTGAATGATGCTTCCTGGAGTTATCAATCCTTCTGTGAACTCAGAGTCCATAAAAACCTCCCATACAGGCTCTTTAGAACCCCAATTCAATGTCAACAATAAGTATACCTTCTCTTCTTCTTTCCTCAGTGCTATTCTTTATGATCCAGGCCCACTTGTTCTGGTGGCCATGTAAAATACAAGACACCCAGTCAAATTTGAATTTCAGAAAAGCAAAGAATGAATTTTAGTATGTCCCATTTAATATTTGGATTAAACTTAACTAGGTGTCCTATATATTTATTTTCTAAATCTAGCAACTCTGACTGTAAAGCCATTCCTGACCACCTGTTTGCAATCTTGAGATTGATTTACTGCATTTTATCCAGAGGCCCAGTTTTGTTATTAGCCACATATAACTTTGCCCTCTGTGGGCCTGTTTCATTTGCAAAAATGGTAAGGTGAGTAGATAGCTGACTAAGTGCTCTTTTAGGACCATCCCAATCTAACATTCTGTAGCCCTAAAGAATTCTGGTATTAAATCTGTTTCTTGCTGGCCAACAAAAGATGTACCTGTCACCAACACCCAAACTGGTCTTCTGAGAGTTTCCATCTTCCCAAGGTACTCAATCTCCCTTGGGTTACGGTGATGATCAGAAGACTCTGCCAAGAGGCAAAAGTTACCTATAAGATTCAATATATTATAACATCACCATCTGTTTATACTTGCTCACAAGTTAGGTCATAATATACCTATGATTTCTCTCCTGTTTTTCTTAATTTAGTGATCTCTCTAATTAAAGAATCAACAAAAGTGAGGGGGTCTCACCTTCTTATCCCCATCTGCTCATCACTTGTCCTGGTGACAACCAACAGTGGCAAAATGCCTTCCAAGGTCATCTGGGAAGGACACCCTTGAAAAAAAAGGGGGAAATAAAATGGGGAGGGGGAGATAAAGAGGAAGGAGGTTCTCATCTGAGCTCCTGCAGCTACTTGGCAAGTTGAACACCCAAAGTGGGTCTTTGGGGAGCACAAGAGATCCTTATCAGGTTTCTGACCAGATTTTTAGTGTGTGTTGAAAGACAGACATAAGAAAAAGAACTTGGGAATGAAGAGAAAGCAGCAACCCAGGGCCCTGGAGGATGTACCCACTTACTAAGTATCCTGATGAGTTCTCTGCCTATCTCCAAATGAAGATGTGACCATTCAGATTAAACCAGCAAAGGATACCTCATGAATCTCACTTATACACAACAGATATGCACATGAGCTAGAATGGACCTGTCTCTCCACTTATCTTCTGTTTCTGTTTCCTCCAGTTCTTTCCTGTCTCTCCCTCCTGTCCTGCTGGATCTCAACTTCTTTACCTTCCTTTCTCTAACTCCTGTTCTCCCACTTCTTACCTAATCTGCTATAATGTAATATAGCATTCTGTAATGAGGAATATTCACTTTGGCATTCTGTTTTAATCTTTCACCATTTATATTTTGTGAAAGAGAGCAAATTTGGGTCGGTCCCTGGTTATCTACATTCTGGAGAAGGCTATTACTATTTAAATTAAATGAATCATTAAGAGAAAACTGAGAAAATGAAAGATACTAATCATGAGTTTTTTGTTTCAGCTTACAAGGAAAAGATGAAGGAGCTGTCCATGCTCTCACTGATTTGCTCCTGCTTTTACCCAGAACCTCGCAACATCAACATCTACACTTACGATGGTGAGTTTCACAATGAAAATGCCCCTGGAAGCTAGGTCATTTGGAAACGCTTGGATCCATTCATTTCTCTCTCACAACTACTGATAGAATTGAATTGGTATTTGGTGGATCTGACTATTGACTTGCTGTGTGTAGCTATTAGGCCTTATTGATTGTCTGCTGCTCAAAACAGTTTGAGTTTGGTGCTAATAACAGCACATTAAGGTCTCTTTAAAAACATGGCTGAATTATTATTGCAGCCACATTTAGCATATCAATATTCACAATATGTCCTAGGTTTTTCTTTTCAAATAATATAATATGCTAAGTTCCAAATTGAGCAGATCATAAATTCCAAGAAAAATTTTTATACTTAGAAAACTCAGGGGAGAAAATCAATTGCCATCAGTTTTTGCTTTCGTATAATCTTTATAATGTTCCCATATACAGTGTATGCATATCCACAACCTAATAAGTTCCAATTATAAAACTGACTTATGACTGAGGCCCTAGATAAAGAGGATTTATAAAGAAACCCTCCAGAATTGAACTATTTTGCAGTATAATCCATTCAGACTGATTTATCCTGATTTATTCTGCTCCCTCCTGGCTCTGCCACTAGCCACATGACCTCTGGCAAGTCACATAGGTTCTCTGAGCCTTATGTAACTGTAGTACTGTCCTCCTAGGGGTGATGTGAGGTTAAATAGCTTAATGCAAGTCAAACATTTAAAACAGAGCCTGATCCCTTGTAAGTACCCAAAAATTATTATCAACAATACCATCCTCATACAACTCAGTCAATATAATCAAAATGTTTGATACAGTTACATGTGTCGTAGATAAAGCTGAAGCATATTTTGCCGTGCAGCTCACAATTATTTTTCTTTTCCACATGGCTAAAGAAATGCATTAAAGTTCAGATTAAGGGATCTGTGGCCGCTAACCCCTCTGTGCCTTTAAAGCCTATTCCAGGACTCAATAGCATTTTCTTGCCAAAATGATTCTATCATGACACAAGCATCATAAGTGCTAATTCACTGTTTCATAAGGAAATGTTCTTTGTGTGAAATGGTTTCAGTTTCCAACCAAATTCTCATTAGAATGCAGACCCAATGCTGACTTTATATAGTCAACAAATAAGTGAAATGGATCCTTAATCTGCTAGATGCAACTGTAACTAGTAATCCAGCTGTTTCTTCTGCAATTCTAATATGTCACTCTCTGCTGTCACTGAGGCACCAAGGTGGACACAACACAGGTAGCTCCTTCTAGGAACTCAGGGCCTAGAAGAGCATCACACTATAGAAGTCAGTAAGGAGATGGAGTGTGGTCACATGCTGAGACAGAGGATGTACAAGGTGTACTGGTTGGACAGAGAAGACAGCGATGGTTTCTGCTAGCTTAGGGACTGAAGGGGGAAAGAAGTCAGAAGTTACACATAAGATTGGTCTTAGAAGTTGAACAGACAATTCAGTATTGTTCATGCTCTGCTTCCTAAAAGAACTGGTAGAGAATTTTAAATTTCCAAAGTCTTTAACTTTGCCTTTTATTTAGATTTGGATAATAACTTGAAGTGTTCATTGCAGACAAATATTACCTAATAATGATTATTATTATATAACAATAATTATGGTAACAATAATGTAACATTATATTATTATTATTATCATTATTTACATACTAAGTGTTATGGTCTGGGCATTTTTACCGATACTTTTTTTTTTTAGAACATCTTGGTAATTTAATTTTTTTGAGGATAAAAAAAGTTGACATTTTAATAAGTAATATCAACATAGGTTACAAAAAATGATTTAATATAAAAGAAATAAAAGAAATCCATATTGAAAAGAAATAGAAAAAAAGAGGTCTAAAAATATTTTTTAATTTATTTTTTAAACAGCTTTATTGAGCTATAATTGATATACAAAACACAGCACATCTTTAATGTGTATAATTTGATGAATTTGGAGAAGTATCATTTACTTTTTAATCTTCACAGCAATCTTCTAAGAAAGGTGCTCTTTTTATCTCTATCTATTAGATGAGGCAGTGAAAGCTTAAAGAAGTTAACTATTTCCTGTGTCACACAGCTAGTAAGGGGTGCTTACTGTTTGGGTGCAAATACAGGCAGTTCTGATCCCTGGTTCTGTAACCTAAGCTATTTAGAATCCTATCACCCTATCAAACAAACCATTTTTCTTTCCCTGTGTTCTCTTGAAATTCTTTTTCATTGGGTCCTATAATTTATTTTAGGGTTTAATGAATTTTATTAAAGATATAAGTATAAACTTGGACGCCTTCAGGAAAATTGAAAACATGTTTACATTTGTGAAAAAAAAACCCACATCACATCTAATACATTTATTGAACTGGTTTTGTTAACATCTGTTGGCCTTTGAGGTTCTAAGGTCACTTCCTGTGCATCTGGGTTTCACTTGACTACAACTTCAAAGTGCACTAACCAAGCAAAAGAACTTTAATGGAAGCATAATATTTGCATTAAAAAGAAGAATACTTCTACTCTGCTCTGCTCTAGTCAGAACTTACCTAGACACCTGGCCAGCTTGACTGCCACAACTTTAAAGGGACATTAATAACTAAAGAGCACTTCAGGATTAGGAAGCAGTGCAGGGATAAAGATCTAGAAACTGTTATTCTAAGGCACTGAGGATGTTTTAACCCACAGGGACAGAACTTGGAGTATAAAATCATAGCTGTTTTCAAATACCTATAACAGCGGTTCTCAACCTGTGGGTCGCAACCCCTTTGGGGGTTGAACGACCCTTTCACAGAGGTCACCTAAGACCATCAGAAAACACATATATAATTATATATTGTTTTTGTGATTAATCATTATGTTTTAGTTATGGTTGGGGGTCACCACAACATGAGGAACTGTATTAAAGGGTCACAGCATTAGGAAGGTTGAGAACCACTGACCTATAAGATGCTGATACAGAGCAGAAGGTGGCCTAACTTTATGTAAGTTCAGAAAGCAGAACAAGCTTGGAACAAGGGCCAGTCTGGTGTTCAAAATAAGCTATACTCAGGTAAAAATGAGAGTTCTTCAATGAGCTTTTAAGAAATCATTATCTTTCCTGAACTGTAAGTTGTATAATCATAAATGCCCCAACAGATGCTAGTTATCACTCTATTTTATATTATAAATTATATTATTTTATATTATAGATCATATTATACAGAATTAAAACTGGAGGGTCTGCTAATCTGCTTCTCTTTCACACCTAAGCTGTTTGTGAAAAACACAGCTAATCATTCTTCAGTTCTTAAACATTTCTTAAACACACAGTGTATAACTTAGATAAGCAGATGTCACCCCTTCCTCTTCCAACACAGTGACTCTTTCCAGGATCCTGTCTATAGCTAAGACATCCTGAAGGAAGAAGTTCTTAAGAAGCAACGAAGTAGGAGCAATGATAGTACAGTTGGATCTTGTCTTATTATCCCTATTAAGCTGTAAGCACCTTGAAGACAGGAACCCTATCACAGTGTCCTCCTCAGAGTGGACCCTACACATGCTTGACAATGAGTGGTCAACAAACACACCGAAGGGATACACCAGGAACTGGCAGGGTGCTTTGCACAGGAACACTGCAGGGCCCAGCATTTCTATCCTCTCATGGAGCTATGTTCATTCTAATAGCTCCTGCAATTTCCAACCACAGGATTATATATGGGAGCTGGAGAACTTTATTTCCCACATCATTTAGCCTGAAAATGCCTCCAACAATGGTAATTTATACACACATAAATATCTAAATCTGTTCTATTTGATTTTCATGTGAAGCTCATATTTATTCAAAAGGAAAATAAAGATTAGATTAAAATCCATTCAGGCTATTTTTTCCTAAGTCGTCGTCGGCAGCCGTCCGTCTCGAGAGACGATGGTGTAGCCTCTTAAGAGTCTGTCTGCACCGCCGAGAATGGTTGTGCAGTCCGACTCGGGAGTGACACGGTATCTGTCTCCTCCCGTGTTGAATCGACATCTTGCGATGAAGCTACAGAGCCTGGGCAGGGTGATATGGAGGGTCTGCTGTTGCCCATGCAGCAGACCCCCCCTCTCTTCGCAGCTGAAGGGTCCAAGGGAAAGACGGAGTCAATACAGCTTGGCTTCAGGTGCGCTGCAGGAGTTGCCGGTGTTGACTACAACGTCAAACCGCCTTAGGGACTCCGGCTCCGGATTTTCTGTCGGGGTTTACTCCCTTAGCCTTTCCCCTGAAGAGGTATGCCGCAAGGCAGCGGAGGTTTTTTGGAGTCAGAGTTTTCCTTCTCTGATGTACCCTGACTGGAAGATCGAACCAGCGACACTTAGCTCGCAGGCCGACGCTCAATCCACTGAGCCAAACCAGCCAGGGCATCTTTTTCCTAAGTATGCCTGCCATTACTCAACTCCCTATGGACATTGTTGAATTCTCCAACACCATAAATATTTATTCTGTTAAAATATATCCATAATCATACCAAAGAAAGAGGCCTTAGAGCTTCAAAACAAGGTAGAGCAAATGATCTTATGCCCCATTTTATTCTTATTTGACAGAATAGCAATGCTATTTTCAATTGCCGGAATTCAAGTTATTAAACTAAGACCATGCTTCATGCTCTGTTATGCTTAACATTCTCAAATATTTATTTCTCAGACATGGAAGTGAAGCAAATCAACAAACGTGCCTCTGGCCAAGCTTTTGAGCTGATTTTAAAGCCGCCATCTCCCATCTCAGAAGCCCCACGAACTTTAGCTTCTCCAAAGAAGAAAGACCTGTCCCTGGAGGAGATCCAGAAAAAACTAGAGGCCGCCGAGGAAAGAAGAAAGGTAACTTTTCCATAAGTTTTTTTTTAAATTTATTTTTAATTGTAGTTGACAACATTATAATAGTTACATGTGTATAACACAGTGAGTAGGTTATATACCTTTCTCTCTCATACACACACACACCACACCACAGCCCAAGTGGAGTTTCCAGAGGACATGACACCTGAATACGTATAGGTCTTCAGTAGACCTAGAATCAGCCTACTTCAAGTAAAGACTGCTGCTTTTAGACTAGCCAATGTCAGAGTTCTCAGACACTAAAAGAGCTTCAATGCTTTGGTGCCCCTCCCCCATCTTGAATCCCTTGTTATAAAAGTGGTTTTCCCTCAGGATAAGCACCAGGAGCTTGCTCCTCAAGACTTTGCCACTTGCTCTTGAAGTTGCTCCTCCCAAGATCAGGACCCTCTCTGGGATCTATGAGTATCTTCCTTTACTTATTTCTAAGCATTGATAACATTTTTTTCTCTTTTTTTTCATTCGTTCCTTTTTGTATTAGAGACCTTTTCTTTTGCCAAATTTTAATTTTCCACAATCATATGACTTAAGAAAAGTCAAGGATATTAAAAATGGAGGGCACTGAGAAATCCCATGGACTTTATACACAGAGACAGAAATTATGCCTGAATATATCATTACCAACTACATGATTATGGGAGTCCATCCCATCAAGATACATTTAATCAACCCAAATGGAATTATTTTAGGTAATTCATACCTACATTGCATTTCCCACTGACTTTATCATCATGTATTTTTAAAATTATTTAGTCACTAAGAATATGCTTCATGTGCAATCTTATGATTTGCATGGAAACTACACATTTATAACAATTTTTAATTTTATAAAAAAACAACCCAGTAAACACTTCTATGGGATAGTTATAAAGAGAATAAAGGTAGTCCTTCTGTGAAAGACTAAATTCTCTAACAGAGGTTGCAGGACAAACCCAAATGTGTGTTCGTGTGTGTGTGCACATATGTATATATGTGTGTGCATATATACACATACAGATATATACATACCAATGTAGTATCAAATAACAAAGCTCAAAGATTAAAAATTCTCAAGTTAAATATTCTGAACCAGAAAATATTTTTTGTGTTAATTTTCATGGTTGAAAAAAATCTTCCTCTATCATATAACACACTGCTCACAATTTCAATTTTTGCTGAAGAGTGAGATTCTCTAAGTGTCTGATGAGTATTTCTTTTTCTTTGCATATATATTTATTGTATTTGCCTAATTACTATTGTTATAGGCAAGAATTTTAAAAGGAGGAAACTAGCTACTAACCCAAGTAGTAGAGTAGCTTTAAAAATATTTATTAGCTTTTTCGGTTGTAATTTATAGCTTTCCTTTCCTCTCATAGCAATGCTAAGTTAATTTATTCAGTTACAGCCCATCAAGACTTTGCTGCCGATGTATATAAATAACAAACTGTAACAGTAGAGAGCACACTGTGCTCAAGGCTAAGTCCTCACCCAAGCATTGGCATGTTAGAGGCGACAGGTATGGGTCATGGATTGACATGCGAAGATATTATGACTTGATTAGAATACAAACTCAGTGACTGAACTAAAATGGAAACTTAGAAAATTCAACACCATTATGTTTTATGTTAGGTATTTAATTTAAAAGAAATTATTAAAGGAAAAAGAACAACAACACAAAGATGATATAATTAACTGGGAGTTTTCATAAAAATCCCTGAGTTAACTACTTATGATTCTGGTATAATTCCTGTCCCCTAACAACTTACCAACAATTATACATTTATATAATTGGGTTGAACTAGAAATTGGCCACATGGCTAAAAGACATCTCTCTTTTTTTATTATCTCTGAGAATTAACATTGATATTCATGAGACCATATTATCTCATGAGGTCAGCTTGAAGCTCATATTTTGAACTCAAAGTTTACATACTGTAACTGACCCACATGGGTGAAATGATATGAACACTTTAGTCATCCACCCACCCATCCATCCATCCATCCTTCCATCCATCCATTTATTCATTCAACAAACATTTAAAAGAGGCAAAAGAGCTAAGCTAACCATACATCCCAGGTTGCCCAGGACAACTCCAGCTGACTCCTGATGTTTTGATATCATTATTTTTTCAATCTCATAAGTGTCCCAGTTTGGACAGGAAATTACATGGACATTCTAAGCCAAGCACAGTGTTTAAGAGTGCTTTGTAAAGTATAGTGGTTAAGAACACATGGTTAAGAGAATGCCTATGACTCAAAGTCTGGTTCCATCATTTTATAGCTGTATGACTTTGAGCTCTCTAAACTCTCTATGTCTTATTTTACCTATCTGTAAAATGAGACAAATAATAGGATCTATATCACAGAGTTATTGTGAGAATTAGAAGAGTTACTCACTGTACAAAAAGACATATAACAAGCACTGTGAAAGCACTGTTAGTTATTATTGGGTAAAAACATATCCAGTTCCTGATGTCACAGATATGATGGTCTAACAAACTCATAATTTTATAAAGAAAAGAAGTTTCTCATTAACACAGGTACTGAAATGTTAACATACAATGTATTTAATAAATATTTTAAGTATTAAGAATACTATATCAAACTATGAAGAAAGATAGTATAATAAGTAACAAATATCAAATGGCCTGAAAAATAATGTTACAAAGAATGATGAAAAGTTAAGGATTTAAATGACATTGATAAAATCTCATGCTAAAATAGATTAAATTAAAACGAATGCTACTCAAATCAGTCCAGTGACTTATAATTGGCATACTGACAATATTGGCATTATCAACTCTAAAGTCACTGAACCTCTGAAAGAAAGATGTGTTGCTTATTTTTAATAAAATGGCATAAAAGTGGATCATTAGGCATCAAACATGATAGACTTATCTTTTCCATTTATTGGCATCTCACATTATAGATGACAATTAAAGTCATCCTCAGGAAAAGAGGGGGTGCTTTGTATAGCAATGAATTCTGAACTAAAGTGCTGGATCACTTATGATTCAACAATCATGAAGCATTCTGCTCCTCAGAGAACATGACCATGGGCCACAGACCCCTCACATGTGTCATTTCCTCCCCTGTAGTTCTGTTCTGAGCAGTTACCCACAGTAATGCATTCCAGGCTTTAGCAGAAGGTCTCATTCTAAAGGCCTTTACATTTTAATCATTTTACATTGCTTATTATGCTTCTGATCCTTCAACACAAAGTGAAGATTGTATCTTTTTATTTCATACAATTATATTCAGTTGTCATATTTTATGACATTCATAATTTTATTTGGGTTAATGTTTTCTTTCATTGTTAATAGTAAATCAATAATTAGATATATCATCTAACCTACTACGAAGACATCTAGTGTCTGATAAATGGTTCTAGATGGCAAGTAATATATCCAAATGATGAGAAGGAACAAGGAAATAATGGGATAGGAAAATGTGTTTACTTCAGAAGTAAATGGAAAACTAGCCCTATCTAAATGTAGTCTTAAATCTCCTATGTGTACCTAGCATAAAATGAGTTTTATGAACCACTTAACTCAAATTTATCTTCCATTTAATTTGCATAATAATTAAACTCTTACACTCAGTAATATAAGAAATGGTAATGAGCCTCTTTGAAAAATGTTCAACTGCTCTTAAATGTACAATAACTCTTCTCCCACGTTCATATACCTCGCATGTACTTACTCCAGTGATTTTGAGTTCAGTGTAAGGAGGTTTATGCCTAGAAAAGATGCCTGACAATAACACACTTTTGTTATTACAATGGCGAAATGGAGAAGGTTCCTTGGTCTACCAGAATGTCATGCTGGATGTCTGAGTTCTATAAATACATTTGCATTATATCTGCTTATCATTCTCATGCCCTAATTTTCTATTTTAGTATTTCAGTGAACTTCTGCGTTAGGTATATGATATTCAGAAATGTCCCTCTATGGCGATATCCTTTTCCCTTGAACAATTTATTTTTAATAGCTTTCAGCAAATCCCAGCTCTCTAGCTTCCCTATCAGTCAGTGCAATCAGGATTGCTTTCTACTAATCTACCTAAGCAAGGGATAAAGTAAAAGGATTTATTTCACGATGAAATGAAGACTTCTACAAAAATGAAGGCAAATGCTTCCATTTCTATGGATCACATTTTTATTCTGCATCCTCATACTCATTTCATGTCACGTTTTCATGTACTTTTCTGGACTAAATACTTATTTTCTCATTGGTAAAAATATTGGGATCAGAACCAGTTGTCTTCCTGGAGGCTATGACTGGGGGATTCAGCAAGATTCATGAGAGAATGTATTTCTCCAGGAAAAAAGTTACAGGCAGTGGTATCTGGACACAAGTTTACAAAACAGAGAAGAAGATCCATGATTTTATGCAGCAGTGGAGTTACAGAGACTTAGGAACCAAGGAAAGGCCCTCAAGACTATTAGCTCCATGAAGAACTAAAGAGTTGAGCATATGAGGAAGGACCAAAACAGGGAGCCATAAATATTTTTTTAGTGGGGAATTCATTTTGTAATCAACTTCTCATCCTGTAATTTTTTCGTGGACTTGAGTTTTAAATATTGGGAACATAGATAATTACTAGGTTCTATCAATGCATTAGTTGAAACAATGTGCCTGCAATGGTCTCTTCCAGTGTGTCAGAATGCACCCCAGAAGCCCTGAGTGTGGTCGGTCTCTGTCATGCTGCAGAGACCTCATGTGAGAACATTCTGTACTGCTTGTCTGTTTCTGTTTCACCCTACTAACTGTGCTAACAAAATGCACCTGACACATAGGCTGGGTAATCTCAGCCCCAGTGGCTGCAGAAGTACTAACACTATTATTTGGGGTACTTCAACTGAGCCAAACATCTCTCCAGTAAATGCAACAGACTTCTCTCCATCTCTAAAAATGAGGCCTGTGGAGTGTTCATTCACACAAATCAAGCATATTCCACCAAGGCAAGAGGTTTAAAAAAGTGCATGTTGCTATTTTAGCCTTTTAATTCCAAGGGCTTTCTTTCTCAGGCCTTTTCCCCTGCTATCTCCTGATTGTCATCAGCTCTTTCACAAAAGAAAATTAAGAATACAAAGTGCCAAAGTTAATCTGAGCATCTGAAAATTAAAAATCATGCAGTTGCCTCTTGATAACTATCCATGGTTATTTTCCCCCCGCCCCCCCACACACAAAAAATGGCCATAAAAAATCCAGGTAGCCTCTCTCTATCCAGGTAGCCCCTATCTAGGGACACATTGGATGTGCTGAGGAGGAAGGGAGAGAAGGACCTGCTAACACACTGACCAAAAGTTTCACATGTCTACCTGCTTTTAGTACAGAGGAGAACCATGCAAAAGGACTGCTATAGATAGAGAAGTTTGAAAAGTTACATATTGTTGTAGTTTATTTTGATCTATTCAGTTTTCTTCCCTGAATCTTCCTCATGGTTTCCTGTCCATTACAAGAGAAACCTAGGTTCTGACCTTATCTCTAGTTCTTGGACATATGTCACCCTTGTTTTGTGATAACCCAGACTTCTCTCCCTCTAGAAAGTGTTCTGGACTTGAGGCTACATAGATTGAACTGAATTTTATGAGATGAAGGATTAGTTGCTTCTTCCTATTTCTTTGACGTGCTTACTTCACTGTGAAATTTTCTGTAGCCCATTCAGCAGATGAGTGTGGGTGCAGAGGAGGAAGGTGGGAAAGAGTTGACTGTCATCAACATGAGTACCCCTGAGTTCACTGATGTCAATAACCAAAGAATTTTGAACAAATACCCTACATACAAGGCAGCCAAAATTTTACATTTGAGTTTAGCTGTACCATAGATTCAATTGCCATCATCTCCTAGTCACAGGGTTTAGAGTTTTACTTTCAGTAATTTGCTTAGTACTAACTTATTCCTTATTAGACACTGTGGTGACTACCTTGCTAACATGATTTCAGTTGCTACTTACAAGCAATCTTATGAGATAGGCCTATCTCTATCCATATGCCAAAATGTAATAATTGCATGAAAACTGTTCTCAGAGAGAAACATTAAACACACACACACACCCCTTCAGTCAGTCTCTCTTTCTCTGTGAAACAATTCAGTAGTCCTAGTAGCAGAAAATAAATAAAATCAATGTGGGAGTCACGAGGATGAACCAGTTAGAAAATATTTTTCATGTTTCTTCCAGAAAGGCTCCATTGATTTTGAACTTACTTTGTGTTAACATTTCCTCCTTGTTTTTCATATTGGTTTTATGGAAAGCTATAACAGAGCAAGAATGTGGTGGGTCCACTAGGATTTTCTGACTGATCTCCAATGAGTCCCTCAACACGTTCTTGATGAACATCAAAATAAACACATCAACAAGGATTCTGATTTTACCATTCCATAAAATTTTATCTGAAGAGAAGTTTCTTCCCCTGTCAGACTTCATATTGTTTATACTTCAAGATTTGTCTAATAAGACCCCACAACCACTACCATAAACAAAAATGTTTTCTTAGTAATGCTTTTAATGTTATTAATACTTAACAGCCCATGGACTATACATTTAATCTACTATTATTTAGACTCACATTTAATCCTATGAAGGTCATCTCAGAGGACCAGTGATCCCAAGGAATTACCCAGGAATAATCAGTGGGCAATAATTTAGTCTTAAACCTAGATAGTTCAGTATTAATTAGCTATATAATTGTGAAGAAGAAAATGAACGTGGAAAGAAGTTAATATGTCCATGGTTACCAACACAGCTAAAACTTGAACACAGGCCTGACACTGAAGCCCATACCAATGTATTTTTCAAAAAGTAGACTGAAAACTGCTGCATTATCATAACTAGGGATGATCATCAAAAATATAAATTCCTGGATCTCGCCAAAGAGCCACAGAATCAGAATCTCTGGAAGTGGATACCAGGCATCTGCATTTTTATCAGGCTCCCAGGTGATTGCTAACATTCCCTTATAACTATATCTTCCCCTCTGCTGCTGCAGGAGGGTTACAATTCACAAAATGTGGATAAAAACTTTCTGTTCTTTTACAAAATAAAATTAACCTAATCATGAGCAACCATGGGGATTCAAAAATGGCCCAGGGACCTCAGAATGTCACAGAGAGGTCCAAACAAGGACTTCTTGTTGTCTGCAGCCATGAGGACATTGTTTGCACTATAGACAAGTCTACAAAGATAACTTGGCATATGAAAAAAAAAGAGGAGGGGGACATGGGCATGGAATAAGACAAGATAGTGAATTTGGCGAATAGATTGGTGAAAGCAGGAAGCTCAAGCTCCTTAGAGGACCCAGCCTACAGATGACTGAAAAACAATGAGGCGGAAAAAAGATGGGAGCTTGACTCAATCCTACCTATTGTCCTCAAGCTTCAGTGGATGTTGCTATCCAGTGACTGACTACAGCATCCCCTGTCATATAAATCCTTAGCAGCGACTTATTAAAAACAGTAACAATCACTCCTCAGTGAGGGTTAAGTGTTTCTTCTTTGAAGACAGCCTGTCCAAAAAACTCACATCTGAAAATCCAGCTAACCACATTTCCCAACTAACCACCCTGTGGCAAACCCTAGCCAGGGGAATGGGAACAGAAAGGACAGCTGTGCTCGAGGGTGGGCAGACTGTTCCTCTGAAGAGAACACCCTGCAGTTTTGGGCTTGCATTGGGTGACTAAGATGGACGTATTTCTCTCATGCAGTCTCAGGAGGCGCAGGTGCTGAAACAGCTGGCGGAGAAGCGGGAGCACGAGCGAGAAGTCCTACAGAAGGCGCTGGAAGAAAACAACAACTTCAGCAAAATGGCGGAGGAAAAGCTGATCCTGAAAATGGAACAGATTAAGGAGAACCGTGAGGCTAATCTAGCTGCTATTATTGAACGTCTGCAGGAAAAGGTAATCACTCTAGTCTTGAACAGATACACTCAATCAAAACCTGCCCCTCAAAAGACAGCTTACCTGTGCACAGGGCCTCCCAGTATAGGCAGACCTAATGGGGCTGCAGGGTGGACCAGGAACGGGTACCCAAAAAGGGAGACTGGAATTTATGAAACTTTCCAGGGGGAAACACATTCAGGGAGGCTGACTTGTGATTTCAAATGTATAAAAGACTGCTGTACAAACCTTCAGAGCCAATCTATTGGCAATATTAAATATTTCATACCTATATAATATATAATGTTTAATTTTACTTTCTTTTAATTAATATGTAATAATAAATATATAAATATTAAGTTGGAAAACTATATTTGTCCTAAAAGGACAGAGTATTTATGAATGGTGGGAAGTCCATTTTCTCCATGTAGGAACATTTACATGGAAAACTTGGCTATAATAACATTGTATGATACCAACATAAAGAGAAGCTAATGGGGGTGTCCATTTCCTCATGTCAAGATACCCTGATGCCTTTCTCCTTGCCCCTGAACATAAAGTCGTTCCTATCAATCAGGAGGAGCAGTGCAAGAGATCCTCCAGATAATGTTCTTTCTTGCTCTTCTATAGGCTCTGTGCTAACTAGCCACCACTACCACCTCCACCACCTCTGCCACCACCCCTCAAAGATAATTTCCTTTGAAAATGGACAGTGTAGCTCTGAGTAATCTAGTTCTTTCCATTCCCAAATATCAGATTAAGCATTGAGAAAGAGGATCTTTGAGAAAGCCTGCCTCTATCCTTTTCTGAGCAGCACCCTCCCCACCTATACTGGGTGCTGTTATATGTTAAGCACTGGAGATACAGGGAGATGTGGGACTGTCCCTGTCATCAGAACACTGAGAGTTTAGACAAGATCAGTGCCCTGTTTTATGAATATTTCTTAGGAAACTTTGTGTCATCCATTAGAGTTGGCCCATCTCATTTAAGAATTAGGCAGCCTTATACTGACATTCTAGTGATTCTTTGTTTTCACTCCTGTTCTCTGACTACAAATATCAGGACAGAACCAAAGGAAATCATACATAAGCCCCCAAAATATATACATTTCATTTCATGGAGATTTTCATGGGTACCGATACTCTTGAGGAATATTTTTAAGTATATTTTATTGATTATGTTGTTACAGTAGTTCCAATTTTTCCCCTTTGCTCCCCTCTGCTCAGTACCCCCACTCCCTCCACTAATCCCACTCCCCTTAGTTCATGTCCATGGGTCATGCATACAAGCTCTTTGGCTTCACCCTTTCCTATATTATTCTCAACTTCCCCCTGTCTATTCTGTACCAACCGATTATGCTTCTTAATCCCTGCACCATATCCCAATTTCTCCACCTCCCCCCTCCCAGCTGACAACCCTCTAAATGATCCCCATACCTCTGATTCTGTTCCTATTCTGGTTTGCTTAGTTGGATATTGTTTTTATTTTTTAGATTCAGTTGTTGATAGTTGTGAGTTTGTTGTCATTTTAGTGTTCATAGTTTTGATCTTCTTTTTCTTAAGTAAGTCCCTTTGACATTTCATATAATAATGGCTTGGTGATGATGAACTCCATTAGCTTTACCTTGTCCAGGAAGCACTTTATTGGCCCTTCCATTCCAAATGATAGCTTTGCTGGATAGAGAAATCCTGGTTGCAGGTTGCCTTTCATCACATTGAATATTGCTTGCCAGTCCCTGCCTGCCTGCAAACTGTCCTTTGAGAAATCAGATGATAGTCCTATAGACACAACCCTGTAGGCAATTCTCTGCCTCTCTCTTGCTGCCCCCAGGACTCTCTCTTTATCTTTTATCTTTGACATCTGAATCATGATGCATCCTGGTATGGTCCCCCCTGGTCCAGCTCGCCCGGGACCCTCTGTGCTTCCCAGACCTGTATGTCCATCTCTGTCGAAAAATTTGGGAAGTTTTCTTCATTTTTTTCAATTCTTGGTTCCTCATTCCTCACTGGTTGACTGTTTTTTTCTTCCTTATGTTCCAAATCATTGATTTGAACCCCAGTTTCCTTCCCTTCACCATTGGTTTTGTGTGAATTTTCCTTTGTTTCACTTAGCATAGCCTTCACTTCTTCTCTTATGCATTTGCTGTACTCAAGCATATCTGTCAAGCCTGTGAGCATCTTTATCACCAGTGTTTTGAATTCTGCATCTGTTAGGTTGTCTATCTCCTCATCTGTTAGGTTGGCTATCTCCTCATCGCTTAGTTCTCCCACTGGGGGCCATACTTCTCTGTCTCCTCATTCTGACAGGCTCCTGTGTTTGTGTGCCTCCGTGTCTCAAGTAGAGCTTTTGCTTCTGTTACATTGTAAGGGGCAGAGCCTTAGGGGTTTGTCAGTACAGGGCGACCTGTTTCATCACATTGTGGTGCTGTATGTGGGGGAGGGGTTCAAGAGAGAACAATGCCACCTGCCCAGCATTTGCCCCTTTTCTGGGCACCTCTCCCACTTCCGCATCAGACTGGTGCCCCTCTAGGTGCTGCTCTGGCCATTGTTCCCAGAGTAGGTGGGTCTGAGGATGTTCTGGGACTGTGGGGGCCCTTTAGACAAGCAGACTCTGCTGAGAGACTGGCAGTTTCTTCCTTCATCCCAACCCCCACTCTTTCGCACAGTCAGAAGCAATGAGGCTTGATTTTCCCCATTGCTGCAACTGTGTGCTGCGATGTCCAGTGAGGTGCTGGGAACGCTCCCCAGGTGTCCCTCCTGACTTTTTAAAATGTGTGACTGTGCTTTCTGCTGGCCTGCCGTTGCTGCCGCTACTGCTGCCACCACACCGCGTTCTCTCCACCCCTCCTACCTGTCTGGATGAGTATTTCTTCTTTATATCTTTGTTTGCTGGACTTCCATGTAGTTTGATTTTCTGGAACTTCTGGTTATTTCTAGTTTTGAGGTAGTTGTAGTCCTTCTTAGTTGTGGAGGGAGATGCAGCATGTCTGTCCTCTTGAGGAATTTTTGAAAGCTTTGCTGGAGAAGGACTTGTGAGGCTCTCAGGATGTGTAAAGTTCGGGGTGACCTGAGCAGGAGCCAGAACAGCCACAGAGTGCCTTAGAAACTTAAAGTTAAGATTTAATTTGCTTGTATACGCTAGTCCTTTCCTCCTCTCAGAACTATGTCATTAGGTTTCACCTAAATGGGTCAGGTCAGGTTTG
The DNA here is from genome assembly GCF_987537825.1 of Furipterus horrens. NCBI lineage: Eukaryota > Metazoa > Chordata > Mammalia > Chiroptera > Furipteridae > Furipterus > Furipterus horrens. Next base: position 64,981,270 of record NW_028327177.1, read on the forward strand.
GCTGAGATGAAGGGCGGCAAAGTCGCATTGGCTAAAATTTTAGCCCTCACCCTGAACTAGTCAGTCTTTCTCCATTTGCCCTTAGTTCCCACTTTCCCACACCACTGAGGAGATGCTGCTGAAAGGTGCTTGTGACTCCACCTTTATCTCACATCCTAGGCCCTAAAAAAGTATCACATGGCATTGCTAGGAATGGGGCACCCTGATCTCATTGAAGCAGGATACTCAATTTGCCTGTGGAGATTCCCCACCTGATGGTAATAGTAACTCTGAGCAATAGATACTCTCTTATCAGACACAACTTGGAACTGTAACAAATGGTCAAAGCATGTATAATCATTTTAACACTAATACCTATATTCATTAAACATATAACTTTAATGTTAAATATTTAAATGTACATTTAAATACTATCTTATGATGGAAGCCAGGACATTTCTGTATCTAATTCTCCCAAAGTGTTCATAAGGAATTATAAAGCCCTTAAAATATTAGGGAAAAGGGAAAACACCATTAAAAATTAGAGGAGAAAACAATATGACATTGTATTGCTATTTACACAGTGACCATAACACTTAAAATTCTCTTTTGGTAATAGTTTTAATCAAATACAGTGTTGTTTTTTTTTTTTAAAGATGCTATAAGGCTTATGTAAGATCTTCAATGTGACACATATTGGGTCCCATTTTTTCCCTTCTTGGGAAATGAGAAGATTTTATAACGGTAGATGTCAAACTGGTTTACTTCCAGTCAAGCACATAGCATGCCAAGAAGTGAGAAGACCCTCCTGGTTCTGTATAGAGCAGACATCAGGCTCTGTGACATTGCTGCTTCTTGTGTTCTTTAGGAGAGGCATGCCGCGGAGGTGCGCAGGAACAAGGAACTGCAGGTGGAACTGTCTGGCTGAAATGATAGAGGGTATGGCGCACCCCACTGCTAGGAAATCCCCCTGCCTATATCATAATGGATAATGTGATAACAGTATGGAAAATGTATGACATGGTTTAAAAAGAATTCGCTATAGAAGAAACAGAATAAAAAGTAAAAGAAATTAATATGGTCTCTTTGCAGAATGTTTTGCTTGATGTTCAAAAAATACCTTGGATCTTATTTTGTAAATACTTACATTTTTGTTAAAAAATACAAGTATTGCATTATGCAAGTTATTTCATAATCTTACATGTCCTGTAACAGGCTTTTGATGTTGTGTCTTCCCACTCAAATGAATTTGCTAGGTCTGTTCTTTTCAAAGCTCCCCATGTCTGACTACCTTCCCTGCCATTTTCATTCCAACAGGAAAATGAGGTTAGCAGACAGTCTATGGTGCTAGAAATCCACCATTGCCTAATGACCTAGACAGCTCTGTCATCTCTGAACTTGACTAAGACGATCCACAGACCACAGGTGTTATGACTTCACACCGTAATCTACTTACTGCCTAGAAATGACAAAGACAAGCTAAGAATAACCACCAATTATAGCATTGACATTTGCTTCTACTGGATTGTGTGCTACCAATGTGCTTTGGTTTTAGGAAGGGATAGATAAGAGGACAGACCTGAAGTCAATCTGGGTAGAAGCAAAAAAAAAAAAAAAAAAAACCTTTAAAGTGCTACATTTTAAACAGTTCCAGCAGTTGTGAAATCGCTTAATTCTCTAGTTTAAGTTCTTTTGATGGAATGGATTAATTAATGTGTCAGGTGGCTCATTTGTGGACGCTATGATTGATGATGTTCATATTAAGCTCTTACCTATAGTACAAGTACATGATGCTACTGAATAGTTTTCACTTGGAAACTGTGAGTTGGTTGTTGCATTGAAACACACACACACATACACACAATCAGAAACACTGTGGACTTCCACTCAAACTGGTCTTTCCTCCCCAGTGTTAGGCAATCCTGCTGATTAAAAATAAAAAATCCATCTGTGAGGGCTGACACAGAGAAGAGGGTAGGCAGGACATTGTGCCAACTAAGAGAATCACCAGATATCCAACATAAGTACCTATCGCAGTTTTGAAGTGGTTTCTCCCCCAATTCTCAACTCCTGAAGGTTGCTGCCTGCATATTTACTCTTCATTAGTGCTATTTTCCTGTATGTCATTGTGAGCAAGCTGTGACTAATAAAGAATTGGAGTTCTGTGAACTAACAAAGGTTTGGTCTGTTCTCTTGCCCCTTCATGGGTCTGACCCTGGAGTTCAGATTTCAAAATGGCCAGTGGATTAGAGGATCTCATAACAAAGAGACACTGGAGCATTTGAGATCTTGCTCCCCAACATATGTTGACATATGTTGTCAGTTCAGCTCAAAAAAAAAAAAAAAAAAACCTCATAAAAATTATTAAAACAAACAACCAAACAAGCAAAGAGACCATAACTTGAGCTTGGAGGAAGCAAGTGTCCTGCTGGTTCACTTCCCTCTGCAGCAGCAGGCAGCCTCTTTCTTTTCACTGTCCCTCTGTCAGGCCAGCAGGCAGGAGGTGTCATCAATCTGTTCCCCTAAAACCTTCAGGACTGATGGGTATACCACAGGTTCAGACTGATCATTCTGAAGAAGAGACCCCCTTTCAAAGCACTTGAAGGTTCCTGGCACCACATCATGGTCTCTCCTTTTGGCTGCAGGCCACCTTCCCCAACCTGGTAAAGTGCAAACTCCTTGCCATCCTGCTGAACTTCATACTGCCAATCAACAGTGCACACATGGTCACAGCGGGGTCCTACCCATGACCCAGATGGTCCTGCAGGACCGACAGAACCATGTCCAGTTTTAGCAGGAAATCATAAATAAATGAAACCACATAGATTCATGAATAAGTAAACTGGGCTATTGTCCACAGTGGCACTAACAAGCCAAGGTGAGAGTTGAGGCCACCTGCTCTCCATCTTGAATATCTTTTGTTTGTGGGACTCTGACATTGCAACAGTGGGTACACACACATGCTTAAAAATGTGAGCTCCATGACGTTTTTTTTGGAAAGCCAATCAGAGCTTCCGATAGGCATAAAATAAGCTGTATTTCCACACTGGTTTTTATATAACTTAGTTTGGAAAACCTTACTTGAAGGGCTTCCATTGGGCCTGTGATTAAGCCCTGGAAACAAGAAAATAAATGACTATGAGAAGCTCACAGTCTAGTTTCTTATTGTGGACTACAACTAGCAAACAGGATATTTTGACCAGTACTTAACAGCATATTGAGGGGAAACATAATTTCCATGAAGTTTTCTGAAATATTGGAAATAGTGACAACTATTTCTCTTTACATGTGGGTAGTATTTCTCATACTACTTTGTGGATCCCTAAATTGGAACTGCTGGCCAGTCTAACTGCCTAATCTCAAAGGTAAAGACACCGAGGCCCAGATATTGCTCCAGGTCACAATGTCTACTTCTCACCATTTCTGTCCTTGTTAGTAGCTCATCATTAAACCATCCTCAAATCTCATAACCCTGGTGGGGATAGGTCATGTCTAGATTAGAGGTTCTCAAATTTCAGTAGGTTTGGGAGCCACTTAGAGGGCTTATTAAAAACAGATTGTGGAATGCCACCCTGGAGTTTCTGATTCCTGAGGTCTGTGTGGAGGCCTGAGAATGTGTCTATCTTGTCTGCAGTCTCACTTATGAAGGCCCAGTGCAAACAATGAAATTGATGCCAGTTTATGGATCAGAACATGTTCCATTTGCTGTCAGGCATGAAAAGAAACTCATCCCCTCTTATTCAAAAAAGTGGGAGTGGAATGCAAAGGAATCCAAGAAGAAAAAATGAACAATGATAGAAAGCACATAGGAGCTGGAATAGGGTTAAGACAGGTGAGGACAGGGTACCAATGACCTTGCTTCTATCAAGAAACATTATTTCAGTAGGGGTTCAGTCATCTGAAGATGCTGTATTTTATAACTTACCCACAGTTTGTTAGCCTAGTTCCACTTACAGATATTTTACAGAGTGTCTTGGTTTCCTCAAGACTATATTAAAATTGTGTCTATGACTTTGAAATGTTCCATGAAGAAAATTCACATAATCCCATTGGTTTGAAAATCCACCCACCTCTCCTATCTCTTTCACACTCACAAATGTATGGAAGGACTGGGTGTTGACAGTGTTCTGCCCTCTAGAGGCAGGCACCAGCCTTGACAACACTTCAGAGGAGAAAACAAAGGTGCACATGTATTGATAGCCACCCTTCCACCCCTCCCAGCCCTAGACAAGCCAATCATCTTTTACTTCTAATCAGACAATTGCTGAAAAATTGCTAAGCAAACACAGAGCCCAGAGCAAAACCAGGATTCCTAAGATCCTCCCCAAATAACCTCAGAATCATTTTGGAGTCCTCACCATCCTTGATGCCCACTTACAATGGCTCATCAAATAGCATCATTTTGTGCCCTCAGCTGTCCCTCCTTCCCTGATGCTTTTCTGTTCCCAGAATAACTGCCCCAGTCTGGGTCCTATTCGACTCTTACAGAAACCAACCAACAAGTCCCCTTTGCTCCAGTCTGCAGCCTCCTCTACCTTGTGACCAAAGTCTTTCCCATCTTTTATCAGCAGTATAAAATATACACTCCTCTACATGGTCTCAAAGTGTCCCACCATCCCTCTCTGCTCTTAAAAACATCACTCTCTTTGGACACCAAACTCTTCACTCTGACATGAAATTCCTGCCTCCCTGCACATGCTACATTCTGTCCAGATAATCCTCACTACAATAGTAGTCAGGAGAGGCTAGATCAGGCTGTGATAAAACCCACAAAACCTCAGTAAAATATAACCACAAAGGTTTGTTACCTGCTCCTGTTATACATGTCCAACGTGAGTCACTGTGGACTTGGCTCTGTGCTTTGGTCAGTGAAATGTGAAGAGAAGTAATGTGTACCACTTACAGTAGTAGTTTAAGAGCAAATTCACTGTTTACCATGTTGTCCTCCCCTGTGACCTAGAATAAGGATGAAATAGAACACAGCCCCATCTGCAAGAGACACGTAGCCTGAGTGAGACAAGCTCTTTTCAGACAAAGCCCTGGATTTTGGAGTTGTTTTTTATTAATAAGCATTAATGAGGTGAAATTCTTTTCACCATCACATGGGTCTCTCAGCCAGCTACCTCATCCCCAGTCTAAATGGAATATTTCGTGTTTTCATGTGGTTACATAGTTCCAATTCATTTGAGCCCCAAATGCCAAAGAAACAAATTAAAGGCATGGTTTTTGGAGGGAGGCCTTATCTAATCACCTGAACTATTTATCTCAGGTACTAAAAGGCAAAATGCATTTCTTCATGAGTCACAGGCATTATTTTAAAGGGTAAAAGAACAAAAGGGTAAAAAGGAAACTGTAGCACACAAAAGTTTCTTATGCACACTTATGTCAACCACCTCTGAAAATTCTAATTTCCTAACACACCATCCCCATGGCTGAGGCTGCAACAGACCCTTCTGTGTATTTAAGGTAGGAGCAAGGTTTACTAACATTTCATTCAAACTCATGGGTACCCTCAAAACTCTTTTTAAACCTGCTTGTGATAAGTATGGCACCTCACACCCTAAATACCAATTAAATAATCATACCAATTCAGTTCTTCAAACTGTATGACAGAGAGTAAGCCAGACCACATTAGTGTACAATGGCACAAATGATCATTGAATTATCCCCCCTCCCTCTTCTTGGGTCATATCCAACTCTTCTCTCTTCCTCGCCCCTCACAATACAGTGGGCTCCATCCTGTACCAAGGGCAAGAAGGTAATGGATATTTTAGAGACCACCTCTGAATCCAACAAGAGGGCCTCTCTACTTTCAGGTTTGCAGTAAGCACTCAGGTCTTTTAAGAAAAAGAAATGCTATGCTCTATTTTATTCCAATTCTACTGTCATATTTTTTCCACCCATTTCAGTCAAGCTTCTAGAAGCTGTTTCTCCTCCTTTACCTCCTATGCACCCCTTAACCTACCAGCATCTGCCTTCCATTCTCACAGTCCAGTGAAACTGACAGTACCAATGGCCTCTTTGCTGCTAAACCAAATAGAAACTCTTAGTCTGGCCAATACTACTAAGGTCAGCCCTGGGTTCTACCTACCCTAAGAGCCTTCCTTGAGGCCTTCCCACCCCACTAAGCTGGTGAGTCACCCACTTCTCCAATGTGCTCCCAAAGCACCCTGTGCAAAATAGTGTAGTGGTCAAGGTCTTGGGCTCAGGGTTAAGGTTTCTAGCTTTCTGACCCTGGGCAGTTGCTTATCTTCTTTGGATTTCCTCACCTGTAAGGTGGTGATGGTTGATGAACTCATTGTTCTCAACTCTTCACTCTCCTTGTACCCTTGCCCTTTGTCATGTGACTGTGTAGTACTCCCAGTAGAGGAGGCATCTGATGCTGGATTTGGCCATGCATCACACTTTGACCACTGGAATAACGATGGATTTGACATGAACAAAGGCTTTAAATGTGCAGAGACTTGCTTGTTTTCACTTTTACAACCTATCATGAGGACATGTCATACAGGAGCTACTGAGACAGGGAAATGTAGAGACATGTGAGCTGACCTGAACCCACTCAAAAGTCTGGAGCCAAGCCCAGCTGACTAACAGCCTGAAACAGAAAAGAAAACGTGCAAAAAAGTAAATATTTGTTGTCATGAGCCACCAAGGATTGAAATAGTGTGTAACACATTATTTTGAGATGATTAATGTAATGTCTGAGAAGATTGCTGAGATTAAATGAGATAATATAAAATAATCTTCTCACAGCACCTGGCACATAGTAAATATTCAATAATAATTAATTATTAACATATTTCATACTGTGTTATAATTTCTGTTTGCTTAGCTGTTTCCCTCATTTAACCATTAGTCCTCTGAGGGAGAGTCTCTAATTTATTATTGAATCCCTAGTATTTAGCAAGTGTTGAATACACACACATACACACACACACATACAAATGAGTGAATGAACAGAATAAATGAATTAAAATGAGAAAAATACATAGTTCTGTGCTTGGCACATGTAAGCACTTAATAACTATTAATATCCATCATATTTTCTTCCTCTGTAGTCTGATAGTGTCTGCTTGGTTTTAAATTATTTGAGCTTAAAATTAAACTTTTTGTCCTACAAAGGACCATTTTAGATGATCAGGATATTAAACTTCTGTGAAAACTGGAAAACTTGCTAATATCTACAGTAAAGAAAAACAGACTAAAGTCACTTGGAGGCAACTTGCTGATGAGAAATGTAACACCGGACTTTCAGCTACATGCCATTAAACCACTGCTGGTCTCCAATCATGAAGCCATCTCCGTTTCTCAGGATCTGGAGTCTGGCTAAATGAAACTATCTTCAGAAATGGAACAGTGTGGCACCAGCAGTTTCTAAAGTTTGGTGACAACGAAATCCCTAGACTTTCTGTCCTGAACAATGTAAGTGCACCGTCCCCTTTAAGCTTTAAGTTCTTTCTGTAAACATCTTTCCCAATGGAGACCATTGAGAACACTTCTTCCCCTGCAGGCTTCTCAAGGAGGTGGGCTAAGTCTCTGCGTTGCTCTTGTTGGCCACTTCCAGATCATTCTACCACCTCCTTGAAACACCTACTCTTGAATCTTATGTCACCAGACTGTTCAATCTCCTCTCTTCATTGTTGCTGTTCACTACCAGCCCCAGTGGCATGTCCTCTCACTTCCCTAAGATTTCTAGTTTCTGATCGCTGTTACTCTCTCTTCAGTTCTGTTCCTGTCCTATGACTGGCCATTTTAATATCCACACAGATGATGCTTCCACATTCTGCTCTGAGTCCCTCCTCTGCTTCCTCTAAATTGCTCAATCTTATAGTTATGCCCTAGACCTTATCATTATCAATAATCATAATCTCTCCACCATCTCCATGCCATACATCCCACTCTCAGATCTCCACCTCCTGCCTTTCCAGACAAATACCTTTGGTACCTAGACTCCTATCTTTCAACCACACTGGACTCCAATCCCTGGATGTCCCTTCTCCCCACAGTCATCACTTCCCTTCTTACCAGCTTATTTTCCATGGGCAAGCACTGCAATCTCTTTCTTCTACATCCCTACAACTCCTTACCAGAGTGTGTTGTTCTCAGTTGGCCAAACCCATAGCCCAAGCTAAACTAACTCTCCACCTACTCCATGCCTATTCCCATACAGATGAACATAGCTGTAGATATCACACAGCTATTCTGACCATTCTTCCTTTAAATTCATAAGCATGAACTTCAAGTAAGCGCTTCATATTTCCTGGCAACCATGCTTTATTTCTCTAGATTTTTTCTATGCTCTGTTAAAACTATCTTCACACTCAGCTGTTGACTTGCTGAGCAAATGAAGTATTTAGGATATGATATACATAAACTCCCAGCAACACATCTCCCTGTCCACCACACTTCTGTTCTGCCTTCCTATCTACTAACGCAGATGAGCAATTGAAAGCAGTTCTTCCATTTCTCAACTAGACCCATCTTCTCTCACCAACTCATAAATCACTCCAGGAATTTTCTCCTGTCTCTCATATTTCATCATTTCTTTCTACAGCAACAGTATAAAAACATTTCTACTTCCATCTTAGAAAGTACTATTGTATTTTCCCACCAGTTGCTGAACTATTTCTCCACTTCACTGTGCAGCAAAACTCCTAAAGTGCTGTCTCCACTCATAGTCATTTCTCTCCTCCTCAGCTCTCATGAGCCCGCTCCAATAAGTTTTTGACCTGCTAGTGTTCTATACCTACATGAGCCTTGTCAGGTTACTGATGATCTCCATGCCAGTAGGTCTGAAAGTTAATTCTCAGGTTTCATCTTGTTTTTGTTTTTTGACATAACTAATGATTCTCTCCTCCATGATATCTTTCTTTATATGGTTTTCACTGCCCCAAAGATAAACATCATCTATATGCTGACAACTCCCAAAATTTTATATCTAGACTTGTCAACTGACTACTCAACATCGGCATTTGTATATTTCTATAACAAGCACCTCAATTTAACATGCCCACTCAAAACTCCCAATATTCCTTCCCAGGCCCCACCGTTCTCTTGCATTTTCATTCTAATTGCTCAGCAAAAATCCTTATAGTTATTTTTCAGACTGCCAGGGGGCAGTGTCTGATCACATGTGATGATGATGCTTGACCCTGGCCATCAATTTTGCACATAAAGCGCTCCTATCTGCTACATCTGCTAAAAAATAAAAGACCTGGACATAATATGCTATTCATTCCTTTCACATTACTAATTAAACACATGATACTCAGTGATGAAAAATACTATAATTGGATTAAAATGTATTAAAATGGAAGAAAAAGTGTTCTATATTCATAATTCTATAATTATCCTTATCTAACTGAACAAATCTCCACTTCCTAATCGTTTATCATTTTTGTCACTTAGCCACAGGTCACAGCAGGTACTAATACTGGGTGAGAAGGCGTTTTCTGGCTCCTACTTGGCACTGATGCTGTTCAAGCACTTTCATCGCTGCTGCCTTCATATTGAATAGTCCTGTTTCACCTCATCATAACTCATTTAGATAGACAAGAGGCAATTATTATTTTTGCTTGGTAGATAAGGGAACATGGGGAAGGGCTCTGCCAGTTGGGGCAGAATTGAAAGTGGCTTCACAAATTTGACAGGCTGCTCAGAATTCTCAACTCACTGTCTGCAAGTGAATGGGCCCTGGAGCACTGCCATTTCCTGGCAAAAGGCAATGGCCAGGTGCTTTCAAGAGAGTGTCATCTGAGACACCTAGAGCTGTTAATCCTGGCAGAGCACAGCAGGGCCCTTATAAAGAAGGTGGGTCCCAGAGGCCTCAGCAACATCTCCACTAAGAACCATTAATGGGAGAGCCCAGATACTGTTCCAGGAAATAAAAAGCCATAAAATTTGGAAGGAAATAACCCAGGCTTGGCTACCTGGTTATTCAATCAATGGACATTCATTAAATAGCACTGCAGGAGTCACTGTGGGGATAGCAATGTATAAAATATTGTCCTTACCCTAAAGGAACTTAAATCTAATTATGAGAGCATGGCATAGAGTCATAAACCACTTGTTAACAATAATATAAAATAGACTCTACTTCTTTGTGGCAGGGTTCAACAGAGAGTGTCAGTAAGTATTTGTTGATTGCTTACTAAGTTCCAAATATCGGCAAGATGCAACAGTATGTATAACAGACATGTGCTTGTCCTTACAGACTTTACACTCTTGTTATAAAAGGTATGATTTATTCTATTAATTAATGTATTCAATGCAGACTAATGAACCACTTATAACACAGGGAGTATCATGAGAAACAAAAAGGAAATGAATTTCCCACCATCCCACCCATGAGGAACTCAGTCTGGTAGAGGATGCAGATGTGTAAACAAATTGCTTACTTTCAGTGTAGTGTGTATGTGTCCGTGCATGTATGTTACTTTGAAGACTGAGCTATTTGTAGATAGATAGATAGATAGGTAATGCTTAAGATAAGCATGAGAACTAGATAATACACCACCTACAGGTGACACTGGAGGAGAGTCTTGAAGGTGTTTCCAAGTAGACTCATGAGTGAAGGGTCTTCCCAGTGAAAGGAGCTGAGTGTGCAAAGACACAGAGTCAGGAAATGACATAGTGGTTCATTCATGGCTGAAGCTCAGAGTAGACATCAGTAATGATGGGAAATGAGAATAGTAGACAGCAGAGACTAGGTGGCAAACAGAAGGAGAGTTCAGCTTTACACAATAGAAAGCCTTTAAAATATGAAGAGGAGACTAGGGTAATTTTATGTGTATTTATAATATTACTTTAATTGCTGTATGGAGGATGTTTTGAAGTAGAACAAGATCAGAGGCAAGGAAAAAGGACTCTGTTTCAATAATCAAGACAAAAGCTAATGAGAGAGATAGAATATGGAATTATTCAGGATACGAAACCAATATGGTAGCCAATTGATATAAGAAATAAAGGATGAGAGGGGTCAGTGATAATATATTTCTACTGAGTATTCTTAATTTCTATTGGGTCATGACTGGGTGTCCTCAGCTCATCCCTGCCTAGCAGCAATAGGAGAGGAAATACAAGAAAATGAATGAGAGGAGTGGAGAATAAAGAGTCAAAGGTAAATATGTTGTGTTCAAGAGCACATGTGAAATATCTAATGGGGATGACCCATAAGTAGTTGAAAGCTGAAGCAGTCATAGCATACTTCCTGGGAACATTTGCATTAATCTAGAAGAATGTGTAAGATTTGTGGATTAGAGGTGGAGAAAAATACGTTGGAATGGAGGATAATTCAGGTAATATTCCTGATGAAGTCAAAGAGATAGGAACAAGGATAGTAGATGAGACCAACCTGAACAAAGCAAAGTTAAGAAAAAAGGTGACATTCCAAAGACAATAAATTCAAGGTCATGGTGAAAGTGGGCTCTGAGAAAGAATATTATGGTGATAAGATGCAATATATAGTTTAGAGACAAGAAAATCTTGATCAAAGAAACAAATGGAGGTTAGTAAATTTTTCAGGGCATTAAGAATATAAGATTGTCATTTATCTTCACAAAGTAAAAGGCAGAACCTCCAAAATTTAGTACTGAAAGTAGTTTCATGGTAAAAATGAAAGGGTGTTATAACATTTGTTATATACTAGGCACTGTCTTAAGCACTTGACATATATGGGGTGGGACAAAAGCAGGTTTACAGTTGTTTGTATGCAAAATAATATAATAATTACTAAATAATAATACAAGAATAACTCTGTCTTGTATACTCACAACTGGAAAGCTACCTTTGCCCCACCTTGTATTTCATCTTCCCAGCATATTGAGCAGGTATCATTATTATTGTTTCATGGGTGAGGAAACTGAGACAGAGAGGTGTCCAGTAACTTACTGCAGGTCATGCAGCTAGTAAGTGGTGGAACAGGAGTTGAGTTATGTTGCCACATCTTCAGTTACTTCACTACATTGCTTCCCAAGCTCTACAGCTGCTTTGGCTCAGTGACTTCTCTTTGAGCTCATCCACCATCACCACAATGCTGATTCCAGGGAGGTCTGCTCTGTCCCCTTGCAGAACAGACACAAGATAAGTCCTATAAAAGTCTTTACTAAGTCATAAAAGAGAATAAAGTGGAAACACAGGAAGAGTGCTCAGAAAACTAATCTGACTAATAAAAAACAAGTCTCTGATGCTTTTATAGTTAGCCTGCCCTGTTCTTTATGTTTTCCTCTGAACACAACACTCACCCCAACAACTGGCATCCCACATGCCTCTTGCCTGAGACCCTTCACTTCTTGTCTGTTCCAGGTGGTAAAACCATCTTTAAAACTGGTGATATGGAGCAACTACCTGGACATCTAACTTAAAGAACATCTTTGTTAGTGAAACTTCTTCATCATTTCCACAGATTTACCAGAGGGCCCACCTGTTCCCCAGGTGAATGGCATCACATGTGACTTCATTCTACTAGTGAGATTCCCAGCCCAGAACCCTCATTCCCACAACATTCACCCTGCAGTGTGTCTTCATTCTTCCAAGCATTACCAAGCATTAAACCAAAAATTGTGTACACCTGGGAGGAATTATACACCTGTAAATTGGGAGTATTCATATCATTACAAGTGTTTGACCAGGGAGGAAGATTTGGGCATAGAGAGGAAAGGTTTGGACTTGACAGAAGTTGAATAAGCATCTTGCTATGAAAGTTGAAGATTAAAAATTTCAAGTCCAGGGAGGTCCAAGATAGCAGCAGTGTAGGACACTGAATGCACCCCTCTCATGAACAAAATAAAAAATACATGCATATAGGTAGCAATTACTCCTGCAGAACAACAGAGTGCTGAATGAACAGCTTCTGACAATGAACAAGGCAGAAGGACTGAATAGACAAGGCTGGGGAGCTGGGAGCCCTCCCGGAGCTGCAGCAACTCTCCAGGCTAAGGCTCAGGTAAGTGCCATTGTTCACAGCCCCCTCCACCTTTATAGGGTGCTTTGGCCTATCTGCAGTACCAGCAAGGTGCATTCACAACTATGTTCCCTGGCACCTTTTGCCTCTAAGCAAAGGGAGCTGGCAGAAACAACAGGGCATCAGCACACCCAATTGGCCTCCCTGCTGACAGCTGCTCCTCTGAGCAAGCTCTGCCCCAACAACACCCTGAGCACAGGCTTGGCTCCATGCACCTTCCCAAAATGACCTGGCACTTTGAACTGACACAGGGGTCTCTTCTACACCAACCACTTTCGGTACAACAAACCAAAGACTAGATAGAGAAGGTGGGAAAGCCATGGGAATTCTCCTGTCAGTAGGGCTGGTGAGTGCCATTGCTTACATCCCCTCCACCTTCATAGGGAGGGTGGGGCCACGGTCCAGTTGTTCAGCCTGCCTGCAAGTTCACTACAGTGTGTTCTCCAACACACTACCTGAGCCCTTTCCAGCCCTAAAAAAGGGTGGCAGGCAGGATCAATAGAGCATTATTACTATATGCACCTGATCTCCCACCCAAAGCTTCTTTGCTCAGTGGGCCAGACTCAGATGCCTTACATACCCATGTAACTTCTACCGGCCTGCCAAAACCACCCTGCACCCAGTTTGCACAGAGGCCACTTCTATACAAGGCCACATTTCAGTACTGGTAGAGACAACTATTTTGTCTAATTATATAAACAAAGATAGAGTGTCAAACAAAATGAAAAGATAGAAAAACATCTCTCAAATGAAGGAACAAAGAGAATCCCCAGTTTAAAAAAAAAAAAAAAACCCTAAGGAAAAGGAAATAAGTAACTTGCCTAATTAAGAATTCAAAAACATTGTCATAAGGGGGCTCACCAAATTTGAGACTGGAATAGAGGACTTTGGGAGAACAACAAGAAGTCAGAAAATATAAAGAAGAACCAAGCAGACCTAGAGAATACAATAAATGAAATAAAAAGCACATTAGAAGTAATTAACGTAGATTAGCTAAGGCAGACTGGAGGAGTGACCCAGAGACAAACTAGTGGAAATCAACCAAACAAAATAGCAGAAAGAAAAAATAATTACAAAAATAAAAAATAGTTTAAGGGACTCTGGGATAACACCAAGCACTCAAATATTTGCATTATAGGAATCCCAAAAGAGAAGAAAGTGAAAAAGAAACAGAAATTTTTTGTATTGTTTTTCTATTCCAGTTGTCTCATTTCTTCCCCCATTTCTTCCCCTACACTGCCAACCCCCCTTTCACATTCAATCCCCACCCTGTTGTCCATGTCCATAGAACATTCATACTAGTTCCTTGAGTAGACCCTTCCCCTTCTCTCCCCTCTTTCCCCACTCCAACCTCCCCTCTGGTCACTGTCAGTCTGTTCCTTATTTACATTCCTCTGGTTCTATTTTGCTCATTTGTTTGTGTTGCTCATTACTTTCCTGTATTAGGTGAGATCATAGGGTATTTGTCTTTCACTGCCTGGCTAACTTCACTAAGTATAATTCTCTCCAGTTCCAACCATGTTGTCACAAAAGATGGGAGTTTATTCTTTCTTTCGGCTGCATAGTATTCCATTGTGTAAACATATCACAGTTTTTTGATCCACTAATCTACTGATGGATACTTAGGTTGTTTTCAGCACTTGGCTATTGTAAATAGCACTGCTATGAACATAGGGGTGCACAGGTTATTTAGAATTGGTGTTTCAGGATTCTTCGGGTATAATCCTAGCAATGGAATTGCTAGGGAAAAAGGCAGTTCCATTTTTAGTGTTTTGAGGAAATTCCATGCTGTTTTCCAAGGTGGCTGCAGCAGTCTGCATTCCCACCAACAGTGCACTAGGGTTCTCTCTTCTCCACATCCTCCCCAGTACTTGTTGTTTGTTGCTTTGTTTATGATGGCCATTCTGACTGGTGTGATGTGGTATCTCAATGTGGTTTTAATTTGAATCTCTCTGATGGCTAGTATTGTTGAGAATTTTTTCATGTGTCTGTGGGCCCTGTGTGTCCTCTTTGGAGAAGTGTTTGTTCACGTCCTCTGTCCATTTTTTATTGGATTGTCTGTCTTCTTGGCGTTGAGTCGTATAAGTTCTTTGTATATTTTGGAGAACAAACCCTTGTCTGAGGTATCATTGGTAATTATGTTTTCCCATATGGTTGGTTCCATTTTTATCTTGCTGATGTTTTCTTTCACTGAGCAGAAACTCTTTAGTTTGATGTAGTACCATTTGTTTATTATTTCCTTTATTTTTCTTACCCTAGGAGATATATTGGTGAAAATAGTGCTATGTGGGATATCTGAAATTTTCCTACCTATGTTTTCTTCCAGGACTTTTATGATGTCACAGCTTACATTTAAGTCTTTGATCCATCTTCAGTTTATTCTGGTGTATGGTGTAAGCAAGTGGCCTAGTTTCATTTTTTGCATGCCCCTGACCAGTTTTCCCAACAGTATTTGTTGAAGAGGGTCTTTTCACTCCATTTTATGTTCCTTCCCTCAGTCAAATATTAGTTGACCATAGAAACCTGGGTTTGTTTCTGGGCTCTCTATTCTGTTTCACTGATTTATATGTCTGTTCTTATGCCAGTACCAGACGGTTTTGATTACAATGGCCGTATAGTATAGTTTGATATAAGGTATTGTAATTTCCTCTTACTATGTTCTTTCTCAAGATTGCTGAGGCTATTCAGGGTCTTTTTTGGTTCCATATAAATTTTTGCAGTATTTGTACTAACTGTGAAATATGTCACTGGTATTTTAGTAGGGATTGCATTAAATCTATAAATTGCTTTAGGTAGTATGGACATTTTAATGATATTGTTTCTTGTCAGCCATGAACAAGGAATATGCATCCATTTATTTGTATCTTCCTTAATTTCTTTCTTCAGTGTTCTGTAGTTTTTTGAGTACCAGTTTTTTGCCTCCGTGGTTCAGTTTATTCCTAGGTACTTTATTTTTCTTGTTGCTACAGTAAATGGGATTTTTTTTTCCATTTTCTATCTCTGATATTTTATTGCTGGTGTACAGAAAAGCCTTTGATTTCTCAATATTGACTTTGTACCCTGCTATTGTGCTAAATTCACTTATTAGGAAGTAGTTTTTTGGTGGTCTATAGGGCTTTCTATGTATACTATCACGTCATCTGCAAATAATGACAGTTTTACTTCCTCCTTTCCAATTTGAATGCTTTTTCTTTTTTTTTTTCTTGTCTAATCACAGTAGCTAGAACTTCCAAAACTTTGTTGAATAGAAGTGGAGAGAGTGGACATCTTTGTCTTCTTCCTGATCTTAGGGGAAAAGCCTTTATTTTTTGCCCATTGAGTATGATGTTGGCTGCAGGTTTCTCATATATGGCCTTTATTATATTGAGGTATGCTCCCTCTATTCCAAGTTTCCTGAGTGTTTTCATCATAAATGGGTGTTGTACTTTATCAAATGCTTTTTCAGCATCTATTGATATGATCATGTAATTTTGTGTTCATTTCATTTATGTGGTGTATTACATTCATTTATTTGTGAATATTAAACCATGTCTTGCTTCCCTCGAATGAGTTCCACTTGATGGCTGTGTACAATCTTTTTAATGTGTTGCTGGATGCTGTTTGCCAATATTTTGTTGAGGATTTTAGCATCTATGTTCATCAGCGATATTGGCCTGTGGTTTTCTTTCTTTGTTGTGTCTTGACCTGGTTTTGGAATTAGGATAATACTAACCTCATAGAAGGAGTTTGGGAGATTCCCCTCTTCTTGAATTTTTGGAATAGTTTGAGAAGGATAGGAGTTAGTTCTTCCCTAAATGTTTGATAAAATTTGCCTGTGAAGCCATCCAGTCTGTGGCTTTTGTGTGCCGGGAATTTTTTTTATTACTCCTTCAATTTTCTAGTTGTTATTGGTCTATTCAGGCTTTCTGTTTCTTCTTGATTCAGTTTTGGAAGGTTATATGTTTCCAGAAATTTGTTCATTTCACCCAGGTTGTCAAATTTCTTGTCATATAATTGTTCATACTAATTTCTTACAATCCTTTGTATTTCTGTGGTATCAGTTGTGATTTCTCCTCTCCCATTTCTCTCTTTTTTTCTGGTTAAAGGCTTGTCAATTCTTTATATATATATATATATTTTTTTTTTTTTTCAAAGAACCACCTTCTGGTTTTATTGATCTTTTGAATTGTTTCTTTAGTTTCTATGTCATTTAATTCTGATCTGATCTGGATGATTTCCTTCCTTCTACTCACTCTGGATTTTGTTGTTGTTTCTCTACTTCCTGTAGTTGTAGAGTTAGGTTGTTTATTTGAGATTCTGCTATCATTTGTAGGTTCATAGCCTATATTGCTATGAACTCCCCTCTCAGGACTGCCTCCATTGTGTCCTATAGGTTTGGGGCTGTTGTGTGTTCATTATCATTTGTTTCCAGAAAATCTTTGCTTTTTTCTTTGATGTCATTATTAACCCATTCATTATTTAATATCATGTGATTCATTCTCCATGAATTTGAATGTTTTTTGTTTTATCCTTGAGGTTGGTTTCCAATTTCAAGCCATCGTGATCAGAGAAGATGTTTGATATAATTTCAATTTTCTTGAATTTGTTGAGGCTTGTTTCATGCCCTACTATGTGGTCTATCTTTGAATATTTTCCATGTGCACTTGAAAAGAGTGTATATTTTGCTTTTTGGGGGTGAAAGTTTCTGTAAATATCAATTAAGTTCATTTTATCTAGAGTGTTATTCAATGCCTCTATATCCTTAGTGTTTCTTTGCTTGGAAGACCTCTCCATTGCTGACAATGGGCTGTTAAAGTCCCCCTACTATGAGTGTGTTGCTGTTGATATCCTCCTTGAAATCTTCCAAGATTTTCCTTATGTATTTGGATGCTCCCATGTTGGGTGCATGCATGTTTACAATCATTATATCTTTTTGATGGATTGTTCTCTTAGGTATTATGAAATGACCTTCTTTGTCTCTTTTTATGGCCTTTGTTGTGAAATCTGTTTTGTCCGATATAAGTATTGCTACCCCAGCTATTTTATGTCCATTTGCTTGAAATATTTTTTCCATCCTTTCACTTTCAGTCTGTGTAGATCTTTTGTTCTGAGGTGGGTCTCTTGCAGACAGCATATATGTAGGTCACTTTTTCTTATCCATTCAGCTACCCTATGTCCTTTGGTTAGAGCATTTAATCCATTTACTTTAAGGTTATTATTGATAGATACTTACTCATTGTGATATTTTCCTTTTGTACCTGTGTTCCTCTCTCTCTCTTTTTCCTCTTCTTATGAAAGCAGTCTCTTTAGCATCTCTTGTAATGCTGGTTTGGTGGAAATGTATTCTGTGAGCATTCTTTTGTCTGGGATACTCCTTATTTCACTTTCCATTTTGAAAAAGAGCCTTGTTGGGTAGGGTAGTCTTGGTTGTAGGCCTTTGTTTTTTATTGCTTGAAATATTTCTTGCCATTCTCTCCTGGCTTGTAGTGTACTTGTTGAGAAATCAGCTGATAGCCTTATCAGAGCTTCCTTGTATATTATTTGCTGTTTTTCCTTTGCTGCCTTTAGGATTCTCTCTTTGTCTTTAAATGTTGTCATTTTAATTATGATGTGCCTTGAAGTGGGGCTCTTTGGGTTCATCTTGCAAGACTTTTTCTCACATCATGTTTGGGAAGTTTTCTGTCATTACTTTCATAAACAGGTTTTCTATCCCTTACCTCTCTTCTTTTCCTTCTGGTATCCTTATAATATGGATATTGTTATGTTTCATGTTTCCTGAAGCTTTCTTAAACCCTTTTCATTGTTTTTAGTCTTTTTTCATTTTGTTGCACTGTCAGGGAACTTTTTTCTATGTTGTCCTCTAGCTTGTTGATTTATCCTCTGCTTCATCTAGCCTGATTTTGATTCCTTTCACTGTGTCCTTCAGTTCAGAAACTGTATTCTTCATTTCTTCCTGGTTCTTATTGATAGATTTATTTTGTTTTATTTTTAAGTATATTTTATTGATTATGTTACAGTAGTCTCAATCTTTTTCCCTTTGCTCCCCTCTTCCCAGTACCCCCTTTCCCTCCAACAATCCCCGCCCCCCTAGTTCATGTCCATGGGTCGTGCATATACGTTTTTTGGCTTCACCCTCTCCTATGTTATTCTTAACTTCCCCCTGTCTATTTTGTACCAACCAATTATGCTTATTAATCCCTGCACGATTTTCCTATTTCTCCCCCTTCACCTTCCCAGCTGTTAATCATCCAAATGATCTGTATACCTATGATTCTGTTCCTATTCTGGTTTGTTCCATTGGATTTTATTTTTATGTTTTAGATTCAGTTGTTGATAGTTGTGAGTTTGTTGTCATTTTAGTGTTCATAGTTTTGATTTTCTTTTTCTTAGGTAAGTCCCTTTGACATTTCATATAATAATGGCTTGGTAATTATTAACTCTTTTAGCTTTACCTTGTCCAGGAAGCACTTTATTTGCCCTTCCATTTTAAACTATAGATTTTTCTGGGTAGCGTAATCTAAGTTGTAGGTCCTTGTTTTTCATCACATTGAATACTTCTTGCCAGTCCCCTCTTGTCTGCAAAGTTTCTTTTGAGAAATAAGCTGATAGTTTTATAGGCACCCCTTTGTAGGTAACTTTCTGCTTTTCTCTTACTTCTCTTAAGATTTTGTCTTTATCTTGAACCTTTGGCATTTTAATTTTGATATGTCTTGGTGTGATCTTCTTTGGGTTTAGCTTGTTTGGGACTCTCTGTGCTTCCTGGACTTGTATGTCTATTTCCTTTGCCAAAATTGGGAAGTTTTCCTTCATTATTTTTTCACATAAGCTTTCAATGTCTTTCTCTTCCTATTCTCCTTCTTGTACCCCTATAATTTGGATGTTTACATGTTTAAAGTTGTCCCAGAAGTTCTTAAGCCACTCCTCATTTTTTTCAATTCTTGTTTCTTCATTCTGTACTGGTTGACTGTTTATTTTCTTCCTTATGTTCCAAATCATTGATTTGAACCCTGGTTTCCTTCCCTTCACCATTGGTTTTGTGTGGATTTTTCTTTGTTTCATTTACCATAACCTTCATTTCTTCCCTTATGTGTTTGCCATACTTAAGCATATTTGTCAAGTCTGTGAGCACCTTTATCACCAGTGTTTGGAACTCTTCATGTGTTAGGTTGGCTATCTCTTCATCTCTTAGGTTGGCTATCTCCTCGTTGCTTAGTTCTCCCACTGGAACCTTGATCTGTTCCCTCTTTTGGGCCATACTTCTGTGTCTCCTCATCTCGACAGGCTCCTGTGTTTGTTTGCCTCTGTGTCTTAGGTAGAGTTGTCACACCTGTTATGTAGTAAGGGGAGGAGACTTAAGGTATTTTTAAGTACAGGGTGACCCTTTTCACCACATTGTGGTGCTGTGTGTGAGGAGAGGGATCTGAGAGGGAACAATGCCACTTGCTCAGCACTTGCCCCTTTTCCAGGCACTTCTCCCACTTCCATATGGGACTGTTGCCTCTTTAATTGTTGCCCTGGCTGTGGTTCCCAGAGCGGGTGGGTCTGCGAATGTTCTAGGACCATGGGGCCCTTTAAACAAGCAGAGCCTACTGAGAGTCTGGCAGTTTCTTCCTCCACCCACCCCCCACTGGTTTGCTCAGTCAGAAGCAATGAGGCTCTATTTTCCCCTGTGCTGGGACCATGAGCTGTGAGGTGTGGTCTAGTGCTGGGGGTGCTCTCCAGGTGTCCATCCCTAGTTTTTGAAATGTTGACCAGGCTTTCTGCAAGCCTCCCACTGCCGCCGCTGCTGCTGTCACCACACTGCATCCTTTCCACCCTGGTTCCATCCCTCCTACCTGTCTGGATGAGTACTTCTTCTTCATTTCTTTGTTTGTTGGACTTCCATGAAGCTTGATTTTCTAGAACTTCCGGTTGTCTCTAGTTTTGAGGTAGTTGTAGTCCTTCTTAGTTGTGGAGGGAGATGTAGCATGTCTGTCTAGGCCTCCATCTTGGCCAGAAGTTTTTATTGATAGTTTCTATGTCCTTTTTAATGCTGGCGTAGTTCTCAGTAAGTTCCTTGTAGTTACCCTGGAATTCATTGTAGTTCCTTGGAGTTCGTTGTAGTCTTTTTCTGAGTTTGTTCAGTTCATTGATATTCCTTATTACCATTATTTTTAATTTCATGCCTGACAGTTTGTTTGCCTCTATTTCATCTGTCACTCTTTCTGGGACTTCCTCCTTTCCTTTCGATGGGGGGTTGTTTCTTTGTCTCCCCGTTTTAGGTGACTCTTCTTGTTTGTTTCTGCTTCTTAGATTGATCTGTTTTGACCACTTGCCTTTGGGGTATGACTTTCTGTGGTAGGAGTCCTGTGGGATTCAGTAGTACAGATTCCTTGACCTCCTGAACTTGATACTCTTGGAATGGCCTTTATGCCATTTATTTGGGCTGTCTGGTAATAATTAAGTTTTGGTTGTTGTTGTGTTGCTCTTTGGTAGGTATTTCCCTCAAGCTAGCTGACTGAGAGTCACTACATCCACCAAGTCTTGTAAACGGTTGTTGAGCTGCTACTAAAACAAAGCCATCAGCCCAGGCAAGAAACACACACCCACAATGATAACCCCTGACCTCAATCACATTATCAACTGCAAATAAGCCAGTATTAATAAGGATGTAAAGAAATTAAGATGATTATAAGAAATGTAAAACAAATGAGAGTTGAATAACTGAAAGAAAAATGATTTTTGAGAGGGCAGAGGGAGGAGCAATAATAGTAGTGAGTAAGAACAAGTCAATGAGAGAAAGTAAAATTTATATTGTGCATAAAAAAGGGAGGAATGAAGGCAGAATTAAATAAGAGAGGAGAAGAATGTGGTATTAGTACAGCCATTTGGTGATTTAGAAGCTGAGAGACCCTGGCCCACCTCCTTCCCATAGCCCCTACCTCCCATTCTATATTCTTGTGACTTATTTATAACTCTTGTAAAGTTATATCTTACAGAATATCTAGCCTTTTGAAAAGATAATTGGTTTACAAAGAATTCAACTGTGACTAAAAACTACAGCTGCAACTAGAGATAACCTTATGGCCCTGTGAACTTTTTTGATCCTGTTACTGCCAGACGCTCCTGCAGCACTGCCGAGCTCCTGCTTCCCAAAGCTGCTACCTGCCAAAGAAGAAGCAAAGCCTCTATAAAACCCTATCCCAACTCCATTCGGGGCTGGTGCCTTTTTAGAGACTCTGGTCTCGGCCTGGCCACTGGCAATAAACCTCTTGCTTACTCTATTCACTGCCTCAGAGTGTTCAGTCTCACCTGTGTAGCAGCTACATTTTGGAGGCTGCAGCAAGATCCCTCTGTAGAGCAGTGCCACCTTTGGTGAGTCCTGGGGGCTTTGTGCGGGTCCCAGGTGCCTAGCTGACTGCTGACAAGACAGCGGCCACATGCTCTATTTTGGAGCAATTCCCTGAGCCTTCAGTGGACATTCAGGAGCTGCTGGAACCCCTGATGGCCCAGTCTAGAGTAAGCAAAAGTCAGCAGACAGCCTTGGCAACAGATGGGTAGCAACCCATTTTGGGCAGCGGGTTCAAGCCACTGCCATTTGTGAGACTTAGTTTCTTTTGTCCTCTGGATGCAGAGGTACATATTCCCAAACAGGGAATCTGTTGAAGCCTACTTGGCAGACTTCATTTGAGTTATATAGAGCTCTTTTTTATTTTTTTTAATATGCTTTATTGTTTATGCTGTTACAGTTCTCCCAATTTCTTTTCCCTTTGTTCCCCTCCACTTACTGACCCCCTTCCCACAAGTTGTCCCCCCCCTTAGTCCAAGTCCATTGGTTGTGCATGTAGTTCTTCTCAACATCTTCCTATCTACTCCACTCCCTCCTACTATGCTTCTTAATTCCTGTACCATCTCCCTCCCTTTCCTGCCTTCCCCCTGACCTCCCCCCAAAATGTTTTCCATACTTATAATTCTTTTCCCACTCTCATTGCCTACTTAGTCCGCCTTTGTTTCAATTCCCTAGCTTCTGTTGTTGGTTGTTGTGATACAGTTTTCATTTTAATGTTCATAGTTTTGATCCTCCTTCTCCTAAACAAGTCCCTTCAACATTTCATATAACAGTGGTTTGGATCTGATGAACTCCTTCAGTTTTACTTTGTCCTGGAAGCACTTTCTCTGCCCTTCTATTCTGAATGACAGCTTCGCTGGATAGAGTAATCATAGTTGTAGGTTTTTGCTTTTCATTACTTTGAATATTTCTTGCCAGTCCCTTCTTGCCTGCAGAGTTTCTTTTGAGAAATCAGCTGAGAATCTTATTGGGACCCCTTTGTACATAATTCTCTTCTCTCTTGCTCCTTTTAAGATTCTCTCTTTATCTTTAATTTTTGACATTTTGATTATAATGTGTGTTGGTGTGGTTCTCCCTGGGTCCAGTTTTTTTGGAAGTCTCTGTGCTTCCTGGGCCTGTAAGTCTATTTCCTTCCCCAAGTTAGGGAAGTTCTGCTTCATTATTTTTTCACATAATTTTTCAATTTCTAGTTCTTCTTTTTCATCTTCTGGCAGCCCTATGATACAGATGTTGGCCCACTTATAGCTGTTTGATAAGTTTCTGAGCCTCTCCTCATTTTCCTCACTTCTCATTTCCTCTTTCTGCACTGGTCAATTGTTTGTTCCTTCCCTATGTTCTGATTTTTGATTTTACCCCTGGTCTTCTTTCCCTCACCACTAGTTTCGTATGTGTTTTTGTTCATTTCAGCAGGATTAGCCTTCATTCCTTCCCTATCTTGTTTAAGATCTGCTGTTAGTTCTTTAAGCATTTTTATAACCAAAGCTCTGAACTGAGCCTCGGAAAGATTTTCTATCTGCTGCTTCGCTAGATTAGATATTTGCTGTCTGGTCAGCTGTGTCACTGGGATCTCTATCACGATCTGTGCCTCCTGACCATTTTGTGTTTACCTTGCTTCCTGGGCAGCGCTGTCACACATCCTATGCTATAGGGGGCAGAGCCTCATGCACTTATCACAGCTGGGTTACCCGTCTCACCACAATGTGGCGTTTTCTGCGGGGGTGGGGGTCCAAGATGGATTCCTACCATTCACTCTCTGCTGAGAGACCAGGAGCCTCCTCTTCCATCCCCACCCCCTCCGGGCTTCACAGTCCAAGGCAATGGAGGTATGCCTTCCCCAGCTTTGGAATCGCAAACTGACGGGTCTGGTCTGCAGCCAGGGGTGCTCCCCAGGCACTTCTCGCCTCCCCCTAAATACGGGTGTCTGTGCTTACTGCTGTCCTGCCTCGGTCACTAATGCTGCTTTGGAAAGCACAGCTTGAACTCTCCTCCCGGGCTTTGCCCCTCCTACCTGTCTGGACGAGCACCACTTCTTTATAACTTCATATGTTGGACTTCCATTTATTTTCTGGAACTTCTGGTTATTTTTGGTTTTGCAGTAGTTGTATTCCTTATTAATTGTGGAGGGAAATGGAGCATGTCAGTCTAGGCTTTTGGTTTTGATTTCGGGTTGTGCTGTCTTTAGGCTGACACTGTTCATCTGATCATGGAAGGCTGGGAGGGGTTTGGGTGGGATTTAAACGATCTGAATGAATGTGTGAGTGAATGTTAAGATTGGAAATTGTTTCCTCCTTTTGTGTGACTCCACGGACTTCAGTCTATGGAGTCTGAGTGGGCCCTAACCTGTGGTTCCTCGGCTTATCATACAGCATAATGGCTGGATATAACCTGGACTCTACTTGGGCAGCCTTAGCTAAGATAAGTCTAAGTCCTCACAGGAGGAGAGGCCAGGCGGGCATCTGAGTGGCTTCCTTCAGGGAGTTCCCTACCCTTGTTTGTCTGCACCATGAGTGGGGAATTGCTCTTGTGCCTTGTGTTCCCAACCTTGATTGTAATCCAAATTAAGTGTATATTTGTAGCAGTTGCCTTAGTCATCATGGGTAGGTGTCAGTCCAAGTCCATGCCCACGGTTCTCGACTGCATGCTCCGGAATTTTTCCCTATTCCACAGGCAAGACCCTTCTATGAGCCCTGATGTCTCAGATATCCTCTGAAGATCAGAATGGCCCACTTTCAGGGTGGGATGGCCCCTGGGAAGAACTCTGAATCTAGGCATCATATGGGCAGTGTACTTCATTTTCGCAGGGAAGCCCGGTCACCCTGACCAGTTCTATTACATCAACCGCTGGCAGAAACTGACTAGGAACACACCTAATTGGCTCCGAAGGTGTGTAGGGTCAGAAGCCCATAAAGTTCCCTTAGCCTGACAGCCTCAGGACAAGGATCAGTGCGACGGATCAAAGTCCATTAAGCCACATTGTCCAAGCTCTCCACCTCTCCCTTCAGACCCTGAGGAGGATCATCTTCTGCAGCCCCGTCCTTATGGTGGAGCCCCTACATCCCTCTACCCCCAGGTCCTGAAGCAGAGACACACTCCACCGGCAGAGCCTCCTCTGAGCCATCTCCCCTGGGGAGTCCCCCTTTCTCCTGTCTACAGCTGAGGCACCCGCCCAGCTCTGCTAATTCTACTAGTGAGGCCCAGGCCGCCAGGCCTGTCCTCCCATTGAGGGAGGCTGTTGGGCCCGGTTTTGGGTACTGAACCACTTACATTTATGTCCCCTTCTCCACTAGCGACCTGTATTACTGGAGAGCTCAGAATCCGTCATTTTCTGAGCAGCCCCAAACTCTCACTAGCTTGTTTGAATCTATTTGTTGGTCACATTGACCGACCTGGGAGGACTGTCAGCAAATCTTGATGGCTCTTTTCTCTGTTGAGGAGCGAGAATTAATTCTTAAAGCTTCTAGGGAGGATATTAGGGGCTGGGCCATAGGAACAAAACAGTAAAGGGAGGAAACAGTGCGGGGAGTTCTACCTGCCCAGCCACCTGATTGGGACTCTAATACTATACCTGGAATGGCGGCTCTTAGAAACCATCACCAAGCCCTCCACTAAGGGATGATTAAGGCAGTCAAGAAGCTGGCTAACTTGAATAAGGTTTCGGAAGTTATTCAGGACCCCACCAAAAGCCCAACTGCTTTTCTTGAACAGCTTTGAGAGGCATACCCCATGTACACTCCTTTCGATCCTGGGGCTCCAAAGAATGCCCATACCCTCAATATGGCTTTTGTCACTCAGGTGGCATCTGACATTTGGAGGAAGTTACAAAAATTAGAGGGATTCAAAGGCATAAATTTAAGCCAGCTCTTAGAAATTGCTACCAAAGTATACTTAAACAGAGATGAAGCCAACAGAAAAAAGAACTTGAAAAAGAAAAGCGGCAGGCTAAAGTGTTAGCTGCTTCTCTAAAAGAAACCTCCTTTAACCCAGGTCCAGAATCTAGCAAGAAGTTCTGCAGGAAGGGAGAAAAAAAGCCAGGAAAAGAACTAACTTCAGACCAATGTGCATACTGCAAAGAAAAGGGACATTGGAAAAGTGACTGCCCTAAGCTAAAGAAACATCCTCCTCCAAAAATAATGACAACTGCAGAGGAGGATAGTGACTGAGGGAGCCAAGGCTCCCCCTCCTTAGGCCCCCAGGAGCCCATGGTTACAAGGACTGTAGGGGGCTGCCCAATGACTTTTATGGTAGACACAGAAGCTGAAATTTCAGTAGTAACTAAACCTACAGGACCTATTGTAAAGAAGAAAATAAGAGTATAAGGGGCACCAGGAGAAATTGCAGAGTACCATTTTTGTGAAGCTTGGAAGGTCAGTTTAGGAAAAGCTAGTACCACCCACTCATTTCTTCTCATTCTGAACTGTCCGTTTCCTTTGCTCAGGAGAGACCTCCTCAGAAAGCTGCAAGCTCAAATCTCCTTCTTCCGAAAGGCTGCAGAGCTTCAAGTAAACCCTCGAATGATTTTGTGTGTCTCCCTTCCCTTAGAAGAGGAGTATTAATTTCTCAAGTCTCCTCAACAAGACTCTGAGCCTTTCCCCAGGGATTTTCAGGCAGTTTCCCAAAGTATGTGCAGAAGACAATCCCCTAGGTTTGGAAAGCCATATACCTCTTGTGATAGTCTCGCTACTCAGTGATACAAGTCCTGTTCACATCAAGCAGTATCCTATTTCCTGGGAAGCCCGCAAAGTCATTAAGCCCCACATAGACGGACTGCTAAGGGAAGGTATACTAAGGGAATGTCAGTCAGCATGGAACACTCCTTTCTTACTGGCCTGGACACCTGGGACCAATGATTACTGGCCCGTTCAGGACCTGAAGGAGGTAAATGCTGTAACAGAGACTATTCACCCAACGATGCCAAATCCTTATGCTCTCCTGAGTCTCCTGCCACCTGATAGACTCTGGTATACAACATTAGACCGAAGAGATGTCTTTTTCTGCATTCCTTTACATCTGCAGTCACAAGACATTTTTGCTTTTGAGTGGGAGGACCCAGAGGCAAATAGAAAGCAACAACTTACTTGGACTCGGCTGCCTCAAAGGTTCAAAAACTCCCCCACTATTTTCAGAGAGGCCCTAGGACAGGATCTCAGCCCCTTCTCCATAGAAAATCCTCATTTGACACACCTTCAATATGTAGACAATCTCCTCTTAGCATCCGAGACTAAGGAGGACTGTCTAATGGGCACTTCTGCCCACCTCACCCTGCTTGAGGGAAAAGGCTATCAAGTCTCCCACAGGAAGCACAAATTTGCACCCATAAAGTTAAGTTTCTAGGGTTCATTTTGTCAGAAGGAACCTGGAGACTGTCAGCTAAGCGAAAGGAGGTAATCACCTGACTTCCCACCACCAAGATCCAAGAAGGACCTTCATAAGTTTCTAGGGACAGCAGGATTTTGCCACCTTTGGATCCCCAACTTCGCTGCAATCATACAGCCCCATCCATGAGGCCACCCAAGACCCCAATGCCCCGTTAAACTGGGGAGAAGAACAGGAAAGGGCATTTCAAAAACTAGAAGAGAAACTCACCCAGGCTCCAGCCCTTGCCCTGCCAGATGTCACCAAGTCTTTCAGCCTTTTTGTCCATGAGAAGAAAGGAGTATCCAGGGTAGTCCTGACTCAAACTCCTGGACCTTGGCGAAGGGCCAGTAACATACCTTTAAAAAAGACTAGACCCAATGTCCAGAGGGTGACCTGCCTGTCTCAGAGCTGTCGCCACTATGGCCCCCCTACTCAAGGAGGCCGACAAGCTCACTCTAGAAAAGGACCTTTCTGTTAATGTACCAGTTGAGGCCCTCCTAAGAGCTACAAGAGGGAAATGGCTCACTGGTAGCCGCCTCACCCACTACTAAGCAACTCTCCTTGAGGATCTCCGGATCTGCCTACAGGCCATCTGGGCTTTAAACCCAGCTTCACTCCTACCCACTGAAGGGGGGGGGGGGGGGGAGGAGTATGATTGTGAAGAAACCATTGACCAAGAATGTTCTTCCCTGCCTAGACTACAAGACTCTCCGCTCCCAAATTCAGATGCTGTACTCTTCATGGATGGAAGCAGTTTCGTTCGCAAGGGCATACATTATGCTGGAGCAGCTGTAGTCACCCTTGAGAAGGTAATCCACGCTGAGCCACTTCCACAGGGCTGGTTGGCCCAGAGAGCAAAACTTGTCACCCTCACCTGGGCATTAGAGGAAGCCACTGGCAAATGGGCCACTATATATACTGACTCTCAGTATACTTTCGCCACTGTTGATGTGCATAGGGCAATTTATTGAGAGAGAGGATTGTTTACAGCTGAGGGTAAAGCCATCAAAAATACTCAGGAAATTCTAGCTTTATTACAAGCAGTGTGAAAGCCAGCCCAGGTAGCAGCTGTCCATTGCAAGGGTCACCAGAGAGGCACTGATGAAATTGAAACTGGGAACCAGCTAACAGATCAGGCTGCCAAAGAAGCTGCACTGCAAGGTAAAGCCTCTGACCCAGAGGGGGGTAATATCCTTCCTGTGTTATCACAGGCTACAGAACCCCCACACTACTCCCCAGCTGAGGAAGCTTGGGCTAAGACTGAGAATGCCACAAAGAAAAATGACTGGTTAATTCTGCCGGATGGCAGGATCTTTGTTCCAAACAGCATTGGCCTACAGCTAGCCACCACCTTGCACCAAACCACTCACTTTGGGAAAGAAGCACTTGTCACATCTTTAAAAAAGGAATACTATATACCCAATCTCTGGACTATTTGTGCTTCAGTTGCAAAGCGATGCCTAACTTGTACTAACAATAACCCAAAGACTGACAGGGTCCTGCTGCTTGTGGTGCACCAGCAGGGAAATATTCCCTTTAAAGACATTGAGGTAGATTTCACAGAAGTAGGGCCAGCCCCCAGAGGCTATAAATATTTACTACTTTTAATTTGTACCTATTCTGGGTGGGTAGAGGCAGTCCCCACCCAAACAGAGAAGGCCAGGAAAGTAGCCAAGGCTCTATTAAACCTAATTATTCCTAACTATGAATTACCTATTAGCATAAGGTCAGATAATAGTCCAGCATTTATAGCAGGAACAGTTCAAGCTGTAGCCAAGGCTCTAGGAATTAAGTGGAACCTCCACACTGCCTACTGGCCTCAGAGTACAAGTCAGATAAAACATATAAACCAGTCCTTAAAGCAGACTCTGCAAAAGCTCCACCAGAAAACTAATTCTCCATGCCAGATCTTCTCTCTTTAGCTCTTTTCCAGTCCAGGTACATTCTGTATACTGATGGCCTAACTACTTTTGAAATATTATATGGTAGACCAGCCCATCTGACACCTCAGTTAGAAGATATACGGTTAGGGGTGACCACACTTCAATTCAGCAATTACAGGCCCTTCAGAAGACCCTTAATTCCATCCAGCAGTGGGTATTAAAGAGGCATCCCATTCCCATAGTGACCCCCACGCATCCCGTCAGACCCAGGGACCAGGTCCTCATCAAGGTCTGAAAAAGACAACTCCTAGGGCCGTTATGGGAAGGTCCTTACACTGTTATTCTTACTACCCCAATGGCTATAAAGGTTGCTAGCGTTGCTGCTTGGGTTCATCATTCCTGAGTCAAGTCTTATAAACCACCAGCTTCTGAAAAAAAGCCCAGTGAGTCCAGACAGACATCAGCAGGACAGTCAAACTCAGTCCTTCCCCACTGATCAGAGCGACTCAACAAAAGGAAATGACTAGACAGTGTTCTGCTTTATACTTAACCTTAGTTAACTTGCTTATCATCCTATTTGCCATAGGACTTGATGCCGTCGCCCCAGTTGATTTGGTCCCCTGGGAAAGTGTGGCTTTCGGATTCCTCTACATTTGTATGTGTTTAGTGCTTGAACTGATTTATTTTCTTCTCTATTAAGCCTCCTGGTAATAGCTAGTTGTTAGATAAACCTCCACAATGTTCAGTAAACCTGACTGGAGGACTTCTTATCTAGTCCTCTGAGCAAGCCTCACTCTTTGCTTACTTATGCCAGTCTCATCAACTCCCTTATGTTTCCATATCACCATGGGAACTGACCATGTCCTTGCCAAGAAGAACTGGACCAGAATTGATAAAACCCCACTAACTTTCAGGCTGCCCATTACCAACCTATTTGGCTACAACTCTGGGGCCAGCAAGGTCACATTTGGATATTATCTTTGCTCTGGCAAAAGGCCTAGTCCCCACTGTTATGATATTAGGAAATATTTTTGCCCTTATTGGGATTGTAAAGACTTTGGAGAATGGACAGGAATCCCAAATACATATTGGAAATTTAATCAAAGGTTTATAAGGGTCCAGACGCTACCCGGGGACTACAGCGCTAGACCCATTCAATACCCAAATTTCCGGCTCAACTTTACTAACCCGGAGGACCGCATTTGGCAAGATAGGGGACACATGTGGGGCCTAAGAATAGTTAACAAGATTGGGCCAGACCTCGGAACTTTATTATCCAGGCCAAGTTAATTCCCCACCGGTATACTCTTCCCTCTGCGCCAGGGCTAAGTTGGGACCATAGGAATCAATGCCCTGAGAGTTCAGTGCTATGGGTAGCGGCTACTAATGCTCCTCAAAACTCCTCTGAAGATTCCCCTTCCATTCACTGCCTGACAATCAGACCAGGACTTAGCTTATTTGGACTTGTAGAGGCCACCCACCAGACTCCAAACATTAGCAATCCAGAAATGGCTGAAGATTGCTGGCTGTATTTGCAGCTGAAGTCTCCCTTCTACATGGCTCTAGGAATTACAGCTAACTTATCATTCTCCTCCTTTCAATCATGTAGCACAAAGAGTTTGGCCCCACTCCTCCTTATCAACAAGGTATTTGGAAATGAATCATGTATCCAAAAGGCAACAGGAAAGTCACCTTTAGGACTGGGCCCATCAGCCTGTACCCAAATGATACTTCTCAACAGCACTCAGATTTCACATGCCCCAAACCAAACCAGGTTTATATGCCAAAAGGGAATTTACTCGTGCATAGACAACCAAGCTCTAGAAGCAGGTCCCTGCGTTTTTGCCCAAATCCTCCCTCAAGTCACTGTGTATTCAGGGGAAGGTGGAATTTCCTTCTTTCTTCCCAAGAAGGAAACCTGGGTATGCAGAGCAGTAGTTCTCCCCATCTTGGCAGGAACTGCCGTAGCTGGATCACTAGCTATGGAAACAGCCAGGCTCACAACTAGTCAGATAGGTCTGACAACAGTCTCCTCTGCAGTTAATCAAGACCTCCTAGCATTAAAAGGTACTATTTAAGATATAGCTACGCAGTTAAACTCACTAGCAAAAGTAGTCCTGCAGAACAGGAGAGGCCTAGATCTCCTTTTCATGAAACAAGGGAGACTCTGTGCAGCTTTAGGAGAAACCTGCTGCTTCTATGCTAACAAGACAGGAGTCATTCAGGACACCTTGCAAGCTATCAGGGACCGCATTAACCAGCAAGAGCGTGACCACCAACAAAACTCCTCTTGGTACTAGAACTTATTCCAGTGGAACCCGTGGATAACTACCCCCATATCCAGTATTGCAGGCCTTATATTTTTACTCCTTCTTGCCGTTACTATTTTACCTTGGGTCTTTAAGTACCTAGTTAGGTGCTTACAGGTCAGCATTGAAGACACTCAGCTTCTCATCCTTACCACCGAGCCGCCTCAAGCTCAGCTATCTAAGTAGCCCCAGGACTGACTCTAAAGGTATTGTCTAGGGACTAGAGGAAGGAATGTTACAGCTTCTCAGTGACTTACAAGCTGAGAGACCCCGGCCCACCTTCTTCCCATAGCCCCTACCTCCCCATCTATGTTCTTGTGACTTGTTTATAACTCTTATAAAGTTATATATTACATAATATCTAGCCTTTTGGAAAGATAATTGGTTTACGGAGAATTCGACCGAGACTAAAAGCTGCAGCTGCAACTAGAGATAACCTTATGGTCCTGTGAACCTTTGTTTCTGTTACTGCCAGACGCTCCTGCAGTGCTGCCCAGCCCCCACTTCCCAAAGCTGCTACCACCGAAGAAGAAGCAAAGCCCCTATAAAACCCTATCCCAACTCCATTCGGGGTCGGTGCCTTGTTAGAGACTCTGGTCTCGGCCCAGCTGCCAGCAATAAACCTCTTGCTTACTCTATTCACTGCCTCAGTGTGTTCAGTCTTGCCTGTGTAGCTGCAACAGTATTAGGTTTAAACATAAGTTATTATATATATATATATATATATATATA
Organism: Furipterus horrens; assembly: GCF_987537825.1. Lineage (NCBI taxonomy): Eukaryota > Metazoa > Chordata > Mammalia > Chiroptera > Furipteridae > Furipterus > Furipterus horrens. The sequence continues at coordinate 65,013,799 of NW_028327177.1, forward strand.
TATATATATATATATATAGTGTGTGTGTGTGTGTGAGAGAACAAACACTAACAAAATAAGAAGAAAAAAAAAGGCACCAAATTAGAAAAAAAGTTTCACCAGAGCACTATCAACAACCTATGAGCTAAGATCAATATAGTTGGGATGGAAGTAAGAGGTAAAAAAGAAATAGAGAGAAGCTTAAGAGATGTCTGGAGGAAAGGGAAGTGATTTTGAGGTGATAGAGAGAGAAGGAATACCAAGAGAGAGGAATGAAAACAAGGCTAAGACCTGGAAAAATTCAAGTTTAAAATGAAAGAAGGAAAGGGCTGGAGGAAGGTACAAATGGATTAGGAGAGGAGCACTTAAGATTTGATTTGAAATACCAGAATCGTGAAGATCTATGAATAAATTTGCAGGAATGTCACAGATTGATCAAGGTAGAGAGAGAATAAGTGTATTTTATGAATGGGAAAAAGAATGTGAGGTGACTAATGACAAGAAAAATGGTATGGAGAGGCTGAAGAGGTGAGAAATAATGAATGCAGATTGGGAACAAGTTGTAGCAAGAGAGAAGATAGAATTTAAAACAAAAATAAGAAGAGGAAATCAGATGGTAAAATTGAATGAGAAAATGGAGGAGCAAAATATGAGATTTGAAATAAATTATGATATAAAGACTAGTTACTTATACTGTACAGACTGGGAGGATAAGAAATGACTGTTGAAAGGATATGCAGGAGACAAATAATTCCTGTAGAAGATTAAAGTGGAATTCATCTCCATAGTACCTGGTTTTTACCACATTCTTCTCTTTCTGGACCCACCCCTGGAGACATCAGATCATGTCCCAGTCTGGATCTAGGCAGCCTGTTTGAGACTACCAGTGTTCTACTGCCTGACTGCCTGTGTCTGTCTCTTTTGGTTGGTTTTTATTCTAGTCACTCTGTAATTTCCAGTCAGGCTTAAACACCATGGGGCAGGGTCAAACAATTTCTCCAGCAGGGCTATTGCTTTCCTTCTGGCTAATGCCACTTGGAGGGTGGTCTGCTCAAAAGATTTTCCCCGCTGTACTGAGGATGAGTCTGTGCTGGGGTCCAGTTCACTGCTCCCCCAGTTCTCTCTTCCCAACACCACTGCCTCAAATTCTCCCCAAGCGTCTCTAGTCAATTTCACCCTCCCTCAGCCACAGCTGAGGGCAAGAGGGCGCAAATGCAATCCTATGTACACTCCCTTCAAGTATATTACCCTGCCTCCAACCATTCCTCCCTGGTAGGCAAAAAAACAAACAAAAAATTCTTTTGACCAAGATGGAGGCATAGACAGACGTGCTGTGTCTCCCTCCATAACTAAGAAGGAATACAACTACCTCAAAACTAGAAACAACCAGAAATTCCAGAAAATCAAAGTGCATGGAAGTCCAGGAAACAAAGATATAAAGAAGAAATACTCACCCGGACAGGTAGGAGGAGCGGAGCCTGGGCAGAGAGGACACGGTGTGGTGGTGGCAGCAGCAGCAACAGCGGCAGGTCAGTGGAAAGTGCAGTTACATGTTTTAAAAAGTCAGGAGGGACACCTGGGGAGCGTTCCAAGCTCCTCACCAGACCATGCAGCTCACTGTCCCAGCACCAGGGAAAATCAAGCCTCATTGCTTCTGACTGTGCAAACCAGTGGGGGTTGGGGTGGAGGCAAAAACTGCCAGTCTCTGGGTCTGCAGATGTTCTAGATCTGTGGGAGCCCTTTAAGCAAGCAGACTCTCCTGAGAGACCGGCAGACCGACCCACTCTGGGAACGACAGCCAGGGCAGCAGCTAGAGAGGCACCAGTCTCATGCGGAAGTGAGAGAAGTGCCTGGAAAAGGGTAAGTGCTGGGCAAGCGGCATGTTCTTTCTCAGACCCCTCCCCCACATACAGTGCCACAGCGTGGTGAAACAGATCACCCGTTACTGATGAATACCTAAGGCTCCGTGCCCTACAACATAGTAGGAGTGACAGCTCTCCCTGGGACATGGAAGCAAACAAACATAGGAGACTTCTGGCGAAGATGGAGGCCTAGACTGATACGCTCCATCTCCCTTCACAATTAAGAAGGAATATAACTTCCACAAAACCAGAAATAACCAGAAGTTCCAGAAAATAAATGGAAGTTCAACATATGAAATTATAAAGAAGTGGTGCTTGTCCAGACAGGTAGGAGGGGCAAAGCTGGGGAGGAGAGTTCAAGCTGTGCTTTCCATGGCAGCATTAGTGACCGAGGCAGGACAGCAGTAAGCACAGACACCCGTATTTAGGGGGAGGCGAGAAGCACCTGGGGAGCACTCCCAGCTGCAGACCAGACCCGTCAGCTTGTGATTCCAAAGCTGAGGAAGGCAGACCTCCATCGCCTTGGACTGTGAGGCCCGGAGGGGGTGGGGATAGAGGAGGAGGCTCCCGGTCTCTCAACAGAGAGTGAACGGCAGGAATCCATCTTGGACCCCCACCTCCACAGAAAACACCACAGCATGGTGAGACAGGACGCCCAGTTTTGACGAGTGCATGGGGCTCCACTCCCTATAGCGTAGGAGGTATGACAGCCCTGAACAGGAAACAAAGTTAAACACAAAATGGTCAGGATGGCACAGATCATGATAGAAATCCCAGTGACGCAGCTGACCAGACAGCAAATATCTAATCTAACGAAGCAGCAGCTAGGAAATCTTTCCGAGGCTCAGTTCAGAGCTTTGGTTATAAAAATGCTTAAAGAACTAACAGCAGATCTTAAACAAGATGGGGAAGGAATGAAAGCTAATCCTGCTGAAATGAACAAAAACACATACGAAACTAGAACAGGGATCAAATCAACAAATCGGAACATAGGGAAGGAACAAACAGTTGACCAGTGCAGAAAGAGGAAATGAGAAGTGAGGAAAATGAGGAGAGGCTCAGAAACTTATCAAACAGCTATAAGTGGGCCAACATCTGTATCATAGGGCTGCCAGAAGATGAAAAAGAAGAACTAGAAATTGAAAAATTATGTGAAAAAATAATGAAGCAGAACTTCCCTAACTTGGAGAAGGAAATAGACTTACAGGCCCAGGAAGCACAGAGACTTCCAAAAAAAAACTGGACCCAGGGAGAACCACACCAACACACATTATAATCAAAATGTCAAAATTTAAAGATAAAGAGAGAATCTTAAAAGGAGCAAGAGAGAAGAGAATTATGTACAAAGGGGTCCCAATAAGACTCTCAGCTGATTTCTCAAAAGAAACTCTGCAGGCAAGAAGGGACTGGCAAGAAATATTCAAAGTAATGAAAAGCAAAAACCTACAACTATGATTACTCTATCCAGCGAAGCTGTCATTCAGAATAGAAGGGCAGAGAAAGTGTTTCCAGGACAAAGTAAAACTGAAGGAGTTCATCAAATCCAAACCGCTGTTATATGAAATGTTGAAGGGACTTGTTTAGGAGAAGGAGGATCAAAACTATGAACATTAAAATGAAAACTGTATCACAACAACCAACAACAGAAGCTAGGGAATTGAAACAAAGACAGACTAAGTAGGCAATGAGAGTGGGAAAAGAATTATAGGTATGGGAAACATTTTGGGAGGAGGTGAGGGGGAAGGCAGGAAAGGGAGGGAGATGGTACAGGAATTAAGAAGCATAGTAGGAGGGAATGGAGTAGATAGGAAGATGTTAAGAACTATATGCACAACCAATGGGCATGGACTAAGGGGGGGGACAACTGGAGGGAGGGGTGTCACTGGGTGGAGGGGAACAAAGGGAAAAGAAATTGGGACTACCTTAATAGCATAAACAATAAAGCATATAAAGAAAGAAAAAAACAGAAGTAAAAAACAAAACACTGTTTTTTGCCTCTTAGAGCCAGATGCCACCTGGTCCAACCTTGGCTCTGCTAACAGGCCCAGCCTGATTTCCACCCCCCAATTCTCTCAGGGGGAATCCTCAGGGCACTGAAAAATCTCTCTGAATGCCCAGTTTCTGGCCACTGGAGCCAAGCTGCCACTCATATCTTTCCCGCATCTCCTCTGCAATCCGTACCAAACAGGTCACTCTGAAGCAGCCTCCTCCACTTGCCTGCAGCTACAAAGCTTAACTCCAGCGAGTTCCAGTTGGTCATCCAGATGATTTCTCCACAATTAAGCCAAAATTCCAGACCAGTCCCAGGAGGAGGCAAGTGCAGCCTCCACTCACTCCTCTGAGATCTTCCTAGTCCCTATTCAGAAATTTTTTATTTAAAGAAATAATGACTGTAAACTTCCCTAACCTGGGACAGAAAATAGACATTCAGCTCCAGGAAGCACAGAGTTCCAAATTAGATGAACCCAAAGAGACCCACACCAGGACACATTGTAGTTACAATGGCAAAAGTTAAAGATAGAGACAATCTTGAAGGAAGCAAGAGAAAAACAAGTTACAAACAAATTTCTCATCAGCAACTACACAGGCCAGAAGAGACAGGCAGGACCTCTTTAAAGTGCTGAAAAAAAGAACCCTACAACCTAGAATAATTTACCCAGCAAGGAATTCAAGAAGAGATAAAGAATTTCCCAGATGAGCAAAAACTAAAGGAATTCATCACCATTAACTGAACTTTACAAAAAATGGTAAAGGGTCTAGTAGAAAAGAAAAGGCAATAACCGGAAATAAAAAATATATGTAAGAAAGAGAAAAACCTCACAAGAAAATCCAAATATTCAATAAATACAGCAAATCAGACATTTAAAAGCTATCACAAATGTTTCAAAAATAAGAATCAAACTCAACTCAAACTACAATAGGTAGTTAGGAGATATACAACACAAAAAGATTTAAAATATGACATCAATAACAAAGTATGAAGGGGGTGTAAAAATGTAGTCCTTATTGCATATATTGAACTTAAATTCCTATCTGCTTAATATAGACTGCCATAGATAAAGAATGATATAATAAACCTCATGGAAACCACAAACCAAAAACCTACAAAAAATATACAAAGAATAAAGAGAAAGGAACCTAACCAGACACTAAAGAAAATCAGCAAACGACAGGAAAGAGATTGAGATAAGAATAAAAGAACAGAGAACAATTATAAAAACAACTGAAAAACAATGATCAAAATGGCATTAAGTACATACTAATAATTATGTTAAGTGTAAGTGGATTAAATGCTCCAATAAAAAGACATGGGGTGGATGACTGGATTAGAAAACATAACCTATTTATATGCTGCTTACAGGAGACGGACTTCAAATCAAAAGGCACACCCAGACTGAAAGTGAAGAGATAAAAAAAGATATTTCATGCAAGTAAAAATAAAAAGAAAGCTGGAGTAGCAATACTCAAGTCAGACAAAATAGACAAAGGAGGACATTACATAATTATTAAAGGGTCAATCCCAGAAGAGGATATATCATAAACACCTACTCACTCAACATAGGAGCACCTGAATATATAAAGCAATTATTAATGGACATAAAGGAAGAAATTCACAGTAATACAATAACAATACGGTATTTGGATTACCCCACTCACATCAATGGATAGATCATCCAGATAAAAATTAATAATGAATAATGGTTTTAATGTCACATTAGAGGAGATTGACTTAATAGACATTTATAGAACTTTTCACCCAAAAACTTCAGAATATGTACTTTTTTTCAAGTGCACATGGATAGATCACATCTTACACCACAAACAAGCCTCAATAAATTCAAGAAGATTGACATCATATCAAGCATCTTTCTAGACCACAATGACATGAAACTAGAAATCAACTATGGGGAAAAACACAAAGTTGTGGAGACCAAATAACATGCTACTAAATAACCAATGAGTCAGAGAGGAAATCAAACAAAAAATCAGAAAACTATCTTGAAACAAATGAAAATGAAAACACAACTTTTCAAAATGTATGAGGTGCAGCACAAGCGGTTCTAAGAGGGAAGTGCATAGCTTACAGGCCTACCTCAAGAAACAAGAAAAATCCCAAATATACAATCTAATTCTACACCTAAAGGAACCAGAAAAAGAACAAACAAAACCCAAAGTAAACAGAAGGAAAGAAATAATTAGGATCAGAGTGGAAATAAACAAAATAGATATTTTTAAAAATAGAAAAGAACAATAAAACTAAGCTAGTTCTTTGAAAAGTTAAATAAAATAGACAAACAGTTAGCCAAACTCATCTAGAGAGGGAGCCCAAATAAATACAATCATAAAGAGAAGTTACAAGTGATACCACAAAAATACAAAGAATCACTATGAACAATTTTAGACAACAAAACTTGACAATCCAAAGAAATGGATATATTTTTACAAGTATATAACCTTCCAAGACTGAACCAGGAAGAAATTCAAACCCCTGTATTTTGTTCTGCAAAATTTCCAAAGTGCAAAGGTCCTTCCTGGACTCCAAGGGAAGCAGGCTACCTGGGAGAGTTCACTTTCACTGTGGGAACCTTCCATCAGAGGAACTTGCTCTGAGTCAACATCAGCCTTACTGTCCGAAAGCTGAGGACAGGCGGCTGTAACAGAGAGGAGAGCCTACTGGAGGCTTCTGTTCTTGTCTGCATGAGCACCCAGGACCTCAAGACAGTAATTTCACCTCTGAGTCTCACCTCCTCTCCCTTTAAATAGGATACCCTACCTTTCTCCAAAGAAAAAGTAGGCTGAGATCAATGCAGTTTTGTCTACAGCAGTTTTGAATTTTTTGATAGAAAGTACTACACAGGTTTTCATGATCCCACTCCCTGAGAAGTAGCTCCTTGAGAACATGTTCAGGAAGATGTATTACAGCATGATGTATTCACCTCGTGGTGAGAAGAAGCCTGCCCAGAGTGTCTACAAGACTAAATCTAAACTGAAGTCACACTTGCTGGCAGCTACTGGGCTGCCAGAGGCTGTTAGGGAAACCTGGCATCTTTAGTCATCATTATTTGTATGAAAGAATGTGACAGAACTCAGGCAAGGCTAAAGGGGACCTCTTTACCAAAGAAAGCCCTGAGGGGTGTGTGTGTGTGTGTGTGTCTAATATAGCAACGCAGAGAGGAGCCTGGAGGTACCAATTCCATTTGGAAAAACTTTGTTATCTGCCATTGCTTCCAGAAAGCAAATTCTAACAACTTCAAAGCAGCTTCTTTGGGGTTACTGAGGAGCTAAGAATGAGGAGATATCCACACATTTGTGGTCAGGTGGTGAAGGGTGATGGGTTTGCCAGCATTTTCTATTCACCCAGAAGAGGGTGAGTTCCTGTAGCCAAAAGCCTAACTTATGATTTTGCATTTGCTACCTGCTTTTCTTGCACATGGCATCTAATGCAGGGCCCTGCACATAGGCTTATGCAATGTTGATGTCCATACACCAGGTATTTACAGCTGAAAGATTTCTAGAGTGTTCTATGGAGAAAAGTCAATGAGCCACAGCCAGTGAAATCTAAAACATTACCCAAAGCTAGTAGCCCACATTTAGACATATAACCCAAGCTTTTAACTATCTTGGTGTCCTTTTACCCCTTTTTTAAAATATCAAAATAAGGAATTAAGAAAAATAATTATCTCATAGAAACAGGTAACAGAATGGTGTTAACCAGAGGTAAAGGGGGCTGCAGAGAGGTAGAAGAGGGTAAAGGGGGGAATAAGTGATGACAGAAGCAGATGACTCTGGGTGGTGAACATACAGTACAATATACAGATGATGTAATATAGAATAGTAAACCTGTAACCTATATAATTTATTAATCAATGTCACCCCAATAAATTCAATAAATTTTTTTAAAAAAATAAGTAAATAAAATAGCAGAATAAATAGATCACCTAGTACTCTATGCACCCACATTTACATATATATTCTCAAATGCAGTCCAGGAGCTGCTTACACACTTAAAAATCAACTCTATCATCACTCATTGAGCACAAACCCTGTACACAGTTTAATTATTGTACCACATAACATTTAGTGTGTGGAACTTAAAGTGTTATTTGTTAAGACAGACAATTGAGACTAATGTCTTGTGTGTACACACTCCGGGCTGAGTGAGCATCGACTCTGTGCCCTGGGCCGGATGATACAGGCATGGAAGTGTAGGAGGGCAAGCCGCTGCTGTCCAGGGCAGGATGAGAGTGCCCTGGAGTGCTTCAGCAGAGTTTTAAATGCCTGCTATACCATATCTCCCAAGGTCTATTTCTTGTCTATTAAATATGGAAGCCAGGACAGTGGACAGCATAACTCTAATATGAATAAGCATAAAAGTCCATTTTTGTTAATGCCCGTACTTGTAATCTTAGATAGCCATCATAAAATTGCAATGGGGTATATAAACAGAGCACCCAGGGGTCACAAAGTGGGAAGGATAATTTGTGCAAATACCCACTTTTCAATGAATAATTTTCCTTGGATTTTTTTTTTGCCTTAGGAAATATTGATGGGAGAGGGAAAAATGGAATGGAAGGAGGGAAGAAGCGAGGGAGGGAACAAGGGAGAAAGGGCAGAGCAAAGGAAACAAGGGAGGAGAAATAAAGAAAAAAGAAAAGCAAGCAAGATCCATTCTTTAAAAAGAAGAAATTTTATTAGTTACCAGCCAAAATAAAAGTCTCTTATCATCCCTCTGCTTATTCTGGAGTTACAGTGGCTCAGTTCCCAGGGTCACGTGCACCTTCCCAGCTTAGAGGAGGCCCCAGGTGTCAGACTCATTACTACTCTGTAGTCCTGGGTATTTGCCACAGAATCTCCTTCCCACCCCTGACGACTGCCTCTCAGGTACAGGGTCACAGAATCAGCACCAGGTTTCAACTCGGAGACCTGGTTAAATTCAGAGGCCATATGGGATGTGAGTGCAGTTTGAAACTTACACACTTCACAACTAGATCCTTCTTTACAGGAGAATAGGGAAAGGTTGGTGAAGGGGTAGAAACTTGAAGCTGTAAGATGAATAAGGTCTGAGGATCTAATATGTACCAGACTATAGGTGAAAGAAAGAGTAAAGGGGAGGGGAGGGTGGGGAGGTTGGGGAGGGCAGGGGAGGGTGGGAAGGGGAGAGGAAGGAAACAAGATTCCTGGCTGAATAGGGAACCCCAGAGACAAAACAGAGGATCTGAAACTTCATGGAACGATGTTGTCAGGCTGGAGCAGCAGCGTGTGGCCTGGTGTTCAGACACTGAATAACCATAGCTGGGCCTAAAGAACAATTGCAGTGAGCATAGGAGCCTCTTCCAACAGTTTCTATTCAAGTGTGGCTGTTGCAGAGCCAGGTTCCGGCTGAGGCTGCAGAGAGGCCATTGGTCAGCTCTGAGCTCTGTCTGGGAGCCTTGACATCTTGCACGTTCCTGTGCCCCCTCCCCGTTTAGACAGACTCACTATTCCTAAACTTAAAATGTCTGTGTCATTTGAGCCTGCAGATATAGGCAGAAGACTGAGGCAGGACTGAGATCACTGAGGAAAGCATGCAGCCTCAGGAAGATCTGATTTTGTTACCAATGCTCAAGTTATAAAAGAGTTCTCCTAAAATACACAAGAACTTCAGAGAAAAACTCCAGGAAAACGAAGCACTTTTATTGCCAAAATTGAATCCCTTATCCTGTAACGTCTCTTACAGAATTCTCACTTTCAAAGCATTTAAGTTTGCACATTGGCCTTGACAAACAGCCAAAGGTCACACTTTGTCTCTGGTGTCAGTTTCACGAGTGGTCAGAGAGCCACAGAAATCTTAAAAATCAATGAAAATTTTCTGGTTTCTTTGTGGATATTGATTTTGAATGATGCAGAGGGGAAGAGATCCCACCATGTGTCTGGAAGCCGGCAAGTTATTTCCAAAATCACTTAGTCATCAGGGGTCTTAAGCAGTGAAATTTCTGATTTCACACCACTTGGGCAGCCCTCTGCTTCCACTTCTGTCTCTTCAGTATTAGCTCATTTCTGTTAGTATCAAATCTGTCCCTTTAGTCATTAGGGTTCTCACAAATTTGTCCAATCACTCACTCATTTTACAAAAATTTTAGTTCAAACACCTACGAAAATGTGGAACAAATGCCACCTTACATTAATTTGTCTGCATCTCCACAAGCATGACCATGCATTCTAATCATGAAAGAGAACCACTGTCCTTACTTACTTGGTCAGTACTTACTTGGTCAGTTAATTTAGTAGATGCTGAGACTCCAAAGAGAATGTATCTGAAGAATGGAAGCAGGGTTTTAAGTTTCACTGCATGTTCTCCCTCTGTGCATTACATGATTTCCTCTCTCTTCATCACATCTCCCGTTTTTCACCATCATTGAAATCACTCTTCATCCTCCTCCACAGTCTCTACTCATGGGCAGCAGTGGATTAGACATTCTTGAAGTACTTTCAGATCCTGGCCCAGAGTAACCCAGAGCCTCCCTGAGGAAAGTAACTGGGTTTAAGCACCACCCTGGCTCTGCCTTTAATCTATGTCAAATCAGTGACACCAACTCTGAAGCCCTCCCTCATCCTTGTAATCATCCAAGAATGTTCCCAGACCGGGCAGAAGTCCTATACAACAGGGATGGGCATAAGAGCTTTGTTTAAAAAGTGCTCCGAGTTCCTCATGAAGTTTCCAGGCAGAAGACAATCAGGCAAAAAGTCTAGCCATTGTTAATATAATGAGAATGGTTTGCGCAACATCGATGTAATCTGGCAGCCAAGGACAGTGGACTGGATGTGCATGCGTGAATAATGATGACTTCACTGTACTAGTCAGTGGGGGCAGTAGACAACATTGAGTGAGCATGTGTACTGTGTGGTTGTCACATTCAAACTGACTGAGCAACTAGAGCAACAAATCTGCATCAAATTTTGTGTTAAGCTTGAACATTCCTCATTGAAACTATTTGGATGATTCAGAAGGCCAAAGCTATGTAACTGAAGATTGGCAGCTTCATCACAACAATGCACCCACTCATGCATCATGTCTTGTGCAGGGTTTTTTGGTGAAACATCAAATCACCCAGGTGCTCAGTGCCCCCATAGTCCAGATTTGGTGCCCTGCAACTTCTGGCTTTTTCCAAAACTAAAATCACCTTTGGAAGAGAAGCAATTTCAGATCATTGACGAGATTCATAAAAATATGATGGGGCAGTTGATTGTGATTAGGAGAACTAGGTGAGGTCCCAGGTGCCTACTTTGAAGGGGGCTGAGGCATCATTGTCCTATGTACAATGTTTCTTGTATCTTGTGTCTTCTTCAATAAATGTCCCTATTTTTCATATTACATGGCTGGATAACTTCTGGACAGATCTCATATGGGGCACTGGGCAATGAAGAGCTGCTACTATGAGGGGTTTATAAGAGATTGTCACTTGCTTTTTCCCCTTAGTCACCATATAAGATAATGTTTCAGTCAACTTTGATTTAACATTCTGTCTCTTTCCAGTAACTCAGCGGCCACAAAACCCCACAGAGATAGAAGACATAGCAGTAGTGCATTGGTCTAATATGCATCCACTCTAGTTCACAGCACTGCAATCTAATCCTTTTTAAGAAAAAAAAAAAAAAAAACAGAAAGGAAGGAAGGATAGAAAGAAGAAGAGATGACAGTTTTTTAAGTAAAATGTCTGGAGTCAGAGATACTCTAATCTGACGGTAAACATATAATCTCTAAGGGTTAGAAAGGCCATCAAAGAACATCTCCCTTATATCTACACCTTCTCACCAAGTCTCTGCTAAGGGGTCCTTATGCTGTGGTGATTGCTACTGAAGGAGAATCAACACCCACCAAGGCTGTCATATGCCATGCATGCTAACACAGTCTGGCATCTCAAAAGGGCACAACCTTAAGGAGCAGCAGGCACTATCCCACTACTGTCTTAATGCTATCTTCAGACAGCAGCCTGAGTTCCTTTTCTGAAGTATGTCTCTTTGCTCCCTGGTTTGGTCTTAAATAATTACAGTGTGTGCTGGAGTCAACACCACTCATCTCTTTCTTGATCCTTCTCAACTGAGCTATGCATGATTCTCTCCTTATAATTCTAAAATCATAAATCAATCCCCAGTTCTGTATCAGTAGCCACCTCATGGGTTTGTTCTGAGAACTAAATGAAGCATAAATATGAAGTGACCAGAGTGGTGTCCAGTACATAAAAAGTCCTCTATCAACATTGCCCTTATCTACCATCATTATTCACACACATTGCTCTTCTCATTCCACTGACATGAGCCTGTTTGAGGACAGGCATTGACTGAGACTGAAAACCGGTCTTGGTATTCTATGCACTGTCACCCTCCCTCCTCCATACGGCATACCATCCAGGACAGCCCTGCTCTTTCCAACAGGGAGAGCACTTCACACACGTGAGCCTCATCAGCTTCCCTTTATCTCCCTGACTTCGTTGATGTCCCTGTCCCTGTCACTGTTCCTAGAGTTTAAAATATACTTTGAATTATTTTCCTTGAAAATAAATAAATACCATCTTCACATAGTTGTTTTTTATTAGTTCAAGTCCTTCACTAGTATCCATTTAAAATTATCTTCCAATTGTGATGTACTGATTATATTTCTTTTTTAGGTTAAAAAGGTGCTGATTGGGGCATATGTAGAAATATTTAATTAAGACATGTCAATCACTGGGCTGGTGGTTAATGACATACTGAGTGCAGAGCACTGTGTTTGGAAAATATGACTGGCACTTAACAAATATGATTGATTCCTACCATAGGCAACTCACTATGGCATGTTTCTTATGTGAAAAAAAATGTCTTTTTACGGGAAAAGATAGTTTGTAATTGAAATGTAAATATGCATAAAATGTGTAAGATTGAAACAGATACTTGCTATAAGAATCATCTGAGCCCTGGTTGGTGTGGTTCAGTGGATTGAGCACCAGCCTGCAAACCAAAAAGTCACTGGTTTGATTCCCAGTCAGGGCACATGCCTGAGATGCAGGCCAGGTCCCCAGCTGGGAGTCTATGAGAGGCAACTGAATGATGTATCTCTCACACATTGATGTTTCTCTCTCTCTCTCTCTTTCTCCCTCCCTTCCTCTCTCTCTAAAAGTAAATAAATAAAATATTTTAAAAATAATAAAAGAATCACTCTTTAAAAAGAGAAAAGAATCATCTGAGGTATTTCTCCGTGAATCAGGAGCAATGGCAAATAGACTGCCATCCCCATCCTGAGCTTATGGCAGAGGGCAGTCATCTGTCATGTCCCAGACGATTAGAGGCCCTGGAATCCTTCCCAACACAGCTCCTCAGGCCATCTGTGCCAATCTAGAATTCATCTAATCACTCGTTTATTTAACAAATATTCACTGTGCACCTACTATGTGCCAAGTATTGTCATCAGTGGTGGGTAATAACAGCACACAATACAGAATATAGTTTCTGCCTTTCTGAAGGATTAGTGTGATGAGAGGTTGATATTTAATGCAAAAGATATTTCCACCCCTGTCTTAGGCTATCCATGTGCTATTACATCATCTCATAAGCAAGACACAATTACTCTTACTCTCTGTTAATTCAAGGTCTCCAAGACTGGAACTTCTGGGTAAACAGACTGGGAAATGGGTCCATCAGTCATGATCTCTTTGGCTACAACTTAACAGAAAATCCAGTATAAATGTATTTTAAATGGTAAAGACATTTCCTGAGCCTCACTGTGTTAGAGACTGACTTGTCCCTCAATATTCCATACTAATACAACCCTCATTATTACCTGGTGACATCTGGCCACCCAGAATAAATTCTACTGTCCAGCCTCACTCACACTGTTTTAGCTGACAAGACATAAGCCAAAGCATATGTGGCAGCTTCTAGGCTCTCCCCCAAGAGGCAGATGGTAAGTACCCTTTGCCTTCTTCTTCCCAAGCCTTCCTCCTCTAGTTGCCTAGAAAATAGATGCCATTATCATGGACCTTTAGGATAAGAGCCATATCCTAGAGATAGAGCAGTGATGATCTGGAAGAATCCTGGGTCCCTGTGGACTTCATGGAATGTAGTCAGCACACCAGACCTGACTTGCATTCTTACAGACTTTTACATGAAAAACAATTAAGCACTTTTAATTTTAATTCTATTAAGTCATTGTTATTTTAGGTCTGCATGACTCACAGCAAAAGCTAATCCTAATGATGTATCCATATAATGGGAAGTTCTGCTGTAGGTAGGCTGGAGGAATGGTGTGATCTAATGACTCTGGCTCCATTCTTCTGCCATCCTGTTGGCCTCTGTTTCCTCCATGAGGGAGACTCATAGTGGGCTGGTAATGATGTAGACACAGTGGTTCTGAAACTCATGTATGCCCATGACAAAAACCTAAAAGAGAGGTAAAAAGTATCTTCCAGAAGTTTTCCCAGAAGTGAGAAGAACATACAAAGATATCTCCAATCTCTCTTCTTGCATTTGGGCCTGAATTGAATCCCGAAACAATCATTGGCGAGTGAACAGGAATACCCTTAGACCAAATAGAGCCATCTCTGGAACTGGGATGGGGCCAACTTCCTCTAGACCAGGCACTCAAGCTGGTGGGAAAGGGCTGAAAAGTTCAACAAGACTGAAACTATGTTAGGAAGGAAGAAAAGTAACATTCTGGTTACTTATTAGCATAGCAGGCTACCCAGAACTCAGTGGCTTAAAACAATCTCAATAACAATCTTATTTAGCTTATAAGTCTTCAATTTGGGCAGGACTCATCAAGGACAACCCACCTCTGCTCCATATGGCATCAACTGGCTCGGGGAAGAGCTGCTTGAAGATCAGGGCTGGGAGCACCTTGGTGCCTGTGTCTCTGTGTGGCCTCTACATAGACTCTCAAGCACAGAAGGCAGCTTCCAACTCACTGGATTTCTTACACAGTGGCGTAGGGCTCTGAAGGTATGAGTCCTATGATAGAAGTATCAGAGGGGTGCTATGTAGCTTTTCTAACTTCGCCTCACTTCTACAACATTCTCTTTGTACAGCAAGTCACAAAAGCCGACCCAGGTTCAAGGGGAGAGCACATAAATTCCTCATCTTGATAGCTCTGTGGCAAGGTTTTGGATGAATGTAAGAGAGCGGAATTGCTGTTGATAATTATTTTGGAAAATGTAATCTGCCACAGGGTGAATGGGAGGTTGATAGGCCACCAGTAATGTCTGATCTCAGGAGACAAGATATATCTACAGACATCTACTTGCAAGATAACAGCTGCTGTCAGATGTAGGGGACAAGTACTACAGCAGTATTTTTGCTATATTGTCCTGATTTTCACCCCAGCTCTCCTCTGTTTTAACTATGTTACATGTGGGTCACATGAGCGAGACACTTGGGAGCATTTCACCCTCCGAAGTACCTATGCCCTGGACAGAAACTGCCCCCAAACCCACTTGTCCCAGGGAGGTGGCCATGGGCCCCCACTGTAGCAGTAAGACACTCAGACCCTGGATTACAGATGCAGCTCACTGAGGCACAGGGAGTACATGACAAACAGAGGGACATGGGGCTATGTCAGGTAAGCAAGTTTAAAATGAAAAGCTCCCTCAGTGGGGAAAGCAAACTAACCACTGAATCACACCTTCTCCTGACTGCACATCCCACAGTTGCAAAGCCCATTTTGTTATTACACTCAACTGTAGCCACACCTGCCTCCCACTCCTCTGCTTTGCCGCAGAACATGAACTTCAAGCCTCATGTGATGGCTGGATCACAGATGAGGTGTAGCAGAGCAGGTGCTTACTCACAACAAGTTAGTGAGGCCATGATCATTCGTTATTTTAAATAAAATGAAACTAATAAAATGACAAATTTAAAAAGTGATCATTTTTGGCTCTGATGTGAAGCCTGTCTAAAGAGCAACATGCCCCAGGGCAAAGAGTAGGACCTTGTAGGCCTACAACTAGTCATCAAAGTCTGGTCTTTAAGTATGAACCTTCACTGACTCCCTCTGAGCCCATTTCCTGCTCCATAAAGTGAAGGGCTCAGAAATGCCTAGTTTGGAGGTTCGTGGTGACTTGGATGTATGGATATGGACAAAACAATTTGGGATTTGAAGTCAGGCAGCCTTGTGTTCAAAAGCTAGAACTCCCACTAACTCCAGTCTTGGAATCTTTCTCTAATGGATACAACCTCCTTCAGACCAGCTTCGGCCAACCTCTAATGCAGCACATGCACATCTTTAAATGTCCCCAAAGCCCTGGCTGACCAGTCCATTGGTCAGTAGAAGGCATAGTGGTGAGCTGAGGGCTCCCACAAAGACAGGTCTGGATGGCTGAGCAGCATTGGGTGCTGGTACTATCACAATAGTGTGTCTCACTCAGCCTTATGTGATCTCAAGAGCACCTGAGAGCAAGTGTAAATGAATTGGCCTCTGGCTGGAGTCTGCAAGCACAGATAGCATGTGGCTTCCCTTTGTGGGTTCCAGATCCTCAGTCACACACAACTCAGATCCCCCGTACACCACCAGAAGGTTCCAGTTTCCCCAACGAGTCTCGGCCAGTTGGGCACTGTTGGCCTTCCAGTCCGGTGAAGAGCAGCATGTATCTCTGCTTTTTCACCAGAAGTGACCCTGTAGTGAGGCTCCAGGGGCAATGGACCTTTGCAGTCCATATTTGGGTCATAAGCTATTGATGATGCATTTCAAGTCAGAGTCCCTGGGTTCAGCCATTGTCTAGATACACACTGAGCAAGTCATTGAAACTCTCCAGCTCCAATCTCCTCACCTGCAAGATGTTATTTTATCATTAAGTTTTGCCACAAACTCACGGTTTACAAAAAGAAAAACATCAACTAGAGCATTTGGTTCCAAGATTAACCTAATCTAAAGGCTAACATGCCACAGAGCAAAGCATAGGAGCTTCTGAGTCACAAGGTAAGGAGAAATCTCTTCACTGTTCTAAGCTGTGTCCTCTTCTATACAGTGGGTTATGGCAGGTCAAACGGTGGTGAGTTGAGCCATTCTGAACTCATTCAGTGGTGTGTGGCCTTGAGGTAGTCACTCAGTTTCACTGAGTCTCAGTTTCCCTCACTGTTCAGTGGGACTAATATTTTCTATTTTTGCATGTAATTCTGATACTTATTTTTTTAATTTTTTTAGAGATTTTATTTATTTATTTTTAGAGAGAGGGGAAGGGAGGGAGAAAGAGGGGGAGAGAAACATCAATGTCTCTCACACGACCCCAACTTGGGATCTGGCTTGAAACCCAGGCATGTGCCCTGACTGAGAAACAAACTGGTGACCTTTTGGTTTGCAGGCCAATGCTCAATCCACTGAGTGACACCAGCCAGGGCTAATTGTGATTTTTAAATGGAATAATGAATGCATGTAAAAAACTTCTAGAGAGATGCCTAACATTAAGAGGCACTTAATAAAAAGGATAAAATGGAAACTAAATTTTTATCATAAAAATTAATAAAATTAGCAAATTAATACAAATAAAAAGAATAAAATAGAAACTAAATTTGTATTATAAAATGGAAACTAAATTCTTAAATGGAAAGTATCATTATCAATATATGTAAATATGCCTTGTAATTGTGTGAAAGGTTGCACACATATTTGTTAACTTATCTTTTTCTCCCACAGTGCCTAAGGATACAAACATAATATAGTGCATAAAATTATAAACTTAGAAAAGTAAATAAGTTAAGCTGTTATCAGAATACAGTCATTCAAATAAACACATTTGGAGAGTCAAGAGCTTAGGCTAGAATCAGGCTGCTTGGTCTAAATCCCAGTTCTGTGATCTCAGACAACTCATCTAACCTCCCTGTGCTTCAGTTTTACATCTCTAAATGGAGTGATAATTGCTGCTATCTCATCTGGTCATTATGAAAATTAAATAACCCCAATAAATTGAAACAAAGGAGTCCTAGAAAGTGTGTAACTCATAGCAAATGTACAGTAGACGTTGGCCGTGTGACAATGGCTATGCTAAAAGTTTGTAAATCAGATCACTATGCCAGGCTAATGCTTCCCTTAAATGACTCATAATCTAGGGAGAAAATAGGTCCTATAGAACCAAATGGTGCACTGTGCAATTTTGGAAAAGCTACTCTTTTCTCAAGATGTTTTATGATTATATGCCATAAATTTTTCAAAATAAATATGCAATAATTATTCATGTGAATGCTGTGTACCCTACTTGCACAGTATAGAGCCTTAATAGCCATGTAGGAGGCCCTGTGTAGCTGGACATAAAAAATGTGTGTGCATGCATGTGTACAAGCACACATTTTATTAGTAATTGAATAAAGAACCAAGTGAAGGGAAAGAACTGGGAGAGAGTGAAGGAAACTTTGTGGAGAAAATGTCATTTCAACTGGACCTTGAACAATGAGCACAAATTGCTAGGTGGAGTTGGGGAGCAGGGGGGAATGAAAAGGGAATCCAAGCAGAGGAAACAAAATAAGCAAATTTTGGAAGCATGAGTATACTTACGGATCAGCAAGAGGAGTCTGATTTGTGAACAGAGGAAGGTGAAAGGTTAGACCTGGACAGGGAGGGTGGGAAAGTGCTAAGAAATTTGTAATTAGGTCATTATTTTGTAGGTGCTTCTCAAAACAGAATCACCCTGTATATGTGTTGAAAGCAGTATCCTGGGCCTCACTCCAGAACTCCTGAAGCCAGCTATCTGGAGGTAAATTCTAGGGGCCCACATTTTTAATAAATGCCTCAGACAATTTTTGTGTCTAATAAAGTCTGAGAACCACTGTGGCAGGTAGCAGTGGTCCATCCCAAGTTCTGAAATGGAGGAAGATCCCAGAATAAGTTGGTTTAACTCATCACTTCCCTCCCAGTGAGGGGAAGGGAAATTTTACACAACAGCAGGTCACCCAATGGGCTCAGTGAGTTCTTCTTGACATCACAAAACAATGCATGGACCTCAGGAGCCTAAAAGTTAGAAGGAATTGCCTGACTCTAGGAGGCAGGATAGTAAAGGAGCCTAAAAGTTAGAAGGAATTGCCTGACTCTAGGAGGCAGGATAGTAAAGGAGCCTGGAAACAACAAACCAGCTCATCAAAGGCAGAAAGGCTAAGTCAGCTCTCCTGTGTTCACCACACCAAAGCACATAAACAGTAACTAAAAAAAAAAAAAAAAAAAGGATATAGTAAAAGACCTCCAGGAAATATTGTTAATTGAAAAAAGCAAAAGACCAAACAAAACACAGAGTATGAGCTATCTTTTGTAAAGCACACATACATGTCCCATAACCTTTGCACATGCATATACATGAATTTAAATGCATGGAAAATGTTCTAGAAGAACCCTCAATGCCTTGATAAAAACACTGACTTCTGAGAACAGGTTGGACTTGGGAAGAATGGTCAAGGGAAACTCAGAGTCATCATTCCATTTGTATAAAGACAATACATTCGTGTATTACCGTGTAATTAAAAATTAATTTTGAGAAGAGATCAGATTAAAATGGAGCTGGGTTTGAAAACAACTTTGTCCCTCTTCCCAATTTTGATCCCAAAGTGACATCAACCAAGCACCCCCACAGGTGTCTCCAGACAGGACTAACCTAAGGTCTTCTACTTCCCAATAAACTAGGGCAACTAAAGCTACTAATGTGAATGAACACATGGCACAGATGATTCTGAAACATACCATCTCCTTCGATGCAGGGTTGTCTTTGTAACTAAGATTTAGTTGTTTCTGGGTAATTTGGCAAGAAGGATTTCATTGCAGCAAAAGCTTTATGACTTTGAGAAAAGAAGCATATGACCACTCCACCAAGGTAATAAAGAACAGAAATCCCAGTGTGCTTTTCTTTCCTCATATGTTTTAAGTTCTGGCTCTAGTACCATAGAACGGAAGGGTATTCTGCTAGGAATTGTTCATGGAGAAGGAGGTCTTCTGTCAACCAAGGGATATAGCAGCAAAACTAGCAAGGTAACACTTAATTTTCTGTGCACAACCATCATTAACTCCTGCAATACTTTTTACAAATGCCTGTACTCAACCCAAGAAAACCTGTTGAAGTCACACACAAGAAACTGCCTAGAAGCCAAACCTTGTTGTTAAGTTAAATTAAGTGTTTTATGTGTCACTTTTTGAAAACTAAACTGCATGACACATTTGCCAGACCCAGAAACTGCAGAAATACTTAAGGTTTTGTCCTTCCACAATTGAGATTAGTATGTCTTGCTTCCGTAGAAGTAGGTTTTCCATTAAGGTATTACAGAATGGAATACTTAAGGTAACTATGAGTTGTTATAAAATGAGTCAGCTAATGCTGTATGGCCAGCTTTGTAGTGAATACGCAAAGCAAAATGCCCAGAAAGCTCCTACAGCTGACTCAGTACTTTGCAAATTCTATTCTCTGTGGTGACTCAGCATGTCACTCATTATTCTTAGAATTGCCAGCATTGGCACTTCTTTCTCTTTCTCCTCTGCACATTACTTAGAACAAAATAAACCTTTAAACAAGAAGGCATTTTGTGTTCTCCATTTTAAGTGCCCTTAGCCCATTATTAGTATGGGTTTCATAAATAAATACCAAGCTTCACAATACCCACAAAATATTTAAAATATGATACATGCAAATACAAAAACACATTTTACCAGAAAGTATCCTAGTAATCACAAAGGCAACAATGGAAATTTAAATATTCAGGGTTTGGGTTCAGATGCTCTTAAGTTCAAAATACCTGGAGATGGTTGTGGGTATCTCCTTTGCTTTATCCATGCCAAGTCACAACACTAGACACCACTATGATCCCTTGTATGCTATGGGTAGTTAATAAGTCATCTATAAAGATAGACAACCAAAAAACATTTATTAGGTGTTTTCTATGTCCAAGACACATGGAGAATACAAAAAAGAATTAATCTATCATCCATTACTACCTGAGAATGGTAAAGCCAACTGGGTAGTTCTTACAGACATTTTCGACTTAACATATTTGGGCGTGTTGTCACCTTATAATTCTGCCTTGATCTTGCTACGCTTTTTACCAGGTAATCCCACCTGACCACAGCCCAATGACCCAGGTCTGAGAACCAGTGGCCTATTAAGTGGCCTGGTGGAGACCTCTGCCTGACAGAGTCACATTTACAAAATGAGGTCTGACCATCCCAGTGAGTTATTCTATACTGGGAATTTAACACAATTCATACAATGGGCATCTGCAGACCATGGAGGGGTGAAGTTCTAGGAGGAGAAGTAAGGATATAAAATTTTTTACTGCTTGTGCACCATTTTCTTAAATGGGTCATGATTTTGTTGTTGGATTATACACCATAGATTCATTGAAAGGAGTGATATACAAGTTTTATTTTTGTGTCAATATTTATAAAATATCAACAACTCAATACTTGACAAGTATTTAAAATTATGATGAAAAGAATTAGACTTTTATTTTCAAATGTTCAAAATTCAGTTAGGAGCTATGTAAGCAAAGTCTTGATTGAACACTGGAGCTCTAATTGAAAAACCACAACCTGAGAGATGTAAAGGGAATTTGCTGCACTCTAGAGAAGCTGATGACAGGACACCAGTCACTTGTATACTAACAATAAAAATCAAAGTGATCTTTATTCTGAGCAAGAAACATTTGGCGACGTTTCAAGAGGTGAAGAAGAGGAGAAAGGTATCAGGACCTTCCAATACATGACAGCATCAGTCATTGCAGGATTCTGAGGTGCCCAACAGCTGCGTCCTCTACAACAGGTTTCCTTATCAATGACTGTCCTCACTTAAGGATTCCAAGACTTGCATGAATAGCCTGTCATATCAATTCATATTTTAAATTTTAGATTGTCACTAGGGAATTATATGCCTAAAATAACAAATTAGATGTGTTAATTATATATTTTCCTACTACATAATAAAATAATACAACTTTGCCCTGGCTGGGTATCTCAGTTGACTAGAGCATCGTCGCATACACCAAAGGGCTGCAGGCTTGGTCTCCTGTCAGAGCGCATACAGGAAGTAACCAATGGATATTTCACTCTCACACTAACGTTCCTCTCTCTCTGTCTCTCTAATAAAAAGAAAAACAGTTTTGGGTGAAGATTTTAAAAATATATTTAAAAGAAGTGAAAATAATAATACAACTTTAAAAAGCTCTCTTTTGTATCAATTAAACACATTCTGTGCACCCACTGATGAAACTACCATGAGGCATCATTCTGATGGAAACTGTCAGTGAACTAAGCCTCTCATGTTCCAAAAATGGGTGGACATAACTACCTTATTACTCAAGATAGAGTTGGGCTCTTTCAGCAACTTGAAAGGTGTAAGTCTGCCTCAGGTTCAGAGAATGTGTTTGGTTAAAGGATGCCCAACCCCAAGATGGTCACTTCGTTCTCTCCCAACAAAGGGAGAAAACTATCTTGTTGACCAGCTCCACATAATGTATTTCATTTCCTACTTTGCCTGGGCACAAGATCTGTTATAAAACAGCTGGACCACTTGTAATCAAAGTCAGCTCAACTTCAATGACACCAGAATAAAGAACAGAAAAAGCTCCCAAACATTTCTTCAGCAATATTTGAGTTTGAGTCAATCAATGAAAAAAGAAAAACAGTTTGCATTCAGACAAACATCTGGCAGTAGTTTAAGATTTTACAACTCATAAAGTGGGGTGATGGTGGAGGGAGAGAGAGAGAGAGAAAGAGACAGAGAGAGGGAGGTAGAAATGGGAAATGGGAGTTATGCTAGATTTTATGACTCTGAAAAACTATTAGCAATGATTGGATCTAGAGAGTTATTATTTGCACAGGTTTTTTCTTCCTATTTTTTACTACATCCCCTAAATATCTTTCAAAAATGCTTTAGACAGTTTATTATATATAAATATCATGTATATGATACAAATAAGCAAGTAAATATATCTTGGAAATAGGGACATAAGGATAGTGGAACTAAAAGAAAGATAATTTAATTTTATACACTTCATACATCTCAGCAGACGCTGTACACTCACTAGAAATAAGCTTCCAGCAGCTAATGCAAGAGAAACCTGATCCCAGAAGCCTTATCGATCAATACTGCAGAGTCACTGAGAGTCAGAGACACCTGTATTTGAATACCAGCTCTCACCAGCTTTGTGGCCTGGATAGCAAGTCATTTAACCTTCTAAGTCTTGGTTTCCTCCTCTATAAAATGGGAATGATGATACCTACCTTTTAGAGATATAACCTATACAAGTCAAGTATCTAGTGAAACATCTAGTGAAACATCAGCAAATGTTGAATATGAGTAATCAGTTAAACAGCTCATACCATCCATAGAATAGAACATAAAACCAGTTCCTCGGGACCAGCTAGCAACTGGTTATTAGCCCTCTAATCCTAGCAGAACATCAGTGAAACTCAAATGAAGAGAGGATAAAGACCCTACCCAATTTCTTGAGCAACACCGGATTTGAATCAATCACTGTAAAAAGTAAAATAATTTACACATGGCCAGGGGCTTGTCAGTGTGTCAGGCTTCAACATGTGGCATTGAGATTTGGTTGTGTGTGTGCACGTGTGTTACTCAATTGTTTCATATAGTCGTCCCTTGACTCAAAGTAATGCATCTCAGATTTGCCCAGGTGTCTTCGATGCTGACCTTCCTCTTTTTATTTTTCTCAGGCATAACCTGGACTTCTTGGCTCTGCTTTCCTGCCCAGCATCTCTATGAGCTTCTCTGGCTGAGAAGGCAGGTGAAACCAGTTGACCAGATTACCGTTATTGTAATGAATCAACCAGTGACAAGTGCTAGGCTCCCAAACTGGGTGGCAGCCTTCCCTGCCCAGTAACCCAGAAGGACTCAGATTTCACGCATACCTGCCCCCTTTGGCTCAACACCTCTTTCAGCTCCGGACCTTCTGGGATTCCTGTAAGCAGCCCCCTGTGTCTGATTCTACTCTGAACTTCCACTGCTGAACTGTGATGATTTCCCCACACCTCAACCCGCGGTGTCGGCACATGAAGTCTGGGTGTTGGAAACCTTCGAACTCGCTAAAAGAGCTGTGCCCCTGGGGCCTGCTAACTCTGCTCTCCAGTATCCACTCCCTGGGTCCCCACACCCACTACCCTCCAAATCACTACCCCAGCGGATTGTTAATGAGGACATGTCTGGCTGTCCCTGGTGGTCTGGAAACAATAAGGTCACAATAAATTCCCACATGTGCCTGGTTTTATCTTCAGTAGAGCAATAGCTCACACTGCCTCCTATGTTAGCATCCCTGTGAGGCCATAAAAGACATGACTAGAAGCCAAAGTCACACTTTCCCACAGAGGCCAAAGTTGCCATATTCCTCAGAAAGCTTTATATATCTATCCAGAACTGATTTGAAATGCTCCAAAAAAGAAAATTTTAAAAGGACATTCAGAGAAGGAGAAGTAAAAATACTACATGTCCTTTACTCAGTAACTTAGTACTTCTTGGGGAACATACATTTGATGGGAAAGAAAACATCTCTGGGCCTCAGAAGGCAGCAACATGAAAAGAATTCATTTTTATTATCAGCGACATTAGAAACAGCAAGCATGTCACATCATGTCAATCAAGCACAGGACTTGAATGTCTGCCAAGCCCTCCTCATAACTAGTCAACAAAACAGCATTGGGCTAGAGGACTTGGGTTTTGGAATCAAGAAGATTTGGGGACCATTTTCTGGGTCTTTATTCTGGGTTGTTAATCAGCTTCCTCCACATACTAACTGCATGGTGTGGGGTGGATAACTTAGTAACTTCAATATCAGTTTCTTCCTCTGCAAATGGAGCTACATCTATGCCTTCCAGAAGTCTGCAGTGAGTTTAAATGACAACTTAATACTGTGCATAGAGTAGGCTAGGCAGCACATACTTATAAGTGCCTATCATGGGATGGATGGTTATATAAGAAATGGTCACCCCCCCCCCCCAGTGAATGTGCCAGCTTGTGAAGGAAAAAAGTGCAAATGTCTAATTACAACAAAATGCTTTATGCACCCTAACTGAGGTTGGACATACTGACCAGCAACACAGAGCAAGGGCCTTGGTTGTCCACTATGCGTCCTGTGGGGTAGGTCCCTGAGCAAGGGCATAACCTAATGATCAATGTGACTCCTGACCCTGCATTTCATGTGAAAATATTCCAAATACAGTTGGGTATTCTCTTTGACCTACTGGGCCACTGAAACCAGTCATATGTGTCCTTGTCAAAATCTGGAAGGCTGTCATGAAGTAGATCCTCCTTCGAAGAACTTGGCACTTCCTCTACTTTCTCAAGGACTTTTGGGTCCATCCCACATCACACTCATTCAGTTGGACAGAAAGTCTGCCTTGGGATCTTCCAGGGAGGATGGAAATGCCAGAATCAATTTCCTGGAGAAGAAACAAAAATGGTCTTTTCTCCCTAAAATTGTCTTGATAGCACAATTCATGAGAGCAGAAACATGTCCCGAGGGATCAGCTGGAAGTCTTGGGTAAAGGGTCATTTTTGTCTGGACCAGGGAAAGCCTGCAGAGGAAACTCCACTGGGCCCCAGAGGACAGACTGCATGTCGGAGTTCTTCCTCATTTCTAACAACTACAGTTCTTTTGCAAAGTTCTGGTTGTATCTCAAGCCGAGAGAGTTGGCAAGGTGATTACACAGAAAACTGAGAGGGCTGGAGACATCTGTGCAGCCCAGCGATGGGTGAGGGATGGATGTCCAGGTGCCAAAGTGACTTGCAGAGGCCCAGAGACCTAGGAGCTATTCAGAGCTCCTATGCAAGGACTGCTGAAATCTGGAAGACATCTGAAAGGTGTGGTAGCCCGGGTCACCATCCAGGACTCATTAGGTCAAATGTGAACTGGTTCCTTTGCCACAAAAGGAGACAAGTTTCTGAAGTGAATTAGAAACAGCCCCCACCCCATGCCCAGCCCCTGCTCCCCCACACCCTACCAGGCAGTTGGTCCAGAAGTACCGATACCTGTCACTGTGCACACCACAGGGCAGTCCAGGCAAACCCTCGGGTCTGACAAACCAGTGATGACAGCAGGGGGTAGGGCCCAGAGGCCAGAAACCAAGGCCCAGCACAGCTCAAACTTAGTAGCTGGTAGGTTGCACAGGGGAGGGCAGTCAGGGTCAGACTTCAGGAAAATCGGAAGGCAGGTAGGTCTCAGAGGGGTGATGGCAGTGGCAGCTCTGACATTTCCATTTAGGAAGGACTTGGAGGCAGCAATTTGGATGGAAGTGGACCAGGATAGCTGAATGTGTGATGCACTTTACATGGGATTGAGAAAATGTCAGTTACCCCATCAAAAAATGTAAGTGCTATGGAGACTTGGGGGCATAAATAGCGCCCTCCTTGCCCCCTACACACACACTGTATAGTCGGGGAGTTTCTTATATTCAGAATTCTCTAAGGTCACTGCTCAAATGTCCCAAGCAGAATGGTGGGTTTAGAACCCAGGACACACCAAATGGACAGACTCAGGCTGTAAACCTCAGCCACAGATGTCCTTTCTCAGCAGAGAAGAGAAGGCAGGGAGCCAGGAAAGCTGTCAGCAAAGGGATAGACTTCCTCAGTTCGCAGAGTGGAGAGGATGTCTGGAGGCAGAGGCCTAACACATGAGACAGAGTGCTGGGGTGGGCTTTACTCTTTCCTGTCTCGGCCCAGTCTGTCTGGAAGGAGGAGGGGAAGCTGCCTGTAGGAGATCTGTGTGACCATTTGTGACCACTGCAGAGGCTGAGTCAGGGGATATTTAATGGGAGGTGGAGGGGGGATGTGCCAAAATGAATCCCTGAGTGTTCTGGGGAAGGAGACAGCTCACTCGACATGGAATAGGAACTTAACCTCTTTCTTTTCCTTACTCTCTCTTCCCTCACAAGCTAGAGGCAGAATGAGCTATCTCAAGGAAGAAGTAAGAAAAATAGCTTTTAAATTATTGAAGGTCATGTCCTGTTTGACAAAACAACAGACAAGAGATCAGAGTGGTACCTCACCCGCAGAGACCTCGCTGCCATCATCTCCAGCAAAGGAATTGTGTGAGCATGTCAATTAGCACTGTGTTCATAGCCAGATTGGCAGTGTGAGCCCAAAAATCTCCCTTCCTCTCTTCTTGACATAAACTGTTCACCACGTCCATGTCCATGTCAGCCATTACAGCTCATCTTCCTCTGACTGCAGATGCTTTCTGAGAGCTGAGTTCGGATGCAGTGATCCAAGAGGCAGTGTCTGGGGTTCTTTTATCCTCCCCTTGGGTTCCTGGAGTATAAAGAGGGAACCCCAGTGACAATGAAGCAGACAGGGAGTGAGCAATGGGACCACAGCTCCTCTTTTCCAACTCAAGTAGTTCAGGATTGACAAGAAATAGTCACCGCCTTTTAATTTGCAATAGGACATAACTGTCTTCAGAGTGTAAATCTACAGAAACCTGTGCTCCTTCAACCCAGTCTTGATCTAATCACAAATATTTGTTAAAACTTTCTGGTCTCCACAGAGGCAGCAGAGCACACTGGTGTCTTACTCAGTGCAGCATTAAGCCATGCCTAAGAAAGTTATACACAAAGAAGATAGACCTTGAGAGATAAAATGTAAAGCCAGTACCTGGAAAATAGGCCAAGTCATGTTATAGGGTCAGAATGGCTCTCCAAATATGTCAGTCATTTGCAGTATCGGACAGGGAAGCCGTGGGCTGGTCACCCAAGCTAGGACTGTGGCAGTGCTCAGCTGGCATATCCAAGGATAGGGTGACCTATATCGAGCAGGGACTTCTGTAGCCAGTGACATGTGGAGCCCCATGGGGAGACAGGTGCAGTAGACTGCAACCCAAGGCAGTTCCTTTAACTCATTAGATCCCTCTCATGATGGGGATCTTCCCTAGGCCATGGAGTGACAGTGCAATAGCTGACAGTCAACAGTGCCCCCTCCAAGTGCCCCCAGCAGTGCTAGTTCCTGTAAACTGACTTTGTTACTTGATTTACTCATCTTAGTTCATATAAGTGTCCCCTTACGAGGTTGGATCTGCTGAAAAGTCCAGTGCCTGTAGCAAACTCAGTCAACATTTTCAAAGTGACCAAATAAAATGAGGCCTCTGCACCTGCAAGGCTGAAACTTAGACTGGAGCCTGGAGAAATAAATACCTGTCAGCAAGGCTCTCTGTGAGCAACTGGTCAGGTTGCTGGTCTTCCCTGGGCTGTGAGCCACCCTCCACCCTCACCCCCAGTCAAACACACAGCTAACACAGCTAACATGTTTCTAACATAGACTAACAAATAAAGCCAACTCTTTGACCCGGGGGTGGGATGGGGGGATGGGCAGGCTTCAGAAAATAATATAAATCAAAAAACAACTGTTAAATTGCAGGTTCGTGATCAGGACAGGAGGAACGGCTGAGGAGGGCCTTGTGGAAGGCATGGCTTGATGTGGCTTTGTAGGTTTATGGAGTGGAGAGTTGGTGCCTGGCACAGTGAATAAAAATGAAAATGTGTGGGATGATGAAGGAAGTGGGGACACTGAAAGCAGAAGGTTCAGGTTTTGAAGCATAGGTGTGATGTGGGAGACCATAGGACTGACAATATCTTGCAGGGTCATGAAGCAGAAACAGGCCTGAAGAGACTGCCATGGTGACAGAGCAGAGGGACTAGAAGTGAGAGAACAACTAATATGTCAACACAAGAATGTCTATATTAGGACTTTATCTCCCTTCAACTCTACATTTTTCTCCTGTGTTCTGCTATGTCAGCTCAGTTCACTGTATCTTACTGGCTTCTGCTATACACACATGACTTCATTTAACTGTCCCAGCAAATGTGAAGTGCATACTTCTTTCCTCAGTTTTTTAGGTGCTTGCAAGTGAAGTAACTTGTCCAAAGTCATGCAGATGACCAGCAGATAGTGGGACAGAGGCTTGGCCCTGAATTCCAACACAGGTCTGACTGAGCTGAAGGCCAACACTGTGTGTGTGTGTGTGAGTATATACAGTTTCCCAGCTATCTAAAGAAATTAGAAAATATGATTTCTTAGCAGAGGCTTTAAAAGTCAAGTTCTATATTTGGCACCTAGGTTTCTTTCTTTTTTAATGCTTTTCTATCAACATTACATTTAGTCCAGGAAGAGTTTGCTCTCAACAAGAATTAATTAAGCATTAGGTAAGTAAAATTCTCAAATAAACTTCATTCTCAATTATATGAACAGAGTCAGCATTAATTAATGCAGTCGATCAAATGGAATTAGTAGCTTAAACCAGATAAAAGTCTATTATCCCCTTACAGGAATGAAGTCCAGGGATAAGCAGTCAGGGACCCACTCTCCTATCTTTCAGCTCCACCATTCTTAGTACAGGAGCTTCCATCCTCAAGGTCACTTCAAGGTCCAACATGGTACTGAAGCTCTAGCCCTCAAGTCCAAGACCCAGGCAGGTCTCTGGAAGCTAGGACAGACATGGAAAAATACCCTTTCATAGGTGCCCTTTTCAAAAGTCCCTTTCAACAAATTCCACTTGGAACTAATTGGCCATTCCAAGCCACAGGGGATCTGGAAATGGGTGTTATTCTAGGCAGCAATGTGCACCTAAAATTCTGTCACTCAGAGGAAAGCCAGAAGAGATACTGAGCAGGCAACTAACAGGCTATGCTTCTCAGATAACCTGAATCAGCAAGGAAGCCAACAATTCATTAAAACTCAGACAGTATTATAGGATTTCATTTGCATGTAAATAATGGAAACCTGAGCCTCTTACCTAACTTTTCCACAGGCCAAAGAAGGGAAAGATTTGAAAACATATTTTGAAGTTTGTTTCTATATTTTTAATGATCTTTTCGTATTTTAATAAAATAGATTTTTTCCTGTCAAGAAAGCATAAGTTTCTGACACCTGTCAAAATTTTCTCTAATTCTAGCTGCAATATAAGTGCTTAGACTAATGAGGCTAAATATGAAGTGTGAGAAGTACAGTTCTAGAGCTGGGAAGATTGCTGCTGGGTCTAGGGAGTTAAACAGTGAAAAGATGCTCCCATTACACATATAGTCACCAACCTGAGGCTCTTTCCTGAGAGCTCAGCTTGTCCACAGAACTAAGTTTGATCTTGAGACTTGCAGAGTGAAAATTGTGTCATATTTTTAAAGCCAACCCTAAAGAGGATTATCTTGCTACCCCAGGGCCACCAGAAATGGCCTCTTATTTATAAAGTGGACTCCTCTGCTCTTTTGGTTTTATTCCTCACTGGCCCAGTGTGGTTTAGGACTAAGGCAGCCTTGGAAACTCTTCAGGAAGGTCAGAGTTCAGCCATCATCCAAACAATTCTGATTTAGAGAACTCACAAGGAAAGGGCCAGCTCTATCCATAGTTTCTTAGACTTGACCAATTTGAAGCAAATACATGAAAACAGTCCCTGAAACATGATTCAAAATTTCCTGATTATGCCAAAAATAAAAATTTGTAGAATTTCAAAGACCTACCATTTTGAATACTTTCAAAATAATACAAGACCATCTCTCAAGTTACAATGACTTCAGAAACCTATGGTCAGACAGTGGTGAGTTTAGGGAAACAGTTTCAATTCTCCTGTAAGTAAAATAGTGACCTATTTTTAGAGACCAGGGTATTCAGGGTTTTGCCATTTTAGGAACAAACAACATCACCAACTCTTTCATTTAAATGAGCACAGCTGTCTGGGGTGGGGGGCAGGTGTAAATATGCTGTGGCCTATTGTGAAACCAAACACAACAATGTCAGGCTCGTGTGTGAGAACCAGGAAATGTAGCCGATGACAAATTGCCCAGGATTGATCTAGTCTCATTATCTAATCTAAATGCAGTGAGACCTACAAGACAGACAATAAACTCGGGCCTCTTTTAGAAATGCATACGTGCTTCTCCTAGTAATGCAAAAATTCTGATGGAACACTATATCAACCTTATTTTTTGTACTCTGTATTTTATAAAGTTTTGACATCTTGGGTGGCCTAGCTAGCCAGGGAGAGATGGTCTCTCCCAGGCCTAGTTAACTCCTAAGATAATAACTTAACTGGAACACATCTGTCATAGGCAAACCAACCACTCCAGAGTCCAGCTCCTTTATCTAAATTTCACATACCAAGTGAGAATTTTCCCCGCCCTAAACTCACCCATGGCTAGGTTCCAGACAACTAGGGACCACCCTTATGCCCCAAAGCCTGCCAGAATCATTCAACCAACCAATCCTAGGCTGTTTCCAACAGAAAACAAAATAAAGGCTCTGGCCTCCATTTTCCCCTCACTCCTTTCTGTCCTCTGACCAACACTGGTGACTTCCCATGTGTCCCTGCATGGTGTGGTATGCCCCCTCCCTTTAGGAACTGTCAAAGGCATTAGCCCATCTGTGTTGTCACTTAGTCACCGCCGTAAATTAAAATCTATAGGTATCATTATTGACACAAACCCCCATTCTCTGGTGCTTCAGAAATGGTACTAACTGCAGGTTTGTGAAGTCCCAGTTCTCTACACCCATTGTCCAGTCTGCTGGCCCATCTCTGTGAGGCTGAGTAAATATGACATTTAACAAATCAGAGAAAAATGCTTTCTCAATTGTGTAAGTATGTCAGAAAAATCTCATCTGCTATAATTTATTATTTCTTCCATTTGTCCTGATGTCATTCCATTAACATTTGAGAAAATGGGGCTCAGGAAAATTAAGTCACTTGCTAGGAAATGCTAAAGGTGAAGCCCACCCAGACCCCGAAGATCCCATCACCTCAGCGCGGCGCTTGGGTATTTGGCCTCCTAACTCACAGTCCTGCAGAGGGAGAGAGGAAATAGTACAATCTCTCCAGAAAATAATTGTGCAATACATATTCTGGTCTTTAAAAACAATCGCACTCTTTGTAAACAATATCTTTAGGAATATATGCTGAGGAAATAAGATTTACCCAAAAATTGATTAATAAGATGTTCAGAGCATCAATATGTAGTGTAGAGAGAAAGTGGAAACAGCTACGTGTCAGAGAAGAGAAACAGTTACATAAATTACACTATTTTGGTTTAAAATTCAATGCCTCCAATTACATGACAACATTTTTAAAAAACATGATATGAAAGTATATTTTGTAATTAAGTAAAATTATGTTTTCTATCATTCTGTTTTGTAAATATTAAAAATACATAGTTACATGTTCATGCATAGACAAAGGACTGGGAGGGAAATCCCAAAGTTATTAATTGTGATGAGATTATGGGTCTCTTAAAAAATATCTATGCTTTCCATATTTATTATGATGAATATATTACTTTCAAAAATAAAGTTCCTTATACAAGATTCATTCTTCAAAAGCTGGTTTGTACTCAACTTTCTAGATTGTACTTATTGCCTCAAAAACACATTTTTAAAAGAAATTTTTTCATGCTTTTAGAACATATAAAATGTATAAGTAATTTTATGCATTCCATATGAGCAATATTAAAGTTAATAATGTAACATAATAAATATAACTCACATTGGAGGCCTAAAATTAAAATGTGCTTACTATTAGAAAAAAAATAGAAATTGTTATATTTGCAGCAAATGTCTGTTTATCTTGAATCTAACCTATTGGAAAACTAAGATAAACATAATTAGTCCATGCTGTACAACTGAAGGATAATTACTGTTCATAATAATGACTCTAAGGCATTGTAAGACCCTGAAATGCCTCCTAAGCCACCAAAGAATGATTTCATTATGTTTAGAATAACATCGTTGTTTTAAGACTGTTCGATTGTGCTGAAATCTCTGAAAACTGGCTAACCTACATTCGGCAGGTATAGTTACTTTCAGTAAGCTAAAATTGTCTATTAATCAGAATCCCTATTCCCTGATGTTTTTGAATAAACTGAAGTGCACTGTACATAGCTAGGAATTTGTTCAGAAAGTGCCAGTATGAAAAGCCTTTGGGCTCTTGACTCTAATTTGCCATTAGGATATGGGGCTGGGAATTACAAAAACAGAGTATTTAAGGGATTGGTGAAAAAAAGTAATACCACAGGTGGCTCAAGAGAAGCAGAATGGCTCTGTCTGAAGATAAGGTGATGTTGGGACTGTCAAGTTCCATTAGCAAAGGTACATGAAGGGAAACTTCAGTACAACTGCTGTAAAGAGGTTAGAAGACAAGAATTTTTGCCATTGAGAAGCCGGTGAAGTCTCACTCTGGGACCCACAGGATGCTCTGGGAAGAGGACAATAGCAACAGGAACTATTCTTTGCAGTGTCCCCTGGGGGAAATGCCAGCTCCCTCCTAGGAAATAAAAACAGTTTTGGAGTCAGCACCATGAGCAGGGATCACCCACATTGTCCTTCTGAGGCACTTCTCTAGGTCTCCTGAAATCATGTGGTTGCTTCTTGGGACCAAATAGGGTAAAGGGCTGAGTTGTACAAGACACAAAGGAGCCACAGGCAGGTGAACAGCATTGGGTGGTGTGGTGTTATCTCTGCACATCACATGTGCTCATGAGCAGACCAGCTTGAGCAGCTAGGGTGGTACTTGTCCCCAGAAATAATTATTGTTGTCCCAGGAAATCCAATGAAGCCAGTGGCTAAATGCAATGTGTCTGGGACTGCACTGTTCAACATGGCAGGCACTGGCCACATGTGGCTAAAGTAATTAAAATGAAATATAATGAAAAATTCAGTTCCTTGATCACTTTAGTCACATTTTGAGTGCTTAATAGCTGCATGTAACCAGTGGTTACTATATCAGACTGAGTAAACACAGAATGTTTTCATCTTCGTAGATTGTTCTATAGAACTTATAAGGAAGCCAATATCAATATGGAAATGGGACACAGGACAAGTGTCTTAGGAATTTTTAAGACAAGATATAAGAACTCAGTGGATATTTTTACTCGCACCTGGCTGCTTTGAGCTGAGGCCCTGGGCCCACAGGTGTACCTATGCATCCTGCTCGTGGTGGGATCACTTCACCAGGAAAATGAGAAGCATTGCATAGAGGTCAGTACCTAGAACATGGTGTCAGGCATCCCATACATGCTGCTTATTGGTTTGATGACCCAGAGGAGAAGCTAGATGAGGAGGTAAGGCTATTCTCTTGGGCTCTTTCTGCTTCGAAGAGGCTCCTTGCTCACAGGTAATGATTAGCAACTCTCAGAAGCAGAAAATTCAGTTTGACAATTTTTTTCTACTCAAGGTCTTTAAGACCTGGTCACCCCACTCTTTCCATCCTTCAGCTGAGCAAACCACCTGCTGGGGATCCCAGGCAGCTTACCCAATTAGTTCTCCAGCTTGGAAACAGGTCAGCTCTTTCCAGAAAGGGCAAATGTTTGTGTCATAACAGTTCTTTCCAGAGTAATTTTAGAATTTATTGGTCATTGTACACGCTAGAATACTTGGTGTCTCAAAGGACCTCCTGCTTCCTGTAGTGATGACTTACCCCCACCCCACCTTGGTGAGGTTCATGCAGCTTGAGAAGAATACCCTCTAGCCCAACAATTGACTATATCTTAAGCACAATAAGTTGCTCTTTTACAAAAAAAAAATGGGGCTGAAAGTCAAACCTTGTAAAATAATTCAGACGTTTTAGTGTTGTTCTGATTACATACAATTCCCACAAGAAGGGAAGTACCTTTAAAATAAGGACTATTCAATACTAGTACAGGATTTCCTCTTGTTGTTGATAATTTCCTCCTAACAGAAGACACGATGCAGTCCAAACTAAATTCAAAGGAGGTGGCCAGAGACAAGGCGGCATCTACGTTCTGTGGGGAGCATTGTTCAACCTAATTGATGTTTTCCTTGTAAGGCAATAGAGTGAGTGGAACTATTTTTATCCAGAACAGAATAGGTTCCCCCTAAACTTAAGATTCTCCCACCCCTATCTAGTTTTATATATAGTCATAATCACATCGTGTACCTTTCCAAAGTCCACATTTCCATGAAATAAGTTATCAACAACAGGAAATTTAAATGCCAAATTCTATTCTCATTCAGCAGGCAACCCGTTACCAGCCACAGAGTTTTGAATTGTGGAAATTCTGGCTCAGTCATGACAGTTTCAATGGGTCCTATCTTCTCAGTAGGTATGGTGCCTAGAAAAGGGTCCTTAAGCTTCATGAAGTTAAATACCTTCCTCTTTGCTACAATACTGACATATATCTGCTAATCAATTTAAGTTGCCGATGGAGGCTGATACCTTCAGTTATATATGGTCAAGCCTTGAAGCAGAGAATCAACCTTGACTCTCCTGTGTACAAAAGCAGTAAATCACAAAGCATATTTTGGCAGAACATTTTTCCAATTTATTCCCTTCAGTCAGAGAGGCACAATTCAACCTTCAAAATTTGGCCTGACTTGTTAGAAATAAACTAAGATTAGCCTTTTGTCCAATTACATAAACATACCTAATGAAGGTGGTTCCAACTTTAGGTTGAATTAGATCAAGCCACAATTATGGAAAATAAACCACCTAAAAGAAGAAAGGTGTCATGAAATAGTAACAGGAAACCTATAAGAGCCCATCATCATTCATACTTTTTCAAATTTCAGTGTGAGAACCTCATAAAATGGAAGGATACCAGTCAGCATAGCCCAGAGCTCAAGACAAACATTGAAGAAATATTTCTGACTATCAGACAGCCCAATGACTCCACTTCTGGGTTTTATCTGAAGAAATCCAAAACACTATTTCAAAAAGACATATGCATCCCAGTGTTCATTGCAGTATTATTTATAATAGTCAAGATATGAAAGTAACCCAGGTGTCCATTGATAAAGATGATATGGACTATATATACAATGGAATATTACCCTGCTATAAAAAAGAATGAAATCTTGCAATTTGTGACACATGGCTGGACCTAGAGGGTATTGTGCCGAGAGAAATAAGTCAGACAGAGACAGACAAATACCATATGATTTTACTTATATGTAGAATCTAAAAAATAAAATAAATGAATAAATAAAATAGAAACAAACTTACAGATATAAAGAACACTTTGATGGTTTCCAGGTGTGAGGGAGTTTAGGAGGGTGGGTGAAAAAGGGGAAGGGGTTAAGAAGTACAAATTGCCTAATATTAAAATAGCCACAGGGATATAAAGGACAGCATAAAAAATATAATCAATAATATTATAATAGCTCTTTATGGTGCCAGGTGGGTAATACTTACCAGGGTGATCACTTTGTAAGTTATATAAATGTATCGTCACTATGTTGTATACTTGAAAGTAATAAAATAGTGTATGTCAACATCAATTGAAAAAAATTTTTAATGTTTTTGAATAAATAAATGAAGAATGAATCTACAATCTAATTAATTTTCATGCTAATATATATTTTCCAAGTCACACCAGCTATCTGAGAGTTAAAATAAAGTCACAATAAGGAAAACAACACCATTTCTCTGGTTTCATCTGCTCCACTGCCACATATGTAAAACGTAAGAAGATAGGCTAATAATTCAGACAGATCAGGTTAGAAATGCTGCCCCAATACTCAGCTAGCTGTGTGTGGGTCCTGGGTAAGTCATTTATGTTCTCTTACTCAATTTCCTCATCTGTAGAGCAGCTATGATCAGAGGACCTGCTTCATTGTTCTGTGAATGTTAAAAAAGAGGTAGGAGTGTGGAAAGCTAAACCTGATGCCTGACCCCTACAAATTATGTGCTACTATAAACAAGTGCATGATTATAAATTATATATTATTAAAATGTTTTCATCATCAACATTATTATTACATTGTTGTTGTCTTGTGCTGGTTGTGGTGATTACTCTCAAGCTCAATTCTGCCTCACAAGTTTCTTTAGTGGCCCAGAGATTACTACAGTTCTTCTGGACTCCAGATGCCCCTTTTCTCCTGTCCTGCTTAACAGTTACTACCAAAGTTGTGACAACACCTCAAGCTGCCAGGACTACAGGACCATTCTTCACATCTTCCCTGAGTCCCTTCCAGATGCTCTGTGTTCAGAAGACATCCTCTCAGGGGCTGGGGCTAGTTCTGTTCTCCATTGGGCTTGGACAGCGACATGTAGAGAAGATACCCTTCATCCCAAATCACACTGGGCAATGGTTCAGTCTGGTGTCTCACTGTCATTAGTCATTTTTGGGAAACAACTTTTTAATTTTCTGGACCCTCTGTTGCAGGACCTAGCTCAGGTTCTTGGGGACTGAGCTGGAAGGAAATCCAGATGACAGACATTACCTTGCATTCAGAACCACCCCTTGTCTTCCAAGGCTGGTTGTCCTTGGTTTTCTCAGTTTCCTCTTTCCTTGTGTTCTTCTGGAAAGTCTACCTGGTCCTTGTGTAACAGCTACTGTCCTCAAGACCAGCATGGACCTGAATGCCCCCTGGACAGACCCAGCCTGCAGACTTCCATCCATCCCTGCAGAGGTGAAGTGCAATTCATCAAGCCTTGAATTATTTGGCCAAAATATCATTAAATACTACACGATAAATATCAAAGAGCTAGCCGAGATCCCTCCTGAGGATTGTAGCAAGTGAAAGAGTCTATCATCAACATAACTACAATTTTCCAAGGGGACCCTGACCCAAAACTCACCAGGGTCCCCAAGTTATAGCTGACTCATCTCCTCATGCCCCACACACACCTCTTGTCTAGGGTAGCCGTGTCAGGAGGACTCCAGCCTCAGCCCCACCCTGCACATATGTCATTATCATCACTGTGAACCGAGAGCTCTGGGGCTTTATAAAAAAGGACTTTTAGTTGAAACCTTAATAAACCCCACTCAGGGTACAGCCAGATTTTGGAAGGCCTGAAGCTTATACAATTTGAGGGCCACTGACAGTGCACAAAATAATTTATTTTTACAAATTTTACAAAAAGCACATGACTAAGCAGACACATTGCTGTGACCCCTGCCCAGGCTTCAGAAGTGGCTTATGCGAGTGGGGGGCCCTGAAGCCTCACCAGGCACCTGCCTCTGACTTTGCCTGTGGTTCTGGCTTCCCAGAGAGCCATTAACCTTACAGATGTGCAGCAAAGGCAGTGCAAATACAGACACACACTTTGCAGCAGCTGACAGCTGTGAGCCAGTCGCAGCCCTGTAACTCTCAGGAAAAAAAGTACCTTTTGAAGTTCATTTCCTCTGACTGCAGTGGGTAGGCTGACCACCATCACACCCAAAGGTAACCTTTTGGGTCATTTTCACTTGATTTGACCCAATGTTCCCAGTTGTCTGGTGGTCTGGAGCTTTTCTTTTTTTCCTTGGTCATGAATTTCATTTCTTTGCTGTTTCATGGTCTGAGAAAACAGCTTTTTTATCTATGGCACTGAACATCCCTGGCGCTCTCCCACCCAAGGGGAGGAGTAAGTATTGTTTTGTTTTGTTTTGTTCCTAAACTCTACAAATAATAGAAGAAACAGTATTGTTTGTGGTGGGTTCACCTGCTTCCCCAAACCAGAGTGAGCTGTTTTGTTTTCTATTCCTCTCCACCCTCCTCTCCTTTTATCTTGGCTGCTGGCCTTGTTGTTTGGTGGGAATGTAAGTGGCTCCTGCTTTCTTAGGGAACTTCCTCTCCCAGGCAATTCTAAGATTCTCCCCAGAGGCTCTCAGAGGTTGTATTGTTTTATTGCCCCCCACCTCACCCCCATTCCACATAAACCACATAAATATGCACCAAAATACACAAGATGTTTTTAAAGAGCAAAAGAAATGCAGGCATGAGGTTTCCTGGGTACATGGGCCTGTGAGAGAGACAGACAGAGAGACCGGGTGTGCTTTTACACTCACATGGGCGTGTTACAGAAAGAGCAAATGCAATGGAGGTCTGCATGATTTGCTATGTGCATTCTCTTTAGTCTTGAACACATAAAAGGTAGACACAATCATTTTTTTCTCTTGTTTCTTTTGTTTCTCTCCAAGTTACAAGAAGCTGCAGATAATCAGCAACTCAACCCCCCTGCTGGTGGTCTATCCCCAGGGCCAGTCTCAGATCCTGGTTAGGGGTCACTGAACAGTGCCCCCCACAAAGCCTACCTCGAGACAACTGCTGCACAGTGTGGGGAGAATGGCCCATTGATCCCACTGTACAGTCTCAGGGTGCCAGGAATATGGCTTTGTCCCTGTGCCCCAGCTCCTAGCAAAGGACTCACCCTTAGGACCTGCTCGATATACAGCTGTAGAGCGAAGGTTGAGTGAGATGACTCAGGCCAGCCACTTCACAGCTCTGTCCGATTCTCCACCTGGTTTCTTGAATTTTCCTCATGTTATTATGATGCTCTCTGTCAAAAATGGATTGGATTTACCTTAGAAAAACTGCACTCAAAATCCTGCCACTAACCCATTGCTGTGTGATGGTCAGAATAAAGGTCAAGAAGGAAGGTCCCCTCCCTGTCACAACCCTATTGTCTCTGCCCTGAGTAAGGATGTGGGTGCGAGAACCTGTCCTCCACTTTCAGAAGACCCTCTCTTTACATGCTCCAATGATGATTTTCCTATTAGTCCTTCAGCCTCCCATTTATCCCACACCATTTAATCTAAACATTTTATCTATGTTGCTCTCCTGGGAACCTTGGGTAGATGAAGTCTGCTCCTACATCTTCTATTCTCCCAATTTCTCTAAATACAGATGCTCTGCTCCCCAAACCTCACCCCAAAAGATTAAACTAAAATATAGCAAGATCAAAACTGCTGAGACCCTGTAACTGGTGAGAATATGAACGTGAATTAAGAACTGAAGGCCAGGAGAATATGGTCACCAATGATACATTCAATAAGAGGTCAATATCAAAAATATATGAGGAACTCATACAACTTACACACAAACAAACATATGATCTGATTAAAAAATAGGCAGAGAACCTGAATAGACTCTTCTTCAAAGAGCACATACAAATAGCCAACAGACAAATGAAAAGGTGCTTAACATCACTAATCATCAGGGAAATGCAGATTAAAACCACAATGAGATATCACTTCACACCTGTCAGAATGGCCATCATTAATAAATCAACACATAACAAGTGCTGGTGAGGAGGTGGAGAAAAGGGAACCCTCCTGCACTGGTGTTGGGATTGTAAATTGGTGGAGCCACAATGGAAAACATTATGGAGGTTCCTCAAAAAATTAAAAATAGAACTACCTTATGACCCAGAAATTCCACTTCTGGGTATTTATTTGAAGGAACCTAAAATACTAATTTGAAAAGACATATGCACCCCCATGTTTATTGCAGCATTGTTAACAACAAGCAAGATATGGAAGCAACCCAAATGCCCAACAATAGACAAGTGGATAAAGATGTGGTACATATATAATGTATACAATGGAATACTATTTGGCCATTAAAAAAATGAAATCTTACCATTTATGACAACATGGATGGACCTAGAGTGTATTATACTAACTGAAATAAGCTGGACAGCGAGGGACAGATACCATATGATTTCACAAGCAAAATAAACAAACAAACAAACAAACCAGAAACAGACTTGTAGATACGGAGAACAACCTAATGGCTGAAGAATGGGAGGGGAACTGGGGGGCTGGTTTAAAAGGGGAAAGTGATAAAAAAGAAAAAGGAGGTAAATGTCTTCAGGGAGAATAGGTCTTTAGTGCGAATAGCAAATAGGGGACCAACATCCCACCATCCCCACTAAGCACTCACAAAAAGGGAAATAGGCTTGAAGATGCATGTTTGAGTTAGATTTTTTTTTTTAAGAAGAACTGTATGATAGTGAAGTGAAAATGCTGAAGTGAAACATAAAATTACCTTCCCTGGTAGTTTTTAAAATAAAAGATTAGAGGTGGGGTGGGGGATAGAGACATATCTGTTTGTATCTGTTTTGCTCTGCTTCTTCAAGGAAACAAAGGGGTGGATTGCATTCAAGAATTCTCTGACAGATAATTACTGATGCTTCCTAGATGTCAGGCTCAGGTGCTGCTTAAGTGACAGAACTGTAGAAGCGGTCTTTGGTGATAGAGGCAGTGAGGGCAGCGAGACGTGTCACCGCAGCGCTCAGATTCTCGCGACTGTGCAGGGATCTAACCGCCACCATGTTGAGCAAAAGGGCAAACACCAAGACCACCAAGAAGCGCCCCCAGCGCGCAACATCCAATGTGTTTGCCATGTTTGACCAGTCACAGATTCAGGAGTTTAAAGAGGCCTTCAACATGATTGATCAGAACAGAGATGGTTTCATTGACAAGGAAGATTTACATGATATGCTTGCCTCCCTGGGGAAGAATCCAACTGATGAGTATCTAGATGCCGTGATGAATGAGGCACCAGGTCCCATAAATTTCACCATGTTCCTCACGATGTTTGGTGAGAAGTTAAATGGTACAGATCCAGAAGAAGTAATCAGAAATGCTTTTGCTTGCTTTGATGAAGAAGCAACTGGCACCATTCAGGAAGATTACCTGAGAGAACTGCTGACAACAATGGGAGATAGGTTTACAGAGGAGGAAGTAGATGAGCTGTACAGAGAAGCACCTATTGACAAAAAGGGAAATTTCAATTACATTGAGTTCACGCGCATCCTTAAACATGGAGCAAAAGACAAAGATGACTGAAAATAACTCCAAATTCCAGCCAAATGTTCCTTGTCTCCATTTTGGGTATTTCTGAGACTTTGTCCTAGAGCCTATAGCATGCCCTAGCTTTACAGCTTTATAGCCTTTCCTGTGGTATTTATTCTCAGCCATTTTAGGCATATGCATCTCTGTAATCAGACTGAAAATGGGACTTTTTGCCATTTTTGGAATAGAAAATAGGGTAATTTAACTTACCAGCTCCCCCCATAACTGCAATCTACACAGAGTCAATATATTTTTTCAGAGAAAGTTATTCACCCAGTTTTTTCTGAACCATAATTAAACTTTATGATAAAAACTTAAAAAAAAAAAAAAAGAAGTGAACAAACCAGGCCAAACAGACAGTAAATAGTTAATTGATGACATATTTGTCAGATAATGCTAACTACTACAGAAAAAACAAAAAGGAGAGGGAGGGGGGAGGCGAGAGGGAGTGGCAAGAGGGGGTGGAGGGTGAGAGTGGGTGACTATTTAAGTAGAGTTGTCAGGAAAGACCACATGGGAAAAGTGACCTTTGACCAGAGCCCCTAATCACAGATTGCAGTAGATCAGCAGACAGCTGAGAACATTCCAGGTGGAGGAAAGGCCAGTTGCAAGGCCTGAAGGTGAGAGCATACTTGGCATGTTCCATCAATAGCAAAGAGTAAGGAAAAGATAGGGAATGAGGTCAAAGAGGATGCTTAGCAGCTTAGATAAGTCATTCTTTAACTTTATGATTAAATTCTGCATTTAGGGAACATTCCTACATACCAGAAACAAAATCATGCCCCAAGGGAGATATTTTTTTTTTTTTAAGTAAAAGTAACCACAGAAAATTTTCACTAATCAGCTCTCTCAGAGGTAACAGCCAATCTCTTTCTGCCTAATGTGATATTTTGCAGTCTCTTCTGCTAAATCAAGCCATAGACCACTTAATCACAACATATGAATGATTAAGTTTTCAAATACAGGCATGGTCTTTTAACTTAAGGATATGTCAAACCCAACACTGAATGAAACAAAACGCTGAATGAAAAACACTAACCTAAGAGTAAATATGGTGAGACATTTTACCACATAACTCTAAAGAAGCATGATATCACAGCCTATTCACACAGAATCTGAAGACTGCCCTGTCCCCAGACCCATCTTCTAAGGACAGTTATTCACCTTGTTCTCAGGACTTGTGGACCTGGGGAAAGAACTGGCTGCAAATGCCTGGGGACACCTGCTGATAGAGGAAAAGCAAGGCCCTGGGTTCTGTTTCAGTCCTCCTTTCTCCCTCTCTATGCTCCCACCCCAGGGCAGAATATCCAAATCAAGGCCGGCATTATACTTCAAGTTGAGGTTCCAACAGCTTACCCTTTGCATGTTCTCCATACTTCCTGAAACAGAGGGCACCTTTTAGGAATTCAGTGTGCTGAGTCACCAGCTAGCTGTACACTCTCTCTTCCATTTAAGGCCACCAGGCTGAGCCCCCAACTCCTCCTTGATAAAGAGAACACCAGGGTCACATGGAGAGGACCTTCAGAGGAGATTCTTGTAATGCAGCCAGACTTGGAACAAAAAGAATGATTTTAGCTTCAGTGTCCTTAAGGAAACATAGTCACTCAGAAGTAATTACAAAAACCTCTGCCCTTATCTTTACAGGGTACTCCAAAGGATGTCTCCCACAGCTGCTTAATTACTGCCTGGTTTATTTCATATGAACTGAGTTTTCATCCATTAAACATGTTCATAAGGATGACAAAGATACTGGAAAATTCTAGCCCT
The DNA here is from genome assembly GCF_987537825.1 of Furipterus horrens. NCBI lineage: Eukaryota > Metazoa > Chordata > Mammalia > Chiroptera > Furipteridae > Furipterus > Furipterus horrens. Next base: position 65,056,876 of record NW_028327177.1, read on the forward strand.
CGGGGGCCATTGAGAGATCAGCCCTGGGAGCTGGCACGGCTACTGCCCAGGGCCCCATCTTGCTGGCAGACAGGTTTTGGTGAATTGGTTACCCAACAATACAAATTTGACAGTTTCACATAAAAATCTAAAATTAGCGATCCTCTTAAAAACCTGAAAGATCTGACAACACTGAACCAAAACTCCTCCAAAGAACTAATTGGCCTTCTGAGAAAAGGTGCTGGAAGACATGTTCCCTGGGTTAGCACCCACAAGCTTCCCCATCAGTGCCTGTCCTTGTGAGGGTGCACTTGGACCCCCATCCAGTCCAACCACTTCATCCCACAGATGAGGAAATCAGGTATGGAGAATTTTGAATGACTTCCCCAAGGTCACTCAATTAGGTAAAAGCTGATCAGGAACCAGAATCCAGGTCCTCTTCCCAAGACACCCCTATTTCTTGGAGCTTTGGTTGTGAAATAAATTGGGCCACATTTGAAGCAGTACCTCAGATGATATTAGCTCTGAAGTTCTTTTAATTATAAATCATCACTGGAAACTAATGAAGGCATCAAAGCTGTGATACTGGTATTGGACCAGGAGGCTGGGGAAATATAACCAGGACACACGACATTTCCTGAGGGTTTTAAAATATAAGTAATCTATATTTTAAATGTCATGATTTTAGTAACAGAGCAGAGCAAAGCAAGTCTAAATCAAAATCACATCCTAATTTAATTATGGTGAGTAAATTAGAAATGATATTCCTTGGCCTTTTCTCAGAGTTTTTTAATGCAAAAATTCTGCCCATCATTACGTTAATTTATGATAACACAGATGATTAAAATAAATGGGTAATTATTGAGGCCTTTTAAGATTCTTCGTGACCAGGGATATTATTTTTTTCACAAGGTAAATTTACAGGCCATATAAAACATGTTTGTTTACATGGGTAGAAGTATTATAAATGTATGTGTAATATTAAAGTATGAGGGCACTAATGACCCTGACATTAATTTGTTTTCTCACTCCATCAATTCAGAAAAGAAATAAGAGCTTTCCTACATTCATTTTTCTACATACCACTGGCTTATTATTCCATCCTATTTCCCCAGAAGCTCCAGCTCCACCTGTACCATTTCCTGTACCCGTCACCCTGAAAGGATTTAAAAAGAAATCAAATATAGTCTATAATACTGTAATAACTATGTACAGTGCCAGGTGGTTACTAGAAATACTGGAGGAAACACTTTGTAAAGTATGATTGTCTATCCACTATGCTGTACACCTAAAACCAATACAAAATAACATTGAGTGTAAATGGTAATTGAAAAACATTGAAAAATAAACTAAAACATTTCTTTGGAAAACCATGTAATCTTGAAAATGACCCTACACACCCCCTTCAAAAAAAAAAGTACTAACTAGATGGTAATATATGGATCATTAATGTAACAAGTGAAATATGTCACATGCTTTACTCCTTTCTTACCACCTTAGCAGCCACCCAAATCTGGGTACCTGTAAGACAGTCTCAGCACAATGCTGTTCGGTAATGCTATAATGTCACTTGAAATTGCATTTGCTAAAATTAAACTGGCACTTCACAGAAATTACCATAACATGTAGCATCACACACTCTGACAGTGAGGATGCTTGTGTGGCTCAGGCAGCCCTCAGAACACAACTGTGCATCACAAGAGGGACCACACAGAGACTGGTTGAGTGGGAGAAAACCTTTGAAACCCAACCCCCCAAATACTGCAGTCTCCAGTCCCTTCAAGGTGACCCGAAAGTCATTGCTCACGGTCAACGTCCAAAATTCTCTGCCTTCTTTTTTCCCCCTTTTTAAAATCAGAGCAGGGAGGAGGCGCTCAGTAGTTTGGCAACGAAAAGGAAAGCTCTACTTTGTCATCTGCCAGAGCGGGTTTTTTTCCCTTGCCTCCCCACCACTCTTAGGATCAAGGCGAACTCCTTCTGAGCAAGGGACACTCCTTAATCACAGGAGGAACTTTTAAGGCAATGGGAAGGCATTCCCCTGCCCAGGCAGCATTTTGTTCTAACCTGAAGCATACGTCAGCTTCCTCACTACACAGCTCAGGAGTCAAAAACAAGTAAAGAGTTAAAGAAACACCTTGGAAACCAGGCAAGAGAGTCCCAGAGCTGTGCAGGTGCTGAATTACAGCCTGCCACTGCTCATCATGCCACAGATTCCCATGTTAAAAGAGAGCAACATTTGGCTTTTCTTATTCTGCCATTTTAAGAAAAAAGCATGAAATAAACGTTCTGCTCTCCCAGCATAGAACCGAGCACACAGGAGATGCTCCTGGATGATCAACAGAGTTTTATAAGATCTCATCAGAGTTCCTTCCCACCCTGCAAATTCAGCCTGATACTGAGGTGTCTAGTCCACAGATGGCGAGTTTAGAGCTATATCATTGGACATAACAACTAAAGGGCTATGTCCCCTTGTGGGAGTCAGGCCAAAGCTCTGCCCTGCCATGAAGTCATCTTACTGAATAGCACAAATTTTCAGTTTAGAATTCCACGAATAATGAAATCGATAAACTGATGGTCAAAATGAAAACAAGAGAAATTTTATCTTTTCTTAGCCACTGGAGGGAAAAACAAAGGTATGCAAGACAGAGAAGAATAGTTTGTTTCTTCTTTTTTATTTAAGTCACAACACATCAGTACAACAGAGGTCAAACCCAGCTCAGTGAAGGGTGCTTAAGCTACACCTGCTAAACGAATAAACCTGGAAAATGATGCTCTCATAGCCTGAATTAAATGAAGTAAACCAAAAAGAACACAGCAAAGTCCTTTTAAATATTTCAACAGCCACATCTCCATGCGCCAAAAAGAAAACACAAACATAAAAATTTCCATTGACAAGAAAATATGGCCGTTCTAGGAAGAATTAGGTTATGCTTTTAACAGGTTCCACTGGACTATCTGACTGACTGCTTGCTCACCCTGTTCATTTATCCATGTTAACATTTGTGAATTTGATATCTGCGAGATTAAAAATGCATTGCATTGCTTGGGGTTGGTAAATGCAGGCATAGTCTATGCAATTATCTTCAGTCTCCTCCGAGCCAACTGCAAAAGAGGGCCTAAAGTACAAGTGGCTTCCTCCTAACTAAGCCAGACGTATGAGTCTGGTCCTGGCAGACAACAGCGGTTGGTCATATGAACTCAGGGCTCCTGATGTTTTGTTTGTACATTCACTTTTCCTGCTGTAGTAGGCAAACAATTAACTAGTCTTCTGTCTTGGATAAAGCTGATCATCTGATTTGTCAACGCTTTGTTCAGAAATATAAAATTCAATATCCCCCCAAAATATTATTTATACAACACCTTGTCAAAATATTAACATATAACATCATGTTAACATTGAGCATAGTGGTGTGGAATTTAATTCTAAGAATAGAATAGAATGTAACTATACAGAGAAAAACATCCTCAAAATACTAAATATTAGAATTTCCCAAACTTTGAGGCAAAAATGGAATCATACTTAGATGGATAGGATCACCAAGTGTTGGTTTACAGTATTTCCCTTTAATGTTTGGAACAAAATTTAACAACTAGTTTTTAAAAACTGCTAATACATGTCATGATTTAAAAAAGCATTTAAAAAGAAAAAATGTAAACCAACAAACCTTTAGTCTTTCAACAAAATTTATCTGGAATTGTACCTTTTTCCTCTTTGTGTTACTGACGACTTTAAGGTGATGTTGGCAACAGCCCAGCTCAGCTGGGATTTTAAGCTGTCCCCTCCCTCATGCGATAGCACCAGTTCTTTAGAAAGCTCCAATCTCCGTCCCCCACGGTCTATATGGCTTGCCAAGGTTTGCTGTCTGCGTGGGTGCTGAAGGGCTCAGTGCATTGGGAGAAACTAAGTGGAAGGAGCCGAAAGAGAAGGGGAAGGTGGACAGGGAAGCCAAGGAGGAAAGCAGGGGCGGCGACACTTTGGAGGAGGAGGTGACCACGGGAAGCACTGGTCCAAGGCCGCTGCTAGGGGGCGCTCGCAGGGCAGGAGCCTCGGGATGTGCCGGAGCCAAGCGGCCCTGGTGGTGCGGGTCCTTGGGTGAGGCCGTCGAGCCGGTGTTCCCGTGGCCACTCTGGGGCAGCAAAAGCGGGTGTGCCACGTGTGGGGGATGTCCGAAGGCGCTCCCCCAGGGAAGGTGTCCGAGGCCCGCGTGCGCTCCGCTTGCCGCTTCCCGCTGGGAGGCGTAGTTGTTAAGATGCGAGACTAGTCGGACTCGAAGCGGGTCGGAGGCATCAAGTCCTTCGATGATGCTCAAGTAGCGGGCGACTTCTGCCAGGCATTCCCGGAACCCCAAACTCCGATAGTCCATGGCCAGGGCGTGTGCGTCAAAGTAGCCTGGGGCGGAGAACAAAAGAAAAACCTCTAGGCTCTGCTCACTGCCCGCCTTTCTTCTATCCCAGAGGAAGCCCTTCCCGGCAAAGACCTACGTACTGAAAAGATGGCATTCACGGGCTCTTCTGAAAGTACAAATACTTTGGAGTCGACCAAAATCTTTGCAATCAACATGAGATGTATGGGTTCACTAATGCAAGTTCAAAGCTCAATTAGAAGCTGCTGAGCAGAAATTAGAATTGTACCCTACTGGCAGATGAAATTATGTTCATTCCTTTAATGTTTTCCCTCAACAATAACAAAAAAATACATCAAGGGTAGGGAAACCACAGAACAGTGGAATTCATTAGACACACAGATGTAAGTTATCACCATGGAGCTTTTAGGCACTTGGTCCCGAGGAAAGCATTTCCCGGCTGGAGACAGACACACAGACCCTGGTTCCCCACCTTCAGCTAGGTTTTCTCTGCTTAACCACAACAGGTTTCTTTCCTCAAGTGTCATGTTGCAGCTCATTTTTTAAAAACCTGTATATAAAATTAAGACCATACACACACACACACACACACACACACACACACATTTTAAGCTTTCTTTTCAGAATGGCGATACACAAATGTGGTGAGAGCTACCTGATCTTAATCCATGCTGACACACATAACAGGCATTTTACAAAAGAAGGTGCATTAATTCAATGTGCAGAGAGAGAGTTGGGGTGATGAATTCACATGAGAAAAACCTCTCTGCATTTCAAAATGCACAGACAGACAACCACACACACCAGGGACAGGACCCTCCCTACCCTCCAAAGCACACAATAAAAATAAGGCAGCGACTGCACAGGGGTTCATTCTGCCTCAACACTCAGGGCCCAGCCAGGGGACTAGTGACACCTACCTTTCCCTCCTGCAGTGTGCAGCATTTTCAGGTGATCTACGGTCATCTGCAGGATTTCAGCTTTTTCTAGCTTAGCAGATCCCTGGGAGAGAAAACCGCAGAAGACTGATTTGGCACCACGTGCCCTTGGGAAACAATTTAAAATATATACCCAGATTTTACTTCGTACTTCCTAAAAGTACAGACTAAGGCAAAATGAGTTGTCCTCACAAAATGTGTTGGAATCTGTATGAATTCTTCTCCTGGCACAAGCAACACGGTAACTTTACAAGACACCGATAGGGTTCAGATGAATGAGGGGGAAGGAGTCAGAAGGTGCGGACAGCAACACTGGAAGCTCTACCTACTTTCTCCATTACCTGCTTCTCAAAAGCACTGGGTACCAGTCTTCTCAGCTCAGACAAGCTGTTATTGATCCGGTCTCGTCGGCGCTTCTCAATGATCTGCAGAAAGCAGGCAAAACAAAAGAGGGCATGTCCACTATGGCTGTAAATCCCAAAGCGAAGAAAGGCGGCTCTTTCCGTTAATTATTTTTAAGAGCACTGTAAAAAGACTCACGCCTCTCCGTCTTTTCCTGGCCAAGATCTGTGAAGACGTAGTTGGGGACATGGAACCTAGGGCCGCACTCAAGTTTCTGAATGATTGGGGAAAAAAAGAGAACAGGAATCGCCGTTAGGCGAGGGTAGGTGATCTGTGGGGTCGCCCCCACACTCCCCGCACTTGGGCTGTTTTGGCAACTTGGGCTTGAAAGTGCCATGGGTCACCCCCGAGCAGCAGCCGGCCTGGGAGACGCGGAGGTCAGCGCAAGGCACCGGCGCGCCCGGCCCTCGCCAGCTGTCACCGAGTCCAGCCCGCGCTCGCCCCCCGCTCCGGCTCCGTTCTGCAGCCACCAACTCACCCATTCTCATCCGCGCTCTCCTTTTCCACCTCGATGGTCTCGTCCAGCTCGCTGTCCGAGGAGCTGTACTCGGGGTGGGCTCGCTTCATGCTGGCTGTGCGGGGGCTCTGGGAAGGATCGGTGCAGCGGGCAAGGAATTAACGGCAGCCGCGACTCTTCGCACTGGGCTGCTTGAGTTCTGCACACACTGATCCCGCTCGAGCTCTGCCTCCCGTTAAAACTCAACCATCCCTTTCCCACGCTGTGCCCCTTCCAGGGCCCTGGGGAGGGAGGGGTGCCCCAGGAGCGGGATGGGGGGGCGGGACAGGGGCTCCCTGGCAACAGTCTCCCTTCCGCCAATCCGTTTTCTCACTCCGCTGATTGGCAGCCGCCCAGGGGAGGGGCGCGGGAGAGGATGATGGCCAAGGCTTAACCCCACGCCCGCCCCCTGCGCCAGCCCCTGCCTGGCGGCAGTGTGTCGGCTCCCCGGGTGCTCTGCGGGCCACCGCTGAGGGGAAGGAGAGGAAGCGGGCGGCGGAGGCCGGGCCTGGACAGCAGCGAGCCAGCCAGCAGCCACAGTCCCGCCCCGCCCCGCCCCGCACGCCCTATTGGCCTGGCCGCGCGCCAGGGCCGCGCCTGCAGCACCGCTGGTGAGCCACACGCACTGCGGGCCGTGGGAAAGTGCCGGCGCCCCGGCCGCCAGCCAATCGGGCGGCTGGCGGCGGCGCTGGCGGCGGTGCTGGACGTCAGCATGAATGGAGAAGAATGGGCCGGCGGGCGGGGCTGTGGGGCCTGTGGGCCGCGCAAGGGCGCGCCGGGGCTTGGGGGCTGGGCGGCTGGGCCTCCTGTGTGAACCTGTAATCTGAGTCCGGGAGCCTGGCTGCCTTGGAAGCCTCTTCCCTGCGCCGTGGTAAAGCCTGGCTGCAGGACTGCCCGTGCCCCGCGGCAGGAGGCGTGTGCACCTGGCCTGGCCAACCCGCTGGCTGCTCAGCTGAGGGTGCAGGGCGCCCTCCACAGTGATCGACAGCTCTGGGGCTGGGAGCTTGGCGTGGCAGGACTTGGTGTCAGCGAATGTTCTTTTCGGTTTCTGGGGTCAAGTCCCCAATTGCGTCCGGTCTCGCTTTCGCAGCGGCTTCGCAGCCTCCGGGACAGAATGAATTGACCTGTGCATCCAATTTCAGGGAAAGTGGAGCCCTTGATTCGGCTGACTACGGTGGCGGGGGGCGGGGGGCGGCCCCTGGTGATACTCGTTTTTTTTTTTTTTTTTTTTTTTCAGGCGTTGGCAGTCTCATCCGCTCAGCGGGCGACTGGGTGGCGGGCCCAGCATTGAGTCTAAGGTCGCCTTCTCAGCTGAACTGCACGTCTCCGACCCAGAGACACACATACATCCAGCCTCGGTGGTGGCCTGGCGAGCACTGAGTGCTAGTTGAAGTCCCAATGAAGACATTTTTTTTTTTTTTAAGACAGTTGTAAATCTCGGACTGAGTCGTGATTCAAGGATTTGGCGAAGCAGCCAGGATGGTTGATTGGAATGTGGAAATCCAGGCTTCTCTGTCCCTTACAACAGAGCAGAGCCATGTTTTCCTGAGGGCTGTTATTGCTGCTGCCTTGCAGTCTGTCAGAGGAAGGGTTGGTAAATGTTGAGGATGATACAAAAGTTCTCACCTCTGCAAATAGCTTCTTCGTTTCTATCACTCCTCAATTATTGATCTCAATGCCATCCTAATACGTTTTGGACGCCGCACAGTGAGTGGCCTGAGCCTCATACGTATGTTTGTTTCTTTTTCTCAGCCTTCACCCCAACACACGTTAGGCCACCTACTGGCTCCCACTGAACCTCATTCCACTTCACCTTCACTTCAGCCCCTCAGCCCTTCCTGTGCTCCCCTCTCTAGGCTGGGCCCCTCCACCTGCCATCTGGGATTTGTTCCTGCCTGCACATCTGACACCCTGGCTCCCTGATACTCCACCTTGTGCCACTTGTCAGTTGTCCAGCCAAGATCAATCTTGCTGCCTGCTTTCCTTGTTGCTGCTCACAATAATAGCTCAGGGTGGTGTGTGTGTGTGTGTGTGTGTGTGTGTGTGTGTGTGTGTGCTATCATCACAGAACTTGGAAGTTCAGCCTCCTGTGCTCTTTTTACACAGTCTTCAGTCGAGCACCTAACTGCCACCTGCCTCTTCCCTCCCCAAACCTGATGGAACCATCCACCCACTTCCATCAGCTTTTCAGAAGTTCCTCTGACATTCAGTTTCTTCCCCAAAGTGACAGGACATCCTGCCCCAGAAATCAGTGTGTCCACTACCCATCTGAGGTTCTGTAAATGTTCCCAGCCTCTGGATTTGCAGTGAGTCAGCGTTTCCTGCTCTGGCCCATTTCTGCTGCCTTTCACAAACAGGGACAAGTGCCGATGGGTGGGTCAGAGGAAAGGCAAAGTGAGGTTGAGGATTCCTGACTCTACATGGGCACCTAAACAAAATAGTTCTCCCACATTCAATATTATTTTTCTGTAAAAAATAAGGTCTATTTAAAAATTTTCCATTTCTCCTGCCTCTCAGCTCTCATTCATCCACCCAAATTACTTTCCAATGGCACAAACAAAATAAGATCAATTATGGAAAGCATTTACAAGGTGCTTGGCCATTAGTAAATACTTTATATACAGCAGCTGTTACTATTAGCTATTAATATCATGATTTACCAGTGAGTAAATAAACTGAGTTTAGGTTACCCCTTGGTTTTCTTCTGATACTCTGTCGCACATCTAATGAAGTTTGAAGGATGACAAAATCATTATCTAGTAATTGGATGTATTAAAAACAGTGTCTCTAGAAAGTAATACCCTGTTAAGATGATGAGAAAGAACTTGTGCTTCTTGTTAGGTATACTTGATTATTTTGATTGGAGCTAGAACATAAACACCTATTTATTGTTAATTAAAGTTGTGCTTTTTAAGTCTTTTATTAGGGACCATCCCCTGAGCAGACTGTGCTGTAAATATGTGTGTAAATAAGTAGCATACTCACAGTTCAGAAATGACACTCTTATGGGAACACACCAACTCAGACACCACAAAATGATCTCCCAAAATGTCACACCAAAATTTTGACTAAGTGCCAGTTTTCCTCTGTTCTTATGCTTGCTGCTTTCTCTAGATGCTGTCTCACATGCTCCGTTGCCTTGTGGCTTGTTATGCCATGCTGTACACAGATGCCCTGCTATACCCACACTGCTAATGGAGGTCAGATGGAAGACGTCTGATCTGAAGGAACTGTTTAATTGGAAACCTAACAGGCTGCAGTGTGGGATGGCGGGAGAGGAGGATTCCAGGTCTCCTGCTTTGTCAGCCTTTCCTAGCTGTGTCACTGGAGACTTAACCTTTCTTCTCTGAGCCTCAGTTTCCTCATCTGTAAAATAAGAATAATCCCTCAATATTTGTTTTGTTGAAAAGTGAAATGAGACAAAGTATTTTGTGAAATACCACACAAATGTTAAGCCTGATGCTTATGATTTAACATGATGATGGTGGTAATAACATGGGCTGCTTCATCCAGAGCATGGCTGGGCCACATAAGAGGCTGCTTCTGCAGATTTTCTGTAGGTTTTCTTGCTCCTGCCAGTAAATTCCTACAGAATTGGCCCAAGGATATTTTAAATGCCTAAGTGCATTTCACAGAACATTACTCTCTCAAGAGTCTTTGTAGACAAAAGTATATGTTTTCAAATATACTGGGGGAACTTGGAGATCTCAGGGCATACAAGACCAAAAATTGCTCTGAGAAGTAACATGCATACAGAGGTGTCATTATGCAACTCACACCCCACCACTACATGCATACTTACCACCAAGGGTGTTCTGATGTGCAGGGAAATGCATGGTGGCATAGGGAGATGGGGGGTTTGGCAAGGTAGTAGTTTTAAGGAGGGTTTGGTGGTGGTGACCTTGGTCGTGAACATCAATGTGGCACTGCCCAGGCAAGGTGGAACTTAAGAGAGGAGCCAGGGTCCCACATGCAGGCAGGAAGAATTCAGAGTCAGTATAATCTGACCCTTAACATGGCCTTGCTTGTACACAAAGACTAGTGGGGCCAGGCAACATTCCAGTTACAAGATGAAGAAAGAAGTAAAAGGTATTTGGATATCATTCCTGATATGGACTGAATTGTTCCCTCAAAATTCATATGTTGACACCCTAATCCCTGATGTGATAGTATTTGGAAATGGGGCCTTTAAGTTTAGAAGAAGTTGGTGCCCTTATGATTGGGTTAGTGCCCTTATAAGAAGACACACCAGAGAGATTGTGCTCTCTCTGCAAGGTGAGGACACAGTAAGAAGGCAGCCTTCTGAAAGCCAGGTGAGAGAGCTCTCACTGACTGTGCTGCGATCCTGATCCCAGACTTCCAGCCTCAGAACTCTGGGGGGAAAAAAAAAGTGTTGTTTAAGTACCCAGTCTATGGTATTTTGTTAAGGCAGTTGATTAAGACAATCCCTATTTCAAAACTTATGAAATGTTAATGTATCTTTGTAAGTAGACATTTTTGTTATAGAGATATTCAATTTCACACCTTTTAAAACAGATATACTTGTCAGTAATTGAAAAAACTAAACATGATTTTTATAATTTTTCCCACTTAAAAGGCCCCATTTTGACAGGATCAGCGATATATTTTTCAATAACTTTTTTTCAAATCCCTTATCAACTATACATTAATGAAATAGGACTAATTTATTTCCAAATAAGTGGCAGAGGGCCTGGCGTTTCTGCCTAGTATCATGATTTAACAGGAATGTAGAGTTTCAGTCTGGGATCTTCCTCCTGTCTCTCTCCTTTTTGAGCTGCTCATCAAATGACAATGAGGTAAAGAGGCAGTTGATCTCTGCTACAGGTTCCCACCACAGTACTGATCTTCTGGCCCTCTAACTGGCCATGAGAAATGAATCCAGGACTCTTCCCCACCCACCCATCACACACAATCTCCAGAATTCACTTTGCTAAGTTCTCCTTCCTCCAGTCTTGCAACTGTGACCATTCCTCTACAAGCAACTTCCCAAGTACTGGCAGATTGTTTGCCCTCTCTCTGGATCATACAAGATATCAGATCTTAATAGAAGTGTTTACAAAGAGAAGTTTCATGAACAATTATTTGGATGTTATCATTCTGAACTTAGATTCCCTTAAAACACACACATATGGACACATGTACAGATTTTGCTCTACAGTTAGGCATGAGTTTTCCACACAAGACACAATAGTATAGACTATAAAAATCTTTCCTTCTTGAATTGTTTAATCAGACACTCTTAGGCCCACAGCACTAAACTGTGTGGACAAGAAGACTGAACAAGAGCAGACCACAGTGTCGCCTTTGTCAGCATTTTCTCTCTGTTTATTTTTTGTAACAAGACCGACATGTGAAGAACCCACAAGGCCCCATGGTGTTCTCTAAGAGGACTCCTCACATTGCTGTCTCCCTGTGTTAACTCCTGAAATCTGGTTGCTGGAACCCATTTCTTAAGTGCAAGACAGAGAGAGTATGTTGATAGATGGTGAGTGAAGAAAGAATTGTGCAGGATTAGACACTTCAATGCAATGGGTCAAGAACACCTTGCTGCTATGATTCCCTCTTTCTGTTTTTGTGGCATTTGTGGAGTTCAGAGAGAAAACAGGAGGGGTGTGGTGGGCTGTGCCATAGTGGGGAGAAAAAGGCCTTGAAGATAAGGACATGAGGCAGGAGAGAGATGGTCCATTGTAAATTATGACCACATCATGAGGACAAAGAATGAAACAGGATAAAACAACCTAGTTAGGTTCAGAACAGAACGGGGAGATTATGAATCCCCATCACACATAGTTGAAGGGATACAAAATGAATACACACATGGAAGAAAGAAGTCCTAAAGTTAGTTGGGAATCTGCTAGGAATGAACCTAGATTAAGGCTATGGTTTCAGAAAGGGAAAGAAAAGGGGAAAGGAATTCTGAAAGAACATTGAGCAACATTTGACATGTCATTAGATGGAAATAATGCTGCCCAACCAGGTAGTGAGTCGAGGACCACTCCCAGACTGCTTGCTCTAAAACAGTAGTCCTAATACCAATCAGAGTTACCTGGAGAGCTATGCCACTGCTGCTGATCCAAGAACCACACTTTGAGAACCTCTGTTCTAGAAGATCATTTCTCTTTGCTAACAGAGAAACGAGGTCTAATAGAAGACAGTTGAGAAGACAGGGTGTGTGGCTTCAAGTCTATCAAAAGACCATGATGAGATATACAACATTCAGCTGCGTCTTTGAAGTCAGTCAAGATCTTTCAAATGGTAAGAGCTTTGTACTTTTCTTATTAATTCAGGATATATGTTAAATTCCTAAATTGAGCTATTTGCATTTTGGGATGGTTTTGTTGGTGGTGGTAATGGTTTTGCTATATGTGTTAGGAATGTCACTGCCGACTTGAGAAACCACGGACTCTCAAAAATATGTTTCCCATGGGAAGGGCTCCATGGAGAAGAAAGGAAGCATTGTTTCCTCTGTGTAAAATGAAATGTGCAGGACTCTGAACCCTAAACAGATGAGCAAATAAAAGATAAAAGCATAAAGGAGACCATCCTTCAGATCTACAAAGGCAAAATAATTAAAAACTAGGTGAACATTACAGTGGTAATGATAGAACTTAATAATATGTATTAATTATATAAACAGACAAACTGTGTTCCTCCAGGGCCTACTCCATCGTTTTGTATTGAACTTTGATACACTCAATATATATATATAACTTCAGACCCTAGAACTATGCCGCTCAGACCAGTGGTTCTAAAACTTCAGTGAGCATCAGAATCACATGAAGGACTTCAGAAAACACAGGTTCTTGGACCCAAACTGTAGAGGGCCTGATTCAGTAAATCTAGAGTGGGGTCAAAAATCTGTATTTCAGCCCTGGGCAGTGTGGCTCAGTTGGTTGGAGCATCATCCCATAACTGAAGGTTTGCGGGTTCAATTCCTGGTCAGAGCACACAACTAGGTTGCGGTTCAATTCCCAGTCTGGGCACCTATGATCCCAGGTCTGGGCATGTTCAGGAAGTAACCAATTGATGCCTCTCTCTCACTCACATCGATTTTCCTCTCTTCTTTTCTCTTCTCTTCTCTTTTCTCTCTCCCTCTCCCCCACCCACCCACCTTCCTCTCTGTCTGGAAGCAATAGAAAAAAATGTCCTCCAGTGAGGATAAAAAAAAAAAAAAAAATGTGTATTTCGAACAAATTGCCAGAAAGATTGATGCTTGCTCAGGGCCATATTTTAGGAATGCTAGTTAAGATCTGTAGTTTACAACTTGGCCACATATTAGAATGATTTGAGGAGGTTTTTTGTTTGTTTGTTTGTTTTAAACCCCAATTCTTATCACACACCTCAAAACAAATTCAGACTCTCTGGGACTGAAACCCAGACATCAGTAGGTTTTTGAAGTTCTTGGTGAATCCATTGTGGAGCCAAAGTGGAGAATTTCTAGCTATATAATTAGTTGCCACATCAGAATCACTCAGAGGACTTGTTAAAACAGACTGCTGGCCCCTGTATACTGGAGTTCTTGATTCAGTAAGTCTGGTTGGGTCTGAGAACATTCATTTCAATCATGTTCCCAGGTGATGTTGCTAATTGGTCTCTGAACCACACTTCAAGAAACATCAGTTAGACCAACTTGAATCTGAACTTGGAATCTACTAGGGATCTGGTATAAAATACCAATGTTAGTCTCCCCCACCCCCCAAAATACCAACAAAAACTGGGCATTGGGATTTAATTTGTCTGGGATGGTGTGTGGCAAAAGTATGCTTTTCAAACTCCCCAGGTGATTCTAAGCCACAGACTTTTTATTATTTTATTATTTATTTGTTTATTTATTTAGTTACTTATTTAGAATTTAACACCTTTACTTGGGCATTTATGAACATGAAATCTATTCAGCAACAAAAAGTACAGTATTCTGATCACTGAACTGGAAAAGTCAGCCAAAGACAACACTAATTCCTATTCCACTTATTTCTTGGCTCCATCTCAGCACTTTCTGATCATGTGTGACAATTCTGTCTTGGACTTATTTCTGTGTCTTGAAGTCCAGTTTTATGCTATGCTTCTCAAGCTTCCTCTTTTACTAGAAGATCTCTTACAATGTCTGAACTTGGAACTATTGCATGAATCTGATTCTGATGAAGAAAGAGCATCTTCCCAAATATCAGTAAGCTAGAAGAACCATCAGGTGTATCAGGCTCTAATCTCCCCAGGGAGCCCAGTTTTGACTGAGAGAAGTGGTTTATTACCAAGGGCATATCTGAGAATTTCATTTTATTATCTTTCTGTTCCATGCATACAGAGAGTAACTTTTCTGTAGATTCATTTTCTTTTTTTGTTACTTTTTTTTTTTTTGGCATTTCAGTAGTTTTCTTGTATACGTTTTTGGCCTGATCCACCAGAAGCTGAAATTCATTCTGATGTTTTTTATGATATCTACTGTGCTAAGACTGAGAATCACTGCCACTCTACCAAAGGTGAGGGTGCAATAAATGTCTCACCTATAACATTTGTCACTCACCTTGTGAGATATGCCCTCTCCCAACTACAATATATTCCTGCTTTCATCATTATGTGCAACATATAGCTTTGCTTAAGAAAAATACAACATTGAAATAAATAGAAGTTTCAGTTCTTTCTGAACCTGAGAAAGAATTAGGTTAAGTTAGGAGGGAATCCCCCCTTTTGTTGCTATAAATACAACTTACCGCCTGTAATTTTTTCTTAATGTGACATGGTAACCCACCCCTTTGGTGATCTGCAGCTAGTCATGTAAACAGGAACATTATAATTGTTATTATAAAAGCAGTTTTCTATAAATGAGAATTTATGCTCATATCTGAATAAACTTGAAACCCGACCAAACACCCAGGCTCCAGGAAAACAACTTTTGGGTTTGGACAACCCAAACCAGAGTAATGGTTTACTGCCAGCTCAACTTTTGAATATGCAGGGTCATTTTTAATCACATAGTATGAGAATAACTTGTGTGCTACAGACAATAGAAGCTGAGATTTGGGGATGGGGTAAATTGTGGATTGGGGAAGTAGCAGATGGAGTCAGCCCCTAATGGGAGCTTTCCTGGCCAGTTCTGTGATATCAAATACATGTTTGTAAATAATTATTTTGTACTTCAGCTTTCACTGGAAACCATTGTGTTTTAGGAGCTGATTTAGTAAGTTACCATTCATGACCCTTCTAGAATATACTATGCCAGTTCCAGTTCTTACACCGAGAAAGTCTTCAGAAATTTAGCACTGGAAAAGCTGAGAAGCCATTTCACACCCACTAGCATGGGTATGACAAAAAAGACTAACCATAGAAGTGTTGGTGAGGATCTTCACAAACTGAAGGCCAAATGCATTAGATTGGAAACTTAGGGCCAGTTCGGAAGCAGTTTGTCAGTTTCTTTAAAAGTTAAATGTAAATCAAGCACACAATGAGCAATTCTGCTCCTAGGTATTTACTGAAGAGAAGTGAAAACATGTTCACACAAAAACGTGCATGGAATGTTTATAGCACTATTATTCATAATGGCCAAATGTAGAAATGTCATCAAATGATGAACCTTGAAAACATGCTAAATGAAAGAAAGCAGTCACAAAAGATGACATAGTACATGATTCCACTGAGCTGAAATATCTAGAATAGGCAAGTCTGTAAGAGACAGAGACAGAAAATACATTAATGATTGCTTAGATCTGAGGCATAGAGGAGGGAGGGAGAGTTAGGGAAGTGAAAGTTAAAGGGCACAAGGGTTTTTTGAAAGGATGAAAACGATCTCAAATTGACTCTGCGGCTGGTGGCGTTAATCTGTGAATGTACTAAAACCATGGAATCGTCCACTATAAATGGGAAATTGTATGGTATGCGAATTACATCTCAGTAAAGCTATCATATATGGAACATGGCTTATTGAGAAATGTCAGAAGGAAATTTTCATCAGCCCATTGCTGACATCACCTTGGACGTGACTCTGGGCGCCTACGCAGGGAGCTTCCTATTGCTGGTTAAAGGGAGCGGGGTTCACAGGGGCCGCTCCTGATTCTCGCTGTCCGGCCTGCTGTCGCTGCGCGTAGCTGTTCCCCGAGCAGCCGCACGCGGAAAGCGCGGGGACCACTTGTCCCACAAGAATACAACCCGAGCGCGTTCCCCAGGACGCCCCAGCCGCCACTCGTTTCCAATGTGCCGCAGGACATGTGCTCCTAAGGGGGCGGCTCCTTAAGCTGTCGCCGGGAGGATATATGATGACTGTCTTTCCTCCCCTTCTTCCCCAACAAAAGGGTAACCGACCTCCCGCGCGACCTGGCAAGAGCTGCGGTTCCCTAACCACATTTCCCCCCATTGTGTGAGGACGCTCACAGAAGGCAGACGATGGCGGGACCCGCTGGAGGGACGGGACTGGGAAGCCCGGCGCCCCGGATCCGCTGGCCCCTCCCCGGGGTGGGAGAGGGGAGCTGTAAGGGGGTTAGCCTCGATTCCCACGCTCCTATTGTTGGCGACTTTGTTTCCAATTCCCATCACGTGTGCTAATTAGTTAGAGCCGCTGGCTGGCCAGGAGGCGTGTGGCCGGCCCCACAGCAGAAAGATCACGTCCTGTAGGGAGCCTGGCTGGCTGCAGGCGCCCAGGGTTTCTTTCTCGCTCCTTCCCCTGTGCGCCTCTGCTTCTGTCTCTTGGGATGGGGCGAGTGGGAAGGGGACGAAATGCTGGTTGTGGAGCAAGTGCCACCGAAGAGTGGAAGAAACACGGTTAAAGGAGAAATTCCCATTAGACTTATAATGTAAGAAAAGCTTTACAAAATTCCTTCCACAATTTCTTTCAAGTATAGTGTGTTCCCTTAAAAAAAAAAATCTGTTTTCACACTCTAAGACAAGCACATGCAACAGGAAAAGAGAGAAAGTCAAATGTCAAGTCGTGAGTGGTGATTTTTGAGTCATTGACTTGTCTGTGGGCTCAAGCAAGCTTCCGAGTTTTATGCACTTGGGTGTTAAGCCTTTAGAAGGGGTTCAAGGAGTTGTGAGAAATCACAGACAGATGACAGTAAATGTGCTTTCTAACTTTCTTGGCTTTTGTCAGGTTACAAGATTTAGTAACACTTTGATGCTCACAATGGAAGCCCCCACTTTGAAGACAATATTATCCACACTCCTTTTCTATAAATAATAGGAAAACTGGCTTTTTAATTTTTATTTTTGAAAGCTAGTTTTTTTAAAAGCACTCACTGTATCTATGCTTTAGCAGCAGAGAATGTTATGGTTCTGCCCTTTCCTTGGAGATTGGCAGAGCAGTGGAGGAATAAGACCAAGGGTAACTTCATTCAATATGCATCTCCTATGTGCCAGGCACTTGCCTAGGGTTGGAGGTGGAGAGATGAGACAACCAGAACCTGCCTTTAAGTAGCTTACAAATCCAGCTGAGGAGACAGGTAAGTCTGTAAACCAGTCATTAAGGATGACTCAGAAGTGAAGGTCTGCTTTGGGGACTATGAGAGAGAGATAAGGGGCACCAGAGCCAGCAGGGGGTTTGGGGAAGGCTTCCTGGAGAAGGGATGATTCATCTGACCCTGAAATGAAAAATGGCCAAGAGAAGGGTGAAAAGAACATTCTGAAAAGAGGTGCCATGGTGTGTAAAAGGCCCACAGGCCTTGATGGAATGTGAGGTGTGTGCAAATAGGTGAGCACAACTGCCCACAGAGCTGGAGAGGTGGGGTCATGGAAGTCTTGTTGAGGACCTTGGACTTTATCCTAAGTGCCATGAAAGATCAGGTTTGTCCTTTAGAAATATAACTTGGGTGGTTGTTTGCAGGATAAATTGAAGGAACTCAAGCTAGAGACAAGGAGAGGAGGTTGGGGACTGACCCACTGAGGGACTGAAAGGAGGAGTGGGATAGAGAGGATGGGTAGCTTCAAGAGGTGTTTAGAAGGTGGAATGACAGAGCACAGGATCAAACTTACTTTGACAGTCAGCACCTAGGAGGAGTCTGGGACAACATCAGGTCTCTATCTTGTACACTTGGATGAATGATGGTGGGGTTCACTGGGGTAGGCAACTTGGAGGATAGAGACCAGGCTTTGGGCCATCCTGTGCTAGAAGTGACTGTGGGCATCCAAGCAAATACATACATGAATATGGAGCTTCAATAAGGGCTTGGAGTTGTAACCATCCAAGTCAGGAAGGCAGGTAGTCTACCTCTTTCATGCACAGAGGCCGCCTGTTTGATTGCCCCACTGCAAGCAGATTCTGGATACGCTGCTCCCAAAAGGGACCCGGGAGACAAGCCTCTATGATCCCACTTCTGGGAGGTATCAAAAGTGTTCAAATTCACAGAAACAGAGTAGATAATGGGGTTGCCAGAGGTCTGGAGGAGGAGAAAAAGGCATTATGTCTTAATGGGTACAGACTTTCAGACTGCAAGATGAAAAAAGTTCTAGAGACCCATTTCACAGTAATGTGGATATACTTACCACTACTAAACACTTAAAAATTGTTAAGATGGTAAATTTTAGCCATGACTAGTGTGTCTCATTTGGTTGGGCCTTGTCATTTGGTTGCTGGTTTGATTCCCAGTCAGGGCACAATGCCTGGGTTGCAGGTTTGGTCCCCTATTGGGGCGCATATGTAGGAAAGGCAACCACCAATCAATGTTTTGCACATCAGTATTTCTCACCCTCTCTTTCTCCCTCCCTTCCCCCTCCTTAAAAATAAACGAATAAAATCTTTTTTTAATATGGTAATTTTATTGTTTTTTAAAATCACAATAATAATTTTTTAAAAGGCTGTGGGTGGGACTCAGGATGGAAGGAAATAACCATACCAGCATCCTCTGGCCCACATGAGGATGAGATTCTCTGCCTTCTGCTGATGCACTTTCGCCCATTCTTGCAGGGAAGGTTATGTTGGAAGAACTATTTTGTATTAAACAGTATTAATCAGGAGCCTTAAAAATGTTTATACCCTTTGACCTACATATTCCACTGCCTGAAATCAACACAACACTCCCTTCCAAACACTGGGGGAAAAGTTAATTGAAAATATTTGATATAATTTTAAATTAAGTATTCAAAAATAGAAAAATAAATAATCAAACATAGTCAAGTACCATATAACTTATAAAATTTTACAAATAATTTACAGCAACATGAAAAGTTAAGTGAAACAAAATTCAGGAAACAAATTGTATTTATAGTTTGGTGACAACTAGGTCAAACACAATCTCAACAAAATAGGCCTGAAGGAAAATATACTAAAATGTTTATAGTAGATATTTCTGGTTGGGGCCATATGTGATTTTTTTCCCCCATTTTTATTTCTATATTTTCTAAAGTTCTATATTAAGCATGTTATTTTTTAATAGGAAATGCAACTTATGTAAATCCTTTCTTCTTAATTTTCCTACAGGATTTTCTATGATTCCTTTGACTTAAAAGAGTTGACCTGCACTTAGCTCAAAGCTGCAAGAGATTATTATATCAATGTGTTGAAAGCCAAAGGGAAGGAGAAACCATCTTTTAGTAAAAACTTAGAAAGACTACAAATCCCTGAAATATTCCAATACATCTGTGTCTCTTTGCTGCTTGTATGGGAAAGAGGAAGAGGATCTTAGCATCAGGAAGTGATGTCAAACATTTTAACTGATTATAGGTGCTATGGAGGCAAATTAAGCCCTTCCTTTTAATTGGGTATAATAGGTTAAACAAGGTAATAGGCCACCTGCGACTGAGCTGGAGCTAGGTCTCAGGAGCACAGCTTTGGTGTTGAGCAGCCCTAAGGTCAGCTGGGATGAGCTTTTGATGCCATATCAAGTTACATAGACTTGACACAAAGACATACTCAGTCAAAACCTGAGGGTCCTGTTTGGTTTACAATGTGCTGAGAAAAGGAAAAAAGGTATGGGATAATTAAAAGAATTTATTTTTTTAAAAATAATCAACAACCAAGCAAGTAAAGAGCACTTCTTATGTGCCAGGGACTTTTCTAAGCATTTTATATATAATTCACTTGCCAACAGGCCTGCAGAACAGATTCTGTTAGCATCATCATAATAAACCCCCCTTTGCAGGTGAGGAAACTGAGGCACCATGAGACTGACTCAAGGTCACACAGCTTCCAGCAGAGCTGGGACTTGAACCCAGACAGTGTGACTCCATTTTTTGGGTTCCTAACTCCCAAATCATACTGCTTCTTCAGCTCTAATTTAAATACGTTTTCCTGGTTAACTGTGGATTCAAAACACCTCAGAAGCAAGAACCTGCACATGGCCATGTCTGCAAGATGCTCCCACCTCTGCACAGGGGTATAATAACTGTATGAACAGCATTTGGGAGGTGAAAAGCCCATCAAAGACTGAGTCAGCAGATCAAAATTACTAAGAGACACAAATGTCACAAACTCTTTACTCATACACATTGCATTTGGACTTTGAGAATGATGCTGAGCTGATTTAGTAAGGAGCACTTATGGAGCCTACATCCCCAAGCCCAGTCCCCAGCCCCTCACCTGCCTTGGAAGCATAAAAATGTCCTCACATGGTTTTTCCACCATGTGGCAGGATTGTCTTTGCCACTGCTAAGGTAGAATCTGGGTTGGCAGTGAAAGAAAGCTCCTAAAAGAGTGAGTAGCTTCTTGGGCCCATACACTTCCTAGCTAAGGATGTGTCCTCCACAATTCATAAGTTTTAAATTGCATGCAATTCTGGGTAGTTTGATAAAATTTTGTGCCATCCCGATCCATTCTTCCCAGGATGGGAATGACTCATCCCTTTGTCCAGCATCTCCTCACTGTAGACGCTCCCCACTGTTAGTCACTGAGCAGTGTCTTTGTTATCAGATCCCCTGTTCCAGTATTGCAGTGCTTGTGCTCAAGTGACCCTTATTTGACTTCATAATTCCATGTTCACATAGTTTTTATCACAGTGCATTGCTATAATTGCTCTATTTTATTGTTAGTTATTGTTGTTAATCTCTTACTGTACCTAATTCATAAATTAAATTTTATCATAGGTACATATATAGGAAAAACCATAGTATACATAGGGTTAGGTACTATCCACAGCTTCAGGCATCCATAAGGTCTTGGAAAGTGTATACATAAGAGTGGACTAGTGTATACTAAGTCTCAGTCAATCTCCTACATATGTGGCCAACATCAGGTCTTCACCAACAGAAAGAGCTAAACATGTTAAAGTTTTCAATAAAGTCTAATTTTCTGAAAGCATAACTAGCATTTTAGGGGGAGAAAAACTCTCTAGGATTGGAAATGCTGTCATAGAAATTCCAAGAGTTGTTATATCATTAAGGCAGTAGATGAATGCTGACTGGAAGTAAAAATTAGCCAACCAACCATACAAGAACAGATGTCTTTGGGATTTCTCTAAAGGCCTCATCAATTCTCATAACCCAAGTGTTGCTCTCAGAGGGCTGAGTCTCCAGTCTGTCATCTGTGCCTGCAGTTGGAGTTGTCCAGGGGATGCCATGCCAGCATCGACATGGAACGCCTTTCCCTGCCCCTACTCCCACCAGGCCCCGACCACCACATGGCCTGGCACTGTACACAATGTTCGCTATTTGAAAAGCTGGGGCCATCTCTAAGAAGAGCCAGTGTCACAGCATCGAGTGGACTTTCTGGCTCTTGTCAACTGCCCTTGAACCATATGAAAGGAAACCTTCAAGGCCTAGGCCTCCCAGAAAAGGGTCCGCTCCAACATGTCCTTGGTCATTGGTTTGTCCCACACTACTTTTAAAAGTACCCACAACACTCCAGGCCCTTGTTGGCACCAGATAGACGTCAGTGAATAAAAGGATTTCGTGCCTGCCTGGGTCCCAGAGCCACCATGAAATGAATCCTCCACTCAAGTTTAAGTTTCTCCAACAATGAAGGATCCAGACCTCCTGTTTCCTCACTTGTGGACCTCAGGACATCTCTTACTTAATAACACGAACACCTAACACTAAAAATGCTCTTGTATCTCAGCACTGTTTAATAACATACTGACAATAGAATGTTTTTCTGGTTAGCAGGACTCCAGTCCTGAGAGCCTGAGGCCAAATGTTACCTCTGTAAAACCCAAGAGGATGGCACTCCAGTCAGTCTCTTGATTCAGATTATGTGACTGGCAAAAGGGGCTAAAAGAGGGGCTGGAAGGAGGACTTTCTTTTCCCCAAACATGTTGCAGAACTTAAGCTGGTTACACACATACATACACACACACACACACACTTTTTCTGGTCCAGGTAGCAAAAGGTAGAATGTTTTAGGATTGGCCTGAGTCATCAGAATTGCACACATCCTGGCACCCCATTATTAGGCGTCTAAAACCATGCATATCTGCAAAAGCCCTCTAGCCAGTTAGCCAGACTGACTGCATGGTCCTCCAGCAGAGGCAGTGGCTGCAATAGACACACTCCCGAGGGCTTGGCTGCAGCCAGTGGGTTAGCCTCACTGAGCTGAAGGCTGACACGGTGCACACCACCACCTCCCCCTCACAGCTGCTTCAGCATTTCATGAGCCTGACATTAAGTCTGACTTGACCCTCACTTGTTGCAACATGACTCCTCTTCACTCTGTCAGACAGTCAGCAGATACTCCTATTTCCCATATCTGCTGTGGGCTCCCCATTGCACAGGGTTCCACAGAGATGGGGTATGGGCACTCATAGCTCAGCCACAGAGGCCACACACTCGTAAATCTCAAAGCCAGGTCATGTACAGCAAAGGGCACTTTGGGTGATGAAGATAACAGGGCTCTAGTGCACAAGGAGGGGACAAAAAGTGTGGCCTAAAAAAGTCTGGTTTGGCTTTTGGTCATGGAGATAGAGCATGGTGGGTGTCTTTCTCCTAAGAGGAATTGTCCCTAAACTTTTTATCTTTTAAGTCTCAGTTCAATATTCTAAATTAATTTTTTTATATCCAACTTTAGCCCTTGGGTCAATTTCATAGCTGAAGTGAGTTCATTTTCTCTCCCTCTACAATGCAATATGCTTTATAAGAGCAGAATTTGTCTCCTTACTTGCTCTTCAACATCCAGTACAGTCCAATGAATGTATGTAGCCCATTTCCCCTGGGCTTCATTAGGCTGAAGTGGGGGCTGCACTCATGTCTAATACAAGTTTCTATTACAAATAATGACCAGGACATCCCGTGCCTGCCCACCAGGTCTCTCCTGCTCATTGCTGAGAGTTCCTGGACATGTCCTCACTGTGTTTGGGAACCAGTTGGTATAATGTGGTGTGACACTGGAGACCTGAGGACCTGAAACAGTCTGTGCTTCTGGCTGCCCTCTACACATCAACGTGCGGCTGTGAGCCATGAGGGGAGATGAGCACCTCTTCCTCTCCTGGATAACCTCTTTCCCATGAAGCAGTATGGCTCTGTGTCTTATATTTGGGAATTTGTAATGAAAATCCTCCTTCTCATACTTATTTACAGCTCCTTATTTCCCTGGGACCCAGAACTGAGTTCATGAGGAGCTTTTCTGGAGATAAGGGGCAGCATTCAGACTCCCTTCTCTCTGAGGATCAGTGAGACATTGGAATGGGGCCAAACTTGTTAGCTCAACTCTCCCTTAGGGTAAGGAAGACCCATGCGGCTATTCAGTGCCCTCTGCAAAACGGACTGCTCTGTAAGCCTACCAGCCATTACCAGACACACCTGGATTCCAGCAGTGGCCGTAGTCAACCCTGAACTTGAGAGTCACTGTGAAATCCCTTCTTTTAAATGGAAACTTGGGTTAGCATTGAAACTTATCATGAGCCTGACCAAATCTGTGTGTATGCTCTTTATATTTTACATAGTATTCTAGAGCTTGTGTGTGCCCAGGAACTTCAGTGAACTTAATCATAAATCCAGATGACATAGCCCTTGGCGGAATGTGGGAGGACACTTAGCTTCTCTCTAACCTATGGGCAGTCTGCCAGTTAAGCTACTACAAAGGCAATTGGGAGAGATACTGTGGACCTCACAGAAGACACCATCGGTCCTATCAATACACCTTCAGTGAAAAGACTACTCACTATCATTCCTCAGATCAGGACAGCTCACTCAACAGTGTCTGGACAGCATATCAGGAATCCACAGAGGACACACACAATTCAGCTTTGCTTAACAAGTGCTTTTGAGTGTTCTGTGTATAGTAGAAACCCATTTGAAAATGGAGGCAAATTTCACCTTTTTGTTTGTTTGTTTGCTCAACAATCAACAAATAGTTGTTGAAAGTGTGCTAAGGACTCTTCTAGTCACATTCATAAACAAAAGAGATAGGGTCACTATTCCTAAGTAGCTTACCTAAGTACACCTAAATAAGAGCACACCGAAGTACAAAAACAGATAAATAACAAGGTAATTTCAGGTCAGTATAAATTCTATGACAAAATTATGACAAAAAAATTACTGGAAGTAGCTGCCCCAGGTCATTCCTATCCCCTTTGTCCTTTACATTCTCCAGTGTAAATGCTAAAAGAATAAAATTATTATGTCCCCAACATCCCTTCCTGCTTGGGGTATAGAATGCCATACACCCATGAGTCCAGGCAGAATACCCTGAGGAGGGTTTCCTTGTGAAGCCACAGAAAAAGTCTTGACCCTTTAACCTTTCCCTTCTCCTAGCCTGGGACAGACATAATTCCCAAAGGTACAGCATCTGTCTTGTGACCTTGATGTGGTAATCACAAAGAAGAAAGTCAAGATGTTAAGTGTGGCAGAGCAGAAAGCAAGCAAGAACCCAAGTCCTTGATGGCATCACTAAGATAGCCTTGACCAACTCCCCCAGATTTCTTAATATGTGAGACAAAGATCTATTCATTTAGGCCCATGTTAGGTTTATTCCTATTCTCAGCCACACACTTCCCTAACTAACAGAGGGACAGGGAGCTGTGGTGGGAAACTACTTTAACCAAAGTTTTCATGGAAATTTTCTCTGAGGAGATGACATTTTAACTGAGACCTTATTGATCAGAAGGAACTAACCATGTGAGGATCTGGGAGAAAGAATTCCAGGCAGAAGTAATAGCAGCTGCAAAGGCCCTGATACAAAAATACACCTTCTGTGTTCAAGAACAATGTAAAGTCCAATGTGCCAGAAACATAATGAGCAAGGGGGTTTTGTGGCCATCCTGGAGGTCCTAGAGCAGGGCAGAACCTGGGCCATGGAGAACCATGCAAGCCAGGTCAAAAACCCTGATTCTATTCTAATTCTAAGGGGAGACTTAAGATACATGAATTTGAGATGTATTCTGGAGGTAAAGCCTTCAGCAGGACTTATTGATGGATTGAATGTGAGATAAGGGGAAATAAGGAATGAAGATAACTTAGATTTTTTAATCCTGAACATCTGAAGGGGCCATTACGTGAGTGGGGAAGAATTTGAAAGCGAAAGGGAAGGAAATGCAGAGTGAAGAATTGTGTTTTAAGGTAGAGATGCCCCATTAGAATTGCAAGTGGCCATGCCATATGGGAAGCTGGATACATGAACCCAAAACTCCAGGGAGAAGCCAGGACTACAGACAGAATTTTGGAACCATCCACATACAGATGGCATTCAAGTCATGGCTCTGGATGTTTTTCCTGGCCAGAGAATGGAGACCAAGAAGTTTAGGCCTGAAATACTTCAACATTTAGACATTTAGAAGAAGGTGGGGAAACTGTCACAGGGGACTAAGAAGAGATATCTAGGAAAGTGACTCAAAAAAAACCAGAAAGTTTTGAGAAAAAAAAATGTTTTAAAAATGAGAGTCATTAGCTCTGTTGAATGATGCTAAGAGGTTTGGGGAAACGAGACAGAAGAGGTTGCTGAATTTCACTCATAAGTTGTGTTTGGTTATCTCAATAAGAGCAGTTTCAGAAAGAGTAAGGAAGAAGTCGGATATGAGTGGGTTCAAGACAAAATGCATGATCCAAAAAAGGAGCAGAGACATCTCTTGAGGACTGATTAGCTTGGCTATGAAGGGAAAAAGAAAAATGGGGCAGTGGCTGCAGGTGTTTGGGTCAATGGAGGATTTGAGAGAGGTGTTAGAAAAATCCTACAGTCTTTGTCTGCACAGTAAGGAGGGAGAAGAGGGGGTCTGTTATTTATTGAGGTCCTATACAAATGCCCCTTTAATCCTGTCAAAAAGCCTGTGACATGGAAGCTTCTCATCCCCTTTATGGACATGAGGAAGGCCCTGTAACATACTGAACCCTGCATTGGTTAGCTGTGTGCTAACCTGGATCAGTTACATAACTCTCCAAACCTCAGTTTCCTCATCTGAAACATGAATTCATTAAAATTCATATAAAAATTAATTGATTAAATTCAATTAGTTAAAAATAATACTTACTTGAAACGAGTGGTGTGAGAATGCACATAAAATAATGCATGTCAAACATGCACAAGACCTCACTCGTGGTCAGTGCTCAATAAATCTTCATTCTTTTCAGAGATGAGAAAAGAGAGCCCAGAGGTTAAGTATTTTAATTTATTGAGCAAACATGTTAAGCTTCTACTTTCTGCTCAGAACCATGTGAGGCCAGGGAGTAGAGCAAGAAATGAGATCCGAAGCATCTCTGTCTGCATAGAGCTTAGAGTCAGTGATGAAGATGATGATGATGATGATGATGATGAAGAAACCAACAATGGCTAATACACAATTACTATGTGCTGGGCCCTGTGGCTTCATAGTAGTGAGTAACAAAGCAGAACCCTTCTTGCTTCATTTAGTCTATTATGTCATCCTTCTCAGGGGTATCATTTTGCAAGAAGAATGAAACCCAACTCCAATGAAATAATCCTGTTGTGTGAGGACACATTATTGAAAGGAAACATTAGCGATGATGACTAACCTTCCTTGCTTTCTCCCTGATTTCCCACAGATCCTATCAGAAACTGGTTTTAAAAATTGTTCCTCCCTGCATCCTGCCTTGCT
This sequence comes from Furipterus horrens, assembly GCF_987537825.1. Classification (NCBI taxonomy): domain Eukaryota; kingdom Metazoa; phylum Chordata; class Mammalia; order Chiroptera; family Furipteridae; genus Furipterus; species Furipterus horrens. Next base: position 65,083,970 of record NW_028327177.1, read on the forward strand.
TCCCCCTCCCTGGTTTCTTCCCAAGTTGTTCGATACATTAATGACACAAATGTGACAGGCACCATGTTGAATCCTGAGAGGTAACAAAAATGAGGGTCACAAGTTGAATTTTGGCCCCTCGAAATTCATACACTGAAGTCCTAACCCCCAGGAACTAAGAATGAGACTGTATTTGGTGATGGGGCCCTTGAAGAGGTGATTCATTTAAAATCAGTTCATGTGGGTAGCCCTCATTTACTGTGACAGGCGTCTCTGTAAGAGGAGATTAGCACACAGACACGTACAGAGGGAAGACCACATGAGGACACAGCAAGAAGACGACAATAATTCAAGAAGCAAGGCCTCAGGAGAAATCAAGCCTGCCAGCACCTTCATCTTGGATTTCCAGCCTCCAGAACTGTAAGAAAATCAAGCTCTGCTGTATAAGCCATCCAGTCTGTGGTCCTTTTTTATGGCAGCCTGAGCAGACTAATACAATGAGTACAATATACCCCAGCCTGCAAGACCTGGCAGCCTTGCAAAGGAATTGGATAACTCCTACTGATGACCACAGAGAAGGGGAGGCTGGGAATATGAGACAAGCTCTGAGGTAGAAATCCTGGGCACCAAGAACAAAGCAGGCATTGCCATCATCAGAGTGAACAGATGGGGAAAGGTTGCAGGAAGACATTGGTGGTGAACTGGGACTAGAATGACTCCCAAGGACTTTCTGGGCATCAGATGAAGCCAAGAGTATTTGAGGGAGAGGGCTCAGCATGAGTCATCTTTCTCCTACTATGAGGTCTCTCTCTTTGTCCCTCTGATACGTTATTCTTACCAGGCTCTGTAATGAAATGATCATTCTAGCATTATTTCATTATTGTGCTTACTCACAAACAAAAATATTATTGTCCTTATTTCACCAGTGAGGAAGCTGAGGCCCAAAAAGCTGGCAAATGGCAGAGCCAGGTGCATGTCTGCTGTATCCTTCCCTGGTCACAGAGTGGGACTGTGTGCTGGAGGCTGGGTGCATGAAGAATGTGGGAGCAGAGATCTTCTTCTGAGACACACAGGTAGTCGCTTGGCAAACACAGAGGGTGAAGGAAGTGTTTTTATTTTTGAGAACAGGGAAGGTCACAAACTGTGGGTGAAAGGGAGGAGGGAAGAAATAGTGAAGATAGGGAAGAAGGTGGTTTGTAAGGAAAGTTCCAGAAGGAGTACAGAAGCCCAAGATAAAGTGCACATGTAGTGGGGAAGTTGGGGGTGATGCGGACAGCCTGGAGAAAAATATAGAGGACATGGTTTCTTCTGAGGTGACCTCGAAGAAGGGCTACAGGGAGGGGTTGGGAGATGGGGTGCAAGTGGGTGACCCCTGGCCTGGTGTTGTGTTTTCTTTTACCCTCCCCGCCTCCCGTTTTTCCTTCCTTCCTTCCTTCCTTCCTCTCTCTCTCTTTCTCTCTCTGCCCCTCATCTCTCTCTCTCCCTTTCTCTCTTCTTTTCTTCACTCCTTCCTTTCTTTCCCTTCTTTCCTCCCTTCTATTTCTTTTATTAGGTACTTTATTTTTTCTGTGAAGTACAAAGCAAGGGAGGGAGTAGGCAGAGAGACCTGAGGGGAGCTGTGAAGTTTGGAGACAGGTGCCATGGGAAATGGAGAGACACTGAGGACAAGAGAAAGGGCCACCCAGCAATCCCCAGAAGCAGAGCATGTGCAGGGTTGAAGAAAGTAGTCAGAGGGATGGAGCGGGGAGGCTGCAGGACAAAGTCAGGGCATCAGAGAACTGATTGGAAGAAGGAAGATATCAGAGGCTCACGTGCTATGCGGTGGAGTGTTACCTGTATCTGAGGTGATTTAATCAGATTGTGTCTTATATTGTCCTCCAAATCATTTCTCACCTCTGTTTGTTTTATCATTTCAACTGAAGTTAAAGGCTCTTGAAGGCAAGAACTGGCTAGGAGTTTTCTCTCCCACTGTGCCCTTTCTTCCTTCCCACCAGCTTCCATGTACTCAAATTCTACCTCTTTTGTGAGGTTCAGCTCAAATGGGGCTTTCTGTGATCTGGCCTCTTCTATATACAGAAGTACTTTACTTCCTTGGATAAATCGTAACTATATCTGTTTAGTGTTCTGCTTCATATTATAGTCATTTGTTCATGTCATAGCTCCCTCATCATTGAAGATGGAAATAATTGTTCTAAACTGCTTTTAAAAAAACAGGAAGAAAATAATTGAGTATGCCTCAGGATATGCATATATAATGAGTTTATTTTCCTTCAGTATTTACAACTCTGATTTTTGGTAACCTGACTACTTACATAGGAAGTAACTCACATTTCAGAGAGTCATGGTATTTCTTCTGGGCACTTCGGGGGCCTGCACAGGGTCTGCGTGCTAGAGACAATTTGTGTGGTCTAATAAGTGGTTTTGGAAGATTAGACGTGAAGTAACGGGAATCTGCAGGAAATCAAGCCATAAGGAAACCAGGGCAACATACAGTCACATGGGTAAGGAAGAAAAGGGCCTCACCTCGGGGTAAGGACCTGTAGCAGGAGGCTTAATTGTTACCATGGCTGGTGTGAGTCATGTCCCTGCCTGAGCTAATGGGAACCTGACGTGCCAGCTTCCTGAAACCCGCCTGTCTTGACTTCAAACGCGACAGTCCTGTCCTGCAGGACCAGGTTGGCTGGAGTCAGGGGTTTATTTCCTCTCCAACAAAGGAGCACCAACCCCCCCAGGCCTACTCCCACCCCATCAGTTAAAACAGGTTGCAATGGACCCTGGCAGGGCTCTGGGACCACCCTTCCCACTTCCTCCTCCCTCCATACCTTGAAAGTCCTCCAGACTTATCTCAGTGGCCTCCACATGCCTCTGGCTCTGGACCAGGGTGATAGAAAGCTCTTGGGGCATTTTCCACCCGGGGGCCAACAGGGTCTACGTATACTGACATCAGGCCCTGAGAATTCTCAGTGCCAGAAAAGATAGCCCATGGGCGGGCCAAAACCTTTGGTCTGGTTCTCTTGTCCTACCTGCATCTGTCACTGCCATTCTATTACCATCTCTGACCCATAAAGGCTAGAGCAGCAGGCAGAGCAGCCTTGTGTTTATGTGACTGGAAAGGTGTTTACAGCCTGATGTTTGGGGTCAGCCCAAAGCCCCAAGCAGGCCAGCTTCATCCCAGTGAGTCCAGTTGTCCTGGAATGTAGAGCTTCCTGGCCTCTGTTTTGACTCCAATTCCCACTGGCAGCCTGAGCATTTTTCCTTTGCCGAGATTTCTAAAGTTTCCTTTTTCACCTCCCTTATCGACATGTAAGCTCCACATGAGGTGAAAAGGTAGGTGTTTAAGATAGATGACAACAGCTGGGATAAACCGCCTCTTAAAAGGCTGTCTTCATGAAATGCATCTCTTTATGGGGTTCGGGGGGTTGTATTTGTAAGCAGAATGGGAATGAAACTTGAGGAGATTCTGTGATAACCAGACTGTATCCTGTCAAGAGAGAGTTTCTTTAATGACACAAAGATGAGCTTCTAGATAGCCCAGCAGATAGCTGTCTTCCGCCCAGTGTTGCCTGTCATAAATCTTCATTCTTACTCAGGTTTTCTGTAGCTCATTTCCCCAGAAAGACGGGCTTCAGGAAAGGTCTGGAATTCCTTCAGGTAAAAAGCCACCACTCTGCTTAATGGATATATCTGCTCAATCAGAATCGACACTCTGCAGAGGGGCATTTGTATCGTTCTAAAGTCTGTTTGTAGACAGCAGAGCAAAAGTACCTGATAGAGATTTCCTGGGAAGGAGAAGAAAATATTTCTTAGAAAAGCAAAAACGTCTACCAAACACTTCTTTACAAATATGATGACTTTTGTGAGCTGTTCTGCCCAGTTTGGCACCCCCCAAAAATTTCAGTCACCTGACAAACACCTCTCTTCTCAGAGTGGTTTATTTCTCACTAAAAGCGCTCAGCCATTTCATAGGAATCTATGTTGTTGATCTTCTTTGAACCTTAATTTCTTCATCTTCAATAAAAGTTCCCTGCCCTGAAGTTGTAAATGAGATTGTGCATGTAAAATCACCTCACCTGAGCAGACACTCAATCTCAAATTCCCTACTTTTCTTGACTTATCCACAGAATGGATGGGATGGAGAGGTTTTAATTCAAGTTCAGGCTACTTTATCTTCATGAGGTGTCCCCTTGAACTTCAGTTTCTTTATCTGTAAAAATAGGGTCATGATAATTCTCCTCATTTCAGCAAGGGCTGACGAGAACCAAATGAGCAAATATAAATCTATAGATCTGTAAATTGTGAAGCACATAGATATTGGCAATTATCATCTTAATAGTCTTTGCAATGGAATTAAATATATCAAATACTATTGAAATCACAAGTACACTTAAGAAATCAAAGAAAAAAATGTTTCTTTCTTAGAAAGCAATGATCTTGCCTTAGTTTTTACTGGTTTTCTTAAACTTTGCTTCTTTTTGAGGGAGGCTTTATAGAGAAGCTACACCAGCTGAGATCATGAAAGCACATGCCTTTGAAGAAACCCAGAAAATGAATGCAGGTCTCCAGAAGTTCAAAGTATATAGCTTCCCAAATAATGCATAAAACTCCATTTGAGTAGATAATTGGTGTTCCTGGCACTCCCCTTCCTTCCTGACAGGGATCATGAAGCTCTGGGATCCAGCGCAGTCAGAACAGCTGGAGATCCTCCGAGCCTCCTGGTGTCATAGCTTATCAGTGTTGATGGACAGACTACAGAAGGCCTTGCCTTACTGACCAAAAAGAAAACACACTTCTCTGTTTCTGCTGTGCTCTTTTCTTCTTGCAAAGGAAAGACCAAGTTTCTTTGTGACACTGAAGTATATAGAAAGCAATCAATGCATTAATGTCACTGGGAAAACTCCATCCCTGGACCTCATTGTAACCAAAGTCTAACACAATCAACTTCTGATCATCCTCAAAAGAAACAGCACAGATTTTATGGAAATCATAGACACACAAGACCCTCTTTTCACTGTATTTTAACTGCAAGAGGAGCAGGAAGTTGGGACAATTTGTGAGTTGAAGAATGCACACATTAGATAAAGGAAATACATCTGATACAGTGGACAACTCCCAACACAGTTTATTGGTTCAAATTTTAGGAGAAGTTGATCTCTCTACATTTTGACTTGGGATTGAATGGTTCAGATTTCCAAATATATATATATATGTGACAAGCAAAGTCTTAGTGAAATTCACTGGTGTTAATTGACATCTCAAATGAGACATTAAGCATAATCCTGAAGAAGTCTGAATTTACTTTCTCATAAGATGAAAAAGTAAAAATTAATGAATTCATTTATTGTTTATTCCATAAATATTCAATACTTAGTGAGTCTTTAGTGTGAACTATGTGCTGGGTACTGATATACATTGATGAATAAAGAGATACGGTCCCTACCCTCATCACTGTCATACGGATATCAAAACAGTTCCATTTCCCTTGGTCTAAGGAAGAAAAACCTGATATAAGAAAATCATCTCCACTCTCATAGTGATGTCCACTATAAACTGAACCAGTTGGTAAGGCAGAATCACCTTGTCACTGGTCAAGGAAGACTGAAGCTGTCAGAACAGTGGCATGGCATAGCGATTAAAGTGCAGGCTCTGGAGTCCAGCTGTCTTGATTGAGTCCTGGCCTTCCCACTTTCTAGCTCTCTGTGAATATATAAAGTAGGCTTCACATTAATACCCACCTTACAGAACTGTTGTAATGATTAAATCAAAACGTATAAAGTAGTTAGAACAGTGCCTAGAAAACAGCAGGTGCTCAATAAATGTTAGCAATTGTCTCTCATATCTGACTCATCTCCCCTCCTGGCCCCACATATAGCCTGGGGGGCCCAGGCAGGATTACTTCCTTTCCCAACATCTGCACAACTTCCTTTGGCTGCCCTCTCCTGCACCCCCTCCATGCTTTCACTGCTGGTCTCACCATGTCTTTTGCTCCCGTCAAAGGTTTCTTGTATTCGTCAAGGCTCAGCTCAAGCTCACTTCCTCCATGGGAATCTCCTTACCCCTGACTGCTAGTTGTTGGGGCCCCTCTGCTCTGATCACTGACAGCTGGGCATGTAACACTGAACTCTAAGGCCTTATTGGTGAGTCCCATCCCAGCAGATGTGGCTGCTATGAAGCCACAGGAGAGGTTCCATCAATGTTTGTTATATGAACAAACAAATTAGTGAGTAAATTAGTGAGTAAACTCACAGGTGGAAGGAGGGAAGAGAGGAAGGAGAGGCAGGAGGGGAGGATGGAAGGAGACCTGGAATAATCTAACTGGGATACTTAATTGTAACACGTGGAGCAGGAGCGAGATAAACTCCTTGAAGAGCTCTGAGCCTCATGAGTATCACCTCTTCCAGATTCTACAGGCTCTGCTGCTGGCCTAAAGAAATAATGGCAAGCAGACATTGACCCAAACACAGGGAGCATCTAATTCCTTATATGACTTGGCCATCAATGAACTCTGACCATGCCAGACCCGCAAGTAGTCTGAAGACAGCATCTGCACCAACCCTCAGTCTTTAAGCATACGAAGCCCTGCACTTCCCATGAGGGGTGGTTATCCACAGCCTGAAGTGACTATTCAAGTCCAAAAGTGCCCAGTTCCCATGGAGCTCTTGCTTCAGGGCACTTCTCAGCAGAAACTCTCAACCTTTCTTAAGCTGCAATTCAAGCCCATGACTGTTGTCCTCAAAGTTGGTTCATTCTTTCCATCTCCAGTTCACCACCAACATTGCATTTTGATTAACTATGGGCACTCCCAACCCCAAAATAAAATATTAATTTCCTCAAACCAAAGACCCAAGGCATATCAACGTTTTCCAAATACACGCTCGCTGAGAGAGAGGAAAGGGGAGATATTATGTTTGAATATCATATAGGTCAGAGTGCAACAATGAAAAAAAGAATCACAAAAGGTCTCCTTCATTGAGATCTCTGAAAAGGGCAGCTATTGTGTTCATGGGTATAGAAGTTTCATTTAGCAAAAGCGTTTCATTTCCCCAGTATGAACAGAAACAACTAAACATTAGAATAACAAAGTATAGTTTTTCAAGTTTCAAAATTGAGATATCCATACCCTCTTGCTTTCTCTTTCACTTTTCTTAGCCTTCTACTATGAACTCACTTCGGATGCCTAATGAGTTATACCCATATCTTGATGTCTGGTGCCCAAGGAGATCTGCTACTATTTTAAGGAATAAGACTTTGTGATGGCTGTCCTCAGAACAGGTTCATTCTTGTACCTGCTCATTCATTCAATATTTATTGATCTAGGGAAGATATTCCACCTGGAAAAGGGGATGAACATTGAGCACAGTCCGCCCTCTGCCCTGAGGAAATTCTGAAGTTTGTGATTTCCTGGTAGGACATAATTTGCATGTGTATACAAATACATTTAACCGATAAATTCATTTAAAAATATTCCATAGGAATTAAATTTTTTATCAAATTTAATTTTTGACAAAATGAGATACTTGTGTCCTCTGGCAGAGGATCGATCTATGGTAGGCACTCAGTAAATATCCATTTCTTTTTCTCCTAGCTTTGAAAATCAAATTTTGTTAAAGATGAATTTGGGATCTTGACATTTTGGCAAAGTATCAAATCTTACTGCAGTGAGAAGCTATCTAGTGGACAATATCAGAGTGCGGACCTTGGAGACAGCCTTGTCTAGCTTTCAACCTAGTTCTCTCTTGTACTCTGTGGAGCAGTGATGACAATCTGAAAAATGGAAGAATTAGGACCTATTTCACCATGTTGTAAGATAACTTCAGATAAAATATGTAAAGCTTTGTTCATATGAATCTGGCATCAACAGTAGTTACTACTTAATGCAAATAATCACCACCCACAGCTGATCTGCATTGAGAGATCAGCTTACTTATAAAATTGGATTTTCTTAAGAAAAATCACGCCTGTAATTTGCAACAAAACATCAACTCCAGAATAGAGGACTGTGGGATCCTCGCACCCTTGTCATTTTTCAGGATGTATGACAACAACCTCCTGGTCCCCAGGCATTCTTCCCATCCCAGCTGAAAGGAGTGTGTACATCACGGGCCTGCACACACTTTCCATGGATCTGAATCATGCTCTGCACTCACCTAACTTCTTTATCCAGAGCTATAGCAAGTCTGAACTAGGCTGAACACTCTTTAAGTTTCTCATTTATGTTTCTTTTTTGTTAACATGTCCTCCCACAACACAGCCTTGGGACTACCACTTCTAGGACCAGGGTATGATCCAGATGACATATCCACACTGGGACACCCACATCAAGCAGCCCCTCTGTGGGTGGGGTGTACCCTGCCTGTTTTCATTTGCCATCCCTCAATTATTTCCATCAAGATATATGAACTGAACAGCCAGGCTCCACAGTGTACAGTAGGCAGGGCATTGTACTTGTAGACCCTGTGGCTGCCAATGCCTCCCCCGCCAAGATGACCTTTGGAAAATCTTTAATATAAAAGAGTAGATCTTAAATCTGGGGGAGTCTTAGACTCTTGCGTGCTGAATCCATAAGAGTGCTCTTCCTGGGGTGGGGCAGAAGAGGAATATATAACTTTTTTACATATACATGTTTAATACAGTTTCAGAGGACTCACACCCCCCGACATCTTCCCATGCACCCTTTGGATATGTGTCTGATGTAGCAGAAGCTTTAACGGCACCCAAGTTCTTGTCAAGATTCTAATTTTCTCCTTTTGTGAATCATGAGAAATCCAGCAAAGGGGCGAGTGCCTAAGAATTCAAGCCTTGAATCGGATCCTGCACTGCAGACTGTCTCTGCTCTGGATGTCTCTGTCTGTAACAGAGGGGTGATCATTCATCTTGCTGGGAACATCCTGGCAGGTTTCCTCAGACCCAGACATTGTGCAAACTCCAGAAGCTTCTCAGTCCAAGAAAAGGAGCTTTGTGCAGAAAGCACACTGCATTGTGATAAACATGGGACCTTTAATGAGTACTTATTGAGGTCATGTTCTCATCCACAGGACTGAGTTCAAATTTGATGTGCAAACCAGAAGATTAAGAAATGCTGGCAGCTTGGGCAGCTGTTTTCCTGGTTCAGAGGAAGCTGCTGTAGGTTTTTTGTTTGTTTGTTTGTTTTTGCCCCCAGACTTTTATTGAATGACAGGGAAAGAAAAAAGGATCATTTGAAGGCTCCCGATTCAAACAGCTTTGGAGTGTACAGAATGCCAGGCCCTCACTGCCCTGGAGAAAGACACCCGGGTGCAAGCCCAGGACAAAATGTGTTCCCACTCTCTCCTGCTTCCCCACCCCTGCTGAGGGCTGGATTTCAAAGAAGCAGACTTCTTGCCCTTTCTAATAAGACTGCAAGTGTTCTGTTTTAATTCTAAAATATTTTCCCTCATGTTCCTGCCCACCAATGCCACCCCCCCCCCCACAAAAGGCTGGTATTCTGGGTCACTGGAGTGGCGTCAGGTTATTAAGCAGAAAAAGATTAGAGGACCCAACAGTCATGGCATTGAAGGCTCATGTTGCACGTTAATGAAATGCTATAAAACATCAAACCTGAAAGGTACCAGTTAAAGCCACCAAAATCCCTTCTGCAGTTTGCCTTCTGCAGCTGTGGGTCTAGAGGTCCCATGCCTTTCTCATAGTTCCCTAATCATGCTTTGCCTCCTTTAAAGACACACACAGGCTTCCTCCCCAAGCAGGGTGTGTTTCATGCTGACCGCCCCATCTCTCCCTGACACCGTGGAGCCTCGCAGTTTAATACCCCAGCATCTGCGGAGTCTGGCCAGCACACTGGGATAGGTACATGTGCAGTAATTAAGTTAGCTGTTAGCTGCTGTGAGCTGATAGGGATTTCATTGCAGCTGCCTGCCCTGTCTCCCTGGCTGCCCTCCCACATCATCCTAGAGACCGGCTGTGTGTGTGTGAAGGAGGTGCTGTTTCCCACAGCTCTGATCTAATTCAGATGAAATTCAATCTCCGTGTGACCAACCTCAGCCAGAGCTCTCCCACCCGCCACTCAGCTCTGGGCTATGTGTGCTGGCCTCCACCGGTCCCTGGGTATAGACTTACGGTGTCAGTGGGCCAGCCCTGGGGCCTGCCTGCTGCCCGGATGTTCACCCTTCATCCCCAGGGCTTTGAGGGGGAACACCCTATCCCTGCCACTCAGCAGGCTGAAAGGAGCTGCTTAGTTATCGCTGAAAAAAAGGCGGCTGAGCCAGATGAGACTGAGAACCTGAAACAGATGTAAAAGACATCAGGCTGAGTTCTCCAAGAATCTTCAATGCCCAGTAAGATTTATTACCCCTTTTAACCCTCTTTTAACATAGGTTGAACTGGGCTTGTTTTATAGCAAGGAAACAAGCCTGCAGTCACACAGAAAATCATGGGCTACGCAGCGTGATCTGGGGTCTGGGGACTCTGGCTTTCTTTCTTTTTCCTCTCTCTGCCTTAAGCTGGACCCTTTGGTGGAAACATTGCATCACAACCTGTTTGTAACTCTCCATCCCCAGATATTGCAAAGTTACAGGTAGCTTTGACCCTAAGTTTGCATGTGCATCTTTATATCAAACCAGGAAATAATGACTATCTTTAAAAAGGTGGGGGACTGTGAGGGGCCAACATTAGCCAAAGATGTGGTAAATGGCCCTGGCTTCTTTTTTTTTTTTTCTTAATTGTCACATAATCACATTAAATTGGATCAGACACACTTTCTTTGGACTGAGAAAGCTTTGAACTTTGCTTTGCACTTCCTGCAAGAAGAGGATTTCTACCTAGGGGCAGGGAGGCACAGGAAGGCAGAGGTTTTCTAGACTTTTATAAGTCCTGTATAGGGAAAGGAAGGTATTTACAGAGGCCTTGTAATTAGGGATGATGTGGCAAGACATGCAAGCTCCTCCTGAACCTGACTCTGCTTGCCTCCTCTCCTCACAGCTGCCTCTAGAGTTCAGCAATTCTCCAATGCCAAGAAGCTCAGCAATCATTCCACCTTTCAGTCACTTTATTGTATTGGGTTGGCCAAAAAGTTCTTTTGTTTTTTTCTGTAAGATGGCTCTAGTAGCGCTTAGTTGTCTTTAACTTCATTTAAAACAATTTTGTTAGATTGTATAGTGACAGCTGTCATATCACGTGCATTTTAAAAAATTATCAAAATTGGTGAATTTTCGTGTATCCATTTTAATGTTGAAGATGGAAGAAAATAAGCAACACTTTTGGCTTATTTTGCTTTATTATGTCAAGAAAGGTAAAAACGCAACTGAAATGCAGAAAAAGATTTGTGCAGCGTATGGAGAAGGTGCTATGGCTGATCAAACATGTCAAAGGTGGTTTGTGAAGTTTCATGCTGGAGATTTCTCACTGGATAATGCTCCAGGGTCAGATTGGTCAGTTAAAGTTGATAGCAATCAAATCCAAGCATTAACTGAGAACAATCAACATCATACTATGTGGGAGATAGCCGACATACTCAAAATATCCAAATCAATAGAGTTATTGGTGAAAATGAAAAATGTGTTTTTTATTTTATGCAAAAAAAAAAAAAAGGACTTTTTGGCCAACCCAATATATAGTCAGAAAGTTGTGGGCAAGGTCAAACGTTTATTTTCACTGTTACTATTTTTTAAAGAGTAATACAGCTTGCATAAAAAGATTCCTTCTGGTCAACAACCAGCTAGCTTGCTTATCTTGATACAGAGGTCAGAACAGGCAGGTGGGGCTGGAAAGCATTTCCCTCACCTCCTCCAGACTCCAGGTCTGGTGTGCCAGCTAGGACAGGCAACACTGCCAGCACCGGGACCAGAACAGCTCCCCCTGAATTCAGTCTCACGGACAGAGCTCACAGATTGCAATAAAGACCAGAAGAGGGAAGAAGTCTTGAGGGCTTAAAAGAAAATATTTTTAATTTAGTCTAGTGACAGTCAGGCTACGTCATAGGAGGTGTCATGGGATAAAGAAATACCATTCGGGGAAGATGAGTCTCCCTGAGTCCTGAGTAACTGCCCCAATGTTAACACATCAATCTAAAGGAAAGGAGCCTGTTCTTTACCAACTTAATTTCATATAATTATTGCAGAATTTGAGTCTTTATAAGAAAGAGGAAGTGGAGGAATTGAGAAAATTAAAGAGCAATGAGATTGTTTTTGTGTTCAGATCCCCATTTCTGCCTGGTGCCGGTGTTTCATCTGTGAGTTCATCTTTCAGAAGCAAATGTACAGCCTACTGTGCAGCACATGGAGTAGCTTGGGGCACTGATTCAGCTCAGGCCTACTCCTCAGAGAAACTTTAATAAAGAGTTCTTGTGTGCTGAGTCCCAGGACACCTAATGTGCAGCGAACTGAGGTGGCGAGACCTGCGTGCCAATTCTGACTCCTGGCTACTTGGTTACAGTTTCTTTTGCTAAGCCATGAAGTCACAGGGGCCTCCATTCCATTTCTAACATGGAGGTAATAACGCCTCCTTTGATAGAGGAAAACACTTTGAAAGATTAAAAATGCTGCCATACAAATGAAAGGTATGACCTTTACCATAATAAAGCCTAATTATGAATAATATTTTGTAAGTATTTAAGTTTAACTATTTCTTGTTTTCACATAAGAGTCAGATGCACTGACTTCAGTAAGTCAACAGAAAATATACCAATTTTCTAGTTGACTTAAAATGCAAATTATAAAGCCCTGTCCTTCAGAAGTTTCAATTCAGTAGGTGCTGAGCCCAACCCAGGAATCTGTATTTTAAACAGACACCTTAGGAGAGTAGAGACAGACAGGTCAAAAGGCCAATGTGAAGAATCATTTTGTTTTTGCAAAATAAGGACATTGCTCTCTGACCATGTTTAGTCCCCATGGGGACTGGGAACCAGGGGGCATTACCTTCACATCCCCTCATTAATATTTCAGTATCAACATGAAGGACTGGAAGAAACAAAGCAGAGTGGATGATCATGTAGATGGGTTTTGTTTCCCTTCAATGATGAGAAAAACACATGTCTGCTCTGAGAAGATGACAAATTGACCCAGAAAATGTTGCACAGTGTTCTTTGCTAAGTTGCAGGGTCAAAGTGAACAATATAAAAGAAAATATACCTCCATTTAGTTGAAAAGGACTTATATTCATGGCACTGCATAATGGGGCAGAGATGGGTTACACTCTGTATAATGGCTTTCCACAGAATCATGACAAAGAGGACAGTTTGGGAAAGAGCATTGTGGTTGAGTTTGTTTTTGCACCTGAGGTTATTTTTTTAATGAGAATAGTTTGAGAACATTATGAGAATGATTTGAAAGATAGTCAGTGAAACAGTTTGTATGTGAAGTTGGGAAAATAAAATGAAGAACCGCTTATAAAAGGAATCCCTTTCCACTAACCATTGACTACCCTAGAATTAAGTGAAAACAAAGAATGAAGCTGGGGAAGAAGTTTCTAGAAAGAGAGATGACTCCTAGAAATCTGGGAGTAACTTTCCACCAATGTTAAACTCACTTCTATTTTCTGAAACTTTCATTTGCTGAAATGAGCTAAAACATGAACAAAAATGGCCTCTAGGAAATCAAAATAAAGAACCTATTTAATTGACTCAAGAAATTCTTCACAATTCGTTACACACAGTTCTAACACACACACATGTGTACCTGTGCTCATGTGTGTGTTTATTGTTCTCTATGCCCATGCAAACAATGAAAACTAGAAAATTAGGGTAGAAGAATTTACAGAAGAGATAGGCAATGGCCTAATAAAAAACAGGGAGACAGTCTATTTAAAAGTTTACAAATAACTTTAGAAGTACAGAAATCTATGACCTTTCATGCCCCCTGAAGACCCCCAGGACCCTATTGTACCCCAATAGAGTTTAAAATCTTTGTTCATAAATAAGGATTCCAAGACATCAAGGCAGAGTTTAATTATGTTCTAGTTTCTCTGTTTAAGAAGGTACTAAACAATGTAAACAAACAATGTATTTTGGGAAGTTTTCCATTAAAATTGTTAAATTTAAAGAAGTTTCCAACCTAAAAGTGGCAAATCCTAATCTTTTCAGAACTCTCACTTATTCAAAAATCTTTTCTTCCCAAAGTTTCTGGATAAGCAAGGTCCGTCTAAAGAAGGAAGATTGGGGAGGGAGCAGCTGTTTTGAGTCACACAAGAAGCATGTTAATGACAGCACAGGAGCCAGAAAGGTGCTCAGTGTAGCCTACTAGTCAGAGAAGTAATGTACTAATGGTGAATGAGAACAGTGATTCAAGGTCTGTGATACTGGGCCTGTGAGGAGGGAGACAAGGGACACAGTGCTGACAAATGAGGTACCCGTGGCCTGAAAGCATCCCCCCCTAGGCCTTCAGCCATGGTGTGTGGTGGGACACACACACACGGGTGATGGGGTGCTGAAAAGGAGCCAAACTAACTTGCCAAACTTTGGGCTTTCCAGAGAGCCCTTTCTGGACAAGGCGATAACCCAAACTACAGACGGGCCATGGCAGGGGCAAGAGGGGCTTTCAGGTAGAATATGAATGATAAACACAAAGTGTCATGATTACTAGGAAAGTTATAGGTGCCATGAACACTAAGGAAAAAAGCAGTAAGTCATTTTATCTGTACAGTGGTTCCTATAAGGGGATCAGCAGATTGAGGCAGAAGCTACCAGTTAATCATCTCCATGTGTTGAAGTCAGCAGGCTGCCTCTGCTCAGAGAGCTCCAGCCTCTTTTCAAGGACACTCTGGGCTGGCCAGTGCTGCCTAGGATGAGCTAGAGTGCAGAGAAGTATCTTCAGCATGAACCTATCTGAGCTGAGGAGAGTGTGGTCCCAGGTCCCCCACCACAGGCTACCTGCCTCTCACCTCTGCACCAGGTCCCCCACCACAGGCTACCTGCCTCTCACCTCTGCACCAATGTCCCACAGACCTTGAAAACTCCCAACACCTCCTACCAACTAAGGAGCTCATCTCAACTGATGTGAAACTGAACGGAAAAATGGTGTGAGGACCCCAACAAGAACCAATAACAACTCTCACCAGGATATAACTCATTTCAGCCCTAACCTTCTCCCAAGACACTTGACAAAAAGGAACCATGTTTAGGACCTTGAAACATAAGTCCTTCAGAAATACTTTCTAGTTCTGTGTCACATCATCTAATTTGTGTTATCGATCATAAAAATACAAATACATGACGTATTTTTAAAAAGTGTACGAGGTCTTGGTTATCAACCACTCCCTGAATAAAAATAACTCTGAAAGCTAGCTCTCTCTCAGTCCTGGACCCACATTTCCAATTGCCTACTGGACATCTCCTGGATATCCCATAACTTCTCAACTTTGTACTTGAATTTGCTTTCCTCCCAAGGCAGGTCTGTTGTCACTTCTCTTTCTGGCAAGTTCTTGAGATGAAGAATGACTAATAGGCTGAGTGATCATAAACACATGTTCCACCACACCATAGAAATACATTGGAACTGGCTGAATCTCAAAGGAGTTTACAGGATTTGGAACCCAGGTAGCAGTACAGACCACGGTCCAACATGTCAGCAACTGTCCTGAATCACGAGTACTTGAGGTAAAGGGTGATCAGGTAGAAACCTGCTCACTCAGATCTCCATTCCCAAGATGCTCTGCCCACAAAGTTTTTCCTCACAGACTCATAGGAAGTGGAACCTGAGAGACCGTCTATCTAGTTCATGTGCAGATGAGTCCATGGACCTTCAGAGGTGTTATGCGCATGGCCACAGGAACCCAGGGGCAGAGCTGCAGCTAGAACCTAGATCATCTCTTTCTAGTTTCACAATCACACAATGCTGAAGAACATTATTACCATTCCCAGGGTCATTTACACTTTACCAGGGCTCAAAGAATCAAGATAAGCCATCTCTGGGGATAGATCACCAGGGATCAACACAAGGCACAGCAGGTGTTACGGAAGTCATTAGACTTAATATTCTAGTATGTATCTCTTCCAGCATCACAGGGGTTTAATTAACCATAATACAAAGCTTCATTGTCTCTTAAACTCATATTGATGCCTTCACAGTCATAGAGGAAAACAGGTGAAGTGACTACAACATTCTACTGCACAGTCTAAACATTGTACCAGCTTCATTTCACCCTGGCCTTCTTCTTGTACATGAAGCCATCTGCATTATTTCCCCCAGAGGAAATTTTGGCCAAGAAGGAATTCTTATTTCCTTTTCCAGTTGTTCTTGGTACTGTGTTGTCAATTTAGTGATTGCTCAGCTATTAATTTGAGCAGGTGACAGGGACTAATATGTGGGTGAGGTCATGGACATGGGCTTGGACCCAGAAAATCTCTGTGTTTACTCACCTCCATGATGGTCAAGCCCAATTAGATTGCAAGGAGGCCCATTGTGCCTAGTAATAAGTGTTGTTTCTTGAACATGTTTTCACTGTCTTCTTACATCCCCATCCCTTCTCCTTTAAAGATTGGAAATAAATTTGCCATTTCTATTTACCTCCATCCCTGTTTTCCCCACTCTTTTCCCATTTATTTTAGCAAGGTAAATGCAAAAGAAACTATATTCTGAAGACACACTTGACCTCGCATATCAGGCATGCAATAAACACTCTGAAATTACTCTCATGATCAGAATTCTTTCCTCTGTCCCTATGAGTCAAGAAGCCCTGAAGAATTGAGTGTGGTGTTAAATATCAGATAGTCACAAGGATTATCTTGAGGATTATGATTCTAGATAAGATTATTGACATGATTCTAGATTCTGGAATGTTCCATGATTGTAGATAGGATTCTTGACATGATTCTAGTTTCTGAAATGGTTTATGATTCTAGATAGGATGATTTTTAAAAAGATTTTATTCATCTATAGAGATAGGGGAAAGGAGGAAGAAAAAGAGGGACAGAAACATCAATGTGTGAGAGAAACATCGATAAGCTGCCTCTTGCATATGTCTCAACATGGGACTGAACCCACAACCCAGCCATGTGCCCTGATCAGAATTGAACCAGTGACCTTTCACTTGCAGGACAATGCTCAACCAACTGAGCCACACTGGTCATGGCTAAATAGAATTCTTGGCATGATTCTAGATTCTGGAATGCATCGTGATTCAAGATAGGATTTAGACATGATTCTACATTCTGAAATTGTTTATAATTCTAGACAGGGTTCTTGACATGATTCTAGATTCTGGAATGGTTTGTGATTCCAGACTCTGGAATGCTTCATGATTCTAGATTGGCTTTTTGATACAATTCTACATTCTGAAATGGACTTTGATTTTAGACAGGATTCTTGACATGATTCTAGATTCTGGAATAGTTCATGCTTTTAGATAGGATTCTTGATTCATGGAGTTTTCCACAGCTTCTAATAAGGAACCTACAGGATGTTTTTCACAAAGGATGCATCCACCAGCATGAAATTCCAGTTCTGTTATATGTTTTTCAATATCATGACTGTTTTTCAGTCTAGTCCATCAGATAATCCTCCCACAACTTCTAATACAATGGATACTTCAAGAAGAGGCATGATGTTTATGTCACAACTCTCAGTACCCCTGTAACACCACTGTATACTACAGCATAAGAAACCAAACCTAACTATCAAAGGAACCACTGAGCAAGCCACACTCTTTCGAGGCCTATGTTACAATTTTATTCTAAACCTTTCTCCCACCCCCATCAACTATAAAATCTGAGAACTATTGCTACTGAATATATGCACTAGCTTTTGGAGTGCCATCTATACGACATGCCATTTCTTTTTCTAAATTGTTTTCATCCACAATCCTGCTAAAGTGATAGACCAGACCTCCCTATTAGTTCTGTGTGCCAACTGATTTAACCTGACCCAGGCTGACCCAGGCTGACCCAGGCTGACCCAATCAGATACTCTCCTGAAAATTTAGAATGAGAATCCCACGATTACCTGGTGTTGGGCTCTGGAGCTGAGAGGTCATACAGAGCCAGGGCTAAGGTAATCTTTTTATACCATAAACATCGTAAAGTACAGCAAGTCATTTCAGAGAGAAAAAGAGAATTAAGCAAAGTCATTTAAAAAGAGAGAAAAGCAGCAAAAATAAGTTAATAAAACATCTTTCTGACCAAAATGGAATAAAAAATCAGTAACAAAAAGCTATATAAAAACCATCAAATGTTTAGAAATTAAGCAGCATACTTCTACATAAATTACAGGTCAGAGAGAAAATACAGATGCAAATAAGTGAAGGCAAAACATTCACCGATGTTGATGACCCTCTGAAACACTTGTCACTATGCAAAAGGATTAGGAAGCTGATATCTGTGCTGAGATGAAAACCTCCCGCTCAGCTGTGAGCCCCTGATATAATTAAAGGTTAAAAAATTCTTGTGTGGGTTTTCATAGAAATCAAAAGTCCATGCAATTCTTTTGAGGGCTTGCTGATTGCTCTTAGTGACTGTGCTTTAATTTTCATCTCCAGAAAATACCAGAAACAAGAAAAGCACTTCCCACCCCGACCCCACCAACTCCCAGCTCCATAGGAAAAACAGTTTGAAATAATACCAGCACTTGGATCAATTCTCTGTGGAGACTAAGACCCATGCCTTGCCCTCCCAACAGTCTGCACAGTCTATCCACCCAGAGTGGGAGTTGGCAGTATTCCCTGTAAACTCCAGCCACAGGAGGTCTCTGATGGGACTGAGATTGTTTCCTCTGTCAGATCCTGTTGATGAAACAGCCCCACCAGGATGTGAATTCATCACATTCACTGTGGGGAAAAACTGGGGTGGGAGTAAGGGCAGTGAAAATGAATTGATATTACCCAAAACCATCTGGGAAGATTATATTTATTCATCTTTATTCTCAATATCTTTTAATGCTATTGGAATTTAAACAACCCAAATAAGAAAACTACAAAATGGAGGACTTCCGGCCAAGATGGAGGCCTAGACTGACAAGCTCCATCTCCCTCCACAACTAAGAAGGACTACAACTACCGCAAAACCAGAAATAACCAGAAATTCCAGAAAATAAAGCTACATGGGAGTCCAACGTATGAAGTTATAAACAAGTGGTGCTTGTCCAGATGGGTAGGAGGGGCAAAGCCGGGGTGGAGAGGTCAAACTGTGCTGGCGGTGGCAGCAGTGGTGACTGGCAGTTGGAATGTGGTAAGCACAGACATCCGTATTTAAGAGAAGGCGAGAAGCACCTGGGGAGTACCCCTAGCAGCAGACCAAACCCATCAGCTCACGATTCCAATGCCGGGAAGGCAGACTCCCATAGCCTCGGACTGTGAGGCCCAGAGGGCATAGAGACGGAAGAGGAGGCTCTCGGTCTCTCAGCAGAGAGGCAATGGCAGGAATCCATCTTGGACCCCCACCACCACACAAAGTGCCACAGTCTGGAGAGAAGGGTCACCTGATAGTGATGAGTGCACGGGGCTTCGCCCCATATAGCATACGAGGTGTGACAGCCCCACCCAGGAAGCAAAAAACTGCCAGGATGGCAGGGATAATGATAGAGATCCCGATCACGCAGCTGAACAGAAAGCAAATACATGAATTAATGGATGAACAGATAACCTTTCTGAGGCTCAGTTCAGAGCTATAGTTATAAGTTTACAGAAATAACAGCAGGACTTAATCAAGATGGGAAAGAAATGAAGGCTAGTCCTGCTGAAATGAACAAAAACACATACGAAACGTGGTGAGGGAAGGAACACCAGGGATCAAATCAACAAATTGGAACATAGGGAAGGAACAAACAGTCAACCAATGCAGAAAGAGGAAATGAAAAGTGAGGAAAATGAGGAGAGGCTCAGAAATCTCTGGGACAGCTATAAAAGAGCAAACATCCGAATTATGGGGTTGCCAGAAGGTGAAGAAGAAGAACAGGAAATTGAAAAATTATGTGAAAAAATAATGAAGCAGAACATCCCTAACTTGGGGAAGAAAATACACTTACAGGTCCAGAAAGCACAGAGACTTCCAAATAAACTGGACGTGGGGAGAACCACACCAACACACATTATAATCAAAATGTCAAAAATTAGGGATAAAGAGAGAATCTTAAAAGCAGCAAGACAGAAGAAGAGAATTATGTACAAATGGGTCCCAATTAGACTATCAGCTGATTTCTCAAAGGAGACTCTGCAGGCAAGAAGGACTGGCAAGAAATATTCAAAGTAATGAAAAGCAAAAACCCACAACCACTATTACTCTATACAGAGAAGCTGTCATTCAGAATAGAAGGGCAGAGAAAGTGCTTCCAGGACAAAGTAAAACTGAACAAGTTCATTAGATCCAAACCACTGTTATATGAGATGTTAAAGGGACTTGTTCAGGAGAAGGAGGATCAAAGCTATGAACCATAAAATGAAAACTGTATCATAACAACCAACAACAGAACCTAGGGAATCGAAACAAAGGCAAACTAAGTAGGCAATGAGAGTGGAAAAAGAATTATAGGTATGGGGAACATATAAGGGGGAGGTCAACAGGGGGAGGGAAGGGGGAAAGGGAAGAAGATGATGCAGAAATTAAGAAGCATAGTAGGAGGGAGTGGAGTAGACAGGAAGATGTTGAGAAGAACTATATGCACAACCAATGGGCATGGACTAAGTGGGGGGCACAACTGGAGGGAGGAGGGTCACTGGGTGGAGACGAGCAGAGGGAAAAGAAATTGGGACAACTGTAACAGCATAATCAATAAAACATTAAAAAGAAAAAGAAAACTACAAAATGGAATTGAGGCAAGGCAAAGACAAAACTGGCAGCAAGTTTCCCACAAGTCATTTCCCTGATCCATTGGGGACACACACATGCACTGTAACCTTCGAAGAGCCAGCAAGATTCAAAGGGGGAGGACCTTGTCCTCAGGCTTTATGGGGACAAGGGAAGGAAAGCAGGCGTGGGCTGCAGGAAAAGTCCACCTTGACATCTGGTGAGCCAGTCTCTCTCTGCTTCTTCAAAGCAAATCTGGTCATCTAAACAAGGACTCTCTCTCTCTCTCTCTCTCTCTCTCTCTCTCTCTCTCTCTCTCTCTCTCTGTTTAATGTGGCAAAAAACATGTAATTGAATTTTACCATCTTACATTTTTAAGTGTATGGTTCGGTAGTGTTTGGTACACTTACATTGTTGCACAACAGATCTCCAAAATTTTCACCTTACAACACAAACTCTAAACCCACTAAACACCAACCCCTCCATCCCCTCCCTTAGCCCTTGGTCGTCGTCGTCGGCAGCCATCCGTCTCGAGAGACGATGGTGTAGCTTCTCAAGAGTCTATCTGCACCGCCGAGAATGGCTGTGCAGTCCGACTCGGGAGTGACACGGTATCTGTCTCCTCCCGTGTTGAATCGACATCTTGCGATGACGCTGGAGTGTCCTCTCCAGTGGAGCTGAAGCTACAGAGCCTGGGCAGGGCGATATGGAGGGTCTGCTGTTGCCCATGCAGCAGGCCCCCCCTCTCTTCGTAGCTGAAGGGTCCAAGGGAAAGACGGAGTCAATACAGCTTGGCTTCAGGTGCGCCGCAGGAGTTGCCGGTGTTGACTACAACGTCAAACCGCCTTAGGGACTCCGGCTCCGGATTTTCTGTCGGGGTTTACTCCCTTAGCCTTTCCCCTGAAGAGGTATGCCGCAAGGCAGCGGAGGTTTTTTGGAGTCAGAGATTTCCTTCTCTGATGTTAGCCCTTGGTAACCACTGTTTTACTTTCTGTTTCTACGATGCTGCTTACTTGAGGTGCTTTATGTGAGTGGATTCACAGTATTTGTCCATGTTGCAACCTGTAATAGGATTTCCTTCCTTTTAAAGTCCTAATAATACTCCATTTTAGGTATATACTACATTTTCTTTTTTTAATTATTTATTTTTTTATTCTTGTTTATTCTATTACAGTTGTGCCAATTTTTTCCCCTTTGTCTTCTTCACCCAGCCCACCCTGGGCTCCCACGGTCTATCCCCACACCTTTGTCCATGTCCATGGGTCATTCACACATGTACTTTGACTAATCTTTCCCCTTCTTTCCACCATTATCCCCACCTCCCTTTCTGCCAGCTGTCAGTCTGTTCCTTGTATCCATGTTTCTGGTTCTCTTTTGCTCATTAGTTTATTTTGTTTATTAGTTTCCTCTTATAACTGAGATTGTATGGTATTTCTCTTTCACTAACTGGCTTATTTCACTTAGCATAATAGTCTCCAGTTCCATCTATGCTGTCACAAAAGATAGGAGTTCCTTCTTTCTTTCTGCTGTTTAGTATCCCATTGTGTAAATGTGCCACAGTTATTTAATTCACTAATTTACTGATGGGCACTTAGGCTGTTTCCAACACTTGTCTATTATAAACAGTGCTGTTGTGAACATAGGAGTGAATAGGTTCTTTTGAATTGGTGTTTCTGGATTCTTGGGGTATAATCCTAGTAGTGGGGTCACTAGATCAAAAGACGGTTCCATTTTTAGTTCTTTGAGGAAATTCCAGCTGTTTTCCACAGTGGCTGCACCAGCCTGCATTCCCACCAACAGTGCACTGTTCCCTTTTTTCCGCATCCTCGTCAGCACTTGTTTGTTGATTTGTTTATGATGGCCATACTGACCGGTGTGAGGTGGTATCTCATCGTGTTTTTAATTTGCATCTCTCTGATGGCTAGTGATATTCAACACTTTTCCATATGTCTACGGGCCCTCTGTATGTCCTCCTAGAGAACTGTATATTCAGGTCCTTTGCCTATTTTTAAAATGGATTGTCTTCCTGGTGTTGAGTTCTATGAGTTATTCATATATTTTGGAGATTAAACCCTTGTCTGATGTATCATTGGCAAATATGTTCTCCCAAACAGTCAGTTCGCTTTTCATTTTGATGATTCTTTCTTTAGCCAGGCAGAAGCTTTTTAATTTGATGAGGTCCCATTTGTTTATTTTTTCCTTTATTTTCTTTACCCTAGGAGATATATTGGGAAAAATACTGCTACGTAGGATATCTGAAATTTTACTCCTATGTTTTCCACTATGACTGCTATGGTGTCACAATTTATATCCATTTTGAATTTATCCTATTTTATGTATCCTGTTGTTGGTGTTCTAGTTTCTTTCTTTCTTTCTTTCTTTCTTTCTTTCTTTCTTTCTTTCTTTCTTTCTTTCTTTCTTTCTTTCTTCTTTCTTTCTTTCTTTCTTTCTTTCTTTCTTTCTTTCTTTCTTTCTTTCTTTCTTTCTTTCTTTCTTTCTTTCTTTCTTTCTTTCTTTCTTTCTTTCTTTCTTGTACCCGTCCAGTTCTCCCAACACCATTTATTGAAGAGGATATTTTACTCGACTGTATGCTCCTGTCCCCTTTGTCAAATAATTAGCTATAGAGACATGGGTTTATTTCCAGGCTCTCTGTTCTATTCCATTGATCTATGTCTCTGTTCTTAAGCCAGTACCAGACTGTTTTGATGACAGTGGTCTTGTAGTATAGTTTAATATCAAGTATTGTGATCCCTCCAACTTTGTTCTTCTCTCTCAAAATTGCTGAGGCTATTCAGGGTCTCTTTGGGTTCCACATAAATTTTTGAAGTATTTGTTCTACATCTGTGAAATATGCCATTGGTATTTTAATAGGAATTGTGTTGAATCTATAGGTTACTTTGGGTAGTATGGACATTTTAATGATGCTAATTCTTCCAATTCATGAACAGGGTATATAAAGTCTGTCTGGAAAAAATCCAGTCATTGTTAATATAAGGAGAATAGTTTGGATGATGTCGATGTAACCTGGCAGCCAAGGAGAGCAGACTGGAATATGCATGTATGAATAATGGCAACTTCACTTTACTAGTCAGTGGAAATGGTAGATGCCATTGAGTGAGCATGTGTACTGTGTGGCCATCACATTCAAAATGAATGACTGGAGTAACAAATCTACATCAAATTTTCTCCATGGAAACTATTCAAATTATTCAAAAGCCCGCGGGTATGGGCAACTGGTGATTGGCAGTTTCATCACAACAACGTGCCTGCTCATGTATCATGCCTCATGCCAAGATTTTGGCAAAACATCAAGTCACCCGGGTGACTCAACCCACCTACAGCCCATATTTGGCACCCTGTGACTTCCAACTTTTCCCCAAACTAAAATCACCTTTGAAAGGGAAAAGGTTTCAGACTGTCGATGAGATTCAGGAAAATATAACAGGGCAGCTGATGACAATTCCAACAAAGGATTTTCCAGTGTTTTGAACAGTGGAAGAGATACTGGAAGAGCTGTGTGCCAAGGTGCCTACTTTGAAGGGGACTGAAGTGTCATTGTCCTATGTACAATGTTTCTTGTATCTTCTTCAATAAATGTCTCTATTTTCCATATTACATGGCTGGATACTTTCTGAACAGACCTTGTATGCTTCCATTTGTATATATCTTCCTCAATTTCCTTCTTCAGCGTTCTACATTTTCTTTATCCATTTATAATTTCATGGACATTTGGGTTGTGTCCACATCTTGGCTACTGTGAGTGATGCTGCAATGAACTATCTCTTTGAGATTCTTCTTTGGTTTCTTTGGATATATATCCAGAGGTAAGATCTCTGGGTCTTATGATATTTTTTATTTTTATTTTTTTGAGGGACCCTCATACTGTTTTTTCATAGTGGCTGCACCATTTTATATTCTAACCAATGGTGACCTAGAGTTCTAACTTCTCCACATCTTGGCCAACACCTGCTATTTTTTTCTTTGATAGTTGCCATCATGATGGGTGTGAAGTGATATCTTCACTTCACTGTGGTTTAGATTAGGACTATTTTGCATGAGGGAACTGAAGACCTCATTGTTGGGGGTGGAGGCATTTTCCCTCTGGTCATTAGATCAAGGACTTGAACTTCTACATTGGAAAGTATGCTTTCCTAAGCAAACCCTCATGGAGGCAGGTACTGGATCTGAGGCCGACCTGCTGCACTGGACCAGCTGTACAATGGCTCTCCTGAAGTCATGGGGGAATGGCTGGTTTGTGTGGTTTCTGAGCATGCAGCTGCTATCTGTTGCAAACATCCCATAGGTGATAAACTTGCAGTCTATTCTTTGTCAGCCTGGTCATTCAAGGGCCCCTGCCTACTGACTTGGCCTCTCCTGGACTTTCATTGATAGTTGACCCCTCTGAGTTCCTGCCCATCCTCCCCCTGGTCTGGTAGCCTTGCCATCTCTGGCCTCCGCTTTGTCTTTGCTGCAAGGCCACCTTACCCTCCCATAGCATGGCCTGTGGTGACTCGCTGACTCCCAAGACCATGTACTATGTTACCTGCAAGTCAAGGGCAGCTCCAGATGCACAGTCAACCTTCCCTCCATCTAACAACCCTCCCCCACTGACTGAACTATGCTTAACAGAGTACTGGACCTCAGCCAAGTGCCATGCTCCTGAGTACCAGAGGCAGAGCAGGGAAAGGGAGCCCTGACAGATGTGGTCCCCAATTTATCTCAGCCCTGGCTGGTGTGGCTCCGTGGATTGAATGTCAGCCTGTGAATTGAAAGGTCACGGGTTTGCTTCACGGTCAGGATGCATGCCTGGGTTGTGAGCCAGGTCCCCAGTTGTGGGCATGCGAGAGGCAACAATTGATGTACATCTCACACATCAATGTTTCTCTCCCTCACTTTCTCCCTCTCTTCTCCTTTCTCTAAAAATAAATAAAAATATATGTATTAAAACAAAACAAAACAAAACTTTATCTAACTTACCCACCCCTCTTGGGACTGAAACCTAGAGAGGCCAAAGAGGAGCACCTATCTCAATGTCTCTCCTTCCTCTCTCCCTCCCCATCTCCTGGACCTCCCCAAATCCACTGGCTGAAAAGAGGCAATACTTCTGTGTATTTAACATTTTGTTTTTTGGGGGCAGGAATTTATTATAGGGGGAAAACTTTGTGATCTGATGGGCCAAGTCGCCTCTTGAAGGGCTAATGAGAGACCAAAGGCACCATGATAGTTAATTTTATGTGTCAATATGGTTAGACCATGGGGTGTCCAGATAATTTGTTGAACATTTTCTCTGGAAGGGTGTTTTAGATGAGATGAACACTTAAACTGTGGACTGAGTAAAGCAGGTTGCCCTCCCTAATGTCTGTGGGCCTCATCTAATCAACTGAAGCCCTGAAAAGAACAAAAAGACCAACCATCCCCTGAGTAACAGAGACTCCCTTTTGCCTGACTAAGACATAAACTTTTTCTTGCCTTTGAACTTGAAATAAAACACTTGCTCTTCCTGGGCCTCGAGCCTGCTGGCCTTCAAAATGGAACAGCATATGCTCTCCTTTCAACTTGGACTGAACTAAACCATCAGTTCCCTGGGTCTCCAGCTGCCGGCTTACCCTGCGGCTCTTGGAACTTGCCAACCTCCATATCATGTGAGCCAATTCCTTATAGTAAATCTCTTCCTAAAATATTTTTATGTTTTATTTTGTATTTCTACAGTATATGTTATATGCACTTATGTGTAGTATATTAATATACACATTATACATGCATATTTATATACATATTATATATGTGTATATGTATATTATATGCATGTAACATAATATAATATGTGTGTGCATATATATGTGTATATATATATATAAAGTGTATGTATGAAGGAATACCCCACCAAAAAACCCCAGAATTACCTTCTGGAGGGTGCGCCCCTTGTAGTACATGTTTCCCCAGCTAGGTGAGTGTTCTAGAAACTTATCTGTGTCAGTGTGCCAGCTGGCATTGCTGTGAGAGGCTATGTTCAGCCTCTGTGAATTTTTTTTGAAGACTCTTGCAATACATTTGCCAATGATCAGTGATTTATGAGCACACTTGCCCACACTGTGCTGAGTGTTCTGCAGTTTTTGAATAAAAATGGCAGGATCCCCATGCTGCACCCTCCCTATTCACCTGATCTCCCCCCAGGTGACTGTTTTTGTTTGCCTGGATGAAAGAAGTTCTCAAAGGGAAACATTTTGCTGATTTGAAAGAGGTGAAACAAAAAATGAAAGCACTAAAAGGCATCAAAATTGACAAATTCAATAACTGTTTTGAGCAGTGGAAAAAATGTCTCTATAGGTGTATTGCAACAAATAGAGAGTACTTTAAAGGTGACTGAAATTTAAACATGTAAGAATAAATACACAATTTTTTATAAGTGTATTCCGTTTTTGGGTCCCCTCATATATAATATTATATGATATATTATATGAATGTACATATGTGGTATGTGTCTACACATCCTATTGATTCTGTTTCTTTGGAGAACCCTAATATAGGAACCTGCAACAACTCTCCTTTCCTCTTGGTTTTAAAGCCTCTGTGTTGAGGACTCTCATGACCCTTGGTTTCTTAGGGGTGGAAGTGATCAGATAAAGGGAAATGCAAAAAGGGGGATAAAATGTATTAATTTTTAAAAACATTCATAATATATGATCCCTGTACACAGTTGGCTTCACAGAGCTGCATGGCCAAACTGTAAATGGCCTACATAAATCTTTATTGGGAAAGAGTTTCTGCTTCAAAATACTTCCCAATTATCAAAATGATTCGACATTTCGGGGGACCAGCTCTTCCCGGCACCTAGCCTCCCTCTGTGCCGGACCATATCATTATCATCTGAATCAAAGACTGGAGTATCCTCTCTGTCAAAGGATGTTTGAATATGAGTGAATGAAATTTAATTACCCTTTCCTCCTTATTGTAAGAACAACCCTGGAGATAAGTCACAGCTCTTCTTGATCCCCAAAGAGGATAATAGGGAATGAAGATATCCTCAATATCACCCCATCTTCTGAAATTTAGAGAAGTCATTAGCTTGATGGACCATGGGCCCACCTCAAGCAGCGCCCCAGGAGGTGGCAGGACACCTGACAGAGTAGAAGGACCAACACTGAGCTGGGTGTCTTTGAGGGTTGTGGTGAGTGTCTAAGATGCTCACTTGGTCCCACACTAGAGGAGTCACCTTCCTTTGAGAGGATGAAGGGGCTTCAATCACAAACTTTTCTTTAGCAAACATTTTAAGCTGAAGATGAGAGGCCCTTGCCCATTTCATCCCTGGATTGCACAAGGGCCAGAAACCTTCTATGATCACAAGGGGAGGAACTGAGAACCCTAAAACAGTAACTAAAACTGGAGGTACCTCCAATGAGATTGTTAAGAGTTAAACTTCATTTAATTTTATTTATAAAAATAAATGTGGCATTTCTTGAGTCACAGGGTCATGGAGCAATTTGTACCCATTACATTTATAGGAAAAGTCTCACAATGTCACAGAAATAAATCATAATTAGTTATACAATTGATGATGTAACATAATATTTTTTTAATCACTACTTCTATGATGGATCTTTCTGAGCTGGCCTTCAGTTCTATGTCCAATGGCAGTGTTAGAAGTAAAACGGCCATTAAGAAACTTCATTTCTGTGATGACTTGGTCTACACATTATTGCAACATGCCGCCATTCCTGAGCAGGTAAATTCTACCCTTTATTGTCATTTTGTCTTCTTTCTCCATTCCTTCCTCCCTACCCCCCACCTTTTTCTCACTTACTGAACATATATTGACAGCTTTTTATGTACTAGATGTTAAAGATACAAATAAAACAGGAGCTCCCTGTTCTTGAAGATCTTATATACCAGAGGCATAGAGGAAAATGAACCTAGAATGTGATAACTACTCTTACAGAATTTTCAGGACTCTGACAACTCAGAAGAGCAACCTGAGCCCAGCTTTTATCTCTGTTTTTTTTTTTTAATGGGGAGAATAATATTTGCCAGCCAACAAAACCATGAAATAAACTTGTTGAATGTTCTGCAAGCAGAGATTAGATTACTGAATCACATCACAGAACTACTATATCCTAATTAATATGAGACTTCTCTGTACTAGAAAGAAAGCAAAACAATTTGGTAGTGACTCTTAAAAAACAAGTATTGACACCATATTAAACTTCATTTACCAGGGATGCAGGATTCCATAGAGGTCAACCAGGGCATTGCATAAAGGGACTGCAGTCACAAGTCCTTTACTGTGGAATTTAGAATCCTTTAACATTGTCACAGGTGTGGTTTAAAAGAGTCCTCCCACCGCCACCTCCATGCTTCCCACCTCCACTCCTGTCCCCCATGCAGCCTTCTCCATGACAAAGGGGAGAGAGCTGCTTCTCACAGGGGGAACAAAATGGTCCCCAAGATTACAGAAGAAATGGCCACATGGATCTAAGGCTTGCATTTCTCACCCCAGTTATTACATTTCAAAGAGAATTTGTAGACCTGGTTTCTGAAACGCGTCACTCAAGGGGTATGGCCCTGTTTTGTTACAACATCCCACAAGTTTTTTTTTAAGTATATTTTATTGATTATATTGTTACAATAGTTCCCCCTCCCCTAACAATCTGCACCCCCAAAGTCCATGTCCATGGGTCGTACATACAAGCTCTCCCACTTCACCCTTTCATATATTCTTCTTCTTCTATTTTTTAAATTAATTAATGAATTAATTATCTTAACAATAAAAAATAACAGTCCCTCCCTCTCAGACTTAAGACCCTTTATAATCTTATAAAGGATAATGGGCGAAGGTCTCGAGCTCCTCTAGCTGCTTCAAGCTGGACATGGTCATCGTCCTACCTACCCTTGGGTCAAGAAATCCCTAATAAGAGTGGGGGTGTGGAGGGGAGGGTGGCCTTCCCACATGGGAAAGGATCGTGCAGACTCCAGGTTGGTTGGCTGTCCCCGGACAACGGCATGCTTGATTTAACAGGATGGCATCCTTGTTGTATTCTGGAGGCAAAAGATTTGGCAACAGGGTTAAAGAACATCATTCAATCCATAACCACTAAATGAGAAAAGACAGGTATTAATTTTTCAATGTCCCACATTAGGGAAAAGAAGGGCTTCTTTGGAGGAAGGTGTGCCAGGTACATCTCACCTGTCCAAAACCCTTTTGCCCATTATACTTAGTTTGGACTGAGGGAAATATTTTAGGTTTCCCCCCTCTCAGGCCTCTGGGCTCTTTCTGTCCAAGCCATTAGGATAGAAAAGAGAAACCAGTTTTAAAGTGAAGCCCACAGACCACCCCATTCTTCACCAACCCAGCCACTTAGTTCAGCCAAACCATTGAGTCTCAGGAGGCAGCAATGCAGACAGGATTAAGTGAGGCCTATACATACAGACAATCACACAGGTAATGATATCGTAGGCTTATGCCCTTTGAAAACAGAAAACACATGTTAATTTATGTAACAAAACCCACATACAAGTCTCTAAATCTATAGGACTGTCTTATCGGAAAGACATCCAGTTGCAAGGCATTTGACATTCCTCTTGCCTGTAAATTAAACATCTTTGATAATGCCACAGACATAGTTTAACTTTCAAATGAAAACAAATTTTAAATGAAAAGAAACTTTAAAGATGGTTAGCTGCACTACTTTATAGTCTACCACTGATCATTGTGATTTTCCTTGAATCGTGATTTTTCTCCCTAAGATTACCCTCCTTGTCATTAAAGGGACTGCATTAAGTCCATTTTTAATTTATCCTGTTCATTTGCATAAACACAACAAGAACAGAAAATGATCACTTATGATCTTTAGTTCTGCTTATGCAAGGAACATTTAGGGTGACCTTCAGTCTGCCCTTCAAGGCACAGAAGCAGAACCACATACTTGACATTCAGCCCTGCCTGTACACACCTGTCTTTTCCAAGTCCTTCTGGTTTTCCATTGTGCCATAAGGTCCCATCTAGCCATCTTTCAGGAAAACAACCTTCATTCCTTCCCTGGAAAGATTGCCATGGATTGTGCATCCATCCAAGGTACCAGGCCTTTTATCTCATGGGCTTTTATTAGCTTTGAAAGTCAATCCCAGTTCCTCAGGGCTTTTTGGTAACAACCAAAGCCCAAGCATGTCTCCTTTATGCATGACATTCCATTCAAAGTCTTAGTTAAAAAATAACAAAAAAAAAAAACAAACCTCTATTAACAACTAGTCTTATTAGATTTATGCAAAGAAACTTAGGTCATTACTTACTTCTTTAGAATGCCAAACTCTGGAGGGATCAGATAGGGAGAAAAATATACTGTGCGAAGGAAAATCCTTGTCCTTCTAATATTCACTGAACTTGCATTTCTATTCTTTATATTTTCATTTTTTCCCCCACTAAAAACTTTTTTTGTTTGTTTGTTTTTCCATTACAGTTGTCCCACTTTTTCCCCCCTCTTGCTTCCCTGCACCCTGCCCCCCCTTCTCCCACATTCAGTCCCCACTCAGTTGTCCATGTTCATGGGTCATTTATACATGTTCTTTCACTAGACCCTTCCCCTTCTTACCTCCTTCTCTCCTTCCCATCTCCCCCTTTGTTACTGTTAGTTTATTCCTCATTTACATACCTCTGGTTCAATTTTGTTCATTTGTTTGTGTTTTTCATTAGTTTCCTTTAATAGGTGATAGCATAAGGTATTTTTCTTTCGTTGCCTGACTTTTTTCGCTAAACATAATTCTCTCTAGATCCATCCATGTTGTTGCAAATGGTAGAAGTTCCTTCTTTCTTTCAGTACTTATTCATTGTCATTTTCCCCCTTTGTACTCATGTTCCTCTCTGTCTGTCTCTGTTTCTTCATCTTCTTAAAGCAGACCCTTTAGCATCTCTTGCATTCCTGGTTTGGTGGAGATGTAGTCTTTTAGCCTTCTTTTGTCTTGGAAACTCCTTATTTCACCTTCCATTTTGAATGAGAGCCTTGCTGGGTAGAGTATTCTTGGTTGTAGGCCTTTGTTTTTCATTGCTTGGAATATTTTTTGCCATTCCCTCTGGCTTGTAGTGTTTCTGCTGAGAAATCTGATGATAGCCTTATTGGAGCTCCCTTTATGTTATTATTTGTTTCTCTCTTGCTGCTTCTAGGATTCTCTCTTTGTCTTTCAATGTTGCCATTTTAATTATGTGTCTTGAAGTGGGCCTGTTGGGGTTCATCTTCATTGGGATCCTCTGTGCTTCCCAGACTTGCATGACTCCTCTCTCCTCATGTTAGGGAAGTTTTCTGTCATTAGTTTTTCAAAGAGGTTTTCTATCCCTTGCTCTTCTTCCTCTCCTTCTGGAATTCCTATGATATGGATATTATTACGTTTCCTGTTGTCCTGCAGCTGTCTTAGAACCTCTTCAGTCTTTTTTCATTTTGTTGCGCTGCCTAGGAGTTTTTGTCTAAGTTGTCCTCCAGCTCGCTGATCTGATCTTCTGCTTCCTCTAGCCTGCTTTTAATTCCTTCTACTGTGTTCTTCAATTCAGAGATTGTATTCTTCATTTCCTCCTGGCTCTTATTGATAGCGTCCATATCCTTTTTCATGCTGGTGTAATTCTCACTAAGTTCTTTGTAGTTTTTCTGGAGTTCCCTGTAGTTTCCGCTGAGTTCATTCAGCTTCTCCACAATCCATGTTTTGAATTCCATATCTGATAGTTTTCTCCCTTCTATTTCATTTAGCACTCTTTCTGGGAATTCTACCTTTCCTTTTGATGGGGGGTTGTTTCTCTGTCTCCCCATTTTTGTGACTCCTATTGTTTGTTGGTGCTTCTTAGAATGATCTGCACTTCCTGGATCTGCCCCTGGTGGCGTCAGATCCTGTACCAGTCCGGGCCTCGGCAGCCTGTTGGAGACTCCCAGGGATCTACTGCCTTTGTCTGTCTCCTTTAGTTGATAATCTATTCAATCTGTGATTAGCCATCAGGCTTAAGGACTGTGGGTGTGGCAGCTTAATTCCTGTAGGCAGGGCTTTTGCTTCCCTTCAGACTGATGCCTCTTGGAGGGGAATGGTCTGCCTGCAGTGTGGGGATGAGTCAGCACTGGGACCTGGCCGGCCACTTCCCCAGCTCTCCCCTCAAAGCCACCACACCAAACTCTCCCCAAGCATTTCCAGCCCTCTCTGTCTTCCCTCTGCTTGTGCCCAGGGTATGTGGGGCCAGAATATTTTCATATGTGATCCGCTTAAGAGCTCTTTTTCTCCAGCTGTTTCTCTCCGGCTAGCAAGAAACCCTGTGGCTTTTCGCTTTTCTCAGCTGGATACTATTTTACTTTCCACTCTGCTTCTGTAGGCTGGGAAGCTCAGCTAGGGATTTAGACCCTGCCGTTCTTAGGGGGAATCCCCAGCTGCTGAGCTGTTTCTCAGTCCCTTCAGCTGCCACCCGTGTGAGCCCAGCCAGCCCTTCCGCGTCTCCGCACTCCCTACCGGTCACGTTGTGATGTAGCGGCCTTTTCTGTCTCTCCATGGTTATGAGACTTCTCTCCAGCTGGTGTTTGGTTGGTTATTCCAGATGATTTCTCCAAAATTAAGTTGTAAATCCAGACTAGTTTTGGGAGGAGCTTAGTGTAGCTTCCACTTACTCCTCCGCCATCTTGTTTTTTCCCCCACAACTTTTTTTTGACATTCCTAACCCATACTTATTTGTCCACTCTTATTTAATTTTGAACTGGTAGTAATTGTAATTAAAGACCATTTCAATTATACATCTAAACTTCCTGTAAGAGCCACAAAAGTTTTACATAAAAAATGGAGAGAGAGAGAGAGAATTCAGAATGAAAATTAGTTTCCTGAAAGAAGAGGAAAGACAATACCAAGGAAATTAAATAACAGGTTAAGAAAATATTTTCATGTATAAATATTTTGATTTTTTATAGTGTGGCAATAATTTTTACATCACTCCTCTCCTTCTTTCAGTGTACCTATCTCATTTTAATGCATTTTAATGAAAAGTTGAATAGTTAAATACATCTTTCAAAAAGGAAAGTTCTCCTGAAATGTTTATGTCATTGGCAAAAGGATTCTGGCACATTATTTAATGAGTTCTTTGCTTTTGAATGGTCAGTAAAACTGTTAATGTTGGATTAGTTGTTTGAATTAACCTGATAATAAAAAACAACAGCAGAAGAAAAAGGATAAGGCACAGTTTTCCAGCATTTAAATGATTATTCTTGCTCAAAATTTCAGCTCAAGGTATAAACCATAGTAAGATATTGAAAAATAAAAACTATTTTATGAATATTTTATTATTATTGCTAAAAAAAGAAAAACAGGCTTGGGGATGGAGGTTGGGGGGATAGATTTTCTAAATGCTGTTCCAAAGTGCATCCCATGTTGACGAAGCCCAAAATGTCTGGACACTTTGGAAGTGACAATGATATCCAGGAGGTAGCAGCCTGGCCCCATCGGGACTGATATGTGCTGATCCCAGTGGAGCTAAATGATAAAAAGCACAACCCTAATAATGAAATATTTTAAATTAAAAAAAAAAAAAACAACCTGCAAATGGCACGTCTAAATGTTGCTGTTAGGTGGCACCTTTGTTTGTTTTTGCCTCTTGAGCTGAGATTCACCAACAAACTGACCATGGCTTCTCTGGGTCTGTGCTCTCATTCAGACAGCAAATTGTTGGGTAAAGCAGCAGACAGGTGGGCAAAGGTTTGGGGAAGGGTTAAACCACTGGGTGGCAAGGACCCGTCTGCCACAGCCTGTCAATAGCATGTGGGCTGTGGGCGGGGTATATGAGTACGTCCCTGTCCCTCCTGTAGGCTCTTGTCTCAGTGGACTGTCAGGCCAGCTGTCCCGGTAGCAGCCATGGCCTCCTTTCCCAAGCCCAGGCCTGTGGGAAAGTCTCCATTGGCCAGTAATTGATTCCACTCTGCCAGCTTCATCAATGCAGGCTCTCATCACTGGCAGCAAGCTGGGAAAGAACTACTACTGGGGTAGGGTGGGGTGGGGTGGATGGGACAGGAGCAAAGGCCACCAGGGCCCCCTGCAATTAACACTAATCTGAAAATTGGCCTCTGACAGCAAAGCCCAACACCTGACAGCTAATTACTTATGTCAGACTGGTGTGCACTTCATATGGAACGGTTATTTATCGGAGACCAGGGCTTTCTCCCCCCTCCCCTTCTTTTCTGTTTGCCTTACTTGAAAACAGTGGGGAATTGTTCCTGGTTGCTTAGAACCTCTTTGGAAACCCCAAACATTCTCAGACCTCATTTAACAGAAAGACTTCCAAATATCCTTGCTAAGACCCAGTGCATATATGTTGTGCTGCTCACCTGTGCTGGAGACCAGAGAAGGACATGGGTATCCCAGTGGGTGGGCACATTTTCTTTCATAAATGGAGCCCTAAGTGAAAGTGACTTGGGAAATCCAAAAAAAAAAAAAAAAAATACAGTGTAGAAATAATAAGGGGTTCAAGAAGGGCAAACCAACTTCATTCACCTCATTTTCAAAAAAGCAGTCCACACTGGGGAAGATCAATCAATGGCTTATTTTGTACATAAAATCAAAAGTCTTCTGTCTTAAGTTATTTTAAAATATTTTCTCTATCTTCATATATGTATATAGTGTGTATCCAGGTGCCAAACACAGGTAGATTATCTTTAAGTTGGCGATGCAACCTGCCTTGCCACTAATAAAAGTGCTCATTGATGGGGGAGAGGTGTTTAATGGGACTCTCCTTTTCTACTTTATCCTTGGTCAGTAAATATTTTTGAGCACTGATTTTGTGCTAGGCACAGTGCTGGGTCTTGGGCATGTGAAGTAGATGAAGTTCTTGCTTGTAGGAAGCTGATGGTTTGGAAAATAACACAGAAATAAGGAAATTATAACACAGCATGATTCAACTTACAAATGGTGAAATATAAGGTTTGGAAGCACCTAAAATAAGACCAGACCTAAATGTATGAGGCACAGAATGGGACCTCTGAGCTGAGATGGGGAAAAAAGGAGTTCAGCAGGGAAAAAAACAGAGGTCAGCATGGCTGTGGGGGATGGAAAAGATAAAAGAAACATCATACGCAGAAACCCTGCTGCAATGGAGAATTCAGGAGAGTGGAAGACTAATGTAGGTATAGCCCAGAGGAGGTTGATATTTAAAGCTAATTTGTCTCAAGGTTTTCCAAGTAGAAATTACAAAGCTTCTAGTTTAATGGACTTTTCACTATCCATCCTTGTTCTCTGCTTTCATCTGACTTCACCTCACCTCAGGAATCTCAGTACTAGACAGGCTATGTCAGGGGAACCCAGTCCAACTGAAAAACAACAAGGGTTACTGGGTGAATGTTAGAGTAGGAATCAGAGGACCTGGGAGAGTGGACAACTACCAACCACCTGTCTATCCTATGAGCACCATGCTACCCCATCACATATACATCTGGGTTTTCGTCAGGATCAATTTATTTATTCAACAAATGTGTTGAGTGCATCTTCTGTGCCAGGTGATGGGAGTCACCAAGGATACTGAAGGGAACAAGGCAGGTATGGCCCCTCCAGACTATCCCAAGAAGACAAATGTAAAAAAAAAAAAAGTTATATAAACATAAATTAATGACATGTATGTTAAGTGCTAAAACTTAGAGAAGTGCATCATCAGAAGTCATCGTCTGTATGTAACTTTTGAAAACTGCATATAATAAATAAAATGGGAGATATTGTCATTGAGATATCTAACATGAAGTCAAGGAAAGAAGAGGAAGGAAGAACACGAGTTGGGTTCTGGCCCTGTGTCTGGTACTGGGCCTGTGTTTGCACGTGCTGTGTCACTGGTTTCTCATAACAAACCTGCAGGGTGTTATTGTTTCCCCAGAAGTTCCAGAGATGCTAAAGAGTTGAGAAACTTGCTCAAGACCATCCAGCCAGTAAAGGAGGACATGGTAAGGCCTGGGCCAAGCAGGTGGCCTCCCCCCCATCCCTCCTCACCAAGAATGTACCCATCAGCACCCCAGTAGACTTCTTTCTTCAGGACTGGGGACTAGTTCACAGCCAGGCATATCACCACATCTGTTGGCCAGAGCAAACAGGACTTGAACATCCCATGGCTCCTTCAGACCACCCCTTCACTTGGTACATGTTATAGCTAGTATCATTTTGGGAAGAATAGTTATCCTTTCCCAGGCATGAGACCCTTTTCATAAGATCTGGTAGACATTACAACACAAATGTAATTTCTACCTCAATCTTTCTACTGCACTTAACCACCAGGTCCTTTAAGAAGTGTGATACTCAAGACAGAAAACTCATCAAACCTATGGCTTCTGAAAGATAGAGAAATCATTATCAAGGCAGAAGAGCAGGGCTTTTTATTGTTTCTGAAAACAGGAAATCAGAGGAACAGACAAGCCAGAAAAAAGCCCTGGCAAACAGGTGGAACTCAGGCAGGTGTTCATCACAGCACATGTGGCTGGTTTCCGATGGGCCCCAGTGGCAGAACTGTGGTGTACAGTCATTACACCTGGTCATCACTGAGGCAGCATTGCCATTTCCGCAGTCACAGACCATTCTCCAGGCCCTGGCACAGGGTGACTCTGCTCTAAATACATAACGAGTGAGAAGCACCAGTCCAGCTCACACACAAACTTGCGGAAAGCAAGCAGCTCCTGTCTGCTTTACGTCCAGCAGTCCTGGGGCCTGAAGCTGTCTCAGGACAAAGCCCACAGCTCCACCCAAGTGACCCCTGAGCTGGGGCTCCTGTCAAGACAATGTCAGCAGCAGCTTCTGGAAACCGCGGACAACTGTGATCTTCATCCATAACAGATCGTTATGTTTGATCTTCTTAATTGCCTACTTGGAGGACAGAAAGGGAACACTAACCAGAGTGACCAGGCTGTGGCCTGCACTTGGACCGCTGCTCCTGCATAGAGGCCACCACCCCTGCAGGCTTTTTTAAGTCCCTCCAGTGGAAATGGGCAGACAGTGTCTTGGCCCCAAGTGAGGTCTCCATTCCATGGCTTGCTAGCTGTTTGCAAGGAACCCAAGCATGTGACACACTCGCATTCACTCCTGTTTCCTAAACATTTCTTGGGTCAGTGTTGAATATGCTTAAATCTTACTGAAGTACTATTTTTCCTTCATCTGCTTTTAGCCCTGACAGTGTGGCTCAGCTGGTTGAGTGATATCCCGCAAAACAAAGGGTTGTGGGTTTGGTACACTGTCAGGATGTGTACAAGAGGTAACTGATTGATGTTTCTATCACATCCTGTAACATGGATGTTCCTCTCTCTTTCTCCCTCCTTCCCCCTCGCTCTAAAAATAAATAAATAAAATATTTTTTAGTAAAACCAAACAAAACAAACAAACAAAAAAAACCTCTGGTATCAGGAGTGAATGGACTTTTTAGTTTGTTTTGGTGTGATTTTTGGTTTATGTCCATGAATTGATCTTATGCCAATTTGCTTATAAATGGTGACATGGTATGATTTCTGATTGAAGTGCCCATACCATCCATTTTATGTAAATAAAGGACTCATGTTTTGGTCTTCTCAGAAGTGCTTATTTTCCTTAAGAAACAGTGCCTCTAGCTCACTCCAAGTGTGGTGTATCTTGCAAGCCAGCCCAGAAGAGTCAAGGGCTGGAATGCCAGTGTGCCCACCTGGCTCCTCCTTCCACCATAATTTCCACCCCTTTCCGCTTACTGCTCACCACATATCATGAAACCATATGTATGCCCAGGGCCCCAAAATATTTCTGCATGAAGTGTTACCCATAAATCCTCTGATTCCTGGAAGTCAGCCACCATTCTCAAAGCTTCCGAAGTCCCTGGACAGCATCAGAGTGCCCCTCTGAGCCGAGTGACACCTGCTCCCTGCCTGTCTGGATGGGGAAAAGCCTGCTGTGAGTTCGCTGGCACATGGGAAGACCCCCAGAGAACTCCCTTAACCAAATGCTAGGCAGGTGGACACCAAGGCCACCACTCCAGGAGCTGACTTGGAGCACACATTCAAAATCATTGTCATATTAAAAAAAAAAAAGAGTATTCTGGCAGCCCAAAATATACACTCTCATCAAGCTTAATCAAGCATTAGTATGGAGACAGGCTTGACGTCAGTTCTCATTTGGCTGGACATGTTCTGAGCTCTTTGGCACCCATCAGCGACATCATCTTGTTTCACCTGGAAATGGCCTTTCTGAAACTAGATTAATTGCATTAAGAAGCTAATTTACAGATCAACAGTTTCTGAAGCACGAAGGTGTTTTTCTAAAAAAATAAATAAAATGAAGTAAAATAACTGTGGCTTGGGTTTATATGGTACCTATTCCAACAGAAGGAGATGCACAGCTCTCATTATCATTATCTGGCACTGAGTGACATGCAAATCCACCCCACCCCCTGCATAGGGTGGTGTGTTGCACAGCTGTGAGTCATCAGACACAATGTGGACTTAATTTGAACTGGTGCTGGAGGTAGTGGGCACAACTCAAATTAGACATGTGGTGGGCGTTTAACCACAGTATTACCAATTCCCATTCTGACATCTGACAGCCCTTAGTAATTAACTGCATGTAAATAGTCACAGCTACCCTCCTGGTTGGATGAGACTCTGGCTGTCCCAGTCCTTGCACTGTAATTGTCAGTTACACTTGAGACAAATCAGAGGCAAAAGATCAGACAGCTTCAGCAGCTCTGTGTTTTCTGATTGAGCTGCCTTTTCATTGGACTGGAAGGCCTGCCCAGCAGCTTCCATATGCTGCCTCCTTAGAAAGACCTAATGTTCTCTCAGATAAAAGGGAAAATGTGCTTTGAGGCTTCACTGACAGCTTTGGGAAGCATTTTTTAGTGGTGGGAGTTGCAGGGTTTCCCTAGAGCACACTGCGATGAGCATGAGGGCCCCAAACCTACCCACCACTTCTCCTCTTCTGAATCCTTGTCCTTTTCTGACTCTTTTTCCTTCTCCTTCTAAAATGTCTAGTTCAGACTTGGGCCCCAGAGTGACAAAGTGAATATCTTTTGGGTCTCCATAGAACAAAAGATCAGAGTGCTCTGAAAAAACTAAGGGAAATGTTTCATGACAAAGATGATGAACCCATCATCATCTATTGAAAAGAGTACTATCTATTTTAAAGGCCCATGACCAAAATATTGTACTGCTTCTACTCAACCAAGCTCAGGTCATACAGATACTTTTGTCTTTGCTGGACAATAAGATTCAACTGATTATTCAAGGGAGTCTGATTGTCCTCCCCAAAATTATTCATTATACTTATTAGTAAAGGAAATTGTAATTGGTGATGGATACAGCTCACATACAGGAACCAATGACACAAATACATATACAATCAAGTTATATATAATGCAGATAGAAACAAAATGAATTTTACTTTTGTATTATGAATAAAAAATAATTTACTAAGCCATCAAATGATCTAAAACTGATTGTAGAATTTGTAAACAAGTAAAAGCACCACATTTTCAATGTTGTGAACTTTTTAAATGTATCATTTGAATACAATTGATATGTTAATTACAAAGTTTTCTCTTTTTTTAGTAAAATAGAACCCCTAAGAACATCCCCCCCAAATAATGTTTTGTTATTCTAGTGAGATACCTTCAAAGCATTAAATTTACACTTTTTTTTTTTTAAAGATTCTATAATTGAGACTAAATTTGCCCAAGTTAGGCAGTAGTAGCAACATCTGTAGTGACTGATCACTGCAGCTGCTAGGACTGTAGTAAGAAGCCTGCTATTATGTGCTAAGTAGGAACAATTAAGGTGACTGTCAATCTCTGCCCCTCTCCTTAATCCTGTCTACCCCTCAGGCCCAACAAGCACACTTGAAGTATCAGCTCAGTTAGAACCTAAAGAAAGGAAAATGAGCTAAGAGGGAAAAGGAGTGAAGGGACCAAAATTCTGCCACCCTGAAGCCTCCCTTTTGGGATATTAATTTTAAACTGTTTATTTAGAAACAAAAGACTCAGAAAGCATCTTTCACCCTTCCTCCCCTCTTTCCTGCACAAGATTCAGACAGAGAAACATGCTTCAAGAAAAAGATCTTAGGATGTTCTTAGCCTAATTTGAATTAAGTTATGGTAAACAGAGGGCTTCAGCTAGGTGCCTGTTAGCTAGATAAACCATGTCCCCGCAGTTTGAGTTGTCCTGCTCTGTACATTTGTTCCTTCCCACTCTTTCTCAACTACCTGTAAATTGTCCATTCTTACTTCTGAAATCTAATATACCGTTCACCCCTCTCTCCTTTGTCCACAAATGTTTTATATACTCAAAGTTGCCTCACTGTCTTTGGAATTTTGAGGCCTATGTGAATTTTCCAGGCACGTGTATTAAACTTTTATTTTCTCCTGTTAATCTATCTCTGCTAATTGGTCATTGGCCCAGCCTAGAAGAATTTAGAGGGTGGGGGGGGGAGTATTAATATTTTTTAGCCCACACAGGACTAAGAAACAATAGTGCATTAAAGAGAGAGATTAAATAAATGTTCTTTAAAAATCATCATGTATATTTTTACACAGAATGTATGAAGTGAATAGATGTGAAAGCCCTTGGAACTTCAACTATGACTGCTCCTGGTCATTTCTCTGTCACAGAAAAAGAACCATCCCTTTGCAAGGAAGGACTACATCAAATATCCTCAGAATAACCATGAGATTAAAGCAGAGGCTATTCAATTTCCTGCCTGTAACTAACTAATCTACTTAGAGTTGGCAAAGAAGGAGGGCCACCACTGCACCAGGGGAGCTCTCCAGCTCAGAAGCAGCAGCGCAGCTGTGGGAAGAAGACGCATGCTGCTCCCACCCCAGCTCTCCCGTGATCCCAGATGGGCCATAACGCCCCCTCCATGGAGGTCAGTCCCATGCTCAGACACTTGAGAAGCACTGGAAAGACTTTTTGGCAGAAGAAATGGCCCCATTTTTAGGGCTCCCTGCAGCCAGTACTCTTCTCTTGACCACTTGCCTGCCCAAGGGCTCCTCTGACATCAGTGTGTTCCCTGACCCTCCACTGTTCCCCAGGGTCCACCTTTCATTGCTAGTTTCTAAGCACTCCAGGTCCTCTTGCCAGCTTGCAGGTCTGGCTCTCTTTTGCTTCATTCCCAGCCTCACCTTGGCAGTTCTTGATCCTGGCAGCAGATATTTGCCCCAATTCAGGGTCTTGGCATCGCAACATTACTTAAAGTAGAAACATACATCGTCGGCAGATGGCATATGTGCATGTGTGTATACACATATATGTATTCATTTATCATATCAAACATACAAGTATTCTGGAAAATGACTGTGAGCTGATATGAGAGGGTAGAGCCACTTCCATGAACAGAAATGCTGACCATCAGACACAGCATACTGTTATTTGATGAAAATTAGGAGAAATGTAGCAGAAAGTGTGAATACCTCTCCTGCCTCCCTCCCCCCCCAAATGTCAGGTGTGTTTATTTGTCAGGTTCACATTCATACACACAGCTGACCAGCTTATGAAACTGAGAACACTTAATGTTTAAACTAAAAAATGAAGTATCTGCAAATATTCATCTTGCAGTATTCTCAAAATATTCACATCACAAAAAGTGATTATAATGTATTCAAATTTACTCAAAAAGTACAGTACCCAAAACGTACTGTAACAATCTCATTAATAAAAAAAAAACAACTGATGAGTTATAAAAACATACTTTCTCAAAATCAATGGGATACTATCTAAGGTAACAACGTTGAAACAGAACCATAAAGATACTTATATTCTGCTTTCTAATATAGTTTACAGTTAAAACATCCTGACTGATCTGTTCTTCCTCCATCACCCAACTGAATTCCATTCAAGGTAATAATGTTATTTATCCCTGTGGTTTCTCTGAGAATAGAGGAGAATAGCTCAGGCAATAATACAGAGATTACAAGTGTTTGCCAGGCAGCATTTAGCTCAAGCCTGTTCATTTAATCCAGTTGAATTATGAATGGATGAGTGAATGGAAGAATGAATGAATGAATGAATGAATGAATGAAAATCCAACTGTTGTGATTGCTTTGGAAAGAATTCTAAGCCAGTACCTGGCTTATTTTTTTTTCAAATCTGGTAGCTCAGAAGACTTTCCTTAGTTTAAGGTGGCACTTAAATAATAGTCCAGAAATATTTTCAAAGTAAAAATAAGCATATGATTCAGGTTTTTTTAAAAAAGTCAAAGTAGTTTAACCAGGTTGGTTTTTCTCCTCCTGTGTACTTGACACCTGCCCTCCTTGGTGCCATCCCACCCAAACAGCAATGAACCCAAGATGGCCAAACTTACAAGAACATAAGGAGACAAGCTCTGAATTACACAGGAGAAAAATTCTTAACATAATTACTAGGGAGTTCGATTTTTCAGCTGTTTTAGACTTAAATAGGCATGCTGACCTCAAAACTGCAGTTAGTTTTCTTCTATCACGTCGAGTATTTTTCTGTACAGCTAATCTTAATGTGATCACTCTAGGCTGGATTGAGCCTGGATCGAGGGAAGCACCAGTGCTTTTCTATTGGCTGAGAGCAAACCTCCCTTGAGGGGGAGGGGGCAGGGACAATGTTGGAGACCAGCGACAGGTTCATACATGTCTAGGCTATTCAGTTACACATGAGACAGTGTGGTGAGAGGTTGTGTGCTGCTCTGTACAGTGAATCGTATTCCGAAGTGTAGTCCAAGTTCTTGTCTGTATATAAGGAGTTAGCAGAATTTATTTTTTTATTTACATACGTACTTATTTCCTTTCCTTCAGATCATGTCTGCCTCTGCTATCTCTCATCGTGAGTGCCTAAACAACCCTGATTCATTTTGTTATATCTGTGGCAGTTTCACCATTCCCAGTCAAAGGACAAACATCAGTGCATTTGTCAGGCAAGCCTATTTTGCATATTTTAAAGTAACACTTGGTAACCAAGAGAAGTCTTGGGTCCCTTACAAAGTGTGCAAGCAGTGTGTCGAGAGTTTGCGGATGTGGACGAAGGGAACGCGTGATCAATTGCCATTTGGTATAACTATGGTTTGGCAAGAGTCCAGAGATCATTCAAGTGACTGTTACTTTTGTAAAGTAAAAATGTCAGGATATAACAAGAA
Organism: Furipterus horrens; assembly: GCF_987537825.1. Lineage (NCBI taxonomy): Eukaryota > Metazoa > Chordata > Mammalia > Chiroptera > Furipteridae > Furipterus > Furipterus horrens. The sequence goes on from NW_028327177.1 coordinate 65,127,705, forward strand.
AAATAAATGTAAAATAGAATATCCTGGTCTACCATCAGCTATACACCAGTGCCTCATTCAGCTGAAATCCCAGTGCCAGTTTTCATTGAACTAAGTGACAGCAACGATGAAAAATTTGAAATTAAAGATGACTCAGTTTGTAAGGGATTTGATCAGCTTGAGTTGATGATTTGGCATGAGGTTCGGGACCATCCAAAAAGGCTTCAGAACTCCTAGCATCAAGATTGCATGAGAAAAACTTGCTTGAGAAAGGAGTGAAGGTATCCTACTTTCAATCAAGAGAAAGCACATTTCTGCTGTACTTTCAAAGTGATGGTGGCTTTATGTATTGCCATAACATGTATGGTTTAATGGAGGAATTGAGAATTCCAATCTATAATGCAACTGAATGGCGACTGTTCATTGATAGCTCAAAGTAGAGCTGAAGTGTGTCCTCCTCCAAAATGGCAATTTATTTGGTGCAGTCCCAACTGGTCGTTCAGTTTGTTTTTATGAAGAATATGAAGACACAAAAAGAGTCATTGATCTGTTGCAATATCACAAGCACACTTGGATCATCTGTGTTGACCTTCAAATGGTCTGCTTCCTTCTTGGTCAGCAACACGGATACACCAAGTATCCCTGCTTTCTGTGTATGTGGGACAGCAGAGCTCATGAGAAGCATTGGGTGGCATTGAATTGGCCTCCGGGATCTGACCTCAAACCTGGTGATCCAAACATTCTACATGAGCCACTTGTTGACAGAAAAGCAGATTATATTCCCACCTCTGCACATAAAACTGGGTCTCATGAAGCAATTTGTTAAAAAGTTTTGCCAACTGAAGGGGACTGTTTCAAGGATCTCATTTTGGCATTTCCTAGCCTGTCATTTGAAAAGATTAAATACCTTAATATGTATGTTTGGTAGCAGAGCTTTACTACTTGTACACAATTTGACTTACAGTAACAACACATAGCCTTTATATAAATAAAATAACTAAATAAACAGTATTTTCAGGTAATTTTTCTTTATTTTCCTTTGTATGTACATTTTGCGACAAAGGGAGGGTATCCTGTACTTTAAAAAGTTGACCTTGTAGAGAAAAACTGGGATCATTTTTGGATTCAGATCCTAAAAGTTAGTCAAAATCAAGTGTCAGATCTAACGCAACAAAAATTGTGTCCCCCGGTGATATAGTTTCAGTAACTACAGAAGGGTTCTCTCAAAATGTCTTCGGTATTCTCTTTGGTTTTATCTCTTTGTTTGCTTGTTTTTATTAAAAATTGATAGTAAGTGACTCTAAGTAGAGATGGGCAAACTTACAAAGTACATACTTACTCCAACCAGAGATGATTAAGTTCCCCACCTTCCACTCCAGGGAGTCATTTATGAACCCAAGAAAGTCAGGGGAGCGCAAAGTATTTACTTGTTGTCCTGGGCACACTGACAGCCAGCTGCTTGTGTGGTATACTGGGAGGGGTTTCTGACCCAGGCTGAGAGAGGACCCACACAGAAACTGTTCCAACTCCCCACCATCAGCCAGAGGAGTGAGAAATGCAGACAGTTTCCACTCTTCAGCAGTTTCCATCTAAGGTTCTGTTTATTTCTTGCTACTTAATAAACAATTAGATTTCACATCTAACAGTGTGACCCACTCATACAAAAGTTTCTATCAATGTGCAGATGGGAACTATAGCACAAGCACTTATTAAGGTTTTACCCAAAACAATATTCTTTCTAAGTTGTCTACACGGAGCACATTTTAACTAAGAGTGGATTACAACACCCCATCATATCACTAGTAGAGGGCAAGAGCAAAGACCCTTAAGAATATCAGAGCTGGTTTGGACTTACTAGTTATGTGATATTAGGCAGTTAGGCTAGTTTAACTACCCTATGCCTCAGTTTCTTTGTTAACAAAATGGAAATATAACCTATATAAAATGGTTTATAAGAATTAAATTTAAAAATGTGTAGGAGAAGCAGAGAGCTATACTAACATCTAATAGATAGTTAATAGCTATTAATAATACTATTAATACTAAGAGCTATTAATACTATTATGAATATACTAAAGGCTTTGAAAAGTACCATATCCTGGACAGAGAGAGAGAGAGAGAGAGAGAATATCTGCTTGGTTTTGGGGGGTGGGTAGCATGAGGGGGTTGCCATTCTGCATTTAAAAACAAACACACGTTGGGATAGGTTAAGAGATCAATGAAACAATAGCAACTCCAGAAATAACCCATATATATGTGGTCAATTGATTTCCAATTTCCAAATGCCATGTTTATCTAATAGGAAAAGGAAAGTCTTTTTAATAAATTCAGTTGTTGGAACAGCTGACTATCCATATGGAAACAAAAACTTTCATCCCTATTTCATTCAATATGCAAAAATTAATTTGAGATGTCACAGACCTAAACATAAAACCCAGAACCACAAATCACTGAGAAGAAAAACAGAATATTTTTACAACTTTGAGGTAGGCAAGATTTCTTAAATTGTTTATAAAAAGCACTAACCATAAAAAATTATAAATCAGACAACATTAAAATTAAAAATTTCTGCACCATTAAGAAAATGGACAGACAAGCCACAGAATAGCAAACATAATTGCATACATATCTGATAAAGGACATATTTAGAATATATAATGAGCTCCTTCAAATTATCAATGAAAGGGGCTAAAGACTTTATAGGCACTTCACAAAATAAGAAATATGACTGTCCAATAAGCACATGTAAAAATGCATGACATCAATAGTCATCAGGGAAATGCAAATTAAAAGCACAATGAGATGTCGTTTTACATGTCTAGAATGTTAAAACAAGGAGACTGACAATGTATATGTTAAGGATGTAGGATACTCGAAATTCATGCATTGCTAGAGGGAATGCTGAAATGTTACAGCCACTTGAAGGATTGTTTGGAGTTCCTTTCTTTCTTTCTTTCTTCTTTCTTTCTTTCTTTCTTTCTTTCTTTCTTTCTTTCTTTCTTTCTTTCTTTCTTTCTTTCTTTCTTTCTTTCTTTCTTTCTTTCTTTCTTTCTTTCTTTCTTTCTTTCTTTCTTTCTTTCTTTCTTTCTTTCTTTCTTTCTTTCTTCTTTCTTTCTTTCTTCTTTCTTTCTTTCTTTCCTTCCTTCCTTCCTTCCTTTCTTTCTTTCTTTCTTTCCTTCTTTTTTCTCTCTTCCTCTCTCTCTGTCTCTCTGTCTCTCTGTCTCTGTCTCTGTCTCTGTCTCTGTCTCTCTCTCTCTCTCTCTCTCTCTCTCTCTCTCTCTCTGAGAGATGGAAAGGAAGGGAGAAAGAGAAGAAGAGAAACATCAATGTGTAAGAGAAACATTACTCATTTACCATTTGCCTCTCACACATGCCCCAACCAGGGACTGGGCCTGCAGCCTAGGCATGTTCTCTGACTGGGAATTGAAAAGGTGACCTTTTCCTTTGCAGAATGATGTCCAACCAACTGAGTACATGGTCAGGGCTGTTTAGAGTTTCTTCTGACATTAAACTTACATTTACACAACGAACAAGCTATTTTAGTATTAGTATTTACCCAAGAGAAATAAAAAGATAGGTACACAGAAAGAGCCTCATTCATAATACATATAGAAATCAACTCAAATGTCCATCAACAGGAGAATGGATAAATTGTGACATATTCATACAATGGAATACTACTCACAGAAGAACAATGGATACATATGCAAAGTGGATGACCAGAGAAACATCATGCTATGGAAAGAGACCAGATACAAAAGGCTACATACCACATCATTCCATTTATAGAAATTCCAAGAACAGACGAAACTAATCTATGGTGATAGAGGTCAAAAAGTGGTTGTTTTTTTGGTGGAGCAGCATGGGAAAGGATGGACAGGGTCAGAAGAAAACTTTCTGTAATAATGCAAACATACTTGAGTAGTGATTACAAGAGTGTCCACAACTGTCAACACTCACCAAATTAACACTTTGGATCTATGCTGATATGTGTTAGTTGAGTATGCATGCATGCATGTGCACACACACACACACATGGCCAGGTGACTCAGCTCCTGCTCTCACAAAATTTGTAGCTGGGCCGAGGACAAAAGGTAAGGTCCCATTTGGATTACTAGAGAAATTAAATTCCATTTATGAAGTATTTGTGGAGTTTAGTTTATTCACACAACATGGTACATGTCACACAAAATGTTCCCAGTGAAGCCAGTAACTTGTGTGAACTGGACAAAGCTTTTAAAACATAAAGAACATTTTTGACCTCCCTTTCCTACTATGTCTGGTAGTTGACTGAAAAGGAGTTGACAATGGCTATAAAGGGCCATTCTCCTTTGGCAAAAGAGCCTTAGGCTATTAAATTCTTCCTCCTCTGGCCTGTTCACCTGTACTGTTTGTTGTTTTGTATTACTTATGCACAGCTGCTGTGTGAGGCTGGCTCTTGTCCTCTGTGTGCTCCCCATGGGGCTCAGGCCTCGCTCAGTCTGGTAATGTGTTCACTGCTGATCTTTGAGTGGTCACAATATGACTAGATATAGCAACCCTCCCTAATGTTCACGTGAATCATCCTGGGACCAGAAAGCAAAAGTCTGAGTCCTTTTGCCCCTCTCAGTTTTATTCTTAAGTTAGCTTTCTGTGTTTATTTCCTAGAGCACTCCTGCTTTTTAATTTGTGATGTTCTGATTCATAGTGACATTGACCGAAACTTAAAAACCACTGGACAGAAACCATTCCTGGGTTCCTGGGTTGGTGGATGAAGGGAAGTATCCTGACAGTTCAAAGAGATGCTGTGGGCAAGGAGGGAGCGCCAAGGGCAGTCTTGTGTCTGGGGCATTAATTCCATTTCTAAACCACTCCACTGCATGTCCTCTTTTCACTCACAAATCGAATATTGTTCCCTTTCCCTCTGCCAGCAGACCCAGAGGGGAGGCAAGGGAGAGCTTAAGAAACAGAGCAGGGATAGGGGTATATAAAGTGGCTCATTTATGAGTCAAATGCATGTATGAAAGAGAGAGAGAGACCTATGTGGGGACCTTGTCCCTCTTTATCTAGGGCAGATGGAGACAGTTTTCAAGGGAAGAACTAACACTTAGAGCTCCCCCTATAACCTTCTGCTTGTGGTCGCCATTCAGTGAAAACACTTAATACATGGGATTAAAGGTAGAAAAGATCCTAATTGATAATCCCCTGGAAACACCATTTGTCCAGTCGCTGTTGCCACTCCATCCCTAATTCTTTAAAATCAAGGGCCTTCCCACACAGAGATGAAATTCTCTTCTCACCTTCTATAGGTCAGACTTCTAGAAATGGAATCCTTCAAGATTTCAGCTTCCAAAATGTTCACATCTGATCCATTCCAGATCAAGTATCAACTTGTTCAAGCATTCCTTGATCACCCTTTTTTCTCCATTCCTTAGAAGTTCTCCCGTTTTCTTCTACCATTGTATCTGCTCTCTACTCTCTTATAGCACTTAGAATTTTCAACCATATCCATCTCCTTTTCTCCCTTCAATGTCAACTGGAGGACTCACTTCTTAATGAAGCATAATCATCTCTTCTAGGTAGACTGCTCCATAACTTCATTATACTTTGGTACTTCCATAGAGTTTATTAGCGTCTCTGTCTCTAGGCTTTAGGAGGGCAGCAATACCATCTCTACAACATTGTACACCCAACAGGTTTCCTTACACATCATATACAATACATATCACACACTCACTTGCTCATTGATTATGTAGAGGTCACTATGCCTTCAGTTTTCCTGTGTTTTCATTAAAGAATTCAGAAACTTATTACACTGGGGAACACAATTTTCATTGAGTTAGATCTGACACTTGTTTTCAACTAACGTTTGGCATCTGAATCTGAAAATGACCCCAGTTTTTCTCTATCATGTCAACTTTTTAAGGTGCAGGATACCCTCCCTTTTGTCCCCAAAAGTATACAAAATGTACGTACGAAGAAAAATAAAGAAAAAATTACCTGAATATACTGTTTATTTAGAGTTATTTTATTTATATAAAGGCTATATATTGTTACTGTAAGTCAAATTGTGTACAAGTAGTAAAGTTCTGCTATAAAACATGCATATTAAGGTATTTTATCTTTTCAAACGACAGGCTAGGAAATGCCAAAATGAGATCCTTGAAACAGTCTCCTTCAGTTGGCAAAGCTTTAACAAATTGCTTCATGAGACTTAGTTTGTTTTTTTTTATTAAGTTAATTAATTTATTTACTTTTAGAGAGAGAGGAAAGGAGGAAGAGAGGGAGAGAAACATCACTGTGTGGTTACGTCTCACGCGCCCCCAACTGGGGACCTGACGTGCAGCCTAGTCATGTGTCCTGTCTGGGAATCAAACCAGTGACACTTGGTTTGCAGACCGATGCTCAATCCACTGAGCCAAGCAGCCAGGGCACATGAGACCCAGTTTTATGTGCAGAGGTGGGAATATAATGCTTTTTCTGTCAACAAGTGGCTCATGTAGAATGTTTGGATCACCAGGTTTGAGGTCAGATCTTGGAGACCAATTCGACTCCACCCAATGCTTCTTATGAGCTCTGCTGTCCCACATACACAGAAAATAGGGATACTTGGTGTATCCGCATTGCTGACCAAGAAGGAAGCAGACCATTTGAAGGTCAACACAGATGATCCAATAGTGCTTGTGATATTGCGACATATCAATGACTCTCTTTGTGTCTTCATATTCTTCATGAAAACAAACTGAATGACCAGTTGGGACTGCACCAAATAAATTGCCATTTATTGAGGAGGACACACCTCAAGCTCTGCTTTGAGCTATTGATGAACAGTCACCATTCAGTTGCGTTATAGATTGGAATTCCCAATTCCTCCATTAAACCATGTATGTTATGGCAATACATAAAGCCACCATCACTTTGAAAGTACAGCAGAAATGTGCTTTCTCTTGATTGAAAGTAGGATACCTTCACTCCTTTCTCAAGCGAGTTTTTCTCATGCAGTCTTGATGCTAGGAGTTCTGAAGCCTTTTTTGATGGTCCCGAACCTCATGCCAAATCATTCAACTCATGCTGATCAAATCCCTTATGAACTAAGTCATCTTCAATTTCAAAAATTTCATTGTTGCTGTCACTTAGTTCTTCACCACATTCTTGTTTTTAGATAGAGAGTAGTTCAATGAAAACTGGCATTGGGATTTCAGCTGAATGAGGCACTCACTAGGTGTATAGCTGATGGTAGACCAGGATATTCTATTTTACATTTATTTTTCTTGTTATATCCTGACATTTTTATTTTATAAAAGTAACAGTCACTTGAATGATCTCTGGACTCTTGCCAAACCATAGTTATACCAAATGGCAATTGATCACGCGTTCCCTTCGTCCACATCCGCAAACTCTCGACACACTGCTTGCACACTTTGTAAGGGACCCAAGACTTCTCTTGGTTACCAAGTGTTACTTTAAAATATGCAAAATAGGCTTGCCTGACAAATGCACTGATGTTTGTCCTTTGACTGGGAATGGTGAAACTGCCACAGATATAACAAAATGAATCAGGGTTGTTTAGGCACTTACGATGAGAGATAGCAGAGGCAGACATGATCTGAAGGAAAGGAAATAAGTACGTATGTAAATAAAAAAATAAATTCTGCTAACTCCTTGTATACAGACAAGAACTTGGACTACACTTCGGAATACGATTCACTGTACAGAGCAGCACACAACCTCTCACGACACTGTCTCATGTGTAACTGAACAGCCTAGACAAGTATGAACCTGTCGCTGGTCTCCAAGGTCATCCCCCACCTCTCCCCACTCAGAGGGAGGTTTGCTCTCAGCCAATAGAAGAGCACTGGTGCTTCCCTCGATCCAGGCTCAATCCAGCCTAAAGTGGTTGCATTAAGATTAGCTGTACAGAAAAATACTCAACGTGATAGGAGAAAACTAACTGCAGTTTTGAAATCAGCATGCTTATTTAAGTCTAAAGCAGCTGAAAAATCAAACTCACCAGGAGTTATGTTAAAAATTGTCCCCCTGTGTTATAAGAGCAGCAGGTGTAGAGAAAGCAATGGTAAGAGTGGGCAACTCTTTTGAGGAATTTGATTATAAAAATGGAAATAGAGACCGAAGTACATGTAAGTGGAAAAGGAATCATGAAAACAGTGAAGTCTTGATTGATTTTTAAGAACAGCATATGTGTAGGCAGGGAAGGGGACCAGGTGAGAGAGAGAAACTAAAGATAAAAGAGAGAAGTCACAACAAAGAGACCAAAGGCTCAAGAAAAACAGGAGCACTGGGGTTAAAAGTACAGACGGAGGGTATATTTAGGAAAAGAATAAAATGCCAACTATTCTGAGATACTAGGATGAAGGAGAGGATGAAATGAAGAGGAAGAAAGTAAAGAACATTAATGAAAACAACCAAATGGAAATAAGTTAGAGCTTTGTCTTAATACACCCCCTTAATGAGCAGGTTCTGCTGGGAGTGAGAAAGTCAAGGCAAGTCTCAGAGGGCTGAGCAGGAAGGCGGGAAGGGCTGGAGGGGCTGGGGGAAGGAAAGGAGTCATTCAGCAGCCCAGTTACCTCACGGGGCTCTTCCGTGGTTCCTCTCAGCTATGCTCACCGGAAATGATCCCCAGTCTACAGGATCTATGCAAACACAGACAAAGAGCTAAACTAGTCAAACCACAAATGAAAGAACTGGAACCAACAGACTCAGGCCAAACCAGTATAAGAAAAAGTAATTAGGAGGTTCCACTTATTAAGTTGGATTTTCTAGAATAGAAACAGCTCTCATGGAGAAACTTTTAGGAGTTGTACTTCCAAATCAGTGTCCTGATGATTGAAAAGACCCTGGGGAAAGTTCACACCACCTTTCCGGTATACTGGATCCTGTGCAAGGCCTGGGAGGGACAGGCTCTTCTGACCTCAAGGAGCACAGACTAGTGGTACATAGTGGAAGATGTCTTTCCATTCATTCAGCCAAGTCTGCATGCCGTGGCACGCCCAGTGTGTTGCCCTTGATGGTGCAAACTGAGACAGTGTCTGCCCCCACAATGAGTACACATTGTTCTTGGAAGAGACAGATGCTAAGCAAATACCAATTGATCTTTAATTGTAAACTTCAGAAATGCTGCATAAATGGTTCATAACTGCATGAAGAAAAAGTGTGAGTGCTAAGAGAGCATATAGCAGACCTAGCCAGGGAGCTGGAGACATTCTTTCTCAGGAAGTAAAGGATATAAAAAAATAACTTAAACCAGGTTGTGGTAGGAAACTTCCAGGTGGAGAGAAGTGTAGGCTGCAGGATCCAAGACAGTAAATGGGGCATTTGAGCAAATGGGAGGATGTCAGGGTAGCAGACATGCCTACCACAGGGGACACACAAAAGGGAGAAGGTGAGCGTGGAGAGGAAGGTGGCCTGATGGAGAGCTCTATAAGTCACAATGGCCTTACACTGCACTTGTAAAAGGTAACAGCCTGCAAGTGGAAAAGGGACTGGGGAAGGTATCAAGACTGGGTGCTGGGAAGCCAGTTGGAGGATATAGAGGAAGTTCAGCAAAAACAGTGAGAGCAGCTTGGACCAGGATGTGGCATCAGAGATGGAGAGAAGCAGAGAACCATCAGGACTAGATAATGGACAGGATCTGGGAGAGAAGGTAGACACAGAGTCACTGATGGGCAAGTGGGTAGAAAAGGTGCCATGAACTAGGACAGATGCCCAGGAGGAAGACCACCTTCTGTAGCCATGAGAGGGAATAGCATGGGTGTGAAAACCTCACACAGTGCCCAGGCGTGCCCTGATAGCATGGCCAGGAGCCGGCTCCCTCGGGACACACCCCGACAGCACCATAGACCAAGCAGCTCTGGCTGACACGTGTCCTCCTGTACTATCTGACAAGTGGTCATCTTCCTTCCTTCTCTCCTTGGCTCATGCTTAGTTTGACAACAGGAACAAACAGAACCCTGTGATATGTTTTTTTGTTTTGTTTTTTTAATTTCCAATAGCCTTTTTTACATAATCTTCAACAACTGCTCTTTGTCTGGCACAGGCTATTCTCTGGACTCAGAGACTCTTATCTTCCATACTGAGATGAAGAGATAAGGGTTGCTTCCGTCTATAGAGCATTAAGCTACCTGTTTCCCTTCTGCTTTTCCTTTGAGCTGAGCCACTAAATGTGCCCCAGATCTACCTGGGCATCTTAATCCTTCTTCACCTACCTGGTGATGGGTTTGGTACCTAACATAGCATTGAGCAGACACCCCGATGGCTTCTGCTTTCTTTGCTTTAAAAGAAATAGGCAGGGACTCAAAATTAGAAAGTAGCAGCTCAGATTCTCATCCTAAGGAGGGAATTTTCCTGCTGCACCAAGTCTGAGCAATGGCAGAACTAAAATGAGGAAGAGGATGGGGAGAAAGTGGAGGGTGTGAAAATTTAAGTTAGGGTGATCACAGTAAGACTCATTGAGAAGTAAATATATGATGAGTAGAAAAAGCAAGGCTTATGGATGTCTAAGTTGGTGGGGGCTCAGGGAGTTTGAGAAATCATTCCAGTCAGAGGGACCAGCAAGTGCAAAGGCCCTGAGGGCAGTGGCCTTGGCCACTCAAGGAACCACAAGTTCAGTGTGGCTGGAATGGAGGGGTTGATGGAGAAGATAGCAGGAGTGAAATTGGGGACTGAGGGGGCAAGGCCTTGTAGGTCATTCTAGGGACCTGAGCATTTACTCTGAATTAGATGGTGCATTTTCAGCAAGGAATGACATAATTTGATTGGTTTTTGGACACTAACTTTGGCCTCGATGCTGAGAAATGTCTGTAAAGGAGCAAAGGTAGCAGCAGAAAAACCATGTAGGAATCCACTGTTATCATTGGGGCAGGAGCTGATGATGGGTTGGGCCAGAAACATGGAAGAGGGGATGGTGAGAAGGGGCTGGATTCTGAATATGTTTGGAAGATGGAGCCAAAAGATTTACTACGAAATCAGAAATGAGATATATAAGAAAGAAAAGGGTCACGGGTGACTCCAAGACCTTTGACCTGAGCAAGTGGCCAAATGAAGTGGGGACAGAGATTGTGGGAGATTGGAGGTGAGAGAGATCATAAGTTCATTTGGGGAGATGTTTTACAATGTTGATCAGACATCATGAAATAGGTGTTGAGTAAACATTTACATATATAAGCCTGGTGTGTTGAAAGTCCTCAAGCTACAAATCCAAGCTTGAGATTAAGCCTTAAGACCATATGAGTCACTTGGGCAGTGAGTCAAGAAGACAATAGATGAGAGAACCGAGTCCCTCGCTCTGACTTTAATATGTGGGGAAATGAGAAGTGCTGTGTGTTTTGAATCTGTTTCTAAATTATATTCCCCAACTCCTCACTTTCAAGCTCCTCAAGAGTAAACCCAGTGGGATGCCTCTGCACAAAGCCAACAACTTCTGTGAATGGCAGCTCCTTAGCTACTGTTTCCCAGAAAATCACCTTTGACTTGGCTCCAAAAATTAACTATTGAGCTTATTGGCCCAATATTCCAAGCCCACCTTCTCTCTTTGCTTCTGAAGGGAATAGTGGGAGAAAGACATTACTTGATCCCTTCCACAATATTTCTCAGGTGAAGCCATTCTAGAATGCTCAGCTACAAGATGCATATGTATTTGAATACCAAGACATGAAAATTATCTTATCCTCCTAATGAAGACATTAGTCACTGTCATTTAAAAAGATGAAAACAGAGGACATATAGATGGTCAACAGACACACAAAAAGATGCTCAACATCACTAATCATCAGAGAAATGTAAACTAAAACCACAATGAGATATCACCTCACGCTTGTCAGAATGGCCATCATCAATAAATCAATAAACAGTAAGTGCTGGTGAAGATGTGGAGAAAAAGGAACCCCCCTACACTGTTGGTAGGAATGCAGATTAATGCAGCCACTGTGGAAACCAATATAAAGTTTCCTCAAAAAATTAAAAATAGAACTGCTGTATGACCCAGCAATTCCACTTCTGGGTATATATCCAGAGGAACACAAAACACTAATTTGAAAGAATAGATGCATCCCTATCTATGTTCATTGAAGCATTACTTATAATAGCCAAGCTATAGAAGCAACCCAAGTGCCCATCAATAGATGATTGGATATAAAAGGATATACAATGGAATACTACTTGGCCATAAAAGAACGAAATCTTAACATTTGTGACAGCATGCATGGAACTAGAGGGTATTATGCTAAGTGAAATAAGTCAGTCAGAGAAAGACAAATACCATATGACTTCACTCATATGTGGAACCTAAAGAACAATGTAAGTGAACAAACAAAACAGAAACAGACTCATAGATACAGGGAACAGACTGATGGTTGCCAGAGGGAAGGGGAGATGGGGGACTGGGTGAAAAAGGTGAAGGGATTGAGAAGTGCAGATTGTTAGTTACAAAATAGCCATGGGGATGTGAAGTACAGCATAGGGAATGTAGTCAATAATATTGTAATAACTGTACAGTGCCAGGCGGGTACTGGAAATATCAGGGGGACCACATTAAGTAGGTGATTATCTAACCACTATGCTGTACACCTGAAACTAATACAAAATAATATGGAATGCAAACTGTAACTGAAAAAAATTTAATGAAAAAAAATTAAAAAATTGAAACAGGACCAATGTCCTTGGCTGGAGTCTTTGCAGAATACTTGGAGACTATATGAGCCCTGAACCCAACCCATCCAGAAATTCTCTCATTTCAAAGGAGGCCTTTTAAAACTTATTTTTTCATGTGTGTTTTATGCCTGACTCCTGAGGTTTTAACACTGTAAAACCTTTAAAAAGTAAAATTATATTAAATAAAACTTGAAGCTACTTCCTGATTTCCCTCTCCTCCCACCACACACTGGAGGAGGGGGTGGTGGGGAGAGAATGGTAATCTTATTTAGTTTTGAAGTCCGAATAGTAAAAATGTTAGCTCATTGAGGACCAAACACTATTATCTGGAAAGAAATCATAGGAAATGTAGTTTGTTTGTTTTTTTTTAAAGAAAATGTTATACCATGGGTTAAGTGCTTTCTAATTTTCTTTTTCACAAACCTAAACTTTGTGTTATTACTTTATTCTACCTCTGAGAATTCCTCCAATGTCTAAACAAAGAAGTAGAAACCACAAAACCACAAAAGGCTCTGAATCCTTTTTCTGTGTCAGAATACAGTACTAACCCAGGCCCATTGCATGACTCACCATCTTCTCTTCAAGTTGCAGAAAGAACAGTCATGTTCTTAACTTGCACTTATACTCATCAGGCAACTTCAATGGCATTTTAAGCAACTTAGCAATAATAAATGTGATGCAGACACCCAACTCAATTCAGATTGTTATTTACTTTCAAAAATGTGAATCTTTGTTGAAGGAAGGGGAAAAAGAGAATTGTAAATTTCCAACACCTTACAGGTATTCAGAGTCTCAAACATATCCTATACCTCTGTAGGGGCCTGGATACTGTGTGCACCAGACCTCGGAAAGAGCAAGACAGTACAGGCAATTGGAAGCTCATTCGTCTGGGAAGCAGATGCAGGAGTACCGTCTTTAGAAAACACACACCAGGCTTTGAAGACTCACTCCATCACTTTTTCTACCCATGTGTATGAGGACAAGTACCTTATTTCTCCAAGCTTCAGCTTCCTTGTCTAAAAAAAGAACATAATAAGTACCTTTCCAATTGTATTATTGTGAGTACTAATGGAGATAACTTAGGTAAAGATCTATAACAGGGCTGGTGCTCAACAAATATGATATCCCCACCCCCTCATTCCCCACTCCTCACCCCACATTAGCAATGCAGAGAAATAGACTCAACTACAGTTACTGGAAAAATTAGATATTTTGAATGCTATTTGGAATAGACATCATTTACTAGAGAGAAAGCATGAAATTCTTTTTCAAATGTTTATGTGCTATAATTCTCATCCCCTTTTCTTAAAGCAAGAAAAACGTGGACATTACCAAATGTATTAATGTAGTTTTGTGAATGGAAATAATAAGATATACATATAACCTGTAGTGCATAGCTTTCTTGGGCTTAAAAAAAATGTTTTTAATTTGGTAGTTGTGTATGCTAGAGTTAAGGTTGAAGTCATGGTCTGAATGACATGCTACTGACCAGAGCATTTCCTTTTAAAAGAACATAAAGTAGTTAGTCCTATTACTTCAAAACAGCTTTCTGACAAGTCCTGCTTTCCTGGATTTATTGACAGGAATAGAGCAGTGAAGTGACTTATGCAAGGCCAGTAACAGTAGTTGCAGAACCAGAGACAGAAATTGCATCTTTTATCTTTTCTGATCAATTCAGTAAGCTCATAATAATTTTGAGTATTTTCTTGTAGATCAAATGTTATGGTAAGAGTGGTACCTGTTTATGACAATACTGTATTTAGTGATTTTCCTAAGTGATTAGTTTTCATGAGTGGAAGCACTGAGGGAGGTCTTACCAAATAAAAAAGAGCTTTATCAGCCGAGTTAATGGAGTTGATGTGTCATGGAGCCCGTCTCTGCCACTTGGGACTTAGAGATCTGAACATGATTTAGACTTTTTTTTTTTTAATTTTAAAAAAATATTTCATTTATTTTTAGGGAGAGGGGAAGGGGGAAAGAAAGAGAGGGAGAGAAACATCAATGTGTGGTTGCCTCTTGCACATCCCAACTGGGGACCCAGCCCGCAACCCAGGCATGTGCCCTAACTGGGAATCAAACCTGCAACCCTTTGATTCACAAGCTGGTGCTCAGTACATTGAGCCACACCAGTCAGGGCTTATTTAATCTTTTTAAAAATGAAAGTTACTGCCAATCATGTGGTCCCTTGAGAATATGTAATAAAGTAAAAGGAACAAGGTGTTTTTTGTCAGTTGCCTATAATACTACTTGATACACTGAAGGCATTTAGTTGATTTCTCTAATTCTGCAAACAAATCAACATTTAGCCTAAATCTTTAGAACACAAAGTTTTTGTTTGTTTTTATCAGAAGTGAAGAAGTATGTATGATTAACAGATAGATCAGGCTACATTAAAATAAAAAGATGCAAGCACCAGCCTCACAGTCCACAGCAGGAAAATACTCTCAATGCATTTCCAGCCCAGAAGTTCCCCCTGAGCCTTCCATGTTGGGTGTGGGTGGGCGGGGACACCAGGTTACAGGAGTGGGAGGACGTTGAAAGGGAGGTTAACTGCTGATGTCCTGCCAGGGATTCCCTCCACAGAGTGGAACACTGCTTGGATAAGAGGGTGTCATTGTCCATGGCCTGACCCTAAACTGTAGCACTGGACAGAGAACTTGTTGTCCACAAAAAATCAGGCAGTGCCCAGTGAACCGTTAGCTTTATTCCGTGTAATTACTTATATTTTACATGAAATTCTGCTCAAGTCCCTTACAATTTTTGAAACATAAGCCTATCCACTTGTATCTGGGGAAGGAAGCAAAAAGAAAAAAACACATTTTATTTTGATGTTCTTGATCATTCAGAGAAGTCTTCTGAAAATTAATGTAGCAGAGGAAGAAAGGAAAATGGGAACTATGGAGCAGTGGAGTTGAAACTAAGACATTACTTTCATCTGTCAAGCTTGGGCGTTCTGAAATTTACCTGGCTTTAGTAGTTTTTAATGGGTTGGTTTTTATTTGGAGCACAAATGCCACCACCCCGTGTCCCCAAACACACACACACACACACACACACACACACACACACACACACACAGAGGAACGCGACACAGGCATATACACATCGGGTTATGTAATGATGCCAACAGACAAGGAAGTCAAGATTTTAAGGGCAAGGAGAACAGACAGGATTACAACAAGCGCAGCATTTCCTTCCAGCGTCACTGAGCTCTGCACAGATAGGATCTCTAATCCTCAGCGGTGCTCCAGCACAGACAGGGAGGTAGGCCAGTCGGTGGTAAGGCTGGAAACCGAACCCCAGGCTCCTGACGCACGGGCCATTGTCCTCTGCACTCCACCCGCCACCTTCCTGCCAGGTGTCTGGTAAACAGGTTCACTGATCTCCGATCAGGATGCCTTCCGCCTACGTGCAAAGTGGCAGGTGAAATGTAGCCTGTTCTTACTCATAGCAAATGTTTAAGCACAAGTCAGTGAAGCTGGGGGTTCAAACGCTGCCTTTCACTGAAAAAAGCACAAGCACACTGCAGCGGGGCAACCGGCTCAGAGCTGCGCAGCGGCGCCAGTGGGGCCCGACGGGGAAGCAAGCCACCGCCTCTGGAGACGCTTAGCGACAATAACCAGGTCCCACAGCCAGCGAAAGAGAAAACCAAGCAGCGCTATTGTAGTTTTTTTTTTGTTGTTTGTTTTGTTTTTTTAATGCCACTAAAAAGAGAAAGAAAAGAGAAAGAAAAAAGGTCCTGAGAAGTGATTGGTGCCGGAACTGCGGGTCCGAAAGCCTACAAGTGTCCTTTAGCGGCCGGCCCAGGCGTTCCCACGCCGTCAGGGATGACTGGGGGTGGGGTGGGGGGTGGGGGACCGACTCCCACCAGCTACCTGGCACGGTCTCCTCACCCCCGCGCGGGGGCGCGCCCCGCTCAGCTGCCACCGCATCCCAGAACAGGGGTTTTTCAGTCGGTAAATGGACAGTAGGCCCTGTGATCCGCGTGGAGGGCGCAGGGTCGACAGCACTGCGCTTTCGCAGTCCCAGGCCTGCCAACGCCTGGCGCCACCTTTCCGCTCTCCGGCTCTCCAGGGCTCCTGCCCACACTTGAGGCTCCTGCAGCCTTTTACCCTGGTGCAGCTTATCTGAAACCCGGAGGCCAAGATGAAACCCTGGAGAGGAAACCCTGGAGAGACAACCATGAAGGAAAACCCAATCTAGTCTAGTCATCATGTCAGACCTGTA
Organism: Furipterus horrens; assembly: GCF_987537825.1. Classification (NCBI taxonomy): domain Eukaryota; kingdom Metazoa; phylum Chordata; class Mammalia; order Chiroptera; family Furipteridae; genus Furipterus; species Furipterus horrens. The sequence continues at coordinate 65,144,556 of NW_028327177.1, forward strand.
GAGAGAACTGCATTCATCCTGGTTCACTATTATATTAGATTCTCCCTTTTATGTAATGTGTACCGTAAAGGAGACATTGCACCCAATTCAATTAGATACCAACTCCTTCCTCTAAAATAATTTCATCTAAAACTGAACCATGAGCACACTGGTCAGCCCTGGCCTAGACTACACCTCTCCCAGTTCAAGGATTCCTAATTGCACACACTTCCCCATTTATCCCTTCAGCAGCTTCTGCAACACCTTTATTCTGCTCCAGGGAGAGGAAGCTTGAGCTCTTAGGAAACACAGAAAGTCCTTCCCCCTCTCTGCATCACTCACTCTGCTGGCTAAAGGGGTCACCACTAATGGCCATGTAGTAACTGTACTTCCTAACCTGTGCGATGAGCTCAGGAAAGGGCACAGCTGGTGGGCCTGAGTGAAGCCCCAGACTCTGCAGCACCTACAGAGCACACTTGGTACCTACTGCATGCATTTATTGTCTTATTTACGTCTCAAAATGATTTATGATGGTATAACAGGCTTCTGCAGCTTCAGAAAGTAGCCCATGCTGCCCAGTTAGTAGGTGTCAGGTCTGTCCAACTCCATGCTCATAAGACATGTTCCACAGTCTTGGAGCAGAAAGAGAAGGATCAATATTGTGTGTGGTGAAGGGGCAGAAAGGACAGGGTGGGAGTGGAGGCAGGGAGAGACATTTTACTTTTTGTCAGATATGAGCTTAGAAACCCAGCTTGCAGAGGCAACAGTCACATTCTCACTGGAAGGGCTCCGCACTAGCTTTTCCCTCTAATTTTCTTTGAAAAGGAGTTCCTCAAAGGCTTGAGATTTTGACCAGTATCAAAGGTGTCGCTCTTTCTTAAATTCTCCACAGGGAAGATCCCAGCTTTCATTCCTCACCCAACATTCTGATAAGCTAATGAAGAGTGTAAAACCAGTTGCATTAGTTTGCTCAAAACACCAGAGACTGGGTGGCTTACACAATAGAAATGTAGTTTCTCAGTTCTGGAGGCTGAAGACCAAGATAGGAGCATCAGCATAGCTGGGTTCTGCTGAGGATTCTTTTTGCCTTGCAGATGGCCACCTTATATGGCAGAGAGAGAACTCTCCTTTCCTCTTCTTATAAAGCCACAGTCCTGTAAGATTAGGACCCCACCCTTATGACCTCATTTAGCTTTAATTACCCACTAAGAACCCTATGTCCTGATACAGTTACATTGGGGGTTAGGACTTCAACATGTGGATTGGGAGTGAGGGGAATGGACATAAGTCAGTCCACAGTGAAGTTCCAGAATTCTAAGCTCCAGCACCAAATTTCCAGTTATAAGATAAGTAAACCCTAGGGATGGAATGTACATGATTACTCTAGCTAATATAGCTATATAAAATACATGAAAGTTGTTAGGAGAGTAAGTAGCTCCTAAGAGTTCTTATCACAAGGAAAAACTTTTTCCTACTTTTTTTTTTGTACCCATGAGGTGATAGATGCTAACCAAATTTAACTGCAGTAGTCATTTCACAATACATGTAAATAAAAAATTATGCTGTGAACCTTAAATTTATACAGTGATGTATATCAATTATATCGGCAAAACTAGGGGGAAAGGTCAGGGAGCTGTGGTACCTTCAGCAGCAGCTATTAGTTAATGCTTTGATATGAATGGAAATGAAGTAGGAGTAAAAGGAAAGAACAAAAGTGATGCTGTGTTGCTGCTATAGACTGGTTTAAATTTTAGAATCCCTGACTCAACAGTCATTATTTTGCAAATACCATAAAGTGAAGTTTACTGCCATCTTCAGGGTGTGATGGCATGAGACCTACTTCAGGATGTAATTGTATCATACGTAATACAATTGTATTACAAGTACAGTATGACTGTACTTGAAAATCAAGTCCAAGACCAGATTGATCCAAAACTTTATTATGTCTCTCCACATGTGAAAAAGAATAATCCTGAGAAGGCTTATCATGGTCAAGCATATGGATGACAGAAGCAATGATTTCCTGTTCACTTTATAGTGACATTTCTGTAGGTTTGGTTGCTTGTGGTTGAGAGCTAGGAACTGAGGACTGCCAAGTTTTAATAAAATTCCTCTCTGACCTCAATGCCTAGAAAAGAAAAATGGTGCACTGGACCCTGAGTGGTGAAGCACTAGAAATGACAGCTATAGTACTGGCCTGAAAAATTGCCTCCTTCTGTCAGTAATCATTTAGTCATTTACATCTTATTACGAATTTGTTTTCCTTGTAAATGATGGATGGAATCAAGACACTTTTTCCAGTTTAATCTTCTGACAAACCACCATGTTTTATAGTAAACAGTGTTTCTTTCCATGATCCATAGCTCCTCTATTATTAGATCACTGGAAGGTTTGATGGAGTAGAGCAAGAGGTGAAAGTAGGGATAGTTCTGATCAATTGTGCCTGGATGACAAACCTGGAGGTGCAATGGTCTAACTGATGGCAAGAGGTTTAGGGCTTCACAACTTTAGTTCTGAAGTCACTTACTGCCCAGTAGGAGGGGAAATAAATTTTCAGTAGATTGATAAGGAGCAGAGAAAGGGAACTGGGAACTAGGCTTTTTTAAAAAAAATTTATTTTAGAGAGAGGGGGGAAAAGAGGGAGAAAAAGAGAGAAACATCGATTGGCCAGCCATATCTCACATGTGCTCCAACCAGGAACCAGGCCTACAACCCAGGTATGTGCCCCAAGACTGAGAATCAAACCAGTGAACCCCCGTTCTGTGGGATGATGCCTGACCAACTGAGCCATGATGGTCAGGGAGGGAACCAGACTTAATTTGCTTTACAGTTTAACTAATTAGGCCCTGGGCATGGGCAACAATGTCATACATGACCCTGGGACATGGCCGGATCTTGGAAGGAAGGTTCTTGTGGACCATTCCAGCATGTCAGAAGTAGAGGTTACTAAACTTCTATTATTGCAAATGACTGAGACTATAGCTCAGAAATAATTAGAGCTCTGCATCCTCAATTATAACCATTCAGTTTTTCTTTGTTCTTGGGCTGTTTATACTTTAGGTTTATATATTTATTGTTGTCTCAATAGATAGTCTAAATTAAGCCACATGTACTGGAAAACATAGGTTCTATTTCTTGACCAAGAACTACAGAGTAATTACTGAAAATTGTTTTTTATTGTGATGAGATACATAACATAAAATGTGTACTTCAACCATTTTAAGTGTATAGTTGTCATTAAAGACACATTGCTGTGCAACCATCACCACTATCCTTCTCCAATGAAACTCCCAAATTGAAACTCCACCCTGTGAACAACAGGTCCCCATTCTCAACTCCTCCCAGCATCTGGTAACCACTGCCCTACTCTCTGCCTCTGTGTTTGACTATTGTGCTTACCTCATATAAGTGGGATCACCAATATTTGTCCTTTTGGGTTTGGCTTATTTCACTGAGCACGACGACTTCAAGTTTCATCTATGTCTTAGCATGTGCCAGAATTTCATTCCTTTTTAAGGCTAATAATATTCCATTGTATGTATATACCACATTTTGTTTGTCCATTCATCCACAGATGGAAGTAATTACTTTTTAACCATCACACCAGTACTTACATGTAAAAATGACATTGTCTTTCAGATTAGAGCACTTGGAGACTTACACACTTACTCAGTGATGACATGCTATGGGCTGAACTGTGATTCCCTACATTCATATGCTGAGGCCTTAACCCTCAGAATGTGAGGGCATTTGAAGATAGGGGTGATTAAGTTAAAAGGAAGCTTTTAGGGTAGGCCCTAATCCAGTGAGACTGGTGTCCTCATAAGAAGAAGAAATGTGGACACACAAAGAGACAGCAGGGTGCAGGTGCACAGAAAAGACCATGTGAGGACACAGCAAAAAGATGACCATCAACAAGCCAAGGCAAGAGGCCTCAGGAGAAACCTACCCTGCAGCACCTTGATCATGGACTTTCAGCCTCTAGAACCATGAGAAAATACCTTTTTGTTGATTAAACCACTCAGTCTTCTGTATTTTGTTATGGCAGCCCTAACAGAAGAATACATCTTGTTACAAAACCAAACCAAACCACCATTTTGGGTGCTTTTGTAGCATTACCTCATAATCAGCTTAAGCCCATGCACCAAAATCAGCCTCTGTACTTTCTAGTCACAAACAATATTACTAGCTTTTTTCCATCATATTTGGCTTTAAATGGCTTTTGACTGAAAACATTTTTTCAATTAGTTTACATTCAACATTATTTTGTATTAGTTTCAGCTTTACCATACTTTACAAAGTATTCCCCCTGATATTTCCAGTACCCAACTGGCACCATACATAGTTATTACAATGTTATTGACTATAGACTTTTGACCCTTTAACAAAATACTGAACCTTCTCTTCTACTGAGGATAGTCAGAAGAATACTCTGCTAACTTCAAAGGCAATTATGAGAGGAAACTGAGCAAAAGCAATGGAGCTGAAATCAGTACTTTGTCTATCATGGTGACTTGCATTAGAGGACAGAACATTCTTTAAGATATGTGCTCTGTTATACTTGCTAAAGAATCTGTCACTTTACTATATATTCCTGCCTCTTCCATCTAAATATAATGCGTGTGCATTTGGGACTTGCTTCACACCTTTTTTTTCTTCACTCTAGCTCTTCAGAGACCCAGTACCTGACTCTTAAACCAAAGCTTCCAAGCCTCCCATGGCCTTAATCTGCAGTTGGATGGCTTTGATGCTTTGGTCAAAAGGATTGGCTCTCCGTGGGGCTCAGCTGAGGGGCAGCTCTTTGGCAGCCTTCTGTCCCTGCCCTCAGAATGAACAAGTAAAGTTTGGATCATGATGGAAACACTGAATGAGATGGAGAAGAGAGCAAGTCCTAGGAAACTAGGTTTTTGTGTCTTGATGGAAGTAATTGACTTGGAATCGGGGCCTTGAGCCATCATGTGCACTTGGTGGAGACATTTGTTGGACACTTTCCGAAAACCTTTCAATTATATTGTCTTGTGAAGTTATTACTGGGAAAGGGAAGTTTGGAATAAAAATCATGCATCAATTGTCATTATCATAGCAATGCCTGGCTTTACGGGTCATCCTTGTCTATAAATATCCCATGGGAAAATTTCAAAAATGACACTAAGAACCACATTATTTTCCTCAAAAACAAACTCCTATTTCTTGTAAGGCTGAGCTTCTTGAGGATGGGGTCTGTACCCTCACCATCTTCCCATATTCAGCACCATGCCAGGCACCTTCACTAGGTTTTCACTTTCTGTAATTCCAGTGTCCACTGTCCTTTGCTCTGGTCCTCATTTCTGTCTTGTTCCCACTTGATTTTCTCTCATTCAGTAATCCTCATGTTTAAACCCAAACATATAGTAAAATTTTGCCCATGGCCAGAATGGCTTATAGCTTCATCGCAGCTCTGAGTTTGAACTTGGAAGGTTTGTGGGGGCTATGAACAGTAAGTGGATGCTATGTAAGCCTGGGCCTGAGTCAGCGAGACTTGGATTGACACTCCACCCTCCTCTTGCTGCCCATCTCTCAGGCACATGAAGAAAGTGTCAGAGCCAAATGAAGTCAGCCTTAATTTTTAAAGACAAATGGCCTTAAGGTGCCAGACTGCAGCTGGTTAGTACAAGAGAACTCCTTTAGTTAAGAAAAAGAAACTCTAGTGCATGATGACAATTCTTTGCATCAAAAAAAGACAAATGGACTAAAACATGTGTTGAAAGACTGGCCTTTCTCTCTCACTGTCTTGGTGCTCCAGTTCTGGCTTGAAATTGGAAGAACTCATCCACTGCTACTCTAAAAATGCCTTATCCCAAATAATTGTATGTCGACAGAGACCAAAAAAGATACCCCATACAATGAAAGAAGTTTGAACTTCTTATCCTCAGAAAAATATTTTCCAATGTGCTCAGTCTTCCAGCAGATCACTGTGTAGGCAGGTGGGAGGAGGTAGGGGTGGGGGATCGGAGAGGACACCAAAGCCCTGAGAAACTTCTTAACTGTGCCTGAACTTGGCAATCATGCCTATTTAGATAGAGCTTTCTTTTTTGAGGACCAAGGAATGCAATATGCACAATTTACCTTTTTTTCCCTCAGAAGCTATTTTAGTTCTCATTAATGCCAAGAGAAAAGGTTTATAAGAGTCCTTGATATGTAAATGTCTAATAAGGAAACTTTCAAAGCTAACACCTAAAAGATGCTCATATTTTTCTTTTATTAAAGAACAAGAAGAGAAAAAAAAATACATCATTACACTGCTAAAGAAAACCTCTAATAAAATGAGCTTCTCTGTACATTCATTCAAGTCAGGCTAAGCCTACTGCTCTCATCTGTAAAGTCAAATGTGCACATTCCCATTTGGAACAGTCCTGGGGGCACTGTCTTAGCCTACGTGTTTCTGAAGGACGAACCTGATATCAGAATTGTGTGATGACATCATTCGGGCGTTGATCCTTGGGAAGAGGAGAGAGACAGATAAAGGAAATAAGACAGGAATAGAGGGAAACACATTACTTTGGGAGACAAGGCTTGGTTATTCTCAGGGACCACCTAATGTGTACACTTAATGTCTTCCAGAATTGTCCCTATAGATAAAATGTAGGAAGCAGGGCCATCTATCCATCAGCTCCCATCCTTTTGGTCAAAGAACATCCTCAGAGTGTTAGCTTCCTGATATATGCATGTGCTCGGGCCAAGCCAATACTCATCAGTATCGTGGTGCCCTGAGGTAGAAAGAAAAAATGTGATATCATCTATTGCTACATGATAGTGGCTTAAATCACAAAGAATTATTATTTCACAGTTTCTGTGAGTCAGGAATATAGCAGCAGCTGGGTAATTCTAGCTCAGGGTCACTCATGGGATTGCAGTCAAGAGGTCCACCAGGCTCCTGTAATCTGAAGGCTTAACCAAGGCTGAAGGACCTGCTTCCAAGTCGGCTGACTCACATGGCTGATGACAGATCTCAGTTCCTTGCTGGATGTTAGCAGTAGGCTTTATTTACCCAACACATGGACCTCTCCAGAAGGTTGCTTAAGAGTCCTTACAGCATAGCAGCTGGCTTCTCCCAGGAGTGGTCCGAGAGAGAACAAGGTAGAAGCCACAATGTCTCTTATAACTGAGCCAATGGTATCTATGCTGTTGGTCACACAGATCAACCCTGATACAGTGTGGGAGGGGACTACATAAGTATAGGAATACCAGAAGGTAGAATTAATTGAGGTCATCATATAGATGGGATACTTCATCTGGGCACGTGCTTAAGGGGCACTGTCAGCACAAAATGTGCCAAAATTCACACAGAACTGTTTAACCCAAACATGTCTGAAATAACCCCTGAGGCCATGATGATATGTCATGGTATTCCACATGGCTGTTTGAGCTATGCTTCCTTTTTGCCTTCCCCATTCAGACTGCATCATTTCCTTGCCTCCTCTAAGGAGGATGTTCAATTAAATAAAGATCTCAGAAAATACTGATGGACAAAGCTAATCTTGAGTTGTAAAATACAACAGATGATCTGAAATGGCATAGAGCTTGATTAAATAATTTAGAAAGTTTATTTGCTGGTTTTTATTCACCCTCAAACTATAGCAGATAAGCCAGATGCCCTGGTTTCATGAAACAGGACAAGACACACCCCAAAGGAAACAAATCTGGGTCAAACACAAATGTTCACTGAATGACTCATCACAAGTATATTCCTTTTGGTTTAGTCCAGTTAATATTGCAACAGACTCCTTTGGACTTTTTGGGTCATAGAGATTGATGAACACATGCCTCAAAGTCATGATTTATTGAAAACATGTAATAAAAATCACTTGGATGGATGTAGGATAAAAAGCATTTCTACCCATAGAGTAGGCTGAAAAACTCCAGGTTACAAAGACTAATTGCCCATTCAGCATCTATCCTTCCTTTTCCTTATTAACAGATCCTGATATTCATGCCCAGCTTTAAAATACTTCCCATCTTGTCTGGCAACCTTGAACGAGCATATGACATTGTTCTGACCAATAAAATTTATGTGAACCCTGCTGATGAGTTCCAAGGTTTTGCTTTCCTGATAGACACATTACTCCTGTCCCTGCCTGGGAAGTAGAGATAGTGACTGGAGCTGGAGCCCACGTAGCCACTTTATAGCCATGAGGGAAAGGCCAAGAGGATCACAGAGACCTAAAGCTACCAAACAACCTGGTTAGCTCTTGGTGAGAAGAAGAAACCTCTCTATGGCTTTAGCCACTGTTGTCTGTTCTTGTCTTGCATATAGCTGAACTCTATCTCTAATGAATGTAGCTCACACAAATATTTTTTTTTTGCTTTATTTATTTTTTTAGAGATTTTATTTATTTATTTATTTTTAATGTGTTTTATTGATTATAATATTACATTTGTGCCAATTTCCCTTCCCTCTGCTCCCCTCCACCCGGTGGCCCCCCTCCCTCCAGTTGTCCCCCCCTTTTAGACCATGTCCATTAGTTGTGCATACAGTTCTTCTCAACCTCTCTGTCTATTCCATTCCCTCCTACCATGATCCTTAATTTCTATATCATCTCCCTCCCTCTCCCCATTCCCCCTCCCTGTTGACCTCCCCCCAATATGTTCTCCGTACCTATAGTTCTTTTTCCACTCTCGTTGCCTGTTTAGTTTGCCTTTGTTTCAATTCCCTAGCTTCTGTTGTTTCTTGTGATGCAGTTTTCATTTTAGATTTCATTGTCTTGATCCTCCTTTTTCTAAACCAGTCCCTTTAACATCTCATATAACAGTGGTTTGGATCTAATGAACTCTTTCAGTTTTATTTTGTCCTGGAAACACTTTCTCTGTCCTTCTATTCTGAATGACAATTTCGCTGGATAGAGTATTCGTGGTTGTAGGTTTTGGATTTTCATTACTTTGAGTATTTCTTGCCAGTCCCTTCTTGCCTGCAGGGTCTCCCTTGAGAAGTCTGCTGATAGTCTAATTGGGACCCCTTTGTACATAATTCTTTTCTTCTCTCTTGCTGCTTTTAAGATTCTCTCTTTATCTTTAATTTTTGACATTTTGATTATAATGTGTCTTGGAGTGGTTCTCCCTGGGTCCAGTTTTTTTGGAACTCTCTGTGCTTCCTGGACCTGTAAGTCTATTTCCTTCCCCAAGTCTGGGAAGTTCTCCTTTATTATATTTTCACTCAATTTTTCAAGTTCTAGTTCATCTTCCTCGCTCTCTGGCAAACCAATGATTCTTATGTTGGGCCTTTTATAGCTGTCCCAGAGGTTTCTGATCCTCTCATCGTTGCTTCCCATTTCCTCTCCCTGCATTGGTTGACTTCTTGTTCCTTCTCCATATTCCAGTTTGTTGAAATGAACTCTGGATTTTTTTTCCTCACCATCTGTCTCGTATGTGGTTTTGTTCCTTTTGTTATGAGTGTTTTTCGCTTCTTTCTCATCTTTTTCCAGATCTTTTGTGAATTCTGTAAGCCACCTGATAACAATGGCCCAGAACTGAGCCTCTGACAGGTTTCTTATCTGTTCATCTGTCAGGTTCTCCATCTGTTGCCTGGTGAGCTGTGCCACCGGGATTTCTATAGTTGTCTGCCTCATTTTGACAGATGCGTTTTGTTTTCTTGGGCCGGCTATAGGGGGCGGTGCCTGTGTACTCGTCACAATCCAGCCACCGGCGCCTGTCCGTGACCTATTTCGCAGCCCTGTGGCGCTTTCTTTGGGGGCGGGGGTCCAAGATGGATTCACACAGTTATTCCGCTAGGAGACCGGGATCCGTCCTCCCGCCCCCCTGGGCCTCACTGTTCAAGGCGATGTGGTGGCTGCTTTCCCCAGCGTTGGGGTCGCGAGCTGCCGGGGGTTCGACTGCAGCCGAGGTTGTTCTCCCCACTGCTGTCCCAGGTGCGACCGCAAACAGCTCCGCCCCCTTTCGCTTTTACCTGCCCAAAGGGCGCCGCTGGTTTATAACTTCATATGTTGGGCTTCCGTGTAGTTTTATTTTCTGGAATTTCTAGTTATCCTTTGTTTTGAAGTAGTTGTATTCCTCTCTAGTTGTAGAGGGAGACCTAGCGCGTCCGTCTAAGCCTCCATCTTGGCCGGAAGTCCCACACAAATATTTTTATATCACTCCTAAACAAGTGACCATTTTAGTCCATTGACTGTTCAATTTAAAAACTTTTCATTATCTTTAAAGAAGCAGTTTCAAAGTTATCAGATTTATAAAACCATTGTGGACCCTGAAAAAGAAGATATCTACCAAGAAGGGCTCCCGTGGATAACTGGGGTCAAATTTAAAAGCAGAGCATAGCCTTGACCAGGTAGCTCAGTTGGTCAGAGTGTCATTCCCATAGGTAAAGGTTGTAGGTTCAATCCCAGGTCAGGGCACATATAAGAATCAACCAGTGAATGCATAAATGGTGGAATAATAAATCAATGTTTTTTCTCTCTCTCTCAAATTAATAATTAAAAAAAAAAAGGCAGAGCCTAGCAATTGTTTCTAAACAAAGGCCTCTTACACAAGTTGCACTTTGAGGGAAGTGTGCACTGAACTGTGTGCCCGCACTATGTTCCCATTATCTGAGACAGCCCTTATATAGGAGCTCCTGGGATCAAATTTTAAGCAACAGGACTGAGACTTTCCCTGTCCAACTGGAGCTGTGCAGCTATATCTCCATTAGCATCTTCAATGACCATCAGAACGGCTCCATTCTGACTAATCAGGACAGTGCTGTTTGGAACAAACTGCAAGGATTTGGAGTTCTCATTTGCATGAGGACAGGCCAGTCAGGAACCAGGAGTGGGGACTTATAAGTTAGCTCTCCTCTGGCTCAGGGAGCATAGATTCTCTTTCCATCCAAGAATGAAGAGTGTATGTTCCTGGCTAGAGGTGAAACAGTGAAGACATCTATCTAACTGGACAGTAGAGTGTAGCAGATGGAGAAGACCAGAGCAGGCAGAGCAGGCGAAGCAGACAGGAGTGGAGCAAAGCAGCACTGTCTAACCAAAAAGGGGCCTCACCCCAGGGCCACCTCACAGCCATGCTGTTCCACAGCTGTGGCTGCTGCTTCATAATTGAGCTGCAGCACAACTGAGCTGTTTGCACTGACTTGTTTCCTTCTTCATCCACCTCAAATTGTGAATTCCTGTTGGTATTGAATTAGCTCCAATGACCATCAATTGACACCATCATTGATTTTCTTCTGAAAAAGTATTTGCCCCATGGTGACCTTGACACTTCTACACATTGGCCTTTTTTTCAGTCCCAGTAACTGGCTAAGCTCTCACATACCTTTGGATCTTCATATATGCCAGTCTTTTCATCTATGTGCCTGCATCTTTCCCTACCCTACTCCCAATTTTCCCCACATTTCTTTGCAGAGGCTTTTCCTGACTCCAGTCTAAATTAAGTTACCCAGTTACATTCCAATGCAAACTGAACTTTTTCATTCTGGAACTTGCCAAATTTATGCTTATATATTTGTTTTTAAGAATACGTGTGTAATATCATTTTCACACTTAAGTGTAAGCTTGGCAAGGCCCGGGCTATACTGGCTGTGTTCACACCTGTGCTCCTGGTCCTGAGGTTTCAGGTCCACACTGTCTTTTAAGAAGTCCCGGGAAGTCCAGGTGGAGAGCTATTGTTCCAAGGATGTACAGAATTTAAAAACATGATCCCCACACTGTATTCTGCTCATTGAAATGTTTAGCTTTTCTGCTTTTCTCATTTTAGGTTATTCTTCACTGAAAACCTCTAGGGATCAAGAATGTGCCCAGGGACTGGTCACCTCCCTCTGCACGCTTCCCTGCTTGTCAAGCCATAGAGTTTCCAAGGTGCTAATCCCTGTTAATTGCTCTAAGCAGAGGTAAAATACTAATTGTCCACCATTAGAGGTGAGAACCTCTTAATGCTTTCTCATGTTTCTTTTTTATATTTAAAGGTTGCATTTTAAAGAGGTAAATATGGACTGGAAGATATATGTTTATATTCTGGTGGCAGAACAGGCATCTGGAGAGCATTTAACAATGGTGCTACTTTGCTCCTGAGTAAAGGTTCTGTTTGTTACAATATGACACAAAGTTATCTGGCTTTTCAAAAGGTGCTATTCTCCTTCTGGGTTCTGTACAGAGGAAAGGCAAGATTTCAAGATAAGATATTTTGAGAATATTAAAGCATGTGCAAACCCAAATGAAAAGACCAGGAAAAACTGGAAAGGAATCCAAGTCATAAGAAAATTTGAAAATATAATACCTTCTTAGAAAATATATTAGTTTGCTGCTTATTTTGTTTCCTTTATGCACCCACTACAATCGAAATGTCCATAAGTGAGCCCTGCCTGCCCCAAAGGGTGGGGTAATCCACACTGTCTGTGGGTTGAGCCACATGGAGGCAGGAAGTAGGATGAGAAGTAGGGAGGTAGAGGTGGGCTGGAGCTGCATTTCAGGCCCAGCAGTCTCAGTAACAGCTGGAGACAAGGTTTCTTGAATACTGGCTGCTTTTATATACAGATTACCCAGGTTCCAAAGGAGCCAGGTAGAAAGATTTCTAATGAACAAACAAGACTATGATTTAGCAGTGATTTAATTCAGGGTAGTAATTTTGTAAGTTGCTTCATTTTCTACTGGAATTAGAAACTCTACAAAAAAATTAACTAAATAAAAGTAATTTAAAAGTAGATTATACGAGGAAGGATACAATCAACTTACCAATCCTTTAGTCCTTGTTTGGTAGACACCTATTTGAAGAGGGGAACATATTATATATGATATATATTATAATGCATATATTTAAACATTATATACATTATTATTATATATGGTTTTAACATAAGCATATATTATAATAATGTATGGTTTTAATGTAACTTCAATACACTAAAAGGTGAGAAAATAACAGTTTTTAAACTGATAATACTTTTCAGTGCATTTAGACAGGAAATTTTTTAAAGGTTACTGGTAAGTTATCTATCATAGAGGTCACTGTCATAAAGAATTGACCATAAAGTATCAATGGAATTAATGAACCTAAGGTGAAGAATTGCATGTTTTTGTAGTTTGGTATCACTATGACAAGGGTAATGAGTTTAAATCTAGAAAGGTGTTGCTTTTGTCAGAGACAGAAATACTGTCTTTGAACATTATTCCACTGGGAAAAAAATTTAAAAACCTGATGAGACCAGAACATCCATTAGGAAGTTATGACCTTATATTTAAAGTCACTTTCAAGTCCAGAGAAACAGGGGTACTGGTGTCTTCTCTCTTCTATTCCCTGGGAATCAGACTAGGAAAACTGAACTCAAGGTCAGAAAAAGGAGTGGCTCCCAGCATTCAGCTGGTATGAGTGCCAATCAAATGTATGCGATTGCTGCAAAATTGTTACTGATTGTTGCTGCTGTTTTGCTTAGTTTTCACTACAACTTGGAAGGGACACAACAAAGAGCAGCTCTACTTCTCTGTTCTGAAGCCCTACTAGGTGAACAAATGAAGAATCAATTCCTAGAACATGCCCCTGAAAATATATGTAAGAAGGCTGTCCAGTGTTCACGTATGAATCCAGCGGGGCCTCCTTCACAGCTTCCATCCACTGCTGGTGTTTTCATTTTCCTGTGAAGAGTGGAAATGCTTCACCCATTACATCACGTTTTAACCTGTGGGGCTTGGGCTAGAAGAAACACAAATGGAACTGATGGGAGTTTTACTGAGGGGACAATGTGGTCATTCACTCTGGTTGAGTGAAAAGTTGAACAAGCCATCATTTACTATGAGAACGAGGGCATATGAGTGGTTCTCAAACCAAAGAGCAGAGATTATCTCTTTGTGAGGACAAATTTGGTTAAGAGGCACCATGGTCCACACTGTGGTACTAAACAAGTTGCCAAATGCTTAGCTTCTATGTAACCATCTCGCCAGCATCTCGAGGAAAGAGCTGCCTGTCAACACTTGGGTAAACATTATCTATGACTGATGGAAGGAAAGTATGCAGGGGCCACTGAGAGCCCACCCACCTGCTGCAATTCATGAAAGAACCAGAATGCTCAAAAAGAGAATGCAATTCTATGCCTTGCCTCCTTAGTCTCTTCAAACCTCCCATAGCCTTAATGAGACATCCTTTCAAGTCACTCAGTCAAGTCATCTCCTCCATCCCTGCCCTGCAGGCTGGGAAAATGCTGAACATGGAGACATGGCTCAGCAACCAGTTTCTTACTATAATATTAGCAGGAGATATGAACCTGACTCAGAGGAAGACTTGAAATCTGTGTACATGAAATCTGTTCATGTAGCGGGACCTTTTAATTTCTGTTCAGAACCTCTAAGACCAAGTGGTGAAACCCCACAAACTCAGAAGGCATGACAGTGGAGTAGGGGTGGAGAAGGCTGGAAGACAGGAGAGAAATGAAGGCAATCTAGATTATCTGCACCAATCTCCTTGCTCAAATGCCTGCTTCCTACCTTGGGGAGCAGAGTTTGCAGAACATCTAATCATTCTCTTTCGGTAGAGACTCTCGTACACTGATGGCTACTTAATCAACTAAATTACAGTCCACAAACAGATGAATATTTTCTGTGTGTATGGCATTGTGCTAGATACAATAGATACAAAAATGAGTAAAACTCAATCCCTATCTTGGAGATATTTACAATTTATTATGAAAGTATCAATACCTCTTTAAGACATAAATCTATTAAGTACTAATTGGCTTCAAAGCAGAAATAATTGCCCTGACTGGTGTGGCTTGGTTGGGCATCAACCTGCAAAGCTAAATGTTGCTGGTCCGATTCCTGGGCAGGGCACATGCCTGGGCTGCGGGGTGCATATGAGAGGCAGCCTATCGATGTTTTTCTCTCACATTGATGTTTCTCTCCCTCCCTTCTCCTCTAAAAATAAATAAAATAAACTTTTTTTTTTTCAGATTTAATGTGTTTTATTGATTAAAATATTACATTTGTGCCAATTTCCCTTCCCTCTGCTCCCCTCCACCCGGTGGCCCCCCTCCCTCCAGTTGTCCCCCCCTTTTAGATTATGTCCATTAGTTGTACATACAGTTCCTCCCAACCTCTCTCCGTCTATTCCATTCCCTCCTACCTTGATCCCCAATTCCTATATCATCTCCCTCCCTTTCCCCATTTCCCCTCCCTGTTGACCTCCCCCCAATATGTTTCCCGTACCCACAGTTCCTTTTCCACTCTCGTTGCCTATTTAGTTTGCCTTTGTTTCATCTCCCTAGCTTCTGTTTTTTTAAACCAGTCCCTTTAACATCTCATATAACAGTGGTTTGGATCTAATGAACTCTTTCAGTTTTATTTTGTCCTGGAAACACTTTCTCTGTCCTTCTATTCTGAATGACAATTTCGCTGGATAGAGTATTCGTGGTTGTAGGTTTTGGATTTTCATTACTTTGAATATTTCTTGCCAGTCCCTTCTTGCCTGTAGGGTCTCCCTTGAGAAGTCAGCTGATAGTCTAATTGGGACCCCTTTGTACATAATTCTTTTCTTCTCTCTTGCTGCTTTTAAGATTCTCTCTTTATCTTTAATTTTTGACATTTTGATTATAATGTGTCTTGGAGTGGTTCTCCCTGGGTCCAGTCTCTTGGGAACTCTCCTTGCTTCCTGGACCTGCAAGTCTATTCTCTTCCCCAAGTCTGGGAAGTTCTCCTTTATTATATTTTCACTCAATT
This sequence comes from Furipterus horrens, assembly GCF_987537825.1. Classification (NCBI taxonomy): domain Eukaryota; kingdom Metazoa; phylum Chordata; class Mammalia; order Chiroptera; family Furipteridae; genus Furipterus; species Furipterus horrens. Next base: position 65,160,209 of record NW_028327177.1, read on the forward strand.
TTTCAAGTTCTAGTTCATCTTCCTCATTCTCTGGCAAACCAATGATTCTTATGTTGGGCCTTTTATAGCTGTCCCAGAGGTTTCTGATCCTCTCATTGTTGCTTCCCATTTCCTCTCGCTGCATTGGTTGACTGCTTGTTCCTTCTCCATATTCCAGTTTGTTGAAATGAACTCTGGATTTTATTTCCTTTCCTTCTGTCTCGTATGCGGTTTTGTTCCTTTCGTTATGAAAGTTTTTCGCTTCTTTCATATCTTTTTCCTGCTCTTTTGTGAATTCTGTAAGCCATCTGTTAACAATGGCCCAGAACTGAGCCTCTGACAGGTTTCTTATCTGTTCATCTGTCAGGTTCTCTATCTGCTGTCTGGTGAGTTGTGTCACCGGTATTTCTATAGTTGTCTGCCTCATTTTGACAGATGCGTTTTGTTTTCTTGGGCCGGCTGTCGGGGGCAGTGCCTGTGTACTCGTAATGACCCAGCGACCGGCGGGCGCCATTTGGCGTCACAAATCAGCGACCGGCGCCTGCCTGTCCGCGACCTATTTCGCAGCCCTGTGGTGCTTTCTTTGGGGGCGGGGGTCCAAGATGGATTCACAGTTATTCAGCTAGGAGACCGGGATCCGTCCTCCCGTCCCCCTGGGCCTCACTGTTCAAGGCGATGCGGCGGCCGCTCTCCCCAGCGCTGGAGTCGCGCACCGCCAGGGGCTTGCGCAGCCGGGACTCCTCGCCGGAGTCGCGCACCGCCAGGGGCTTGCGCAGCCGGGAGTCCTCGCCGGGGTCGCGCACAGCCAGGGGCTTGCGCAGCCGGGATTCCTCGCCGCCCGCCGCTCCGGGTGCTACCGCAAACAGCACTGCCCTCTTTAACTCTTACCTGCCCAAGTGGCACCGCTGGTTTATAACTTCATATGTTGGGCTTCCGTGTAGTTTTATTTTCTGGAATTTCTAGTTATCCTTTGTTTTGAAGTAGTTGTATTCCTCTTTAGTTGTAGAGGGAGACCTAGCGTGTCCGTCTAAGCCTCCATCTTGGCCGGAAGTCTATCAAAATAAACTTTTTTAAGAAGCAGAAATAATCCAACCATTCTTCAACCAACATATTTAGATACTTCAGGCCTAGGAAAATATGTCAGGTCACTCTTAAAATTGATTTTTAAAATAATCAATTATTTTCTTATTTGTTTTCTCTTTTGTCCTAACACCTTTAATTTCAGTGATAGACTGATCACTACTTTTAAAATCTACAACAAAGCTGTACTCCTGGAGAGAATGGATAAAAAGCTTTGAAACAGAAAAAAAGATATCACAAAATTTATGCACATTTCTTTTTTTTTTTTTTTTTTTTTAAATGATTTAATGTGTTTTATTGATTAAATTATTACGTTTGTGCCAATTTCCCTTCCCTCTGCTCCCCTCCACCCGGTGGCCCCCCTCCCTCCAGTTGTCCCCCCCTTTTAGATTATGTCCATTAGTTGTGCATACAGTTCCTCCCAACCTCTCTCCGTCTATTCCATTCCCTCCTACCTTGATCCCCAATTCCTATATCATCTCCCTCCCTTTCCCCATTCCCCCTCCCTGTTGACCTCCCCCCAATATGCTTCCCGTACCCACAGTTCCTCTTTCCCTCTCGTTGCCTATTTAGTTTGCCTTTGTTTCATCTCCCTAGCTTCTGTTTTTTTTTTAAACCAGTCCCTTTAACATCTCATATAACAGTGGTTTGGATCTAATGAACTCTTTCAGTTTTATTTTGTCCTGGAAACACTTTCTCTGTCCTTCTATTCTGAATGACAATTTCGCTGGATAGAGTATTCGTGGTTGTAGGTTTTGGATTTTCATTACTTTGAATATTTCTTGCCAGTCTCTTCTTGCCTGTAGGGTTTCCCTTGAGAATTCAGCTGATAGTCTAATTGGGACCCCTTTGTACATAATTCTTTTCTTCTCTCTTGCTGCTTTTAAGATTCTCTCTTTATCTTTAATTTTTGACATTTTGATTATAATGTGTCTTGGAGTGGTTCTCCCTGGGTCCAGTCTCTTGGGAACTCTCCTTGCTTCCTGGACCTGCAGGTCTATTCCCTTTCCCAAGTCTGGGAAGTTCTCCTTTATTATATTTTCACTCAATTTTTCAAGTTCTAGTTCATCTTCCTCATTCTCTGGCAAACCAATGGTTCTTATGTTGGGCCTTTTATAGCTGTCCCAGAGGTTTCTGATCCTTTCGTTGTTGCTTGCCATTTCCTCTCGCTGCATTGGTTGACTGCTTGTTCCTTCTCCAAATTCCAGTTTGTTGAAATGAACTCTGGATTTTATTTCCTTTCCTTCTATCTCGTATGCGGTTTTGTTCCTTTCGTTATGAAAGTTTTTCGCTTCTTTCATATCTTTTTCCTGCTCTTTTGTGAATTCTGTAAGCCACCTGATAACAATGGCCCAGAACTGAGCCTCTGACAGGTTTCTTATCTGTTCATCTGTCAGGTTCTCTATCTGCTGCCTGGTGAGTTGTGTTACCGGTATTTCTAAAGTTGCCTGCCTCATTTTGACAGATGCTTTTTGTTTTCTTGGGCTGGCTGTGGGGGCAGTGCCTGCGTACGCGTCACAAATTAGCGACCGGCGCCTGCTTGTCCGCGACCTATTTCGCAGCCCTGTGGTGCTTTCTGTGGGGGCGGGGGTCCAAGATGGCTTCACACAGTTATTCAGCTAGGAGACCGGGATCCGTCCTCCCGCCCCCCTGGGCCTTACTGTTCAAGGCGATGCGGCGGCCGCTCTCCCCAGCTCCGGAGTCGCGCACCGCCAGGGACTTGGCCACCGGGACTCCTCGCCGGGGTCGCGCACCGCCAGGGACTTGGCCACCGGGACTCCTCGCCGGGGTCGCGCACCGCCAGGGACTTGGCCACCGGGACTCCTCGACGCCGACCGCAAACAGCACTGCCCACTTTAACTCTTACCTGCCCAAATGGCCCCGTTGGTTTATAACTTCATATGTTGGACTTCCGTGTAGTTTTATTTTCTGGAATTTCTAGTTATCCTTTGTTTTGAAGTAGTTGTATTCCTGTATAGTTGTAGAGGGAGACCTAGCGTGTCCGTCTAAGCCTCCATCTTGGCCGGAAGTCTATCAAAATAAACTTTTTTAAGAAGCAGAAATAATCCAACCATTCTTCAACCAACATATTTAGATACTTCAGGCCTAGGAAAATATGTCAGGTCACTCTTAAAATTGATTTTTAAAATAATCAATTATTTTCTTATTTGTTTTCTCTTTTGTCCTAACACCTTTAATTTCAGTGATAGACTGATCACTACTTTTAAAATCTACAACAAAGCTGTACTCCTGGAGAGAATGGATAAAAAGCTTTGAAACAGAAAAAAAGATATCACAAAATTTATGCACATTTCTATAGTTCTACAAAATTGCTCTCAACTCTCTTCCAGACTTTTGTAAAATAAGCTTACAAATTAGAAGAGGACACTGACACCAATAAAAGTGACAGCAGACAGCAGAAAAAGGAGGTGGCAGAAATGGTGAAAACAAACAGAAGAACTAAAGGATAATTAGTGAAAGTCAAGTATAATCATTAAAAAGGCCCTGCAGTTAAAGAGCAGTATGGGGGATGCTAGAAGCAGCAGCTGCATTGACATAAGAAGTATCAGCCAATAGTGAGGGTGGCGATAGGTAACAAGTTAAAAAAATTTGCGATGAGTGCCATGGTCCTGGGCCATTCAGTACAAGCGAGCAGTTCTACCCATCTTAAGCCCTGGAAAATCACATTATGAAGTTCTTTTCTATAATGGTGGCTCTGAGTTATCAAGGAAAACTTTAAATCCTGTTCAGTATTCTCTATTTTAAAAAGCAGAAAATGTTTTGGGGCCAGGCGACTTGAGTAATTCATTTTAGAGTTTTATTGGCAAGATTTGTTAATGTACACATTTACATATTCCCTTGCAACTGAAATCTGATTAATCAAGAGTTTACAATTTTCTTTTTTGATCAATAAAGCTTAAAATAACGTTCTCTACTAAATATCAGCCATGGTCACATGCTATTAGAAATGGTCAGAAAAATAGGTATTTTCCATATATCCCTGAAATAATTTTAAAATACTAAACCTGGTCTATAGTGGAAAAATGCATCCTGTGTCAACTTAGTCCAGATGGAGAGATAATGGGGAGAAGCTGATAGCAATAGAAACAGCATCAGCATGAACGATGTGTGGTGACCTGGCCCGTCTGCTCATGCTCATAGGAACTGACTGCACGGAGACCTTGTGACAACACACGTAAGCTGGGGGGTTTGGAGAAGATGACCCATGCCTCTAAATGTCTCTATGCAATAGAGCTGAAGATTAGTGTTTTGTTCCCAATGTGTAAATCTTGTCCAGGCCCCAGGGAAGGGCCACACTTCTGTGGATGGCTCCTGTCTTGTTTGGAAGGACTGGAATAGGAAATAAACCTGACAAACGGGCCCTGACATAGGAGAGAGGAAACACCTAAACACATAAAAAACTCAGGACCTTGTTTCATGGAGCTGCCTAGATATCTTGAAGGTCATTTGAAGAAACACTGCAGAAAGCAGAAGTTGGTCTCTGTCTTAGGGTAGGAGGGCAGGAACAAAGCCAAAACACACTGTTGGATCCTCTCAGGATGAATGAGCCTTATCTAATTAGCCAAAGTTCTTTGCTATAGGTGAGTTCTGTGTCTGTTTCCCTTAATAACCATGGAAGCTTTGCAGAGTCCTCCTTGCACATTACAGCCTTTCTCAAGTGGCCATCCAGACAGTCCACACTATAAATAATCACGACAGATCACATCCTACTCACCCCAGGCAGGCTTAGAGAATTATTAAGATAACCATGGTAAGTTAATTAACCTCACATGAGTAAGCAAGACTTAAATTTCTGGTTTACCAGAGGAACCAACTTCATATTCACTCTTTCTTGTTCTTTGTGGAATAATGTCTTTTCTGGTTTTTCTGGTTCTTGTTCCTCATAACAGATTATGTGGAGGCTGATTATAATATCCAATTGGTAGATTCTCCAGAACTTTTTCTGGTCCATTAGTCATTTCAAATTTTGTTAACTCTTGCATCAGAACGTGAGTGGGAAAGGAAAGGTGTTATCAAAGACAGGAATGACTAATGCAGCAGAAACTTTTAAAAAACAAAATTACAAGCATGGGATCACCTAAATTGTCATCCATTTTGTGGTTATATTTTGGAAATTTACTAGTATATTGGGCATCACGAACTATGTCTAAAACATAGTTATGTAGCAACACAACTGAGATACACCATTATTTCTGACCGGTAAACTCGCAGCATTTACCCACAATCTCTGTCTCAGTTGCCTGCATAAGTGGAATTCCAAGTCATTTTAGTATGCTTTGGGGAGTTGGGACATCATCTTTATCTACTGGCTCCTGTGGTATTTACTGCATCTACAATGAAATATTCTGTATTTAAATGTTGCCTGGAAAAAAAACACAGTATCTTGCTTTCTTTTATTCATTCATTTGAAATAATTATTGCTATCACAGTCTCAAGTACATTTTTCCCAAACCAAAATGATTTGAGACTTATGGAGTATAGCAAAAGAGTTGGAATTGTTTTCTCAAACAGGCAATTTTATGAAGCAAATGATAGCAATTTGAGCCATTTTTGGTTTCTAAAGATTTCAACTGTCCACAAGATGATTTTAGGGTCCATACAGTTTCTTACCTGGAGGCTAAGATTCTACAGTCAAAATCCTGTTTTTTATTTCCCACAAATAGAATGTACGTGTGTGAATGTAAAATAAAGACACATTTGTTCACAGAGTTTCCTACATCCTTTGGCTTAGAACTTCTGAGGTCTTTGTAATTAGTTTAAAAGAAACATGGGGGAAAAGGTTACAGTCTTCTCAAATAAAATACATGTTTCCCTTAGAAATTTATACTAAAATGTGTATTTATTTTTAAAAACCAAATGATATGAATATAAGTAATGTAATACAGGGTCAGCCCAATGGTCTGACCAGCCTGTGGTTTCAGAGTCTCATAGTATTCCATTCATGTTGGCTTCAGAAGTTTTGGGATTTGTTTCAGACTCCTTGGTTTCAGTTAATACCCCAGTCCAGAATTACCATTCACAGATTCATCTAAATCTTTCTGAACTTACTTATATCTTTGGTTTATATCAATTACAGAAACAATGAGTTCCTCAATGGCAAGGAATCTACACTCCATTTACCATAATGAGACTATAGCAAGGATTCTACTACAGGGGAGTGAAGGACTGTGATGAATAATTCAATCTATAACAGTTGTCCTCTTGGTTACAACTATTCACATCCCTCCCAAATGCAAAACTAACTTACATCCTATGAACCCCCTCACTTCCCAGCCTCCTCCAATCATGGTATCTGCCAAAAGGCCAGATCTTGTGCTATCAGGTTCAAATCTTGCTACTCCTGATCCAGAGACTTAAAAATTGAATAGAAAATTATCTGCCTTCTACACATGTATGATAGGCACCTTAAAGATGCCCCCAGGGTCCCCACCTCTTGGTATTCATGGCCCTGTATTATATAATAGAGCACTGTTGGGGGAATGGAACTTCTGCAATTAGGTCACATATAATAGTGGCTTCCATCTTGCTAGCAGTCTCTTTCTCAAAAAAAGTCTCCTTAAAAAAAAAGGTTAGCAGGGGAGGAGTGGGAGGAAACTTTGGGAGGTGATGGATGACCTATGACCTTGATGGTGGTGATGGTTTTATGGCTGCATACTTATCTTCAAACTCCTTGAATGCATATGTAAAGTATATACAGCTTTTACATGCAATCATACCTCAGTAACATGGCTTAAAAGAAGAGAGTCTGATTCGGGGAGATAGCTTGTAGACAGCCTAGTCTAGCTGCTGTGTCCATGCTATGGCGGTACTCCCCGGGCATCTCCAGTGACTGAGCTTGGCGGGACAACCAGCAACAAGCCATTCCTGCCTAATAAGGGACACTTCTACTGGGCACTGTTTGCTCTGGGGCTCTTGACCTACATAACTGGTGGAGTATGATAAAATGTTTGTGATTTGCAAGGTTCTATCTTTTGTCCAGATGTCTCCCATGTACTCCAGATCCATGCATCCAACTGCCTTGAGAACATCTCCACTTAGATGGCTAAGAGGCATCTCAAATTTAATATGTCCAAAACTGAGCTCTTCACAGGTCCCTCAAACCTGCCCCTCCTTATCCCAGTTAAGGGCAATTCTTCAGGTGTGCAGGCCAAAACCCTTGGTGTTACCCATCACTCCTGTCTTGATCACATACTCCATATCCAGTGTTAGGAAATACCTTTGCCTCTACCTTCAAAAACATCCAGATAGCAACCACTTCCCACTATCCCATGGCTACGACACTGATCCAAGCTGCCATTACCTCTTCCCTGGAACACTGTGTGTTTCCTGCAGGTCTTGCTGCTGCTGCAGTAGTTCATGTTCAGTCTACTCAACTAGTCTACTGAAAGGGATCCTTCTGTCAGTCATTTCATCTCTTTTCTGCTCAGAATCCGCCAATGACCACAACCCCACCATCTCAATCAGAGTAAATAAAGGTCAAGGTCCACACTTGGACCTCAAGTCCTCCCCATTTCTCTGGGCTCATGTACTACTTCTCTTCTGCTCAGTTACACAGGCTTCCTCCCTGTTCCCTAAACTGGTCAGGATAGTCCTGCCTCAGGGCCTTTGTACTAGCTGTTCCCTATGTTAGAATACTCTTTCCCAGAGACTCACTTGGCTAGCTCCCTCACTTCCTTCAGAAAGTCTTCAAAAGTGAGTTCCTGGTGATGAATGTTATCTAGGCTTATTGCAATCATTTACAATATGTACAAATACCGAGCCATTATGATGCAGACTTGAAACTAGCACATGTTAGTTAAACCTTAATAACAATAAAAAACTCTCAGAAGAGCTTTTTCTAAATATTACAGCAGTGGAAAAATAAACAAAACTCTTTACATGAAAAAGTGAATTCTTCTTTGAGGTCTTCCATTGATACCATGCCTAAATTTCAGTCTGTCAATTTGATACCTTACAACCCCACTCCCTGCCTTTTTTATTTGATATAATTGACATGTAACATTATATTAGTTTCAGATATACAACATGATTCTATATTTTCATATATTTTTAAATGATCACAATAAGTCTAATAATATCAGTCACCATACAGTCACAAATTTTTCTTGTAATAAGAACTTTTAAGATCTATTCTCTTAGCAATTTGCAAATATACAATACAGTATTTTTACTATAGTCACCATGCTGTATATTACATCCCATGATTTATTTATTCTATAGCTAGAAATTTATACTTTTTAACCCCCTTCACCCATTTCATCTTCCTTACTCCCTCCATCAATCTATTCTCTATATCCATGAGCTTGTTTTTGTTTTTTGTTTTTGGTTAGATTCCACATATAAGTGAGGTCATATGGTATATATATCTTTCTGTGTCTGACTTATTTCACATAGCATAATGCCTGCAAGGCCCATCCATGTTGTCACAAATGGCAAGATTTTCTTTTGCTTTCTTTTTTTTATGGCTGAGTTATATTCCAATGTATATATTTAGCACATTTTCTTTATCTGTTATTCACCCATCAACTTAGGTTATTTACATATCTTGGCTACTCTGAAGCTGCAATGAACATGGGGGCACACACACATTTTTGAGTTAAGTATTTTCATTTTCTTCAGATAAATACTCATAAGCAGAATGATGGTAGCTCTATTTTTTAATTTTTTGAGGAATCTCCATACTGTTTTCCACGGTGGCTGTACCAGCTGACATTCCCACCAACAATGCACAAGTGTTTCCTTTTTTCTACATCCTTCCCAACACTTCTTATTTGTAGTCTTTTGGATAACAGTCATTCTAACAGGTGTGAGGTGATATTTCATTGCCGTTTTGAACTGCATTTCCAGGTTGTTGAATACCTTTCCATAGACCTCCTGGCCATCTGTATGTTCTCTTTGGAAAAATGTCTATTCAGATCCTTAGCTCTCCTTTCCCTTTTGGCCTTAGCACATGTCACTTTCTAATATACTATATATTTCACTTATTTATTGTCTATTTCCCCTAGTCGAAGGTAAGCTCCATGAAGCAAGCAATTTTGTCTAATTTGCTTACTGCTGTTTCTTTGGTGTTTAGAACAATGCTGAGCACACAGAGAGCACTCAAAACATATTTATTCAATAACAGAATTTCTCAGTACAGTTTACACTATCACAAATAAAGAGAAACATGGGTATAAAAAAACAGAAAGGGAGATACAGCTAAAAAGAACTCTAACAAATAACAGCTATAATTATAACTTTCATCACATCTTCTTTCAATCATTTACTCACAATTTTTAATTGTATTCTTGAAGACTATCCAGGTTGTACAAAGAAGGAGTGAATGCACTAAGTAAAGTTCATTCACTTCTCATGATGTTCCTCTTTTGATTTGGAGTCTTTACTCTCCTGGAGTCCTAAGAGAACTGCATCAGCCTCTAGTATAGTTGTGTCTGTTGTTGCTCCCAGGAACCTAGACGTCAGTTCAAGATCTAATAGCCGCAGCCGGACTCTGGTTCCTATCTGGTATTTCCTAAATAGTAAAAACAAATAAACAAACAAACAGACAAAAACACCATTAATTCTGCATATCAGAACATGAATAACCAGATTAAAATATAATCCAGATTCTAACTCTAATTTGTGTTGGCTCAAGATAAAGAAATTAACAATAGTATCTCAGAAATAGTTTTTGATATAAAAATAATTTATTTATATCAAAATTTTCATCTTAAAGTTGCCTTTAAAGATTTTTATAACCAAAATAAAAATGTATTCCAAACTGAAATTCAAACTAGGCGGTTCTTGAAATTGACTTTTAATTTAATATGGCATCATTTATTTTTAAAGTTGAAGATTATCAAGGGGACAAAAAGGTCTTCAGATACATTTTTTTTCTTCTAAAATTAAAATTTTCTTTTAAAGGAAATTTTATAAAAGCAAAACAGAAAATAAAATCTAAATACAAAGTACTTAGTAATGGGGACTGATTGTATTGTAGTTAAAGAGTAATGCCAGTCATACATGCATGGTGACTCAATCTGGTCAATAAAATATTCAAGTATTTTATAATACCAAATAAAAACTGATACTCATTTACTTTTTTTCCTTAATCAATTATTTTAAATGTTTAAACATCAACATTACAAAAAGGTACAGGAGGGTGAAAATATTGTTGCAAATTAAAACAACAAGTCTTTAAAAATTAAAACATATACTTCAAATACTCTAAGTTAAGAAAATGAAGAAACGAAGTTCTCCCAAAAAGCACTGGAAAATAATGTTGGTAGACAATATAATGAACAGTCTCCATACAATGAATGGTTTGGTATTCTGAAGGAATTTATAAATGGTCCATGAAATAAACATATAGGCTATTGGGTTTTTAAGTTATTTTTCTTCCTGAATATAGAAATAAATGTCCTTTTGTAAAATTTGGAAAATAGTATAGTCATATTTTCTAGCCCTTCTATATATTTACATATATGTATATTTGTATTTGACAGCTGAGATCACATTTTCTGTCTTTGTTTTAAAAAAATTAAAGAGATATCCTAGAATACTAAGGCATAGCTTTATCTTCTTAGAACACTGAAATTATAGAACATATTCCATATAAATTAACCCCTGGGGAAAATAAGGTGAGTCCACAAGCAAAGTAGGTGATTATTGTCTTCCACGTTACCTGTCTTCTAATGGATTCTTTCATTTGTATTTACAGCACAACACATAGAGATTCATTTAATCAGCTTTGATTCATGTTGACCTCTCCCCTCTCCTCCCCTGCAACATCAGTTAGTTATTAAGTTTTATTCACTTTTGGACACAGATATTTCTGCAACTTAGTCCTTCAAGTCTCATCACCCTTGGCTAAAGCATGAGGTATAACAAGATCTTCCAGGGGCCCACTTATCTAGTCACTTCTCACAATGGGGTCCACATCTGGAATTTTTACGTGGAAATTACCAAGTCCACATACTTGTCTTCCTCTGTCTCTTGGCTTCTGTTGCCAGCACTGCTTGAACTTCCCATTTATCTAAATCCTATTGGTTCTTAAACATCCAGGTAGAATGCATCAAATGCACCTGTGAGCTGCAACATTCTCCTTCTCAGAAAGAAGAGTCCAGCCCTGGAATTCCCAAGGGAAGATAGAAGTTTTGCAGCTCTGGACTTGGATGCAAAACCGAGCCCTGCTACTTCCATGTTGGGAACCTTGGGTCACTTGCTTTCTCTAAACCACAATTTCCTCATCTATATTACAGAAATTTCAGCCACTTTGCAGGCTTGCTGTAAAGGTTAAATGAGATAATAGACTGAAAACGCACAGCACAGTCAGTGCAAACATCTTCACTTCCTTGTACTGGTAACCTGTGTGAATCTCTGGTCTCTCATTAGACTGTAAGCTCCCCCAAATCTGGCACTGTATTGATCGGTGTTCGTCAAGTGCCATAGTGGCAAGTACTCAGACGTCTGCCAATAAATTAATAAGATGCTCGCTGATAAGAGCCAAACAATTACCGATGAACTAGAATTTCTATTTTACTGACTTTAGTGGCTATGTGGACTGGTGAATTTCTTTAACCTCTCTGAAATCTGTCTGGCACATAGTGCTTAGTAAATGTTAGTTCTCTTTCTGTTGTTCACTATTGGTCTATTTCTTTTTACTTATTTTTAGGAGTATTATTTATAGGGGACTATAAAATAACCATGATGAGGGGAACTGTTGACATTTTATTAAAAAAGAGGTGAACATGTCACAAACACTTGGGATAAAAATTCTGAGCACAGTCACGCTGAAGAGGAAGCCCTCGGTGTAGATGGTTCTGTGTCATATAAATGCTGGCAATCTCCAGTGTAGGCCCAGTAAGCCTGGTAATTACAAGAGGCAAAACTGTCCCTATTTTTAGATGCAGCAGCTGTTAATAATACGATAGCTTTGCTTTCATCTCTAAAAATTATGGAAATTCTGCAACTTTTCAGTGAGCTAGTCAAGAAGATAAAAAGCAAACTGCAGGACTTTGTGTGCTGAATGAAGGAAGAATCACCCAAATCTACATGAAACAAACAAAAAAAAGTCTAAAGGATTCCTTGACTTCTGCTACGGGAAGTACAGTAGCCCACTTTATCTGCAGGGGATACATCCAAGACCTCTGGTGGATGCCTGAAGCCATGGATAGTACTGAACTTGATACATACTGTTTTTCCTACACATAGATACCTATGATAAAGAGATTAACAATAATAGTTAATAATATTATAAAATAAAATAATTATAACAATACACTCTAACAAAGGTTATCTGAATAGCTTTGGGGCCATTATGAAGTAAAATAAGGGTTACCTGAACACAAGTACTGCTCTACCTGGACAGTTGATCTGACCACTGTCTATTTAGCTAGGGGGGAGCATATACAGCATGGAGACACTGGACAAAGGGATGATTCATGTGCCAGAGGGATGGAGTGGGACAGCAGGAAATTTTATCATACTATTCAGAATGGCTTGTGACTTAAAACTTCCGAATTGTTTACTTCTGGAATTTTCCATCTAATATTTTTGGACCAAGGTTGAGTGCAGGTAACTGAACAGTGGAAAGCAAAACTGTAAATTGGGGGCGGGGGGGGGGGGGGGCGTGCTACTGAAGCCATTTTTACTGTTATGGTACTCAATTTTTACCTTGTACTATTGTAATTTCTATATCAGTGTTATCTTCTCTATCAGCCTGCAAGCTGGTTAAGGGCAGGGATTTAATCATATCTGTCTCTTACAGTAAGGTGATGAATACAGTTCACCTCATGTAGCCTTTTGAATAGTGGTCTCCACACTTTCCATTACATCAGAAGTATCTGGTTGCTTGTTTAAAATGCAAACAGAGGGAAGCAACCCCAGACAGTGATCTGGCAAGTCAGGTAGGACTTGGGAACCTGCCTTTTTAACAAGTTCCCTGAAGTGATTCTCATGCTGTCTACTGTGATCACCACTTGAGAAAACCTTGCCTAGAATGATCTTTTTTTTGTGTACATCATGTGCAGGAGGGCAGGACAGCTTACACAATAGGCCAGAATGCCAGCAAGAGGAGGACCTCTGACAGAACTTAGTGGCCCATTATCCACCTTCAAGAGTAACAGATGTTTTCCATAAGTGATAGAGTCTTTCAGGTTGAGGAATTAGACAAAGTCAGGTGATGACTAGGTATAATGGAGAAATGCATCTAAAAAGAGACCTTTCCACAAAGGCCACTGGCAGTCTGGAGTAGGCCGCTTCTCCACACAGACTGTCCGTCTGGGAAATCTAGAACATGGAAAGGCCAGCATATTTCTCCTTCAGAGTAACAGCAGCCACACAACTAATGTGGAATTACCCTTGCTTTAACTTTGAAACACATTATTAAAGGGAAAGAAGAAATGTATTTCTGAGAACTCCATTTCTGCCAGTGTAATCTGTGGTGAACCTTCAGTATTGCAGTCCTTGATAATCACTTATACTACTCAGTCTTCCCACTTGGGCTCCCACTGTCTCATATAATAAGATTTAAAATGAACATGCCATAAGCTCTTTTTCCAGTTTGCTTGTGCAGTCTTTAAATGGTCACTTTATTTAAAGATTTTGGCCTATTGAAAACCCAGAAGAGGCAATGTAGTGATTAAAAATGAGGGCTCTAGAGCCAGGGGACTAAGTATGTTCCAGTTCTATCACTTATCAGTATGCAACTCTGAGCTAGTTACTTTACCTGTTTCTGTTTCATTTGTAAAATGGGGATACTAATTATGCCTATCTCTCCCAAGGTTCTTGGGAGCATGAAATTAGTTAATATATGCCAAACTCAAATAAATGTTCAATAAATGTAAGCTGTCATCACCAATCATCATCATCATCATCATTACTGCCACCACCACCATCATCACTGTCACCTTCATTAAAAGAAACCCAGTGATAGCTCGCACTCCAGTGTTAGGAGTGATGGAGAGCACAAGAGCACTCCCAGCTATAATTCTAAGTTATAATTAAATCAATAAAGAATTCCTGTAGGAGAAATTTAAGAGGTGGGTTTTCTTCCAATATTTGCTTTGACTCAAATACTACTAATTTTAATAGTATAAGCATTCCTCTGTTAAAATATAGCTTAAATGTTCTACAAAACTGAAAAGAATTTCTTTTGAAATGAATGTTGAATTTCCTTTGAGGATGTGAGGCAAAATAGCACTGAACAAAAGCAAGTAAAATTCAGAGAACTACACATTTAATGGTCCCCATTTCCCAGCACTGACTGCAAGAAAATAGCATAAATTGTCATTCACAAAAGGGTCCAAGTGATTTATCTACTATTCTTTTGACAGTGGCCCAAGGAAGACTGCGGGCAGAGCTGTCTAACTTTACTACCTATCTTCTAACACTCTCATTTCTTTAATTCTTGATAGAATTAAGCCTTACATGAATCTACTTTATTTTTAACACATACCATTTCCTGAAAAGGGAAGATAATTTCTACAGGTTCATTATTTGTTCCTACAAGAATTTTTATAGTTTTATAAAATTGACCATTTCAATAGTTAACTTCAATAATCAACTACCCCCACACCTTCTCAATTTATAGTCCTGAATCTATCTCCTCTATTTCTTCTTACTTAATGGGGTTTTATCATTCTTCTATTTAACTAGTTTTTCCTCATTTCTTTGATTATAAACAATCAGTGGATCTTCTAAAGAAAGTGGACAAATACATATAAACATAATTTTGCTACAATTTCAAAGGATTACCTGAAGGTCATCTACAGACTTTTAAGATTTTAGTCCCGCTCTAGATTTTAAGTGTTTAGCTTCTTGAGGTAAAAGAAGAGGGTCCTCATCTCATCGCATAGCACCACAACCTTGTGATCATTATTTGTTGCTGTTTTTTCAATGTGCTTCTTAAGGAACCCCAGCATTTCACGGAACAAGCTCATTGGGCCTACACTCAAAGCCACACAGACAGTAAGTGGCAGAGCCACTCTCAGTCACAGCCTTCTTTTCTTTCTTTCTCATTTTTTGTTTTTTAAAGTATATTGTATTGATTATTTTGTTACAGTTGTCCCATTTCTTTTCCCTTTGTTCCCCTCTTCCCAGTAACCTCCTTCCCTCCAGTAATCCCGCCCCCCCTTAGTTCATGTCCATGGGTTCTGCATATAAGTACTTTGGCTTCACCCTTTCCTATACTAGTCTTAACTTTCCCCTGTCTACTTTGTACCAACCAATTATGCTTCTTAATCCCTGCACCATATTCCCATTTCTCTCCCTTCCCCCTCCCAGCTGATAACCCTCCAAATGATACCCATACCTATGACTCTGTTTCTATTCTGGTTTGCTTAGTTGGATTTTGTGTTTATTTTTTAGATTCAGTTGTTGATAGTTCTGAGTCTGTTGTCATTTTAATATTCATAGTTTTGATCTTATTTTTCTTAAGTAAGTTCCTTTAACATTTTATATAATAATGGTTTGGTGATGATGAACTCCTTTAGCTTTACCTTGTCTGGGAAGCACTTTATCTGCCCTTCCATTCTAAATGATAGCTTTGCTGGATAGAGTAGTCTTGGTTGTTAGGTCTTTGCTTTTCATCACATTGAACACTTCTTGCCAGTCCTTTCTTGCCTGCAAAGTTTCTTTTGAGAAACCAGCTGATAGTCTTATAGGCAACCCTTTGTAGGTAACTCTCTGCTTTTCTCTTGCTGCTTTTAAGATTCTCTTTTTATCTTTCACCTTTGCCATTTTAATTATGATGTGTCTTGGTGTGGTCTTCTTTGGGTCTAGTTTGTTTGGGACTCTCTGTGTTTCCTGAACTTGTATGTCTATTTCCTTTGCCAAATTTGGGGAGTTTTCCTTCATAATTTTCTCACATAAGTTTTCAATTTCTTGCTCTTCCTGTTCTCCTTCTGGCACTCCTATGATTTGGATGTTGGCATGTTTAAAGTTGTCCCAGAGGTTCCTAAGCCTCTCCTCATTTTTTTCAATTCTTGTTTCCTCATTCTGACTGGTTGACTGTTTATTTCTTCCTTATATTCCAAATCACTGATTTGAGCCCCGGTTTCCTTCCCTTCACTGTTGGTTTTGGGTGGATTTTCCTTCATTTCATTTAGCACAGCCTTCATTTCTTCCCTTATGCACCTGCCGTACTTATTAAGCAGATATGTCAAGCCTGTGAGCATCTTTACCACCAGTGTTTTGAACTCTGCGCCTATTAAGCTGGCTATCTCCTCGTCGCTTAGTTCTCCCACTGGAACCTTGATCTGTTCCCTCTTTCGGGCCACACTTCTCTGTCTCCTCATCTTGACAGGCTCCTGTGTTTGTCTACCTCTATAGAGCTGTCATACCATTTACATTGTAAGGGCGGAGCCTTAGGTATTCCTAAGTACACAAGGCAATCTGTTTCACTATGCTGTGGCACTGTGTGAGGGGGAGGGGTCTGAGAGGGAACAAAGCCGCCCGCTCAGCACTCGCCCCCTTTCCGGGCACCTCTCCCACTTCCACACAGGACTGGAGCCTCTCCAGCCACTACCCAAGATGTCGTTCCCAGAGTGGGTGGATCTGCAGAGTTTCTAGGGCTATGGGAGCCCTCCAAACAAACAGACTCTGCTGAGAGACCCGCAGTTTCTGCCTCCGCCCCAACCCCCACTGGTATGCACAGTCAAAAGCAATGAGGCTTTATTTTCCCCGGCACTGGAACCATGAGCTGTGTGGTTTGGTCTGGTGCTGGGAGCGCTCCCCAGGTGTCCCTCTCAACTTTTTAAAAATGTTTGACTGCGCTTTCCACTGGCCTGCCACTGCCACTGCAGCCACCACACCACATCCTCTCAGCCCCGGCTCTGCCCCTCCTTCCTGTCTGGATAGTATTTCTTCCCTATATCCCTGTTTGTTGGACTTCCATGCAGCTTGATCTTCTGGAACTTCCGGTTGTCTCCAGTTCTGAGGCAGTTGCATTCCTTCTCAGTTGTGGAGGGAGATGCAGCATGTCTGTCTAGGCCTCCATCCTGGCCGAAGTCAGGATACCTATTTTTTATGAGTTTGAGCCACACTGATGACAGATGTCAGGGAGCAAAATTTCAAATGCTCCCCAGCCTTATCTTCTAATCAATATAAGACACAGGCCATAACATATGTAAAGAAGAAATTTTTCTTTCATTACTGTTGGCCAACTAATTAAGTTTAACCCTAAAAGAAATGAATGAGGACTGGTGTTAAAAAGAATTGGGTCCATAGCAGCATTATAATTTTCAATTTAGAAATATGAAACAAGAAGATAAATCAAGAAAATGTATCCAAGGGGTGAAAGGGCAGGGCAGCTATAAAAGGGTCAACAAAATAAAAATAAAGTTAAAAAAAAGAAATGAAAAAAACAAAAATGTATCCAACAAAGGAACCCGTATTCATCATTATCTGAAGAGCCTGGATAGGTCCTCCATCTTGAATATTTACACCAGAATGTGTTGGAAATGTTTAGAGGTACTTTTTGGCTGTCACAGTATTGGGTTAACATTGAGATGAAGACATTCTGTAATGCACAGAACTCTTCTGTTCAGCAAAGTTGCACTGCTTCTGAACTAGACATCCAAGCTTAAAACTATATTTGCCGAAGATAAAAGTTGTTTTTTTTAAAATAAAATTTTAAGTATATACTTCCAAGAATGCGATTACAGTATAAATTGATGGAAGACTGACTCTGTTCAGAATCTTAGCAAGTACTCTTCGCTATTTTAGAAAATCATATCATCATAAGCAATACTACCATTTCATTTTTGTGTTTTGCTGTGTGTCAAATGTACCTTTGACTTAATCTTTGCATTGGTAGGAGTTCAGTCTTCTCTATACCTGCCATCAAAAAACATATAACTGATGTTCTAACCTATTAATGTTCTTACCCAAGACAACTTTCTGTGATAATGGAAATACTTGATATGATTACTGAGCAGCTGAAATAGGGCTAGTGTGACTGAGGAATTAGAAGTTTAAATTATATTTAATTTTAATTAATTTTGATTTAAATACCACGTGATAGCGCAGCTCTGGACAATTTCAAACTGACCATAAAAATAGTAAGCGTACTTGTCCTATAACATATCAATATACACTTGGCAGAAAGCCTAGTTTTACAGAAGAAGTGGCACTTTGAAATAATTTGTTATAATAAATAATTACTAATTCAAACAGCAATATAATAAAGTCAGATCTATGTTTTCTATTACTAACCACTCAAACATTTTTTCCGTTACTTTTTGTATTCTTCCCCAAATCTGTATGTGACATTGTACTAGCCACACAGAAACAGAAGAACTGTCTTATTAGACATTTAGAGGTTAAATTATATTCTTCATAAGACAGCTCTCCCCATGTTACAGACCTAATGTTCAGATACATGGAAGTAAAGTCATTGTTTAACACCACAAAGTGGTATAAGAGGATTCACAGACTCTTTCCTTTTCCTTTTCTTGAGTTCTCAATTACCTGTGACTTCTTGCAAGAACTGTAAACTTAATCCCTTTAGGGATGGTAAGAATTTACCACTTCAATTAGCCTTATTATGTCTTCCCTTTGAAATAAAATGTAAACCATGTTGCTGCCATCCAACTCATTTTAATTGTTCTCCCTTAGAAAAATGATTACTTTCAGTGGTAACAAATAATAAACTAAAAATTATTGCGTGCTTCATGCCATGTTGTCTATTTTTAAACTTTTTTAAAAATAGAAAACATACCCAGGTATTTTTCAGAAATCTTATTTTTCATATTAAAACTAATGAATACTGCTGTGTTGAAAGGTCAATAGGATGTCTCCAATAAGCATATTCAGATTCAGAATGAAGACAGCCTTGTTTTTAACTTGAAGTGCTTGCCTTTGACTGATCTTTGTGAACTCCAGCCTACATGGATTCAAGCCCGGCCTTCACTGTGACTGCTCTCTTCCACTGTGCACTTTGTAGACCATATGCTGTAGTAAATGAGCTTGCATGTCTGAGCTGTTTAGGAAAAGGACAATTAAATTTGGTTTTGCATTTCTGTATTAAGAACAAGGTTTAAAGACTTTTCTTTGGAGAGGTTCTTGACATTCTTTCCACAGACATTCTTTAACATCTGTCAGTGCATGCTGGTGATGGTTCTCATTGACTGAAAGGAGAGAGACCCTCTCTGACGAGTTCTTTGATACAAATATATTAAATAATACAAAGCTGAAAATTACAAGGCTTAGATTGAACCTCAGCATTCAAAGAGAATACTGAGAAGAATTCTGAATTTGCTAGTCAATTTAGCTGTCTTGTTGTAATCATAATTCTCAGAGGTTTTAAAAATAGTTCTTTTGAAATCATTAACCATCTATATTTTCATCCAAGTAAGTTAAAACAGTTTAGAACTTTTTCTGATTTTCTTACAATTCCTATTTAAAGTTTTATGATTTAAGAAGTAAATTCTTTTCTTTTTTGAAAGGAAAAAATTAAAATATTTATAATGGTTTAACTAACACCAATTTGCTTTTTCTAATTTGTACAAATGTTCACTGTAATGTTGATCTATATGTGAAGCCAGCAACTTGACCATATATATGTCTGTATGTGTATGTGTGTGTGTGATGTGGGGAGAGGGAGAGGGAGAGAGAGAGAGAGGGGGAGAGAAAAAGGAAGAGAGAGAGAGGAGGAGAGAGGGAGGGAGGGAGAGAGAGAGAGAGAGAATGAGAACGAACTGTAGGCATTCCTCATCATTAAAAGCAGTGTTAGAATAAACTGAAGATCTTTTGTAATTCTATGAATTTATTTTACTTTTATACAATTTTAAGTGTTTGAAAATTAATATTATGTCAAAATTGATTAAATATACATACAAAATGTAAACATTTAAAACTTTTTAATTGGCTACATCAAATACTGTTATACACTTAAATAGTCAATTAACAATTAACCATTACATGGAGACTACTGGGTATTATTTTGGATTTGTCTCACTTTTTCAAAGACTATCCACTGTGTTTCTTTGACCACCCAGCCTATTGCTTTCTTTTGTTCAATCTGTAAGATGCTTCCCAATATCCTCTGACCACCATACTCTCTGTACTGAACCATCAAGCACAGCAGCCACGGTTAACAAATAAGGGTAGAATGTTCATAAAGTGCTATAGCTCTTCAATATTTCCACTCATTAAAATTTAAAGTACAGCACAAATCCCAAATCCTAATTTATCATCCCAGTCATTAGAATTTGTAAATGGGAAACGAAAATTACTATAATCATAACCTCTGTTATCTGAATTATAACCAAAAGCCCTTCAAAAACACTAATGCTCATCCCTTTAAAAACACTATATAAGCCCTGGCTGCTGTGGCTCAGTGGATTGAGCGTCGGCCTGTGAGCAAAGTGTCACTGGTTCGATTCCCAGTCAGGGCACATTACTAGGTTGCACATCAGGTCCCCAGTTGGGGGCGCAAGTGAGAGGCAACCACACAGTGATGTTTCTCTCCCTCTTTCTCCTTTCCCCCCTCTCTAAAGAAATAAACAAGCAAATAAATAAATTACTTTAAAAAACAAAACAAAAAAAAACACTATATAGGGTGTGACCATCAATTAGATCAAAATAAACAATGCATACGAACTGATGGGAAATCTACATGTCCTTAGGTAACAAAGGATATTGTTTATAATACTAAACTGTATTTCCTGTAAACATATTGGTGGCAGGTAAGCTTGTCTCCTTTATCCTTGATACGGGACCTACATATTCTGTCCTGCCCGAATTTTCGGGGCTCCTAACTTTCTCTGCCATATTGGTTATAAAAATAGACAGTAAGTCGACCCAACCCCTAAGTACCCCTCCTCTAATCTATCTCATTAAACATCAGGCATTCACCCACCCTTCTCATTCTCCTAATTTTAAAGCAGTCCCTTCACACAATCCCACACACTGCACTCCCTTGCCATCCCAGTTAATGGCGGTTAATCCTGATGTCTGGAACACAATCAATCCTTCTGTCACCTCTACCATGCATGCTCTGGTCTCTGTAACCCTAAAAAATACCTCCCACTTTACCATCCTAGACCTCAAAAATGCCTTCTTCACTATCCCACTCTCCCAGGCCTTCCAAGACCTCTTTGCCTTCACCTGGACCGACCCTAGCACGAAACCCAACACTGACGAAAACAGCCCTGCCTCAAGGGTTTCGAGATAATCCCCACCTCTTTAGTCAAGCCCTAGCAGCCGATTTACTGCAGCTTGACCTTTTCCCAAGTGTCTTCCTACACTACATAGATAATCTCCTCTGTAGTCCATCTGAAAACATTTCTCATCTCCATACTGCCCAGCTCCTAAACTTTCTTGTCAGTTGGGGATACTGCATGTTGTGAAACAAAGGCCAGTTGTCTTGAACTCAGGTCACATATCTCGGGCTCTCTATCACCCCTACTCAAAAACACCTAACTCCAGAAAGACAGAACCTAATAACAACCTTCCCCCTGCCCCATACTAAACAGGAACTTGCCATTTTTAGGCCTCGCCAATTTTTTCAGAACTTGGATACCTAATTTTAAATCCCTAGCCAAACCTTTATATCAAGCAACGCTGAAGACTTGTCTAAACCCCTGGAAAGCCCTCCTTAAACCTATCACCACACTCAAAATAGCACTCAGCCAAGCCCCAGCCTTAGCTCTTCCAAACCTAAATAAATCTTTCTTCCTATACACCAACACAAAAAATAGCTTTGCTCTCAAGCTGTTAGCACACTAATACAGACCAGACCAATGGGTTATAGACTATTTTTCCAAACCACTGAACTCCTCCTTCCTAGGTTGGCCAGCCTGCCTCCGCGCCTTAGCAGTGCCATCAATTCTCAGTCAAAAAACTCTTTAGTTCCCTTTGCCCAGGTAACAGTCCACTCCTCTCATACTATTTCCAGCCTACTAACCCACCAGGCCATCGCTGCAGCCTCCTCTTCCCAAATTCAGTTCTTACATGCCCAACTACTTCAAAATCCTCAAATCTCCCTACATAAATCAGCTCTCCGCCCCCCCAACCCTGCCTCATTACTTCCCCTCCCCCACTCCCACACCCATACCCACTGCTGAACTCAACATATCTCCTCCTTTTTACACCCCTTCCCCAACATACAAGATACTGCTCTACCACAGGCGGAATCCTGATTTATAGATAGAAGCTCCTACAAGGTCGGCCCAAAAGAAGCATAATATACCATCACTACCTTCACCTCCATCATTAAGTCGGGACACTTGTCCTCCGGTACCTCTTTCCAACAGGCATAACTTATTACCCTAAGGTATATAACTCCAAATATACCTATCACATCATACATTCACACATAAAAAAAAAAAAAAAACACATCAACATTATTGCTCAAGCTACAAAACAGGCATACCGAAAATCCTAACTTAAAACCTTCCTCTCATACTTCACCTCTCCCTTCAAAGCAATCCTAATACTTCTCATAACCCCACTGCTTCTCCCATTATCCTTCGTCCTTGGCCCTTGCTTCCTCAAACTGCTAATTAACTTTATTCAAAAAATGGTTCAATCCATGACAGCCTCTACCATCCATAATATACTCTTAAGATCTTTCAGATATCAACCCATGGCAAGAGATGACCCTCAGCCAGCAGTCAATCACCTCTCATCGTCCTAACTCCACAGGAAGTCGTTATAGAAGAGCAGATATTCGACTACCCCTCTCCCAACCGGTCTCTGCCACCCCCTCAAAAAAACACACCCCATCCCTCGCCTCTTTTTATTAAAACAAAAAGGCTAGAATGACAGCCTCAGTTCCCATGCCATCTCCCCTCCCCCCGCCTGCCTGCAGCTGTCTGAGAGTTTCCCATGATAGTGAGGTACATCAACCTGAGCTCCGTTTGGCCTTGATGAGCCCTAGACTCACAGCTGCAAGATAACGACTGGATTCAATAGTTTCTTTTTTCTTCCCCCTATAAAACAGCCCCTCCTTACCTAGGACCCCAGAGTCAGGACATTTGCAGCACGGCTTCCTCCCCACTTGCTAATTTCCTCAAATAAACTTCTTTTCTTCTGCTCGCTGCGTCCTCATGGTTCTCTGAGCGACAGGGTTCTTACAATGAGTATTGCAAAATTTTCAACAAACACCTACTCAATATCTATATGAGGTAAGGAGATATACCAAGAAGAAATAGAGAAACTCTCATCTCCTCAACCCACGGAAGCAACATGGAGTGAGAAGCCATCTTCTAGCAATTTCCTTGGTGGGAGGCAGAAGTAGTACTTCAGCAGGTTGGCACTGATTTCTGTGCCTTTTCTACAAGAGAAGAGATTTTCTCAGGTGTCTTCTGGAAAGCCAAACGCTTAAGAGACTGTTATTGCAATAGTCTGTGTGGTCTGGCAAGGGTCAGACCAAAAAATCCTTTAATAAAAGAATCAGACCCAGGCTGCCATCCAGAGAGTTTGAATAGCTTCCTCTGCAGGACAAGACCCAGAGTCTTTGAGAGGAGGGGAGGGCAGCAGGGAGAGTGCAAAGACTCCAATCACATGCTGATAGGGCTGAAGTCAGGTTGGTTTTAGAAAGACCCTTTGGGCTTGAAATAGAGCTTGTGACTTCATAGACACTTACAGGCCCTGGTTAATATTTGCCTTTTGTATCCTCAAACTGGATACATTTATTAAACACTCTAGTTCATGCCCTTTAATAAAATCTGAGGGCACCAAAGCCTAAGAATTCTGTGAAATTAAAAAGAAAAGACAATTGACTACATAAGTACAGAAAGCAAGTAATTTAAAAGCACTTCAAGGTGGTTTTAGATAATCTGCGAGATCAGTAACAGTTAATAATGTGGTTTTGCTCCCCAAAAAGGTAATTCAGGTTTAGGCTGAATTAGTTAGTACAAGTATACAAGTATATTTTACATAATACTCCACATAATAATCCCAATCTCCCTCCACTTTTCTGACCATACCTTTAGTATTGTGATCCACTCTAGGCAACAAAATTGGAGGGTCACTGATAACTGGGTCCTATCCTGAAGAAGATGGTGAAAGAATCTTGTATTATGTTGAGTGAAGAACTTAAAGGAAGATGGGCACGCAGCAGAAAAAAAAAAAAAAGGAAAAAGAGGACCTTATAATTGTGTGAAGAATGTGAAAGGTTTTAATATTAAAGAAGCTTCAACATTTATTTTGTCTGTTTTGTATGACTCTAAAAAAGCAGAAATAAGAAAAATGTGTAGAAGTTCTAGGACAGCTGACTTAGCAGATTTCAGTTTAATTTGAAGAAGAATGTCAGAGAGGCTGGCTGAAGAGGGAATTGGCTGTGTATTAATGGAGGAAATCCCAGGGAATTCTGTAGATGGATGACTGCTGGGGCCATGATGGAGTTTCAATTCAGTAAGGACTGAAATAGATGACATTCAACTCCTTCCATTTCTAAACTTTTATGATTCTCTGACTCAGAGTGCTGATTAGGTCTTCCAACATCAGAGAGCATGAAAGCTGGAAAGCACATTAAAAAAGAGCAGCTGAACAGTCAGAAGGTAGGTCAGGTGTGCAGTAAAAATTTTAAATCAGGACACCTTTCATCACCTAACTCTTGCAAACCACGAAGCACAGTACTCATTAATGACCTACACATCCACAGGCATCCTGCCTTATTTCCAGAGACACATCTGTTACACATGACTAGCTTATCCAGCTGGCTTAAACCTGAAGCTAAAGATGACTCCTGGCATGACTGCTGGCTAGATGGCCAGCTAAATTTTGTTCCACATAGAATGCATACTTAAACAGACCAGGAAAAAAGAATTATTCGACACCTTCTATTTGACCCCTCCCTAGATAAGCAATTTTAAAAAAGCATCCTCTTTAGTATGCAAATGAGAAGACTTAAAAAATGCCAAATACACTTATCTTTTCCTATTACCTATGTTACGCTCTTTAATAAATCACGTGGTCTTTTGAACTTCCACTTTGAAGTTCTGCACTATACTATACACAGTAGGCATTTGCGAAAATTAAATATATATTCTCAAACGTTACCCAAACTTCTGCAACTGGTTCTGTAAGCTAGGGTCTGCAAAGGACAACTCACCATCCCACCATCAGTCGTCAAACGTGCTCCTGAACTTGGCTCCCCATCTCAAAGTTGCATTCACATACTTTGAATCCTGAGTAGCAGCCTAGGTGTTGACAATGTGTGACTCAGAAGGCTGGGAATATTCCCTGCTCTCAGGGTCATTCCTATCAAAATAGGACTGTGACTCATAATATCTAGGGGCCTTATGCCCAGCAGGTTGATGATATTTTTGCTTCCCATCTGAGAAACGAAATTTTTTCTTAGCAAACTGGCATTGCTACAGTGACTCTGTTCTAAATGCTAATAGAGTAAAATATTGTCAAGAATCAAATATATTTGGAATAAAATTCTGCAAAAATTTTAAAAAAGAAAAGAAAAAAAAATACACACACCAGAGTCTCTGAATCAAAATCAAAGAATCTACAGGGGTGGGTGAAAGTAGTTTTACAGTTGTGAGTATGGGAAACACAGTTTATTCTTGTATTATTAATTATTGTATTATTTCCCATACAACTATAAACATACTTTTGCCCCACCCTGTATTTATGATTTAAAATAGTGAATAAAAGCATTTTTGTTTCATTTTGCTTTTATTTAGTAGGTGGTTCTAGCTACTTCCTTGGGATAAAATAATGATACTATCTTAAAGCTTTTACTACCCAGAACACACATTCAAAAATGCTAAAATTCCAGAACAGTGTTAGGTTAGCATATGACGAATATAAGTATCTCCAAATAAAATCTATGCTTTTAAAATAAGACAAAGCAAGGCAGAATAGTGAATTAAAATATTTTCCTTCATTACTCAAAAGAGGGTAGTGGTACCTAATAAGAAACTTAGATGAGCATTGATTTCTTCTCCCAAATACTGTATAAGGTTATCTGTATCTAGTTTTCCTTGCTCATGTAAATGGACTTCCTAAATCAGTCCCTACAAAAATCGAGGAGAGAATCTCCAGATCCTACAGCTTTTTGACTTTTCAAGAAAAGGTGAATGAAGAACAGAATTCTGTTCAGAGAGCATACATCATGTCATAGTTGATTGGTTTACTGGTCAGAGAGAACTAAAACCTTGGATAACAAAACCAATTGACTATTTAAGAACAATTCTGCTCCCTAATTCACTCATTTTATGTGGACAACTCTATAAACATTATGTCACCTTGGGGAAGGTTATTTGTGTGTGTGTGTGTGTGCGTGTGTGTGTGAAATGGAATCCCTAATAGTATCTACCTGCTAAGACTGCTGGGAAAATTATATAAGAGAATGCATACAGAGGAATTAGTATATGTTCAATGAAAGTCTAGTCAGAACAGGCCTTGAATTAACATACTGAACAGTTCAGGCATATAACTAGCTACTTTCTGTCACAATTAACGTAGGTCTAGCTGTCAGGCTTACTGGAACTGGCAAACTGATGTGGCAGGAGGGCTGACTCCTATTGGGATGGAGAGCAGTGGACAACAGCTTGTCCTGTTCAAAAAATTGGGGTCTAACTTTTGATGGATGTCAATTAGCTGATCTGCTGGATAAGCAATAGCAGCTGGACCTCTAAGGAGCGGTGTTTCCAGGCCTCAGAGGGCCTTTCTGTTGAGAGCAGGACCCTGTGACCAGGGACATGGGAACAGAATATGAACCCCGAGGGAGAAGGGCTGAGCATGAGTGCTTGCCCTAGGCCTGGGGCTCCAATGGACCATCCATGTGTTCATTGGTTCTTTCATTCATTCAGCAAATATTAAAGGCCGATCTACAGCAGGTACTACTGTAGGTGCAGGAGTAACTAGTACAAGAGAGGTTCCCAGACTCAGTGCTCACACAGTGGTAGGGAGAAAAAGACAATCAACAAGTCCAAGAGGAGTAAGTGCTGTGCAGAAAATTAAAATAAGGTAATAGGTTAGAGGGGAATAATTGTTGAAGTGGTGAAGGGAGGAACCTCTACAGAAGTGACATTTAAGTGGAGTTGTGAATGAGAAAGGAGCCAGGTGGGTAAAGATGGGCACACAGCAGTTCAGGTGGAGGCATAATCAGTTTAAGGGTAGGAAAAAGTAGGCATGCTTAAACAAGAAAGACAAGGCCAGTGGGCTGGAGAGCACTAGGTGACAGAGAGCATGGGATGACCGGGAGACTAGAGAGAGTCAGAGGGCAGCAAGGGAGGCAGGAGGCAGGCCAGAGAGTGCTTCATACATCAGTGTAACAGGCTTACAGGTTTGCTGTAGGTGCTCATGGAAAGCCAATAGAAGGGAATAGAGCGATCAAATTTCTGTTTTTAAGACCAGTTTGGCTGCTCTGTGGAAAAGGAATTGTAGACACTGGGTGGAGGACTGAGGTGCTAACAGGAAACGGAGGGATGGGCACAAGCATGGCAATGAGGGCGGGCTGTGAGGGCACACCAATTCCAAGACCGCAGCCGCTAACCCTGCAGCCAACACTACCTGTCTTGGCTGTAATTCACTCATGATCACAACAGAGCCAAGGAGATTCCTTTAACATATTGCTTGTACTCTTGTTGGTTTAACAAACAACTTATGTAGGTGTACAGCAACCCACTTCCTGTCATAACTGGTGCAGGCCTGGCTGTGAGGTTTTCTGGGGCGGGCAGGGTAACCTGGCAATAGAATGTAGACACCAGTTGACAAAGTTTTCCAAGACAAGTTGTGGTAGGATCTGGGGAGGCAGGACTTTTAATTTTCTAAAGCAATGCCTGCTCCTACATTTGCTTATTTACATATGTGAGCATTAGTCTGCTTTGGCTACTATAGCAAAATACCACAGACTGGGTGTCTTAAACATCAAAAATTTATTTTCTCGCAGTTCTGTAGGCTAGAAGTCCCTGATCAAGGTTCTGCCTGATTCAACTTCTAGTGGGCCCTCTCAATGTGTCCTCATATTCCTTTCCCTGAGTACGCACACAGTCAGAGAGTACTCTCCTGTCTCTCCCTTTTATTAGGACATAATCCCACAGGATTAGGGTCCCATGCTTTTGACCTCACGTAACCTTTATTAGTACCATATAGCCTTATCTCCAATACAGTCATATTAGGAGTTTGGGCTTCATTCGAATACAAACTGTGGTGGTAAACGATTCTGTTCATAAACAATGTTATTGTCATATAAATTCCTATTTGTGTGAGTACACATAAATGTTCAATTTATTTGAAACATACTTGTTACCATTATGTTCCAAGCAGTCACTCAGTATATGAATATAAGTCTGAATCTTAAAGAGTCCAGAGTCTAGTGGGGGAGATAAACAACTATAGTAAAATGTATAATCCTAATACGAGAGGCATAGGTGAATGCAAAGAATTCTATTAGGAAAAAAAGGTCAGGGAACTCGTGGGAGAAAAGCTGACATTTACGTTAATTTTATAGGAGTGGGCCAGTCAAGAAAGTCTAGCCCTACCTCAAAATTCAACCTCTGTGAAAAATGTCCTGCTCTGACTACCCCAGCCTGAAGGTATATATGCCTTTACTGAGCTTCAAGAATAGTTGGTTTGCACAGTTCACTTGGCCATTAACAAAGTAGTGCTCTGAGATCTGGCTTCTACTACTGTCTTGAACTATTATTTAAGTCTCTTGTTACCAACAACTTTTAATGAGACCCTGCCTTGTTTTTTAACTAGAATGTAGGTTTCTTCAAGGTAAGAATCAGATATGATGAATCCTTCAACAGAATAGGAGCTCAGGAAATAAATGTTGCTTTGATTTGATGTTGAGACTAAAAATTATAGCAAAGAGAGCTTAGATATAAGAATTAGTAGCTTTATAATCAGGTTCTAACTCTCCTCACTAACAAAGAGAATATTACCGGTTAACTTCTCTGGGTCTCACTTTTTTCTATCAAAAGAGAGTTGACTAGATATCAATGGTTCTTACAAGCACTAAATGTCCATGAACATACTAATTCAATCTCTCATTTAACAACCCATCTAATTAGGGGTGATCTTAGAGGTTCTGGGCTCTACTTTTTATAGTCTACTTTGGCTTCTTGTTCAGATTTTATGTAAGTAATTAAAAGGCCATTAAAATTCATTCTAAATCCTCAACTACTAGGAGCCAAAAAAGGGTGACTTGGACAATAACAGAGGTTTCAAATGCACTTGAACATTGGCTGGAATATGGAGAATAAAGAAGCTTTGTGCACTGTTGATGAAAATGTTCACTAGTACAGTTACTATGGAAAACAGTGTGGAGGTTCCTCAAAAAATTAAAAATAAAACTATCACTTCTGGGTACATATCAAAACAAACAAAAAACAACAAAGAATACTGACGCAATATCTACACTTTCATAGCAGCATAACTCACAAGAGCTATGATATGGAAATAACCTAAGTATCCATCAACAGATTAGTGGATAAAGGAGATGTGGTTGGTTTATACATACAATGAAATGTTATTCAACCACAAAAAAGAAGAAAATCCTGCCATTTTGGATAACATGGATGGACTTTCCAGGCACTATGCTAGATGAAATAAATCAGACAGACAAATACTGAATGATATCACTTACACGTGAAATCTAAAGAAAAAAGTTAAACTCATAGAAACAAGAGTAGAAAAGTGGCTGCTAGGGGCTAAGAGGTGGGGGAAATAAGAGAGTGGTAAAAGGGTATACTTCCAGCTGTAAGAAGAATAAGGCCTATAGTCAACATGGTGACTATAGTTGGTAACAATATATTGTATGACTAAAATTTGCTAAGAGTAGAACTCATGTGTTTTCACACACAAAATAAACTATGTGAGGTGATGGATGTGAAAAAATTCATTCTATATTATATTCAACTAAAAGGGGGGAAGGGAGGGACAACTAAAAAAATTCAATTATCAATTCTTAAAGTGTACATTTTAACCTTAAAACAGATAACAGTTCTGTTAACATCTAGTACAGCATAGCTAATTGTTCTACTTTAAGTGAAAAATACGGAAGACCATGACAGACAACACTGACGAGCAAATGCAGAATACGCACTTTTGCTCTCCATTGATGGCTCATATATTAAACAATATAGTATTTATATTTAAACAAAAAACATTCCAGGTGTACAAATATAAAACTGAATATTTTGCACCTTCTATTTTGCAACAAAAACTTATCTTAAATGAGCAAGTGGGTTAAAGAGTAACAACTCAATTAAAAAAGATATTTTCTTTAACAATTCTGAATTAGACTAGTTTAGTGTTTACAAAAAAAAAAAAAAAGAAAAGAAATAGTTCCATTTGAAAAGTGATTACAGTTCTAACTTTACAGTAACAAACCCTTTTGTTGGATAACATTAAATGAATTGGTTGTTTAAAACTATAGTGTTTGCAAAGTCACTCTGATGCTCAAGTGGGACAGGCTCCATGACCACAAAACTCTGCCAGCTCTACCTTTTAAACAGAGTTTGCCAGGATAGTGTGTTATTAGCCAGGCCTGGCTGAAACATTCCACTACCCACAAAGCTACTTGAATGTACTGTTTCCACTGAAAATCACAGTAATTCAACAATACATCACTGCTGCAATTCCCACCACAGGCAACACTTTGTCCCTGACAAAGAAGCCTCACATTCTATGTCTGCAGAAACCCCAGTCCTGCCTAAGACTGTAGGGCTGCCAAGAGGAACATCTGTGTGCTCAACAGGACACAAAACTGGCTCTCTTCTTGTTCCTTTCTTTCTTGTGCTTTCTGTTTTCATCTTTTTTATTTCCTAGACAATAAAGTGGATGACTGGTTGGTAAAGGAATGGTCTTTCATTCCCTTTGTCTTCCCTTTTGCTTGTTTGTTTCACATGACAGTCAAATAACTACATTTGCCATCTCCTATTAAGTTCAAATCCTGAAAACACAATAAAGTTTATTTTCTGACTTTGTATGACCTGTGATCACTGGAAGAATGCTGACTTTAAAGATGAAGATCCCTAACAGTATATTAATAAAAAGAAGCTATCCAATTCTGAGAATATTCTAAAACTTCATTTATATTTATAGAGTGATAAAGCCAAATAAAACACTAAAAAAAGGTAAGATACCCTTAAGAATTAAAGTCTTCTAAGCTACATGTTCCCTGTAGAAAACTTACAATATAAGCCACTATTTCCATAAGAGTATTACATTTTGGAATTTTATACCAAGAAAAGACTTCTGTTATGCCTGCCTTCACCTGAAATCAATATTTGGGCTTAAAGAAGTAAAAGAAATTAAGGTACACCAAGAGACAGATGGATAAACACTGTGACTAAGAATTCAGCAGAGAAAAATTATAATTTACAGTTGTGGAACTTTTATCTGCTTCCCAAATAAAAGAAAAACAATGCTCAATTTGATTAATGATCAAATAGATAAATCTAAAAACTCCTGTTATCAATATAATTAGTATTTAAAAAGAGTGGCCATGTTTGCAAAGGAATAGACTAGTTGAGACTTTAAATTAGTACTACGTTTCTAGAGGCCAACTTGGCAATGAGTGTTTATGTCAATTGGTCCAGCAATTTTACTATTAGGATTTTATTCTATTTAAGTGAGGAGAGATGAGCATCAAGATGTTTACTATAGCTTTATTTAAAATAGAAACGATTTATAAATAGGCAAATATTCAACTACAGTGGAATTGTTAAATAAATTATGATACATCTCTATGAGTACTATACAACCAAGAAAAATGAGGTTTTAAGAGACTATGTAGTAAAAATATGTTCACTGTATATACAGTTAATGAATAAAAATAGCTTATAAAATATGATGTATGATGGCAACCTATCTTTAAAAAAAACACATGCTTCCTTAGAAAAAGTAAAAATGTTAGTAATAGTATTATCTCATGGTGATAAGGTAATAAATTATTCTATAATAAACATACCATTAGTTTTAGAACCAGAAAAAAGTCCCTGAATTACTGCCTCTTAGATTGATGGCAATTTTAACTTACTATCATTAAAGAAATAAAGGGTAATTCATTCCTTCTCAAACATACATTAACATTTTCCTGGGTTTTCAAAAACTGTTCCATTGAAATCATGTAAAATTTCACATGAAAGCTGTAGCAAGATATATACAGAAAAAGGGAGTCGGTACCATAATTTAAGGGACTGGGAACAGAATAATCTTTTAGATTTATCATTTTAAGCAGTAACAGGCAATCACAAACTTATACCTCAGAAAGTTTAATGGAGATAGAACTGACTGACATTGCTTTTCATCCCTGAGAGATCTGAAAGACTTGTCCATGTGAAATGTGTCCCTAATTTTTAGTAAACTGAAACAACATAACCAACAAATAACTAAAACCTGTGAGTGAGAGTGTGTGTGTGTGTATGTAATTATTGGTAGAATAGCATATATGGAAAATAATGAAGTTTTTGATTCTTTAAATCAAAGACAATATGAAGTGTATTTTTACCTCCATATTTAATATTACCTTACACTACAAAACTGGATTACTACCTGGCTGCTGTGGCTCAGTGGATTGAGCGTTGGCCTACAAACCAAGTGTTGCTGGTTCGATTCCCAGTCAGAGCACATGACTAGGTTGCACATCAGGTCCCCAGTTGGGGGTGCGAGTGAGAGGCAACCACACAGTGATGTTTCTCTCTCTCCTCTCTCTAAAAATAAAAATAAACAAACAAACAAATAATTAAAAAAAAAAAGATGCTTGCTCAAACATTACCTTTGAAGAAATAAGTTTTCACTTTGGGTTGGTCCCTAGGCTCAGTGCAAGCCTGGCTAAGTGCTGAGGGAGAGCCCTACCAGCCAATCTTCAAAGACTGGAAAATAAAATAAAATAAAATAAAATAAAAAAAAGCTGGATTACTAAAGAAATCACTTTGATTTTATTTTAAAAGGATAAAAGTATTATCTAACACTTTATATTTAATATGTTTACTTTCCTCTGCCATGTCGCATAGGAACTAGGAAGCTACAAGCAGAAAATCTACAAGTTCTCAAAGCATGCGAAGTGTGGGCTTGAGCCCTCTAGTTACATCATTCCATTTCCATGACACACTTTGTAAACTAGTTTTAAATCACATAGCTCTTTTGTGATTCTGATACAATAACTAGTCCACTGTATTTCTTTTGAAAAAAACTGCATTTGCTTAAAATGACAACAAAAAAGGTGTCTGCAAAGCAGCTGTTAAATAAACGAGACAGCTGTACTCTATTAAGTGACACCAGTTTATCACACAGTATTTAAAATCCATCACTGAAAAAGCAATAGTCTCCTGGTTTGTGATCTGGATTTCTCTGTACACAGCAGAGTTCGTGTTATATTTTTAAAGTATTCTTATTCTAAAAGCTAATTAATTATTTCAACTGTTGTGTTCACTAGTATATGACCGAATCATGTTCATAAATAAAACTGTTAGGTAGAATAGATAGCAAACCAAGGCAGGGAGCAGGAGGAAGACATGTCTCACCCACTCCCTCAGCAGTCCTGAGCCCGATCTGATAATATTGCCAAGTGTTACAACATCACAAGAAAACACCATACTAATATGGGAGGAGGGCAGTCCTTGAAATTCTACGCGTCCTCTCCACTACCTGAGAAAGAAAGCCTTTGAAACTGTGCTTTCATCAGAAGGCCAGAAAGGGCTCACCCCAAAGTGCCCAAAGGAAGAAGCCCATTAACATCTTTGAGTGTTCACCGCCCTCCCCTCACACAAAAGCTGGCAGCTGATACCACCTTTACATGTCAATCAACATGTAACTTTTTCACCCTGTCAGCCAACCATATAAGTCTTCAGAACAAAGGACTCACTCTCTCTGGCCACCTGGCCTCAGGCCACCCCAGCTCAGGGCTCTTGCCACCCCTGCCCTTGCCACCCCTGCTCTTGCCTTTCTCCACCACCTCAGCAAGGCCCTTTCTCTTCCCTGAGAACGTATCACCAATAAACTCTGCTTGCATCCTAATAGACTTGCTGATCTGTAACCCTTTACTGTGTCAGCAAGAAGAACCAAGTTTCTGGGAGTTTTTCCCATAACAAAATTAACGGGCAAGTAGTAAACGAGGTATGTGAAGACCTGTCAACAAATAATACAACTTTCAAAGGTTGTACAGATTTCTTCTGATTTAATGACTGAATAAGCACATTGCAAGGGAACGTTTGTACGTCCAGAAAAACGTGAATGACTTGTTACCAAATGTTGGGGGGAAATGCCACAAAAATACACATACCTTCACCAAGCACTTGTTTTTAATGGGAGTTTACTTCACCCCTAATATTTGCCATGGATGGTGCTTTGCATTTGACATGTTACTTCAACTTTACAAGTAGTTGGTCCTAGCACCATTTGCTAACTGAAAAACTTTCCCAGAGTCACACAGCTTGTAACTAGTAGAGCTGGGACTCAAACCAGGGTCTCTAACTCCAGCCTGTGCTCTTTTCACTGTGTTATTGGGTCAAGATAAGTAAACTAATTAAAGCTAAAATCACAGGTTACCTTGTGGTTGAATTTTAGCACTGAATGCCACCAGATGAAAATCATTTTGCTTGTTGCTAGTTTCCCTGTCCTCAGAGGCACTGACAGAATCCATTTGTTTACGCGAGTTAGATCCAAACTAAGTGTGTGGCATATGAGAATTCATAGATAATTGGACAATTTTCTGAAAATTTGTCAAAAAGGTACACTGACCATCTGAGGACCCCACGGATTTCTAGAGTACCTGGACTACTCTAGTTCAGTGATATAGATGGGTTTTCTGTTCAGGGAACTCTGATTTGATACCATAAATAAGTAAAAAGTATCTTTATATGCATTTACAAGTTATCTATGAAGTAAGTGGAACCAAACATTGAACATGAAGCCTTCTCTGAGCAGAGGAGTCCTTGGACATGCTGAGCTGGCTGTGGGAGAGGAGGCGGGGTGGGAAGGTGACTGTGGTGAAATCCACTGCAGTTTCGGTGGACAGGCATCAGCAATCAAAGTTTCAGAGACACTTATCCAAAGACTAGGGCAGAGTTCCTCTTCAGATTCCTTAAGACTGGATTCAGTAACTTCACTTGGCTTTCACTTATGATTTTCATCCTTCCCTTCAAAATGATTTTACTCACGCTGAAAAATAACATCTTCTGTGGTCAATCA
The DNA here is from genome assembly GCF_987537825.1 of Furipterus horrens. Classification (NCBI taxonomy): domain Eukaryota; kingdom Metazoa; phylum Chordata; class Mammalia; order Chiroptera; family Furipteridae; genus Furipterus; species Furipterus horrens. Next base: position 65,195,378 of record NW_028327177.1, read on the forward strand.
CCTTCTCACGCATTTGAGAGCAGGACATCACTCCTCAGACAAAGTTGCTTGCTCAGATACATAGGGATTCCTTAAATCTCATCCTGATGCAGTCATGCAATCAAACATTTTCTATGTCATCAATCAACCCATTATTACTTTTTTAATACTTTTGCCTGCATGGTAATTTTAAAGCAGAAAGCATTGCTAGGCAGAGTGCCTATAATACATATACTTCCTTGCCATTTTTAGGTCATTGTGAACATAACCGCATTTAAAAATTTACTGCACAAGCAGTAACTTACCATTTTTGTAATAAAAAGAAAACAAAAAAGTCAGCCAGGTCTCAGTCACCATTAAGAAAATCTGTGAGTAAATATTGCATTGTAGATGTTCCTTTGAAGGAGCACCCTTTGGCTAGAAGGTCTCCTTCCATAAGGTTATCATTATCATTCCTGCCATTCCCTTGTCTTTCATCAATTTCCTAGAAGGTTTTTAAAAGTAAACTTTGTCTAATCCCATCTTAGCTAGGAAATAAAGTAATCTTATTCAGAAATACATGTTAATGAGAGTTGCTAAAGTTCTTTCTGGGGCTAGAAGCACCGTCTTTCAGTTTTAGTAAGCACTTGAGGTTGCTGGGGGATATGCTGATGACTGATTTCTGGGCTTCATCCCCAGATATTGATTCTTTACATTCGGGTAAGATTAATGGATTACACATCGAGCAGAAATGTCTGGTAAGAAGATACCAGGTTTTCACACAGGTTTTGTGGTGACCGTTTTTAGAACGCCACATTATCTGCAGGTTTGCTTTTGTGTTCTGGAGAGCTGTCATAGGAATCTTATCCTCGACAAATGAGTAAAGTTTCTTATAAATTTTGCTTTGACATCAGTCTTTCAGGGTGGGATATATACTACAAATGTGGAAAGAACATTAGAGAAATGATTACGAAGCCCTGCCTTTATTTCACAGCAAAAGAAACTACACACAGAATTTTTCTTTTTCTGTCATCTCCAAAGGTGGCATGTAGCTTTCCCACAGTATCAGGTTGCTGGTCTAGGTACACACATAGCCTAGGTGATAATTCACTTAGATTCAAACTACTTTTTTCAAAGCCAACTTTTCCAAACAATACATTATCTACATTTGAAATGCTAGGTGAAATTCTATCACCACTCTCAACAACAAAATAAAAAGGGGGTGGGGAGGAGGGGCAAGGAGGCATACAGTGCTGGACAAAGAGATGGAGAAAAGTATTGACAGTACAAGCAATCTATAGCACCCCTGGGGTAGGAAGAATTGTTGGAAGAGTTTTCTCACACATGAAAAGGCAATGAAGAGCACAACACTGATTATATTTTATTATTTTTTTGAACCTAGGTAAGAAGCCATTATTTGTAAATATGTAAAATTCCCTTTTCCCAGTAATGGACAAATCAGTGATATAAACCTATGCTTAAAAGTAAAATTAAAATTTTAAATCAGACTAGTGGAATGCTAGCCCCGCCCCCATCTTAAAAAGATGTGTTTCTAAGAAAAAGTGAGACCAAAAAAAAAAAAAAAAAAAAAAAAAGAGGAAAAGAAAAAGAAAGAAAGAAAAAAGAAAGACAGGGAGGAAGGAAACATGAGATATACAATCTCTGGTAGTCGCTTTAAAAAAAAAGGAAAAGAAAGAAAGAAAACATGAGACATACAATCTCTGGTGGTTACTTTATAAATTTAATCATACAGGGTGGAGAAAAAGTAGGTTTACAGTTATGAGTACACAAAAGAATTTATTCACTAATTATTGTATTATCTTCCATATGTACAACTATAAACCTACTTTCGTGTGTTGAAGAGATTAAATAATACATAAACTAAGTCAAATACACCTGAGAACCAACTTAAGAGTCCCTAATGCACACAAAGTTTCATACTGAGGTGACAAGATACTGGAACACAATGAACTTAAAATTGTGGGGGAAATTCCTGATTTGCTTCAGGAGGTTCAGGGACTCTATTTAATCCCACAGGAAAGTGGGTAAATTGATGGCAACAGACACTGTACTGTACTGAGTCCCTGGCCAATCTGGGCTGCACTCAAGAAGTACTGCATTTGGAAGAAGGGGGGAAATAAAGTGAGCATTTCAAAAGATTTACAAATCGTCACTGACATGAACAATGCTTTATAACGAACCCAGGATGGCTAAATTTTGGGAAGTAACTGCTCACAGTGGAGGCATGAGGTCTCTGGGATTTTGAAGATGAGTCTCAAAATCCCAGAATTATTCCCAAATTTCTGGTTCAATGACCAATTTCAGGCAATTTTTGTATTCTCTGATTTCTGCAACATTAGTTTCTTTAATGAAATTTCTGTTAACAAAGCTGAGAGGATCAGTACTAGAAGCTTGGACTCAGAGTTGTTATGGAGTCAAGTTCTCAAGAATACCAGTGTTTTCAATGACTCCAAAAAACCTCCGCTGCCTTGCGGCATACCTCTTCAGGGGAAAGGCTAAGGGAGTAAACCCCGACAGAAAATCCGGAGCCGGAGTCCCTAAGGCGGTTTGACGTTGTAGTCAACACCGGCAACTCCTGCGGCGCACCTGAAGCCAAGCTGTATTGACTCCGTCTTTCCCTTGGACCCTTCAGCTGCGAAGAGAGGGGGGTCTGCTGCATGGGCAACAGCAGACCCTCCATATCACCCTGCCCAGGCTCTGTAGCTTCAGCTTCACTGGAGAGGACACTCCAGCATCATCGCAAGATGTCGATTCAACACGGGAGGAGACAGATACCGTGTCACTCCCGAGTCGGACTGCACAGCCATTCTCAGCGGTGCAGATAGACTCTTAAGAAGCTACACCATCGTCTCTCGAGACGGACGGCTGCCGATGACGACGACGACGACGATGAGAACCAATCTCTGGACTAGTATCTATGCATTTTTATCATTTAAAGTTAATTAAAGTATTGTTGAAATTCCTTTTAAAATACTAAAAAATAGTATTTAAAAATTTTTCTAACAAGCTATTATAAAAAAAACACCTCGTATGCTATATACAGATGAAAGGAATTTTGAATAGGTGGCCTATGTCTGAACAAAACAAAAGACCCACAGTAGTACGTTCCAGTACTAAATCATTCAGGAAGGGGAGATTCTTGAAAGGGAGGAGGGAGAGCTTAGCATAAAACTCAGCTAAAACTTCAATATTCTTCTATTAATTACCTGTATTTTTTAGGAGGAATCAATAGCCCTATTTCATTCAATCTAGGCAAGATCTTAGATGAAAAAATCTCCTCGCCTGATTATCTTGTTCATACTTGTGTTAAATTTTGTTGTTGAAACCAAGTGCTATCTCCCCAGCTGTGAAGTCAGGGTAGCAGCTGCCTCAGCACACCATGCCAACGCTGCACCAGGACAGAAAGACAGCTGCCTTGCCTGTCCTGACAGATGAAAGGTGTGCAAAAGGCCTAGAAAAATCTCTGGTGCTGGCAGTGCTGGTGAAGGCAGCTGCTTGCCTGTCACACTGCTTGCTGTAGGGTGTGCTAGGTGATAACAGAGACAAGAGAAGAAGGAAAAACAAACACAACTACAGTATTTCCTCACTTATTGCGGGTATTACTTTCCAGACACCCCCGGGATAGGTGAAAATCTGCAAACAGGAACCTTCTAAATACAAATTTTAGTATTTGTATATATATTAAGGCTTTATAAACCCTTCCCACACACTTATAAACCGTTCCTTATTAACCTTTCCCATTCCCTTATTAACCTTTTCCACACTTTAATTAACACTACTTATGTTCTTAAACATATTCTACACTCTTAAACCTATGTAACTTAAACATACGTATACAGTACCGCAAAACCCTGCGATACAGTATAGCGAAAAATCCGCGATAGATAATTAAATATATTTTTAAAAATCCTGCGATACAGCGAGGCCATGATAAGTGAACTGCGATATAGACACTACTGTATTTTCTACTGTAACACATTCCACTTCCAAATCATTTTATTCATGCGATATTACATTGTTTTTGATAATTTTAATTTTAGATTCCTCAGCATTCTACGCACAGAAGCAAACCCTTACAATTATATAAACATTCCTGATTTCTACTTTAATTTTAATAAACTAAGCAATAAAGATCTTAAATATTTGTTTCCAAAACTTTAAGAGTTACAAATAACTGATTTCTAACATTAGAATTGTTATAAGCTTTAAAATAATCTGAGAATCATACCAGGAGACAATTGAATTTGAGGTGACAGTTTGATAGGAACTAACACCTATAAGGTAGAGCCTATTTTGCCCTGACCCAATGCTTCAGTTGGTTGGAGCACCGTCCTGCACACCAAAACGTTATGGGTTTGATCCCAGGTCAGGGATGTCTCTCTCTCTCTCTCTCTCTCTCCCCCTCCCTCCCTCCCTCCCCGCCTTCCAGTCTCTACAATCAATAAACATATCTTCAGGTGGATTAAAAAAAAAAAAAAAAAAAGTCCAGGTAGAGTTTATTAAGCAGAACTGATATTTATATTTCTTTTAGGGAATATTTTGACTTTATTAAAAAATATTCACTATTCTTTTTTTTAATCCTCGCCCAAGGATATGTTTTTTGTTTTTAAATTGATTTTAGAGAGAGAGGAAGGGAAGGAGGGAAGAGGAAGGAGAAAGCAAGAGAGACGGAGAAAGATCAGTTGGTTGCCTCCTTCACATGCCTCAATTGGGGAATGAACTGCAACCTAGGAATGTACCGTGACCGGGGATCAAACCTGCAACCTTTTGGTGCATAGGACAATGCTCCAACTAACTGAGCCACTTGACCAGGGCAATATTGACTATTTTTTATCACGATACTGCAATTTACTTTGAATTATTTAAAATATATACATTTTGGGATGGTCAACTGTAGTCATAATAAAAATCCGTATTTTAGAGGTGGCTACTATAAATGTCTTTCTTATCTGTATTTCAGTGGACAACTGACCTTTTGCTAATCACCCAAATGAATATCAGAAAAGTTTCACTGAGCTATAACTACCACGATGAATATTACTGGGGTCCCATTTGTGAAATAAAAAGCATTAAGAAATACAGGCTGACTGTATGTTAATGACCTGGCCCATGCTTTCATGACCAGAGCCTAGGAAATCACTGGGACATGGGCACTTTTCCCTTATGGATGAATCCCTCCTTTCAATGAAACACTCCTCTAGCCAGCCTGAAAGGTGGATGAGTTTTTTTGCCTGTTGCTGGCTATGAAGGAGGCACAATTCTCCCTTAAGGGTCCGCTTTCTGCTAGGTGTTGGTCAGAGCCTCTCTGAAGACTGAGAGATTGGGTTTCCTCAAGTTCTAAGAATTGCCTTGTGCCTGCTTGTGAAAATTTAATTAAATCTCTGTATGTGTGTGTACTTATGTGCAGCAGAATCAGGTCTGAGATTTACTAGTACTACAGATTGATAATGAGGTTGTGAAAAACTAGCTAGTCCTTACTTAACTTCAAATTCCTTTGGAGGCTACCATTATCTACCAAAGGAGCCTAGAGTAAGGCATGGACACACTGGCTCAGGTCAGTGTGGCACAGCAGTAAGACAATGTATACTTAAAAATAGCCCCATTTAAAGCCACATCTTTTCAAATGCAAACTTTCAATACAATATGTGACTACGACTATCAAGGGGAATGTATTAATATAGATTAATCTGCATAGGAACATATGACTTTACAACAAAACATGTGAAACAGCATAAGCTTTAATGAGGCCAGTGTGTAATTTTGGAAAGTCCTAGCATCCTGGTTACATGAAAGGTCTTTCAGAAATCTGTTATAGTTTATTAGAGAAACATATACTCAAATAGAGAACTACAAGAATGTTGAAAGGTAGTATATTTATAAATATAAATTTACTTTTCTAAAATCCCTGGGCGAGAAAACTAAGATAAACAGCCCTGAGACAAACCTAAGTATATACAGGGAACTTGGAAGTTGATAGAGAAAGCATGTTAATTTTAATTTGGGGGGAAAAAAGAAGGGCTCTTCAATAAACTGCATTGGGAAAACTGGCTTTACACTTGGGGAAACAATTAGGTCTCTGTATCAAGCAATGTAAGCTTGATATAGGGTTTCCTTCTGGGCTCATAAAAATGTTCTGTGACTAGACAGTAGTGAGGTTGCATAATATTGTGAATGTATTAAATGCCACTACACTGTATACCTTAAAATGGTAAATTTTGTTATATGTATTTTATCACAATTAAAAAATAATTTGCAGTTATATTACACAAACTAAGTAAAAAGTCAAGCTTTGAATGTATTATACAAAAAGAGGGGAAGTATCTTTTGATTTCAGGGTAGGAAAGGCTTTTGTAGATAAGAAACACGGAGTACCACTATTCCAGCTGAGTAACAAAATTATCCTAAAACTCAGTGGTGGCTTCAAACAACAAAAAACATTGATTTTGCTCAAGTATCTGCAATTTGGGTAGCGCCCAGAAGGAAGAGCCCATCACTGCTCCCACTGTCTGGGGCGCTGGACTGAGGACTAGAGGATCCACTTCTGAGATGGCTCACTCACATGGACAGCAAGTCAGCACTGGCTGCCAGCTGTAATCCATGACCCTTCTGCAGGCTTATGCTTCCTTACAGGATGGTGGCAATACTACAAAAACATCCCAAGAGGTAGGAAGTGGAAGCTGCCAGTTTCTTAAAGCCTGGGCCCCCAAACCTGGTACAATGTCACCTGTGCTATAGTTTACTGTTCAAGGGATCACATAGCCCAGATTCAGAGAGGGATACAGTCCCCCTTGATGGGAGGAAGGCCAAAGGATTTGAGGGCTCTGTTTTAAAATTACAAGAGCAACTCATAAAGGAAAAAATGGGCACAGTTGACCATATCAAAATTTAAAATCTTTGCATGACAAAAGTCACCATGAAAAAAGGTAAAACATGAAATGGTTTGAAAAGAGTTAATGTGTAACAGATGTAAGAAAAAATTAATATCCAGAAGATATATAGAATTATAAATCAGTAAGAAAAACAAGTAAATAGAAACATGGATGAAAAATATGAACAGTCAATTCATAGGAGAGGAAACCTAACTGGCCAGTAGACATATGAAAAAAGATGTTTAATGTCACTTTATAATAATTTGGAAAAATTAAATCAAATTATCTCATCTATTAAACTGTCAGAAGCAGTATAAAAAAATCCCCAATGTTTGATAAATATATGAGAAAATGGGAATGCCATAAACTTTGAGTGTAAAATGAAATAATGTTAAGAGAGCAATTTGACAGTATTGAATAAAACAGAAAATGTATACAGTCTCAACCCAAGAATTAAATTTCCAGTTAACATGGAGAAACAAATACATTTGTCCCTAGAGACATGTATAATGTTCATAATAATCAAAACCCAGAAACCACCTAAGCTTCATCAAGAGGGAAAAATGTAAATGATAATTGAGGTGTATTCACGGAGTGAATTCTATCAGTTGAAGTGAAAGAAATAGACCTCGAATGTAGATTCTGGGACAGATGTAAAAGCACAATGTTGAGTCAAAATGTTATAAAATGATACAAAGTAGAACATTTAAAAATAACATTTTAAGTTATGTTTTAAATTTTAAATACACACAAAACAATATCATATTCTTTTTGGCTATGTACACATATAGTAAAAATATAAAAAGTTCAAGTACAGTATATGCTACATGCTCAAGATGGCAGCTGCCTCTGGAGAGAAAGATAAATGTTGCAGGCGAGTTTAATGAAGTAACTATACCAAGAAAACTGGCTCTTCGTCAAAGCTTTGTGTGCCGTGCCCTCTTCATAGCTGTTGCTGGGGATCCCAGGATTGTATTTCCCAGCACCCTTATACCCCAGTTGAGGTGGAATATGAGCAGAAACGAGGCCAGTCACATGAAGAAGACCAAGGAATGCAAGCACTGGGACTGTCTTCCAGAGCTCTCTTTCCTTTTCCATCAACTTCATACACATGAGCATGTGATCCTGGAAACCATGTGCTATGCTGAAGATGGTGGTACCATAAAATGGAGAAAGTCTGAGTTTTTCTCTTTCTTTCTTTTTTCATTATAGTTGACATACAACATTATATTAGTTTCTTTCAGCAGTGACTCTACATTTATGTACCTTATGATATGATCACGATGATAAGTCTGTTAACCATAAAGTCTGAGTCTCTATATTGCCACACGGAATGCCAGCCATCAACCAGAAAAACAATCACATGGCAGTCTTACAGCAGTAAGAAGTAGGTCAGCCAATAGAATTCTGGTTTGGTTTTTTTTTTCAGCTGTCTTCACCCAATTACACAAAAGGGGGCTTCAACTTTTTTTTAAACCTATTGATTGTTTCTTTGATAAAAACAAGTCTTTAGTAAAATCACCACCACGGTAATGTCAGCTTTTGTTAATTCTAGATGATGGACATTCAGGTAGCTGTTATACTATTTCCTATAGTTCTTACAGTTAAAAAGAGGTTTTATTTCAAAAGATTTAACAAAGTTGGCCATTCCTCTAGTATTTGACAGGAATGCTACAGTTTCACTGTAGCTAACATTTCCAAAATTTATGTTCCTCTCAGCTGTGACCACTTCTGTTTTCTCCAGAGTGTAAGTACTGCTTCCATGTCAAGGATTCAGCTCAGATGCAAGCGCAGCTCCAGATTCTGCTCCCTCACCTCCATGTGTATCTGAATTAATGTAAAACCTCATTAAGTGTTAAAATAAGTGACTTGAAAATTTTCAAAACTATAGAGGAAGAGATTATCTGGATGGTCTAAAAAGGCATGAGAGAATAAATTTAAAAAGCAAGTAATTCTGTGCATATTAAAAGAAAAATAGCTAACACTTACTGAACACTCATGTGCCAAGTACTATCATGAGTCAATATTCTTAATATTAACTCATTAAGTCCTTAAAACAATCCTATAAGGTACATACTGTAAGCCCCATTTTACACTGAGAGTGGAAGAGAGTGCTGAGAAATAGTCCTAAAACTAAAAAAGCTTATTTGTGTTAGGAACCAATTGAAAAGGGTCTAACACAATTTCAAGACCAAATTTTGCTTATCCAAGGTTCTTAACATGGAAATCTAAAAACCCTTCTTGATCCCAATGCTCCACTTTAAACACCAATTCCATTGTTTACTATTTTCTAAGTATTTCATAAAGCCTTTCTTTGCTTTACATTCCAATGCCACTACCCGAAGTTAAATAATCAAGATGTCACACCTTCCCTACAGCAATTATCTGTGACCTCTCCTCTGGACCATCTCAACTTCCTTCTACCTGAAGACTGTCAACTCAATGTGCTGCTTGAGTAGTGTGCAGAAAATGAACCCCCGTGGGATCTAACCATATCATATCCCCTTACTCCCCAGACTTGTTTGAGGATTATATCTATTTACATCATATAGCTCAGTGCTTGTAACACTGTAGAAACTTAAGAAATATTAGTAATGCCTTTGAAAAGGAAGATTTACCAACCCTATTTTATAGAGGAGCTCAGCAGTCTCAGAGAAGTAAATCATTTAACTGAAATAACCTTGGTAAGTAGCTGAACCAGGTTAAGAGCCAGGTTTGCCTGGTTCCAGCCCTAGCAGATCCTGACAAGTCTGAATCAGTCATGGTGGTTTCTCCCTGGCAATGCAGCTTTATAGTTTGGCATATGGTGATATTCTGGCCAAAGGTACATGGAGAGAGATCTGCAGGGGAACTCTAGGAAAAGTTTTCTGACTCTTAAGACAGACACAAGAAAGAGATGCCCTTTTCTGCATCTATAAATGGCTGGTTCTGGATGTGACACATGGCACTGTTACCATAAAGGGATGAGACCTGAGCACAAACCTAGGTGGAGGAGGGCCGGTCTAGGGGAGAGAATCACAAAGAGGATGATGTCAGGCTCTTATCACAACTGAATGACAACAGTCCTACCTCTAAAGTCTTTGTTATGTTCATTACTTAAACAAAATTTCCTTATTGTTTCAGACGTTGAAGGTGGGTTTTCTGTTACTTGCAATTGAAAGTTGACAGGATCTTGACACACATGATATTGCACCTGTGATAGTAATACAGATCTCACAGAACCTATTTTATCATCTTCGTAAATTAACTGCCCATTCCTTTGAGATGTTCCCAACCCTCCTTTCCCCAAGTAAATTTATGTATTTATTACCAAGCCCATTTTTTAAATCAAACCATTCAAAAACACCCATTTTCAAAATCTGTTAAAATATTCTCAGTGGTTTCTATGATCACAAATAGATACAAGCAATTTTACTCATACCCTGGGTCTTCCAAAACCAAGCTCATCATCAATGAGCTGAATACCATATAAATGAAATAGGAACAAACATTTCCACTGGGAATGGAAATTTCAGCACACTCTACTTGGCAAGAGAATGACATGAAGTAGTTTTCATGTACAGGTAGTCGTGTACTTCTGGTACCAAAATCCAAATGGGCCGGGACCTCATCTTGATATGGAAAAATACCCACTGCAGAAAGTGCACCGGCAGCTGCATCCCTGGTCTCCCCAGTCATGCTCTCTACCTCCCTGCAGCAGGGTCCTGAGCACAGGGGAGGGTCCTACACTCTCAACAGAGCTCCTTACATCCCAAAAGTGATTTGTTTGGGCCTTTCTGAGAGTTGCCTAGTTCTGCAAAGCAAATGATCTACTCCTGGATAATTACAAAGAGAGGACTGGATAGTAACATTCACAATCAGATTAATTTGTATTAGGTAAAACATCTAAAATAGGCCAGGGGCAAAAATTTCATCTGATTTGGGGGAAAATCATAATGTCTTGCAAAAAACCAGTTGAAATACATGATCAAGCTTTCTTCAAGATAAATTTTGGTAGTGAAAAAACTAATTAAACAGTCTTCAAAAGCCCCAGGGGCTGAAGTCAATGCACTAACCCAGCAGATGTCAGTGGGGCATGGGTTCTTGTCCTAATCCTGCTCTGACTTGAGCCTGAGAACCTGTCAGAAAGGTGCTCTCACAGTGGAAGACATCAAGCAGCAGCTGCTGCTCTCAGCGGGCTGCAGCCCTTATTTTGCCTTTGAAGACTACAGTGCCACCCTGGCTGCATGTGTCATGACGCATGGGAGGTAGGAGAGGGTACGCAGTCTCTTCACTGCTGCACAGGACAGTGAGTTTCCAGTTCTAGCAGCACACTGCTGTCAAGATAGGGGTTTACCAGAATCTCTTCACCATTAGCAGCTGCATCTGTGTGTATTGGCTGCAACCAGTGACAGTCAATAGTTCTAGAACCTTCTTCCATGAAGTTAAAATTTAGTAGTCATTGATCTCATTTATGAAACAGTGATTTTTAAAATTTCTTTTAGAACAACTGAGAAAATAAACAACTGAAGTATAAAAGAAGGTCAAGGGAAAGAAGGCAAATCATATATAGAGAAAGCTAGATAGATAAATAAAGAGATAAAGACAGAGATGTAGGTCATCAACTTAGAGAAGTATAATAAAGACATGCTAACACTCCCTCTTTTTTTTTTAAATTTATTTGTTTGTTTGTTTATTTTTAGAGAGAGGGGAAAGGAGAAAGAGAGGGAGAGAAACATCACTGTGTGGTTGCCTCTCACTTGCGCCCCCAACTGGGGACCTGATGTGCAACCTAGTCATGTGCCATGACTAACACTCCCTCTTAATGTGGTGATGGTCATTGGTGTGAGACAGTACTATCCTGGGTGGGAATCTCCCTCAGGGGCAATATTTCTAATGGTTTCTCTACAATTCTTCATATTTGTAATTAGGGGACAGAGATGGATGAGTCATGATGAAGAATAATGGAATTAGTGTTCTTGTGAATTCTTCCTGATATAACTATACAAACCCCCAACAATGCTTTACCCAGGGGCCTCTTGCCTGGGTTTGGTTGCTGTCATTTCTCTTATCTCGTAGGCAGCACTGCCAATAAAAACATCTCTCTGTGGCTTTAGTTCTACGCTGATTTATGTTATATATGCTGTGATGGTTAGTTTTATGTGTTAACTTGGCCAGATTGTAGAACCCAGTTATTTAATCAAACACCAATCTCGGTGTTCCTGTGAAGCATTTTGTAGATGGGCTTAACACCTACAATCTATACTACCCTCAGTGTAAGTGGGCCTCATCTAATCAGTTGAAGACCTTGCAAGCATTAACAGACTTCCTAAAGAAAAGTCTGCCTCAAGAATGAAGAATCAATAGAACAACAATAAAAATTTTTTTAAAAAAAGAATGAAGGATCAAATCCTGCCTGAGTTTACAGCCTGCCTGCCTGCTCTGCATATTTCAGATTTCGCAGTCCCCACACTCTGTGCCCCAATTCCTTAAAATAAGTCATTTGTATCCACTGTACCTATACTTCCTATTGGTTCCAGTTCTCTGGGAAACCCTGAATGAAACAGATGGTAACATCAACTTTTCTATTTTATGAGTAGAAAGTCTAAATCATTCAATCTACACTGAGTATCCTGTCAGGGCTGGGATACTGATTCCAGATACTTCAGTGGACTCAGAAGCACATAGACTCCTAGGTCTCATGGGGACTAAGTTTACTATGCTAAACTTTGATAAGGGTTTGAGTCTTTTGAGACTGATTGACAGCTAAATTTCCTCTGGCTGGAGGAAGATCTATTCCATATCCTTTGTTACATTTGATTCTAATGTATAATGTGTAAAAAAATATATGTATTAATATATAAAATTAGAAATATATATGGATCTAAAGTATTGTTATATATAAAATATAATTACATATAAATAAATGTGAGGCAAAAGTAGGTTTATATTTGTGAGTATACAAAAGTTTATTCTTGTATTTTTATTAATTATTGTATTATTTATTTGTGTTACAACTGTAAACCTAGTTTTGTCCCACCCTGTATATCTATAATTTATAATTATATATTTATATTATACTATAATTCATATTAAGACTGTAATTTTATAATTTATAAATATATAATGTACATAAATATAAGCTATAAGTAACATAAGTTAAAAATAAGTAAATTTACAACTGTAATTTATACCATAATTATAATTTTAAATATATACTATATTATATATAGTTATATATAAATATATACCTATACTTTGTGTATATACTTTTCTTTCTTGAAAATACAATAGGAAGATACATATAAAAAACCTTGATTATATCAAAACCTTGGAGATAGGGCCCTCTAGTTAACTGAATTTCTCGGGTTACTAGAAATTTGTCTCCTTTCTTCGTTGAGCACATTTAAAAATAGAAAAATGGAGAGGGGAAGCAAACAGTGAAGTGTTGACTACATAAAATGTAAAAGGTCTAAATATTCCAATTAAAAGTCAAGGATTGACTGACTGGATAAACAAAATCCAACTAAATGCTCCTTACAGAAGTCATACAAGTAACAAAAAGAAACATTTCATAATGACAAATGGAATTCCATCAGAAAGATAAAAATCATTCTAAATTTTTAGGAACCTAATAATATAGCCTCCAAATATGCACAACACTGCCTTAAGTACAGATATGGAGATACAAGCTAGTTTTGGAAAGTTAAAGGGATAACACAAGCATGTCAATGGATGAGCACCAGAATAAATGCCTTCACAGCTGGAGCCACAACAGATTTTAAAATGAAATTGTTTCCTATTTTCACATGTGAGTATATGAAACATTAAAGTATAAAGGAATATGTTATTTTAACTGTAGCAAAGATGCTGAACTAATGACATACTCATGTTAACGTGACTTGAACTGTAGCTGTAAATCAGTTCCAAAGTAGTTATTAATTTCTGATGATAGTGAATGGCATGTATTAAATAATGCGTCTAAGAACAGGTCACAGGCTGTGAGCTGCCGATCTGTTACACAAAGGCTATAAAACATGAAGAAAAAAAAAGAATCGTCATTTCCAGGAAGGTATTCTGACTATTTTTAAGAGCTACAGGAAAATTGGCTTTTCTACATAAAAAGACATAATGAAGCTTTTTATGAGAACTACAAGATTTTAAGTTATATTTTTGTTGTCTATAGTTTTTTAAAAAGTTGGATCTCATCCTGAAAGATTAAACAGTACAACTGTAAATAAATGTGACATGAGTAGATTTCCTTCCATCTGAAATGGAAATGGTTTCCACTTTGTGAAATAATTTTACCCAGAAAAGTTTTTCAGCAGATAGATTTCCAAGCACATTTATAACACGAGTTTTTGGTATAAAAGAAAGATGTTTAGTCCCCAAACCCTGAGTTATGAACTATCCAAATAGCAAACCAATTCATTTTAGCTAATAAGACAAGCAGAAAATACTGAATTACAATTCTTGATCTTTTAGATTTGCACACTTCAGAAAACTAGTATATGTTTTATAAAATACTACATTTATATTTCTACCTCAAAGGCTCATAGTCTTATGAGCAATACTAATTTTATCAATAACAACAACAATAAAACTACAGTACTTTCCTTTCTTGAAAAACCACTGAGGCTAAATATTGACTGACTGAAACTTCTCACAACTGCCCAATCTCCACATGGATGCTTCCCAAACCTCAAATCCTGACAACATCCTGTTTTACAGGGACACACTTTCCGCAGGGTGCAGGCTTTCTTCAGTGGCCTTATGCCCTTCCTTGAATGGAGCAGAGCACCTCGAATGAGTCACTGCAGAAGTTGTGCTTGGTGACAGGTACTCTGGCTTTCTTTTTAAAGAGACAAACACAATAGAAAAGCTGGGTGGGAAAATCCTGGTTGCTTTGTCCCTTGTCTGGACAGCCTCTCACTTTCCCACAACAGGTAGGCACAAGCACAGCCTGCTGCTTAATGCTCCAGACCTTGCCAAGATGCTGAAACCTACTGGTTTCTACAGTTGTCCCATTTTCTACTGATCCTGGCTCTTTGCCAGAGGCTAATTAAACCACTGAAATTGCAATGGTTAACCCCCTGTGCACTGCACCCGCCCACAATTATTGGCAAAGCACTTGGATATGCTTTCACTTTTCTCAAAGATAAAAGATAAGAGCAGACTGTGCCAATGCACTGCTATGGGTGAGTGTGGGCGGGTGTGTGCAGGGTCACCAGCTCAGCACTGGCTATCAGTACTTACTGAAAGGAAAGAGGGGCTCAGTAGCTAAGGCTAGGGCTCAGGAAACCACTCCCAAGTATATGTGGGGTTTGGTTTTATTTGTTAGGGTTTGGAGAAAAGGAGGAGAGAATTCCATTTTAATCATGTTTAATCTTAGGGAAAAAAATTTCCATGAAGAAAAAAAAAGCAAGTATTTGGATCACAATGTCTGTTGTGAATCCTTTTTACCATATGAACAAAACATTATAGGGCTTTTGAAACTTCCAAAGCCACTGCTGTTCATTAAAGAGAAAGCACCCTTTTAAGATGCAGGTGCTTTATATTTCATAAAATGAAAAGATCAAACATGAAAACTACTTGTAATCAAAGCAATAGTGTCTGGGTCTCCCTAAGATCAACAGCAATGAGGATGAATGAGGGGAAGCAGTGACAATAGTCAAAATGGGTGAAAGGAAGCTCTCTGTTGCGGCCAGCCTTCCCTGATTGCAATCTTTAGATCCAAGGCCTATAACTGTTTAACTACCACATCCTGAATAAAAAGTTAATTCTGCTCTAATGAGAAGTGAAGATGCATGATGAGAGGAACACCGAGTGGCCTGAGCCCAATCTGATATTGAATATCTATATTTGAAGATAATTTAAGAATATCTAAATTGGATTCAGAAGAAATACAGGAAACAATTAGTCTCGTTATTTTCTCTTTTAGACAACAGAGTATCCCACTTTATACAACGTGGAATTAACTAATCTTTTCTCATTCCACATTCTCCATCTAGCAACACACATCTACCACAGATGTTCTTGTCAATAATGAAGCGATTTTAAATGGAACAAATTGACAGAAGTCACTCTGCAGCTATCCAGTGCCAAATCAAATTTCCATTTCATCCCAATTCCCCTTTCTTCTTGCGTTTTGATTACTTCTACTTGTAATTCCTATTACTTGTGAGGAAAATAGCACAAAGTTGACTGCTTTCCTTAATGACTACGGTGAATACACAGGAGTAGTTCTGTCTGGGGAAGACAGAATATTTCACACCTATACGACACCACAATATGGCCAAAATAAAAGAGTGGCTTAATTAATTGCGGGCCAACAGCCATGTTCCTTCCAAATCAAGGCTTCCACAAGTCGGCATATGGTTTGTTATTTCTTACAAGTATCAAGAGCCTTTTGAAGTGATTCCACTTGCTATCTGTCAAAATAATTCCGTATGTGAAACAGCAGCCCTAACCCCGCAAAAAGTAAAAATATTTGTAAGAGAGATTTCATTATAACAATTTGAAAATAGTTTTTATTTATGAGCGTTAAGACAATGTACAACATGCATTTTAGTAAATACTTTAGGTCCACATAGTGCTCCAGGTAGAAGAGGCCAACTTTACTGAGGAACAGTAACAAGAAAGATATTATTTTTGAAGTAGAAGGAATTATTGGCTCAAAGGTAGAAAATACTTAGTTGTTTTTTCTTTCTTTTTTGTATATTCTACTTATATTTAATCACTATGCCAGTTTTTCAAAATTGTGCTTGTGGTGAGGATGATTATTAAAAAAAGAAGGCATGTACTCTGTGTTCCCTGAGGGTAAGAGTAATATATTACTCATCATTGCATCTCCAGTACTTGGGATGCAAAGGTAGTGACGAATTGCCATCCTGTGACAAAACAAACTAAAGTAAGCTCAAAGCGCCCAGTGCAGCCCACCAGCACTCTGAGGTGTACACGGCAGGAAGGCATGAGCTAAGCTGGGTGTATAGGACTCTGGCTCAAAAGATGGCATACTCTAGGTGCTCATGTATCCTGAGTGATTTCTCATCATGGTCCCAATGGGATCTGAACCTACCCACTTAGAGAAACACTGCATGAAAACATTCAGGAGACAAAGGGTCAAAACCCTAGAAAAAAAAAACTCAAGAGAAACCTTGAAGTTACAGGTCTTAAAAGTGTTCTTCTATTTCCTGCGTCATTCCACTCCTGACATGCTTCACAACACTACCTGCAACAGCGTGAATTAGAAACTAACAAATGTTTACTTTTAAGTTCCATCCCAATGCCTAGCAGAGTCTACCACCTACTAGGCTTTTAACCAATACTGTTAAAGAATGAATTGTGGAGGTGAATGGAAACACATGTACAGTACTCCAGTGCTAACTGGATTTTCATAGTTGGTGGGAATACATTTCTAAACATCTTTTCTTCTACTAACGTAAGAGTGGCTCTTCTCCAGAACTATATGATTTATTCATAAGTTTTGCTCTTTAGAAAACTGAAAAAAAACAAAAAAGGATAGGCTTTACTAACATAATTAATAGTCATCAGCCTCGGCTCACTCCAGTGTACTTGTCTTGGTGGAGAGGTGGACATTCTCCTTAGGAGAACGAGGGCATGAAAGAATGGATAAAACCACAGTAACAAGCAAAATAAGGCCATGGGAGGCAGACATTTCAAAGTGATGATGGCACTACACAGAATGGAAAAAGAAAAATTATCTTTACCTTACACTCCTTAAAAGCAAAAAGTGAACCAAGATTACTCAATCTGAACCATGGGAAAGCACTGAGTTATCAAAGGAAAAGACATGCCAACAGCTCTCACAGAGGTTATTTTAAAATATCTACCTTGTTGATCTTTTAGTCTCCTAACCCATTATCATTTTCAGTTAAAAATCATTCATGTGCAGCATATAAGGCCCTAGACACAGAACAAAAAACACATTTTTTCCTATGGGGGCGGTGGTCAGATGCCAATAGCTGCAGCTGTAGCTATATAATTACCTGTTTGCATTAACGTGTACCACAGTTTAGATTTAATAGGTCAGATGACAATGCAGCAAAATGCACTTAGCCTATGATTACCCTTTTTCAAACATTCTCTCACTCGCAACTTAGACCCTGGGAACAGAGCAGGCACAGACTTAGGTCAATAAGAAACACTGGCTAACACAATAGGCCTTGCCTCAAACAGCGCTGTTGACAGACACCAGCACAAAGGAAATGAATTGAGTCCCCCTCAGTTCTCACACAGAGTGAAGAATGAGTCAGTGTACTGCTGCTTTGGGGTTCTGTTTGTACAGTGTATACAGCTTTTGTCCTCAGCCACTGTTCACAGCTCAATGGGGCGAAACAACCAAGGAAGTGAAGGCGGAAGAATGCTCCACCTCTTCTCTGCGGCCAGCAGTTGGGTCCATATGCTTAGGACAGGTCAAGTGAGAACTGACTGGAAAGTCACTAGATAAAACTCCTATACTACCCCACACAAGCAAAGAGATTTTTGTGTTCAAATACAAAGAATGCATTATTTAGAGTGCCTAGAAAAGTCACCATTAGTTTGATATTAATATAGTTATTGATTGAATTATTGTTCACTTGGCTTTTTCTTTTCTGTCATGTATCTCCTACTTCTTTTTCAAGAGCTTATGTTATGTGCAAAGAGAAATCAGGACTGATTCAAAGCAGGAACCAAAGTAATGCAGGCCAGGACTCAACAGAGACCACTGGAAAAGGGCCAGAAAGCAGGTGAGGAAGCAAGATCCAGGCTGGGGGTTGAGGCATTAGCAAAGATGAGAGTGGCATTTCATTCAATATATATTAACACTGTATTGTCCCAAGTATATACATACCTCTCTTTAGGCTTACTTCCCAAGGTAATGGGGGTATAACAATAAAGAATCCAACCAAGAGATAAAATAGAATCCTAAGACATTCACTGGAAACTATGAATAGACAGCTTTCATAAGCTGGAGCCTGGTTCGCTTCATACTGGCCAAGAAAACTGAGCTAAGGCAAGGGACAAGCACCACTGCTGAATGAAATGTCATTGCCCTATGCCAAAAACATCTTGGCAAAATTGCATCTGCATTTAAGTGTACATATGTTTTGGAACTGGACTGTGTTCAAATTCTGGTTCTGCCAACTACTAGCAGTGTATAAGCCCTCCATATCTAATTTTAGCATCTGTAAAATGGCATGCACATCCACTTTTTTATTGAGACAATACTAGTATCTAACCTACTTAATTGGATGTCATGAAGATAAATTAATACATGTAAGGTACCTAGAAGAGGACCTGGCACCATGTTAAGCATTCAATAAATATTGCCTATAATGAGTACCAGCCTCTACTGCTGTTAGGGCCACTACTATAATTCTACAACTACTACTAACATCATCTGTCCTACAGTGAGGGAACTGCTATACTCATGACTTTACAGGAAATTCCTACCAAATAACAGAGATCACTGATCCTTGATTCCATGAGGATATCTCCTTCACCCAGAGGCTGTTTTTAATGGTGTCTAATAAATAGATGAAGTCCAACTTTATGGATGTCCTATATGTTACACAGCTACATATAAGACACACAAGTCTATTAATATTAAAACTTTAAAAAATGTATATCATTTGACTTTCCCCCTAAATCTACATCAATATACACCTCATAATTATTCCTAGGGAAGAAAACAATAGCAAACATTAAGTGCTTGCTATTCTAAGGGCCAAATATTTTTCTAAGTGATTTATCTAAGGTCTATCACTTTTACAGTGAAGAAACTGTAAAACTTGCTTAAGATTATACTATTAAACAAGCAAACCCAGACAATTTGGCTTCTGATTGATCCTGTGCTCACAAGCACTACATTCTACTGTCCAATATTCCCATGAAAGCATCTTTAACAACTTGCTAAGTAATACTATCCTGATTCTTATGCTTAGCAAAGGAAAAAGTCACTTTCTTAGGAAGTTCTGGCATAGAATAAAATCATACGTATATCCACAGTGGCCTCAGAAATGATGATGTACTGTGAATTAAAATATGCATAAGGTATATTCTTTTTGAAGAACAGGCAGATGCTAACCACATCTAGTCTAGTAGAGTCACAAAGTAAACTGTTTTCTAGAATTGTTTTCATAAATCCTCATCACCGCACAACTTAGTTTCATGCTTATGAATTTAATCATTCTTATATATTAATTATATCTGCAATAATTCTGAGAATGCAAAGAAGTTAATTAATGAAAAATAACTGCTTTGAGAATAGATGCTTTAACCATATAAGTGATTATTTACAAGAAAAAAAATTTCCTATTTCATTAACATTCAGAATGTCTCCCCATGTTTAAATCTCTCATGGCATTTCTTGGTCAACAGAGCATTAATACCAAGCAAGAACCATGTCAGAAGTTTAAGTAAAACTTTGCACTTATTTAAAAGTTCATTCTATCAGGAACAAGACAAGGATGTCCACTCTCTCCTCTCCTGTTCAACACAGTCTTGAAAGTTCTAGCCACAGTACTCAGACAAGAAAAAGAAATAAAAGGCATCCAAATTGGAAAACAGAAATAAAACTGTCATTATTTACAGATAACATGGTAGTGTGCATAGACCCTAGAGACTCCACGAAAGAGCTAGTTGACCTAATAAGTGAATTTGGAAAAATAGCATGGTACAAATTCAACATTCAGAAACTGAAGGCATTTCTGTACACCAACAATAAAATATTAGAGATAGAAACTAGAAAAAAAATCACATTCACTATAGCAACAAGAAAAATAAAGTACTTAGGAATAAATTTAATCAAGGAGGTAACAGACCTGTACTTGAAAAACTACATAATATTGAAGAAAGAAATTAAGGAAGATACAAATAAATGGAAGCATATACCATGTTCATGGATGGGAAGAATCAACATCAGTAAAATGTCCATACTACCCAAAGCAATTTATAGATTCAATGCAATCGCTATTAAAATACCAGTGACATATTTTACAGACCTAGAAGAAATACTTCAAAAATTTATATGGAACCAAAAATGATGCTTAATAGCTACAGGAATCTTGAGGAAGAACACAGTAGGAGGAATCACAACTATACTACAAGGCCATGTAATCAAAATAGTCTTGTAGTGGCATAAGAACAGACATATAGATCAATGGAACAGAATAGAGAGCCCAGAAATAAACCTAGGTCTATATGGTCAACTAATATTTGACAAAGGGGGAAGGAACATAAAATGGAAGGAAAAGAGCCTCTTCAACAAATGGTGCTGGGAGAACTGGACAGGGACGTGCAAAAAAATGAAACTAGGCTACCAACTTACACCATACACCAAAATAAACTCAAGATGGATCAAAGACTTAAATGTAAGCCGTGACACCATATAAGTCCTAAGGGAAAACATAGGCAGGAAAATTTTCAGATATCCAACATAACAATATTTTCACCGATACATCTCCTAAGGCAAGGGAAATAAAGGAAAGAATAAACAAATGGGACTACATCAAACTAAAGAGTTTTTGCTCAGCAAAAAAAAAAAAAATCAGCAAGATGAAAAGGGAAACAACCATATGGGAAAACGTATTTGCTAATGATACCTCAAACAAGGAACTGATCTCCAAAATATATAAAGAACTTATAGTACTCAACACCAAGAAGACAGACAACCCAATTAAAAAATGGGCAAAGGACCTGAACAAACACTTCTCCAAGGAGGACATACAGAGGGTCCACAAGCATATGAAGGAACGCTCAACATCACTAGCCATCAGGGATGCAAATAAAAACCACAATGAGATACCACTTTACACCTGTCAGAATGGCCATCATTAACAAATCAACAAACAGCAAGTGCTGGGGAGGATGTGGAGAAAAGGGAACTGTTGGTGGGAAGGCAGACTGGTGCAGCCACTGTGGAACACAGCATGGAATTTCCTCAAAAAACTAAAAATGGAACTTTTGATCCAGCAATTCCACTGCTGGGATTATACCCAAAGAATCCTGAAATGCCTATTCAAAAGAATCTATGCACCTCTATGTTCATAGCAGCGCTACTTACAATAGCCAAGAGCTGGAAACAGCTCTTTGGTAAATGAGCAGATCAAAAAACTGTGGTACATTTACACAATGGAATACTATGCAGCAGAAAGAAAGAAGGAACTCCTACCATTTGCGACAACATGGACGAAACTAGAGAGAATTATGCTTAGCAAAATAAGCCAGGCAACAAAAGACAAATACCATATGATATCACATAATACAGGGAACTAATGAACAACATAAACAAAAGAGCAAAATTGAACTAAAGGCTTCTAAACAAGGAGCAGACTAACAGTTACCAGGGGGGAGGGAGGAAGGGAGTAAAGGGGGACAGGTAGGGGAAGGGTTTAGTCAAGGAATAGTATAAATGACCCATGGACATGGACAATGGGGTGGGGACTGACTATGGGAGAAGGGGGTGGGTGGGGTGGGAGGGAGCAATGGGGGAAAAAATGGGACAACTGTAATAGAAAAACAATAAATAAATCAAAATGAAAAGTTTCATTCCACATTGCTGTGATTTAATTTATTCTTCAAAATCTCAACTTATAAACATATACAAATATTCATGAATGATCTTGGTAATTAAATTAAAAATAAAGTTAACAGACTTCCATATTTAGCAGTATGTTAGAATGAGTAAATGACCAAGCTGCTACTATACAGAAATAAGCACAAATAACAAAAACATTTTCTTAAATGGTATCATTGACTTAGCAATTTAGAATTAAATATAGAAAACACAAAAGGAAAAGAGCTGGAACTCAAGAATAAACAACGCTGAGGCTGGATTTTTCAAAACCTGAGCTTATTTTAATATTCTGATAGACACAAAGGGTCACACTACATGATAGGAGAATGAGAAAATTACTGGTAGGAAGATTCTACATTTGTATGCAAGTGGTATAACAGCCTCAAGTTACATATAGTAAAAATTAAAAGAATTACTACCAGAAAAGGAATCCACCATCAAAACTTTCACAAATAGAACATTTGTAAAAATTGACCAAATCCTGGTCTAAAAAGGAGTTTCAACACATTTAAAAAACTGGTGTTACTTCCCCTAATCATGATACAGTTATGCTAGAAACTAATAAAAATTCTTACTTGTTTGGAAATTTAAAGTATTATTCTATATAACTCACAAATCAAAGAAGAAATAACAGAATTTATAAAATAGCATAAAAAGTACATGAAAACACATAAATTAGCAAAGTTGTTCATTCATAAAAATACTTGATTAACACAGTATAATAATCATGCATATTATGTATACAAATGTGACTAATTTTTTTAATTATAATAATCCCTTCTATCTTTGTATTTATCAGGACCCTTCTGTGACTAGATTATGCCAAGGTATAATTTGCTTGAGTTGGTATGATATCTTAAATTTTTTCATCTTGGAAAATACACATTTTGATTCTTTGACTACAATGTACATATCCTTTTCTAAAAACTGACAAGCAATTGCATATACACATTCCTGAATGCTATGGACTGAAGGTTTATGTCTCTCACCTCGAAAAATATTCATATCTTAAATCCTAACAACAAAGGTGATGGTATTAGAAGGTGGGCCATTGGAAGGTGATTGGATCACAAGGGTAGTGACCCTTGAATGAGAGTAGTGACCTTATAAAAGAAGACCCAGAAGCTACACTAACCTCTTCCCACAGCCGATCTGGAATTACAACTAAACTGTAGAGAAATCATCTGGAATAACCAAATAAACAATAACTCCAGGGAAGCCTTATAACAATGGACAGAGAGAAGAATCCACTTCACCACAATGTGATTGGTACAGAATGCAGAGGAGAGGCAAGAGGGTTGGCTGGGCTCCCACAGGTGGCAGCTGAAGTGCTGGAAGGAAATTTCATCCAGGGGATTCCCTCTGAGAAGTATGCAGTCTAAATTCCAAGCTGAACTCCCCAGCATACGGCACCCAGAACCAAAAAAAACTCTTAACTACAAATTATGAAAAGCAGCGGGGTTTCTGTCTGCCAAGCAGACAGCTGGAGACACAGAGAGCCTTTTAAAGGGCCAACACATAAAATTTCATTGGCAGCTGCTTACACTAGGTTCCAGCAAACAGGTGCAGAATGGACTAGAGATGCTTGAGGAGAGTCTGGGAATGGTGGCTTTGGGGAGAGAACTGAGGGAAGAGCCACCAGGATCCATGTGCAGAGTCATTCCCCAGAGTGCAGGACCATTTTGCTCAGGCAGAGCAATCCCCTCCAAGTGGTATCAGCCTCAGGGGGAAGCAACAGCCCTACCTGCAGGACTCTTTGCCCTACCCTGTGTGCTTAAACCAGACTGCTGATTACAAATTGACTAGATTAACAACTGAAGGAGAAAGTTACTGACTGAAAATCCCTGATAATCTGCAACAGGCTGCCTAGAGCCAAAATGGGACATCATCTGACATCACCAGGGGCCCATCCAGAACAAGAAGACAGTGCACCTGTACAACAGCACACTATATGTGTGGGCAGAGTGCCTCTTAGTCAGCCAGCCGGAGGGAAGAAATCACTAACGAACGACCAAAGAACCACCAAAACCCAAGTACAACGAGAGTGCTTGTATATATGGCATAAAAGGCATCGCAAGAACATCAAGTTCAGGAGACCAAGGAGACTGCACCACTGAATCCCACTAGTCTCCTACCACAGAAGGTCACACCCCAAAGACAGAGTCAAAGTAGACCAATCTAAGAAGCAGAATCAAACAAGAAGAGTCACCAAAAATGAGAAGACAAAGAAACAACCCCCAATCAATAAGGAGGAATCCCCAGAAAGAGTGCTAAATGAAATAGAGGCAAGCAAACTACCAGACATTGAGTTCAAAATAATAGTTATAGAGTTATTCAATGAGCTCAGTGAGGCCTGCAAAGAACTCCAGAGAAGCTACAAGAAACTTATTGTGCACTATACCACTGTGAAAAAGGACAAAGAAACTATCAAAAAGAGCCAGGAGGAAATGAAGAATACAATATCTGAAATGAAAAACATGGTAGAAGGTACTAAAAGCAGGCTAGATGAAGAAGAGGATCAAATCAGTGAGCTGGAAGGCAAGGTAGAAAAAATTCCCAGACAAAAACAACAAAATGAAAAAAGACTCAAAAAGAACGAAGGGGTTTAAGGGAGCTACAGTACAACATGAACTGTAGTAATATTCATATCATATGGATACCAGGAAAAGAGGAGCAAGGGATAAAAAACCTGTTTGAAAAAGTAATGACAGAAAACTTCCGTAACTTGATAAGGGAAAAAGTCATGCAAGTCCCGGAAGCACAGAGGGTCCCAAACAAGATGAACCCAAAGAGGCCCACTCCAAAACACATCATAATTAAAATGGCAAAAGTTAAAGACAAAGAGGGAATCTTAAAGGCAGCAAAGGAGAAACAGCGAGTAACATAAAGGGAGCTCCAATAAGGCTAACAACTGATTACTCAACAGAAACACTACAAGCCAGCAGGAAATGGCAAGAAATATTCCAAGTAATGAAAAGCAAAGGCCCAAATCAAGACTACTCTACCCAGCAAGGCTCTAATTTAAAATGGAAGGTGAAATAAGGAGTTGCCCAGACAAAAAAAAAAAGGCTAAAAGAATACATCTCCACCAAACCAGCATTTCAAGACATGCTAAAGGAACTGCTTTAAGAAGATAAAGAAAAGGGAAGGGAGAGAGGGAGAGGGAGAGAGAGAACGGAACAAAGGAACAAAGGGAAAAAATGGCAATGAATAAGAACCTATCACTAATCACCTTAAACGTAAATGGATTAAATGTTTCAATTAAATGACATAGGGACTAAAAGAACAACTCAAAGGATCCAGGAGTAGGTTCTTTGAAAAGACAAACAAAATTGAATGGATAAGAAAACAGGACCCGCATATTTGTTGTCTACAAGAGATCTACCTCAGAACAAAAGATCTACACAGACTGTAAGTGAAGGGATGGAAAAATGTATTCCAAGCAAATGGACATGGAAAAAAAAAAGCTGAGGTAGCAATACTTATTTCAGACAAAACAGATTTCAAAACAAAGGCCATAAAACAGACAAAGAAGGACACTACATAATACTTAAGGGAATAATACATCAAAAAGATGTAACCCTTGTAAACATATATGAACCCAACACAGAAGCACCCAAATATATAAGAAAAATCTTGGAGGACTTCAAGAAAGATATCGACAGCAACACATTCATAGTAGGGGATTTTAACATCCCATTGTCAAGAATGACTAGATCTTCTGAGCAAAGAATCAACAAGGATATTATGGCATTGAACAATACTCTATATCAAATGCACTTAATTAATATACACAGAATCTTTCACCCCAAAGAAACAAAATATACATTCTTTTCAAATGCACATGGAACATTGTCAAAGATAGACAACATGGTAGGACACAAAACAAGCCTCAACAAATTCAAGAAAATTGAAATCATATCAAGCATCATTTCAGATCTCAACGGCTTAAAACTGGAAACCAACCTTAAAAGAAAAAAATCAAAAACATTCAAATTCATGGAGATTGAATAACATGCTATTAAATAATGAATGGGTTAACAATGAGATCACAGAAAAAATAAAAAAATTTCTGGAAACAAATGAAAATGAACACACAACAGCCCAAAACCTATGGGACATAGTGAAGGTAGCCCAGAGAGAGAAGTTCAAAACAATACAGACCTACCTAAAATGGATAGAAAAATCACAAATAAACAACCTAACCCTACATCTTCAAGAACTAGAGGAAAAACAACAAACAAATCCCAGAGCAAGTAAAAGGAAGGAAATAAGATCAGGGCAGAAGTAAATGACATAGAGACTAAAAGAACAATTCAAAGGACCCAGGAATAGGTTCTTTAAAAAGATAAACGAAATTAACAAGCCTTTAACCAGCCTCATTAAGAAAAGAGAGAGGACCTCCCAGACCCCCATCACTGGTGTGGCTCAGTGGATTGAGCGCCGGCCTGTGAACCAAGGGTCACAGGTTCGATTCCCAGTCAGGGCACACGTTTGGGTTGCAGGCCAGGCCAGGTACCAAGTTTGGGGTGCGCAAGAGGCAACCACGCATTGATGTTTCTTTCCCTCTCTCTCTCCCTCCCTCCCTTTTCCTCCCTCCAAAGTCAAATAAAATCTTTTAAAAAAGAGAGGACCCAAATAAATACAATCATAAACAGAAGAGAAACTACATCCAATACCACAGAAATACAAAGGATTGTAACAAATTACTACAAACAACTATATACCAAGAAATTTGAAAACCTGGGGGAAATGGACAAAATTCTGGAAACATAATCTTCCCAAACTGAATCAAGAAGCAGAAAGCCTGAACAGACCAATAACATCTAGTGAAACTGAAGCAGTAATCAAAAACTCCCAGCATGCAAAAGCCCTGGACCACATAGCTTCACAGGTAAATATTACCAAACACTTAAAAAAGAGCCAACTCCAAGTATCCTTCTTATGCTATTCCAAAAAATTATGAAGAGGGAAGACTTGCAAATTCTTTTTGTGAGGCCAGTATTATCCTAATTCCAAAACTAGGTAAAGACACAACAAAGAAAGAAAACTACAGGCCAATATCGCTGATGAACACAGATGCTAAAATCCTCAGCAGAATATTGGCAAACTGGATTCAGCAAAACATTAAAAAGACCGTACATCATGAACAAATGGGATTCATCTCAGGGATGCAAAGATAGTATAATATTCACATATCAATAAATGTAACACACCCCATAAATAAAATGAAAGATAAAAATCACATTATCATATCAACAGATGCTGAAAAAGCATTTGATAAAGTACAGCACCCATTTATGATAAAAATGCTCAGCCAAGTGTGAATAGAGGGAGCATACCTCAACATAATAAAGGCCATATATGAGAAACCTGAAGTCAATATCATACTCAATGGGCAAAAACTAAAAGCTTTCCCCCTAAGATCAGGAACAAGACAAGTGTGTCTGCCTGCTTTTACTGCTTTTATTCAATATAGTATTGGAAGTTCCAGCCTACAGTGATCACACAAGAGAAAGAAATAAAAGGTATCCAAGTTGGAAAGGAGGAAGTAAAACTGTCATTATTTGTGTGATAGTGTACTTAGAAAACTCTACAGACTCCACCAAAAAATCACTTGACCTAATAAGTGAATTTGGCAAAACAGTGGGATACAAAGTCAATATTCAGAAATCAAAGGCGTTTTTGTACAACAATGAAATATAAGAAACAGAAACTAGGGAGAAAATTCCATTCACTCTAGTAACCAGAAAAATAAAGTACCTAGGAATAAACTTAACCAAGGAGGCAAAAACCTGTACGCAGAAAACTACAGAACACTGAAGAAAGAAATTAAGGAAGATACAAATAAATGGAAGCATATACCATGTTCATGGATGGGAAGAATCAACATCATTAAAATATCCATATATCCTAAAACAATCTACAGATTCAACACAATCCCTATTAAAATACCAATGGCGTATTTCACAGATCTAGAACAAATACTTCAAAGATTTATATGAAACCAAAAATGACCTTGAATAGCCTCAGCAATCTTGAGAAAGAAAACGAAGAAGGAGGGATCACAATACCTGTATCAAACTATATTACAAGGCTGCTGTAATCAAGACAGTCTGGTACTGGCATAAGAACAGAGACATAGATCAATGGCACCGAACAGAGAGCTCAGAAACAAACCCAGGTCTATATGGTCAATTAGTGTTTGAGAAAGAGCACAAGAGCACAAAATGGAGTAAAAATAGCCTCTTCAACAAATGGTGTTGGGAGAACTAGAATGGTACATGCAAAAAAACGAAACTAGACCCCCAACTTACACCATACATCAGAATAAACTCAAGATGGATAATATATTTAAACATAAACTGTGACACATAAAAGTCCTAGAGGAAAAAAAATAGGCAGGAAAATTTCAGATATCCCATGCAGCAATATTTTCACTGATACATCCTCTAAGGTAAAAGAAATAAAGGAAAGAATAAACAAATGGGACTATATCAAATTAAAAAGCTTCTGCAGAGTTACAGAAAACATCAGCAAAATGAAAAGGGAACTAACGGTATTGGAAAACATATTTGCCAATGATACCTTGGACAAGGGTTTGATTTCCAAAATATATAAAGAACTCACAGGACTCAACACCAGGAAGACAAACAATCTAATTTAAAAATGGGCAAAGGACCTGAATAGACACCTCTCCAAGGAGGACATATAGAGGGCCCATAGGCATATGAAAGGATACTTAACATCACTAGCCATCAAGAGATGCAAGTTAAAACCACAATGAGATACCACCTCACACAGGTCAGAACGGCCATTATTAACAAATCAACAAACAAGTCCAGGTGAGGATGTGGAGAAATGTGAAGCCTAGTACATTGCTGGTGGGAATGTAGACTGGTGTAGCCACTGTGGAAAACAGTATGGAATTTCCTCAAAAAACTAAAAATGGAACTGCCTTTTGATCCAATAATTCCACTGCTGGGATTATACCTGAAGAATCCTGAAACACCAATTCAAAAGAACCTATGCCCTATGCTCACAGCAGCATTATTTACAATAGCTAAGTGCTAGAAACAGCCTAAGGGCCCTTCGGTAAATGAGTAGATCAAAAAACTGTGGTACATTTACACAATGGAATACTAGGCAGCAGAAACAAAGAAGGAACTCCTACCCTTCCCAAAAGCATAGATGGAACTGGAGCGTATTATACTAAGTAAAATAAGCGAGGTGGCGAAAGACGAATATCATATGATCCCACCTATAAAAGGAACCTCATGAACAAAACATACAAATGAGCAAAATAGAACCAGAGGCATGGAAACAAGGAACAGACTGACAGCAACCAGAGGGGAGGAGAAAGAGGCGTAAGTGGAGAAAAAGGGGAAGAATCTAGTCAAGAAACAGGTATAAATGACCTGTGGACACAGACAACAGGGTGAAGATTGACTGTGGGAACAGGGGGTGGGTGAGGCAGGGGAGAGGAAAGGGGGAAAACTGGGACAACTATAATAGGAAAACAATAAAAAAGAAAAAGAAAAAAAAAAACCTACTGAATATTAGGAAAAGAAAAAAGAAAAAAAAAAAATGATGACGACGTCAACCCAGAGCTCCCTTCTCCCATGTGAGAACACAGTGTGAAGACGGCTGTCATGAACCAGGAAGTGGATCCTCCCGAGACATGGAATCTGCTAGTACCTAGGTCATGGGACTTCCAAGCCTCCAAAACTGTGAGAAAAAAATGTTGTTGAAGCCAAGGCTCTGAATTAAGTTCCATTTTTTCTATAGTCATAAACTGGCTACAAACCTTGGCAAGAATCAAAAAATCATTTGAAAAAAGGAAGGAAAGGAACACAAAAACCAGAACCCTGAATTAAGTGTTTAGAGATATGCTGGATATGTACTTGAATTTAAAATTTCACGTTGGAACACAAACCACTGCGTTTACCACCCTAAAGTGCTTTTTCTGGTAACACTCAATCTAAATGCCTAAATTGTGAGGAAAATATGAAGCCTGGGCTGTATTTCGAATCACTGAATCCTAGTATGTCAGCTGAAGGCCAAATATTTTTCAAAACTGGTAAGCCTGGTGTGTGCCTGATAGCACATTCCTGGTAACGTATTTTTTGACCACAGCCAAGAGAAAGAATCAGAGTAGGAATCATTGATGTGCAGACACTGGCTGTTGGCTCTTAAAATAGAAATTAACTTAAACTAGCTTAATAAGAGAGAGAGAGAGAGAGAAGATGTATTTATTATTAGGGTACATGGGTGCCTTAAGAAACCCCAGAGCAGATTCAAGGGCTGGGTCTGGACACTGAGATCCATGAGACTGGGGCAGTGATATGTATCTCCCTCTCCTCCTCCGTCACCTCTCTTCACTCTATATGTCTGCATAATCCTTCCCTCTTCCTTTAAACCAGCTTTCTCTGTTCTCCAGACTTCATGGCATATATGGCTGCTCAAGGCCCTTGAATTACAAGTTAAAGCCCAACACATGTGAAGAGACTAATAATTCTCTTTCTTTTCTTCCTAATCCCAAAATTCAAGGGATGGAACTTGGATTGGTTCCAACTCAATTCGACTACCTGTTTTAGTCTAATCGGGTTAGACCAATCTGGAAAAGGCCACATGGTTTTGACATAGCTGCACAAAGACCACTCCCTGAGTGGTCAGGGGTGGCTGAAGGTGTGCGGGGAAACTTCCAGAGGCATTCAGCATAAACAGGAAACAAGTGCTATGCTTGAGTGACTGCTTTCTGATGGAATTTTTACACCAACCTGTGCACTGTCTCAGGTGTCAAGTTGGATAATCAAGGTTGAAGGCATTGCCTGAGGCCTTGAGCGGGAAATAGTATGCCATTTTGGCCTTAGGCAAAGACCTGGATTTACAAAAGAGTGTGCAGCACCACAAAGTTGGGTCCCCATAGAAGCTGACAGGTCACAGTTGACAGGTTTCCACTTCCTCTACATTTAGCCACCACAGGAAGTCTCCTCTGACAGAACTGCTCAGCCCTTACTCCCTAGAGCCTGTACAAAAAATCTTGAGTTTTTGTTTTCTATAGTAAACATTCTGCCTGGCCTCAAGTCATATAATCTGATACAGACTATTTATATTACCTTGACTGCAACTGCACAGATTTAACTATGTTAGTATGGCAAAATGATTTTGCTTATCACTCAGGTAAAGCATGATTATCCACCTATTTGCTCAACCAATAACGCTAACCCAATTATTGCCTTTCTGCTTATTTACCAATCGCTCTTATATTAAAATATCTTTCTAATCTGTCCCCTCCATCTGAAAGTTTGGAATAGCTTCCCATTGATCTGCTGCCTCCAAATCTCCAATATATTTTGTACTAGCTTCAATAACTTCCATTTTAAAGAAAAATACAGTCCTTGTCACACCCTGTGCTTATAAATCTCTACTAGCAGAGGTCCCAAGTGTGCCTTTATATCCATCAGTACTACTTAAGATTTCTGGCCCTCACTCTTGACTTTCTGAATCAGAATTTCCTAGAGTGGGGCTTAGAAATTTGCCTTTTTAATAATCAGTTGCCTGATTCTTAGGTAACTAGTCCAGCATCAGTCTTTGGATTTGTATCATGGGACTGCTCTATAATAAAGAGTAAGTCCAGGCTCCCTGAACAAAATGCAAGTCAATTCAGAATCTGATACCAACCTACTTCCTAGTCTTATCCCCTCCTACTTTCCCTGCCCAGCCTTTCCTTTTATACTGCTGGGCATCCATGCATCTGCCTTCCGCTCCTCTTATCTACTTAGGAAACTTCTCATTCTTTAGGAACTGGCTCAAGTGTTATTTCCTCTTGAGAAGCCTTCCTTGACTGCCTCTAGCATTTATTCACGATTTAAGAGATTAACAGGCAGTTTAGTGTGTTGGTTAACAGTATTGGCTTTTCAACTAGACTGTTAATGGTGGAATCCAGGCTCTGCAAATTGCTGAGTGAGAAACTCGTTATTTAACTTCTCTGTGCCCTTTGTTGCCCTTATTACAAAATAGGAATAACAATAGTATGTGCCCAATACAACTGTTGTAAGGGTTAGTGAGCTAACGTATATAAAGTATTTGCCTGGAATATAGCAATTAGTCATTACATATTTGCTTCTGATCAATTTAAAACTCCCCTTTTCTTAGTTGTGATACAAAACTAAAAAAGAAAAAAAAGAAAAAAGAAAAAGTAATTTAACAATACAACTTTTCATTTATTTCTCAAAAGGTGACCGAAGATGATACACTAAATTAATTTTTTTGTATAAAGTCATTTGTACGGAAAAGACTTAGATTGTCTTTTGAAGTCATTCACTAGACAGGCAGGAACAATATGGAAATCTTAGCTATCTATGTTACAGGTCATTTTTGCTTGTTCACCCCAGCAACCATGTAGCCCCTCTTCACTTGCTTACCCCAGCTGCTATCTTAACCCCCAGTAGCCCAAACGTGCCAAGTGTTTATCAGCTAAAATCCCTCTAAAAAAAGAAAAAAAAAAAAAAAAAAAAAAAAAAAAAAAGGGGTGTGTGTGCAGTTTTCCCACCTGTCGCCTGTTACCTGACAGCTGCAGGAGCATGAGTATAATTTTTGCCTTTATAATTTTTTGCCTTCAAAAACCCTTTAGTTTGTGAGGCGGGGCGGTTCTCCCATCTTCTGTTTTTGTGTAGGAAAGAACCGTCCCTGGCCAGGTAAATAAACGCTGCAGTTTGCTTCTAAATTGCCTCGTTTCCTCTTTGCTTGCAAATGCACCATAACATCTACTTGGTTTTCAAAGAAATAAGAAAAAATAAGGCCTAACTTTGGGTCACTCTTTTCTAAATGTATAGAGAAAGAACTGAAAAATCTGGAACAAAATCTCACAGAGCAAAATTTCCATTACTTATAAAACAAACATTTTAGCCAAAAATATATTTCAAAAATTCTGTAGGTTTTCAAAAAAGCTAGAAACAGTACAAAAACTTTTTAGAGAAACTGCCCTTTCTCTAATTACTGAATATCTGAAATGGAAAAGGCAGAGTGATAGAAAAACTTGGTCATCTGCAATGAAAGGAAAACCAATTATGATTATGCAAGGAGAGAACTAAACAGGAAAACTAGATCTTGTGTTCAGATGTAAAGTGAACATCTTTGATATTACTAGATGCACTCTTTTTTTTTCTTATGTTGCTTCTCAAATATCAGCTATTACTGGAAACAAGGGTCAGCTCTTCCACAGAACACACTTCTCCTTGGACCTCTTCATTTATTCAGTAAATATTTACAGCGCACCTATTATTGTACATGCTTGGATACAGCAATAAACAAAAGAGCCAGGCACATGTGATGCATTCCTATGGTGCTTATCACAGGGACAACCTCTATTATCCTTCAAATTCAGCACATATTATACACTGCCATCAAGACAGGACCACATGGCTCCACCTTCAAAATGTCACCAGAAAATGCCAGAAGATAAAACCAATCTTGCTCCCACACCTTCAGATCATGGGTCTTTAAGTTCATGGGTCCCTAAGTTTAAATGGTGTGTTAGGGGAGTCTGTGAATCCCCTAATATTACATGCAAATATGTGGATGAACAAATCTGTATAAATTTGCCTAGATAGATAAGGTGATTTCACTGTATTTTCATGTGGGCCTAATGCCCCTCAAAGTCTAAACAGTCACTGCTCTATGGGTAAGAAAATTCCTACAATTCTGTCCTATTGAAAAGACTGCTGCCATATTCCAACAGGAGAGCACTTGGTAAATTCCTCACCTGACATTTAATATAGCATGATGTTCAATAATTTTATGACTAAAAAATTATGTTTTGCTCATCTGAGTTCTGCCCTCTGATGTTTTCAGTACCAAGAATCTAGTTGGCCTATTACACAAACACATCTTCCAAAAAACTGTTTATAGAACCTGGGCTCTGGGAACTCTTGTAATATAATCCTTGTGTATGATTGAACCACAGAAAAAATAACTCCTTAATTTGTGGTCAGAATAAGCACTGCACGACCTACAGTGGGTGGTGTGAAACTATCACAATTATAAAGTAACCAAGTAAATAACACACTATGTCTATAACAGATAAAATGTTATAAATCCAAAACATACATTGCTATAAATAAAGTCTGTGGTTATTTGTTGAGGTCTTCTAACACTGCAGTGACAAGGACTGCTCTTAGCATATTTTATAATGGAGTAAATGAAGTTATGTGACAGTAGATTCTGTGGCACCACATGTATCGTTTGGGCTAAGAAACGAGGTGAACTGTACTGAGTAGTAACTTTGGAAAAGTGTTGCCTTTAATATAAACAAACAATGCACTTTCCATTAGAAACCATGATAAGGGAGAAGAGGGCAGCAGGCTTAGTCCCACTAAATCAGCATGCCTGCAATTTGAGAAAACATTGAATAAGAGCAATCGATGTGTCTAAATGCATACTTGTTGACAGTTGTAATCAGAACATTTCCCCCTCAAATTAAAATAATAGATGTTAGGACTGGGAAGACTCTAAAAAAACATCAACAAGACAATGGGACTGAGGACCAAAGAAGATGTGTGATTTGCTCAAGCTGACAGAACAGAAATTGAGTTTCTTGACTCCCTTATGTTGCCATTTTTATACAGAAAAGTTCTTTTAAAAAAATTAATATATACCATATTTTTCACTACATAAGACACACTTTTTTCCCCCAAAAGTGAGGGGAAATGTCTGTGCATTTTATGGAGCAAATATTGCGTCACAGACCGTGATGTGTATTACCTGACATGTCAGCGGTGGCAACAGCTGTTAGAAGAGGAAGCCGTGGGCCCACACAAAACCCCTGGGGATGCTTAAATGTCCCACTTTACTTCTGAATCTCAGAGCATCCAGTCAGTTACCATCCGCCTCTGCCCATCATCCGGGACCTGGGAGAGTGGAGAGAGCCGCCTGACACTCCCAGCTACAACTGCTAACCTGTAGAATCAGCTGAGGCTAATAACGGGTATGAGGCACAGTGCCAATTGCCAATTGTCTTTGACACTGGGTGGGGTCTGTGTCAGGAGAACTGCTTCCAATCATCAATCACTGTGTCTTAAGCTCTGCCAATCATGAGAGGCAGATGGGTGAAGCTGAAGTAACATGTGCTTGGCTGGCTGCTGGCTACTGGCTTCTTTAGATGCCAGTAGCTGTCTCGTCTACCTCCATACTGTTTCCAGTGCACACCAGATTTCTGTGTGAGGAGGCCAGCAGTAACTAGGTGAGCAGCCATGAATGCTGAAGTTTGTAGTATATAAAGGGAGTTATGGTAGGGTCACTACTCTGGTAGTAGCACAGGCACTGAAGGGATTAAAGGGTATCACTAGCCATAACAAGCACTGGGGATAGTCTGCCAGAACCTGTAAATAGGATAGTGATACTCTCAGTGACTGTTACAACTAGTGGTACCTCTTAACTTCCTCAATGCCTGTTATTAAAGGCCCCCACAAAATCTAACACTAGCAATGATGAGTTCTTGGGGTTTGCAGAAAACCGGAAGAGTACTTCAACCTTAAAGTCTCTCATCATTTGTTAATGGCAGTGATGATGGTTTTTAATACTGCTGTTGACTGCTCTTCACTGCTCTTCACTTTACATGGTTGAAATGTTATTCTGTTAAATTTTATTCAATATTTTAGTACACCATCTGGTTCAGAATTTTTTTTTTCTTATTTTCCTCCTCTAAACCTAGGTGCGTCTTATGGTCAGGTGTGTCTTACAGTGAGAAAAATACAGTAACTCATGTACCATACAATTCACTCATCTAAAGATTCACCTATTACCACAGCTTTTTTTAAAACACTTTTATCACTCCAAAAAGAAACTTTATACCCCTTAGCCATCATCCCTCAAGCCCCTAGCCCTCATCCTCCTAGTATAATACTTTCTACTTGTAAATATTTGCCTGTTCTGGACAGTTCATGAAGTCATACAATCTGTAGCCCCTGTGACTGGCTTCTTTCACTTGGCATAATGTTTTCAAGATTCAGCCAGTTGTATCATTTATTGGTAATTCATTACCTTTTATGGACAAATAATATTCCACTGTATGGAATATATACACAAATATACATTTTGTTTATCAATTCATCAACTGGTAGACATTTGAGGTTTTTCCACCTCCTGGCTATTATGATAATACAGCTATGAACATTTGTGTACAAGTTTTTGATTGGACATATGTTTTCATTTCTTTTGGATATATACCTACGAGTGGAACTGCTGGGTCATATGGTAACTCTGTTTAAGTATTTAAGGAACTGCTGAAGTATTTTCCAAAGTGGCTGCACCATTTTAATTCCTATCCATTAGAAAGTTCTTGCTTTTAAAATCATAAAAACTAATCAGATTGCCCTGGCTGGTGTGGCTCAGTGGGTTGAGTGCCAGCCTGCAAACTGAAATGTTGCCAGTTCAATTCCCAGCCAGGGCACATACCTGGGTTGCGGGCCAGGTCCCCAAGTTGGCGCACATGAGAGGCAACCACGCATGGATGTTTCTCTCCCTCTTTCTCCTTCTCCCTCCCTTCCCTTCTCTCTAAAAATAAATAAATAAAATCTTAAAAAAAACAACTAATCAGATCATGAATACAAACTCCTTATTTTCTGCTAATAGGTAACTAAAGAAAAAACCCAAGTACTGATAAATGTATTTTAAAAAACCACATACTATTAGTTCATGAAATTCAGATGCAGAGTTCAGAACACAGAAATATAGCTTTAAGTTGCTATTTTAAAAAGGGTTATCGTGTAGTAAATACTCTTTATTACTTAAAACATATAAAAGTATGGTTTCAACATTTCTAGAATATTGAAAAATCTTAAACATGAATAAAAAAGGACACATTAAATTTTCTCAAAAACTAATTTATCTAGTCATGTGATATCTACATACCTTCAGTCATTAGAAGAAAAAAGGAACTAGCTTTAAGATAGAAAACTGATGGGTAGGTTATTCAACAGGCAAAGTTAATGCAGTATGTTGATTTGGAAAAGAAAAGAAAATCTAGCATCTACAACCATATAAGAATATTGAAGAGCTATTGTCCAATGTTTTGGTAATAAGCAATTTGGGAATGACTTATAAACTATGCAGAAAACTATATATTCTGGACAGCATGGGGCTTTGCTTCTATTTATTGGGTATGTTTCCTATGTACGAGAGAAAATGACTAAAACCACATACAAAAAAAACCCAAAAATCTGAATTTAGATGAAAAAACTGGAAGGAAATTCACCAAAATGATTGGTGGATATTTGAAGGTCTTTTTTTTTTTTTTAGCAGTATATGTTTAAATTGAGATATAACTGACATAGAACATTAATTTCAGGTGTACAACATAGTGACCTGAGACATGTATATACTGTGAAATGATCACCACAGTAAGTCTAGTTCATATCCATCACCACACACAATTACAAAATGGGACCTATGAAGTTTTAAAGTTTTTCTACTTAGAGAATTTCCCATAGCTTTTTTATGGGAATGAATTGCTTTTACAAGTTGAAAGAAAAAAATTAGTTAACAGAAATACCAACATAATATAAGTTTAGTAATTTGGCTTGATCACTGAAGAATATTAGCTTTGACACTGCAGTAATTAACACATGGAACAAACAAATTAAAGTTTCAATCTAAAATGAAGAAACAAGAGAACTGAGTTTGGTTTGGCCAGTAATATATTTTTAGAGTAAGCAAAATAATATATAAAACTGTGGCAGAATACTTGCATAAATACAAATTTATGTATTTTAAGCCATAAAATTTTAACATAAAAGGGCACAGCATCTGATGATATTCACAATGACAAGATGTATAAATACTTTTCTACTTTCCTTTTTATTATAAAAATGCAAGCAGGAATATTTTGCTTGGTTAATTATCCAATTCAAAAAAATGAACCTGAATAGAGCTACACACACAGAAATGTTGAAAGACCACACTATAATGTCATTAGTTAAAAAGACATACTTTGAAATTCAGACTAGAAAGGTCAACATGGGAAGAGTCCATTCCTTTATTAGTAGTTTATGGTTGACAATGGTGTGGCTGAATTTAGCTTAACTTAAATAAAATTACTTGATAATATCTCTGGTAAAGTGATTTGGTAAAACAGAAATCACAGTGTGTCCTAAGATAAACTACAGCTTATACTTAATAATATTTCTTAATTATTTTAGAGAAGTTAATTGCAACAAAAAAGTTGAAATGTAAAAAGCAATACCAGAGGCATGTTTTATTTGATAAACATGTCATTTAATATTGTAAAAGAAACAGAAAGCTCTGTCCTCAGTGGGCCGACTGTTCAGGATTTCATCCTCACAATGCACTGTGGAACAGGCAGGCTCCAATACAAGCTCTATGGTGCCCTAGGTTACTGCTCTGCATGACTTTTATAACTTCTCCAGGCCTCACTGTCCTTGCCTACAAGAGTAAATAATGTTGCCTGGCTCAAAATCTTACTGGATCTTATCCTTTCTCTACAAAACTCAATGCTATTTGCAGCAAATATAGAAAAGACAGAATAAAAGAGCTATGGATATATATTTGAGAACTGAATAAAGAATCTGGATTATGACCTAATTTCAGCCATTCTTTACCCCACCCCCATCTCTGGAAAATAAATAAATAAATAAATAAATAAGCAAGCAGTTTCCAAGAACTGTGACATAATTTTATTTTCCAGAAAATGAAATCAGTGAATAGCCACCCTTAGGAAATGAGCAAAGAACAAATTCATTTACCATGAGTTAAAACATAATAATTAGAATGGAAAGAGGCAAAACTCATTACTTTAATTATGTATTATATTTTCTTTGCTACAGAAAGTTGAAAAATGTTTTCAGAAACAAACATATCTTAGTAGTCATTTCCAATATAAAAAACATTTAGTTACTAATGTCTATTTTGTATTTTTATTTGACAATACGGAGGGGCACATAACCTTCAAAATTCAGCCACCCTAAAAAGGTAAATAATTTTTATTCTGAAAAATATAAAATTGCAAGAAGGAAAAATATGCTGTGTAGCTGCTGGGTAGTGTTTATTCCTAATGTTACTAGTGCTTTCCCTACAACCTTCCCTTATATCTTACACAGGGCTAGTCATGGAAACGTAGGCTAAAGTCTGGAAAAAATCTTTGGTTTTCCAGACTAAAGGATAGAGAAGCTGACTGACCCTCTCCATTCTCTGTTCTCTTCCCGTCTTAAACACAGAGACTTGTTGTCCCAGAGAATCAGTGATTTTACTGCACCCAGAACACAAGAGGCAGGAACCCAGCGCTGTCAAGTTGCTAAAGCGACCTCAGAAGCCACCAACATCCAGAAGAATATTTTTTTAATATGCTTTACTGATTATGCTGTTACAGTTGTCCCAATTTTTCCCCTTTGTTCCTCTCCACCCAGAACACCCCTCCCTCCAGTTGTCCCTGAGCCTTAGTCCATGCCCACTGGTTGTGCATATAATTCTTCTCAACATCTTCCTGTCTACTCCACTCTCTCCTACTATGCTTCTTAATTCCTGCACCATCTCCCTCCTTTTCCCCACTTCCCCATCCCCACTGACCTCCCTTTATAATGTTCCCCATGCCTATAATTCTTTTCCCACTCTCGTTGCCTACTTAGTTTGCCTTTGTTTTGGTTCCCTAGCTTCTGTTGTTGATTGTTGTGATACAGTTTTCACTTTAATGTTCATAGTTTTGATCCTCTTTCTCCTAAACAAGTCCCTTTAACATTTCATGTAACAGTGGTTTGGATCTGATGAACTCCTTCAGTTTTACTTTGTCCTGGAAGCACTTTCTCTGACCTTCTATTTGGAATGACAGCTTCGCTGGATAGAGTAATCGTGGCTGTAGGTTTTTGCTTTTCATTACTTTGAATATTTCTTGCCAGTCCCTTCATGCCTGCAGAATTCCTTTTGAGAAATCAGCTGATAGTCTAATTGGGACCCCTTTGTACGTAATTCTCTTCTTCTGTCTTGCTGCTTTTAAGATTCTCTCTTTATCCTTAATTTCTGACATTTTGTTTATAATGTGTGTTGGTGTGGTTCTCCTAGGTCCAGGTTTTTTGGAACTCTCTGTGCTTCCTGGACCTGTAAGTCTATTTCCTTCCCCAAGTTAGGGAAGTTCTGCTTCATTATTTTTTCACATAATTTTTCAATTTCTAGATCATCATCTTCACCTTTTGGAACCCTATGATTCAGATGTTGGCCTGCTTATAGCTGTCCCATAGGTTTCTGAGCCTCTCCTCATTTTCCTCACTTTTTGTTTCCTCTTTCTGCAATGATTGACTGTTTGTTCTTTCCCTATGTACTGATTTGTTGATTTGATCCCTGGTTGTCTTTCCCTCACCACTAGTTTGGTATGTGTTTTTGTTCACTTCCCCGTCTTGTTTAAGATCTGCTATCAGGTCTGTAAGCATTCGTATAGCCAAAGCTCTGAACTGTGCCTCAGGAAGATTTCCTATCTGCTGAGCCATTAGATTAGATATTTGCTGTCTGGTCAGCTGTGTCACTGGAATCTCTATCATGATCTGTTCCATCCTGAGAGTTTTGTGTTTACCTTTGCTTTCTGGGCAGGGCTGTCACACCTCCTATGCTATAGGGGGCGGAGCCCCATGCACTCGTCACAACCCAGCGACCCTTCTTACCACACTGTGGTGTTCTGTGTGGGGGTGGGGGTCCAAAATGGATTCCTGCCGTTCACTCTCCGCTGAGAGACTGAGAGCCTCCTCCTCCATCCTCACCCCTTCCTGGCCTCACAGTCCAAGGCAATGGAGGTCTGTCGTCCCTGGCGTTGGAATCGTGAGCTGACAGGGCTGGTCTACAGCCAGGGGTGCTCCCCAGGTGCTTCTCGCCTCCTCTTAAATATGGGTGTCTGTGCTTACTGCCATCCCGCTGCCAGCACAGCTTGACCTCTCTGCCCTGGCTTCGGCCCTCCTACCCATCCAGATGAGCACCACTTCTTTTTAACCTCATACGCTGGACTTCCATTTATTTTCTGGAACTTCTGGTTATTTCTGGTTTTGCGGTAGTTGTATTCCTTCTTAGTTGTGGAGGGAGACGGAGTGTGTCAGTCTAGGCTTCCATCTTCGCTGGAAGTCTCCTGTGTCCAGAAGAATTCTTATGCAAGAAAAATAAGTCTCTCTATTTTTAAGCCAAAAGTTATCAAGGTTTCTTCTATGTGCAACTGAAACAAATCTAAGTGATTTGGAAAGTCAGAAATTCTCTGAGGCTTACTTTCCTCATCTGTCAAGTAAGTATAATGATAGCAAGGTATGGATATACAATATCTGTTTGAAATGTAAAAGAGTCAAAAATGTCAGCTTGTCACGATAATGATGATAAAGGTGATGACCTCATTTAATTCTCATACCAATCATTTGGAGTAAGTATACATTATCATTTCATTCAGCCATTTTAAAGACAAGATAATTGAGGCTCCCGTGAAGTAAAGCAATTTGCCTAAGAGCACATAATTAATATGTAGCAGAACCAGGATTCAAATTCAGAAATTCTTATTTCAGGGCCAATGATGCTTAGAAAAGTGATTCAACATAGTAAAAGCTAATAAAATTTCTAGATGTTCAAGCTGGATTCAAACAAGAGGCACTCAGATCAAATAGCAAACATCCGCTGGATACTGGAATGCTCCAAAGCATTTCAGGTTAGTCTGTTATATACTGCACAGTAGAGCCTCTGACTGTGTCCATCATGAAAAGCTATGGGCCACTCTGAAAGAACTGGGAGTGCCTCAGCACTTGATTATTCTGTTGTGTAGCTTGTATTGTGGATAGGAAGTCACTATAGGGAAGAATATGGAGACAGAATGGTTTCCTGGAGGCAAAGGTGTCAGACAACAATGTATCTGTCTCCGAATTTGTTCAATCTGTAGGTAGAAAATAAACAAAAACCTGGACTAAACTCAGAGGAAGGAGAAGTGGAAACTAGTGGAATACCAGTAACTTAAGAAATGAAGATCACATCACCTTACTGGCAGAAAGTAGCAATAACTTGAAATGACTTTCAATGAAAGTGAAAGAAGAAAGGGCCAAAGCAGGATTACATTTGAATATCAAGACAAAAATCATG
Source organism: Furipterus horrens (assembly GCF_987537825.1). Taxonomy (NCBI): domain Eukaryota; kingdom Metazoa; phylum Chordata; class Mammalia; order Chiroptera; family Furipteridae; genus Furipterus; species Furipterus horrens. The sequence goes on from NW_028327177.1 coordinate 65,237,891, forward strand.
ACTACAGAAAAAATACACAACTTTAACATACAATGAAGACATTGAAATTGTTAAAAAATTGCTTACCTTGGTTCATTTGTCAACTCATATGGATACTGCAGCCAAGAAATCATGAGAAGGCTTGAGACTTGAAAAGGCAGCAATGGAAGAATTAGTTAAAGTCACCAACAGCAAAGATGTGTCATTATAAACCGAGCTAAGATCATCCACACTGTCATATTTCCAATTACTATATGTATGGATGCAAAAGTTGGACAGTGAGGAAGGCTAACAGGAAAAAAATTCACTCATCTGAAATACATTACTAGAGAAGGGCTCTACAAATACATAGGGCTGTCAAAACTAACTGAGTCCTAGAGCAAGTTAAGCCCAAAACCTGGAAGGAGGCAAAAATGACAAAACTGAAGTTGTCCATTTTGGGCATATGAAAAGGCAGGGTTCCTTGGAAAAGACAATAATGCTGGGAAAAAACAGAAGGCAGCAGGAAAAGACAACCAAATATGAGATAGATTGATTCCATACAAGAAGCCATAGGCATGAGTCTGTAGGAGCTGAGCATGGCTGTTGAGGAAAGGACATTGTGGACATCACTCACACATCAGTTCACTAGGAGACTGAGCCAACTCAACAACATGGAACATACATAAAGATTATGATAATATTAGATAATTATGAAGATAACATGTATCTCCTGATTTTCAGTCCTGGAAAATAATGGACTTATACTGACTTCAACATTAATTTTATTTTTCTTCTTAAAATTGAGTGGCTCTCAATTATTTACTAGAACAGGAATATTCAATCCTCTTCAACAAAGGTAATATTATTCCTTTATAATACCAATGGAAAAATAAGAACAGTATATCTCAACCAATAAATGCAATACCCTACTGTTGTAAGCTAAATACTTCTGTGACTCCTGTCTATCAAACAAGTAAGCAATGAGTACTTATGGTGAATTTAGAATCTACAAGGCACTATACCACACACTTAAAATTATTTTTGCTGAAAGATAGAGCATATTTTAATTTTCTTAAAATAACTTAAGATTCCTTTGGGGGGAGAATTTCACAACAGTCCTAGTCCTAAAATTTAGGAAGTGGTTGCTGCTATTATCAGTTATGAACATCATCACCATCACCATCATTACTAACATGTAGGACTTACCCCACAAACTAGCATATGCTGACCTTTACTTTTGAAATGTGTTTCTTCAAACTTCATATATTTCCATCAGTGAAATAAATAAAATAAAGAACTTAAAAAATTCAGGCTGAAGGCACCTGATTTGAAAAACAAGCTAAATTCAGAATTAAAGTTTCTAAATAAAGTACATTCAGGAAACAGGAAGTCTAAAATATTTACAAAAGAAAAAGATATTTCATTTCTGGAATAGATTTTGAGATTTAAAGAGTTTATGTTTAGCTGTTAACTTTAAAAAGTAATTTGGCATATATTTAATAAATATAAAATGAATGTAATATCCTCCCACCCCTCAAAATGCGTGCTGAGTAAAACAGAATTTCTGAGATAAGGTTAACTCTAGTAAAAATTCTGAGTCTCAAAATATGTACATTCATACCAATATATTTTGGAAGCCAAATAATTTCAAATGGTAAGTTCTACACAAAGAGAAGTATAGCTCTCTCCATTATGTATCATAGCAAATAGCTGACAATCTCATTTTGAAAAAGTACTGTATATAAAAGAAAATGCTTTCAAGGAAAATACATCAAGAAGAACTGATTTTCTTAATAAACCAAAAAATGACATGGGCAACAGCATCAAATCCACGTGAACAGTTATAATATGCTCAACAGTACTAATTAAGGATCCACAGATACCTATTTAATAGCTAACTTGCATTTTCTAAAGGAACACAGGTATTCTATTTTAGGTCCAAGTTAAGGTTCTAAATTCAAAGTTTAAAAGAAACCTAACTATAGTACATTTATGGAAAACCCTTTGCTTAAAAATTAAAAGAAGTTAAAAACAAAGTATCATAGTTTCAAGTACAGGACTATATTGAACTGGAATGATCCCTAATTTACCAAATAAAAGCAACAGGAATACATATGAATGGAGACATTTATAAGTGTCATTTATAGGTAGGCAAACTGTTTTTCAATTATGATAATGCTATAGTTTTAAAAATAAAGGCACTCCAAAACACTACTGTTTAAACAATTCTCTTGGTTCAATTAGCTTATGATTTATTAGACTCTTGGGTGAACAAAATTATCCTCTTCATACTGAAGTAAAATTAGAACCAAAGACTTCTGGCCCAGCTGAAGGCGTAGACAGACACGCTGCGTCTCCCTCCACAACTAAGAAGGAATACAACTACCTCAAAACTAGAAAAAACGAGAAGTTCCAGAAAATCAAACTGCATGGAAGTCCAGCAGACAAAGATATAAAGAAGAAAAACTCATCCAGACAGGTAGGAGGGGCGGAGCCAGGGCGGAGAGGACGCGGTGTGGTGGCAGCAGCAGCAGCAGGTGCAGCGGCAGGCTGGCAGAAAGCGCAGTCACACGTTTTAAAGCCAGGAGGGACAACTGGGAAGGGTTGCCAGCTCCTCACCGGACCTCACATGCCACAGTCCCAACACCAGGGAAAATCAAGCCTCATTGCTTCTGACTGTGCAGACCAGTGGGGGTTGATGTGGAGGCAGAAACTGCCGGTCTCTCAGCAGAATCCGCTTCTTTAAAGGGCCTCCATGGTCCTAGAATGTCCGAGGACCCACCCGCTCTGGGAAGGATTGCCAGGGCAGCAGCTAGCGGGGCACCAGTTCGGTGTGGAAGTGGGAGAGGTGCCTGGAAAAGGGGCGAGTGCTGGGCAGGTGCCAATGTTCCCTTTCGGACCCCTCCCCCACATACAGTGCCACAGTGTGGTGAAACAGGTCACCCTATACTGACGAATCCCTAAGGCTCCACCCCTTACAATGTAACAGGAGAAACAGCTCTACCTGGGATGTGGAGGCAAGCAAACACAGGAGCCTGTCAGAATGAGGAGACAGAGAAGTATGGCCCCAAAGGGGGAATGGATCAAGGTTCCAGTGGGAGAACTAAGCGACAAGGAGATAGCCAACCTAACAGATGAGATAGCCAACCTAACAGATGAAGAATTCAAAACACTGGTGATAAAGATGCCCACAGGCTTGACAGATATGCTTGAGTACAGCAAACGCATAAGAGAAGAAGTGAAGGCTATGCTAAGTGAAACGAAGGAAAACCCACACAAAACCAATGGTGAAGGGAAGGGAACTGGGGTTCAAATCAATGATTTGGAACAGTCAACCAGTGCAGAATGAGAAAGCAAGAATTGAAAAAAATGAGGAAAACTTCCCAAATTTTACAAAGGAGATGGACATACAGGTGTGGAAAGCACAGAGGGTCCCGGGTGAGCTTGACCCAGAGGGGACCACACCAGGACGCATCATGTTTGAGATGCCAAAGGTGAAAGATAAACAGAGAGTCCTGGGGGCAGCAAGAGAGAGGTGGAGAGTTGCCTACAGGGGGTTGTCTACAGGACTATCAGCTGATTTCTCAGAGGAAACTCTGCAGGCAGGAAGGGACTGGCAAGCAGTATTCAATGTGATGAAAGGCAACCTGCAACCAAGACTACTCTATCCAGCAAGGCTATCATTTGGAATGGAAGGGCAGATGAAGTGCTTCCCAGACAAGGTAAAGCTAAAGGAGCTCATCATTACCAAGCCATTATTATATGAAATGCCAAAGGGACTTGCTTAAGAAAAAGAAGATCAAAACTATGAACACTAAAATGACAACAAACTCAGAACTATCAACAACTGAATCTAAAAAATAAAAACAAAATCCAACTAAGCAAACCAGAATAGGAACAGAATCTTAGGTACAGGGATCATTTGGAGGGTTATGAGTTGGGAGGGGAGAGGGAGAGAAATGGGAATATGGTGCAGGAATTAAGAAGCATAATTGATTGGTACAAAATAGACAGGGGGTAGTTAAGAATAATATAGGAAAGAGGGAAGCCAAAGAACTTATATGCACGACCCATGGACAGGAACTAAGGGGGGTGGGATTGCTGGAGGGAGGCGGTGTACTGGGCAGAGGGGAGCAAAGTGGAAGAAATTGGAACTACTGTAACAACATAATCAATAAAATATACTTAAAAAAAAATTAGAACCAAGCCTCGTGCCCTCCACTCCCATGTTCTTCCTAATACTTGCCCTGCTCAAGTTCCCCACACCGTTCAAAAACTACTGTATCTCCTCCCTACCATTTTTATCCTCTAAAATTTTGTAAAGCACTTTTAAGGGAATGTAAAAAAGAACAGGGAAGCAGAAAGAGAACCAAGAAAATGAATGTATATGACACTTTCTGAAAAGGGAACAGCCTAGGAACAGCATTGACTACTATAGAGATCTTGAGCAAAACTGCTGGGAAGGTAACCAAAAGGTCACTGATGAATTTAAGAGGTGCTTTCAATTAGTACAATGACAGAGCAGGGTCAGGTGGGCTGAACTGAGGAACAAATGGAAAATTAGAAACAAGGGCAATAGAATAAGGGAATAGAACGATAGTTTAAAGGAGAAACAGGTAAAATATTTCAGATTTTATCAAGTTCTTTAGAAAAGATGGTCAGAGAAAATTTAAAGTAGAGAACAGAAAATTTAGGGAGTATTAGATTAAATCACGTGAAATTTCAGATATTCAACTATTTTTTACTTAAAAAATCCAGCAATTTCGTATGAATTAAACTAATTGATGAACTTGATTTCAATAAAGAAAGAGATAAGGTTACAAGCTAAGGAGGTGGAAGAGAGGAAAAAGAGGCCTAGGAGTAAAAAAAGTAAAGTAGTAAGTCCAGAAATGAAGGAAAGAATCTTGAGAACTCTGGCTGAAACTGGATAATAAAAACATATACTGAATACACCAGGCAAGGTTACACTACTCCAAAAGGATCCCACCTGCTATTGGGTTGGCTTAAATGTCTGTATGGCTTTCTCTGTAAAATAAAAGACACATTTTTCATTTTCACCAATATCTTTATAGATTTGGGTATTTTGAGTATGTCAGCTATCTCCCACATGGTAGAACATTGATTGTTCTCAATTAATGTCTTGATTTGATCACTATCAACTTCAACTGGTCTACCCAACCATGGAGCATCGTTCAGTGAGAAATCTCCAGCACGAAACTTCGCAAACCACTTTTGACACATTCAATCAGTCACAGCACTTTGTTCATACATTGCACGAATCTTTTTTTGCGTTTCAGTTGCATTTTTACCTTTCTTGAAATAATAAAGTATAATATGTTGAAAATGTTTATAAGTTTTTTTACATGCACACTGATATGACAGCTGTCACAATACAATCTACCAAATTGTTTTGAATGAAGTTAATTACAATTAAATGCTACTAAAGCCATCTTATGGAAAAAAGAAACAAACTTTTTAGCCAACTCAATTATTTTTACACTTGCATGCCACTTTAAGAAATAAAGCTGATCAGCTCTAACAGGATGCCTGAACCTGAAAACACTGCAAGAATTTTCCAAATCAGTCACTCTCGCTTAATGTGGCCCAAATCCAAATCTGCACTAATACTGTTGCCTTTGGTTTTTGGTTTGGTTTGGTTTGGTTTGGTTGCTGATAAAGTTAGAAGACAGAGAAAGTTAGAGCCCAATATGAAGTTGCTAATTCCAGATCTGTTATTCTACAACCCGATGAACAGCAACTCTACCCAACTTCCCTATTGCGGGGACCTCTGTTCTTTAGTCACCTGGGCTGGAAACCTCAGTCATGTCTCAGAACAGTCTCTCCTACCTTCCTTTCCCATTTCTTCTTACTCTATTCAAGCCCTTAACATACCCCTCCTGGGTTACTACAGCAGTCTCAGAACTGGCGTTGCTGAGCCCATGCCACCTCACACATCTCTGCAAGGTCATCATCCAAAAAGGCCAATCCCTAATACTACACCTCTGTCCCTACCATGTCTTGACTTTTTAGGCAGAAACTCAGAAAGAATTTTTCACAAGGATCTTGCCTGTCTAGCAAAGCAAATATTTCATTACTCCCTGAAACTTCAGCCACGCCACAGGCACTTGACCACCATGTGATTTTAAAATAGGTACACACATTTTGTACACACCACTCTTTAAAAGATGCAGACTAATTCCCCACCTCCTTTGAGTGTGGGCTGGGCTTAGTGGCTTGCTCCTAATAGAATATGGTAGAAGTGACAATGTGTGACTAGGTCATAAAAGACATTACAACTGCCCTGAGCTCGAGCTCGCTCTCTTAGATGATTCACTCAGTCTGGGGGAAGCTAACTGCTATGTTGTAGACACTCAAGCAGCCCAATGGAGGTGACCACTGTGATGAGAAACTGAGGCCTCCTGAACATAGCCAGAATGTTGGAATTGTCAGATGACTACAGCCCTTGCAAACATTTTATTTTTAATCCTCACCCGAGAATAGCTTTATTGATTTTAGTGAAAGGGAGAGGGAGTGGTGGGGTCGGGGGTGGGGGGAGGGGGAGAGAGTTTTGTTCTGAAAGAGAAATTTTGATGTGAGAGAGAAACCTTTATTCGGCTGCCTCTGGTACGTGCCCCAACTACAACCTTTCGGTGTATGGACCAACACCCCAACCAGCCAACCAGCTGAGTGACCCTGCCAAGGCCTGGTTAAATCTTGACTGAAGCTCATGAGAAACCCTGAGGCAGAACTTTCTGGCAAAGACACTCCTGGATTCCTGATCCATGGCATTTGTGTGAGATAATGTTTATTGTTTTAAGCCCCCAAGTTTTGGAGTAATATGTGTCACAGATGTAGATAACTAACGCAATCATGCCAAGCTCTCTCTCAAATCTGTGCTGTTGCTCATTCCATCCTGTCATTCTCCATCTCCTAACAGCCCTTTCCTAGCCTTCAGAATATAGTTCAAGTTCCATCTCTTTGAGGAGGCCCTTTTTATGCTGGTTTATAAAACCATTTCAACTTCCATTTCTCTGGCTTCTCCATCGAACACTTCTATGCCTAACTGTATCATTCATTTAGGCATTTATTCATGTATTCCTCTGTGTTACCGTGCTCCATGTATCTTTCCTCCTAAAGAGCATACGGTTCTTTCTGGACTGCATTCAGCACACTGTAATTAAGATGTTCAATAAATATTTCCTGAGAAAATTAACAAATCACAGACATACACCCTGGAAGTGTTAAGAGCTACACTGTCTCAGGTCTGCTAACTCACTAGCTTCTATCCTTGGGCAAGTTTCTTAACACCTCTGTTAGCCATTCTTTCCTTGATGTTTTTAAATAAGGACTCTAATAGTAAGTATCTTAGAGTAATAAAGACTTGAAAAATAATACTTGCAAATCTCTTAGCAAAGTACCTAGCATAGTGTTCAACAAATGTTAACTATTATTAATCACAAATTACAAAATACCTGCTGATATTCTGGGACGGTGAAAATCTCTACATGTTATCAAGTGGCAATTTAAATTAATACAAAATTCTACAAACTAAAAATAGAACTCAACTTTCTATTAATATAACTTGTAATTTTTTAAAATATACTCTTAAGGCCACAGAACTATAACCTGAACCAATTGTAGGAATGAAGCCTTGACTTTTTCTCCTCTTTTCCTATTAAGACATTTACCGTACTCCCTCACTTATCGTGGGTATTACGTTCTAGACCACCCCCCTGTAATAGGTGAAAATCTGCGAAGTAGGAGCCTTATATTTATTTTAGTATTTATATATATTTTAAGGCTTTATAAACCCTTCCCACACACTTATAAACCGTTCCCAGTCCCTTATTAACCTTTTCCACATTTTTATAAACACTACTTATGTTCTTAAACATATTCTACACTTAAACCTACGTAACGTTAACAACATACGTATACAGTACCGCAAAATCCCACAATATAGTGAAAAATCTGCAATAAATAATTAAATATAATATTTTTACAAATCCCGATACAGTGAGGCCGCAATTAGTGAATCGCGATGTAGAGCGGGACTACTTTACTTCAAAGCTTTTGTGGGAATACTTAATTGCTTTCATTCCCTAACAAATAGCCACCATAGTAGTTTCCAGATTCACTTTTACCCTTTCCAATCCTGGTAAGGCATATAAGGTAAACTTACTAAACATAAATTTACACAATCTCTGGAATAATATAGCTGTCCATATGTGAATATGCTACAGAATCAAATCAACTTTGCACATCAATCAAATATAATCTAATAGAACAAATCAAGTCAATAAAATATTGTATGTCATATATGCTGGGGAGGAAACCTCTGATGCTATTAATTTAAAAAAAATTATTTATAGATATAAATGGACACATATCATTATATTAGCCTCAAGTGTACAATGTAATAATTCAATATTTGTACATATTGCAAAATAATCACCACAATAAATCTAGTTACCATCTGTCACCATACATAGATACATAAGAAATTTTCTCCTGTGATAAAAACATTTTAGATCTACTCCCTTAGCAACTTTCAAATATGCAATATAGTACCATTAACTATAGTTACCATAATTTAATTTATTTTATAACTGGGAATTTGTATCTTTTGACCCTTTTCACTCATTTTTCCCCCCTAACCCTTGCCTCTGGCAACCACTGATCTGTCCCCTGTATCTATGAGCTTGGGTTTTTTTGTTTGTTTGTAGTTGTTTGTCTTTTTAGTCTAATGCTATTCAAAGACTGAATTACATGTTTCATGAACTCAGTTAATTTCTGAGGTCATAATTTATAATTTATACATATTCCTAAGGTTCCTTACTAAAAGGTTAAATATAACAGATGCTTTTTTACCCTAAAAAGTAATCAAAGACCTGCCCTGATTGGTGTGGCTCAGTGGACTAGGCGTTGTCCTGCAAACCAAAAGGTCACCAGTTTGATTCCCAGTCAGGGCACACGCCTGGGTTGTAGGCCAGGACCCCAGTTGGGGGCATGTGAGAGGCAAACGATATATGTTTCTCTTGCACATCGATGTTCCTCTCTCTCTCTTTCTCCTTCCATTCCCCTCTCTCTAAAAAATGAATATTAAAATCTTTAAAAATATAATCAGAGATCTGTTAAGAAAAATCTAACAGAATGATTTTTAATCACCAATCTATTGAAAAACAAGCACACTTTTAATTATGTACCACATCTGTTGGAATAAAAAGAACCACTTCATTCAAATTCTTATTTTCTTTTCCCCGACCAATACAACTGGAAAACTTTAGTTTTTGAAACATTCAATATCCATTCCCTCTTCATTTAACATTATATATCACACAACCTGAAAGAGAAACAAGGACTGGGAAATTAGCTTATTTATTTATTCCACCATTGTGTCAAACAAAAGTAAAAATAATATTCAGTGCATGTGCTAGTTACCTTAGAAATGCCAATCACACTTGTTTTGAAATGCTTCAATTTTCAGAGCTGTCAATCATGTGTGCTGTGATAGAGATGCCAGTGTAGAAATAATGCTTTAAAAGATGTAATCTTCATGAACACATTAATTAATAAATGAATTTTACTTATAAAACTGGACTTCAAGCTTTTACAGAAATGTGTACCATTCATGAAAAATCAAAATTAAAATACAACTTTATGAAAAGATTTAGAGAATTTAGTTCTTTAGCCAAGAGGATAAGCATGGTTTAACCACAAGGATTTTATATTTCAGTAAAAAGGGGAATGTTCCCATCTGATAGTAATCAGAAATATTATAACCACGTGTGGGAATGAGAGAATCAAACTGATCTAAATCTGGGCATTTTGATTTTAATATTTTTTAATCCTCACCCAAGGATATGTTTATTGATTGGAGAGAGAGATAGAGGCAGAGAAACATCAATATGAGATAGAAACATGGATTGGTTGCCTCCCGTTTGTACCCTGAACCAGGGATCGAACCCACAACCTAGGTATGTACCCTAAGCAAACAGCAAACCCACAACTTCTTGGTGTCTCGGATGATGCTCTAACAAACTGAAGCACCTGGCAGAGCTTATTTTTGAAGCAGGCAACAAAATCAATACCCCACCTGACCAATACACAACTTATTCCCCTTAGTCATTCATGCTTGAAGTCAAACATCATTCCTTCTACCTTACAACCTCAGTCACCAAGACCTATTCCTTCTGTCTCCTAAATTGCTAATGGAAAGTCTTCCCTGACACTCAGGTGTAATTCACGTCCTCATCATTTCTTTCCAGAAGATTCCTTAGTGGCCTCCCTAACTCCAGTTTCTTTTTTAAAATAAATGCTCCACTACCAGAATGCACTCACTGAAACATAAATCTAGTCCATGTTACCTGTTACAATTTTTTAATGGCTCTTTTCCACTTTCAGATAAAGTCCCATTTTTTAGAATGGCATATAAATCCCCTGACATGGCTCCTGCATATCTCCCATTATTCCTACTGAACTTCAGCCAACGAAGCCACTTGCATTCCCAGCAGAGCCAGGCTCTCTCTCACTTACGTATTCTGCAGGTGTGGGGCCATCCCATTTCCCGCACTTTGTATCTCTTACCCTCCACCCATCCGTTACAACTCAACTCCATGTTAGTTCCTCTGAGAAACCTTCTGGCATAAGCTGACAGATTCCTCGATCTCCTCTCATCCAAATTCCTAGAGAATCCAGGAAATGGAACATATATATCACTTCTCTATCCCCATGACCAAATCATCACCTCCCTGAGAGGAGGGATTGCCTTTAATCTGTACATCACTAGCATTAAACACAGAGGTGGCACATAACAGCTGATTTCATGAAAAAAAGGTACCATGTCCCAGTTTATTTAAAAATAAAAATCAAATCAGCAGCTTAATTCTTGAAACTCATAAATAAAATGTATTACAGATATATTCAAAGTCAACCAAACCAATCAATCCCATAAAGCAATATTTTGGGCTTAACAATGTTCTTAAGAAATTTACTGATTTACTTACAAATTCACAGTAAAAACTGGTACCACTTCAAATAGTACTTGAGATCCAATAACCCCATCTTATTTTCACTACTGCTCCTGCTGGAGGTGTTAAGTTCTCAACGACAAGAACTGCTCATGTCCAAGATACTCAGCACCTGACTGATTCAACAACCACTGTTTCGATATGTGACAAACCCTATCAAGGGCATCAGTGAACAGGCAGTCAACACAGGCAAAACTCCAACATGGTTACACTTCACTTACCAAAAAGTCAGTTATCTGGTGACATCAAGTCTCCACAGAACCGAGTGAGAATTAAGCAGAGGACTGTTGGAGCTGTCAAAATACATGCTGAAGTCCATGTACTAAAGTACATAAACTTACCTAAGTAGAGGTTGCGAGGTTCTTATTCAAACACTAGTTGTTTTTATTTTAAGCACAATAAATTTGATAACCAATTTCCCAGGCATCAGAATATTAAAAGAAGAAATCAAGAAGTCTAAGCTAAAAATGCAAACACAGGAGCAACAGCAGAAAAAGATGACACCCAAAGGTGAAACATAAAAACTATATAACTAGGGGGTTATTTGGTTCAGGAGCAATAATTCTATATATTTGAATTATGACACAATTCAGAAATTAATGTTTATAATTATGACCTTGGCCATCAAAAACAAAGACAAAAAAAGTCCCAAGTATTTTAGGTCTAACAAGGTTCAAAGACAGTAGATGACATATTTTATAAAGGAATCAATCAAACAATTAAAAGTATTACATGTATAAAGAGTCAACTTTCTATCTGTAGAATAAACTGTTTTGAAATATAGCATTTTCAAATAACAACAGGGATGCTACTTAAGCTACTAATCATTGTCAGACATTAACCATTTCTCGTAACAACTGGTATCATTATAATTATAACACATCCATTTTGAAACAAAACCTGGACCTGCTGCTCATTAGTTTATTGGTGGTAACGCTATCCAGACACACTATGGACACCATACGAAGGGCCATGGTGTACCATAACTATGGACACCATAGCTAAGGACATTATAATAGGTGAACTACCATTCTTTAACAGATCTCCACAGAGCTTCACTACTATATGCCTTTCAAGGTCCTTGATATAAAACTGATTCATATGTGAGACTATTTTAGGAGGCTTTTATGACATTAATAACTTTTATGCTGTAGGATTTAGAGAACAGCATTTTAGAGTGAAAAGAACATTCACAAGCATTGGTTATACACAGCTCTGGGCCTGAGTCCCTGCCTTGGTAATGTCCAATTGTGTGACTGGAACACTTAACTTATGCTCAGAGACTCATTTTTCTTCGTTTGGTAAATGGGAATAACAGCATCTACTTTCAATACTTCTTATGAGAAATAAATCAGATGATATATATAAGTATATATCCTAATGTAGGTTTTCAAAAACCTAGTTATTATGATTATCAGATGGGATATGGAAAGGGATCTTAATGCACACTAGGACAAATTTTAGGAAACTGTGTGCTGTATTAATGACACAATAAAAACCATGATTAAAGAAAAGGGCAGACAGCTTCACATGATGGGCAAAGTGTTTTATATTTTTAAGTCAAAGTGTTTTATATTTTTAAGTCATAGTAGAAGCTCTCTGACTCAGTTCAGTTCATAAAAAAGTAGGTTAAAATGAGGACTCATTTAAAAAGTACACACATATACTGTAAAGACATTAACTTAGTAATTAATACAAATATTCTGATATAGGGCCCGGCCTTTGAGTTGAGTAGATGTTTACTCTCCGGAGCTCAACACTGATATCCTTAAATAAACAATATCCCACTGTAATGTCTGCAACGGCCAGGGTCAGTCACTTTAAAATAAAACAGGAACAGAAGGACATTCAGAAAGCAATTTCTTCCAGATTTTTATAATCCCTTCCACCTCAGTCTTTATGGTTTACTTGTCCAAACTAATTCAATAACACTTCCGTTTAAAAACAAAATCTCTCCTTTATGGAGTCTAATTATCTTTCATAAGAACAAAAACCCTTTCTATACTCATATTTTATTAGTTTATGCAATAATCAAATAAATTATTTCTCAAGAATATAAACAGGTTTTGGAACAAACACAACTAGCTTTTGCTAAACATATACCTCAACTAAAAGAAGCCAAAGTGCCCAGGTCCAGTAGAGGATGACTACTTTCTAACTGTCCACGCAATGTTGGTTATCAGTCAGTGGGTTTTACAGAAGAGAAGAGAATGTCAATTAATTCAGCAAGTTGTTATTCAATGATAATTACCAGAAGTTAGTGCCAGAGATGTCCAGATTTGTTATAATCTTATTTCTGATTTCAAAATATAAGCCGATATGAAATAAAAACAATATAATGATTACAACTTTTGAGGTCGGTGCAGTAAGATTTTAGGCCCCATTCACACCTCCAAAATCTCTAAATTTACATAATATTTCTATTTTGCAATTCATTCTAACTAGATCACAATACCTCTGACCATGCTTAAGTATAATATTCTGAATGTTACTATCAGTGTAGTATATTTCTAGAACTAAATTTTTTTTAAAAAAGTGTTTTCAAACACTTTTACATTTTTGTACTTGAAATATTCACCACCACTCACCCACATCCACTTTAAACAAGGAATGTAGCATTGCTCTGAAATTAGGGCCTAACTTCCCCCTCTACCCCCATAGCAATCTCAGAAGCTTTTCTGCACAGCTCTAAGAGCTTCTTGGGATAAAGAATGAAAACTGTTTCTTTAAACTATAATCAAAAACTAATTATTAAACAAAGAAATTATAGAACTTATTAACAGGGTGTTACTTTACAAATTAGGATATTCAGCTAACAAAAATGAGTTGTGATTCTTATCAATTACTCTAAATTTGAAATGCCACTGAACTTACTGAAAGCAATAATAAAACAATTAAAACATTTTGTTAAGCTGGGTATTTTATTAAATGAGTTATTTTTCATTGCACTTAATTAATCTTTACATTGTCCTAAAGTAGAATAAATTCAACTATGCACAAGTCTAAATAAAGAGAAAAGTGGTTCCCCCCAAAAAAATTTTTAAAAGGTTAGGTTGTTGATTAATAATAAACAAATTCTATAAATACCTACATCTTACTTAGAGTCACTTGAAGAAATGTATCAAAGCAAGAATCTATTACTGAGACTGAGTCTCCTAGAATCTGCTCAGTCATAGGCCTGACATCATGAAAATAGAGAGCAAACATGTATTCAGCCCAGTAAGTTGTTCTATCTGGTCAGTCATTAACTCTAGGTATGAAAAGGGGAAAACCAGAGACCCAACTGGATCTCATGACTTTTCCATTTGCTGTTATCATCCTTCCACAACGATAAAGACAATAGGTAAGATTTGTATAAAATATTTCCCACCCACAAATTTTGTTTTAGATACAGGTAGAAAGGCAAAGTAATTGAAACAGAAATTAAGAGTATTGCAAAAGTACCAAATCAGCATAATTTCAAAGCTAAGGGAGTTAACTATAAGATATCCAAAAGGGTTTTGGAAAGAACCTAAGCATTTCTACATGTAGCAATCAAGAGATTTAATAAATATTCTGTGAGAAGTATAACCCTTCTTTCCATGATAAATTGAAAACTGGACAACAAGGAATTTGCTAAGTTGGAAAGTTCTTCTCAGAAAAAACTATCAGACGACATATCCATCAGGGTTGGTAGGAGGGTAGGAAGTAACTGACCTTTCAGGTTCAATCCTGGCTGAAGTGAACTACTCCCTTCATCACATTTTAGAAATAACTACTAAACTGTGGAACCAGAGAGCAATAGGGTGAAAGTCTTGACTGTTATTTATCATTTGGGAAAACAAAGGGTGAACATTCAACTCTTCCCCAAAACTATTCTCACTGCTTTGAGAACACATGGATCTGGCCTAACTTGACTACCTAGCACTATAAAGAGAAATAGATGTATTTTCTGTCTTTTCAAAAACCACCAATTAAAGTCCAATAATACTTTTGAGGTATCTCACCTTTTATGAACACTCTTAAAGTACTTAGAAATGATTCTACTTACTCTTCATCCACTTCTGGCCTTTTACACACACAATGAAACTTGCCGCCAAAATCTATATAAAGATCCTTCTCCACAATATGAAAGATTCGTCCAATGACTATTTTATCCTTGGCAGGTCCCATCTGAGTGAGAGGAGAATGTCTCAGCATAGATGCAAAGGATTCCACATTTTTCAGAGAGCCCTAAATATGAAAAGATATATTTAAATGCATGTAATTCAATAAAGGTATAATATGGTGGGTATAAAAGTCTTACAGGGAAAAATTTTTAAAGTCAATCTGCTGTAGCAATAATAAAAAATAATTACATAAAATGTTGCTTTAAAAAATGTTAAGCTAACTTTGGAAGAAAAAAAAAAAGCCAGGTATACTCTTCAACTTCCTTTTTCTCCCTTTCCTTTGTGAAGAGGAGCCAGAGAAAAGCAGGCATTTGCATGCAGTAAGGGACAGCATGAATGGGGTGGCACAGAATGGAGTACGGAAAGTTAGCCGGGTTAGAAGTGTATGGGATGTCTGAGCACATGAGGAGGGCACCCAAGAAGGCAACGGATTTTATTCTTACTACCCACCATCTGCAAAAAAAAAAAAAAAAAAAAAGCCTCTAAATTAAGGTTTAGTGGGAGTTACTATTCTTTTAATACAACTTTAACACATTAAGATAAAAATGTCCTTCAATAAGCAGGCTGAACACATATTCGTTATGTAATATTTTAAATGGCTTCACCTTGTTATAATTTTCTCCAAAGGAAAAACAGCTTGTTTAATTGCTTTGTGCTGCTTATTTCTAGGAATCATTTTACATAATGAATTTATTTGAGGTGTGGCTGAAAGAATAATGCAGGCTGATTACTTTTTTAAAAACTTACAACATTTTTTCTGCGAGTACAGATTTGTGCCTTTGATTCATCTTTAGTTCATGTAGGGTGTGATATGTGTGCACCTTGGCTCAAACTAAGGAAAGTTTATGTGAGAGAGTTAATTACAGAATATTAACAATTTGATCTGACTATGTACATCATGTATTTGGGATGAGTTTTACATTTGTTTTTTAAGAGAGAATTATTAAGAGTTTGGTAGTATACTTACTTTAAAAACTCAAAACTATATTTCTGACTTAATGTTAATGCATGCGGTACTCCCAGTATGACAAACTTGAATGCAGGCCAGGTGGCACTTGGTAAGCAGAAGAGCACAGGCCAGTCTAAAGTACAGCCACTACTCATTTCCATCTGCAACTAGTCCAGTGTTGCATCACCTTTTGATTTTCCAAGAAAAGCCAGAAATCCATATATTAATGTAAAATTTCCAATTTTTAAATGTTTACATACTGAAAAAAAGTTTTTCATTTTATAAATCTAGCAAAACACATTTTGGCCCATGGTCCAAAAGTTTATGAACTTTGCCTCAAAAAAAATAAACTCAAAATGTGTTTGGCTAATGCCAAGTCCCTTAGAGACTGGAGGGGGTGCAGTGATGGATTTGTTTCAGTGGGTTAAAACACACTGGGCAGGAATCCTCAGCATATAAGGGTCAATCCAAACCAAAGACAAGTCAGTAGATGTAGATTCCAAGTAGAGCTAAGGGTAGCCAGGAATATTACACTTTGAGCCATAATAGTAGTTTTATAACTCCACACAATATATTAACAGTCCTTAATCAAGCATTTTGAAAAAATCATTTCTTATTGCAGAGAGCCAAGGATGAAACACATTCTACAGGCTCAAAACAGACAAAGCTATGAATTGTCCTCTACAGGTAATGCAAAGGAAGCCACCAGTGACAAGGGCAGCTACTATGATCCTCTGATGGGACCCCTAAATCATTCACAGGAGCTGCCACCAGAGTAGCTGAGAAGAGCACTGCTCATGGGAAGAGCAGAGAGCTTATCAGCTTGAGGGTCTCATCCTGCTCACAATCAAACAGGGCTCTTCCCACTTTGCTCTAAGACCTGCTTTCAGATTCTCTCTCTCCTGTGGCAGATAGCTCCTTCTCTTGCACCTCCTCCTTTCCTCTCCCTTACCCCGCCCCTTCCTCCATTGTTTTCCTTTGAAAGACTTTCAATTGAAGCCATGGTCTAAATAAAACATTTTTAGATGACAGGAAGATCCAGTAGTAAATCCAATAGTAAAACATTTATGGAAAATAATTCGGCCATCACTAGGACCTGTTTGTAAAATACCATAATCTCTTTCATAACTGTGAAGAGACCTTTGGGCTAAAATAGTATGACAGTACATGGTATTTCCCCTTAAGTTTCAGAAAATAATTGAGGGTTCTCAAATATTTAAAAAGGTATCTTGAGATTTTTAGTAAATCTGTTCTGACTATATATTACATTATAAACTTTACAAAACTGTGAATAATTATTTTTATTGAGGTATAACTGACATGTAATATTATATTAGTTTCAGGTGTACAACATAATGATTCGAAAGTTGTACACACTGAGAAATGATAACTACAGTAAGTCTAGTTAACATCCATAACCATACAGTTACTAATTTTTTTCTTGTGATGGGAACTTTAGAGATCTATTCTCTTAGCAACTTTCAAATATGCAATACAGTATTAACTATACATAAACATGCTGTATATTACATCCCACGATTTACTTAACTGACAGTTTTCACCTTTTGACCCCTTCACCCATTTGCCCACCTTTGGCAACCACAAATCTGTTCTGTTATCTATGAGCTTAGGTTCTTTTGTTCTTGTTAATTTGGGGTTTTAGTTTGTTTGTTTAGATTTCACACACAAATGAGATCATACGTTATTTGTTTTTCTTTGTCTGACTTATTTCACTTAGCACAATGCCCTCTAGGTCCATACATGTTATCAAAAATTATAAGATTTCCTTCTTTTTAATGGCCAAATAATTGATGGACACATGGCTACTGTAAATAATGCTGCAATGAACATGGGGGTGCATATACCACTACAAGTTAGTGTTTCCATTTTCTCTGGACAAATACACATAAGTGAAATTGCTGTGTCATATGGTAGATTTATTTTTAATTTTTTGAGGAACCTCTATACTGTTTTCCAAAGTGGTTGTAACCATTTGCAATCCCACCAATAGCGCACAAGTGTTCCCTTTTGTCCACATCCTCTCCAACACTTTTTGACAATAGCCATCTAAAAGGTGTGAAGTGTTATCTCATTGTGATTTTGATATGCATTTTCTGATG
This sequence comes from Furipterus horrens, assembly GCF_987537825.1. Taxonomy (NCBI): domain Eukaryota; kingdom Metazoa; phylum Chordata; class Mammalia; order Chiroptera; family Furipteridae; genus Furipterus; species Furipterus horrens. The sequence continues at coordinate 65,256,099 of NW_028327177.1, forward strand.
ATTAGTGATGTTGAGCATCTTTGTATGTACTTGTTGGCCATCCACGTGTCCTCTTTGGAAAAATGTCCTGATCTGTCCATTTTTAAATCGGGATTTTTTTGTTTGTTTTTGTTTTTGCTATTGAGTTGTATGAGCTCTTAGTATATTTTAGACATTGACCCCTTATCAGGTATATGATTTGCAAATATTTTCTGCCATTCAATAGGTTTACTTTTCATTATGTTGATGGTTTCCTTTGCCACAAGATGCTTTCAAATTTGATGTAGTCCCATTTGTTTATTTTTGTTTTTGTTTAGTTTTTCATGTGAGATTTAAAAAATCATCTCTAAGATTGATGTGAAGGAGCTTACCACCTATTTTCTTTTAGTAGTTTTATGGTGTCAGGTCTTATGTTCAAGTCTTTAATCCCTTTTGAGTTAATTTTTCTTTATGGTGAAAGATAGTAGTCCAGTTTCATTCTTTTGCATGTAGTTGTCCAGTTTTCCAAACACCATTTATTAAAGAAGATTATCCTTTCCCCATTATATATTCTTGGCTCCTTCGTCATAAATTAATTGACATCATATTGTGGGTTTATGTCTGAGCTCTCTATTCTGGTGACCCCTGGATAAACAACTGAATTTGCTTTTTAATTGTACCAACACTGTACTTTTTGGAAACTATATCAAATAATTAGACAAAGCTCTCCTTCAAAAATATCACAGTGTAGAACTATCTCTGAATTCCGCATTTACTTGTCAAATGGCTTCTAAAAATATTAAATGTAGCATAGCAACTCTCTCAATTCATGTTGAAAACCAACATTGTTAGCTCCACTCTTGCTGATGCTGACACAGAGACTGTAGGCACACTGTCACCTGCAGGGTGTGTTATGGAGCTAAATTTCCAACCCTGGTTATGAAAACTTGTCATAAAGCTCATTTATAGAACTGTCATAGGTAAAGCAGATGCCTTAAAGTTGATTGCTTTCTTTAAGAACTGATCATAGGACTTCTGGTCAAGACAGAGGCATAGGCAAACATGGCTCACCGTCTCACACAACCACATCAAAATTACAACTAAATTATATAAGAACCATCACTTAGAACTGTCAGAAACCAAGTTGAATGGAAGTGCAACAACTATGGAACTAAAGAAACTACATCCATCCAGGTAGGAGACGTGGAGATGCGAAGATGTGGAACAGGCTTGTTCCACACCAATATGTGGTAGATAAAAATTCTGGAGGAATATCTCAGGAGCAAGGAGTCCCAGACTCACACCAGACCCCCCAACCCAGGGTTCCAGTGCCGGGAGGATGAGCTGTAAAAACCAGCAGGTTGGAGTCAATTAAAGAAACTACTATAATCCCAAGCAATTCCTATTAACTGAGACTCCCTCCCTCTGGGTTCCATCACCAAAGTGGCAGTTTGAGAGGCACCAGTGACATACGGAGAGGAACTGAATTGTTCAGCATCGGGGCAAGAGCTGGGGGACAGGTTTCACTCAGACAGAAAGGCAGGCAGAGGCCATGTTCCGTTTCTGAGGCCCCTCCCCCAACCCCAGAACCACAGAGCCAGCAGGTGGGTGCCATATCTAAGACTCCATAAACCTGGCTAACAAAGTTGGCTCCAACCTGAGGAATCCCTGAGGCTCCACTGCACCCAACTTACGGGCCACCCAAGCTGTCAACAGTGGATTTTCTATATGAATGGCTAGTCTCAGCTCAGGCTTCACATCTTCCAAAATCCTCTCAAACTTGAAAGAGCCAGCCTCAGTGAGCCCCCAGCTTCCGTACCTCTGGCTTAGTGGCCCCAGGCCTAGCACTAGCAGCAGCCAGCTTGCGTCACTGTTTCGCTTCGCCTGGGAACCTCCAAGCCTTGCACAGGCAGTAGCCTTCTGCAGATTGCTAGGTAGCTCACGCTGGGTGACTGATCCTGGCCTACACCACCTGGGAAACCACACAGCTTGCACACCTAGGGTCAGGGAGAACCACTACCCTACCCCCGCACAGCTGATCCTCCACAGAGGGCAGAGGTAGGTGGTGAGTGGTCACAGCTAGTCCTTACAGTTGACTGGACTAGGTAAATCCCTCCCATTGACCTGCTAACAACGATCAAGGCTCAACTACAAAAGGAGGGTGTACACAAACCACACGGATGGCGTACCCCAAGCACCCTGCTCGGGTGAAAGGGGCGGCTGTGCCACAGAACCCTACGGGACACCTGCTACATTAGACCATGCTGCCAAGATAGGGAGTCATAGCAGCTCTACCTAACACATAGACACAAACACAGAGAGGCTGCCAAAATGAGGAGACAAAGAAACATCGATCGCCCAAGTGAAAGGACAGTTCAAAACCCCAGAAAAAGAACTAAACAAAAAATGGAGATGAGCAATCTACCAGATGCAGAATTCAAAACACTGGTTATGAGGATACTCAAGGAACTTAGTACTTCAACAGCATAAAAAAGATCCAAGGAGGGAGCATTTCTCAATCTGTTGAGATGTTGCTTCCCGGCAACTCAGTTTGGCTCAAATAAACTCATCAAAAATTCTGTACGGTCTGAATGTTTCTTACATGGACATTAACTTGGAGTAGTGTGGCAGGATTCCAAAGAAGCCCACCCAGCGCCACCTTGCTGACTAGGACTCTGTGCTAGCTACCAGCAGGGGTCCATTGTGCTTTTATGTATTCTAGTTCTTTGCAAAGGGTGAAGTTGGGTGAGTTTCAACTGGAATTCCGGATCTCCCTGTTTTAAGATAGGAGGTCCTGACTTTATCTGAGCTGTTTTCTTACATTCTTGAGGTGGAACTAAAGGTTAACGGTTGACAGAACCCAGGGTAAGGCAGGACTGGGGGAAAAAATAACGAGTGGCTGTTTTTCAACTTGGGCTTTTCAATTGGTATTGCTTTCTGAGAATGTGAAGTGCAGACTACAGATCTTAAAATAAAACTAAAAGTAACATGGGAGATTGTGCCTCCAAGGCCAGAAACTCCCAGACCCCAGCCTTCATTAATCCGCCTGGTATGAAGCCTTGACTTGAAAGTGCATTACAGAAATGGTAAGATTTAATTAGAAATAATATCAGTTTAAAATGGCCAAAATGCAGTTTTCTTTCGGCTACTAAATTAATTTTTATGCATGCAAAATTAGAAAATCCCAACTCTAAAACTAAACTGAGTGAATGGGAAGTGTATATTGATTTGGAAATTAAAAGCTTCTAGGAGGAACACAGATAATATATATTTTTTAAGTTAATAAGAAATTTTAGGGAAGATGGAGGCTTAGACGGACACGCTAAGTCTCCCTCTACAACTAGAGAGGAATACAACTACTTCAAAACAAAGGATAACTAGAAATTCCAGAAAATAAAACTACACGGAAGCCCAACATATGAAGTTATAAACCAGCGGTGCCATTCGGGCAGGTAAGAGTTAAAGAGGGCAAAGCTGTTTGCGGAGCGGCGGGGGGCGAAAAATCCCAGCGGCAGTCAAGCCCCTGGCAGTGCGTGACCCCAGCGCTGGGGAGATGGCCACCGCATTGCCTTGAACAGTGAGGCCCAGGGGGGCGGGAGGACGGATCCCGGTCTCCTAGCTGAATAACTGTGTGAATCCATTTTGGACCCCCGCCCCCAAAGAAAGAAAGCACCACAGGGCTGCGAAATAGGTCGCAGACAGGCGCCGGTCGCTGACTTGTGACGCCAAACGGCGCCGGTCGCTGGGTCATTACGAGTACACAGGCACTGCCCCCGACAGCCGGCCCAAGAAAACAAAACGCATCTGTCAAAATGTGGCAGACAACTATAGAAATCCCGGTGACACAGCTCACCAGGCAGCAGATAGAGAACCTGACAGATGAACAGATAAGAAACCTGTCAGAGGCTCAGTTCTGGGCCATTGTTATCAGGTGGCTTACAGAATTCACAAAAGAGCAGGAAAAAGATAAGAAAGAAGCGAAAAACTTTCATAACGAAAGGAACAAAACCGCATACGAGACAGATGGTGAGGAAAAAAAATCCAGAGTTCATTTCAACAAACTGGAATATGGAGAAGGAACAAGCAGTCAACCAATGCAGCGAGAGGAAATGGGAAGCAACAATGAGAGGATCAGAAACCTCTGGGACAGCTATAAAAGGCCCAACATAAGAATCATTGGTTTGGCAGAGAATGAGGAAGATGAACTAGAACTTGAAAAATTGAGTGAAAATATAATAAAGGAGAACTTCCCAGACTTGGGGAAGGGAATAGACTTGCAGGTCCAGGAAGCAAGGAGAGTTCCCAAGAGACTGGACCCAGGGAGAACCACTCCAAGACACATTATAATCAAAATGTCAAAAATTAAAGATAAAGAGAGAATCTTAAAAGCAGCAAGAGACAAGAAAAGAATTATGTACAAAGGGGTCCCAATTAGACTATCAGCAGACTTCTCAAGGGAAACCCTACAGGCAAGAAGGGACTGGCAAGAAATATTCAAAGTAATGAAAATCCAAAACCTACAACCACGAATACTCTATCCAGCGAAATTGTCATTCAGAATAGAAGGACAGAGAAAGTGTTTCCAGGACAAAATAAAACTGAAAGAGTTCATTAGATCCAAACCACTGTTATATGAGATGTTAAAGGGACTGGTTTAAAAAACAGAAGCTAAGGAGATGAAACAAAGGCAAACTAAATAGGCAACGAGAGTGGAAAAGGAACCGTGGGTACGGGAAGCATATTGGGGGGAGGTCAACAGGGAGGGGGAATGGGGAAAGGGAGGGAGATGATATAGGAATTGGGGATCAAGGTAGGAGGGAATGGAATAGACGGAGAGAGGTTGGGAGGAACTGTATGCACAACTAATGGACATAATCTAAAAGGGGGGGACAACTGGAGGGAGGGGGGCCACCGGGTGGAGGGGAGCAGAGGGAAGGGAAATTGGCACAAATGTAATATTTTAATCAATAAAACACATTAAATCTGAAAAAAAAAAAAAAAGAAATTTTAGGGACTGTTTCTGAACTAAAGAAGGCTTTTGAAGCTAATAAATGCCAACAATCCATTCCTTCCTCTCTACAACTCTGAAACCAAAGTTTGTCTTTGAAATGCAAACACCAGGTCTCTAAGAACTCTTAGCCGGCCATCTCTTAAAATGCAAAGTTTTTGGAAGGGAAATCTTATCAAAAGGGTTGAAAAAACAAAAAACCTTTAACCATATCTGATCAAATCAATTTAATTTACTTCAGCTATTCCTTTCTAAATTAGTAAATTTTGATTAAGGTTTTTGGCTATCTAGATATTTTGAAATGCTAAAATGTTGATGCTAGATAAGTCTTGGGTTCCCCTGCTTTTGGCTTTTGTTGCAGAGGCTGTGGAGTGGATGTGGAGCTAATAGTAAGTGTCTTGTTTATAAATGTCTTTGTTAGAGGTATGTTTTTGAAAGTGAGTCTTTGCCAACAGAGGAACCTATGTTTCTACAGGTTATGAAATGTGTTCATAAAAGTCAATCTAGGGAATACTGGCTGCTTAGTTTTGGTTATTATTGGAAACTGAGGTTTCTAAGAGTTAAAAATTCAAATTAAGTCAGAGACAAATTGCATGAGATAGAAGGAATGAGATAAAAATACTTTTGAGGGAAAAGGAAGAAAGTGAGTTATAGAGATAGCAATTTCTGAATGGATAACATTTGTGAAAATATAAGAATTTGTAAGTTTTGTAAGAGGTTGTGAAGGTTGCAGAAGTTTGTGGAAGTTTTAAGTTTACAAGCTTAAGTGGCTAACATTGCCCTTGTCTTCTCTAGAAAATTAGTAATTCAGATTACATGTATGGTCTTGATGTATATGGTTTTAATATAATATGTGTTCATCTGTATAATATGTATAGTGTGTTTTTTCCTGCCTCCGGATGGCATTCCTAGAGTGTAATATTTTATTGGCCTAAAAAAATTAAAATACTTATGTAAATTAAGCAGGATCCTGTGGTCTAGACAAAGTATTTAATAATTAAACCTGGTTTAAGTTTGATTGATGTCTTTTAAAGTTATTACCATAAAATATGTGTTTATTTTACCCAGATTTACAAAAAAGGCTTATGTTATGGTCTTTCGGTTAAGTTTGTTTGACAAACCTTCCCAAAGTTTAAATTTTAAGAGACTTTTTAACCGAGAAATGACTTTTGAGTTGTTCCAATGAGCCCTGGAATACCTCAAGGATTTATTCTCTCTCTTTATAGAGGAAAAATTTAAAACAAATTAGGCCTATTTGAGATGCTTGGAGTTACATAGGAAGCTTTGCCAAAATAATAATAAGAATAACTGCGTTCTATTTGTATACCTCTTTGCTTCCACCTGGGAAGATTATAAGTTTACTTGGATAGTAGGGCCCAAGGGAGAGTTCAACCTACTGCCTTAGATATTGAAAACTGATTTAGATGATGTTAAATTTCCTAGAGATTCCACTCTAATCCAATATGTGGATAATTTAGTTTACACTCTAGGAATTTACTACGTTCCCAAAAGAACACAACAGAATATCAAAGGACAAGCTCTGATTCTGTTTACTCCAGATAAAATACTTTGGTTACCTGATATATAAGGAGGGGCTATTAATTAACTCTGAAAGACTCAGCCGAATCCTATCTTTTCTTCTTTTAAAAATAAGAAAGAAGCTTAGTATAAGAACAGAGTTGCTCAGAAGGCCATCAAGATGCAGCGAGCAGGAAAAAAGAAGTTTATTGAGGGAATCGGCAAGCAGGTAGAGCTGTGCCGCAAGGGGCTCTGACTCCAGACTCCTAGGGAAGGAGGGAGTTGTTTTATAGGGGGAAGAAAAAAGGAATTATTGAATTGTGGCTATCTTGCAGCTGTAAGCATGATGGACTGATCAAGGCCAAATGCGGCTCAGCTTGACGCACCCTGCTATTGTGGGTAACTCCCGGCCCAAAATATCACTATCTTCCAAGTAGCTGCAGGTGGGCGGGGAGAGGGCATGGGAACTGAGGCTGTCATTCTAGCCTTTTTGTTTTAATAAAAGGAGGTGAGGGGTGGGGTGTGTTTTTGGGGGTGGCAGAGTGGTTTTGTGTGGCAGAGACTGGTTGGGAGAGGGGTCATCGAATCTCTCTTCTATAACGACTTCCTGCTGAGTTAGGGCAATGGGAGGGGGTTGACTGCGGCTCAGGGGTCATCTCTTGCCACGAGTTGATATCTGAAAGATCTTAATAAGAGTATATTATGGACGGCAGAGGCTGTCATGGATTGAACCATTTTTTGAATAAAGTTAACTAGCAGTTTGAGGAAGTAAGGGCTAAGGGAGAGGAATAATAGGAGAAGAAGCAGTGGCGTTATGAGAGGTATTAGGATCACTTTGAAGGGAGAGGAGAAGTATGAGAGGAAGGTTCCGAACCAGGATTTTCCACATGCCCGTTCCCTACCTTGGGCAATAATGTTAATGTGTTTTTTAAGTACTTGAGATTTTTTCCTATTATGTCTGTATTGTTAATGTAAAAACAGCAAGTTTCGTTTAGTATGGAGCAAGTTCCCTGCTTCGGCTCTGAGGATGTCTAGGACCCTCCTGTTTTGGAGAACTATGTCTGCTAGGCTGTTTAGGGATTCTTGCTGTCTTTCTTCCTCTGCATAAGGGGGTGCCTCGGTAGGCATTGTGAGGAGGATGGAAGAGGCATGTGCTTGTTTTTTTTTGCCTCAGTGTTTGTTTTGTGATTTTTCTGAACTATGAGATCTGTCCTGGCTAGATGTCCCTTGCAGTGGATAATCACTGCTTTTGTCAGGAGCTGAACTGCTTGTAGAAGTTTGAGAATGAGATGTTTATTGATGATGGGAGTGTGTTTAGAGGTGAGATATCCCCCTCTTTTGTAAATTAACATGCGTGAATATATGATGTGATAGGTATATTTAGAGTCAGTGTATATATTGACCCAATGATTTTTGTAAGGGCCAAGGCCCGCATTAGGGCAATAAGTTTTGCCTGTTGGGAAGAGGTAGGGGAGGGCAAATGTCCCAACTCAATGATGGAGGCAAGGGTAGTGGTGGTATATTCTGCTCCCTTTGGGTCGGTCTTGTAGAAGCTTTTTTCTATAAACCAGGATTCCGCCTGGGGTAGAGGGGTGTCTTGTATGTTGGGGAAGGAGTGTAGTTGCTGAGAGTGTCCTGTAGTCAGGCATCAGAGACACGTTCTAAAAACTGAAAGATAGTGTGTGTGGGGGCGAGGGCTTTTTGTACAATAAAAGTTTTTGTGAGATGAGTAAAGAGTAGGGTTCGTGGAAGGCTTATTTAGAGGAAAGCGGGGCCACGCAACAGTGGACAGAAAGATATGCCGACGGGCCTGGACTTCTCCATTTAGTTAAGAGAGATTTGAGATTACAGACTAAACACCCAAGAGTGGTATTTCTGGGTGGAAGGGACTGGCCGATTCCCATGGTGACTGTTAGGGTTAATATGAGGCCGAGAAGGAGGAGGAGGGTGAATCCAAGCCAACGTTCCCGGCTCTGCAATCTGTTGAGATGAGCGTCCCCATTTCGACCAGAGAGTGGAGGGCCAAAGACCAAGAGGAGAGGTGCTGATTCGTCCTAGGCATCACTAGGAGTCATCAGGCCCCAGAGAGTGGGTCCGGATTGACCCAAGGAGTCTGGTAGCTCTGAGAGTGGTTGCAACTGAGCACTCAGATTTAGAGCTGGACTGCCCAGAATGGTCTCAGAAAGACCAGGAAACAGAACCACTGGAGGAGACGAAGGCGGGGACTCACCCATGAATCTGAGGGCCGTTGTTGCTTGGGAGTAAACGGCAGCTGGGGAAGGCACTGGAGGAAAAAGGAGGTGAATGGGGCCAGCAAGCCAGAGGGGAAGCTCGAGCCACCGACTCATGGAGGTCTGAGCAACTCCAGGTCCAAGCATTGGGGGCTGACTCGAGGCCCGAGTCTGACTCGGGAGTCCCGGTCAAGCTGGTGTCCCAATCCCGGGTTTCGGCACCATAATGTAAGAATGGAGTCACTCACAAGGCCATCAAGATGCAGCGAGCAGGAAAAAAGAAGTTTATTGAGGGAATCAGCAAGCAGGTAGGGAGCCGTGACACGAGTGGCTCCGACTCCAGACTCCTAAGGAAGGAGGGGGTTGTTTTATAGGGGGAAGAAAAAAGGAACTGTTGAACTGTGGTTATCTTGCAGCTGTAAGCATTAAGGACTGATCAAGGCAAAACACGGCTCAGCTTGACGCAGCCTGCTACTGTGGGGAACTTCCGGCCTAAAATATCACACTCTTCCAAGCAGCTGCAGGCTAGCGGGGGGAGGGCATGAGAACTGAGGCTGTCACTTAGAGCATTCCTGGGTTTGACTGGATATTGTCATAGCTGAATTCCAAATGTTTATTAATGGTCCAGCCTCTATATCTCTTATTAAAATCAAACTGACCTGATCACCTTCTTGTTCCTGGGAATGGTTTTTAAGAAACTCCTTGATAATGCTGATCTGCTAATTTAATTTGGCTTACAAATGGATCTTGGAAAAATAAACAAGAATGTTGTTACCGAGCTGAATATGCAATAACATCCATGGTAGACATAACACAGTTTTTATTTACCTGAAGATCTGCCCAACAAGCCTAATTAATTTTTCTAGCTCACACTTGTCAATCAGCCAAAGATCAAATGGCCAATGTTTACACTGATAACAGCTATGCCTTTGGTGTACCTCATAACTTTAGAATACTGTCAAAGCAGCAAGACTTCTTAATTTTCTCAAGGCATCTCATTAAAAAAATAAATAAAAGCAAAGTAGATTGCAAAATTATTAAACGTCATACAAAAATTGAAACAATTGGCAATATCACAGAGGAACAATTTCTAACATAATTCCTGTTGAGTTCGATTTTTCAGCTGTTTTAGACTTAAATAGGCATGTTGATTTCAAAACTGCAGTTAGTTTTCTTCTATCACGTCAAGTCTTTTCTGTACAGCTTATCTTAATGTGACTACTCTAGGCTGGATCGCGCCTGGATCAAGGCAAGCACTAGTGCTCTCCTATTGGCTGAGAGCAAATCTACCTTGAGTGGGGAGGGGTGGGGGACAATGTTGGAGACCAGTGACAGGTTCATACCTGTCTAGGCTATTCAGTTACACATGGGACAGTGTGATGAGAGGTTGTGTGCTGCTCTATAGAGTGAATCGTATTCCGAAGTGTAGTCCAAGTTCTTGTCTGTATACAAGGAGTTAGCAGAATTTATTTTTTTATTTATATACATACTTATTTCCTTTCCTTCAGATCATGTCTGTGTCTGCTATTTCTTGTCGTAAGTGCCTAAACAATCCTGATTTGTTTTGTTATATCTGTGGCAGTTTCACCATTCCCAGTTGAAGGACAAACATCAGTGCATTTGTCATGCAAGCCTATTTTGCATATTTTGAAGTAAAACTTGGTGATCAAGAGAAGTCTTGGGCCCCTCACAAGGTGTGCAAGCAGTGTCTCAGGAGTCTACGAATGTAGACAAAGGGAACACATGATAAATTGCCATTTGGTATACCAATGGTTTGGCGAGAGCTCAGAGATCATTCAAGTGACTGTTACTTTTGTATAGTAAATATGTCAGGATATAACAAGAAAAATAAATGTAAAATAGAGTATCCTAGTCTACCATCAGCTATACGCCCAGTGTCTCATTCAGCTGAAATCCCAGTGCCAGTTTTCACTGAACTTCCCTCTTTTAAAAAACAGGAGTATGGTGAAGAACTAAGTGACAGCAACAATAAAAATTTTGAAATTGAAGATGAATCAGTTCATAAGGGATTTGATCAGCATGAGCTGAATGATTTGGCACGAGATTCAGGACTATCCAAAAAGGTTTCAGAACTCCTAGCATCAAGACTGCACAAGAAAACTTTGCTTGAAAAAGGAGCGAATGTATCCTACTTTTGATCAAGAGAAAGTGCATTTCTGCAGTACTTTCAAAGTGACAGTGGCTTTGTGTACTGCCATAACATACATGGTTTAATGGAGGAATTGGGAATTTCAATCTGTAACGCAACTGATGGCAACTGTTCATCAATAGCTCAAAGCAGAGCTTGAAGTGTGTCCTCCTCCACAATGGCAATTTATTTGGTACAGGCCCAGTTGGTCATTCAGTTTGTTTTTGTGAAGAATATGAAGACACAAAGAGAGTCATTGATCTGCTGCAAAATCACAAGCACAATTGGATCATCTGTGTTGACCTTAAAACGGTCTGGTCAGCAATGCGGATACACCAAGTATCTCTGTTTTCTGTGTATGTGGGACAGCAGAGCTCGTGAGAAGCATTGGGTGGAGTCGAACTGGCCTCCAAGATTTGACCTCAAACCTGGTGATCCAAACATTCTACATGAGCCACTTGTTGACAGAAAAGCAGATTATATTCCCACCTCTGCACAGAAAACTGGGTCTCATGAAACATTTGTTAAAGCTTTGTCAACTGAAGGAGACTGTTTCAAGGATCTCATTTTGGCATTTCCTAGCCTGTCATTTGAAAAGATAGAATACTTTAATATGTATGTTTGGTAGCAGAACTTTACTACTTGTACACAATTTAACTTATAGTAACAATATATAGCCTTTATATGAATAAAATAACTCTAAATAAACAGTATATTCAGGTAATTTTTTCTTTATTTTCATTTGTATGTACATTTTGTATGATTTTTGGGACAAAGAAACGGTATCCTGTACTTTAAAAAGGTGATGTGACAGAGAAAAACTGGAGTCATTTTTGGATTCAGATGCCAAAAGTCAGTCAAAAACAAGTGTCAGATCTAACTCAACAAAAATTGTGTTCCCCAGTGTCAAAATTCCAGGGCTTTCTAAAGCTGCCACCATGGAAACAAAAGGAAAGTATTTAGCTGATGCTGTAGCTAGACAGGCAGCATTAAACAGCCAAATTATCTAGACATGAGAATGCCCCTTGATTCCTAGTAAATCAATAAAAACTCTTTGCTAGTTCCAATGGACAGATCCAGAGAAAAAGAGAATATGGCAACAAAAGGGGCAACCTTTGTCCGAAATAGATATGACCTGGACCCATTCAGAAACCAATCTTGTGTCGGCCTGCAAACCAAGTGTCGCTGGTTTGATTCCCAGTCAGGGCACATAACTAGGTTCCACATCAGGTCCCCAGTTGGGGGAGCGAGTGAGAGGCAACCACACAGTGATGTTTCTCTTCCCCTCTTTCTCCTTGCCCCTCTCTCTAAAATTAATAGACGAACAAATTAAAAAAACAAACAAACCAATCTTACCTATAGGCGATTAATTACCTATATTGTACTGTAACACGTATATGAGCTAAAACTAGAGTCCTAAAGGATGATTTCATGGAATAAACAATATTACTGGAAACCTTCTTTCTCCTATTGTATCTCATAAAGTATAGAGCAAATGTTCTATCTGTCCAAAATATAGCCCAGGAAAATCATTTCATGGGGCTCAAGGACATTTCTCACTTGCTTTATATCCAGGTATATATAGTAACTGGATTTTATTCAAATGTCACCATCTCAAGAATACAAAAAATGTATTGGTTATGATTTTGTATGTTGAGGCATTCCCTTGCAGAAGAGCAATAGCTTTAATGGCAGGTTTTTGTTTTGGTTTTGTTTTGTTTTGTTTAATTAAAAATTTAGCCCTGGCTGATGTGGCTCAGTGGATTGAGCAGCAGCCCGCGAACCGAAGGGTCGCTGGTTCGATTCCCTATCACGGCACATGACTGGGTTGCAGGCCAGGTCCCCAGTTGGGGGTGTGCAAAATGCAACCACACATTGATGTTTCTCTTCTTCTCTTTCTCCTTCCCTTCCCCTCTCTCCCAAAGCAAATACAATCTTTAAAAAAATTTTTAAATTTAAATTAATTCCCAAATTAGTGAATTCCCTCTGAGTGGGTGACTGAGGTGCTCCTTTACTAGAAAAACAATGCAATCCATTTGTAATATTTGGCCTGTTCTACATTATTTTCATTGTGCCTATCACCAGTTCTCTGGATTGGTAGAACATACAAATGATATGATTAAAACTCAACTAGGTAAGTTTTCAGAAGCTTTTAATCTCCCTTGACCAAAAGCTCTCCTTATAGTACTCCTCAGCCTGTAATCTATGGTAAATATAGCCTTTCTCCTTATGAAACAGTCACCAACCACCCTCTGAATCTAGATGAAGGGACGTACGAATTAGCTTTACTAAAAGGAGACACTCTGCATTATTATTAAGGACTCATTACCCAGCTTATAGGGACTAATAAATTAGTAACATTTCACAGTGCGCTCCTCAGAGACAAAGACTACAACGAAGAAATTTTTGTCTACTGGAAAAGATATTACAGACTGTCTGACATGGTTAGAAAGGACCTTATCTGGAGCCTAACTGCAAACAGACATTTGCCTGTCTCTTGACACTGGCCTCTATCTACAGCAAAGATCAAAGAGTCGCCGACCACGAAGGCCAACAGCTATCCCAAGACATCAGTAAGCCTTGGATGCTCACAAATTGATGCTGTTATTGAATAAATATATCTAAAATAATTTTATAGTTATTATCCTCCTTATGGCTTCCTAATGGAAACAATATCTGTCTTCCAGACCCCTTCCCTTATTAGATATGAAAAATTTAACATAGGTACCTGCTAGTCTCTCCCACCCACTAGAAAATAATCGTCTTAGTTATTAGTTATGATAATGAAGTTAACACTTTGTTGACCACACACTGGTTTTCTCCTACTATCAATATAAGCTTTGGTATATTTTTCTGAATATATCTATTATAAAAGATCCATTTTGGGCAAATATCTTCAAGAACACCTCCCTGATAATTCCACAAGTAAAATTATACATGGATCCAATATAGATGAGTATTGTATAGTTATAGGAACAGATGATGAAAAGCTAAGAAAAATACCTGGATGTGATGGGGAAAAGCTTGCACTGAACTGCCCTATGTGTCACAATACTCTCCTGTGCTCGGACTCACCAGCCATGCTCTCATGGCTAGATGTCCATGAAACAAGAAAAAAAAATCAATGAGTCCTCATTTCAAAAATTATTGGGATTACTTTATGGGTATAGATATGTCTGTAAATAGCCCACCCTCCTTGTATCCTGGATGACTGTGGGAAGCCCTATGGAATACTCAAATTCTAGCTCATTTTGGGGTTACTGCTACCCATTTAACTATGGCATGGGAAACTCAGTATTTTTGGATCCATTCAGTATACCCTAACTGCTCCCTAGCCATAGCTACTCAATGGCTACATTTCTAGTAGATCCAAAAACTTTTGACCTCTAGAAGAAATAAAAGGGGGCTAGTTGGAGGATTAGGGGCTGGCCTTGGTATTCTGGGACAACCTGAACTTACAGTTAATGAAGAACTCTTTATCTAAAATAGGTCATACAGAGGGAATGCTGTTTCAAAAAGAGGGAAAGGGGTGGGAAGCAGCATGGAAAGCCAATAAGACCTTAGCTCAATGGAGAGAACAGACCTGACTATAAAAACTCATGCACAAACCCAACAATGGGAATGTGCCCGATCCTTAACTCAGCAGGGTCCAGTGTCCATGCTAATGCAAATGGAATCTAAAATAGCTCTGAAACAGTGGCCTACTATAATGGGTACAGAAGCCCAGGCCAGACATTTATGGGACTCATATGGTCCCCTTGGATTTTGGAAAATTCTGAATGGGAAATGTAATCTACAACACTGTGTCTTAAAAGCCCAAGCACCTTGGTTAGATCTTAAGCTTAAATTCTTAGTAGTTCAACTGGCTGGCATAGAGACCACCCTCAACACAAGGATACTTCCAATGGGAAGTAGATGGGCCATATTTTAAAATAATGACCAACGGAAACCCACCTCAGTATTTGTGAAAATTGAAAAAGTGAATGGTTATGCCCCTAATCTATATGGAATGCTGAACTCACCCAGTCCTGGCCTACTGTATCTACCCCAACAAATAGAAATATTTGCTATATGAGAAAGGGATGTTTCCTGGGAGGGTTAGAGAATTCTTCTGTTATAATAAGGTTATTTTTATTGTAATAACACCAAGTTTATGTAATATGCTACTGGAATAAGTGTAATATCGAAATTATAGGCAAAATAATTTTGAGGTTAAAAAAAACCTATGATAATACTGATACTGAAAATCCAATATGTTGGGAAATTGAACTTACTCCTCTCCATTAGTCATTTCTATGGAAACTAACCTGCCAGAAGAAAAATGAGAGCTTCTGGATATTGAAATAGTAGAAAGTCTTAATTCGTCTGGTCAAACATATCAAAGGTACAAATAACAGTTCAATAAAACATTGGTGATGATACATGTAAAAGGTTTTTTGGTTGGCTGGGATGCTTGCACCCCCTCAGACTCTTCCTTGTCTAGTATTAGATGCTTTCTGTTCCTAATCGGTGTTACTGGTTTATTACTGTTACTCCTATGTAAATATTATATTAGATGCAGAGAAATAAAATTTAAGACAAGTAGCAAAAAGACTCGGATCATGGTAGCTCAAAAAGTAGAAATGATCCAGAATATTTTTGAATGAGGGCATACAGGATCTGATTGCCTCCCATTCGCCTGCCTTTTTGAATAATAACAATTTAACCTTAAATGCCACCTAAGGTTATGGTTTTGCCACATTCCCAGCATCTGCCCTATTCAGCAAGACAAATGCTAATTCTGAGACTTCCTAGGAATGAGCCTTCCTAGCATGGTGGGACCTCATTATCTAACCAAATGGTTGGTCATCAATGTATCCTTTGGATTGATTTATGACCAAAAGGGGGGGACATGTGGAAGAAAAGAGGCCACATATTACCTGACAAGCTCAGGGAGAAGAAGCCTGTGAGACAGCCTTACAAACTCAAGAGACCTAAAATAACCACAAAAGATGGTCTAAAATTAAAACTTACTAACTAAACGCAGTTCATGGCAGGTAGTTTGTCCTAGGCCAGTATTTTTTCCCTAACAAAGGTCAGCCTTTACCTTACCTAAGCCCGTCTATTGTCTTTTTGCATCTATGAGAACACACCTTTGGAATGTCAAGGTAGCTTCCCTTTTTTCCCAAAGCCCCTTGAGCACAAGCTGAGACCACAAATAGCCTCATTGTTATTATGTTAACTGTTGATTGTTAATGATCCTTTACCCACCTATGTAAAAGAAATATGTGTCTATCATTTTACCTTTTATCCAATCCCAGAGGTTTCCCCACTTTGCTTTCTCCTGCCTCCCCTAATCTATCACTGATGGACTTCATGTAACACCCCTTATTGCTCCTTCTTTGATTCTAATGTATAAAATAAGATATCAAACTGCCATTCTCTTGAGCATTTCTCAATCCATTGAGACGTTTCCTGGCAATCGTTGTCAGTTTGGCTCAAATAAACTCATCAATAATTCACTAAAAAAAAAAAAAAAAAAAAAAAAAAAAAATTCCAGGCAAAAATGAAGGATACAGTAAGGGAAATAAAGACTGTGGGAGAAGGGGTGGGTGGTGAGGCAGGGAGCAATGGCGGAAAAAGTGGGACAATTGTAACAGAAAAATAATAAATTAAAAAATATATATGTAACTAAAAAAGTGTGTGTATACATACATACACATATATGCGTGTGTGTGTATACACATATACATATATATATATATATATATATATATATTAAAAAAACTAAAAAAAAGAAAAGAAAGTTGACTCCAGGAGAGATGAGGAGAGAGTCCTTGTGTCCTGGGCCACTCTCGGTCTCATCTGGCCTCAGCAGCAGAGAACACCCCTGTATGGTGCAGCTCAAGTGGAACCATTCTGTCACACTGTGGTCTCACCCTCTGTAGAGAATGTTTGATGGCTGCCACCTCAGCATGGTACCTCTAACCTTCTTTACAGTTTTCAACAAGAATACAAAAAGCAATGTACATTAAAAACAGTCTAGTTTCCTAAGTTGATTTTCTGGTCCTATAAAATCTAGCTTCTTATATAGTGGAAAAATGTCATATTTGCCACTCGAACTACTTTTAGACACTGGGAATGCTGAGTAAATGCTATTAAAGTAGTAAAAATTAATTTATACAAGATAACAAGATGCACTAGAACTGTACAAGAAATAATATAATCCTTAAGTAAAGAGAATTGTGATCTTTGACAGAAAATTATTTTTAAATTTGTCCCTAGTTACCTGGTGTGAACTCTTCTTTACTGTTAATGTTAGCCAAAGTTGGCAGGAACCCCAAAAACTAGAACTGATATAAGAGTTTGGCTATTCTGTCTTTTTCTCTAAATTGAAATAAGCTGCATGTGAAGTGTGTAATAAATGTGATATTCCGGTAAAATATTTTTTTAAAAACCCAGAACAAGTAAACAGAAATATGTATGTCACTTTAAAGGAGAATATTTATGCACAAATAATTCCCAAACTAATTTCTATTGAGTCTATTTCAGGGTTACTAAAGATCAAGGGATAGGTCAAAGAGAAATCTGAATAAATCACAGAAAAGAAAGAAAGAAAAAAAACAATCATAGAGCTCAGATTCTCTAAGTAGTCCTGTTATTCTGCTGCACTATTTTTTTTTGAATCCTCATCCGAGGATATGTTTATTGATCTTAGAGAGAGAGGAAGGAGAGAAGGAGGGAAGGTGGGAGAGAGAGAGACAGAGAGGGAGAAAAACATTGATGTGAGAGAGAAACATCAATCGATTGCCTCCCTTACATGCCCGAACCAGGGATAGAATCCAAAACCTAGGTATGTGCCCTGATGAGGGATCAAACTCACAACCTTTTAGTGCATGGGACAACACTCCAACCAACTGAACCACTTGGCCAGGCCCTGCTGTACTTTTTTTTCTCTTTGAAGACTGAAAGTTGAAGAGGACTCTCCAGGTTGAATGGGGATGGGTAAAGAGATAACTGGAATAGGGAACAGTACCACTTAGATTCATTCATTCATCAAATATGTGTTGAATATTGAGTGCCTGTCATACACCAAGCTCTGGTCTAGCCTTGATATAAAAATCTGTGAAGTGGTACAGGAATACACAGTTAAACCAACATGACAACATAGATTAGGGCCCAAATAGTTGTTGAAAACAATTGCTGTGCTCACTTAGGCTATGAAGAGTGTTACAGCGCAGGCTAAGAGGGTTAGACGTTATCCTATGAGCACTGAGGAATCAAAAGAGGTTTTGCTTTAATGAGGTGACTACTTATTCCTTGTTTTAAAAAGATTTCAGAAACAGTTTGCAAAATGGAACAGAGAGGGAAAAAATAAAAGAAAGTAAAATGTTGAGAAGCGTCTCCAATTAGCTAGGAAAGAGATGATAAATGGCCTACCCTGAAGTTGTGGCCACAGGAATACAGAAAGAATCCAGAGTTATTTACCACATAGTAAAGCAAGGTCTTGATCCCCAACTGGCTGTAGAGAGTAAGGGAGACAGGGAACGACAGACAGGGCACAAGAACAGTGCTGAAGAAATAAGAGGGCAAGTTAGTTTTGCACATAGTGTGTTGTAAAACCCATAAATTTCAGGGAACACTGGCTACCCCGATAGGTAGTTAAAAATAACAGTGCACATATTCATACACATACTTACATAAATTTACAGTGATATTATATAGCAATATAATCCCTCGAAAGAAAAGTATCAAGTGCTAGCTGTGATAATGTGCTAGCTGTGATAATTTCTGTATAGAATTATATTTCCTTTGTTATTATAGAAAATCTAGAACACAAAAAAATATAACATTTAAAATTTTAATATATATTAAGCACACATGTACTATCACTATCATGCATATGAGGGTATTTAATATATAGCTTGGGATCAGAGACTATTCATTCTAAAAGAAATGAGATAACGACTAGCCCAACTACCTCATTTTACACAGGAGTACCATACCTAATATTCAAAGCTACATGATATACTCAATAGCGACTCTTCTAATACAAGTTGCCTCAGAAGATGGAAAATAGAAACATGATATAAAAACTTAAAAAGAAAATAGTACAGCAGAAAAACAGAAATAGTTAGGAAACCTAGTAAGTTATGTGACCAACTCAGCCATTAAATAACTTAAAAAATCTAGAATAGTCATTTAACCTCTTTCGGGCTCTGTCTTCCCATCTGTAAATAAAAGAATTGGATACCTATAATTTTAGTAGTAGGAATTCTTAAATGTTCTAAAATATAAAAAGGATTTTATAAAGTAACAAACATTAAAAATGGAATGACTCTTCTATCAACTGTGCAGCAACACCTTTTGCTTCTTCAACCCTAACCCATAAATGCGATGCTCATAACAATGTTCTTTTATTAAAATAAATGGATTAGTCATTCAAGATGGCAGAGTGAGTACTTACATTTACCTCTCTCTCCTAAAATCCTATTAAATGATGGTAAAGAATGAATGAAAACAATTAGAAGCCCTCAATATTGAAGAGAACAGAATGAAGACAAAAAGCATACAAGACATTTCATAATTTCTAATGGACAGAGCATGTGGAAGAGTGGCAATTAATAAAGCAGAGGGAGGGAAGCTGCAGCTAAAATACATGTGGAAGGATGATGCTGTGAAAAGAAGTCAGTTTATTCTAAAGAAAGGTAAGGGACTCAGTCTTGTGGAAATTACAGAGCTAGAATGAGAAGAGTGGCTGAAAAAAGGGGGAATTAAAAGAATATAAGTAGGGCAGTCAATTTTCTGTCAAGCACAAAATACCCGGCAGTAGGGCATTTAGTAATAAGGCAATTAGTACCCTGGCAAATTAATAACATTCAATGTTTTTTTTTCCTCTGCTCTAAAAAATAATTGAACAAGTTATTTAGAAAACAATTAAGTTTGGGATGACCGGATATGGAGCAACAGATCACTTATCCAAGCAGTAAAGAAAAGAATCAAAATGACAGCTGTTGGACTAAGTATGAACAGCTAAGCTAGTAAAGACTAAAGCAGGAGGGCTCCCACTGGAGGGCTGTGCAGGATGACCGACCACAAGGATCCAATCCTGGCCCCGAGTCTGGGGCAGTGCCCTCCGACTCTCTGTGCTGCTGTTCATTTGTCTACAAAATGGGTGAATAATTATACATATTTATAGGATTGCTGTGAGGATTAAATAAGTACACAGCTCTCAAACAGTGCCTAAAAAAATGTAGCTTTAAAAAATTAATCAGTTTCTTATAGACCCAGTCACCACCAAGTTTTACTGACAAACCTGGCAGTGGAAAATGACAATGTCTGGAGATACATTTGATTGTGATGACTGTGGCCACTAGTGGAAGCTACTGGATAGCGGTCAGGGATGCTGCTAAACATCCCACAAGGCAAAAAACAGCCCACACAACACAGAATTGTCTAGTCCATAATGTCACTCGTGGCAAGGCTGAAAAACTCTAGACTAACTGGACCGAGTAGCATCCAGGAGACCAGATGTCAGAGCAATGTGAGTGCATTAAGGAAGATCTAGGATAGAGCCTGGACAAAAGAGTAAGAGGTGAGGTTCCAGGATATCAGAATGTCTGTCAAGTGGTCCAGACTGAGTATGAAGGGAGGGAGATCCAGAAGCAAGGTTGACAGACTGGTAGATAAAGGTGCAATTAAGGAACTAGAGAACATGACGAGGTTAAACTGTGGTCCAAAAAAGGGCTCAGGAGTTTGAGAAACTGAATGTAAGATCATTCCAAGTGATAATGGTACAGAAATTACAGTATTGAGTTGGCTAAAAAGTCCGTATGGTTTTCTCCATAATAAAAGACACATTTTTCATTTTCACAAATAACTTTATTGATTTGGATATTCTGAGTATGTTGGCTATCTCCCATGTGGTATAACATTGATTGTTCTCAATTAATGTCTCAATTTGATCGCTGTCAACTTCAACTGGTTTACCTGACCATGGAGCATTATCCAGTGAGAAATCTCCAGCACAGAACTTCACAAACCACTTTTGACTTGTTTGATCAGTCACAGAACCTTCTCCATACACTGCACAAATCCCCCCCCCTTTTTTTTGTGCTTCAATTGTTTTTACCTTTCTTGAAATAATAAAGCATAATATGCTAAAAATGCTGGGTATTTTCTTCCATCTTCAATATTAAAATGGTTACACAAAAATTTTTTTTAAATGCATGCCAATACAATACGATCTAATAAAGTTGTTTCAAATGAAGATAAAGACAACTAAGCACTACGAGAACCCTCTTATGGAGACACCAAACAAACTTTTTGGCCAATTTACTACATCTGCAAGTGAGGGAAACTGGAAATAAAGGGGTTAGAATATGATAGGGAAAACTGTGCTGCCAAAGTGCTGGTCCTGTCATCATTGTCATGCTGAAGTCAAAGAAGGGGCAGGTATGAGGAGGGAAAGAGAAAAGCTGTATCCTTATCTATGGAGTGAGAGCTGTTAAGGTAGGAAAGGCCAAGTGGAAGACACTAGAATTCCGCTGCCTACCAAACAAGTAAATCAAAGGCAACATTGCATTCCTGGAGGCACTGCAGCAATTAGGGCCAACATCAAGGATGTGAAGATGCAGCATGGGGATTCCCACCACATCCCCATTCACTTGCTTATGTGCCCTGCAGAAAACAGATGTTCTTAGAGGACAATTTATTATCATAAACTTAATCAAGCGACAACTCTAATTGCAGCTGTTATTCCGGATGTGATTTCACAGCTAGAGCAAATCAAATATTCCCCCAGCACCTGGTCGGCAATAATTGATCTAATAAACGCTTTCTTTTCCTAGACTTGCTAGTAATAACTATATACCTCAGGGTTACATGAGTTTTCCAGCTCTATGTCACAATCTCATCTACAAGGACTTTGATGGCCACTTCATTCTACTGGGCATCATGCTAGTCCGTTACACATGCTGATTGAACCTGGAATGAGAAAATTGCAACTACTCTAGACACATGGTAAGTGATGTATGCTGGATGGTGAGAAATAAGCCCCACAAAAATGCTGGGCCTTGGTGAAATTCCTGAGGCCAGTGGTCTGGGTTAGGTCAGGATACCCTTTCTTATCGCTAGAAAAAAGCTCAGTGCCTAATGGGTACAGAGGATATGTTTACTGATTTAAGAAAGAGAGAGAGAGAGAAACACTGATGTGGGAGAGAAACATGGATCAGTTGCCTCCCCTACATGCCCTGACCAGGGATCAAACCTGCAACCTTTTGGTGTATGGGACAATGCTCCAACCAACTAAGCCACTCAGCCAAGGCTCTAGTGGGTCTCTGTGAATTCTGGAGGCAACGAATACCTTATCTGAATATGATTCTCCAACTTCACCAAGTAACCCAAAAAGCTGCCAGTTCTGAGTAGGGCCCAGAACAAGACAAGGCTCTGCAACAGGTCCATGCCACCAGACAAGCTATTCTACTGCTTGACCTTTATTACCTGGCACATGTGGTGGTGCCTGGAAGTATCTGTGCCACATACAGATGCAGAATGGAGATGCTGACAGACCTCTCCAGGTGACTCACAGGGCTGAGCTGCAAAAGCCCTGAAGGACAGTGGTGAAGAAATAGCCTCCCATTGAGCAGAATGTTGTGCAGCACACCCAAATGATCCTTTTGCCTGGACAAAGACTTGGCCAAGGTATGGGTTTATGTTGATTTCTGTGAAGTGACTAATGATTTTGCTAGATGGTCAGGGATTTATAAGGAACATGATTGGAAATCATGACAAGAAGGTCTGGGAAAGATATGAATGGACAGAGTGAGAAAATAAATGAGTCACATTTATTTAGCAGAGAGGAATCTTAATAATCAGGGGACAAGATAACCAGTCCTGTGCACGTCAGTCAACCACTTTCCCTAGTCACTCCTGTCCCTAGCAAATGGGTTCAAGAACAAAGTGGCCATGGCAGCAGGGATGTACTTCTGTCTGAAGAGTCAGAGAAGTATCTCAACATGTCCCAGACTACCAGTCAACTAGCAATATCACCAAGGCAGTAGGACCCTGAATTTTTGTGGGATGGAGCTTATGTATGATTCAGAAACACTGATTTCTACTTGCCCAGATTAATCTGGCTACTGACGCTGCTAAATGACCAAGTGCCAAGAACAGAGACCAGTACTAAGCTTCCAATATAACATCACTCCCTGGAAGAATCAGCCAGGCACCAGGTGGCAGGTTGATTACATAGGACAATTCTAAATGAATGTATTATCACTGAAATAGGTACTCTGAATATGGATTTGCCTTTCCTGCCTACAAAGCTTCTACCAAAACCATCATCCATAAACTTAGAGAATTTTGTATTCCTTCTTATGGTTCTCCACACAGTATTGCTTCTGACCAAAGATATCATTTTACAGGAAATGATGTGGGATAATGGGCTCATGCTTATGGAATTCTCTGGTCTTTCCAGTGCTGGACCTGACAGACTAGTGAAATGATTTTTTAAAAATTAAACTTTCTATTTTGACACCACTGTAAATACATATGCCATTATAAGAAATAATACATGGAGGACCCCTACATCCTTTACCCAGTTCTCCCAATGGTAACACCTTGTAAGACACAGGAAACGGATTTCACCATACAATTTCATCACATGTAGAGGTTCCTGTATTCATCATCACAGTCCAGCTGGAGGACAGTTCCAGCACCACAAGGACCCCGTATTGTCCTTTTACAGCTCTCCATCTCCCTTCTGTCCACCTCTTCCCTAACATTTAGCAACTACTGATCTGTTCCCCATCTCTATAACAGTCATTTCAAGAATGTTACTCAAATGGAATCACACGGAACAATACATAACCTTTGGGACTGGCTTTTTTCACTCAGCATGATTTCCTTGAGTCATTCAAGTTGATGTGTATATCAGTTGCTTGTTCCTTCTTATTGATAAGTAGTATGCCATGGTACAAATGGACCAAAGTTTGTCAGCTGAAGGACATATGGGTTGCTTCCAGTTTGGGCTATTACAAGTAGAGCTGCTAAGAACATTTGTGTACAGGTTTTTATATAAAAGTACTGTAAGTTTTAATTTCTCTAGGATCAATACTCTCTACCTCAGTGTACACTTATTTCCTTTGGAAGAACCCAACGTCTCAACTTAGGCCAGTGGACTTGTTGAGTTACCTACTCCTGACCAAGGCATCTACCATTCATCCTCTGTCAGTTGTGAACACCAAAGTTTCCAAGGTTTAAACTGAATGAACCCTGTTGAATTTTATTCCCAAATCTCTATAAACCAGACTCCACTTAAATGTGAATATCCCTTTATTTCTTATTATTTAATGCTGATCAAAATAAACCTAAGAGTTGTAATTGTGTTACAAAATTTAATGTAATTAAAAGAAAAATTTAGTATATTCATAGAAAAAAACAAAGTAAAACAAAACCCAAACACATTAAAAGAAGGGAGTAAGATTACTAAGCAAAAGCAAGACTTAAGAAAGATATATAAATAGTGAAAGCTAATGCTGACTTGAGAAGTCATAAGAGTCTATTTGCTTATAATCAATCGTATGACCACCCACGAAACAAACACACGCAGAATATTTTCATCTTTTCCTTTAGAAAAGGTATAGCATTATTTATAGGCATTTTATTGGTGTTGATTAAAAACTTACTTTCCCTAGAGATTTATATTTCTTTCAACACACTCTTTCATTGTTTTTATATTAACTGGTCATTTCCTCTAAACATGCTATGAAAATGTTAGATTTCAGAAATTTGTACTACTAACTCAGAAATAACACTCCTAGAATTCTCTAATGTAAAACGAGGAGCACCATGGTTAAAATCAGAAATATTTTCAACATTCCTTGACATATTTATCTTTAAAATATGGGTATTATTTTTTTAAGTTGTCAATATAAAACTAGTGAGGAAACTAAGGGTTAAATAAAACTATCTATTACTACTATATTAATTAAGCAGACTTAAAACTTACATTAAAAACATGAGACTTTCCCCCTTATAGTAAAACAAATACATTAAATAAACTATATTTTTGGGTTTTCCCAGTATTCTGAAAATATAAAATATCTGATTTAAATTCTGTGGTCTGGAATATCCCACCATTTTTTTAAAAAGGTTGTATTTATTTTTAGAGGGAGGGGAAGGGAGGAAGAAGGAGAGGGAGAGAAACATCAGTGTGTGGTTGCCTCTGGAACACCCCCCCAACTGGGGACCTGGCCCACAGCCCAGGCATTGCCCTGACTGGGAATCAAACCGGCAACCCTTTGGTTCACGGGCCGGCACTCAATCCACTGAGCCACATCAGCCAGGGCATTTTGAAATAAAAAATACCAATAAAAATATTCATGAAAAAGTGAAAATTAAAATTTAAAAAATATTTGCATAAGATCTATTTATCACTAAAATGAAGCTATAAACTGTTTTGTAACATCAATATTCTACACAGATAAGCTAAAATAGCAAAATGTTATTCTCCATCTTAAAATAATAAAATGTTTTATTGTGTGACCTTAAAAACTCCTGCAAATCATTTTTTCACTGTGCTGAAGAGTAAATATACCACCCTCTATCCTTAAGAAAGAGCAATACTCATAAAGTAGAAAATCAATTCTTTGCTCGACTATTGCCACCTTGTGGCTATAAGATGGGTGATCAGCTATAGCCTAGCTCCCATTTGGCTTAACTAGTTCTACAAATCTGTACAGACCTAAGAGGGTTAAGGGTTTTAAAATACTTAAAAAAAATTTTTTTTTTTAAAGAGACAAAGGTTAACAGACTTAAAATACATATATTTTACTAGTCCTCTATACATGTTATGTTGGTTACAAAAATGAAAAGAACTTGGTCCCAACCCTGGGGGGTGGGGAGTAGGGGACGGGGGTGGGGCACTATTTGAAGAGACAGATTAATAAACCAATATTAAAGGTAATGAAGCAAAGGAAAACAAAAGTGGGTAAGTGAGCATGGGAAGAGGGCATCCCTCCACACAATACAATGGCATATTTCATGTCATTTAAACTTCAGATCCTTTTAACTAGTAATGTCACAGAAATTTGAGATAAGGAATTCATGAACTGTCCTTGATTAAATTCCTACCGGCAGAGAAAATTTCCTTTTAAGGATAACTTGCTTGGCTCTTAATGAATATCACTTATTTCTGAGGTGCACATATAGACACATAAGTCTGCACTTTAAGGATAAGAAATTAAATCAATGGGTACATACATCCAATGACAGAACCATAACTGAAACCAACACTGTCTGAATCCAGAGCTTACACTCTGAAACAGTAATAATGTACTTCAAAACTGTACCAACCAATTTGTGAGTTTTTAAGTACGATTACTTATACTTAATTAGCTTATATTTATATATGAATATGTAAAATCTCTGGAAGTTGTCATTTTATAAAAATATGCCCTGCAGCCTTAAGAAAATGAGGAAAAGAGAAAAGGGGGCTTTTACATTTCCTGTAATGATCTTCAGTGCTATTTAAATTTTTTAAAGTAAGCAAACATTACTTTGTAAAATTAACTTCTTCCAAACATCCTGAGCACACAATAAAGATTAATTTTATCTATCCTGTAATCTTAGGATACTCTTCAATAGTGCCAGAAACTTCAAAAAGTAAAGTGAATCCCTGGCAGAGTGGCTTAGGTACTTGGAGCATTGTCCCATATACCGAAAGGGTGAGGGTTTGATCCCTGGTCCAGGCACATACCTAGATTGCAAGTTCCATCCCAGGTCGGGCACATGGGAGGCAACCTAGCGATATTTCTATTAATATTTAGATGTTTCTCTCTCATATCGATATTTTTCTCTTTCCCCCTTGTCCTCTCTCTAAAATCAATAAACACATCATCGGGCGAGGATTTTTTAAAAAAGTTTTTTTCACAAGGCTGAATTTCTATCGACACCTAATATCACATCATAAATATGTCAGAAAAGCACTGAAAATTTCCAATTAACATTAAAATTGAAACAAAAGTATTTTCAGTTATCTTATTACTCTTACAATTGTTTTTGATCAATTATTATTCTGGATGAGCTCACAAATGATATGCTCAAACCTGTACTATTTTCACTTGTAAAACTGTTTCTAAAGTTCGAATATGCACCACGTGTACAATTCATTCATTCATCCATTCGGCAAACACTTACTGAGAGTTCACTAAGGGTCAAGCACTGTGCTGGATGCCAGGCAGCTTTTTTTCTTTTTTTCCTTCTATAATCCAGAACACTACTAGTCTGTGAACTGCTTGGTACTGGTTCCGAAGGAGGTAAGTAGAGAAACTGAGTTTGTCTTCAAACAACTTAACATTGTCAGACATCCAATTTTAAATATACTGAATCTAATATTTTTTTAATTGGCTTTCATTTATGTCTATTTCTTCCATTTCATTTATATACTAACTCTATTGTATTTTACGTAAGTATTGCCTGAATCAGATGGGAATTTTTTTAAAGTCATTTACAGATAAGTGAGGAACACTGATAGGTTGATTGCTATGCTCAAGTTCATAGACAGTAATTCTCTCATTCACCTATCCACTAAATTAACAAACGTAAAGAAACTTGCGCGCCAGGCACTAAGCACCACAATGGAGCTACAGTCTAAAACGAGACACTCAAGAGAGCTCTGCCTCTTCAGTGAGAGTCCGATTCGCCTGCGAGTCCAGGAGTCACCCTAGATCGCCTCAAGAAGACACGAGCAAAGGAGAGTAGACGAGGTAGGTGCAGCGTGTAAATGCCGCGCAAATGCACAACAAACGAAGGAATACCAGCAATCACGCGCCCTGTTCCAAGTGGCCAGGGGGCCAAGAAGCACCCCAGGTCTGCACTCCACTCCCTACGCTAGGCCCCGCCCCAGTATCTTAGGCCCCCTCCCCAAAGCCAGGCTCCGCCCCGACCCCCGGCTCCACCGCCTAGGCCGGGCCCCACCCCGACTCTCGGACACACCCCCAACGCCGGGCTCTGCCCGTCCTGCCCCACCTACTGCGTCTCCCGCACAGTACCCGTGTCTCACCGGAGTCCGCCCGAGTTCCGTTTTGCGCTGCAGCTGAGAGTGCCGCTCCAGAGCGCTCGCGAAGCCGCTAGGGCGCGTTCTAGACTCCGTGGATTCAGAACTCTCGTTCCCGGAGCCACTCTCAGTGCCCGCGCCTCGACAGGGCCGAGAGAAGAGTAACACGCGCAGGAAATGACTCTCGTAAGTCACTGCATGGGTCCGATACAGCGCCGCCATGACGGCTCCAGCTAGAACCTTTGACCTTTAACCTCTCCGCCAGCGTGCATGTCCTGGGTGGGGCAACGGGAGCTCCGCCCGCTTGCCGCAAAGCACTAGCAACCGGCCGGCGTAGTGTAGTCGGCGCACGCGCAGAACTGAAGGTGGATTAGAGTAGTGTTTGTAGCCTTCAGTGACTAACGGTTCACTTCTGTCAGAGATACTTAGTTTCGCGTGTAAAGCGTCCTTCATCCCAGGAATTTCGCCCTCCTGTGCATCCCATAGGCCGTCTCCTGCTGTAAATTCTGTAATGCTGCACTCGCTGATCCCGCCGCCTTCAAATGTGCCCCAGGTGGGCGCCAAGACCTGTCCCCCACCGCTCTTCAGGTCTTTGTTGGAATCCAAAATACCCACTATCGTGCCCCGCCCCCCTCCGGTTTTCTCTGTTACATGTACTTATTAATGTGCCATATAGTTGACCTACCGTAATTTGTTCAGCTTCTCCCCTGATTTGGTAAACTATGAGGGCAGGAATTTTGCTCTTGGATGACTGACACCATTTCAGATGTTTGTGAAATCCTGGATCCAGTTTGTTTGTCTTTGCCTCTTCTGCCTTCAGTCCACCCACTTTCCAAAAATACTGATATTTCCGAGACCTGTTGATCACTTCTACGTATCTACAATCTCTTCTAGGCACATTTCGGAATGTGCCTAAATATGCACTACCAGAGCCCACCACCACCACTTCGCTTGTGATTTTTCTCCCTTTTTTCTCCCAGTGTTAATTCCCAGAATTTGCCCACACTCTTCAAACCCGAGCCTAACACCATACTAGAAGTTTTGCGAATTAAGCTGTCCATCCATCTTCTACCCAGCAATTTTATATTAATTAGTTATGCAATTATATGTAATTAGTTATTTTGGGGGGAGGTGGAAAGCACCATTTCCGATTAATTTACAAGTACGTTGACGGGATTTTTATGTATGACCACAACCCCTACTTTAATAATCTGTTCATGTTCTTGTCAATTGTATAATCAGACAAATACAGAACACTGGTAATACACTAACCTTGGAATGGTGCATAACTGTATGAATCACATGCTTACAGACTTATTAGCCAACTGTAAGGTAATCCTTACAAGTTCAGTAAGGGGCTTAAGATAAATTCTACTCCATGTGAGTTTTACCCTCCTGGCACTTAAACCACTTATTTTCCTAGGCCATTACAGAAACCGTGGGTAAGACATTTTTGCGTTATTCTATATGGGTGTTGCTACTTCCTTCTACTTCCCTTCAGGGAAAAGTGTGGTAAATTATAATGAGCATTGGCCTGTGACCGCTAAGAACACTTAATTCTAGTCCTGATTCTCATCCTGCCCCCAGGCAAGCCAATTTAATGTTAATTTGGTTTCCTCACTTGTAAAACCAAATTATTAGACCCTGTGTTAAACTTAAGGAAATGTCTAAATTTAACTACACCAGTATCTACAGGATAAGTGGGATTAGTAATATCCCAGCTCTTAAATTCAATAGATGTATTATGTTCCTTTCCTGCCTCAGCTAGATAATAAATTCCTTGAGAATTGTGACAACAGGCATTTTGGGACAAATCCTTAAGTTTTTAATGTATGAGTTAGTTCACATCAACTGATTTAAAGTTATGCGAAGTTCTCTGCCTTTGGTAGAGCATCAGAAGCATCAAATAAGAGGAACTGTAAAGGACTGGTCAGATCAACAAGGATCCACACTTTCCTTGCATATTCAAGCACCAATTGTAACATCAATTCTAATGCAGTGTTTTAACATCTTCATGACATCTTAAGGATTCTGATCCTGCTCTACCCCTTGAACTACGCCACCTTTATTATACAGGCCTCCTTTTTCCCCTATGGCTTGCAAATTGTTAGTATGCTTTGTAAAAACATGAGTAATGGCCAATGATGCCTGGCTGTGATCTTATCTATAAAAAAGTGACACTGCAATGACTCGTGTGGCTGAGTTGGTTGGGCATTGTCCCAGAAAGCCAATTCCATTCTGGGTCAGAGCACATGCCTGTGTTGTAGGTTTGATTCCCAGTTGGGGGCACACAAGAGGCAACTGATGGATGTTTCTCTCCCTCTCTTCCTTCCCCCACTCTAAAAATAAAGAAATAAAAATATTAAAAAGGTAACTGCTACCCCTTGAATAAAATACTAAAGAAAATGAGTGTATTGTACACGACCTAACACCTACTGAAAGCTCAATAAATAGTGGCTACTGATGGCTTAGATGGAGGTGACCAGGAGGTGATTAGAAATTCATGCCTCTGAAGCATGCGTGAAAACCTGGAAAAAGGGCTAGCTGTACATTGGAGAGATATTAGTGTCACTCTAAAGACAGTCTTTTTAGCCACGGAGAGGAATAAGATCATTAAGATAATGTATGTATTGGGTTGGCCAAAAAGTCTGTTTAGTTTTTTCCATAAAAGACACATTTTTCATTTTTACCAGTAACTTCATTGATTTGGATATTTTGAGTATGTCAGCTCTCTCCTGTGTGGTAGAATGTTGACTGTTTTCAGTGTCTTGATTTGATTACTATCTACCTCAACTGGTCTACATGACAGTGGAGCATCGTCCAGTGAGAAATCTCAGTGCAAAAATACGCAAACCACTTTTGACACATTCAATCAGTTACAGCACCTTCTCCATACACTGCACAAATCTTTTTGTATTTCAGTTGCATTTTTACCTTTCTTGAAGTAATAAAGCATAACATGCTCAAAATGTTGGGTATTTTCTTCCATCTTCAGTATTAAAATGGCTACACAAAAATTCACTAATTTTGATAAGTTCTTTTTTTTAATGTACATTGATATGACAGCTGTCACAATACAATCTAATAAAATTGTTTCAAATGAAGTTCAAGACAACTAAGCACTACTAGAGCCATCTTATGGAAAAAAAAAAAAAAGAAAAAACTTTTTGGCCAACCCAACAGAAGGTGAGTGGGGATAGGCAATAACATTTAAGGAGTTGAAAGAGAGGAATACCAGAAAGTAGTCAAACTGGAAAATAAGAATATTCAAGCCTAGAATCCAAGGAGGAGACTTCAAAACACGTTGAAATGGAGAATGTTAAAGTGAAAGATACTACCCACCTAAAATATTCAAACAACAAAATGGTTTTATGCTGTATTCTAGGAAAACCACCACAAAACAATCACGACCAGCCAACCTCATTAA
Organism: Furipterus horrens; assembly: GCF_987537825.1. Classification (NCBI taxonomy): domain Eukaryota; kingdom Metazoa; phylum Chordata; class Mammalia; order Chiroptera; family Furipteridae; genus Furipterus; species Furipterus horrens. The sequence goes on from NW_028327177.1 coordinate 65,287,428, forward strand.
GTAACATCAAAATTGCATATGAGCGTTTACAAGAATTTTAATTGACCTATAGCATTTATTTAAATATGAAATCCTGGCAGGTGACAGGCATGCAGGTCCTGCCCTCTTGTGACTTACAAATTGACTTATTTTGATTTCAGAATCAGAACAATATGAAAATTGTGAAATCTAAGGTTTGCAAGTTTACTTAAAAGTGAATGCTTTTATGTTAACTGTCACCCAACATAGTCTTTAATTGATCCAATTACAATGGGATAGTCACTGGTTAATGGCCAAATGTCTTCTCACTAAGGGCAAAATCTGATTTTTCATTTGGGTTTTAAGAGCTATATAGAAATGTATACAATATGATTCAATTTATATGGAATTCTAGAAAATGCAAACTAATCTATAGTGACAAAGAGCAGGTGGGGTAAGTGAAAGAGGGGCAGAGGGGAGTGATTACAAAAGAGTATAAGGAAACTTTGGTGAAGGAGACAATGGATATGTAAATTCATTATCTTGATTGTGGTGATGGTTTCATGGATATATATGTTGAAACATCAAATTGTACACTTGAAATTTGAGCCATTTTTGTATTTCAGTTATACCTAAATAAAATTGTTTTAAAAAAGAAAAATAAATAAATATATGTGACCATGACAGTCTTATGTAGCATCGCTTCTGACACATATGACATAATGACAAATGCCTATGGGTGGTCAGCATATACCCTTCTCAGTTTTTTTTTTTTTTTTTAGATGTTTTATTTATTTATTTTTAGAGAGAAGGGAAGGGAGGGAGAAAGAGAGGGAGAGAAACATTGATGTGATAGACACATGAGTCGGTTGCCTCTCGAACATGCCCTGATCAGGAACAAACCTGCAACCCAGGCATAGGCCCTGACCAGAAATTAAACCAGTGACCTTTCACTTTGAGGGATGTTGCCCAACCAACTGAGCCACACCAGTCAGGGCTGTTTTGTTTGACACACTGATTCTATTTTGTTTGATAGCTGCTTATGGTTTTTTCTGTGTCCAGTATATAGAGGGTCTGGAGAGAAGTCACACTTTTCCTCAATAGACATGTAATACATACAAAAAGACCCATACCCAAATTATAGAATTTTATTGTTTACAAATGCCATACAAAAGAGAGATAGTGTGCATTTCTTGATTAACAGATCCAGAAATAAGTGATTCCAAATTAAACATGCTTTTTCTCTATTTCAGTTGTTTCTTTTAGTTACTAAGATGATAATCCAGTGAGTTCTACTGTCTCCCGTCGATTACTTTGGTCTCATAAGCATAAGAATTCTTGCTTTATATCGCACAAACTCCATAAACCAAAGACATTCCTTTGTAAGGAGAAGACAATTTCAGGGGTTATTTTCTTCTCTGGTGCTTCTTGAATCCTTGAATATCTGAGATTTGCTCTCAAGTTGCTGTTTCCTTAAAAGTGTCAAACACAAAATACAGTAGAATGGCACTGAGTTCATGACACTGAATTTTCCACAAAGAACATTTTGAATAATATTTCTAAATCCATTTCTATTTTTCTAAATTCATCCTCCCTCTATATTTGACTACTTTTAAGAGGCAACTTATTGTGCAACGGATTAAATCATTTTTAGATTAAGTATTGTGATTCTTTGATTTCTTCTTTCACAGCCATTGCCAATACCCATGTACACCCATCCCATTTTCCACCCTTATTTCTGTCACTTCTCCCCATAAGCTAGAGACTTGAGGATATCTCACTTAGCTAGAGAAATAGCCATCCTACTTCATTTTGCCTTGTTGAAAAGATAGTAACAGCAAGATGCTTAAGAAACAATATGGTGAAAAGTTATTTTGATAAATTGGAAGATGACATAGTTGATAGAAAAATATAACTTAACAGTTATGCTGAGTAACCACAATATTTCCATTAAAAATAAATAAATCCACTCCTCTGGGACAATGCTTCAACAACCCTTGCCTTAAATCCTCTATAAGGAAATAATTTATAATATGTGCAATGACTTAAAGCAGATGGTAAAAAAAAAAACAAAAAACAAAAGCCCCCCTTTTAAAAATAGTACAGACATCCACTGACTAATACAACTAGCTGTTTCCAGACCATTGGTCTCATAATGATATAAATATTGAGACCTTATGCTATTGGTGTACAGAATTTATTAAGCTTTTCACACGTAACAGAGCAGAGTTTCAGTTGTATCTAAAGTGCTAACAAAAGCTCTAATAATCAAGATGGGCAGCATGTTATTTTATAATAGTCAACATTGCATTTTCAAATGTGGTTTTCATAAAGATAATTTATGCTGAAGTAAATGTAGTCATGCTTTATAAAAATGCTTTAGTTCACTCCAAGAATGGCAATTAACATTTGGCATAAACAATAATAAAACAACCACAACTTGATAAATAACAAATACAGCATTGTAGGCATAACCATACCCAACATAAGAAAAAGGTAGTGGTGATGAATAAGTATTAGAATTAATAAAGCACCATTGCCTCAGTGCACATATTTCCAAAGGATTTGGTGCATTCAGCCCTGATACTCAGTTATTAAAGTAGGGGGCAATGTCTACAGAATCATTTATTATACTTCAGAATCATTTTTAACACACTGAAAACATAAGTAGAAAATGAGCTGATTTTTATTAATGCATTAAATCTTCTGGAGTTATCACCAACCCCATAGTACAAAATTTTTTCAAGTTATATTAGTCTATGTGCTTCTTATTTTTAAATGGTGCTAAATGAATTAAATGAAGAGAGGAATGATTCCTCTAATATGATTGATTTTAGCATTTTTTACCTATAACAAGATCTAAAAAACTTACTGGTTTTTGAATTGAATATTTGATGAGTGTTCCTATTTCAACCTACTGATAATACAATATACTTGATTCAGAGTAAATAAGCAATTGACTCTGAAACTCAAATTTGATCTGGTGAAAAACAGGTTAATATAAGTGGCATAATGATTACTGTCAAATGGTTAAAGGATGTTTAAACTACTGTACATATTGTCACTTACAAAACTAACAAGTGGGATGTAGAGCTGATTTACTTAGTCTGGGTTTTCAGACACCCAAGATATAAGATGATCTTACACCAAAACAGTGTCTACTCAAAAATAACTTTTTAGCTGGTAGTTCTTCCCTTGGAAGTAAAATAAAATTATGCCAGGGCTTTTAATAACCAGGACTCAGAAAATTTAAAGGAACAATTTTAGTTAGAAATCAAATATACAGAGGTACAAAAAGGAGGGGAAAAAATCATGTAGAAACAAAGATCGAACTGGCATCCCTGACCCAGAACAATTTTATAAAGTAGGAAAACCATTATGTAATGTACTGCTACTCAGATTATTCTAGTGAGGGTCCCCAGGTATACTACACATGTTTTTGTAAAGGTGCTTCCTAAATAAAGGGCCTGGAATGCACATTGAAGGATGTTTCCCAGGGACAGAGGTGAAAATAATTTTATTCAATCCACAGACTTATTTGGTCAAAAAAATATGTAAGGCTAAATAAAAGCACATGGGGTAGGAATTCATGGCAATGAACATTGACAAGATGTGCTTGGGTCTTGCTGGCAGCATCTGGCAGTGGGTAGCAGAACAAAGGTAGGACCTCACAGGCCCTCCTGAGTCTGTTCTGGAAGAGGCTCCGTGGCTGTGGCGCTAGCATTTGCAGTTGAATTCAAGACTTCTCCAAAATCACCAGCAGCAGGCTTGGTCCCTCCTACTTTAGACTAAAAAGTTCAGAAAGGAAAAAGACATCATGAAACATACACTTAACTGAGTCTTCATAAAGTAACTCAAATTTTGCTTTGGAGAACAAACATAAACCCAATAGCTCAGTGGTTAATTATTTTACACGTAGGAAGTTTAGTACTGCTGTAGTGTTCAGTGCAGTTCAATAGAAAAACATGTCTTTCCTGCTGAAATATTCAGCTCTGTAAATTCTGCCCCTCTTCCTTTTTTCCCTATTTGCTGATTGTTCTTCACAGGGAAATCTGTCTGAACAACTCTGAAAGGCCTATTATTCTAAAATGTGAATTGAATTCTCTTTATATTTGGATGATACTTTGTAGTCCATCAAATTGTGCATTCACCAACACTCATTCACATATATGATTGACTACAACAAAGGAAAGGAACATACATATTCTCCCCAGTTACAGTGCCAGCTTTCTATCGCTTTGCTAGTTAAGAGAGTGGCCCAAGGATGCAGACATCAGTTGGAAGATTGTTAAAAATGCAGAATCTCAGCCCCACCTCCATATATAGAACTGAAATCTGTACTTTTAACACAAGCTCTGAGTGCTTCCTACACACTGTATAGTGTGAAGCACTACTCCAACTTATCTGGCCAGAAATTGGGTCAATAAATGTGTCTCAATGAAGATATCTGCCTTACATTTGTACAATATTCTATATGTACTTTCAAAGCCCTTACACATGTCAGTTCATCCTTAACAACACTCATGTATCTATGTTATATCTTGTTACTGAACAACAAGACAGTGACTATATTGAGAAACCAGTCAGTGACCAAGGATAAAACTCACAGTGGGTTTAACTTGACCTTGCTCTCAGCTCAGTCTTAACTGACAGGCCAGAGATTCATTAACAACTGGAATCTAGTTGAAATTTTCTTTCTCGTTCCTTTTTGGCCTAACACCCAAAATCTTTGGAAAATGTAAATAGCTTGTACCCACTGTATATTAATCTATTAAGATACATTCCTTGTTCATAAGAAAATGTTAAGACTCCTTACAATTCAACATGTCTCAAACAAGTCCTCAAGCACCTGGGAGTTATTGTGATCTGGTGATCTGTCCCCATCTTGTTCCATATCCGATCAATCACTACCTTTTTGTCTGTTGTTTCTAAATTCTAAACATATCTTGACTTTGTACCATTGGCACTACCTTAATTTGCCCTCACCTTTGGCCTGGATTACAACCTAACAGTGTTTGGTTTTCTCTCCATAAGCAATCCCTGCTTCTGTAATTTAAAAATGATGCATTTAAAAATAAGGAACTATATCACAATTCTGAAAAAACTAAATCTAAATATTTTTTAAGTTGATTTGTATAAAACATTTAAGATACTCATTTTAATCCTTAAAAAATATCCACCATAATTATCAGAATTAGTTTAGGAAGAAATGAACACAAACTCTGTAGAGAAGTCTGGACAATGGATGGGAACTAAACAACCTTTCTGGAGACCTGTGATCCTAAGAGTGGATGCTTTAATAGTTTTGAATATAATCTTGAAGATAATATAATTTACAAGTTAATAAAGCTAATCATTATGGGAAAATGTCAACCTTCACTGAAATCAAAGCAATCAAAAAATAAAATTTAATCATCAATTATTATAGTATCATCATCATCATAAGAATGTTCAATAATTGAGTACTGAACAAACAGTATCCATCATAAGGCATATGTAAACAGCCATTACACATAATATTGAAAAAGAATACTAAATAATATTAAAAATGTTTATGATGTATAGTTAATTCTTTTTTAAAAACCATATTAGCAATCTTGCATACATATAGCACTGTCTCTGGGTGGTAGGACCAATTTTTTTGTGTGTGCTTTTCTATATTTTTAATTTTCTAAAATAAAATTTCTATTAAATGTTCTCCAGTTACAAAAGTATTTTAAGTATATAATGCAAAAAGCATCACAAACTTCTAAAGCACTATTGTTTTTTAAATCATGCATTTTTTTCAGCACTTAGAATGCTACCCTGCTACAGCATACAGTCAAAAAATTGTTTAAAGTTGATCACCTTAAATATCCATTAATAATGTAAAGAATAAAGTTATTAAAGTTCTTATTTTAGAAAGAAATAATTTGAGTGATTTACCCACACCAAAGAAAGTTCAGGCACCAAAGAAGCTAAAATAAAGACCCCATTCACCTCTCTACTTGCCTTTAAGTTTTCAACCTTTTCTTCAAATGATTTGAAAGTTGGTGAGTTTCTGTGGAGAGAAAAAAGAAAACAAATAGTAAAATCATGAATACTGAAAAATAACCCTACCAATTTTGAAAACATCATTAGTTGATTGCATTCCTCTTAGCCATTACTTCAGCAAAAGAACAGATGTATTTATCTATACCACAGGTGTGTGGATGTACACACAAGTATGTATTATGTAGGATTATCAGTTTCTGTTCTAAGATTTCTACAATGATGCTTTTGATCCCATGAACAGAGCCAGTCTTAGACATATAAATATAGGATATAGTCAAATATCTGCGTGACAAGTAAACAAGTCAGGTAACACATCAATTCTGTCACTTCCCCAACCAACTTGTCATGTACCAGAAAATGCCACTATTAGGTCAGTTTCATTTTGTTTAAAGTACTATGCTCTAGAACTCGTGTTCACTGGTGGTCTAGCACAATTCCTATGTGAACCCACGTCACCAAGCCAGACAAGTAGAACAGAGGAGATCCCATAATGGATCAGGTTCCCAGGGGGCTTCATAATAAGACAGGGAAGAAGAGACTAAAGAAGGAGAATAGAAACATGGCTCAGCCTCTTCACAAAGCTGCCCCATTGACAAAAGCTCTCTAGGCCCATGGAAAGCCTCTCCCATGCCTTCGCATTAATCCACACTCATCAAGGAGGTTCACAGTGCCTATGTAGCTCACTCACATCAGGTGTCTGAAGCTTTTGTACTATCCACTCAACCTTGAATATCCTTCCTACTACACCTAGATGAAAAAGGTGAGGATGGGAATGGGCTTCCTCCTTCCCACAATGGTGAGGGGCAGCCATTCCCAAAATATGACCTCCAGACCAGCTGCATCAGCAGCTCTCAGGAAGCTGTTCACAGTGCCGATTCTCAGGTCCCACCCTAAGCTGACAAAATCAGAAACTAGGTGGGAGGGTAGCAAGCATGGGGCTTTTAACAAGCCCTCCAGGTGGTTCTGATGTACACTAACATTTAAGCCAAATACATTGTTAAGACAACCCCTGTCTGCCTCTCTAGAGGTTATAACATGAACCACTTGCAAATGCTTCTTGATGAAAAAGGATAGAATTAAATCACAGCTGGTTCCAACCCTGGCTGGTGTAGCTCAGTGGCTTGAGCACGAGCCTACAAACCAAAGGGCTGCTAGTTTGATTCCTGGTTAGGGTACATACCTGGGCTGCAGGCCAGGTCCCCAGTTGAGGGAACATGAGGGGTAACTACCTATTGATGTTTTTCTCCCTTGCTTTCTCCCTCCCTTCCCCTCTCTAAAAATAAATAAATAAAAATTTAAAAAATTTTTTTAAAAATCACAGGTGGCTCCAAATGTCACAGTGGGATGAGGGACTTGGAAATGGGAGGGTGGAGAAAGGGAATTGTAATAAGCTACTGTGAACATCTGGCGCACCTCTATCCATGAAGAAAGAGTTTATTAGATGAGTCGTAGTCACATTTTCAATGAAACAGATTTCAGATACAAAACAGGCTTACAAAAGAAAACTTTTTTTTTTTTAATCACAAGATTTAATGGAGTTCTTGCACCCATCCAAAAATTATGGGAAGAGCAGATGAAAAATGATCCAGTGTTAAACATGCAGCCTATTTAGAACTTTAGATCCCTACTTCAGAACAGTTTGAGGTAATCATCTCACTAAAAAATAAGAAAGCAGAAAACCAACTACATTCTGTAAATATATACTTTACCTCATAGCAGGCATGCTAATTGAATGCTGAATTGAGCGTATACTAAGGAAGCATTAAAAAGAGAGAGGAATGAAGTTAGCACAGTGGTAATTAGACATTATAAAATAAACAAAACTTAGCTTCCTAGAAGCTTGTTTCTTTGGCAACGTGAAGAATTATCTACTTTTTGAGGTGGAGGGGATCAAACTTATTCCAATATAATTTATATTTATTCCTGAGCCAATTTAACCCCAGTAGTTAACAGAGCTAATAATTCAGTTTTGCATTTTTATAGCATGTTAGAATCCATAAAGTGTATTCACTTGTAACTGCTGGTCATCAAGCACTGAGGCTTAGAAGTTAAATGACTTACCAAAGGTCATAGCAGAACCAAGAAAGGAACTTGAGTCTTTGGGACCCCTAATTTAATATTCACCACCTCCCCTCAAAAACTAATGTACACACATACAGGTATACACACGCACAAGCCAGGCCAGGGGAGGGCTCCTCAGCCATCTTTCTCCCACATATTTGTTACCAGAACAGGAAGGTTCAAAATAAATCATCTATAATACTTGGTGACATTAAGTGATTTATATCTCTCCTTAGTAGTAGGAGCATCGATTTTCTAATAAGAGACATTTGTACATCATCCCAGATAAACTAAATGTTCTTAATGGTCATTCAAATAACATTTAACCCCTATTTTACTAAGACCAACAGCCTACTCAAGGGCAATGCAATTAACTGACTAGTCAGGTTCAAGGTTACCTACTCTCAGCTATCTCCCATAAATGTCCCCACACAAGATATAACTCCTCTCCTGGGCTCACAAAGTCACTGTGTCCTGATGATACTGTTACTATGCTTAAAATACTTTGATCACTGACACAGCATTTTTGGTAAATAATTTACTATGGTAAGTTGGACATTCCAAGATATTAATTCTATTCTTTTTAAATATTGTGTGCTTATGATTTAATTTTCTCAAAGACGCAGTTATAAGTGACAATGTGTTTCAAGCATAGCTCCCTAAATCTAGTTTTGCATCAATATGCAATAATATGGAGTAGGAGCTTGACAGAAGTCAATATATGCAATATATTGAAGGCAATAAAGGTCTCTCCAGCCCTTGCTCTGAAGCCACACAACTCAGTTTCTCCCTGTATGCCTCTGGCACCTCCTGAGCCCAAGATCCTTAGGAGCCCATGATAGCATTGTAGGCAGACATGACTTGCCTCTTCGCACAACCACATCAAAATTACAACTAAAATACAGAACAACCATTAGCCAGAACTGCCAGAAATTGAGTTGAATGGATGTATGACAAAGAAACCACATCCATCTAGATGCAGCCAGCAAGCTGGTGCCATACCTGAGACTCCAATAACCTGGCTAACACTGTTTGACCTGCCTTGGAGATCCCCAGAGACTTTGCCCCACCTAACTTACTGGCCCACCCAAGCTGCTTTTCCATATGAATTTTTGGTCTTGGCTCAGCTTCACAACTTCCTAAAGCAACAAGCAACAAGCAACAAGCAACAAGCAAACAAACAACAGGTGGCCTCACTGAGCTCCAGGCCCAGCACTACCAGCAGACAGCTTAGATTCACAGCTTGGCTTCACCTGGGAATCTCCAAGCCCAGCACAAGTAGCAGCCATCTCAGATTGCTTTACAGCTCAGGCTGGGTGGCCCCAGGCAAAATACAGATAGGGGCTGACCTTGGCCTGTACCACCCGGAAACACCCAAGGCCAACACACCCAGTGGACAGCTACAGAGCACATCAGATCACCACCACCCTGCCACTGCACAGCTGATCCTCCACGAGGGATGGAGGTTGGTGGTCAGTGGTCACAGCCACTCATTGCAGCTGACTAGCCTGGGTAAATCCATCCCATTGACCTGCCAACAGAAACCAAGGCTCAACTACAAGGAGGAGGGTGTACTCAGCCCACCTTGAAAGACAAGGCTGTGCCACTGGACCCTACAGGACCCCTACCACATTAGGCCATACCACCAAGACATGGAGTTAAAGCAGCTCTACCCAATACACAGAAACAAACACAAGGAGGCTGCCAAATTGAGGAGGCAAAGATATATGGTCCAAATGAAAGAACAGAACAAAACCCCAGAAAGAGAACTAAATGAAATGGAGATAGCCAACTGATCAGATTCAGAGTTCCAAACACTGGTGATAAGGATGCACGGAGAAATGATTGAGTACAGCCACAAAATAAAGGAAGAGAAGGTTATACAAAGTAAAATAAAGAAAAATATACAGGGAACCAACAGTGATGGGAAGGAGTCTGGGATTTAAATCAACAATTTGGAACAAAAGGAAGAGATAAACATTCACCCGGGACAGAAAGAAGAAACAAGAGTGCAAAAAAAATGAGGAAAGGATTAGGAACCTCTGGGACAACTTTAAACATACCAACATCTGAATCACAGGGGTGCCAGAAGGAGAAGAGGAAGACTAAGCAATCAAAAACTTATTTGAAAAATAATGAAAGAAAAGTTCCCTAATTTGGTGAAGGAAATAGACATACAAGTCCAGGAAGCACAGAGGCCCAAACAAGTTGGACCCAAAGAGGACCACACCAAGACACATCATAATTAAAATGCCAAAGGTTAAAAATAAAGAGAGAGTCTTAAAAGCATCAAGAGAAAAGCAGAGTTACGTACAAAGGAGTTCCCATAAGACCATCAGATGATTTCTCAAAGAAACTTTACAGGCAAGAAGGGACTGGCAAGATGTATTCAAAGTGATGAAAAGCAAGGACCTACACAACCTAGATTACTCTATCCAGCAAAGGTATCATTTGGAATGGAAGGGCAGATAAAGTGCTTCCCAGACAAGGTAAAGCTAAAGAAGTTCATCATTACTAAGCCATTATTACATGAAATGTTAAAGAAACTTATTTAATAAAAAGAAGATCAAAACTATGAACATTAAAATGACAACAAACTCATAACTATCAACAACTGAATCTAAAAAACAAACAAACAAAAAAAAAAAACTAAGCAAACAACCAGAACAGGAACAGAATCGTAGTTATGGGTTTCATTTGAAGGGTTATCAGCTGGGAGGGTAAGGGGGAAAAAGGGGGAAATGTGCAGGGGTCAAGAAGCATAATTGGTAGGAACAAAATAGACAGGGGGATGTTTAGTATAGTATGGGAAAGGGTGAAGCCTTATAATACATGACCATGGACATTAACTAAGGGGGGTGGTATATTGCTAGAGGGAAGGGGGGTACCGGGCAGAGGGGGACAAAGGAAAAAAACGGGACAACTGTAACAGCATAATCAATAAAATATCCTTAAAAAAAAGATAAGCAGCAGTTGTTGTAGTCATGATAATCAGTAAACAAGCCACTTGGGCATCTTCTGACATAATGACTCATAACACAGGAAAGATCCACATAGCTCAGCATTCTCTCTATCCTAGAACAGTGGGAACTGATTCTGGGAGGAATTTGCTAATTATTTTCCTGCTTGATGCTGGATCCATATTTGAAGAATGGAAATTAATAAAAATCATCCTTCTTAGTTTATAATATAAGAACTCCAGATGTTATCAGCCCTTCCTCGGACCCTAAAGAAGCTGCCTAAAGCTGCATTGTCACAGGTATTTCTGCCATCATCATATGACACCTGGACCACAGCTAACCTCCTGGTGACCTACAAACCCTTTGGACTGAATAAAGAAAAGAGTTAAGGTAATTGAGATTCTTGTCCAGAGATGTTGTAATTAGAGTTCTCAGCCTCCGTCAGTTAGTGGTAGATACTTGAGCTTACATGTGGAAGAAAACATTTTTTGGGAACAGGTGCCAGCTTCAAGAATGCAGAGGAGCCCAAAACAAGTGAAAAATATCCTGAGGTTTATATGAAACACACATGAAAAAAAAAAAAAAGAAAAAGAAAAAGAAATTTCCTTTGGTAATAAAGACAAAGTTAATTAGCACTTCCTCTTAAATATATCAAAATACTTGATTGAATAGGCTACTGAATTATAATGCTATTAATAACACCAAAATTGATGTTTAAGACACAAACCAAGTGGAATAAGAAGACTTTTAAAGTTTCTCTCAAAATATTAAAGCATAAGTCAGTACTTACCACATATGTGTAGAAACTAAGCAAACAGGAGAGGGATGGATATGAACAGACCATCTAAGAGAAAAGCTGGCTGTCCCCAGACGGCCTCCCAGGATAATGCTCATTACCACATCCCAAGCCTGGTCCCCAACCTTGCTGCACCTAATTCTCATGGCATCAAAAAGAGATTTCTCCTCTCCTCACACATCCACCCAAGGCTGAAGACAGATATCTAAATTCCAAGTGTAATTTATTGATTGAAAACATAAAATAAAAACTGTTGCTGAGTCTAACAATTCAATTCAGCAAAACATCCACAATTCCTTCAGAAAGTGAAATCACTGCCACATGTCTGCTGGTTAAGCGTGGACCCCGAACAAAGAGGAGTTAACGGGATTAACCAACCATTTCAAAGGTGTCCTGCATCCTGAAGAGGCCTTGCTCTGGGAGTGAAACACTAAGTCTATCCTAGCTCTCTCTCCTTAGACCGTCCTCAGGGGCACGTGACCAGTAATTGCCTCTGTGACTCACTGATTTTAAAAATGTGGTTTTCTTAATATATGTTTCCCATTATACATGTTTTCACATATTTTATTATATATAAACACACTAAGTCAGATTACAATCAGGACTTCTTGGCCTATAAATTATTTTTTAATGACTCTACCTAATTTTTAATTTGTAAGAATTATAAAATTTAGCTTTCAGAAGATAATCTTATTTCTCTCAAGTTTTAATCAAGAGCCTTACTTTAACTTCCATGTATTGATATGCAAGATATAGTTCATTAAAAACAGGACTGAAAACGGTAGAGAATATAATCTCTACCACTTTTTAAAAAATGAAAGAACTGACTGTATAAGGAGTTGGAGAAGAACAACAACACTCAATGTTCTTCTGGAGAACCAGTAAGATGACACATGCGGCTCCATTGTGTATGCATTTGCTCAGTCTTTTAAAGGTAGAGCAAAAGAACAGTGATCATACTAATGAAACATCATTTCTCAACAGCACCTACAGATTTTTATATTTGTGTTCATACCACATCTAACATTGTTTTATAACCAGGTATTAACAGGGCTCTCCCATTCCCAACTCTTTGCCAGTCCCCACTTCCTTCCCCAACTCCATCCACTCCAACATGTTAAGGTCTTTCCAAACAAGAACCACATCTGATTATCCTTTGGACTTGCCACCAGTAGCCACTCTGATGTTAGCAGGATGGACGATGGGACTGAATACATATTCGCAAAACTCACATAACTTCAGATAAACTGTCTTAATAGTTGCCTGGAACACTTAGACCTTTTTAAGTAAACACCAAAGATACAGAATCACCTCCCGTCACTGATTTCTTGCTTTTTTTAAAGCACAATTTTAGCTTTAAATGGTTCAATATATACAGTTGATTTATCCCTATGATCTACTCTGACCTCCAGGGCTGAATGTGCCTAGGACAGAAGGGCCTCAGCAATAAGTACCTGTTTGCTTAAGAAGACAAATAGCTAGATAGGGAATGACTGAGAAGACAACTCACATGAACAGAATAGAGATGGTGACTACTCATCATTTTTTTGGCTGCACTCTGAAGACCTTCCCCCACCTCATTTCCTCTGACCACAGATTAGATACATGGTCTGTGTGGGTGGAAGAGGAGAGGTCTGTATCGCAAAGATTCCTCTTATAAGCTATGGTTTGGGCTGACATCTTTTTGATTAGCCTTCTTTTTTGGCCTAATAGTGTTTTTTTCCTTTTTACAACCATGGAATTTTCTTGTGTGCACAGTTAAAAATATAACTATGGTATAAAAATAATAAATAGTAAAATCTATAAACTAATAAGACAGGTACTAAAAAGTAATAGTATATTTTATAGTATATTTATAATAGTATATTTAACCTTATATATATTTTACCATATACATAAAAATATTCAGGGTAAGCTGTATAAGATGGAAGATTATCAGTGTGAACCAGTCTATTGGGAATGCATAATGGGACCCTGGTGAAGGACCCATCCATACAAGAGCACCAAAGAAACGACAGCATCAAACACAAACAAAGTCAGACATTAAAAGGAAGGAATTCTGCATGCCATGGTAGAGATGCTTCTTTAAGAAAAAAAAAAAAGTAAAAATGAAATGTCAAAATTATTTTCACAGCCCTTAAACCACAGTATCATTCTTTTTAAAATGTATCCAGTACCCATGGTATACAAGAAACCCTCCCTTGAAAAAACAAAAACAGAAAACAGGAATAGCATTAGAGCAAAAAATATTCCAAATGCAAGAAAATTATGGAGTGGACAAACATGACCATCCAGCTGTGGCATCACAACCTAAGGAAGCACACTAGTGTCAAACAACTGCTGAGCCTCAGAGATGGCTCAGACTCCTTACCTAAAGGAGTGTGAAAAGACTTGCAATCTGCAAGAAGCCAGAATAAGCATTAAAAAAGAAAGGAAGTTCAGGTAAACCTAAACCAATTAAATCACCCACTTTTTAAAAGTTGCATAAGGTTTTAACTGGATTATGAAATGCTACAATATTGAGTCAGCACAAAAGGAAATGAGAGCACGTGAAAGGTGTGTATGTCACCATCAACAAGGTTCAAGAATGCTGTGTTCATTGCGTTATTCTTACAACGACTATAGAACAAATATCAAGAGCAGCAGAGGTAGATTTAAAGGCGGGAACACTGGGCACGCGCCCTGGACCCCGACTTCTGAAGGGCCCCGCAAGTTTACAACTTGTAAGTAATTAAAATTGCACGTATGAAACCAAACTTGATGTACTTGATGTCATTAGAAAAAGGTGTAAAGTTGGGGTTTTAAGGGGCCCTTCAGAAGTCGGGGCCGAGGGTGCACCCGCCATTAAATGCATCTCTGATTTGGTGTTTTGGTCACAAAGTCTAATACACAGATTGCCAAACTCGTTCAGTCAACAAAATTCTGGTTGTAAAATCTACTGTCCCTGCAAATGAAAAACACAAAGTCATGCAATCTAAGGGTTTTGTTTTTAAAACACAAATCTTTCATGCCAACAGAAGCACAGCCAATTGAAACCATGTCTGTCCTTTCCAGCACTATTCTAATCCATATGGTAGGGGCGCACAAAAACACTGGGAAGTGAGATTATCACAATGACTAGGAAAATTCTGCAGACTCATCTAAAATATATAGAAATGCAAAATAAAAAGCAACATTGCAAAATCAAGATTTAGGCGTAAGATGGAACAGACATGGCTTACAAATGACTGCAAATCATGCACAAGTGTGTATGGTATAGTGACAGCGTGGTGTAAAAACACCACAGAGAAGAGAGAGCAGGTCTCAGGCCGTGCATGCGCTTTGGTGCTCCTAGACTCTGCACCAGTGAGACACCAGGCTCAGCTCACAACCACAACTTGCAACCACAAGGGGCATACTTACCCTATATGATCAGGAAGGACTCAAAGGACAAAAATTCACAACCAGAATTGTTCAAGAATCTTAAATGAATTCATAAGGTGATCATTTTGAATGCTATGCCTCAAAGTTAGATGGCCAGGCCTTAAGGAACTGAGGCAATATTTCAGGCTGAAGGCATTCCCACCTACCCTGGAATGGAATTCAGTGTCACCCAGAATCAGAGTCAGGACACTAAGTCCTATTTGTCATTTGCCTCAGCCACCTAATGAGCAAGAAAAAACAGGACATACTTCACGTCTTCCAGCTTTTTGGTGATGACAGATCCCATAGAGGCAAAAGCAGCTGAAGCCTTCTGTCCAGCTTGAGACAAGGTTTCAGATGTCCTTTTGTATCTACAACAAATTATAAAAGAACAAAGCAAAGTAAGCTAAACCCTTTTTGTCTAGAACATCTAAAATCCTTCACAAACACCAGGTCGGCAGCATCACAGCATCTAAATCCTTAACCATCACTTTGGGCACAACCTTCTGCGCAGTTGGAAAGATAGAGGCCTGTGCAGGGCCAAGATGGTTAGGGTTAGGGCTAAAAACAGTTCTGGAGCAAGAATGAAAATAAACCAGAGGCTGAAAGAAATGACACCTCTTATCCTTGCCTTTGTCAGTTAAGCCAAACAAAACAAAAATGAAATCAAATTCTTCACATGCCTTTTACAAGTTTATCTCCTAAAAAGGGGCTAGAAAATTATCCAAATGAATTGAAAGAGCACAAAGAATTTTCTTAATGTTGCATGTCTCTAGAGCTACCAAATAACGGCTTGTGGACTAGACACCCAAAAGAGGATGTAAAGGTACAGTATTTAAAATAGCTGTAACACTTGAGTGTGATATTTGCTGGGACACAAAGGTATGATTTACCACCTCCCTCTTCTTATCTCCCCAGCAATTAGCAAAGGGGAAACAAAAACAAAAAAGAAGGATATGATACCTACAGCAAAAGGGTCAAGAGCCCACATTATAAAAAAGAATTACCCTTTAATAATCAATATTAAAAACAAACAGCAGTTTATGGTGATACAGTTGCAGAACTGTTTCCTGCATGTTTTCCCACCACCTCCCTGTATGGGTAGAAAGCTACTAGACCTGTGCTCCTCTTTGCACCGGGAAACAAAATGCATCATGATGATGCCATATCAAAAGATGCAGAATTGTCCTCATTGCCTTTCTATTCCTATTCCCAGACAAAAGGAGCAAAAATGTCCTTTACATTCTCTAGAAGAGTGTGTGATCAGGGGAACATACGCTGGTGTTGCAGTCACATCCTGCCACCCTTTGGCAATGTTCTGTTTTAGTTCCTGTAGTGAATTGATTCCAAGTTTCCGCTTGATCTCTGCTAGATGCTTCTCTTTTGCTGTCAACACCTGAGACAGAGTTTGGATTTCTTCTTCCACCTGTGAGGAAGAGGTTGGAGTAAGAATGCAGCAAGGTCATTTGATGAGATTAATAGTGTAAAACTGTACTCAAAATTCTTGTCATTTTGAAACATCTTTTTAATTCATTTATCTGTCTCTTTAAAAATAACATAGAATATGTCATTAAGTAAACAGTTATGTGCTCATCTCTCCTGTATGGCTTCTCTTGTCTCTTCTACATATTTCCATGTTGATTTGTCCTCAGTCCCTCTCCCCTGTCCCTATACTTCAGCTATCCCATGGAGGCTTAGGACTAGAACCTCTCCAAATTATTCTAGCACCCTCTCTCTTGACCTCCGGTCCACATTTCTTGCTGGACATTTCTAGTTGAATGCCCATAAAAACTCATATTTGCATACTAAATCAAACTAATCTCTATCTCCTACCAAAACATGCACAAAACCCAACCTCTTTGCATATTTCAGATGAGTTTATACAGGGAATGTCAGTCCTAGCATGTGCCAAAGTCATAAATAAATCAAACTGTCTCCCCCAGAGGTTCCTGCAGAAGCCCTTGTAGACCACCTGATGCTGACTGACCAGCCTTAGCTGGGTGGTTAGAAGTGGACAGCCACCCCAACGAGTGATGTGTACTGTGTGTGAAAAGAGATGCTTGATTCATTAGTCTCTTTCATTCAAGCACTTACCTTGAGACACTGAAATAACATTGGAGGAGAGCTGGAAAGACTCAGATAAAGAAGCCCTGCATATAGGCAGGACACAGTGAGATTATGACATGTTGTGGAAAGCTTAAATGTACTTGAGGAAGGCCAAATTCTAAGCAGAAGCTCTGAAATAAAGAAAAAGACTTACAGTCCTGGCCAGGTGGCTCAATTAGTTGGAGCATCATCCCATGCTCCAAAATGTTGCAGTTTGATCACCAGTCAGGGCACATACCTAGGTTGCAGGTTCTATCATATCATCAAGTGAGGATTTAAAACAAAAACAAAAAAAGACTTACAAAGTAAAGGTTTAGCCAGGAAAACAGAAGAAAAGGGCAGATGCACAGAGAAAAACAGACACAATGTGCAAAAGACATTCTGTACCAGGAAGTTGAAAACTGGATCCATAAAGTATATTCGTTAATATTCAAGACTACAGAAAAATGCTTCTCTTGGCTGGTAGCAGAGCCATATTCTCAGCCTTGACCTGCATAACACAATTGCAAAGACAACATGGCCTTTAAAAACAACATAGAGTGTTAACTCAACTGTTTCACTGTTAATTAAATCTTTAGAGAAGATAAAGTAAGAAAAACAGTACTCAGCAAAAGGAGAGAAGGATAAATCAAATGTAATGTGGCTGCCAAATAAATAAATAAAGAATAATATAACTCTTAGGTGACATTAATCTGAATGCAGGTCCAGAACCAAGATAATTTTCTGTCAGAAAAAACCTTACATGTTATATCAGCTTTGGAAATCATGTTTTAAGAAGTACATTGGCAAAGTGGAATATGAAAAGTGAAAGGCAACAATCTGAATGAATGAATAAGTGAAGTTAAAAATTGAGAAGATTGAATGATTTACACTAAGTCATCAAACTAATAATACAAGAATTAGAATTTCAACACAGGTTTTCTGATTCCATCTTAGTTCACTGTCTGTTTCTCATTGCTCACTGTTAGTTTTCTAAAACCTCTTTCTTTAACCCAAACTCTAAATCTTCAGTTACATTGAAAGATGTAAGTGTTCAACCCTTTGATGTTCTATAAAGTATTAACTTCCCCTAGTGAAAACTGGAAAGAAAAATGATTACTGTAAATCTTTCTGAACACATGGCCCAGTGTATTCCCATCTTTGTTGCTTAGATTGTGCTGCTAACATACCTAGCTCAGCACACCAAAGCTACAATTTCTTTTTTTTTTAAAGTATATTTTATTGATTATGTTGTTACAGTAGTTCCAATCTTTTTCCCCTTTCCTCCCCTCTGCCCAGTCCTTCCCTCCAGCAATCCCACCCCACCCTAGTTCATGTCCATGGGTCGTGCATATAAGTTCTTTGGCTTCACCCTTTCCTATATTATTCTTAACGTCCCCCTGTCTGTTTTGTACCAATCGATTATGCTTCTCAATCCCTGCACCATATTCCCATTTCTCCCCCTCTCCCCTCCAAGCTGATAACCCTCCAAATGATCCCCATACCTACGATTCTGTTCCTATTCTGGTTTGCTTAGTTAGATTTTCTTTTTATTTTTTAGATTCAGTTGTTGACAGTTGTAAGTTTGTTGTCATTTTAGTGTCTGTAGTTTTGATCTTCTTTTTCTTAAGTAAGTCCCTTTGACATTTCATATAATAATAGCTTGGTGATGATGAACTCCTTTAGCTTTACCTTATCTGGAAAGCACTTCATCTGCCCTTCCATTCCACATGATAGCCTTGCTGGATAGAGTAGTCCTGGTTGCAGGTTGCCTTACATCACATTGAATATTGCTTGCCAGTCCTTTCCTGCCTGCAAAGTGTCCTCTGAGAAATCAGCTGATAGTCCTATAGGCACCCTCCTGTAGGCAACTCTCTGCCTCGCTCTTGCTGCTCCCAGGACTCTGTCTTTATCTTTCACCTTTGGCATCTCAATCATGATGCATCCTGGTGTGGTATCATCTGGGTCCAGCTCGCCCAGGACCCTCCGTGCTTCCCAGACCTGTATATCCATCTCCTTTGTAAAATTTGGGAAGTTTTCCTCATTTTTTTCAATTCTTGCTTCCGCATTCTAAACTGGTTGACTGTTTTTTTCCTCCTTATGTTCCAAATCATTGATTTGAACCCCGGTTTCCTTCCCTTCACCATTGGTTTTCTGTGGATTTTCCTTCTTTTCACTTAGCATAGCCTTCACTTCTTCTCTTATGCATTTGCCATACTCAAGCATATCTGTCAAGCCTGTGAGCATCTTTATCACCAGTGTTTTGAATTCTGCATCTGTTAGGTTGGCTATCTCCTGGTCGCTTAGCTCTCCCACTGGAACCTTGATCCGTTCCCCCTTTTGGGCCATACTTCTCTGTCTCCTCATTCTGAGAGGCTCCTGTGTTTGTTTGCCTCCACGTCCCAGGTAGAGCTGTCACTCCTGTTATGTTTTAAGGGGCGGAGTCTTAGGGATTCGTCAGTATAGGGAGACCTGTTTCACCACGTTGTGGTGCTGTATGTGGGGGAGGGGTCCGAGAGGGAACAATGCTGCCTGCCCAGCACTTGCCCCTTTTCCAGGCACCTCTCCCACTTCCACATCAGACTGGCGCCCCTCTAGCTGTTGCCCTGGCCATCGTTCCCAGAGTGGGTGGGTCTGTGGACGTTCTAGATCCATGGGGGCCCTTTAAACAAGTGGACTCTGCTGAGAGACTGGCAGTTTCTGCCTCTACCCCAACCCCCACTGGCCTGCAGTCAGAAGCAATGAGGCTTGATTTTCCCTGGTGCTGGGACTATGAGCTGCGGTGTCCGGTGAGGAGCTGGGAACGCTCCCCAGATGTCCCTCCTGACTTTAAAATGTGTGACTGCGCTTTCTGTCAGCCTGCCGCTGCCACCGCTGCTGCTGCCACCACACTGCATCCTCTCTGCCCTGGCTCCACCCCTCCTACCTGTCTGTATTCCTTCTTAGTTGTGGAGGGAGATGCAGCGTGTCTGTCTACACCTCCATCTTGGAAGGAAGTGACTACAATTTCTTAATTCAAAAAATATGTATTCAACTTATTATAGTCAGTAAATGGTATATTAATAGATTATGTATTTAAAATATATGTATATAGAATGACATTAAGAGACTAAAGGAAAGCATGATTAGGAATCTCTGCTATAAATAAATAATGAGTGAAAAAGTTACTACAAAGCTATGGTAATCAAGATTGTACCCATGGCATAAGAATAGACATATACAATAAATGAATGGAACAGAGTTGAGAATCCATAAATAAACCTATACATTCATGGTCAATTGGTTTTCAACAAGGTACAAAGACAATTCAGTGGGAATCATTTTTTCCACGAAGCTGTGGAGACAACTGGATTTCCATGCAAAAGAATAAAGTTGGAACCCTAAGTCATACCGTGTATAAAATTATCTCAAAATGAATTCAAAATCTAAATGTTAGAGCTAAGTATAAAACTCTTAGAAGAAAACAGAGGGGGGAATCTTCATAGCCCTGGTTATGATACCCAAAGCACAAACAACCGAAGAAAAACTACATAAATTAACATCATCAAATTTAAAACTGCTATATGTCAAAGGACATAGTATGAAGTAAAAAGATGACTGACAGAACAAGGAAAATATTTGCAAATTATATCTCTGATCAGGGTCTAGTATCCAAAATATATAATAAACTCTCACAACTCAATGAGAAGACAAGTAATCCAATTAAAAAATGGACAAAGGCTTTAAAGACAATAGTCCTCCCTTATCCAGTTTCACTTTCCATGGCTTCATGGTTACCCATGGTAAACTACAACTCTGGAAAAGAAAAACTCCAGAAATGAACAATAAGTTTTAAATTGCGTGCCATTCTGAATAGCAAAATGAAATCCCATGACACCCTACTCCATCCCGCCCAGGACATGACTCATCCCTTTGTCCAGTTTCTCTGTGCTGTAGAAGCTCCCCACTGAGTTGCCACCTGGGTTATCAGATCGACTGCCACAGTATGACAGGGCTTGTGTTCAAGTCACCCTTACTTTTACTCCATAATGGCTCCAAAGCACAAGAGCAGTGATGCTGGCAATTTGGACATGCCAAAGAGAAGCCGTAATGTGCTTCCTTTAAGTGAAACATTGAGTGCAGTACAGTAAGATACTCTAAGGAAGGCAAGAGACCAAACTCACACAACTTTTACTACAGCATATTGTTATAACTGTTCTAATTTATTATCAGTTATTATTGCCGATCTCATATTGTGCCTTTTATAAATTAAACTATCATTAGTACGTGTGTATAAGAAAAAGCATAGGATATGTAGGGTTTGCTACCATCCATGGTTTCAGGCATCCACTGGACATATTGGAACATATCCCCTGTGGATAAAGGGGGACTACTGTAGATATTTTACCGAAGTAGTTATACAAATGGCCAATAATTATATGAAAAGATGCTCTGTTGCAGGAACTCAGATCTCTGGGTAGGGGCATGTTTACATGCTCCTCGGTCCAGGTGTTCTGTGGCTCAGGAGATAAGCTGGCCTTGTCTCCGCTTGAAGCTCTAGGCTGCACAGGCCACTGAGTCACGGAATCCTGAGAACAAAGAGGTCTGTTAAGTACTCCATCTCCCTCCTTGTAAATAAACTCTTAATTGGAGCTGGCCTTGAGGATTAGCCAGTCTGTTTTGTATCCTTGATAGGTACTATCTAAGTCATGAGTTACCCTGGTTGTGTTTTACACATTAATGATACATTGTAAGAATTCTTTCACTATTGGCTGTAGAGCTCTCACCCCCTGTTCTATTTTTGTAACTTTTGAAATCCTAATAAAAGGACTTGGGGTCTCATGCTCGCTGCAGACTTGCCTGAGCGTGCAGTGGCCCCTCAATCGTCTCCATTCTGCTTGCTGGAATTATTCGTGTGTCCGGGATCACAATTAAATCAATAATGCTCAATACCATTCATTAGTAATTTTGAAAATTAATGATATTCTGCTTCACCCCATTAGGAAGGCTTTAATGAAAAAAAAACAAACAAAAATTTTTCATGAGAGTGTAGAGAAATTGGAGCCCTCATACATGGCTGGTGGGAATGTATAATAAAATGGTGCAGTTTGGCAGCAAAAGCAGCTTGGTAATTCCTCAGAAATTTAAACATGGAGTTACCATATGACCCAGCAATAACCTAAATGTCCATCAACTGATAAATGTGCAAACAAAACATAGTATGTATCTATACGATGGAAAGTATTCAGCCACAAAATGGAATGAAGCAGTGATATGTACTACAACATGGATAAATCTTAAAAACATTATATAAAGTGAAAGAAGCAAGTCACGAAAGACCACATGTTGTTTGATTCCATTTATATGAAATGCCCATAACAGGTAAACCTGGAAGTAGATCAGTGGTTGCTAAGGGCTGGGGAGAGGAAGGATCAAGAGTGACTCCAATGGGAACACGGTTTTTGGGGTGATGGAAATATTTATTAGTGGTGATAGTTGTACAACTTTGTGAATATGTATAAACCACTGAGTTGTAAATTTTAAAACAATGAATTTGATGGTATATAAATTATATCTCAAAAAGGAGTAAAAATATGAGTGGGAGAGTTTTTTTATATTCATTTTATTTAAGTTTCTCCAACTATTTCAAGCAGTTGACTCTGATGTAAAACCTTTCCAAAGTCAAATCAGTTATTTATTTTAAATGTAAATAATTTTTATTGTATCTAATTATTATCATCATATAATATTATTGTTATAACCATGAGGAAAGTAATAGTATATCTGCCATATCTCATGAAGTTTTATAAAAATTAGGATATGCTTCTGAAAAAGCGTGAATATTATAGAAATAAAAGGGTAGGTAACCTCACAAGCATCAGGTCGTAAAGACCTGATACAAAAACTCAGTGCTGCAGCGCATCACCTGTGTGACCTTAACCTTCATAATCATGGATTAGGCAATGCTTTCTTACATTTGACACTTGAAACACAGTCATCAACGAACTCCATCTAGCAAGCAGCATGTAGGTATTAAGTGCTATAACTATTTTTAAAATATAATAAAATAATACTGAGAGCTGGCAAGGTTTTGGAAAATTGCCCTCATGTGCTATGAGAAATCTCTGGATGCATTTTGGCCTTGTGTCCATGAGAATGTCTGTGTGTCTTTAAAAACTATTAGGGATTTTTCTCCTAAAGAATTAATTAAAGAAGCATATGAAGAACTATATGCAAGTATTTCCATCAAAATATTGTTCATAATAGCAAAAATGGAAATAATCCAAGGGTTTATAAATAATATGTCTATTAATTAAAAATGAGCTTGCAGCAATTAAAAATGGACTATGCAACATTTAAAATGAGGTTTTTAGATTACTTATTGGCATAATAATGTTTTGAAATTTAGTATCAACTGAGGAAAAGTTATAGATGTATATTCGAATGCCTTCTTAAAATATAATTATTTATAGCACTACATACATAAAGTCTATAAATGTATGTTTTTAACCAATGTTACCCCCAATAAATATAATATAAAAATAAAATAAAGTGAGAATATATCTGAAAAAAAAAACCATAGTATTATTTAAAAAAAGAAAAAGTCTGGAAACAGATTATCTAAAACTCACACTGTAGGTATTTTCAATTTTATTTAGTATTTTTTATGTTTACACCATAAACATATGTAATGTATAGAAAACATATTTTTGTTTATTCTCTTAGGCATGTACTAAACACTCAGCATTTTAAATTCTCACATTCCTTGTAGGGTTATCACCAATCTGCCTCATACATCCTACCTCCTTATTTATAAAACCTATGTAAGGAAGTGGAGAGAACAGACCTTCTGGTCAATAAGGAAACTGAGCGCTGGAACAACACCATGACCTGAATGGATCTGACATACAGACAGAAAATGTCACCCCAAAGAGTAGAATATGCATACTTCTCAAATACACATAGAACATTCTCCAGGATAGAGCACATCAGGGAAAAAAGTCAAGGCTCAATAGATTTAAAATCATATGAAGTATCTTTTTCAACCACAATGGAATGAAATAAAAAATTTTTAAAAAGGAAAATTGGAAAATTCAAAATATATAAAAGTTAAACAACACAGTCTTAAAGTTAAACAACACAGTCTTAAACCATCAGTGAGTTAAAGAAGAAATCACAAAGGAAATTAGAAAATACTTTGAGACAAATGAGGACAAAACCACAACACACTGAGACTTACAGGATGCAGTGAAAGTGATGCTCAGAAGGAAATTCTTAAGAAACAGAAAGATCTCAAATCAATAACCTAATATTATACCTTAAGAAGCCAGAAAAAGAAAAGCAAACTACATAAATCCAAAGCTAAGAAAAAGAAGGAAATAATTAAGATTAGAGTGAAGATAAGTAAAATAAAGAACAGAAAAACAATAGAGAAAAATCAAGGAAACCAAAAACTGCTTCTTTAAAAAGATCAACAAAACTGACAAGCCTTTAGCTAGATCAGCAATTTTCAACCAGTGTGCCACAAGCATTTTTAAAACATGCAATACCTGACAATTTAGTCAAGAGCACTGACCTCTTTTTTTCCTTAGATTGTCAAATAAAAAATGACAACAGCCAACACAACATTAGCTGTCCAGGGTGAGTGAATTAAAAATTATACCTATTTTTTTGTCAGATGAGCAAAATATATTTTTTAGGTATGTCACAGAATTTAAGTAATTAGGTTATGTGTGCCATGAGATGAAAAAGGTTGATTACCACTGAGCAAGACTGATGGGGAAAAAAAAAAAGCAAAGACACAAATAAGTAAAAACAGAAATAAAGTGGCAACATTACTACCGATCTTATAAAAATAAAAAGGATTATAAGAGAATACTATGAACAACTGTATGCCAAAAATCTAGATAACCTAGATAAAGTGGACAAATTCCTAAAAGCACATAAATAATAAAAACTGACGTTCCAAAGGGGAGTTGGAGAGAGCAGAATAGGGTAAATAAAGGAGGGGTTAAATGGTGATGAAAGGAGACTTGACTTGGGGTGGTGAACATACAACACAATTTAAAGATGATGTATTATAGAATTGTACACCTGAAAATACATAATTTCATTAACCAATGCCACCCCAATAATTCAATTAAAAAAAAAACTGACCCTCCAAAAATATAGAAATTCTGAATAGGCCCATAACATGTAAAGAGATTATATCACTAATCAAAAACCTTCAAAGAAAAGTCCAAGATCAGATGTCTTTACTCGTGAATTTTAGCAAGTATTTAAAAAATTAATGCCAATTAATTTGTCCACAGAATAGAAGAGCGTAAAACACTCCCTAACTCATTCTAAAAGGCCAGTTATTAGCCTGATTCAAAAATTAGACAAAGATATCACAAGAAAAGATACTGCAGGCCAATTTCTCTGATGAATATAGATATAAAAACACCCAACAAAATACAAACCAAATCCAAGTGATAATAAAAACATTATAGAGGCATATTTCAGAGATACTGTGGGCTCAGTTCCAGACCACCACAATAAAGTTAGTCTTGACATAAAGTGAGTTCTAATTTTTTTTTTTTTTACCAATGGAGAGTCTTACCATCATTTTGTAAAAATAGTAACATCTGTGAAGCACAATTAAGTGACACACAATAAAACAAGGTATGCCTGTCTACCATGACCAAGTAGGATTTATCTTAAGAATGCAAGGATGATTCAACACATGAAAATCAATCAGGAACCTCCAGTCAAGATGGAGGCATAGGTAAACATGCTTCGCCTCCTTACACAACTACAGAAAAAAAATTACAACTAGACCTCAAAACAAATATCACTCAGAACCACCAGAAAAAAATCAAGCTGTATGGAAGTCTGACAACCAAGGATTTAAAGAAGCCACATTCATCCAGACAGGTATGCAGGGTGGAGAAATGGAGACAGACAGAGAGGCACAAAGGTGCACTATGGCATAGAGAGGAGGTGGAAAGGATGGTCCCACATTCACATGTGGTGGATTAAAATCAGGGGGAATTCCTCAGGAGCAAAGGATACCAGCCCTAGGCCAGACCACACAGCGCAGGGTTCCAGCACCAGGAAGTTAAATCCCCATAATTTCTGGATGTAAAAACTAGTTGGGGTTGGGGTAGTGGAACAAACTGCTGGACTTTCAGGAGACTCCTCTTAAAGGACCCATATGGACTTAGAACTTGCACAGACCCACTACCTTGGGATTCAGCTGGAAGAGCATCAGTCACATACAGTGAGAAAGTGAGGTGCCTAGAAACAGGGCAAGTGCCAAGCAAACCTCCAGAAGCCAGGTAGTGGCGCGGTCCCCTCTTTGAGCCTCCCCACACACAGAGCCACAAAGTGGTGAAGTGGGTTGCCCTGCTCTGACAATTAGCTAAGGCTCCATCCCCCACAATTTACAGGTGCTTTTTCTACAATAGGCCACACTACTAAGACAGGAAGTCAAAGCAGCACTACCTAATATACAGAAAAACACACAGGGAGGCTGCCAAATTGAGGAGACAAAGAAATATGGCCCAAATGAAAGAATAGAACAAAACCCCAGAAAAAAAACTAAACAAAACAGAGATAACCAACCTATAAGATGCAGAGTTCAAAACACTGGTTATCAGGAGTCTCAAAGAACTCCTTGAGTACAGCATAAAAAAGACCGAGGCAGAAATGAAGATTACATTAAGTGCAATAAAGAAAAATTTACAGGGAACCAACAGTGGAGGGGATGAGACTGAGAACCAAATCAATGATTTGGAACAAAAGGAAGAAAAAAGCATTTAATCAGAGCAGCAAGGAGAAAAAAGAATTCCAACAAATGAAGATAGTTGAAGGAGACTCTGGGACAACACCAAGCACATCAACATCTGAATCATAGGGATGCCAGAAGAAGAAGAGCAAGAAATTGAAAACTTATTTGAAAAAATAATAAAAGGAAACTTCCCCCTAATTTGGTAAAGGAAATAGACATACAAGTCCAGGAAGCACAGAGAGTCCCAAATGAGCTAGACCCAAACCACACCAAGACATATCATGATTAAAATGCCAAAGTTTCAAGATTAAGAAAGAATCTTAAAAGCAGCAAGAGCAGAACAGAGAGCTACATACAAAGGAGTTCCCATAGGCTGTTAGCTGATTTCTCAAAACAAACTTTGCACGCAAGAAGGGGCTGGCACGAAGTATTCAAAGTGATGAAAAGCAAGGACCCACACAACCTAGATTACTCTATCTAGTCAAGCTGTCATTTAGAATGGAAGGGCAGATAAAGTGCTTCCCAGACAAGATAAAGCTAAAGGAATTCATCATCGCCAAACCATTATTACAGGAAATGTTATTCAAGAAAAAGAAGAAGGTCAAAACTATGAACATTAAAATTGCAATAAACTCACAACTATCAACAACTGCATCTAAAAAACAAACTTAGCAAACAACCAGAACAGGAACAGAATCAAAGGTATGGAGATCATTTGGAGGGTTATCAGCTGGGAGGAGGAATGGGGAGAATAGGGGAAAAGGTGCAGGATTTAGAAGCACAAATTGGTAGGTACAAAATAGACAGAGGGTATTAAGAACAGTATAGAAAATGGAGAACCCAAAGAACTTATATGCACAACCCATGGGCATGAACTAAGGCGGGGGAATTGCTGAAGAGACTGGGCATACTGGGTGGAGGGGTGTAAAGGGGGAAAAATGGGGACAACTGTAATAAAATAATGAATAAAATATATTTTAAAAAATCAATGTAATATACCACGTTAATGGAATAAAAAGAGAAAAAAATAAATGATCATTTTAATTGGTGCAGAAAAGCACTTGACAAAATCCAACACCCTTCACAATAAAAACACTGAACAAATTAGGCATACAAGGAAACATCCTCAGTGTGAACAAGTGCATTTGTGAAAAGTTGAAAGCTAATGTCACACTCAATGGTGAAAGACTAAAAGCTTTCCCCATAAGATGCAGAACAAGACAGGTTTGCCCACTTTCACCACTGTTATTCAACATCATATCGAAGGTTTTAGCCAGAGCAATAGGCAAGAAAAATAAGTAAAAGACATCTAAAGTGAAAAGAAAGAGTAAAATTACCTTTAACACAGATGATATGACTTTTATATAGAGAATATTCTAAATAGTCCACAAAAAGTCTATTAGAGTTAAAAAAAATTTCAGCAAAGCTGTAGGACACAAGATTAACCTGCAAAATGCAGCTGTATTTCTGTATTATAGCAATGAAAAATCTGAAAAGGAAATTAAGAAAATGCCATTTATAATCACATCAGAAAGAATAAAATACTTAGAAATAAATGTAACCACAAGGGTATAAGACTGGTACACTAAAAACTCAAAACACTGGTAAAAGAAATTAAAGAAGACCTAAATAAATGGAAAGACATTCCATGTTCATGGGTTGGAAGATTTAATACTATTCAGAAGGCGATACTCTCTCCTATCAATCTATAGATTTAATAAAAGCGCCATCAAAATTGCAATGTAATTTGGGGGGGGGGTGGAAAAGTAGACTTTAAAACTCATATGGAATTGCAGGGACCCTAAGTAACAATATTGGAAAAAAAAAGGTGAATAACTTACACTTCCAATTTCAAAACTTACAACAAAGCTATAGTAATTAAAACTGTGGTATTCTCAGAAGGATAGACATGTAGGTGAATGTATCAAAATGGAGAATCCAGAAATACATTCTTATATTGATAGTCAATTGATTTTTGACAAGGATGCTAAGGGCATGCATTGAGGAAAGTCTCTTCAACCAATGGTTCAGGGGAAACTAAATATCCACATGCAAAGGAATGAAGTTGGACCTCCACCACAAACCACATACAAAAATTAGCTCAAAATGGATCAAAGGCTTAAATGTAAGAACTAAAAGTCTTAGAAGAAAATACAGATATAAATCTTCATGATCTGAGTTTTGGAAATGAGTTATTAGCTATAATACTAAAAGCACAGTGAATTGAAGAAAAAATAACTTGGGCTTCATCAAAATGCAAAATTTTTGTGCGTTAAGACACTATGAAGAACGTGAAAAGTCTACATATGGAATGCAAGAAAACATCTAAAAAATCATACATTTGCAAATCACATAAAGAGCTCTTTTCTCAACAACAAAAAGACCAAAAAAACAAAAACAAAAACAAAACACAATTTTTGAAAAATTGGGCAAAGGATCTGAATACCTCTTAAAAAGGTACACAAATCGCTATTAAGCACATGAAAAGAGGCTCAATACAAGGGTAGGGCAAAAAAAATAAAATTTATTCATTAAAAATTGTGTATTTAATCTTACACGTTTAAACTTCAGTCCCCTTCAAAATACTCTCCATCTGTTGCAATACCTATTGAGACTTTTTTTCCAACTGCTCAAGACAGTTTTTGAACTCATTGATTTTAATGCTTTTTAGTGCTTCTGCCGTTTTTTGTTTCACCTCTTCCACATCAGTAAAATATTTCCCTTTAAGGACTTTTTCATCTGGGGAAACAAACAAACAAAAAAGTTGTTCAGGGTGAGATTAGTTGAATAGGGATGGTGGCACACAGAGGGCGTGTCATCTTTGGTCAAAAACTGTTGAACAGTCAGCATGGTATAGGCAGGAGAGCTCATAAATCACCCATCATGAAATAAGCAAATGCGCTGAAAGAATCTTAAAAAAAAATTCACTGAAGCCAAACATAGCCTCTCACAACAACGCCAGGTGGTACACTGAAACAGATGGGTTCCTAGAACACTCACCTAGCAGGGGAAGTCTGTACTACAAGGGGCCTACCCTCCAGAAGATAATTCCATTTTGGGGGGTCGCCCCTCGTATCTTTACTCACTAGGAAAATAACAATACAAATCAAAACCACAGTAAGATATCACTCAATATTTATTAGGATGCTTATAACCAAAAAGACAGAAAATAGCAAATGTTGGCAGTAAGGATGTACAGAACTTGCTGGTGGGCATGTAAAATAGTGTCCTTGCTGTGAAA
The DNA here is from genome assembly GCF_987537825.1 of Furipterus horrens. Taxonomy (NCBI): domain Eukaryota; kingdom Metazoa; phylum Chordata; class Mammalia; order Chiroptera; family Furipteridae; genus Furipterus; species Furipterus horrens. Next base: position 65,317,715 of record NW_028327177.1, read on the forward strand.
AACAGCTTTGACTGTCCCTCCAAAAGTCACATGAAATTACCATATTGACACAGCATTTCCACTTCTAAGTATATAACTAAAGAAATTGAAAGTAAGTATTTAAAGAAGTCCTTTTCACTCAAATGTTCCTCAGCATCTATGAGTCAAAAGCTGCAAACCACCCAACTGTCCATCAATGGATGAATGGATAAACAAAATATGGTAGATACAGACAATGGAATGTTATTCAGACATAAAAAGCAGTGAAATACCAACACATACTACATGAGAATGAACCTCACAAACATGCTAAATGAAATAAACCCAATAAAAACAGCACATGTAAAATTTTATTTATATGAAATATCCAGAATAGATCAATCCATAGAAACAGATTAGCAGTGTTAGGGATAAAGAAGCAAGCCAGTGACTCTCAAAACTAGTAGGAGATAATTAACAGATGAATCATGGAAAAGGGGCGAGGAAATGACATTCTGCAGCTCCTCATACATATCTCTGGGATCAAAAGGAGGAAGACTGTTGTCACCAAACACAGAGAAATGGGAAGATGTAGCTAGATAACTTGGCAAATAAATTGGAGATAGACCTATAACTAGATTACCCTTAGTTAATCACACCCTGAGTTAAGGAGTTAATCGAGTTAGATTGTGAACCCGGAGTAACCAGTAATGGAGAAACGGGGGAGAAGGAGAGGGGTGGGGGAGCTAATTGCGTTAGAGAGGGGGAGCTAATTGCATTACTATAAAACCAGTTTTCTTTGTCTACTTGGTGAGCATATTCTCCTGGCTGAGGGTGCACCCAACTCTGCAGACTTGTGAATCAATGCCTTGCTTTGCTGCTCAAGTTGTGTCCCGGTTTTTATTGTGAGCATTTCTCACAGCAGGGGTCAGGGGAGGGAAGACTAGGGGACACCTGCTTAATGAATATGGGTCTCTTCTGGGATTGTGGAAATTATTTCAAACTAGATAGAAATGACAGTTGCACAGCATCATGAAATGTGCTAAATGCCACTGAATTGTACACTTTATAATGGTTAATTCTGAGGGGGGGGGGGTAAAAAAAGCTCAAGGGTGCCTATATCCAAAACACAGACAAGAGTAGAACAAAATCATTGCTGCAGACAATAGCAAAGTGTATTAAACATAGGAAGATTCCTAAAAGACATTGACCAGCACTTCTCTCGTCCATTTCCTACTTCTCACTCTACTTCCCAGACTCACTTTACCTATATATACCTTTTCTCAGGTAAAAACAAAGTAGCATCTCTTCTATTTCCTCTTCCCCGTTCTAGGACAAGTGAATGAACAAACATTGCTTTCTCTCCTGTGGAACTACGTACCTATAAAATATTACCACGTGTTTAAGAAAAACAAACAATGTATCTTAAGTGCAAAGCAGGAGATTCCACAAAGAATGCTTCCTTACCTTTGTAAGCTCTCTCCTTAGTTCCTCTTGCTCCTCCTCTGACAAGGTCTCTGTGGCATTGATTGTGGCAGCAACATCTTCTCCAGCCTCGTATACTGGGTCTGTTCTCAGGACACCTTGATGAAGGTTACAAAAAAGTCTGTAAGATATGAAAGCTAAGTACAATTTTTCTTTACACTCCTTCACTGCCCGAGTCAGAATCGAGTCAATGAGATTATATCCAGGCATCATCTGCTGCACTTTCAAACGACCTAGCTCCTTCAGAAAAGACCACAGAAAAGTTGGCAATAATCACTAAAAAGCACCACGTTAGACTTTGCCAAAATACAAATTTAGAAATTACAGCATTTGCTCAGCTTCCATTAATGCCCACAGTCACAATAAAGTCACTGCAAAGCAGAAGAGTAAAGAGACCAAGAATGGGATCTTGGCAAGGCTTCAAATGCTGAACCAGTAAATCAACAGGATTAGTAATTCACAGGAAGTCAGGTGGGAGGGGGGTTAGCTCTAATCCTCTGGTTGTCAGATCCAACAGTGAACAATCTTGGAGAAAAAATGCTGAGCAGACTCAGTGCTAAAGAAGCTTTATTCTATCTATTTCTTTCCATTAGTTAGTGGATGTAAGAAACACCTTTTTACAGCTTTGTATATATATATATATGCACGCACACACATACACACATACATACATACATACGCAGGTGAGGAAAAGTAGGTATATAGTTGTGAGTACATAAAACATAAAACAGTTTATTCTCGTACTATTATTTAATTGTTGTATTGTTTTTCATATGAACAACTGTAAACCTATTTTTGCCCCACCTTATACATATATATATTATCCAGATACCCTTTAAAAATTCTTAATGTGTTTATTTGGAGAGAAGACCAACATCCATGTGAAGGCTTTTCACATTATTTAAGACCAATCCCATGGCGCCCATCCCCTAGAACAGAGCCAGTTTCTGCCCGTCCATCAGGAAGAACTCAGTATTTCCAGTATTTCTAGAGAACACCAGGAAGGCATTGCCTCTGAGCACCTTTGTCCTCTCCTCCTGCCCACAGAACCATGCACAGGGTGAGGGTGAAGCCACTGAGGCCCCTGCACTTTAGGTGTAAAACTTAAGGGGGTGCCCAAAACTCAATATGAATAATTTTAATATTTTAATGCAATCATTTGTAAAAATCAAAGTTAATTCAAAGAATCCCAGATGAACAAAATACCCAAATTTAAATTGACAGGCTCAATGGTGCTAATTTTTTCTTTTGCCACAGGCTCAAAAATAGCTTTGCACAGCATTGTTTCTGATCTTGTCTTTATTTAAAATTTTAGTATATTATTGATCATGGGTTACTTTACATTACTTATAATTGATCACTGAGCTTCTGGGTGCCCCTTAAACTCCACACCCTTATCAAAGGTTCAGCCCGTCCATTTCCATGTCTCAGGTTTGTGTTCTCGTAATCTCCCATGGTAGCAGATTTTTTTTATGTAGGGGACCAAGAGAAGATTTCCTCGTCTTAATGCCACCATGGTTTTCCTCCCACCCCTACACCCCCAACACATCTATTTCTGAGAAACACTAGTTAAGCCACAGCAGCTATGTGGCACCCATCCAAAGCAAGGTGCCAGCAGCACATGACACTTAGCAGCCAGGCAGAGAGGAAGAAGGAATACCATACATTCAACAAGCAGCCAGCACTGTGATCAACCTAAGAGGAGTGGCCAAATCAATGACATAACATCTTGTAAAAGGTACAAAGACACTTGCTACACAGTCTATTGTATATTAACTGCATAATGGTAGTTAGTGATTATAATAACATTAATCGTGAGCATAACAGTATCAAAAACAATGCCTGCCTAAAAAGTGTTAACAGGATTGTTAAAGGCATCAAAGTAATACAAATAAAACAATTTGAAACTACAAACTGGAATGGCAAATAAGCCAGGAGTATGCCCTCTCCTGCAGAGACAACACAGGACATGTGCAATCAGTGGTGGCAAGGTTCAAAGAATAATTGCTTCTATGGGTTTCCTCTGAATAGCTGTGAACAGGCTGACTGAGTAATATGAGTATTTCTATGATAGAAATCAGATCACATCACTCCCCAGCTTAAAATTGTTTTGTTGTCCCCTACGGTTTTCAGGACAAAATCAACCCCATAGGTTAGCACACAGGCCTTACTGGGCTCATCTCCTGCTGTTTGGCAGCTGGCCCCTCAGACTCCAACTCCAGACAATTCAAACTGTGGGCAAGGTGCCATACAATGTGATGTTGGAAACCATTTAGGGGGATCTGTGTGTGTGTACAAATTTACCCTGACACCAGGTTCTGTTACAAAGGAGTATGAGATTGAAAATGGAAGACAAGCACACCAGTAGCAACCTTACAGGCAATATGGGAAGAACCATAATACAGTTTCTTATAAACAATGTTTATTTTCAATGTTTTTTTCAGACCTTTCAAATTCTCCAACTAAAACAAGACAGCCCCCCAAACCCAAAACTCAATGTTAAACTATGCCCTAAACAGCAAAGCCTCTTTCATACTGTTTAATAAACAGCATTTTGCAAATCTACGTAAGCAGGAAAATGTAGGATCTGATTATTATTAATGCTTTATGCATACCTGCCCAATTCCAGAAAGAATCTAAGGGGATTCTAATACTGTACTATTCAAGTGTTTTTAGTTAAGAGTCCAGGGGAAAACAATGTTCTAGAAAATGGGGTCATGAGGTTGCCCATAGTTGGCTTCGGGGGCTCCAAAATGACCTTGAGATTTTATATTCAGAATCTAAGAAAAGTTAGCACATAATTACATGGTCTGCTTTTTCCATATTAGCTTGCAGGTGGCAGCAAATTATCAATATTATAATTTAAAGGTGAGGTTTCAAGGGGTGGGGGTGGGAAAATAAAGGACCTGAAGGAGAACAAAATGATAGATATTGAGATCACCATCACAACATGACAATCATGATTGAGGAAAATTATTAATAACCACAGCCACTACAGAGTGCATGCTATTTATACCTATATCGGAGCTGATTGGTCTGAATGTATTACATCATGCACGTGCAACACATCCATTAGGTGGGATCACCCTTACCATTTACAGGTGAGGAATCTGAAGCTTACAGAAGTTAAGTAACTTGCCCCTGGTGACATCTGAAAACATGGTGCAGTTAGCATTCTGAACCTAGATGGTTTGATTTGAAAGCAAATGCTTCAAATCACTGATATCCAAAATACAAATAAAGACGAAGGTAGGGGCTAATAGATCAGATTTGGGATGCTATTTAGAAGCAACAACAAATAAGACCCTATACAAGTAAAAGAACCTTGTACATTAGATCAAAAGCAATTGCTTCATCATGTCCGAATACACAGTTTCCCTAACCTAGGGAATCCAAATTGTCTTGGAGGTCTTTCTCGTATTACCCTGTTTCCTCTATGTTCAGTAAGAGTGGAGATGATTGAGCCCTGGCTGGTGTGGCTCAGCGGATTGAGCACCAGCCTGCAAACCCAAAGGGTCACCAGTTTGATTCCCAATCAGGGCACATGCCTGGGTTGTGGGCCAAGTCCCCAGTTGGGGGCGCATGAGAGGCAACCACACATTGATGTTTCTCTCCCTCTCTTTCTCCCTTCCCCCACTTCTCTCTAAAAATAAATAAGTAAAATATATATTTTTTAAAAGATTAGAGATGAGGGGACTTCCGGCCAAGATGGAGGCTTAGACGGACACGCTAGGTCTCCCTCTACAACTAGAGAGGAATACAACTACTTCAAAACAAAGGATAACTAGAAATTCCAGAAAATAAAACTACACGGAAGCCCAACATATGAAGTTATAAACCAGCGGTGCCATTTGGGCAGGTAAGAGTTAAAGAGGGCAGCGCTGTTTGCGGTCAGCGGCGGGGCGGCGAAAAAGCCCGGCGGCAGTCAAGCCCCTGGCAGTGCGCGACCCCAGCGCTGGGGAAAGCAGCCACCGCATCGCCTTGAACAGTGAGGCCCAGGGGGCGGGAGGACGGATCCCGGTCTCCTAGCTGAATAACTGTGTGAATCCATCTTGGACCCCCGCCCCCAAAGAAAGCACCACAGGGCTGTGAAATAGGTCGCAGACAGGCGCCGGTCGCTGACTTGTGACGCGTACACAGGCACTGCCCCTTACAGCCGGCCCAAGAAAACAAAACGCATCTGTCAAAATGAGGCAGACAACTATAGAAATCCCGGTGACACAGCTCACCAGGCATCAGATAGAGAACCTGACAGATGAACAGATAAGAAACCTGTCAGAGGCTCAGTTCTGGGCCATTGTTATCAGGTGGCTTACAGAATTCACAAAAGAGCAGGAAAAAGATAAGAAAGAAGCGAAAAACATTCATAACGAAAGGAACAAAACCGCATACGAGACAGATGGTGAGGAAAAAAAATCCAGAGTTCATTTCAACAAACTGGAATATGGAGAAGGAACAAGCAGTCAACCAATGCAGCGAGAGGAAATGGGAAGCAACAATGAAAGGATCAGAAACCTCTGGGACAGCTATAAAAGGCCCAACATAAGAATCATTGGTTTGCCAGAGAGTGAGGAAGATGAACTAGAACTTGAAAAATTGAGTGAAAACATAATAAAGGAGAACTTCCCAGACTTGGGGAAGGGAATAGACTTGCAGGTCCAGGAAGCAAGGAGAGTTCCCAAGAGACTGGACCCAGGGAGAACCACTCCAAGACACATTATAATCAAAATGTCAAAAATTAAAGATAAAGAGAGAATCTTAAAAGCAGCAAGAGAGAAGAAAAGAATTATGTACAAAGGGGTCCCAATTAGACTATCAGCTGACTTCTCAAGGGAAACCCTACAGGTAAGAAGGGACTGGCAAGAAATATTCAAAGTAATGAAAATCCAAAACCTACAACCACGAATACTCTACCCAGCGAAATTGTCATTCAGAATAGAAGGACAGAGAAAGTGTTTCCAGGACAAAATAAAACTGAAAGAGTTCATTAGATCCAAACCACTGTTATATGAGATGTTAAAGGGACTGGTTTAAAAAACAGAAGCTAGGGAGATGAAACAAAGGCAAACTAAACAGGCAACAAGAGTGGAAAAGGAACTGTGGGTACGGGAAGAATATTGGGGGGAGGTCAACAGGGAGGGGGAGTGGGGAGAGGGAGGGAGATGATATAGGAATTGGGGATCATGGTAGGAGGGAATGGAATAGACGGAGAGAGGTTGGGAGGAACTGTATGCACAACTAATGGACATAATCTAAAAGGGGGGACAACTGGAGGGAGGGGGGCCACCGGGTGGAGGGGAGCAGAGGGAAGGGAAATTGGCACAAATGTAATATTTTAAGCAATAAAACACATTAAATCTGAAAAAAAAAAAAAAGATTAGAGATGAAAATTTGCCTTTGGAAGACAATATATTAATTTTTCACTGACATGAAAGTTGGGAAATGGGAACTTTTTAATGTATGAGGACTGTCCAGAAGGTATCCAGCCAAGTAATATGAAAAACAGAGACATTTATTAAAGAAGACACAAGATACAAGAAACATTGTATATAGGACAATGACGTCTCAGTCCCCTTCAAAGCAGGCACCTTGGGACCTCACACAGTTCTCCCAATCTCCATCAGCTGCCCTGTAGTATTTTCCTGAATCTAATCGACAGTCTGAAATCTCTTCCCTTTCAAAGGTGATTTTAGTTTTGTGAAAAGCTGGAAATGGCAGGGTGCCAAATCCAGGCTGTAGTGGGGCTAAGTCACCTGGATAATTTGATGTTTCGCCAAAAAACGCTGCCCAAGACATGATGCATGAGTGGGCATTGTCGTGATGAAGCTGCCCATCACCAGTTGCCTACAGCTGCAGCCTTCTGAATCATCCAAATAGTTTCTACATAGGAATGTTCAAGCTTAATGCAAAATGTGATGCAGCTCCATTGCTCCACTTGCTCATTTTGAATGTATCAGCCACACAGTATATATGCTCACTCAACGGCATCTACTGCCCCCACTGACTAGTACAGTGGTGTCGTCATTGTTCACACATGGGCATTCCGGTCCACTCTTCTTGGCTACCAGGTTACATTGATATCATGCAAACTGTTCTCGTTATATTAATGATGTCTGGACTTTTTCTGGATAGACCTTGTCTACATAAAACCGTAAGTAATCAAAAAATTCTTATTTGATTATTAACTTTAATATTCTCCTTCAGAATCTGATGGAAAGCAATTTTTAAAATGTGGAAGAAGATGAATATTTACTGAGGTCTAATACACCAGCCAGTCAGGGAGATTTTCATGTTATCTCATAATAGATAAAAAATTAAAAAATTAAAAACAAAAGGACCTTACCAAAAGCACTGGAGTGATATTTATTTCCATTAGGAAATCAAGGCCTTCTGAGGTTAGTAACTTGCGCAGTCACAGAAGTTAGATTCAAACATAGGTCTTTCTGACTCTAAACTCTTCATCCTTCACATATACTTATTCTTATAGAGAAATTCCAATGAGCAGGGAGGTCGAATGGCAAGTCCAGAGGAAATGTGGAGGTAGAGGGCCAGACTTTCTCCACAGGGGCTTTTTACCTCACTGAGAGTGTGAGAATGCATGGGGATTCCTGGCTCGAAAGTCACAGGTACCACAATCGAGCCCAAGTGACTGAATATTAGTGATAATTTGTTCCACTGGGTTAGTAACATTTTAGCCACTTTCTTAATTCTTCTTCTGTTGTGCACATGGATTACCTGCCAGTCTTCAATTATACCCATGAAGTCCCCCTGGAGAGTTTTGGGATCCTGGAGCCCAACAGACAGGCTGTTGGGATGGGTGACCAGGTGAGATCCCACAGCCCAGGGAGCGATGGAGAAGGTGGACAGAAACCAGAAGGTTCATCCCCATGAAACCTAAAACAAAGTTTTCCCTTTTACATCTTTGAATTGAGATGTAATGAACAACCAGCCAGGTGAGCAGTCTTTAGGGCGGAGTTGTTTTACCACCTGTAACTGTGCCTCAAACTCTGCCAAACAGATGTGAGTGGCTTAGACAATCATAGACCTCTCTTTTCAGAAAGGCTGTATCACAGGCTTTTTGTGATTTATTCAATAAACAAAATAGACACGGGTTATTCCTAGTTGACAATCAATTCAGGTAAGTTAGGGCATGTAAAGATGTTTCAAGAAACTTTCATTTATTTCTTTTTTAAAAAGTGTGCACAGGAGTGTTATGGTCAATGTATGTGTCTGAATAAATTTAAAAGAATGTTCATGAGCATTAAAATTAAAATTCTAAGTGAAAATTTTGCTTTCCAACCAGGGAAGGAAGCAAAGCCTTTTTATACAAATTTCTTTTTACTTTAACTTGAAGCCAATCTTTCAACTTACTGAAACATAAAATAATGGTACATCTTAAAATGTGTGGTGTCTTCCAGACTGCTGACTCATGGGAACTGTAAGATAATAAATTTGTTTTTTAAGATTTAAAAAAAGAGAAAAAAAAATCTGTAGTGTCTTAGATGTGCTGAAATACGATACTTCAGACTTCAAGGAACTTGTTAGTAATTTGAGGAAAATGAAGTTCTTGGATTTCTGGCTTCAGTGGGAATGTGTGTGGTGAGCAAGGAATGTTTGGGAAGAATGAGGAAGAAAGGGGAAAGATTTTAGTTGTGAACACATCTCTACTTCTAGACTATAATGTCCTGATGTCACACCCTTATCTTTTCATCTGAGTGCAGTGCCTAGAACAGAGCAAGTGTTAAGAAATGTTTCATGTGAACTGATTTATTGGTAATGGATTTATTCAAACAAAGTTTCTCTTTACGTTCCCATAGACAACCACATACTCACCACACGCTCCCAAAAACGTCAACCAGGGAAGGAAGCAAAGCCTTTTTATACAAAATTTGAACCTACAATTACAATAAGGCCTTGATAGAGAGTCTGGTGAGCACCTCTCTGCTCAGGTGGTGTGGGTACAGCCCATGCACTCCCATTTTGGAGCACCCACCTGAACAGTCCTTGACCTTGCATCCAGTTAAGACCAACTACTTCCTTCAAGACTTTCTGTGATCATCAATTAAAACATTTTTGGCTATTGTCATACAATTTTAGATCTGAAAAGATTTTGCATCATTTAGTCCAAACATTTCATTGTATAAAGAAGAAAGTGGAGAGATTTTTTTAAAGAATAAAAAGACAAGCATGAGTTTTGAAATGAGATGGTATTGTGAGTTGAACTGTGTCTCATGAAAGGATACATTTGACTTTCTAAATCCTAGTACCTGCAAACAGGGTCTTTGCAGGTGTAATCAAGTTAAGATGAGATTATATTAGATTAGGGTGGGCCCTCATCCAAAACTGGTGTCCTGTTAAGAATGTCATTTAGACCCAGAGATCCAAAGAGGAGAACATCACCTAAAATTACAGAGACAAAGAGACATGGAGAACACTGTGTGATGGTGGAGACAGACTGGAGTGATGCAGCCACAAGCCCAGGGTTGCTGGCAACCACTAGTAGCTAAAATGAGTCAAGGAAGGCTTTCCATCAGGTGCCAGAGGAGTGTGGCCCTGCCAAAATCTTGATTTTGGGTTTGCAGCCTCCAGAACTGAGACATAAGAAATTTCTGGCTCTGGCTGGTGTGGCTCAGTGGATTGAGCACCGACCTGTGAACCAAAAGGTCACCAGTTCAATTCCTAGTCATGGCACATGCCCAGGTTGTGGGACAGGTCCCTCCCTACCTGCGGGCGTATGAGAGGCAACACACATTGATATTCCTCTCCCCCTCTTTCTCACTCTCTTCCCCTCTTTCTAAAAATAAATAAAATCTTTAAAAACAAAAGAAATTTCTGTCATTTTACACTAAACTTAAAAGACACATGTACTCATATGTTCATGGCAACATTATTTACAATATCCATAATATGGAAGCAACCCAAATGCCCATCAATAGATGAATGGATAAAGAAGAAGTGGTGCATATATACAATGGAATGAATCAGCCACAAAAAAAGAATGAAATCTTGCTGCCTACAATAACATGGATGGACCTAGAGGGTATTGTGCTGAGTGAACTAAGTCACACAGAGAAAGATAAATGTTGTATAATTTCACTTATATGTAGAATTTAAAAAATAAAATAAGTAAGCAGAACAGAAATAGACTCATATACAGAGAATAAATTGACAGTTGCTAGGTGAAGGGAGGTTGGGGGGCTCGGTGAAAAAGGTGAAGGGATTAAGAAGTACAAATTAGTCAGTTATAAAACAGTCACAGGGATATAAAGTACGACATAGGGAATATAGTCAATAATACTGTAATAACTATGTATGGTGTCAGATGGGTGCTAGACTTATTGGGGTGATCACTTCATAAGTTATATAAATGTCTAAGCACTGGGTTGTACACATGAAACTAATATTATATTGTATGTCAACTGTAATTAAAAAATTACTTAAAAAATAAAATGTAAAAAAAGAAATTTCTTTTTTGTTTTGTTTGTAATTAATTTATTTTTGTTCTAGAAATTTCTGTTGTTTTAAGCCACTCAGTTTATAGCACCTTGTTGCAACAGCCCTAAGAAACTGAGCCCAAAACCCATTCCCTGTTAAAGAAAAACAAAAAGGCAATACCACAAAGCCCTCTAGGTTTTAATGAGACTATTCTAAAGGATAATGAACATGTAGAAGAGTGGGCACATATTATGTTTCGTAAGGATTTATCATTCCCCACATCTCCACGTCCACAAGTCATCTCAGCTACTTCCTCTCTCCTTCCTCTCCTCTTCCATGAAGCTGGGCTCACAGGCTCACTTCCCTACTTCCCATCACTCCTCAACTCCCTGCAACCGGGCATCTGTCCCTTCCTCCACCCCTTCAACTAAGAACAGTTCTTGGTTATGGTCACATGTGACATCAAGACATCCAGCTCTGAACTTCAGACTAACACCTCTGCCCCTCTGGTACCTCCCATCTACCTTCCTGGGTCTTCCTGACCTCTCTGGGATATGGTTCATCTCCAGTCCCACCATCCTGCCTCAGTTCAGGCTCTCACTAGCTCTTGCTTAGACTCTTGCCCCCAAAGCTCCATGATAGTCTCTGCCCCCTCCAACCACTGACCACCCTGCCACCAGAGTGAGCTCCTGCGCATGACTAACTTCAGCACTCCCTTGCCTTAACTCCTCCCATGGCCCCCATCTCCTCATAAAGCTCATTGCTCCTGACAACTGAGGCCTACCCACTCTACCTCATGCTACTGTCCTCACCCACCAAGAGAATGTGTTAACTCAAAAAGTAAAATAACATAAACTACCTACCATACTTTTTTGCCCACTTAATTTTTTTATTGTGGTAAAATGTCTAAATAACATTGGCCATCTTCACCATTTTTAAATGTACAATTCAGTGGCATTAGTTATCTTCAGTGTTGTACAATCACTTGCAACATCTCTTTCCATAGCATGCTCCTTCATTTTATCTTTGCACCCATCACTTTCTCTTCCTGAAACCCCCACCCTTATCTCCAGGTCCCATTCATTCCAATAAGTCAGTTTTAAGTACCTCCTGGCCTTGGAGGATTTCCTGGACCCCATGACCCAGTCCCCGTTCTGGGTATAAAACGCTAGTGTAATGTGTACTGCTCTTGGGACACAGCCTGTCAGGCTGGGCACCCCAGGACCCCAGCACAAGTTCCACCCTGCATTTTTAGCTATGTGATGCCTCCTGCCCAGTGTCTGGCACACAGACACTCAGCAACATGCCCTGAACATGTGAATTACAAGAATGTCCACAGGTGGGTTAGGGGCAAAGGTAAGGACTCAGTTTTTCTCATTATCTATTTTCCGTATTTCACTTTCACTTCATTGCTTTCACCTACCAAGGTTTTCCTACTTAAAATAAATAAAATGTCTCTTTTCTAAAAAAAAAAAAAAATACAACTTGTGTCCCATAACCTATCCAAAGATGATTACATTTGGAGCAGGCCACCTACCTTCACATTACAGAGAACGTGTGTAGAGAGCCACGTACATGTGGTCTGGGTGGGGCACACATGATACTGTAGAAGAGAGAATATAATGTCGGCTGCCCAGACAGGGAAGCTCTGATTGGTCACAGTTATAATCAAGCCCCAGAAGCTTCGGGCAAAAAAACTGTATCCACCTCTCCTAATCTTCAAAGAGGCAAAAACAGTTTTAAGACCAAAGTAGGATTAGGAAACTTTAATTTCAAGAGACTATTTTATTTAAGCACAAACAAGGGGAAATAGGCACCCCTTTTTTTAAACCTAGAGACATAGGAAGAGGTAAAATTTATAGTTCAAAATACCTTTAGTGGTAATATCCAAAAAAATAACAAGGTAAAGATATTTTTCCCCTTATAATTCTGTGCTTAGTCTTTTGTTCCCGATGTAACAGAATCCCAGAAGAGGCAGGGGGATGTTTAAAGGGCCCCATACCAAAGTGGTTCCTCTTAAGAGGCCCTAAAAACAAAGGACACATTTAAGACAGGGTTTCTCAACCACAGGGTGAGGGACACTTTGAGGCACATAATTCTTTGCAGTGGGGGCTTTCCTGTGCATTGTCCCCTATGGCATCTACCCACTTGATGTCTGTACCAGTCTGTTCCCACATCCAGCTATGACAACCAAAGTCACCTCAACATCAGCTCCTGAAGTGGCCAAATGCCCAAAGTGTGGGAGGCAGGAATGACAAAACAGCTCCAGGTTGAAACCCATGGACTTAGGCAAAGGGGCATCTGATACTTCTTGTTTGACACTGATTCTCTTCAGAAGAAAGAGATTCAGTAGCACAAGCCATGAAAACTTTTCATTGCTTGAGGCTGCAATTTTCCCAGGTTTGCCCATGGTGAGATCAGTAAAATGGGAGAGGAAAATAACTTACTGTAGTGGAGGCAGCAAGGAACAGGAAAGGTGAGGAACCCTGACACAATCCATTTGAGAAAGAGCCAAGAATTCAGAGACTAGCTGGGCGGTGCAGGGGCTGAGGAGGGGATGCACACAGCACTAAAGCATAAAAGGAAAGCGAGCTGCAGACCCAGATACACCTGAGGCCCAGCTCTGACAGCATGGCCCTGAACTTCCTACCCCAAAAAGGTCACCCTCCCAAAAATTTACCTCACAAAACCACCACACAGAAAGAATGGGAGAGGAAGAAAAAATCGTGAAGGTGGTACTTTCAAAATGCTTGAATTGCCTCCTCCAAATATTCCAAAATGGACCTCCTTCATGTCAAAATAAAAATAAAAAGAGGGAAAAATGTTCAGTCAGTGACTTCAGAGCCATCATTTCCTACAACTCTAAGTGTAAAACTCATAATGGGGCAACCCACAAGAGAAGCAAAAGTTCAGCCATGGAGAAATTAGAGGGGAAGTCACTTCCATCCTTAAAATTCCTCTGTAGATATGGGGGGGGGGGGGAGCCACTACATTTCTTGAATTTCGCTCTGATTTACAATCATTAAAAACTTTCCAGAAGTAATCAGAACTTCTCTAAAAGAAAGTGAAAATGACAATAGAGCAGAAATCACGAAGGGCAATAAAATAGAATGAGCTAAAGGATTTCATTTCATTTCTTTCTGTCTTTTTTTTTCCGCAGGGCTTTTAGGCTTTAATGTAACTGCATAAAACTAAAATAACAGATTTTTAATCGGCTCCTATTTCCTGAAGCCACTAGAAATAACCCAAGATTTTTTGTTTGTTCTGTTTTGTTTTCTTTTGTTTTTTATAAAGCAGGCCTGCCTCCTTCTGTACACCAGAAAATTTTTAAGAGGAGGAGGGATCCTACATAAATATCACTTGGGAAGTTACCCCTATGGGCAATCACAGAACAAAAGAGAGAATGGCACACAGGACCCTAGCTGCCATCCTTGGGCATGCCTGTGCTGACTAGCCACTGCAGACTTGAGATAGAATGTTCAGGTCCACCACCCACCTACCCACACCCCCAGTAAAACTCTTGACCAAAGGAAAGGTTACACCTTGAATGAATAACCTGACCTATAATATCCATTACCAGGGAGGCTAAAATAGTGAACACTAAAGAAAAGAACCCAACAATCCAACCACTCACTGGCCTGAGAACTGAGCTTTGTGATGTGGTGTAGAAAACAAGGAAATAGTGACTCCCAAACCAGTACAAAATCAGTAATAACAAAGGGCAAATGTAATTAAAGGGTCTCTGAGAGGGGGGTTGACAGCATTAACATATTCACAAATCACAATAGGGGCATTTAGATAATCGCATTAGATTGTAACTCCAGAGTAACCAGTAATGGAGAAACGGGAAAGAAGAAGAGGAGTGGGGAGGAGCTAATTGCATTAGGGCGGGGAAGCTAATCACATTCAGGGCAGGAAGCTAATCACTTTCAGGGCAATTTCAGGGCGGGGAAGCTTTAGGGTGGGGAAGCTAAGACTATAAAACCAGCCATCTTTGTCTACTTGGCGCACACATTCTCCTGGCTGAGGGTATGCCCGGCTCTGCAGACTCATGAATAAACGCCTTGCTTTACTACTCAAGTCCTGTGCCCCAGTTTTGTTTTTGTTTTTTTTTTTGTGAGCGTTTCTCACAATTTGGAGGCTCGTCTGGGATCCTCTGCCTGTGTGCAGGAAGGGGCTCTGAGCCAAGGCGGGGAGACACGTCCTACCCGCTTTAGGGGGGCCTGCTTGACCCTGGGCCCACCCACCTCAGTGTCCGGAAACGACCCGAGACTTCTTGTTGGGACAGCAGTGGATCGACGCAGGGGGAAAATAAAAGCAAACACCGTGGCAACCAGGCAACCTCGGACAGTGGCCAAGGTAAGAAAATTGGACTTAAGTACTGCCTTGGTGGTTGGGCATCCTTGGGAAGCTGATTGTGTGTGTGGCTGGTACAAGTGTGGAGTGCCTCTCCGCTGGGTCTGTTCTCCTGGGACGGAAACTGCTGGAGGCGGATGAAGCATCTCGGGCTTGAGCACACAGGACTGTATACAAGAAACTTCAAGCAAGGAAGGTTGAGTATACAGGACGTGGGTAGAAATTCTCTGGTATAGGGGGATTGAGCTCACGGGGTCTGTGTTCAATAAATCTCTGGTGAAGGAGGTTGAGAACACAACCAGATTCAGCCACGAGAATCAGCTGAGGATGGGAAATAGAAATGCTAGGCCTAGGGGTGGGGCCAAGGAAGGCCCCACAGACATTCCACCCAACAGTCCATTAGGGAGAATGTTAGAGCACCGGGGAAAGGATCCCCAGACCAAAAGTATAGAAAAACAGACAATGGTAAATTATCGTTGTTTCCTTTAGCTAAAGGAACGCATTTAGGGGAAATCTGTCTTCTGGCCCTAATTTGGGTCTAATGAATGTTGGGTTTATCAAGCCCTGGTCTTATATATGAGTGATCAGGCATCAGCTTTTATTTATTTTTTTTTTTTTTGGATTATTTATTTGTTTGTTTGTTTTTGGAGAGAAAGGAAGGGAGGAAGAGAGGGAGAGAGGCATCGCTGTGTGGTTGTCTCTCACTCATGCCCCCAGTTGGGGACCTGGCATGCGGCCTGGTCGTGTGCCTTGACTGGGAGTCAAACCAGCGACACTTGGTTTGTGGGCCGGCGCTCAGCGCACTGGGCCACAGCAGCCAGGGCCAGGCATCAGCCTTTAAGGAAGAGAGGGAATATGCTCTCTGCTGATCACCACCTACCAGCAGATCCACAGGTCTCTTCCCTGTAAAAGAGAAAGAAGATAAAGCCTGGGACCCTCTGTCGTGTCTCCCACTGCCTTATAGCCCTGGCCAGCCAACAGCCAACTGGGCGGAGGCACCAGGACAGACAATACAGGCAGAAGAGGCCAGGAACACCTAGCAGATACCTTACCAGTATCCGCCCCCATGACACCTACAGCACTGGTCGGAACTTATTCTAAATTAAGAAAGGAATTGAAACGATGTAAGCAAGACCTAAAGAACTTCCCCATTCCCTCAGAGCAGCCGATGTTTCCCCTTAGGGAGGTCTCCATGGGTCCAGGACATATTAGATATGTCAAATGCTCCTTCAACAGGCACTGAAGTTAGAAACTTCAAGCTCAATATGAAGCGCTTGGTAGAGGACCCCTTTGAATTGGCAGAACAATTAGATCAGTTCCCTGGACACAGCATATACATGTGGAGGGAATTAATGTCTATACTAGACATCTTCAGTGGGGAAGAAAAGGGAGTGATCAGACAAGCTGCTATGAGGATATGGGAAAGGGGAACATCCTCCCAGTCAGGGAATTGTCCCGGCCTAACAAAAGTTTCCCAGTATACACCCTGAATGGAATAACAGGCTGGAGGATAGGGCTCAGATGAGAGACCTTAAGAGCCTTGTCATCAGGGGAATCAAGGAGTCCGTTCCCCAAACACAGAATGTCTCCAAGGCATTCGAAATACAGCTCCATCAGATTCCTACAGAAGCTCAGGGACCAAATGAGGAAGTATTCTGGTCTAAATCCAGAGAATGCTGTAGGACAGGGATTCTTAAAAGTCACCATTGTAACAGAAACTGGCCAAATATTTGTAAGAAATGGCAAAAAGTAAATGAATGGGCCAAATAAAGCAATTGAAAAACTCCTCAGGAAAGCTCAGAAAGTGTATGTTAGAAGAGTGGAGGAGAAGCAGAAACTTCAAAAAGATGCAGGATATCTCTGCAAATCTAGGAACTTTTAGCTGCCAGATACTGAGTTTGAGTACAGTCCTTCACCGTGTGGAAAAGAACAAGGATTGGAAGCATGTTATGGTTAAATCTAAAGAAGTAAAGGGTATTTAGAAAGTTTGTGAATGTTGCAGAAGGTCAAAGAAAAGTTATAATAATAAAAAGGAAAGTTATGGAAGTTTTAAACCTGGGAAAAGGAAACCTCAGCTGCTTGTGTTCTGATTTTATAAAAGTGCACCTTTGTCTGTTCTGCTGTGGAATTCTCTGTATCTGTTTTTGACCAATGAGATCTAGGAAAGGTTGTCTGTAAACCAGTTGGCAAAAATTCCTTTTGCCACCTAGGATCCAGGAAGGGTCATTCAGGGCTGTCAAGTGCTCCAGCCTGGGCAAGTGAGCATGTCTCTGCCAAGGGCATGTCTCTCTAGGAGGCCAGTGGACATACTGGAGAGAAAGGGCCCAGCTATCTGTGTTTTGAATTATTGCTCTGTTTATGCTCTGAAAGGAAAAACCAAGGTTTCCCAGGGAAATTTAAAACTTCACATGAAAGAAGGGGAACCAGGGAAAGTGTAAGGCATGTAAATGAAAAGGCTTGTTAGAAGTTTATAAAGATTTTGAGAAGAAATTGTATGGTTTTAATAATGGAAGGTATAATGCATGGAAATGCAGTTTTGAAGGACAAGGATTTTCCTTCATGCCTTTATATTTTTCTGCCTACTGGAACCCTCCAGTATTTGGCATTCTAAAGAAGTAAGAAGTGACATAAGGTTCCTTTGCATAAAACTAATAAGACCAGTTGCTAATAGTGGTTTTTGTCAGCTGAGGCTTTGACTGGAATGTCATGCCTGAAGGAGGCATGCTGAGGCTAATGAAAGCCCATGAGGGAAAGGCCTAGCACCTTGGTTGGTTGTGCGATTCATGGCAATCTTTCTAGGGAAGGAACAAAGGTTGCTTCCCTGATAAATGGCTAAGAGGAAACTTAAGGCACAATGGAAAACTTGAAGGACTTATAAAAAGCATGGGTTTTACAGGCAAGGCCAAATGGCAGGTGTGTGGCTCAGCTTCTGTGCCCAGAGGGCAGACTGAAGGTCAACCTTAAGGTTCTTTGTGTGAGTTTCAGCAAAGCAGACTTAAAAGATTTATGCTATCAATTGCTGCTATTGTTGTGTTTATGCAAATGAACAGGCTAAATTAAAACTGGACTTAATGCAGTCCCTTTAATAACAAGGAGTGTAATCTTAAGGAAGAAAAATCATGATTTGAGGAAAATCACAATGCTCAGTGGTAGACTATAAACTAGTGCAGCTAACTGTGTCTATAAAGTTTATTTTAATTAAAAGTTTGTTTTCATTCGAAAGTTAAACCAGGTCTGTGACATTATCAAAGATGCTTAATTTACAGGCAAGAAGAATGTCAAATGCCTTGCAACTGGATGTCTTCCCAATAAGACAGTCTTGCAATTTTAGAGACTGGTTTGTGAATTGTGTTGTGTAAATTAACATGTGTGTTCTTTCTGTTTTCATAGGGCATAAGCCTATGATCTCATTTCCTGAGTAGTTGTCTGTACATACAAGCCTCACTTAAGAAGCCTATCTGCATTGCTGCCTCCTGAGATTCAACAGTTTGGCTGAACTAAGTGGCTGGGTTGGTGAAGTATGGGTTGGTCAGTGGGCTTCACTTTAAAACTGGTCTCTCTTTTGCCTAAAATAACTTTAAGCAAAGGAGCTCCTCCCCCAAACTGCCAGCCTCTCCAGTGCAACCCTCTTCTTCTAACACTTAACCAGCCACAGGCCTTAAGTCAGGAACCCCATGTGGCTACCAGAGTTTATGGCCTAGGAGCTGATGTATCTGGCATAAATCCAGTAGGGTGGCTAGGTCTTCACTTAGTGACACTCCCCCTTCCCTAGAAAATCTAACTTCTCTCAGCTAGACCTCAGAAACACCTCAGAAAAGACCCCAGAATGATCCAGCCAAGGTAAAAGTTTTTGAAGTATTAGATCTCAGACAAACCTTAGAGATAGAGACTGGGTACAGAGACGCAAATGCTTGGGTAGAATGGGTCAAATTTACCGTTAAATCCCTGAATAAAAGCAACTGTTATGCTTGTACCACAGTGAGACCGCAGGCACAAGTCGTACCATTTCCTCTAGGCTAGGACTCTGACCTCTTGGGAATGGCCTGTATGCTCGCTCTCTACCAGGATGAGAATGCATGGGGAATGAGACTTGCAGAAAGAAGCTTGTCTCTCCTCTTCCCTCTATAAGGAGTAATGGGACTCAATCCCTCCCTTCATACTCAGTGGGGCCCATGAATTACTCTTCTTGCCTCTCTAGGTGGGAAGTGAATTCCGATACCCCTGTGGGAGAACTCCTAATATGCACTGATACCAGAAATGTGAGCCATCTTCACAGCAGGGCAGGCAACTATATTCCCCTCCAAATCGCCAGAGCAGATGTCTGGTGGTATTGTGGGCAGAGGAGTCTCTGGAAAATCCTACCTGACAGGTGGAGTGGAACCTGTGCCCTGGTTCAATCGGCTATCCCATTTACCCTAGCATTTCCAAAACCGATGCAGACTGCCCCTGTTAGGAAAAAGAGGTCAATGGCGCCTGGTGGATCCTTTGATCCTCATATCTATATTTACGCCATTGGGGTCCCCAGAGGAGTTCCAGATGAGTTTAAAGCTAGAAATCAGATAGCAGCAGAGTTTGAGTCAGTGCTCTTCTGGTGGTCAACCATTAATAAAAATGCCGATTGTATAAACTATATTTATTATAACCAACAGAGGTTTATCAATTATATAGTAGGAATGCTATAGAAGGAATTGCTCAACAATTAGATGCCACCAGTCGAGTGGCTTGGGAGAACAGGATGGTACTGGATATGATGTTGGCAGAAAAGGGAGGTGTATGTGTAATGCTCAGGGGACAGTGTTGCACCTTTATCCCTAATAATACGGCCCCTGATGGATCTATCACTAAGGCTCTACAGGGACTAACTACCTTAGTAAATGAGCTAGCGGAAAACTCAGGTATTGACAATCCCATAACAGGATGGTTAGAAAATTGGTTTGCCAACTGAAAGGAATGATCTCATCAGCTCTCATATCCCTTGTAGTGGTAGCAGGTGTCCTCACAGCTTTAGGTTGCTGTATTCCATGTGCCAGAGGTCTGGTTCAGAGACTAATTGAGACTGCACTAATTAAACAGATGCAGCAACTTTTCATAATCTCCTCCTCCTAGATGCCAAAGGGAATCCTAACTATGAGGAAGAAAGTCAAGAAATCCTCCTTAGATTTGAAGGGATAGAGTGGTTTGAGTAGTCAATTTTCCAAAAAAGATGAGGGGAATTGTAGGAAACAAGGAAATAACTCCCAAACCAGTACAAAATTAGTAATAACAAAGGGCAAATGTAATTAAAGGGTCTCTGAGAGGGGAGTTGACAGCATTAGCATATTCACAAATCACAATAGGGGCATTTAGATAGTTGCCTTAGATTGCAACTCCAGAGTAACCAGTAATGGAGAAATGGGGAAGAAGGAGAGGGATTGGGGAGAGCTAATTGCCTTAGGGCTTTAGGGTGAGGAGGCTAATCACTTTCAGGGCACTTTCAGGGCGGGGAAGCTTTAGGGTGGGGAAGCTAAGACTATAAAACCAGCCATCTTTGTCTACTTGGCGCACACATTCTCCTGGCTGAGGGTGCGCCCAGGTCTGCAGACTCGTGAATAAACGCCTTGCTTTACTGCTCAAGTCCTGTGTCCCAGTTTTTTTGTGTGTGAGCGTTTCTCACAGTGGGGACTTCACAAGACCTTTCTTGACCTCAATGTTCACATGTGTAAAATGGACTGACGTGGGAACTAGTCATTGCCAGTTTTGTGTCATTCATTCATCATCCATTCATTCAACAAATATTTGTTGAGCCACAGATGTTGAGCTCTATTCCAAGTGCTGGGGGAAAGCAGGAAACATCCCTAATGGACCTTATATTCCAGATTCTGAAGCTTATTGGAAATCAGTGTTTTTCAGACTATAGGTTGTAAAACCCAGTTAGCAGGACCAAATGAGCATTTTCAAAAGAATCAATGGAACAGTTTAAAATCTCAGAGTACATCATAGATGGGAAGGTTAAGTTCTGTTTCAGCCATTGATATTTGCATTGACGAGGGAAGGGAGTCAAGAAGTAGAAGACACTTCTGAATGTGGGCTGTCTCTATTGACCAGGTAAAGAGCTCTTTCTGCTCCAGCCACTAGCTCTCATCCTGTCCTGAATGCAGATTGCTTCTTAGGAACACTCTGCACATAGATTAAATCTGATTATCTCCTCAGTGGCCTCACAGTGGCATTTTGGATAAATATCAAAGAATTTGTGTTTCAGATCAGTGTTTCCAACCTTTCTGAGTAGGAGTTCTTTGAACATCAGTCCTTTCTTGAGCACTACTTTTCTGCTGATTAAGAAAATGCATAGTGCCCTGTTCAGATAGCTCAGTTGGTTGGAGTGTCAGCGCATACACCAAAAGGTTGCGGGTCTGATTCCTAGTCAGGGCATATACATAGATTGCAGTGCAGGTTCCATTCCTAGTTGGGGTGCATACAGGAGGCAACCAATCAATGTTTTTTTTCTCACACCAATGTCTCTCTCCATTCCTCTCTCTCTCTCTCTCTCTAGAGTCAATAAAGATATCCTTAGGTGAGGAAAAGAAAGAAGAAAGGAAGAAAAGGAAAGAGGGAGAGAGGGAGAAAGAGAAAATACAAAGTGGCCAAAAGCCACAAGAGATTTTTTTTTTTTTTTTTAAGATTTTATTTATTTTTAGAGAGGGGGGAAGGAAGGGAGAAAGACAGGGAGAGAAACATCAATGTGTGGTTGCCTCTTGCACGTCCCCAACTAGGGACCTGGCCTGTGACCCGGACATGCACCCTGACTTGGAATAGAACCAGAAATCCTTCAGTTCACAGGCCAGTGCTCAATCTACTGAGCCACACCAGCCAGGACCCACACAAGATTGATGGTATATCTGTCCTGAGAGCTCCTACATAGAAACAAAGAAAACCAGCACACAGAAGACACAGGATTCATTCCATCTAGGCCCCATGCATCAACTGATGTTCAAACAGCTGGCAGACTACCTGTGCCCTGAGGGGCCCCACGAATAGAGACTGGGGATGACTAATCCAGGTCCCACTCCACTTGCATATTTGAGAATCACTGTGTTCTTACTAGATGACTCCTTATGGTGTTTTCTGTTTACTGTAATGCTCTCTCCCCTTCCTCTTTTCTAACTGAAGCAAACCACTAAATCTGAATGCTAATGGGAGTTCGGTTTCTGTTGCTCACTTGCTGTTTCATAATTTTGTTTTTAATCCCATGAGCCCAGACTCCTATGGGTTGCTCCTAGGAACTGAAATACAAATTGTTGGAAATGTGCGTGGAGATAGACCCAACCCTACCACATACTTTTGTTTTAACAGAAAACATCTGAAGGCAGCAACTATGGCGACTGGGAAAGTGAAAGGAGCTGAGACAGATACAAGAATGGACAAGAAGTAGGACCAGCAGCACAAATCCTCCTGGAACCTCGTGCTCCACTCACGCTGACCCGAAGCTTGACCTGAAGTCAGGTCACTGCAACCCAGCTTCCACGCCCCTGGTCATTCGGGCTTCACTCTGTCACCAAATCAGACTCCCCCACTCTCACTGTGTGTGTTGCTCTTAAATTGTTTCCTACACACAGGATTAGAAGTCAGGATGGATAGCCCCATTCTTTTAGGGGCCAGGCATAAGGGAAGATCCTCCTCAAGACAGAGGTCCCAGGTGGCCCCAGCAGATACCTCGCCACTGGCTACCAGCTCCCAATTTCTAGAGACCAGCTCTAACCTAGTATTTTCCACATTTTCCCTTTCTGGAAACCTGAACTACACCCCAAGGGTGACTATGGGTTGCAACCAACCCCTCAGGGAAGGCTGCAAACCCACTGCCTAAACACTGATAACAAGGTTTCTCCCTGCCTCCTTTACCATTTTTTCCCCTAAATCATCCACTTTCTAAACTTACAAAAAGCAAAATGTTATAAGAAAAAAATGAACTTTTAAGAAAAAATCTGCTTACTTCTCTGGCAAGTAACAGAGGAGGTCATTTCCCTGTTGCCAAGCGTCAGCTGTAAAACTAGGGAACTGGCACGGGCAGTGGCTCAGGCTGAGACCAGCTCTGAGCTACCTGGTGCTCATGAATCCAGACACTTCTGACGGTAGTCCTGGCTCTCAGAACACTCTCGTACTTGTGGATACAAGAATGGCCAAAGAAACAACCACTTTGAGTTCTTCTATTTAAAAAAAATCTCTTGCCTGGGTACTTCCGAATGTTGCTCTTAGTATTGCAGAACAAAATCTGGGACAACTTCCATTAAGTACGACCTGGAATGTTGTCATTTTAGCAAAGACAAAATCCGGGCTGGGGGTCTTCATCAATTAGATAGGTGAGTGGAAACAAAGGCCTTCAGATTGCCCCTTTTTGATTACTTATCAGCCCAATGAATTCAGAGTGATCAGAGGAACACTCATGTTCATATAAATAGTACTACCTTTAAAATCTAGATCCATGCACACATTATGCACACACACTACACATTTAATGAGCTATCTGTCTCTTTTCTTAAAATCTGTAACAACTTTCTTCACCAGTTTCAACTCAGAAACACCCTGGTCCATCTTCAACACTAATAATTTCAAAGCCAGGGAAACCCCAAATGGGGTCCAGCTTTTATTACAGCAAAGTGAACTTGAGAAAATTCATAGTTACCAGATTTCTGAAGAACAGGTGATCCAGGTGGAGATGGATTTCCACTGGGAGACAAGTAGAGGTAGTTTTTGTTCACTCCGGCAGCAAAATCAAATGGGGACTGGTAGTCCTCGTCAAGCTCCATGTCCCTGAGGTCCATTCCAGAATGTGGGGCACATGGCTTGTCACCACCAGGTGTCCTTCAGCTGTGGGCCACTCTGGCCACACTGCTTTCCATGGCCACACCCTCTCCTGGCCAAAGAGTCCACCCAGGGTTTAGTGACAGGCCTCCGAGAGCCTCACACCCACAGATAGCACAGGCTTGTTTAATAAATGACTTCAGAAGGGCTCTGCTCCCCACCTGCTGTTCATTGGGGCCAACAAGGAACAAGCATGCAGGAGTGGCACTTTCTTGGATCAACAAAGAAGGGCTGGGTCCTGCAATGCCACCCACAGGTACCAACTGTTCCAGAAATGCCACATGCTACACAGTCACAGAATCTACCTGGTTTTTAAAAACAAAACAAGAAAAACAAAAACAGTCAGCTGACCGAAATGACACCAGGGCAGACTTAATCCTCTAGGACAACAAAGGATTACCAGGCAGTAATCTCCCATAAATGCCATCTGGGCATCTGGGCGATGCAGTTTTCCACTTGGTTTACAGCACAGTTCTAAAGTCAACCTTCCTGCGTTTGCCTTTAGCTTTCTAAGTACAACTTGTGACAGAATTATTTCTGCTATCATTTCATCTAAAGCAATGTCTGACCTTGTGTAACAAAACTTCAGTCTGACCTTCCTTCCCTCCTTTTCTGGAAAGACCTTGTTTTGGTTACAGGTAGTGCAAAGAGAATAATCAACTCACAAGGCAGAAAGCACTCAGTTTCCTGCACCTTCTTTGTTGAACTTTGGCCACGCCCATGCAGGTGCAACAAACCTGTGTGCATACATGCAGGAAGAGCGCATTTCCTGTTGCTCAGTATGCCCTGCAAAGGACTGGCCCTCAGTTCACCCATCAAACAAAATGTTTAAGCCACCAGATTCATTTCCTTTACACCAGTCTTTCAGCAGACCCTTTCCACGGGAACTCGGGCCTTTGCTCAAGGAACCTGCCAGCATGCTTCTACTTGCATGGCTCATCTACTATTATGGAGGTAAAAATAAAGGGGACCATCCCTTAGGATGCATGGTCTGTCATTGCAGGACAACAAAGAAAAGCTGTTCTACCCTCTCAAATCTACCTGATAAAAAAGGAACTCAATATACTCTCCCTAAATTGTAAACAAACAGGAAACCTACAATATTTTAAGCATTAAAAAAAAAAAAAATCAGAGTGTCTAGTGGTCTAGTGTATAAACTATAAACACACCAAGACACTCTATATTCATCTCGACTTATGATTCATATTTTATTTGTTTCTCTCATGTTGTACTCTATTTTTGGCAAATCTTTATCTTAATTGTATAAAATTGATTTTTAACAACAACAAAAAAAATCTATTTTTTTCTCCTAAAAGACACCCAAATTTGGGCAACTATAAAGGCTATTCATTTCATACTCAGAAATAGATTAATTTTTATTATTATCTGAAAGAATGAACTGTCTGATTTCTTGAGATCCACAGTATCTCTTACTGCAATAGGACATGCACCAAGTTATGTCCATGGACCAGAGTGTGGTTAATGGAGTCCGTATCCTTTCAATACTCTCTGTGCTGGTCACTAAACTGCTCTTCCTTACCTAGAAACAAAAATATTAGATGGGCTCTCAACAGGAATCAAATTAATTGGACTTCCCAGCCTCCAGACTGTGATAAATAGATGTCTGTTGTGATAAAAGCCATCCAGTCTATGGTAATTTATTAGAGCAACCTGAACTAAAACAGAGACATCAATACTCACACACACACACACACACACACACACACTGTAAACCACGGCCTCTTCCACACTTTTCACTATCCCTCAAAAACCCCTTGCCCTTGACTTTTAGTGTCAACGGCTACACTATACCCTTTGCCTGAAATGCCACCTTTTATCTGCTTAAAAAAGTCATTCATCTTTCAAGACCCAGGCAGAAACACCACCTCTCTTCTCTGAAGCCCTCTCCCTCCCAGCTCTTGTGTTCACAGCAGCAGAATGCAGAATGGGATGTGCACCAGTCCCTCTGTGTCTACATCCTCCCTGGCAGGCGGGTGCCAAGTCTCCACTGTGCTACCTACCCTGAAGTTTTGGCTCTGATCAATGTGGAATATGAGGATTTAGTATTTAAGTGATATCTGAAATTACTACTCTGCCTTCTTGGGTACAATCTCAGGGCTGATATATAACATCCTGTCTCTTTATTTTTTAAGTATATTTTATTGATTATACTGTTACAGTTAAACCATTATTTTTCCCTTTGCCCCCTCTGCCTGATACCCACTTTCCTCCAGCAATGCCTCCCCCTTTGTTCATGCCCATGGGTCATGCATGTAAGTTCTTTGGCTTCACCATTTCCTATGCTATTCTTAACATCCCCTTGTTTGTTTTGTTCCTACCAATTATGCTTATTAATACTTGCACCATTTCCCCATTTTGCCCTCTCCCCCTCACAGCTGATAACCCTCTAAATGATCCCCATACCTTTGATTCTGTTCCTGTTCTGGTTGTTTGCTTAGTCTGTTTCCGTTTTTATTTTTTAGATTCAGTTGTTGATAGTTTTGAGTTTGCTGTCATTTTAATGTTCATAGTTTTGATTTTCTTTTTATTAAATAAGTCCTTTTAACATTTTATATAATAATGGCTTGGTGATGATCAACTGCTTTAGCTTTACCTTGTCTGGGAAGCACTTTTATCTGCCCTTCCATTCTAAATGATAGCTTTGCTGGATAGAGTAATCTAGGTTGTAGGTGCTTCTTTTCATTATTTTGAATACTACTTGTCAGCTCCTTCTTGCCTGCAAAGTTTCTTTTGAGAAGTCAGCTGATAGTCTTATGGCAATTCCTTTGTAACTAATCCTCTTCTTTTCTCTTGCTGCTTATAAGATTCTCTCTTTATCTTTAAACTTTGGCATTTTAATTATGATGTGTCTTGGTGTGGTCCTCTTTGGGTCCAACTTGTTTGGGATTCTTTGTGCTTCCTAGACTTGTATGTCTATTTCCTTTGCAAAATTAGGGTAGTTTGGGGTTTTTGGGGGTTTTTTTTCCATTATTTTTTCAAATAAGTTTTCAATTTCTTGCCCTTCCTCTTCTTCTTCTGGGGCCAACAAGGAATGTTGGTATATTTAAAGTTGTCCCTGAGATTCCTAAGTCTATTTTCATATTTTTGCATTCTTTGTTCTTTCTGTTCTGGGCAAATGTTTATTTCTTCCTTTTGTTCCAAATCATTGATTTGAATCCTCGCTGTTAGTTTCCTGTATATTTTTATTTCACTTTGCATAATCTTCACTTCTTTTATTTTGTGACTGAACTCAATCATTTCTCTGAGCATTCTGATCACCAGTGTTTTGTACTCTTCATATGATAGGTTGGCTATTTCCATTTCATTTAGTTCTTTTTCTGGGGTTTTGTTCTGTTCTTTAATTTGGGCCATACTTCTTTGCTTTCTCAATTTGTCAGCCTCCCTGTGTTTCCCTCTGTGTATTGGGTGGAGCTGCTTTGACTCCATATCTTCATAGTATGGCCTAATATAGTAGGTGTCCTGTAGGGTCCAGTGGCACAGCCTCCCCTTTCACCCAAGCTGGGTACTCAGGGTACACCCTTCATATGGGCTGAGTACACCCCTCCTCTTGTAGTTGAGTCTTGGTCACTGTTGGCAGATCAATGGGAAGGATTTATCCAGACCAGTCAGCTGCAATGACTGGCTGTGACCGCTGACCACCAACTGATCAGCTGTGCAGGGGCAGGGTGGTGGTGTTCCAATGTGGTCTGTAGCTGTCCACTGGGTGTGCTGGCCCTGGGGTTTCCTAGATGGTGCAGACCAGGGTTAGCCCCCACCTGTGTTTTGCCCGGGGCCCCCTGTCTGAGCTGTTTGTTTTTGTCTGATTTCTTTTTTTATTGTTCTATTACAGTTGTTCCAATCTTCCCCCCCCTGTTGCTCTCCACTGTCTCCGCTCCCTCTCCCTCAGTCAATCCCCACCCTGTTGTCCATGTCCATGGGTCATTTATGCTAGTTCCTTGACTGCCTGAGCTATAAAGCAATCTGAGACGGCTGATACTTGGGCTGCACTTAGATATTCCCAGACAAAGCCAACCTGTGAATCCAAGCTGCCTGCTGGTAATGCTGGGCCTGGAGCTCACTGACACCAACTGTTGCTTTTTTGAAAGGATTTAGGAAGTTGTGGAGCATGAGCCAAGACCATCCATTCACATGGAAAAGCAGCTTGGGTGGGCCAGCCCATCAGTTGGGTGGGGTGGAGTTCTGGGGATCTCCAAGGCAGGTTAAACAGTGTTAGCCAGGCTGATGGAGTCTCAGATATGGCACCATCTTGCCAGCTCTGTGGTGGGAGGGCTTAGAAAAGAGACAATGGACTCTGCTCACCTTGATGCCAGACACTTCAGTTCCTCCCTATATGCACAGGTGCTGTTTAAGCTATTAACCCAGTGCTGGAGCTCAGAGGGAGTGAGTCTGAGTAGGTGAGTCCATGTGTGGGTTCTTAAGAAGAACTGCTTGGGGCTCCAGCAGTTTCTTCCACCAACTCAATCCCCCCTGAGTTTTGCAGCCAGAAGTGTGGGGACTTGTCTTCTTGGCACTGGAGCCCTCTGCTGGGGGGCTGGGACCCCTCACTCCTGAGATCCCTCCTGAGTTTTATCCACCATGTATGGGTGAGAGACCAGCCTTTCTGCGTGCACCCCTCCTATCTGTCTTGATGGATGTGATTTAATTCCATAGTTGTCGCTTTCATTCACCTCGATTTCTGATGGTTCTGGCTGATGGTTGTTCTATATTTTAGTTATAATTTTGATGTGGTTGTGCAAGAGGCAAACCAGGTCTGCCTACACTGCCATTTTGACTGGATCTCCATGGCACATTTTTTTAACATCTGTTTCTGGATAGCGGCCATGTTGTAAAACCCCTAACATCCTGTTTCTGCTACAATTCTCCAGTCAGATCCCTGTCAAGACATTCTAGAATATTTAGCAAGATGTTCTAGAAGGCCAGTGGTGGGAAAAGCACCTCAATGAAATGGGAGAAATTCAGTTGACTTAAGAGTCAGGTACCATGGAGAAGGGAGTTGTAAGATACAAAAAATGAAAATGTAGCTTGGGCACAAACCATTAAAGACCTTGAGTGACAAACTTTTATACTTAATACAGTGTGGGGAAAAAAAGCCACTGACAGTGTTTGAGCCAGGTAGAGACAGGATAAAATTTTATAAAAAGATCAGTCTGAAAATGGTATACAGGAGGCACTGTAGGTAGAAAGAGGCTAAAAGAGAGTGGACTCAGAGGCAGTCTACTGCTACAGTCTAGGCAAGAGAGAGAAGCCTTTGATTTAGTGGCAGCTCTTTCTATTTCTTGCCGTGGATCCAAAGGAGGAAAAACCAAGTAAGACTTAGGGTCCTGTCCTGCTGGACATTACCACATGGGTGTTCCAAAAGTACTTCAAAATCGACATGCACAAGACTGAATTCACAGTTTTCCTCACAATGTTCCTATGTCCACGTTCACCACGCTGAGTCACAGAGGCCTGGCCTCAGAGGAATCATTCCCAAGTCTTCTCACTCTAAGGCAGCACCCACCAGAGCTGTTCACCCAACCCACACTCTATGCCTTGTGTGTCCTTTCCTCTTTCTGTTTGTCTCTGACAACACCCTAGCTCAGACCTACCTGTAGTACCTGTAGTGTTTTGGCAGAGACCCATCCACATCATGACCAGCAGGTAGATCCCTGCTGTTGTCTATCTTGCACCCTCCTTTCCTTGAGGAATTCTACCTCATCTGCTCCACAGGGGAGAGTACCCCACAGTTCCCACTTCTGCCCCGGCTCCAAGTGCGAGTGTGCTTCATATTAAGCCCATGCAGGCTCCCCATGCCCCAGCTCACAGGGACTGGCCGAAGGGTAGATAACTGACCCAAACAGTGCCACCTACAGGCCTTTCCTGATGTTCACTGGGAAGGTAATGAGAGAACATGACTCTGTAACCTGAGCTGTCGGATGCCAGTTTGGAGGGGTCAGGGGGCCCTTTCTCTGCCCAGGTCAACAGGCAACAGACCCAGTGCTGAGACTGGAAAGGGGCAGAAAAAGAAAAGAGACAGGTAAGGGATGGAACAGCCGCATCTGAGCCCTATGATCCACCTAACTGGCTTCCTGGTTATAAACCAATTTCTGTGCAACTTCACTTATGGTTC
Source organism: Furipterus horrens (assembly GCF_987537825.1). Classification (NCBI taxonomy): domain Eukaryota; kingdom Metazoa; phylum Chordata; class Mammalia; order Chiroptera; family Furipteridae; genus Furipterus; species Furipterus horrens. The sequence goes on from NW_028327177.1 coordinate 65,347,914, forward strand.
AAATTGGATTCTACCATCTCAGTAGAAAAAGTCCTACTTTCCAACCATTTCCCACTATTATCCGCACCACGTTTCAGCCAAATTTGGTATTTCTGTTTCTTGAACACATTTTGAACTTGGCCAAGACAATTTACTCAAACTAGAGCCCTTTTCCCTATATTTATTTCCTGTCAAATTCCTACCTAATCATGAAGTTCAACTTAGTAAGTCACATATGAATGGTATAAGTACAAGGGATGTTCATTTTAGTGCTACCTAAAATTAAAAAAAAAACCCAAGCACACATGCCTAATAAAAGTAAATTATTTAAATGCTAAATAGAACACCCATATAATAGAAAATTATGCAAACATTAACATGATGATGTGAACAAGTATATATAAAGATATTCTTGAGACATTCAGGAAACAAAGAAGGTTCCAAAACTATTTGTATTGTATGATCCATAAATGTGTAGTAATTGGAGAGACAGACAGACAGACAGAGAGATACCAAAAGAAAGAAAATGGTCAGGAGAAATCCATGTAGTCCACCCCCAGAAAAGTGTTTATGTACAGCAGTGTCAGCAGAGGGCACCACTGGGCAGCTTAGCTGTTAACAGTCTGGCCAGCAAAGGGCACACTACAGAGCAAGGACCCAGTAGATGACTCATACTATTGCAAATGGAAATAGAGGAAGCAAAAATGACTATAAAGAATATTAAGTTTCCACCTGCCCATTAACACATCACTTAAACAGTTTTGGGTAGGTTGTCCCTAATTTGAAAGATACTTAAGGGATGGTCTCATGTAAAAGCTATTAAGATGCATACAAAAATTCACTTGAGAGGGGGGCCTCAAAGGGCACACAGATGATGTCATTACCCAATAGGACAGGCAGGCCACTCATACCAGATACAGTAGATGTGTCACCATAGCAGCCAGCTGGAAGGTGCTCCAGCTGGCCAAATACAGGACAACTTAACCACCAACCTAATCAAGGACAGCAAAATTATAAATCACTGAAAACAGGAATCCAAGAGTCCATAGGTAAAGGTTAATTTTTATGTCCATTTGATCGGGCCATAAAATGCCCAGATATTAGATTAAACATTATTGCAGTTGTGTCTGTGAGGTTATTTGTGGATGGAATTAACGTTTGAATTGATAGACTGAGCAAAGCAGATTGCTCCCCAATGTGAGTGGGTCACATCAAATCTATCGAAGACATGCATTGAACAAAAAAGCTGAGAAGGGAGAATTCACTCTCTCTACCTATCTGTCTTTGAGCTGGGACATCAGTCTTCTGCCTTTGGACTTGGTCTTGGACTAGAATTTTTACACTGCAGCCAACTGCAAATCTCTGGACTTCTCAGCCTCCATAATCATGTAAGCCAATTCCCCATAATAAGTCTCTATAGAGACTTAGATATACAGGCCCATCTTGGTTCCCGGCCACTTTTGAGAACTGAAAGGATTAGCTCCACCTTCTGCTGGAGCAGCAGTTGATTGATGCTCCCCAATAAATAAGTCTCACCACCACATCCTTCACTGGTCACACCTTCCTGGGAGATGGCTAGGAGGATGTTCCACAGTCAGGATAAGACAGTATGGAAGGTGAGAGTTAGCAAACACCTCCTTCACACACACGCACATACAAGAGTAATATGAACAACATGCAAAAGAGAACTTCATTTTAAATACAAAGTTCAACTGAAAATCACAAGGGTAGATGCTCCCTCACTTACATACTTTCCCTGGTAAGCCTCAAAACCTCTGTGCAGTAAGGGCTGGGAGTTGGAATTGTTCCCATTTTTCAAATGAGAAACAAAGCAAAGACAGTTTCTGCAAACATCCATACCCACAAAAGCTGTAGGTGAAGAGCTGGGATGTGAAACCAGGTGGTCTGCTTCAAGGCTTGTGTCCTTTCTGGAGAAGAGGAAAGTAGACTGTGGTTAAGAACCAGGTTAGGAGCCAGGACCTCACATACAAATCACCCGAGAGTCTTATTACAATGCAGAGGTTGCACCACTGACAAGCTCTAGGTGATGGGAGGCTGCCAGTGGGGACCACACTTGGAGAGACCTGGTGATGGAGGCCCTGCTGAGGAATGTGACCGCAATTTTAGCAACAGTGTTTGTTAGCATTTGTTTCATTCTTACAGCAACATGGGGTTAGTGATGTACTCTCCAATTTCCAGATATGTAAATGTAAGGATTTAAGACATGAAGGGTGAAGCCCAACATCTCCTCACAATAATCCCCCTCACCCTGCATCTAAGTCGATTTATCAGTAACAGGTGGGAGATGCTCAGAGCTGTGCTTTAAGGAAGATTGTTCCCGCCACTGTATGAAGGCAGATTACAGAGGGCAGATGGAAAATCAATGAAAACTATTTCCAATGACTGAATAGTGCCCTCTCCCAAAATTCGTATGCTGAAGTCTGAATCCACAATGTATTTTGGAGATAGGCCCTTTAACGAAGTAATTAGGTGAAATGACATCATAGAGTGGAGCCCTAACCCCATAGGAGTGATATCCCTATAAGGAGAGGATGAGACACTAGAGACACACATGTACAAGGAGAGTCCATAAGGATGCAGAGAGAAGGCAGCCATCTGCAAGCCTTTGAGAGAGTCCTCACCAGAAACGAACCCTGTGGGCACCTTGATCTTGGATTTCCAGACTCCAAAACTGTGAGAGAATCAACTTCTGTTATTTAAGCCCCTAGTTTGTAGCATTCTGTTATGGCAGCCTGAGTGGACTAATACCAAGAGTGTGCTCCAGGAACACAGTGGGAACAGAAAAGCAAAGACATGTCGTTAGACACACAGAGGGATCACCAAAAAATTCTGAAACCCAGAGGTAACTGGCTGCCCAGTGGAAGTTGTATAAGCCGGTAACAGTATTAATTATGATGGTGGCAAAGAGATCAATGGTAAGAGGGAAAAAGGAGCCTTCAGATGACCTGAGAATGGATCCCATTCAGGCATATTTGGTTTATTATATTCAGAACACTTCTGAAGGTCACCAGACAGCCAGCCATTAGAAATTAAACTCATGGGAAACCCCAGGCTATCAAGGAAAATCTCAAAGAGAAGAGAGTCCCTATGAAAGAAAGAAAAGAAGTATAAATGCCTACAAGTGGGAAGCAGGTCATAGAGCCTGCACAGGAGCAGGAAATGCCCTTTGGTGATGACAACAATGATTGCAGTATGACTCATCCCTAAGGAACCCTTTCTACGTGCCAGATGTCTGTCTATGCACTCCACACCAAACCTTTAGGATAGGTTTTAGCTCTATCCCCTTTTTACAGATGGGAAAACTAAGGTACAAAGAAGTTAAAGAAATTGCCCCAGGCAGGCACACATTTAGCAAGTGGTGAAGCCTGGTTTCAAACTTGGGCAGTTTGAAGTTCAAGTGCTCTCAAAGAGCAAAAATCATGGAGGAAAACTCTGAGTGACCAATGTAACAGGAATAATGGGAGAAGAGACTTAAAAACAGTCATGGGACTTGGTGCCCTGGTGATCTTGCCAAGAAATTTTAATGAGGACAATGATGGGAGACAGAGAAGATAAGTAGAGGCCAGTGCAGGGAAGAGATGGCAGAAATGAGTCAAGGTCTGGAGGGGTCTGTTTGTAGGGTGTGTCATGCAGGAGATAATGGAGACAGGGACCTCAGCCCAGCTCACCAGTGGGCATCTGTGCCTAGATGGGACCATCTTGACTTCCCCTTAAAAATAGGTGAGCACTCAGATTAGAAACTTTACACTCAAATTTTAGGAAATCCCCTGGGAATTCCAGCACTTTCTCCCTATACTGTCCATCCCAAGGGGAAAGCCTATTGTGGCTTGGTATAAAATAAGAAAAAACTACCCTCTTTGCAGCTCATCTCCAAAATAAAAATGCACAAACTAGCAAACATATTTGAATTATTTAGACTCACAAGTAATTTTTTTTTCATTGCTTTTAGAAAGAGAGAGGAAGGGAAAGAGAAACATCAATGCAAGAAAGAAGCATCGATTGGGATCAGCTATCTCTTGCACATACCCAGACCAGGAATTGTAGGTGCTCTGGCCTGGACCAGGGATAAACCCCAACCCAGGCATGTGCCCTAACCAGGAATCAAACCTGCAACCCCGTTACAGGATGATGCTCCAACCAACTGAGCCACACCAAACAGGGTGCAAATATTCTTTGAGTAAAGGAATCCCTACAAAATATGACCCCATTTACTTCACCAATTAATTTGTAGGGAAGTTCTCACTTGACAGGTACTCCCGGCATTCAAGCTGGAATGTTTTCCTGCCCTCCCAAAATAACTGAAATTGAATTTGTGTCCAATGTATAGGCCAGGAACCTTTTTTTTGCTTTAAATATGTTTTCTGAAATATTAAAAAGCAAGAGTTATAATGATAACAAGACTGCATTCCCCCCTCAACCTATCTTCAAACATGTTTTTCTAATTGAGCCTTTAACTAGGAAAACCAGGACCTGTTGAGAAATCTCAAAAATTCCCAAATTCTCTGTCATGAGGGAGTCAGAGACTAGATTCCAAAATGTACAAAGAGATATCATTATTTCAACGAGGTCACCTCTTATCTATTCAGGTCATGTTCCTGTTCTCAGACTAAACAAGTTTCATTAGCAAATGAGAAAATAATAGAAAGATAGCTCAATATTCCTTAGGTACACAGATCATTAACTGCAATATCCAAAATTTTCTCTTTTTTTAATAAACAGAGTTTGCTGGTCCCTCCTTGCCCTGGTGATTTCCATGACAGGGTTGTTGGAAAAGTTCTCCAATTTTCATATGTTCATACACAACCTGGGGACCATGTTCAACGACAGATTCCTTCTGAATGAACAGGTTTGTGGTGGGGCCGAGATTTTGCCTTTGGACAAGCTCCGGGGGTCTGGTAATGCCTGCTTTAGACAGCAGTGGCTGAATCTGCCTAAGGATAAAAGCTTGAGCAAACTGAATACTTGTCATTCCCCATAGTCTTAGCACTTTCTAAGTAGGTATCTCTTTTTGCAAATAAGAGACAGATTTTGTAGCTGAAGAGCTTTTGCTTGTGGGGTGTGTTTCTGTTTTTCTACTATCCTAATAGGTCACAAAGTGTGCAAGTTTAGAAAGGAGACAAATTGGCTATGTCGTGGCAGGACACACAATTGTCTAGTCGTTTCAGTAGTCTGGACTTACAGCCATGTAAATAGAGTCTGGAAAATGGCTAGGGAATAAGGGAATGAAAACAGCTACTTCATCTCTGAGTATTAACAATGTATTTAGGAGCACAGTGGTCTCTATAGTGAAAGTATTGGAAGATAAAGAGGTTTCTTCCAAGCTAAGTGTTTCTAATTTTCTGACTGGGTGAAAGGAGAGCTCTGGAGGGGGCATAAACACACCCAATTGTCAGAACCTTAAAGGAATAAATGAGCTGGCAGAACAGATTTTAATTTGGAAAACCTTCCACGTTGCTTGCACAGCTATCCCCAGCAACTATATAGGCTCACATGAAACATTTTTCCTTCAGAGAATGGGGGAGTTGCTCCAGACCAGTAGGCACTTACTTAAAATTAATATTTGGCCATGGACTTCCATTGTCAGCAGGCTGCAGCATAACAAAACACACTCCAAATACTCCACCACCAAGTCAGACATTTAAACAGCTAAGCTGCTGTCAAACCCTAATAACTTAATTAGGCATCTACAATGAGCGGCCATTAAAAAATACACAGTATGAATACTGCCCATTTTAGCCTCAATTTTATTAACAAATACTCTCATGCCAAAATGTATAGCATTTCTATCTGAATCTACAATGCTGGTTAAGAAATGTCATTTCTTTGACACATTTCACATATTTTCCCTTTTAAAGATGTATCTTCCATATTTCCTTTTTAAGGTAGAATACCAATGCTACATGTTAGGTTTTGGGGGGGTCAGCATGGTAGAGAAGGCCAGCAGCCAAATGTTGAACAAGATGGTTTACAGAGTATGTGAAGTGGCGGGCTGGGGTCTTGGAGTCAGATGCCAGCAGCCAGGGGCAGGGCGGGGTGAGTTCTAAGGAGTTCTGAGACTTGGAATGTGGAAACAGCACAGAATAGGCTAAGTTGCCTCCTTATACAACCAGCAGGTTGGTGATTGGCCCAGCTGCAACCTCCTGAAAACCGCCTGAGTCTAGGGCAGCTAGGGGTGGTGGTGGTGGGGAGGGTAGGAAGGTGAGCTGCCTCGTGGTGGGCTTTTGTTTGGAATAGCAGGCTTCAAAATGGTGGGCTTCTTCCTCACACTACACATCACCTCTAAACCAAATGAATCACTGGGAGGCTTCAAACAACCTCTCTGTCTCCTAGCATAAGACTAACTGTGAGCCTGACACTTTTAACCATCAGACTATGACAATACCTATATTTACTGCTATGAAGTCTCCTTACTGGTGTTCCTCAGTTTTATCAAACACCATTACTGAACAGGTATTTATCAAAACAGCATATAATGTTCTTTATTTCAGTAAGCTCTCCCAGTGGTAAAGGGCAGAATAATTCAAGATTCTTTGTGGGACGGGAGCATGGAGCAGACACTTGCTTTCTTGGACAATATCCAGAGCTCTGTCACATTGTCCCTGCAAGTTCAAAATAAAAAACCAGGTGTGTGCTTTAATAATTTTACTTCATATGGCTAAGACTACTAACTAATCACCAAATTGATTTACTGTGTTTACATTTTTTTCAACTATAGTTGACATTTAATATTGTATTAGTTTTAGGTGTACAGCATAGTGGTTAGACATTCATATGTAAACTATATGGACTTTAGTTAATAATAATGTATAAATATTGGTTAATCAATTACAACACATACCATAGACTAGGGGAAACTATGCTGGGGGTGAGTATGGGAATTCTCAATACTATCTGTTCAATTTCTGTAGAAATACAACTGCTCTAAAAATAATCTATTAATTTTTTTAAAAAAGTTTCATTTGCTCAGCCACTCTACCTGGGGGAAAACACCCAGGGCACTGAAACTCATCTGCTTGGGCATCTGAAGGACCACAGAAAGCACTTTTATGTGCAGTTTCCATGGCAGGCCTGAGCTCCTGATAAGAGAAAGGATGACTTAATGATCAAGCTTCATTATTAATACAAAGTAGACAATCACTTGGGCAGACCTGGTTAAATTCCTCCAATGAATTTTTTTAAATATCATAGTGGTTTAAATGTCTGCTTCCTAGCTAAAGGAAGAGTATTATTAAATTTATGGAAGAGTATTATCATCTTCAAGGAGTGTTCCCTCACATGTGTTCCCTCACCCGCGAGGGGTCTAACATCTTTCTAACACTAAACATAAACAGATACCTATTCAGTACAGAAGTAGGACACCACATTCAAGGTCTACACTTGGTCCTTCAAGTCTTTTTCTTCTTTTTTTTTCTTGGAAAAATACAGTGAAAAGAGTTGAGCAAGATGACAAACCCATCCCTGTCCAATGATACAATCATTACTGGCAGCCTCATTCTTCACGTAGATTTCTCAGAAGGCAGATGCAGTCCCAGCATCTCCAGGAAGTAACATTCTAAACATTTAACCAGAGTGTTTATCAAAACAGAGAGCAATCCCAAATTCAGATTCTCCATAAGAGGATTCGATTTAGAAAGATAATCCTCTGGGCAAATGTGGCCTCCCAATTTTGGGATCTGGAAATCAAAAGAAAAGAACTGCAGAGGGCAGAATGGCACAGAAACCAGCTTTGAAGGGCCAGGAACTGTAGTGAACATGATGACCTTAATAAGAAGATGATTGCTTTAAGCAAAATGATCTAGGCCTTAATGACTTTCCTCTGCCACATTTTTTTAACTTTTAAACAAAACCAGAAACACTATTCAAGCTCACTTTTTATAGAATTTGCTCTGAGGCTTAATAAGATTAAGCAGAGGGAGAGAAGCAGGAAGATAGTGGATACCTTCAACACTTCCATCCAAAACCAAGAGTTTTTAACCACAGAAACCAGAATCTGCCTCCCTGAGAAACTATCTGAATCAAGGCTCATTCTCGCTGTGGCTGTGTATCTCTCCATACCATGCCCCTCTCATTTCTTGGAGAGTGAATAAAAACTTTATTCTCTACACTCTATTCACTTCGTGAATTCTTTCACAGCCCGCATCACTGACCACCCAAACATCTTGGTGGCCTGTACGGGACATTCTCTATTTCTCCCTCTCCCCTGGCCTCCTAAGACTTGCAACTAGGGGTGCAGTGGGCAGCAGAAGCTTGACCCAGGCTAACTCCCTAACCCTGCTTCTGTGAGGTTTGGAGAGAGAGTTCTAATCCTTCTCTGTCTCTCCATATTCTGAGGACAGCCTCTTCCTCACCCATCTTCACAGCTAGTGATTGGTGAAAAACATCTTTTGAGAAGTGATAGCTATCTCCTCGTCTCATTGTCATTGTTGTAAACCTGGTACTGGGTCCATCACTCCAATCATCTCCCTGCTTGTTCAGTCTTCTCTCGGGGCCCAGGGATGCCTGGCTCTAAGACAGACCTTCATGATTCATTCTGCTCTAAGGGCCCAGGGATGCCTGACTCTGAGGCAGATCCTCGTGTTCAGTCTGACCTCAGGCTTGAGGATGCTCAGTTCTGACCACAGACTTCTAGGTGGTTCAAATTGGGGACATCCTTCACAAACTTCCCTTGCCTGCCGTCACCCATTTGTTCTCATCCCTGAGATTTCCTTTCCTTTTAAAATGGGCAATACTCAATCAACCCCTCTCAAAGACTCCCCATTGGGATGTAACTTGAAGGCCCTGGGACCCACTAATCTCAAGCCCAAACTCTTGATTCTCTGTTGCAACATGGCCTGGCCTCCATACAAACCGGGTGACCAGGAGGTCTGGCCCATTGATCTCTTAACTATAATACTATCCTCCAACTTGACCTTTACTGTCACTGTCTTGATCCCTTCCTTAGGTTTAGTTCTTGAGAGGAGGAGACAAAATTTTAATCTTCAGCAGGGCTTTTTATTACAAAGAGGCTGTGGAGTGGATTTGGAGCTGTAGATAAATGCCTTGTACTTTTGTTGGAGGTGTATTTCTTGAAAGTGAGTGTTTTTGCCAATAGAGAAACCTATGTTACTAAAGATTACAACATGTGTTTATAAAAGTCAATCTGGGGAATGCCAGTTGCTTACTCTTTATCATTGGAAACTGAGATTTCTAAAAGTTAAAAGTTCAAATTAAGTTGGAAAGAAACTATGGTTTTTAATAATAGAAGGCATAAGGCATGGAGATGCAATTTGGAAGGACAAGGATTGAAAGTGAGTTATTCTAAAGATGGTTATTTCTAAAGGGATAAGAAAGTTTGTGAAAGTTGGAAAGTTTTAAATTTGTGAAGAAAGAAACCTCAGGCTTCAGTACCCCTTCCTCCACTTAATTTCTCTCTGGTGACATTCTTTGATGACTCTGGTGGGACCTGGAGTTTTTTCATTACATTTTCTCTTGCTCTCATTGTGGGGATGGTGGGGGGGACTACCTGTCAGCTGTGGAATAAATCCTTCATCAAAATGCATTTTCCATGCTGAAATAGAAGGTAAGGCTGCCCTCTGGACACAGAGTCACTCTACGTAACCGTCCCCACATGACACCTGGGACACAGGGTCCAGTGAGTCAGGAATCTATCACCCCTGATGTTTGAAGGGATCTATGGGACCTATTCCTTCCCCTTTGTTGCTCTGGTGCTCTGGTCATGGATAAGGCCACCGTCAGAGCATGGGGTAAACACATCCATGGGTCAAATGGGCTTTCTCTCTCAAACATTCTCATTCTCTCTCTCCCTCCCTCTCTCCCTCCTTCCCTCCCTCCCCACCCCCCCTCTCTCTCCACCAATGTGGCTCTCTGAAATGGGCTTTCTATTGAGTGCCCTGTCTAAGTGGGTTAAATCCATTCCCAAGGCATCTGGCTGATGCTCTAGTCATTGGTAAGGTCACCCTCAGGCACAGGCTAAACACATCTATCTCTTTCTATTTCTCTGCTGGTGTGACTATGACTCCCGGTCCTCCATCTGGAGCATATATCTTGTTACCAGGTTTCTGACCTTTCAGGAGGCCAAAGCAGCCCTGCCCAGGCTCTTCCCTGCCGCTAGACTCCTTGGAGCCAAGAAATAATTATTTCCACCCTTCATTAACAGTCCTTAAAGCTTTTATTGAGAGTTTCAGCAGGTCTTCTTGCTTTTCGGTCTTCTTAAAAGTTGTCAAAAGCAAATAAGAGAAATCTTATACTTTCTCTACAAAAATTAGTAATTCAAATTATGTGTATGGTCTTTATGTGTTCAGTCTTCATGTGTGTGGTATTTATTAACATTATATGTATTTGTCTCTGTGTTATATGTGATGTGTGTTCTGCCTCCACATGGTATAACTAGGTTGTAATGTTTTATTGGCCTAAAGATATTAAGTACTTATATAAATTAGGCAGGGTCCTATAATCTGGACAAAAAATTTGATATTAAAACTTGTTTTAAGTTTGATTAATGTCTTTTAGGGTTATTACCAAAAATGTGTTGTTTTACAAAAATTTTATGTTATAATCTTTTGGTTAAATATGAAAACCTTCCCAATGTTTAAATTTTAAAAACTGAGATGTGACTTTGAGTTATTCCAATGGACCCCCTGGAATACCTCAAGGATTTGTTTTCTCCTCACAAAAGAAAAGTTTTTGAACTAATTAGGCCTATTCAATATGCTTAAAATTACATGGGAAGCTTTGCCAAACAGAATAATAATAATTATTTTATTTCTATACATATATTTTTATCAAAATAGATTTTCTAGAAATCCCAACCTGCCCCAGGGAGGAACTTGCAAAGATTCAGAATCAAGTTTAAACAGGAAGCTCTCAGGGGTAGCAGATGTCCTGTCAGTGACACAGGACAAGCCAAGAGTGATGGTTCCCTATGGGGGTATCAGCAGTGGTACTCTGGGTATTTGTAACCCACACATTGGGAATTTATGAATTGTTTCCAGTGCTCAACGCACACTTCCAATAAGTCCTGTACAGCATTCTAAAACCTTGCACACCATTTGGTCTTTATACATGTGTTAAAATTTTGTGTTAAATCTAAAAATAAGGGCTTTATATTATTCTTTTACATCATTTCATAGTGATAATTACTTATCAAAAAATTGTTATCTTGAAATATTATATTTTACAAAGGAGCAAAGTTCTTTATCAATTGCATATTAATTGAATCTATAACCATGTCATTTTAAATCTGGCATTTATAAAAAGTCACATTTTTAAATGTATTTACAAATGTGTTTTGTGTAGATTGATGAAAAAGACTCTGACTTACTCTAAATTACAGGTATCTAAGTAGGTCATATCTTTAAAGTAAATTAAGACTTATAGAACCCTAAGGAATAACTGAATTTATGGAAATACTGGCAAATAATCAAAACAACAAAATTGGTTATATGGGAATAAAGATAATTGTTATTCTTATGATTTTATTCAAAATATTGCTAATTTTAAATCTTTGTTTTCTAGATATAAGAAAACTTGTTTTTATCCCCCCTAGAACAATTTGTAAATTATATCCGCATAAGTAATATTGAAACATTTATATTTTTCTACCTACCAGGTCCCTCCAAAATTTGACAACTCTTAATGAGTAAATCTTATTTTCATGGCAATATGTTTGTCTGCATAAACCCAATTAGAATCTGTTATTTTTTATAATAACACTAGTTTTCAAATGTGACTTTATTAACCAAGTCTTTATCTGGAATGCCATGATCGAAAGAGTCATGCCTGGACTCTGGATGTCACCAAAAAGCCTTAAGGAATTATGATTGACTTTTGAAGCCAGTAAGGGCCCCTTGGAGAAAATCGCCTGGTACCTTGCTTGATCACGTGGTTCACAGTAGACTTTCCAGATAAGGAACAAGGTTGCTTTCCTGAAAGATGGCAAGGAAGTAACCTAAAGACATCTCAGGGACCTCAAGATTGAGGAATCCACCCAAACCTGTAGGTATTGCAGACAAAGCCAGATGGCAACTGTGTGGCTTGGCTTCTGTGCCCTGAAGGGCTGACTAAAGCTCAATCTGAAGGTTCCTTGTAAAATTCCAGCAAAAGAGATTTGAAAGAGTCTATATCGGTGGTTCTCAACCTTCCTAATGCCGCAACCCTTTAATACAGTTCCTCATGTTGTGGTGACCCCCAACCACAAAATTATTTTCATTGCTACTTCATAACTGTAATTTTGCTACTGTTATGAATCATAATGTAAATATCTGATATGCAGGATGTATTTTCATTATTATAAATTGAACGTAATTAAAGCATAGTGATTAATCACACAAATATGTAATTATATATGTGTTTTCCAATGGTCTTAGGCAACCCCCGTGAAAGGGTCGTTCGACCTCCAAAGGTGTCGCGACCCACAGGTTGAGAACTGCTGGTCTACATGATCAATTACTATTCTTGATGTGTACATGTAAATAATCAGACCAAATTGAAACTGGACTTAGTTCAGTCTCTTTGATAAAATGAGGGTGATTTTAGGGAGATAAATTGTGTTTCAATGGAAATCACAATGTTCAACTGTCACCCACAAACTGATTAAATCCTAGTTTTTCTAGTTTTCTTTCAAGCTAATGTTTCATTTTTTCTTTCATCCTTCGACTTGGAATTATTGAGAGCTACTGATGCAGTGTCTGCCATACAGAATTTACCTATTGCTCCAACTCTCTCTTTTTGGGATTTTAAGGCCAATATCTGGTCCTGGTTTTCCTGGCTAATTACCCTCCTAGGACCTATAACAGCCCTTTTATTCTTGTTTTTAGGCCACATCTCCTCAAATATCTCATACCCTTCATTCAACAGAGGGTCCAGGCTCTGGAAGATTCCCTCCTCAAACAGCCTCTGGCCACAGCTCTCACTTTTCAGGCTGCCCAATTCCACTCTCTTCTCCTTAATGACTCAGACCCAGACCCACAGATAGAGACAGCTCTATACCCCTAGCCCACCTGAAGTAATTACAGAAGAAGAGAACTTTGTCCATATTCCCCAAAACCAAAACTGGGCCAGGTCATTAAGAATAAATCCATTTTAAAACCGGAAGAGGGAATGAAAGGATAAAATTAGCACCAGTTGCTATTGTGGCACCATTTGCTGAGCAGGTCTATGACCCTGTTAAACATGACTGCCATTTTACTCTTCTGAGTTTATGTCCCCAGGACTGGAAATTACTGGAAAGCAAGAACAGAACATGACTAAGCACTCCCTACAGCCATAGGCAGAAGATAACATTGGAACAAACTGCAGCCTCAAGTTACAATGCCCAATAGCCCAGAGCCATACAACAGCAACCCCCACACCCTTTTTTAACCCTATTATAATCCAATAAAACTTCAAAGCCCCTACTCCTCAATGCTCCTGTATCTCTCCACACTAGGCTCCTCTCCTTTCTTGGAGAGTGAATAAAAACTTTATTCTGTATAAAAAATAATTTTTTTAAAAGGCTCATTCTGGCTGTGAGTAAAGGCTGCTTCACCATGTGGCGTCTCAGAAATGAGTAGGAGTTAGCTCCTTTCAGCGGCCAGCTAAGGCTTATTGAGTGCTGTGCTGTTACAGCAACAGACTATCTCAAGACTGTGTTTTTAACCAGCATCCAACTCCACCTCCACGATGGTCTAGAGGAGGGCCTATGCATCCATATTTTTAACTCATATCCCAAGTAATTCTGACATGAATGGTCCATGAATACACTGGGCTCCTGGTGGTAAAAAATAATAGTAGAGTTGTATCTCTCCATATCTAAAAAAAAAAAAAAAAACAAAGCAGAACTTATCAGGGTAGTTAACAGCTGGACTTCTTTGCTAAAGTACAAAAGTACACACCCAAGTGGAAAAGAAATTCCACTCCCAAAGGGAAGCATCAAATCAAACGAGTGATCTTGTCTCCACATTCTCCATCCCCCCGCTCCACATTCAATGCCACAGAACCTGGCTTCCCAGACTGTTCTCCCACTGAGCTACCTCTCATCTACCACATGCCCACTGACTCTATCTTGCCTACCTACTTAAAATCACAACTGTGCTCTTTCCTACCCATCCCCACATAACTGGTTCCCATTATCCTGCTCTATTTCATTTTTAATAATACATATTTGCTAACGTACTACATAATATATTCATTGGGCATTTTGATTAGTAACTGTCTCCTCCTAATGGAACATAAGTTATATAAGGGCAGGAATGTTTTTCTTTTTCTTTTTGGTTTATTTTGTGTACTGATCTATCCCAAAGTTCCTAAACAGTGTCTAATATTAATAAATATTTGTTGAATCAAAGTCACGCCCAGCTCTAAACCTTTCAACAACTCCCCACTGCTTATTTAATCAAGTCCAAGCACCCTCTAGGGGTTCCAGACACTAATTGACCTTTCCAATCCTTAACTTACCTAATTAAATCAGACTCAGAAATCCAGGGAGTCACTATTTCCGCTCCTTCCTGCTGCCTTTGTTCTTGTACCCCCTCTTCCTAGAATGCCTTGCCCGATATCTATTAGTATCACCCTACAGTCAAGCAGACACCACCCTCCAAGACCTCTGAAATGGTGTTCTTTTTCAAATACTTCCTCGAATCCAGAGGCATAGAGGGCTCCACTCTAAAGGCTTATCTTCTCCCAAATTCCCGACTCCCCCACTTCCCTGTGTTGTAGTTAGTCGTGTCTGGATCACCTGTTCTTCACTAACGGGAGCTGGTGGAGGGAACTGATGGTGCCAGTCTTCCTACAGGAGAGCTGTACATTTTGCAAGTCAGGCCAAGTGAGGTTCTCGTCACTTATGCTCTCTTTGAATTTTTTCAAAATTCCTGTCCCTTGTACTTTTTTAAAGCTTTTTAACTCTTTTAAACACGGAGGCTGCCCTAGTTTCTATCACTTGACTCAACATTTGAAGCCACATCCAATTGGCTAGAAAGCCCACCCCAAAGAGCAGTCAATTAATAGACTGAGAGGTTTGGCAGAAAATCTCTACCCATATAGGGTGGCCTCCAAGGAACAGTGACCGGACCAACTAATCTCATCTTTTCTCTGACAGGAGACTAAGTTGGGGACTTTGAGAAAGTCAGAACTTGGTGATGGGAACAAAAGTCACAATGACATAAAGAGAGAGGACAAGGAGAGCAATGGCTGAGCAGACGCCACAAGGTTCAAGTCATTCAGCAGTGGAAAAGGTGGGGGGAGTGTCAGGGTGGAATGTCACAGCATAGAGCTAGGAAGGAATACTGTCTCTAAGGAGACAACAGACGTATAGACAGTCTAACTTCTGGACTACTGCTATGTCCCAACAACACAACGCAAACTGATTAGGTGGCTGATCCTAGTTTTCTTATTCTCTATAAATTCTTACAATAAAACCTATCAACTTAGGTGAACCAATCACATCTGTTTATTCAAGCCTAAAGAGCCTAATTACAAGAGAGGCAGCAATCAGCAGTGATTGAGAACATGAACTAGGTACCAAGATAGAGCCTAGAAAGCAAGAGGTGAATAAATCCAACCATGAAAACACTTCTGTATGGCAAAAATGCCCAACAAGGTAAGAAAAAACTACAAATAAGAAAAAATTTTAGAAGACGTGATAAAGGCTGCCACAACAAAACAACACAGACTGTGTGGCTTAAAGAACAGAAATGTATTTTCTTATAGTTTTGGAGGACAGAAGTCCAAAATTAGTGTGCTGTCAGGGTTGGTTTCTGATTAAGTCACCCTTCCTGGTTTGTAGACAACTTCTTGCTCCGTTGCTACATGGCCTTTCCTCTGTGCAGCATGGAAAGAGAGATATCTGGTGTCTCTACTTGTAAGAATACCAGTCCTATCGAAGGAGGACCCCACCCCTATGACCTCATTTAACCTTAATTTTCTCTTTAAGGCCCTATTTCTAAATACAGTCACATTGAAGGCTAGGGCTTCAACATAAAAATTTTGAGGCGATCATAGTATTTATGATGGGGGACTCAAATGTTGGAAAATTTTAGTTTCAGGTAACAGCTAATAAGCTTAGTAATTCAATGTATGTAAAAAGCTTTTGTTTCAGGAACTGGAGGCATGACCCACCTTGACTCCAGGAAACCATAAGCAGTTCCACCTTTGTGCCTCAGGAGGACTTCAAGCAGTCAAGATGGTATGTGAGCCATTGTACTCCAGGGTGAGATGACCACAGTCCAGAACACAAATATCACCCCGCAAGACACAGATAAAATAATGCTGATTAACTTTTTTCCTGAATTCCAAACCCCTTACCTACACTTTTCTTCTTATAAAAATGGACCATTTATAATGGAATTTAAAACAATCTGTTAGATTACAAACCTGTTGTCTTCTCATATCGCTCACCATCTGAATAAAGCGCCCATAAAGATTCAATCCTTGTCTCTGCTTATTGGGTCTGGTAGATGAAAGGCAGCATGAACACTGGCTTTTCCAGTTTCATTTAGGCATAGAGATCAATGGAATATAATTGAGAGCCCAAATGAATACTCACAATTTAAAGTCAACCAATTTTTGACAAAGTGCCAAGACAGTTCCAATATCCACACTCAAAAGAATTAAGATGGACTCTTACCTCAAATTACACACTAAGATTTAAACACCTAAGTGTAAGGGCTTAAACTATAAACTCTTACAAGAAAACATAGATCTAAATCTACTTGGCCTTGGAGCAGGCAATGGTTTCTTAAATATAACACCATAAGCACTAGCAGAGCTATAGACTCTTAAGAAGCTACACCATCGTCTCTCGAGACGGACGGCTGCCGACGACGATAAGCACTAGCAACAAAAGAAATAAGTAAATTGGATATTATCAAAATTTAAAACATCTATGTTTCAAGAACATCAGCAAGAAAGTGAAAAGACAACTCATAGAGTGGGAAGAAATATTTTAAAATATATCTGATTGATAAAGGATTTGTAACTATAATATATAAAGAATTCTTACAGCTCAATAATGAGAAGACAAATAACCCAATTTAAAAACAGACAAAAGATTTGAATAAAAAATTCTCCAAAGAAGATATACAAAAGGCCAATAGGTACATAAAAAAGATGGCCATATCATTAGCCATCAGCGAAATGCATATCAAAACCACAATGAGATACCATCTCACACCTACTAGAATGGCTATCATAAAAAAGATGTTAATAACAAGTGTTGGTGAGGATATAGAGAAACCAGAGTCTTCACACGCTGCTAGTAGGTATGTAAAATAGCACGGTGACTTTAAAAGCTTAGCAGTTCCTCGATGACTCAGCAATTGCACCCCAAGGTATATACCCAAAAGAAATGAAAACATGCATTCACACAAAAAACCGAACACAAATGTACACCAGTATTCAAAACAACCCAAGAGTAGAAACAGCCCAAAGCTTTCACTGATGAATGGATAAATAAAATGTTGTATATCCATAAAATGGAGTGTTATTTGACAATAAAGAAATTAAGTACTGATTGATACATGCTATACCGTGGATAAATCTTGAAAATATCATGCTAAGTGAAAAGAAACCTGTCACAAAAGACCACTCCTATATGAGTCTATTTATATGACATATCCCAAATAGGCAAATCTAGAGACAGAAAGATCAGTGTTTGCCAAGGGACTGGAGGATGTGGGGATGAGGGAGAAAGAATGACTACTACTGTGTAAGGGATGCCTTTTGGGTTGGTGTTCTAAAATTGACTGTGGTAAAATAAAGTTGTGAAAGTATGTGAAAACACTAAAAACCAGTGAATTGTATACTAAATGGATGAGTTGCATGGTATAAGAATTTTATGTCAATAAAAACTGTTATTTTTTTTTAAAAAAAGGTAAAGAAGAATACTGTATATAGTATATAGAGTGTGATCCCATTTGAACACATTTTTGCCTGTAGGTAAGTGTGTGTGTGCTAGAACACAGATAAAAATTTTGTGAAAAAAGAAGTCAAGAAATTTAACAGTAATTAAAACTGGGAAGGGAGAGACTATGGAGAATGGGTTAAAGATAAAGAAATTTTAATTTTATCCCTTGTTCACTTAAAATTTGTTTTATACCATGTAATATAAAATGTAAACCTTTTAAAAAAACTAAAAGAATAAGAGCTCTGAATGGTAATGAAAACCACACGGTACTGGCATAAGAAGGGATTCACAAATCTACCAAACCAACTGAAGTCCAGAAACAGACCCTTATACACAAAGGAATTTATATGTAATAAGAATTAATATCAACAGAGAAAAGATAACCCTTCCTTAACTAAGACCAGAAATTCCAAATGTAATAAAAAGCTATAGACAAACAGTTAATATACCAAATAAAAATGTTAGAAAAACTATAGAAAATTAATCTCCTAATATAAGTGATGAATTTTTTGAGATAAAAGTCCAAAAATTGACTAAAAGAATGACAAATTTGTTTATATATAAATTTAAACTTTGTTATGACAAAAGATAGCATAAGTTAAGTGAAAAGTCAAATGCTGGCTGGCAAGACAATATTTTCAACAGATGGAATTTTACATACTTTACATCATACATATAATAAGAATTCAATAGCTGGTATCTTAAAATAACAAAACTGGAATTAAATTGTTAAATAAAATAATGATGGATTAAATTACTGGTTGATTCTGTAAAAGTTAATGAAGGAACTTCAACACAATGTATGTACAGAAGTCAACTACAGCTTTAATCTTAAGAACACTTTGTATTTTT
The DNA here is from genome assembly GCF_987537825.1 of Furipterus horrens. Taxonomy (NCBI): domain Eukaryota; kingdom Metazoa; phylum Chordata; class Mammalia; order Chiroptera; family Furipteridae; genus Furipterus; species Furipterus horrens. Next base: position 65,366,644 of record NW_028327177.1, read on the forward strand.
ACCAACACTGTTATCTAACCCTCCTCAGTGAGCAGTATAAAACAATATTTCTTGTAATTATTTCAGCTAAAAAATACTAAGACAAATATTTCTCAGTACACAGGGTTTTCTAATGACCACATGTCTTACATTATAGAGACAGTATTCATGTGGTGTTTAATACCAAAAAGTCTGCACTGAACATTCAAATTTATTTATGTTGCTTTCTCTTCCTCTACTCACACAAATTTGTGAATCTATCCATTTAGGTACAAGATCATTACCAAAATAACCAAAAATCAACACTACCATTTCCCATTAAGAACAAATAATCAATTTAAAACCAGGGGTTATTTAAGGTGAATACAGCAAAACTGCCACCCTTTCACAGCCCTAGAAAAGGGAAGGTGTGAACTCTAAATATATATGAAGTGACAGGACCTTTCTCTCTGTGCAGGATAACAGGTCACATTATTCAATTCATTCAGAGATTATGGTCACACAGACTAGGCATTTTGACTAAATGCTTTTACAACGAGCTCTCAAAGTCTTAGGCTTGTTCTTTCTTAATGCAGCCATTCACTAATCCACATGAACACCATATTGCAAAACTAACAAAAACGTTGTATAAAAATAGACAATGCCAGACAGACCAGCTATATTCAGCCTCTGAAGCCTCAGGGGTCACTTGGAATGCGTGATATCATTATATTCCCCTGAACTCTGTACGTCTGTACGTGGACTTCCTACTGCGATGACACTCTCAGTACAAATGCCTGAAATCAATTCCAAAATAAAGCAAGCCCAGACCTAGCCAGGTTGCCTATAAGACACCAAACTTGTGTTGGGTAACCACCTTACTTGCCTTTCACACAGGCTGCCTGGTTTACAGACAGCGCTCCAGTTGACTGTGTCCTTTTCTTTATTCTTTTGGAATATTTCCACAGAGTGTTAGCTGAGTTTCTAGAACTATGGGAAATAAGACACCATGATATTGTTTTTTCAACCATTAGTAATTATATAATTAAAACTAAAGGAATTATGTTTATCATTATTATTTCCGCTTTACATATTCCCCTGTGCTTTGACTATACTATCTCATTTAAGTCTTCAGAAAAAAATCACTAGGCGGTAATGTTTTATCATCATCACCATTTTATAGATTAAAAAAACTGAAAGTCAAGTATATTATTTAATTAGGCTAAAATCTCATGAAAACGAGAAATTAGGTCTTAACAGTGTGACTAGGACTTTCTCTGTTGCAACCCACTGTGTGCAAATGTGGTCCCCATCACTATCTGGCCTGACCCATGAAAACCTTTCTCGTGACTTCTGATGTTCTCTTCTTTACATCTCCATGAGTGGGAATAAAACTTGTGGATAGAGGAGCCTGAATTGTCCAGTTTCTTCTTAATACAAAGCTGCCAAGGTAGCCATCCAATGAATAGCACCACATATTGGTCCATTATGTGAGTGATGATTAAAATTTCATTACATAAGACACTGAAATTTCAAGGGTGTTACAGTAGTTACCCTGTGAACTGTAACCCGACAAATACAGGTCCCGTTTGTAATTTCCAAAAACACATACACACACATATGTTGATGTATTATAAAAAAAATATAAAGGTACATATTAAGCTATCAACAGCTGTTACCTCTCAGAAATGGAACTAAGAGATAAGGGAAGTATATAAGAATTATTTTGCTTTTCAGTTAATAACTTCTCTGTACTGTTTATTTTTTTATATACATATTTACTAAAATGGAGTCATGAAAATCAGATAGTTGCTGAAAAATGTCAAGGATTATCTTAAACAAATTGTCAGCTGTCCATAGCAGTATAGACTGTCATCACATTATTGAATAAACAGAAGAAATAATTATCTCATTTATAATATCCTACATTTCAGCCTTTATTATCTCACTCAGAATTTGTTCATTTTGTACTCATTAGCTTAAGAATTTATAAAATAAAAAGTTTTTTACTTTTAGCTTTTATTCTGATTTATACTTACTTCATGCACAAAAAGGGAAAAAATCATATCATGCCTTATAGTACTCTATTTTCAATAAGTAAAATATTTGTGGATTTTAGGTACATGTCATTTCTTCTACCTATCTTACATGAAGCAGTAATAATTGATCAGTGAGAATTTTGTCATTTCCATCAAATTTTGCATAATTTTTAAAACATGCACTTCACTTTTTTCATGTTTTCTAAATTTCTCCACATCATTTTCCCATCTGGATTTTGTGGGGGTGAGGCAGGATAGATTACCAGAATGACTTCATCCTATGTAAGATTATGCTCCAACCACAAAAAAATATAAATTATAAGATCTTTAAAACTTTAAACCTATGAGGTTTGCTTGAATGTCTTATAACTTGAAGGTAAATTTAGGTTGATATGTCCCTTCACTTATTTTCAAGAATTTAAATGTATAAGCAAGGTCCCAGCTTGACACCTCTTCATTCTCAACATCTCCTCATTTATATTAAATCTACATAGGTTTATTAACAATGAAAAGTTTTTGGTTGTTCCTACTCACATCTGCTTGTATCAGAACATGAACTCTTAAAAAAAACAATTCTTGAATAATTGTTATTACTTTTTAAAATCACAACCAGACACAAAATACTGAATAAATGTTTAATTATAAAATAGGACATTCGTATAAGCATATTATTTACACTAAAATTAAATTGTATTAAACATTATAATATTAAAATTTATATATCCACTAAATTTATATTGAGGAAGTCCAAGGAGAAAGCCTAGTTTTGAGGTGATGAGAAGGAAGCAGCACAGAAGGCCAAGTTATCCAAAATGGCTCACCTCATAAAGAAGAAACAATGTGACCAACTGGCCCAGAGTCCATTCTCCTTGACTGTTACATTTTCTTCTTTGATATCACTAAGCTATTGTTCTGATAAATCTGCTTTATTGACACAGTATACATATTTCACAGTGAAACACCTAGCACGATGTATGCCCTAAATACTAATTGGAACACTAAGGAATACAGACTCCCTTTTAAGCACTACTCTGATGTTGTCTAACATCCAGGTGGAATTCTCCTCCTCTGTCTTCAAAAGATTAGTGTGTCTCCCAACTCCTCCAGTCCAACTCCTTCTGGGCCAGACCCCAGCTGATTTCCTAGAGTTCTAGCCACTGCTATTACCTGGTGGCTGTTGTGGCCAGATTTGCTAGGTCACTGCTAAACAGTTCATTCCCCCACTCCCACTCAACAGTGCTTCAATTTGGCCACATCCAGTCCTCCTTGGGACCAGGTACCCTGCAGTGACACCTGAGAAGACTTCACTCTGAAATACAAGGTACCAGTGGCCAGTTGCAGCCACACATCCCCTACAGCTCCTCCAGGTGGCAGCCATCTATACCAAATGGTATAAGACCAGATGTGGGTGGCAAAGGCTTTTGTTTGGAGAGAGATTTTACAAGGAAAGGCAAGTCAGTATCCTACTTAAGAACACAGCTGTAGACTCAGAAAATCCAGGAATGTAAAGGCAGCTCTACCACTAAAATTATGAAACAGAAACTCTCTGAACCTAAAGTTGCTTATCAAAAAGACTGGATTAATAAATAGCTATCCTTGGGGTGGCGAACACACAATACAATACACAGTTGATATCTCATAGAATTGTACACTTGAAACCTGTATGATTTTATTATCCAATGTCACCCCAATAAATTCAATTAAAAAAGAAAAATCTATTTCCCATGGTTGCTGTGAGAATTAAATCTCTCTCTGCAAATCATTCAGTACATGGTACATGTTTCATAATTGATCATTGAAATTATGATGACTATTGTTTATGAGAAAGGATCAGGATCTTATGTGCAAATTTATCTGTAAACCAGCCCTCTGTCCTCCATGTGACACAATGCAATAGCCAGTGGCCTACAGAGACTAGTGTCTCTTAGACTGACCATGAGCATGGTTAGGACAGTAGAGGAGTTCATGAAGCATGGTTTGTTAAGGACAGGATATATGAAAATAGACTTCCTTTTGCTTCCTTATTGATTCAGAGAAACACACACAGGTTCCTGCTTAACTAACTTGAGGGAACAGTGTCCTTACGAAGATATGGTACCACATGAGAAACTCCTCTAGCTGGAAGGGCAATTATTTACCCTTAGTAACTAATTCATTACCAGGGGTCCTTTCCCTTTTTGAGTTCTTATAGTTTTCAGATTCCAACAATTCAACCAGCCATCATGTCCTTTGATGCTTATGAAAAAGAAGATTCATTCATTCATAGAGTTCAAATCAGCTCTAGCATCTCATGTACCTCTTCGGTCCTTTTTACCAACCTGTACTTGTAAAACCTGGAGTAACCATATAAACCTTGTATAGCTGCTTCTCAGAATCAAGGTGACCTTCAAAACCAGTTTCCGATGTGTTTGTTCCCTTGTTACTTTCCTTCTGTAATGATAGGACCCTCTTCCTAAACCACCCCAAATATTGCTGTAGGGGACAAGACTCTCAGGCAAACAGGGACTTGACACCCCCCATATGACTCTGAGAGGTTCCAGGGATGGCAGCAAGGAGGGCTGTGGCCGATCATGGGTCGTCTGCTGCCTGGTGGATGCTAACCCCTCAAATTCAAGACTGACACTGAATTTTACTCCTGCCCTCCAATGCCATATATTCTTTCCTCTATTCATTTCCTGATGCATTTCCTCCTGATTTCTTATGAACCACACCCCCATTTTCTCCAGTTACCCAAGCTGAAACCTTCCATACTTTTTACTTTTTGGACCATCTAGAGATTTGGCCAGAGGACAAACAATTCTTCCTCCAGTCCCCTTCACCCCCATTTCTTCTTTGCACACCTCCCACCACCCCTTAGCCCTAGTTCACATCACCTCCTCAATTCTCCATGAATTACCTGTAGAAACTGCCTCATTTTCCATCCTGGAGTCCAGGAACTTGATGATACCATTAGTGCTTATAAAAGCAAAGGGACCCATAATTGTTGGTACATCTGGAGGGAGCTGGGCACTGAGGAGAAGGACAGCTAAAACACAGCAAGGAGAAACAGTAGGATGACCTTCATTTTTTTGGACTTAAGGTGGATCATGTCAGCACAAGAAGATGAAGACACAGGGGTCTAGAAGTCATGGTTGGAAGTTAGATTGGGGAGGTCACCCAAATACAGAAAATAAACACGAGAGCTGTTTCCCATGTGCAGTATTCCCAGCAGCAGGTGAGACAGCAGACATAAGTGGACCCTAATCTGTGGTCATATCTGTTTCATTAACAGTAACAACAGCTATTAATTGTGTGTGTCTTGGTCCTTACTACAGCCCAATGAGGGTGTTGCAATCATTGAAATACCAGAACTGGCAGTGTGGGGCTATGAGGAAAACACTTTGCCCCCAATAAGAAAATACTACTCGCCCTAACTGATGTGGCTTAGTGGGTTGGGCATTGTCCCGCAAACAGAAAGGTTGCCAGTTTGATTCCCAGTCAGGGCACATGCCTGGGTTGCAGGCCAGGCCCCCAGCTGGGGGTGTGCAAGAGGCAACCAATCGATGTTTCTCTCACACATCGATGCTTCTCTCCCTCTCTTTCTCGCTCCCGTCCCCTCTGTCTAAAAATAAATAAATAAAATCTTTTTCTTAAAAAAAGAAAGAAAATACTGCTCTATTAGCTTGGTGTCTCCAAAGCCCGGAATAGCCATCATCTCCTTGGATTTCACAGTTATCCTACATGGCAGGCATAACAGTGGTTATTACCCTAGACCTGCAATTGAGAAAAGCTGCCACAATCAGTGAAGGCCACCATCTTCTTGACTTGAAACATCTCTGCACGGTCTCCATCTCAAGCTGGCACAGAAAGGCAGCATCCGTGCCCAGTGGTGAGGGGACGGAAGGGGTTTTCTGGACTTGCCAATGTCTCCTTTCTGTGCCCTGTCTTCCACGGTGCCTGGACCCTTTCCCCAGGAATAAAGCTAGCCAATGCAGCTAGGAAAAAGCCGTGCTACAGCCCTGGCAGATCGCGTGGGGTGTCAGGCAGTGAGCCGACCGCGTGCTGTATCCCATGGGTCCGGCTCAGGGCCTCTCTCAGGCAGAGTTCGGCTCCCCCCACAGATCGCGCCAGGTCTAGAAGCAAAATGTTTAGGTCCTCGGTTCTCGGTATTCCTTGCTAGCCTGTTTTGACTACTGGTTCCAGCGGAATTGTTTTCTAAAACTCTGACTACAGTAGTCGACTAACATTTGTTGAGGGTCTACTGTGTGCCAGGATCCTGGCAATGCAGCACAACAGGAGGCAAAACACAGAGAAGCAGAAATGAGAAACAGTACCTTAGCCCGAGTTCTGGATCAGTCATCCTGGGCCCAGTAACGTAACTTAGCACTTGTAAAGCCTGAGAAAACTAAAGGCGTAGAGAATTACCTTATACAGATGGTAAGATATGGACAACTAAGTGGGAAGGTAACAGAACAAGGTTTAATAGAAATCCTTGAAAAACTAAGCCAACAAACAGAAAAGAAAACCACAGTGAAATTCAACAGAAGGAAAGTAATGGACCCTGATGAAGATGATGATTATTTAGGATCCTTAAGCACTGGAACTTCATGGAACAATTGCAGGACAGATGCTGCTTGGCAGAAGTTAAGATCCAATTGAATGTTTACTTTGCTTATTGTTTATATACCTTTAGAAAAATAAACTTGTTATGTAAAATAAAACAATTTGGGCAAAACAAAACAAAACAAAAACAAAAACACAGAGCTACAAAATGTGGCTGCTACTTCAGCTCTCCAGGCTGGAGAAATGCAGGGCAGCATTCTAGATGGAGCAGATGTCATTCTGGTGGGAGACAAGCAGGATATGGAAAAGTCTTTCTTGTTTTTACCCTGGGAGACTGACCTGGTAGTGGAATCAACAGCAGTTCTTAAACTTTACAAGTCATCAGAATCACCTGGAAAGCTTTCCAAGCACAGATTGCCGGGCCCCACCAGAAATTCTCACTCCATGACGTAAAGCCTGAGAACATACATTTCTAACAAGCTCCCAGTGCCACTGATGTTGTAGGTGTGTTGAATAACCTTTGAGAAGCATGACCTTCAGAAGACAGCTGCTTTCTCTTCTAACCATGGTCAGCATTCCCAATTAACCTGTTCCTTACCTAAATCCCAGAGCAACCCATCCCAGCCACATTTTAATAGGTAGAAAAGTGGGGGGCGTGGCACACCTTTCTGCCATCTGCATCCAAATCTTAAAAGATGCTCTTTCAGCAGGGAATTTACTTTATGGAGCAATGATTCAGTCCCCTTTTAGGATTATTCCTTTTCTTACTTATTACATGTGAGTTAGTACCTGATGCTGGCATCAATTTCCCACCCAGGTAGTTCAGGGAGAGCATTTCTGTTTGAGGGACAGCTATGCCATATTTGTTTTAAAGTATATAAAACCCAACACAGCAAAACCCAACTCATCATTTTCAGTTAAAATGAACTGTGTTTTTTCACCTACGTGCCCTGGAAAGTTACAACCACCATCCACTCAGTTGCGATGGTGGCCAGCCTCCAAGATGGCCCAAGTGATCCCTGCCTCCTGATATTCACAGTTTCATGAAGACCCTTCCCATGTCCTATCAGCATTGGTCTACATGACCGAGAAAATGGGGAAGTGAGGGATGATACGTGACTTCCAAGGCTAGGTCATAAAAAGACATTCTGCCTCCTGCCTGGAAAGTCAGATCTGAGAAAGAGAGTTATAAAGACACTTAAGAGGCTCCATGCAGAGGTCCCACAGCCAGGAACTGAAGCCTCCTGTCAAGGATGACATGAGTGGCCCATCTCAGAAGTGGATCCGTTGGTCCACTCGACCTTCAAATGACTACAGCCCAATTATCAACTTGGCAGCAATTTCATGAGAAACCCTAGGCCAGACCACCCAGATAAACTGCTCCCAAATTCCTGGATTATCCCTGACATAATAAATGTTTGCTCTTTTTTAAAATAACTTTTTAAATTTATTTATTTTTAGAGAGAGGGGAAGGGAGGAAGAGAGAGAGGGAAGAAACATCAATGTGCCAGAGATACATCAATCGCTTGCCTCTCACAGGCCCCCAAGTGGGGACGTGGCCCGCAACCCAGGCAGGTGCCCCGACTGGGAATCAAACCGGCCACCTTTCAGTTCACAGGCCGGCACTCAATTTGCTGAGCCACACCAGCCAGGTCAAATATTTTTGTTTTAAGCCACTAGATTTTGAGGAAATACGTTATGCAGCAACAGAGCCCTATCCCAAACCTGAGATACGTGACACCTGAGGGTCCTCAACATGAAGCTGGATGCCTGGAGAGCTACTAAATTCCTCTTAATAGATATATACAGTAGTCCCTCTCTATATTGCAGTTCACTTATTGTGGCCTCACTGTATCGCAGGATTTAAAAAAATATTATATTTAATTATTTATCACAGATTTTTTGCTATACTGCAGGATTTTGCAGTACTGTATATATATTTATATGCATAGTATTTATGATTTTAATGATTTTTGCCTAAAAACTTTCAAAAAATATATAAAATATATAATAAATGATTCTAACATTTAAAGAATATTAAATCGAAATAAAATACTGCACACTGTTTATAGTATGTATTTTTTTTTGTGGATGAACACATACAATATGCTGAAAACGAGATGTAGCTTGAGCTCGTTTGCCTACATGAGAGTGTACACAGCACACGATTGGCTGATTGATGGAAGGTGACCAACCAGAGCCTTGTCTTGTGTATCCTGGGTGCTGATTGGCTCAGTAACCGTAGCATCAGTCTGTCTGCTATCCCGCACTCTGCGCATACGTTCAGCATCTCGTCTTGTCCACTTCACTCCTACCTCCGATTGCGGTGTGTAGTTTTGCTCTGCAGTGTTGTGTTCTGTGAAATTTTCCTTAAAGACTGAATTTATTGCAAGCCCTATGATACCACCCAAACGTTCTGCATCTTCTAAGGATTCTGGCAGTGAACCCAAGCACCAGAGGAAGATGCTTACCATAAAACAGAAAGTTGAACTTCTCGACGTGTTGAAGGAAGGGAGAAACTATGTGTCTGTTGGCTGCCATTACGGGATCAATGAGTCTACAGTTCAGTATATAAAGAAGGACGAGAAGAATATCAGGTCTACAGCATCAGTAACTTTCAACAAAATGGCAAAGAGGGTGGTTACTCCCTGCAATAAGATCATTGTGAAGATGGAGTCTGCATTAGCTGTGTGGATAAACGACTGCAGAAAAAAGAATATCTCGCTGGATACAAACACCATCTGGATAAAGGCCAAGCAGCAAAAAGAGATGATCACAATGGTGAAGAGAATGAAGAAGAGGACGATGATGACGACGCTGAAGCAGGACCTTTGAGTGCTTCTCCAACCAGACCAACCCCTTTCAGTGCCATCAAGGGCTGGTTTAACAAATTTCAGAAACGCTTTGGACTCAAGAGCATTTCTCTGCATGGAGAGGCTGCCTCTGCGGATAAAGCCAGAGCTGAGGAGTATGTGAACAACACGTTGAAAGACATCATCGAGGAAGGAGGCTATAAGCCTGAACAAGTTTTCAACATGGATGAAACGGGCTTATTCTGGAAACGGATGCTGTCTCTCACTTTCATTATGAAGGAAGAAGCAAAAGCCCCTGGTCTCAAGGCCCAACAAGATAGAGTAACTTTAATCATGTGTGGGAATGCTGTGGGCTTTATGATAAAGCCAGTGTTTATTTATAAGTCCAAGAACCCAAGGGCCCTAAAAAACAAAAATAAGAATGTGTTGCTTGTGTAATGGATGCACAACCCTAAGGCTTGGATCACGAAACTCCTCACAACTGATTGGTTTCATCAATGTTTTATCCCAGAGGTTAAGGTTTATCTGGCAGAGAAAGGCCTTGATTTCAAAGTACTTCTGATAATGGGCAATGCTGAAGGCCATGCTGTCAACCTGATGTATGATGGCATCCAGATAGACTTCTTGCCGCTGACCACCACATCGCTCATTCAGCCCATGGATCAAGGCATTATTCATGCTTTTAAGGTGCCCTACACCTGAAATGCCCTGCAAAACCTCATTGAAGCTATGGACTCAGATGAAGACTTCTCACTAAAGGCGTACTAGCATGAGTACACAATTGCATCGTGTTTCCAAAATATTGAAAAGTCCATAAAGGAGATGAAGAGTGAGACTTTGAATGCCAGCTGGAAAAAACTGTGGCCAGAAGTGGTCCATGATTACAAGGGATTCTCTCCTCATGAAATCCATCACTCTGCAGTGGATACGGCCATGAATCTGATAAAGTACTGGGAGGAGAGGGCTTCAGTGACATGACTACTGAAGACGTAAATACCCTGATCGATGTGCACTCTCAACCATTGACGGACAAAGACCTGGAGGAGCTGACCAAGTCAGCAAGTGAAGAAGAGGATGAGGAACAAGACGAACAACGGGTTGAAGAAGAGTAGGTTGGCCTAACACTTGATCATCTTGCAACCATGGTCAGAATGGTCAAAGAACTTCAACAAGTGGCTGAAGAATGGGACCCCCATATGGTTCATTCGTTGCAGTTTTCAAATTCAATTAACAGTGCCATGTCAGTTTACAAAACCATTCTCAATCAGAAGAAGAAGCAGTGCCAGCAACTCCCCATAACTATGTTCATCACTCGAACGAAGCGGTCGATTACGCCTATGCCTTTAGCGGAAGTAGAAGTTATAAACGAGGCCGAAGATACTACTGCACCACCTGAAGAAGCGCCTGATGAAGTGGTGCCTTTAGAAGAGCTGTAATGCTCTTCTTTGCTGTGCAGTACGTTCATCTCATCTTCATCACCTTCATCATCATCAGTACTGCACAGCTAATTCATCATCTTTATCATTCAAGTTGTAGTATACTTCACTGGTGAGTACCCACATAAAATTTTACAGTACTGTATACATATGTTGTTAAAGTTACGTAGGTTTAAGAGTGTAGAATATGTTTAAGGATAAAAGTAGTGTTTATAAAAGTGTGGAAAAGGTTAATAAGGGAGTGAGAAAGGTTAATAAGGGACTGGGAATGGTTTATAAGTGTGTGGGAAGGGTTTATAAAGCCTTAAAATATATGTAAATACTAAAATAAATGTAAAGTTCCTACTTTGTGGATTTTCACCTATCGCAGGGGGGTCTAGAACGTAATACCCGCAATAAGTGAGGGAATACTGTACAGTGCAGGATCAGAGCTATCAAACAGATACTATAAAAGGGATGCATGTGCAGTAACTTTAAGTTGCTTCCAACTATAAGACCCAATGAAATAGTCTGAAGATCTCCCTAGTCTAGATGTGTATCTTGTTACTGTAAAAAAAAAAAAAAAAAAAAAGAAAGAAAAATCCAGAATTGAATAGATGATACACTGACTAGCATCCACCCAAAGCTTCCTCTTGAGAACTTTAAAAATAACTCACTATTTTGATTTAGAAATGGGGTCATACAGGAATTTTGCCTGAACATTTTCTTTTCTAGCTCCCATCCTCCCAGACAAGTTGGCTCACTTTCCCAGCTAATATCCAATTTATTTTTATCTCAGTGAAGGACCCTGTCCTCATCTTCTCACATACCTGATTCAAGAAGAGTTCCAACACAGCCGAGACGAAGAGGAAGACTGAACATAATGTGTTTGTATCCTTGGCTGAAATTTGAAATTATCTCCTAAGGCATTGACTTTTCAACATTTCTAATATTTACATCACAAACACACATAAACACACAATTTACAACTGAAACTAAATTTTCAGAACCAATGTTCAGGATTGCAACATGATAGCTGACATCAGTGGAGCAGCCATTCTAGAGGAGCTGCCATGCCTGTCTTGCTCCTTGAACCTTTGCACTGGGCCAAGCCAATGGTATCTGCCAAACAGCTGTTAGTAAAGCCAGTAGGAAGAGGACATGTTTATTGATCATATCGAGAGGGAAAGGAAGGAAAGGAGAGAAGAAGAGAAACATTGATTGATTTTCCCTTGTACTTGCCCTACTGAGATCAAACCCAAAACCTAGGTATGTGCTCTCACTGGGAATCGAACCTGCGAGCTTTCAGTTTATGGGACAATGTTCCAACCAACTAAACCACATCGGCCAGAGCGACAGGTTGATTTTAACTGTATACTATTTTGTACTGCTTGAATGTTTTTGGCTTGACATGTATTATTTTTCAAAAGTTCAAAAATAAGTTGATAGAAGGCCTCAGCAGCAGACCCCTTGAAGGAGTCCCATGTTCATTAAGTACAGTGCTAGTTAACACTGTCTTTGGAGGGAGGGGCTAGTTCAAACCTTCAGAACTGAAACAGGACTGATATGGACTCTCTATCTGAAGACCAAATAAGCAACCAGCCATGCACAGCTAAAGAGTGACTCGGCTCATTAACACCAATAGAGATCTCTTCTATTCATGTAATTAATTCCTTACATTTTTTTCATAAAAATCCCTTGTCCTCACCCTGTAGCCAGGACACTATTTGAGTTTCTGCTTTAATCTGTGCCCCCCAAATTGCAATTATTTGATCCCAAATAAATGCTTATTGCCTCTCATTTTTGCCTTTTTAATTTTAGGTTAACAACAACATGTAAGATGCTTACTATTATTATGTTCTATTTCTTTCTTTCTTTCTTTCTTTCTTTTTTAGAAAACAGTTGGTCAGAATCCACACCCAATAATGGGTCCCAATACACAGTTTGAAAAATAAATCCTAAGACATACTCCTGAACAGTCAGCAACTCCTGAAATTCTCCTAGTTAGAGACAAAAGTGAAAAAGGAAAAGCCAGCATGATAAATTCCCCTCAGTGCCAATCATGTGTAAATACTTAGTTCCACTTTCCCACAGCCATAAAATATGTATTAATGCTTCTCGCTTCCACCTAATCAGGGAGAACCTGAGACAGTTTCTATTCAAATGTTCATAATCACCCATGCCCTGCAATTCCTCTAGTCCTACAGCTGGTGACTGGAAAAATCCACAACAGTTTGTACTAAAATTTCCTTATCACTCTTACCAAGTCTGGCTCAAAGGCAAATTTTCAACCTTGTCAAATTTTTAAAAAGGAAGTAGGAATGCAGCAAAATGAAACATCAGCAAAACACCAAATGTGCTTGAATAGAGACCAGTTAAACACATTTTTTGTACTTCCACAAAATGAACCACTGGTTGCAGTTAAAAAGTGAAATCAATCCACAGAAGCAGAAATTAAGATTCGTGGCTGCCTGGCGGTGAGAACATGCATGACTAAAAACAGGCAAAGTGCTAATAGGAACATTCCAAAATAGGACTGTGGGGACAGTTGCAGGACTCTGTAGGTTTACAAAAAATCACTGACTCATACACTTAAAACAAGTGAAATTTGAGGTAAATTGTATGGTAGTTACTTATTGCAAATTGTACCTCAATAAAGCTGTTTTTCTAAAAAGATCTACCCATATGTGTTAGAGAAGGAAAAACATCCAGGAGATACATGTTAGTCAAAATAATCAAAGTGCAAATAGTGTGTATGATGTGTTGCCATTTGGATTTTTTAAATAGCTACACATATTATCTGTGTGGATATTTCTAGGACATCCAGGAGCTTGATCAGGGCAGCCGTGTCTGGGAAATGGGTCGAGGGTGAAGTTTGATTTTTTTTTTTTTATCCTCACCCGAGGACATGTTTATTGATTATATCGAGAGGGAAAGGAAGGAAGGGAGAGAGAGAAGAGAAATATTGATTGGTTTCCCCTTGTACTTGCCCTACTGAGATCAAACCCAAAACCTAGGTATGTGCTCTCACTGGGAATCGAACCTGTGAGCTTTCGGTTTATGGAACAACGCTCCAACCAACTAAACCACATCGGCCAGAGCGACAGGTTGATTTTAACTGTATACTCCCTTGTACTGCTTGAATGTTTTTGGCTTGACGTGTATTATTTTTCAAAAGTTCAAAATTAAGTTGGTAGAAGGCCTCAGCAGCAGACCCTTTGAAGGAGTCCCATGTTCATTAAGTACAGTGCTAGTTAACACTGTCTTTTGTGGGAGGGGCTAGTTCAAACCTTCAGAACTGAAACAGTTCTCAGTAGAAGACTATGTTAAAAAGCAGACTATCTTTGGCAAGAGGATGGCAAAAGTGACAGAATCCTCAGTCTGAAACTTCATTGCATAAAAACCCACAGGAGGGGAATTTGCATACCTTTTGAGGAGGAAAATGTGGTTTCATAAGATTTTGTCTTCAGCTTCTGTTGGTGTAGGAACAAAACTCAAGTCATTTACGCTTGCAACTGTAGGTCTGGAAAGGCATTCAATAGAGAACAGAGTGCATCTTGGGAATTGAAAATATACTCTTCATCAACATTTATCAAAAACAAAAAACATATCAAACCACAATGCTATACATCAATAAAAAATAATATGGAAAATAAACAATATTGAAAATAAACTGTAATTGCAAAATTTAAAAAATGCAAAAAATAAATAAAAAGAATACGCAAAGAAAAAATAACTGAAAAATGAGCCCCCCAAAGCCACCCAACACCAAAGCTTGTGAGCAGATCTTTGGTAGCTGCTCAGCCTGGGCTCTGCCTTCTTGCCATGGGCACTTCTTGGCCTTTGTCAGTCTAGGTACCTAATCAGGCTCTTTACCTATCTACTCAAGAACATAGACACTTTGCAAATGAAGATCTGTGACTCACCACATCACCCTCTCCCTGAACACCCCCAAATGCAGCCATCATTAGCCCTCCAGCCCACTCTATCATCACATGGCTCCCTGATTCAGAAAGCCAGGGTAACTAGAACTTGGACTATAATATACTCATGTTCTCAACCTTCAAGCACAGGACTCACATCTGACCTGCATCCAGGATTATTTGTGGCCCCTCCTACCCAGATCTTCACCTGAATGTGGCATGTCTTATTCCTCCTGAGCCACCCTGACAACATCTACCATCACTGTCACCTCTTGCCCTAAGACACACCCCCCAACCAAGCCTGCTCACACCAAACTGGCCCACCCTGCTGCTGCACTGCCTCCTGGAGTTTACACCCAACTGGCACTGTGCCCCTACTGTCTGCCCCAACTACCTTGCTGCTTGGATTATTCCCAATACATTATTCCACACTCAGACACCTTTGTGTACTGAATACCTGCCAGACCCAAAACACTGGCAGGAAGGAGAAAATGATGGGATTTTTCTAGATAATGTTTAGGACAGTGTTTTGTTTTGTTTTGTTTTGTTTTTAATACAGTAGCAGCTTTACTGAGCCATATTTCACATACCATAAAATGCACCTAGTTAAAGGGTCCAATTCAGTAGTAATTAGTACATTCACAGAGATGGAAAACTATCACCATGATCTACTTTTAGAACATTTCATCAACCCCAAAAGAAACCCTATACCCATCAGTACCCAGGATAGTGCTTTTATGAAAAAAATATTTTTTCAGAGTTCAGTCTTACAAACTTTTAAAACATTTAAATTATAAAACACTCATGTACAGTATGTGATCTAGAACTGAAAGGGTGTCACTAAATCTTTGCCTTGGGGGAAAGTACAATAGGGCTGTTAAAACAACAGTAAAGAGCAGTGTGGATTTGGACAGAGCTTCAGGGCTGACAAAATGTGCTCACACGCAATGGCTTTCTCCTATCCTCCTGAGCCACTTGATAGGTAGTAGACCTAAAAGACCAGCATTTATAAGTGGGAAGCCTGATGTCCAGGGCACACACCTGACTCACAGTCAACCAGGCAGGGCCCCAGCCCAGTTCTCCTGACTTCTGGTCTTTTTCCTGAACGCACACTCGATCGGCTCCATGAGCAGACTCTGTATTACTATTAAGCAATTCCAATTTCATATCTAACTGGAAAAAAGAAAAGAAGCCTATGTATGCCCTCAGCACAACAAAATGTGCCTTTGTTTTATGCTAAGGCCCTGGAGACTTTTTCAGCATTGGTCCCACTGTGACCCACAGACGCTGGTCCCACAGCCAAGGCAAATGCTTTCTCTTGTTTCACAGAGAGAACATAAGCCCTCTCTGTAGCCTGTCCTGGGTTCCCTGAGGTCACCTCAAAAGGGCAGAGGGACATAACTAACCAGCATTCATATCCGTGCCTTTCCCACACAGTTGGGAAGACAGGTGAGACTTAGAAACTTAATTAAAATGAGGTTAAATTCTAATTACTTTCCAATTGTCTCCAGAATAACATCATTTCTTACTCATCAAGAGCTTGATATAATCTGACCCACTGGGAACACCTGCTCTACCTTGTTAACTAGAGAGAACAGCTCACTTTTTCCAGGAACATTAACACTTTTTCAGACATAAGGGAGTACTTAGTGGGTGTGCTCATTAGTCACTAAGCCTTTAATAGCCTGAAAGAGATTAACAAATTTCTGAAAAGTAATCCATTGTGAGTAAGAATGGCTAAGGCTTCCCTGTGGGGAAAAATACCCACTGGGCGGGGCACCCAATGCTGACGTCCACCTGAATCCACACACCACACACAGAAACACAACCACACATACACAAACACACACACAATCCAGCATGTACTCTATTCTCATATATGACTTATCTTTTATAAAAATGCTTTGGACACTCCCTCACCAAGATTACTTACTCCTTTCTCTGAAGTCCAGTTGCAGGGATCTCTTTAACAGAGGTTATTCTGTCTTATGCTACACAAGCTCACAGGCCTGCATCCCTCACTAGCCAGGAAGCATAGGGTCTCTATCTTCTCACTGAGAGCAATCAGGCCCTGTCAAATCAGGGATTCTCAGCCATCCCACACCTGTGCACAGAAAGACTAGAAAGTGAAACCACTGGACATGAGGGTTGGGCTCGTCCCCAGTAATAAAGACTTGGCTACTGCAGAGAGGCTGCTCTACTTCAGGTCCACATTTGGCAAATGGGGACAGTCAAGAGAAAGTACAAATCAGACTGGTCATGGGTAGAATTCGACCCTTTCCCTGGTGACCCCATCAGAAGAGAGTGGTGAAGTGAGGTAAAGCAGGCAGATCAGGAGTCAACAGAACGGCACCCGAAAGGTAGTTGCTATGGCTTCCAGCAGCTGATGGCAGTGGTCACAGAGCATGAACTTGGGAATCAGGCTGGTCTGGGTTTGCATCTTGAGCCCACACATAGGAACCATGTGACCCAGGAAGAAAGCTTCTACTTCCTGGACCTTCAGATCTCCCACCTGTCAATTACTACAAATTACTAAGGTGGCTATTAAATAGACTAAATGAGATCAATCTACAAGTTTCTGTGAAAACACCCAGAAAGGACTTGTCAGTTCATCTACTTCCTTCCCCTCTCCAGAGCTGGCCTTCTGAGAAGTTGTGCACCACATTGGAAGGTCTGAGCCCTAATAGGAGGACTCGAGTAAGTCATCTCTTTTTGTTTTTGTTGCTAAAAATACCAAAAGAAACTCCAGGGTTGGAAAGAAAACCCCCAAATTCACTTCTCAATTTACATCAGCTGCAATTTAAGAGTTTGGATCTTTTGGAATATACATTTTCTCTTTGACCAAAACTCATTACAACTTGGCAAATGCCATGCATAAGCATGTCCTAGGCTAATTACATGTAGTATCAGCCCATGTAACTTTCTGTAGTGAACTCTATGTTAGCAGCCCCCACCTGGCCACACCTTCCTCAGGTGCCAGAGCCATGGGTTTATTTCTTGTTTTGTTTCCTCAAGCTTTGTAGTTAGTGCAATGTCCACCAACTGATCAACTAACTAGAAATCGACTATTTCTAGAACTTACAGGTATCACATAACTATGCTATGGGGGCTAAGAATGTATAAACATTGAAAAACCTACTAGGGAGACTTCTGGCCAAGATGGAGGCCTAGACTGACACACTCCATCTCCCTCCACAACTAAGAAGAAATACAACTACCGCAAAACCAGAAATAACCAGAAGTTCCAGAAAATAAAAGGAAGTCCAATGTAGGAAGTTACAAAGAAGTGGTGCTCATCTGGATAGGTGGGAGGGGCCAATCTGGGGTGAAGAGGTCAAGCTGTGCAGTCAGCAGCAGCAGCAGCAGCAATGATGGCGGGACAGCAGTAAGCACAAACACCAATATTTAAGGGGAGATGAGAAGCGCCTGGGGAGCACCCCCAGCTGCAGACCAGACCTGTCAGCTTGTGATTCCAAAGCCAGGGATGACAGACCTCCATTGCCTTGGACTGTGAGGCCAGGAGGGGGTGAGGATGGAGGAGGAGGCTCTCAGTCTCTCAGCGGAGAGTGAACGGCAGGAATCCATTTTGGACCCCCACCCCCACACAGAACACCACAGTGTGGTAAGAAGGGTCGCTGGGTTGTGACGAGTGCATGGGGCTCCGCCCCCTATAGCATAGGAGGTGTGACAGCCCCACTCAGGAAGTAAAGGTAAACACAAAACTGTCAGGATGGCACAGATCATGATAGAGATCCCAGTGACACAACAGACCAGACAGCAAATATCTGATCTAGTGGACCAGCAGATAGATAATCTTTTTGAGGCTCAGTTCAGAGCTTTGGTTATAAAAATGCTTACAGAACTAACAGCAGATCTTAAACAAGATGGGGAAGGAATGAAGGCTAGTCCTACTGAAATGAATAAAAATACATACGAAACTAGTGGTGAGGGAAAGAAAACCAGGGATCAAATCAACAAATCAAAACATAGGGAAGGAACAAAAACAGTCAACCAGTGCAGAAAGAGGAAATGAAAAGTGAGGAAAATGAGGAGAGGCTCAGAAACTTATCAGACAGCTATAAGTGAGCCAACATCCGAATTGTAGGGTTGCCAGAAGGTGAAGAAGAAGAATTAGAAATTAAAAAATTATGTGAAAAAATAATGAAGCAGAACTTCCCTAAACTGGGGAAGGAAATAGATTTACAGGTCCAGGAAGCATAGAGAGTTCCAAATAAACTGGACCCAGGGAGAACCACACCAACACACATTATAATCAAAATGTCAAAAATTAAGGATATAGAGACACTCTTAAAAGCAGCAAGAGAGAAGAAGAGAATTATGTACAAAGGGGTCCCAATAAGGCTTTCAGCTGATTTCTCAAGGGAAACTCTGCAGGCAAGAAGGAACTGGCAAGAAATATTCAAAGTAATGAAAAGCAAAAACCTACAACCATAACTCTATTCAGCAAAGCTGTCATTCAGAATAGAAGGGCAGAGAAAGTACTTCCAGGACAAAGTAAAACTGAAGGAATTCATCAGATCCAAACCACTGTTACATGAAATGTTAAAGGGACTTGTTTAGGAGAAAGAGGATCAAAACTATGAACATTAAAATGAAAACTGTATCACAACAACCAACAACAGAAGCTAGGGAACCAAAACAAAGGCAAACTAAGTAGGCAACGAGAGTGGGAAAAGAATTATAGGCATGGGGAACATTATGGGGGCAGGTCAGCAGGGAGGGGGAAGGGGGGAAAAGGGAGGGACCTGATACAGGAATTAAGAAGCATAGTAAGAGGGAGTGGAGTAGACAGGAAGATGTTGAGAAGAACTATATGAACAACCAATGGGCATGGACTAAAGGGGTGGGGGGACAACTGGAGGAAGGGGTGTCACTGGGTGAAGGGGAACAAAAGGAAAAGAAATTGAGACAACTGTAACAGCATAATCAATAAAGTATATTAAAAAAAAACCTACTAGGGATTGGATAGATCCATTTTCAACATGAAGGTCATTTGCTAAATGTTTAAGATTCTAGTGCATTTAGGCACCAAAGCAGACAAAAAGAAGCAAAACACTTCTCAAAAAATGTTATCTGTGCTCTCTCAATGTTCATGAAATACAGAGATTAAATTTTTAAACAATCACAAACAACACATTAGTTCATATATTGGATAATCTATAAGATGAAATCCATGTAAGAGACTTCCAAACTGAAATAATATATAACAAATTCTGTAATCAGCTTTTCAAAAAACATTCAAGGTATAGTCAGAAACAACCAAGGCATTTATACTTCTTCAAATGGAAGTAACCCTTGTCAAGCAGACAGGTATTGTAATATTTTTTTCTCTTAGCTACTATGCAGAATCTCATGATAATATGAGCAATTAGTAAATAAACTACATCTTAATTTTACCAACATACAAGGCTAGGATTTTGCCATAGGAAGCTAATTCTGACTAAACTAATACAGTACTTAAAAATAATGAAGTTATTTTGGAATCTGCACACTGAATAGTGGACATATTACAATATGGACACCATAAGGAAAGGATCAATACTCAGCAGGAACAGCAGGGCTCTGCAAGCTGCCTGAAGTCAAATGACCCTTCCCCCTCCTAAAGGTTCCTTCAGAATCTTGTCACATAGCTGAGACCACTCCCAACCTCCCCATAGCAACTGTAGCAAGCCCGTCAGTGCCAGGAAGGCATCAGATACCACCCCTTACATTAAATATGTATTAGGTTTCAGAACAGTGGTCATCTAGGGGAAGTTCGTTTGATGCATACACAACTCAGAGCCCACTGTTTTTCCTGCAAAAAAAAACCCTTTCAATCAGATTCGCTGAATTAACCCAGAAAGGGACTGCCCACAACCGGTCCCCTGGGACAGGCAGGGGATGGACTGACCCTTTCACATGGCATTCAGAGTCCATTTCTTTAAATGGCATTAAGAGCCTGTTTTAACCAAACCCAAGGCTTTTAAAATTTTTTAGGTCATCTCAATCCCCTTAGCACCACATCCAAGAAATTTTAACAGAAAAACAAAAATCTAATAAAGCACTGCATCTATTTAAAACATAATAAGCCCCTTATATCTTGGTTGTTTGGAAAGAATTCACATTATAATGGGTTACTCTGTGGGTTATTTTTTAATTTGTTTCCACACACCACATGAGGTTCAAAATGCATAACTATTTCAGGCTGAAGTACTTCTGGAGGGGGTTCGCTCTAAATCTGGAAAGCCCTGTGTTAAAACTAGTACAAATTGTTATTATTTATTAGAGTATTTTCACATCCCAAAGCAGAAGCACAAAAGTAGGTAACGGTATTCAGATTTCACAATGATGGAAAGGATTTCTTTGCTTTAAAAGCAGATGCTCCCAAAAAGCTCAAAGATACAATAGGCACCTTGTTTAAGCCAGGCTTGTAGCCAGAAGTGATGAACATGTGTAAAGATTTTGAGTGAACTTTGAGCAGTGTCACCACAAAAGTCTGGACATGTTCTCAGACTATCAGGGGGAGCTGAAATACAAGAACCCCTTCTGCTTATTTTATGCAGGACCTGGTTCAGCACCTGGCAGACAGCAGTTGCTCAAAGGATGGGAATGAGTGACTGTGGCAGTCCTCAGACTCTTCCTCCTTCAGGAGAGGAGCATGTTACAGGACCACCCCACCCCAGCCGCCACTCTCAGACAGGAGCACCAAGAAGGGCATGGCAAACTAGGGAAGACTAATCCAGACATCAAATCCTATATTCAAGAAATGGCAGGTTCCTCCACATACTAGGACAACTCTAGACAAAATCAACATTTGCACTTCTGTAAGGCAAAAGGAGAAAAAAATTTTTTTCCCTAAAACTAAACTTATAAGCAATGCCCGTTATTATAATATAATATTCTTCCTGATTTTGGAGATGGTAAAAAGGTGTTTTAAGATCTCATATTTTAAAACGTTGGTTTTTTGTTGGTTGTTTTTAATGATTTAGCAAAACAAAGAAATGGCAACCCTGTAATTTTAATTTTAATCTGTGAGATCCCAAATACTAAGAATGGTGGTGCTAAGATGTCACACCCATTTACATATGTGTACAACTCCCCTGTGATTGCAGCCCTATCTAAGACCTGCCGGACTCACCTAATATGAATCACTTCAGGACAGAACATTAAAAGAGGAATAACCAGTTTAGAAGGTTCAGGTTGGGGGTGGGGTAGGGAAGGGGTACAGGGAAGGCTGCATTTGACTATAAATATAGTCTGACAGGAGGAAGAATGTGAAGATTGGAGAAGTCTAATAATGACTTCATATAAAAAGATACCTTTGGACCAATATCCTCTGGAAACTTTAGTGAGTGAGCCATTGTTACTGAGGGCAATTCTTATCAACCAAGTGTCCCAAGAGGAGGAAAAAATGGTTGAATATCTCTGTTTAGGAATTCTACAAATAATGAAAAAGATTGACCAGCAGCCCAAAGCCCATTTAAGGTAGAATTTGTGAGGAGCCCAGTAAGCATATTTTATAATTTTCCTAGCAGCTCTGGTTTAGCCCAGATTAGAAGGAGAATAAAACAAGTGACCCATGCTAGGCACTAAGGTGGTGAACATCGTAAAGTCTCAGTGAGATCCCTGAACCAGTAGCATCAGCTTCACTTGGGAACTTGCTAAAAATGAGAATTCTCAGGTCTCCCCAGACCTACTGAATCAGCAGCATGAATCTAGCCATAGGTGTCTGGACATGCCTCAGATGTCCACACAGGTCTGTATACAGATGACTCAGAAGAGATCCAACAGGACTCATACCAACCAAGGTCTCTGAGCAACTTTCTTTATCTGTAGTCTTTTTCCCGGCTCCCGCCTCTGTCTCCCCACCCCACATTTTTTAACAGGGATAGTACAGTATATTCATGCATTGCTCCCTCAAGTTAAAAGTAACCTTTTTTTAGATACTGCAGGTACGAAGAGAGCAATGGTTAACTCTGCCACTGTGGTGGAGGGAAAGCTGATGGATTGTGGGAAGAGAGGCTTCCCAAGACCTGTTGAGATGTTTGAAGTCACAAAAATTATGACAAAACCCAGAAAGTTTTTTAATCCAAAATATTCAACAGAAATCGAAAAATTTATATGGAACCACAGATGACCCTAATTAGCCTTAGCAATCATGAGAAAGAAGAACAAAGTTGGAGGAATCACACTATCTGATATCAAACTATACTACAAGGCTATAATAATCAAAACAGCTTGGTACTGGCATAAAAACAGGCCTATAGATCAATGAAACAGAATAGATCCCAGAAATAAAATCACATCTTTATGGTCAATTAATATTTGACAAAGGAGACAAGAGCATACAATGGAGTAAAGACAGTCTGTTTAATAAATGGTGTTGGGAAAATTGGATACATGCAAAAAATGAAACTGGACCACCTTATTACACCATAGACAAGAATAAACTCAAAATGGATTAAAGATTTAAATGTAAGACTTGAAATCATAAAAATCCTGGAAGAAAACACAGGCAGTAAAATCTCTGACATTTCTCTTAGCAACATTCTTTCTATGACTATACCTCGGTATTCATCAGCTTAGAACCTGTCAAATCCTGTACTCATTTCATTCTGATGAGAAAAAAATATATATCTCAGCACTTGGTGATTGCTTGGGACTTGTCACACTTGCTAGAACTTGTATTAGTCATGACACCACCCCACAAGGGAAAATCCTTCATCACTAATTGCTTGTTCAGTACTCGTTGGTTTTGGCACTTGTCACAAGTTCCAGAACAAATTAACAACAAACATGGAGGTACTACTGTATATTTCCTCAGGCAAGGGAAACAAAAGAAAAAAATAAACAAATAGGACTACATCAAACTAAAAGGTTCTGCACAGCAAAGGAAACCATCAACAAGATGAAAAGACAGCCTACTGAATGGACAAACATATTCGCCAATGATACATCTAATAAAGGGCTAATATCTAAAATTTATAAAGAATTCATACTAGTCAACACCAAAAAAACAATCCAATTAAAAAATGGGCAGAGGATCTGAATACGTAGACACTTCTCCAAGAGGACATAAAGGTGACCAATAGACATACGAAAAGATGCTCCAAGTCATTAATCATCAGAAAAATGCAAGTTAAAACTACAATGAGATATCACCTCACACCTGCAAAATGGCTATCATGGATAAACCCACAAACAATAAGTACTGGTGAGGATGTGGAGAAAATTTAATCCTTATGTACTGTTGGTGAGAATGCAGATTGGTGTGGTCACTATGGAAGACAGTATGGAGGTTCCTCAAAAAATTAAAAATGGAACTGCCTATGACCCAGTGATTCCACTTCTGGGTATATATCCAAAGAAATCAAAACACTAATTTGAAAGAATATATGCAACCTTATGTTCATCACAGCATTATTTACAACATTATTTACAATAGCCAAGATTTGGAAGCAATCCAAGTGCCCAACAATAGATAAAAAGAATGAAATCTTACCATTTGTGACAGCATGGATGGACCCAGAAGGTATTAAGCTTAGCGAAATAAGTCAGTCAGAGAAAGACAAATACCATATGATTTCACTTATATGTAGACTCTAAATAACACAAAATAAATGAGCAAAAAACTAAAACAGACTCAGATACACATAGAACAGACTGAGAGTTACCAGAGGAGAAGTGGGTTGGGGGACTGGGTGAAAAAGGTAAAGGGATTAAAAAGTACAGATTGGTAGTTACAGAGTAGTCATAGGGTTATAAAGCACAGAAGCACAGCATAGGGAATATATTCAATAATACTGTAATAACTATGTATGGTGTCAGGTGGGTACTAGAAACATCAAGGGGAACGCTCTGTAAAGTATATGATTGTCTAATCACTATGCTGTACACCTCAAACTAATACAGAATAATATTCAATGTAAACTGTAGTTGAATAAAAAGAAAAAGAAAATTCTCAACAGGGTTCAGCTGGTCTTACTGGTGGTGTCTCCCAAGGAGAGAGTACATAACAGTCAGCTCATAGGAAGAACAGCTATCTCCCAAAGGATCAAAATGACAGGACAATGCAGACAGTGTTCTGGAAAAGCTAAACCTTTATAAGGTCTTTTTTTTTGTCCTGTTTTGTGGATTCTGTGGCACTACACACAGCAGCAGACAATACCGCTCCCAGCCCCCACCGTCATCCTTATGTTTGCTGGGACAGTTTCACAGGTGACAAGAAAGGGAGCTTTGAAATCTAAGTCACGAATCTTAGTTAGGAGATCATATCACTTCTCTAAATGGTATAGGGGCCTGGAAATACACACAAGCATGCACACATGCAAATACACGTGCACATACAATGCTTTGTTTCCCAATAACTTCAAAGTCAGAAGCAAAACCAATCATTACTGCCAATATTTATGAAGATAAAATTGATGCACAACTGTAGTCAGGAATCCACTTTAAAATAAGGTTTATAAAAACCTATATGTCTAATAATAGGATTAGCTATACTAAAATTTCAGTTGAGACTTAGCAATAAGAGGTAATCTATTAATTTCTATACTATTGTTACAAATCCTGTTCCAAATGAGGCATAAAAATAAGTGGAATTTTATAAAGAATTATGAGTTTTTTGCTTCTAAATAATTTTTAAAGTAAGTTTAGCTGATTTGATGTCAAAAGTTCATGGTATCACCCTGAACTCATACCCTGCAACAAATGTAAAAGCCAACATCTAAGACAGCCTAGATAGTCTTACCTCAACTCTGCAATTAATGATCAAGTAAAAGTTTCACTCTCTATAAAAAGAACTCTTCAAATTTCACTGAGGAGAAAAGGCTGAATAAAAGGACACTCTCGAGCCTGGGTGTAGGGACACCAGCTACTTCAGTTTCAGGCTTCATTGTCCTGGATATTACAAGGCCATCACAGCCTGCATGGTCTCTGATATGAGTGAAGCCCCATGCTGGAAGTGACTGTACAATGACAAAGAAGCATCTGTGTGCCATCCAGTTTTCTGGGCCATGCTTCTCCGAGGTGCAGAAAAAAATCCTTGCTTTTTTAAATCTGAAAGCTACTCAGTTCTTCTCATCTCCCACCATTTAGTCAATTCTTCCTTTAGCAAGACCAAATTTTTAGTTATATCCATTTAAGAAACTTGGATTTTGTACCCAGAGAAAATGAAGCAAAAAGTGTTATTATAGCCTCATAGAACAGAAATATCCAATTAAAAGAAAAAAAACATGTGCTACAAGATGGCTTTATATATATAAATATCCTTTTATTTATATTAGGATATTATATTATAAATATTTATAAACATTATAAATTTATTATAAATATTTATATTATTTATATTATATTTATATTTATAATATGTATTATAAATATACATATAAATATCTTTACCTTAAAGAGAACAGACTTAAAACCTGAGCAGAGGAATATGTGTACAGTGTAAGATACATTATAATGTCATTCTATATTATATCTATTGTACTGCATCTATTCCTGAGTGAGCTAGAAAACAAGTTAAGTTAAAAGCAAGACAATGGATAGTACTGCCTTTATGTGAATATTTTTTAGAGAAGGTCTGGGCACTTACTAATAAACTGCTTTCAATATACACAAGAACCCTCACCCGTCTGTTATGGGAAACCAGTTTCATGCGTGATGGTTCTTGTAGACACTTTCTAGAGTCGACATTTGTGAATATTCAGGAAAGGAAATGGACTGAATCTGGCTATACCTCCTCCATGGCCCCCCATCTTAGAAACAGATCAATCCTAAACCTCTTGTTCCTCCCCCTGCTCTGATACCCCCATACAGAAGTAGAGGGATGATCTGGAGAGGAGGGGAAGCTGCAGGAGTCAGGCCAACCTTCCTCAGTCATTGACACAGTCACGTGGCTAGGGCAGGGCAACCTAAGGCAGCTCTGCATCACAACCAGGTCTGAGAAGCCACTGGGCCAACACCCTTCTTCCTCGACACTCCTACCCAATCACCCACTACATTAACAACCAGGGCTGCACCTGGCATGCAGCTTTGCAGAAGACCTATTCTATGACAGGAGTCAGGAACGAAGGCTCTCGGTTTCCCTTTGAACAGAGGAAACCTGACCTCCAAGGCTAGCAGCCTGCGAGTCAAGTCAATGCTATGATTAAGAACCTGAATATTGACTTGATGGGGTGTATGTGGGGAGAAGGAGAGGGTGGAGCACAAATATTATTAAACAAAGAACACGAGTCTGTGCCTTGGTTTTCACTTTCATTAGAACAAGTTTATGTTTCCATTAGTGTGTTGGTCCCTTAATTAACATGTATATTCAAAGGAAGATTGATGCTTAGACACCAATGAGTAAATGTGGGAGAAGAGTGCTTAAGATTACTGAGGTCACCAGGCTTTTTATTAAAAAGAAGTGTTTACGTATGTTTCTCTATTAAGATTACATTGAACTTATGCAAAAAAAATGATAAAGAATTACTGAAAACCACAGAAAAATACTAAATAGAGTAACCACAGCTGCTTTACACTAGGCCCAGTAACTGGAGGGACTCAATGATGGTCATAATTGCTTCCAAAAAAAAAAAAAAAAACCCACAAATGTGAGGGGGCTGCTCAGGATGCTGCCCAGTGCAAGGATCAAATAAGGCCCATAAATGTGTAGCTAGAGCCAGGACCCAGGAGGCTTAAGTACATGTGGCATCATCAACAGATTCCTCCTTCTCCACACAGTGCTGGTGGAAAAGAACTAAGAACTTCTAATTCCTCCAAAACTGAAAGGCCCAAACCAGCCCCCATCTCATTCTCTGCTTCCCTCCCTTCATTTTCTCCCACCTCTAAAGAAAGATGAACAGAACTGTCACACTGTGAAGGACACAATGACATTTTCTTTTGTTTGGCAGAGAAAATATGAATGTGAGGTGATGCTGTTAATGGGAAAATGGGCATACATGAAAAATTCCCCCCAAAGCACAAGGGAAATGGTAAATGGGCACCATGGTCAGGAGAAGCTGGGGAGTCAGGCCCTGGGGTCCATGCTCTTACCTGCGGGCAAGTGTCCTGAGAGTCCCAAGGGGCCCAAGGGAAAGGGTGCCCAGCTAGCAGCCTTGCCCTCAGCTCAGGAAGCTCTAGCAGTTGCTGGGACTGGTGTGTAAGAGACTCAGTGACAATATGACAGAGGTTCACATCCTGGCATGACACCAGATTAGAAAGAAAAATCAAGTTTCCTCCTCATCTTCTAACAGGTTTTTTAAAGTACAGTAGTCCCTTTCTATATCGCGGTTCACTTATTGCGGCCTCACTGTATCACGGGATTTTAAAAAATATTATAGTTAATTATTTTTCGCTATATTGTGGGACTTTGCAGTACTGTATACATATGTTTTTAAAGTTACATAGGTTTAAGAGTGTAGAATATGTTTAAGAACACAAGTAGTGTTTATAAAAGTGTAGAAAAGGTTAATAAGGGAGTGGAAAAGGTTAATAAGGGACTGGGAATGGTTTATAAGTGTGTGGGAAGGGTTTATAAAGCCTTCAAATATATATAAATACTAAAATAAATGTAAGGTTCCTACTTCACAGATTTTCACCTATCGCGGGGGCGGGGGTGTGTGTGTCTAGAACGCAATACCCATGATAAGTGAGGGAATACTGTATATGGCCTCTAAGTGTTCTACTTTGCCCAGAATTCATAGAGACCCAAAGAGTTAAACTAATAAACTATGGTTTTTTAAAAATTCCAATTAATAATGTGAAGTATTTTTCTAAGATTTGAATCATTACACAAGAGAGAGAGAGAGAGGAGAGGTCTAAATTAGCTCTGCAATAGCAATGCAATCAATCAATAATAAATGAAGAAATAAGAAAAATCTATTTTCAGAGTTTTTTTAAAAATTCTTACTGGAAAAAAATTAATAATAAACATAAAATATATTGAATAAATCCATGAAATTCCTTAAGTAAAAAACAAAGCAAAAAAAAAATGGAAACAACAAACCTCTTGTGTTCCACTTTATGGCTCAAGTGACGAAAGATAAAAAGAGAAAGAAGAAAATGGAATTAGGTGGAGGAAAAAGATAGGAAAAGAGAGAGGTTATGGCAGGAGAAAGGAAAACGGAGGACAGGCCACAGAAACACAGATGTGCAAAGAGATGTGTGACTGGAGGTTGATGTGTCACTCTGGATTTTAGGGAATTATCAAAGTTGTCCAGTGCACTCGGAAAAATTGGTTATTTCATCAGCATTCACTGCTATTCCCATGTAACATCCACAATCACCATGACAAACAGGATAACCAGGCTAGGAGATGCCATCAGACCCTTATGTATAGTGACTCCAGCCCAGGTAGAGGCCAGGACCCCCAGGCCTGGAGCCCTTTGCAGAAGGTGAAAAGAGGAAGCAAGCCGGAGAAGGGACTGGGAAAAATAAGTCCCCTCAGCAGGAAGAATCTGTCATGCTATCCTCCTTCTCTCCAGAAGCAAGGAGAAGTAGCAACCATTTCAAAATCAGCAGAACAGGCCAGAGGAGGTCGGTTCCTCTTTCAAAAATGACCTTAAGAAATAGCTGACTGACTCTCCAGTTGGAGGACTGCCATTTGGTATGAAAATTATTTCCCAAGAGAACTTGGGATAAATACAGACACTGCACAAGTCAATCCCACAACCAAGACGCTCCACAACTGAAATCATTGGCATGGGGAAAAAAATCACAGCATTCCTAGGATTTGGCTCAAATGTCACCTCTTGGCTAAACTGCTTCTCACATCACCGAGGGAAAGTATAATACTTTCATTCCACTAATATTTAATAAGTAGTTCTTGTCTGCAAGGCTCTTCTTACACAGTAAAGTTAATTTGCTTAGAGACTTGAGCTCCTGAAGGTCAGTCTCTAGATATGACTATTCAAATACGTTTTGCATTAAAAGCATCTTCACTAAAATCAGTGACATATACTATAGGAATAGCAAACCCCATTACTCCCCCTTGCCTCTACTGTCTTCGCTTATTTTATAAACAAACACAAATGTCAAACACGGACAAGCAACTCACCATCACTTAACCCAAATGTCCCTTCCAAACAGCACTTGGCTTCTGGAAAGAGCAGCCTGGCCTTTTGCTTTGCTTCTCTTTACCATTCCCACTGGCTCCCAGTCCACTGGACCTGCCTACCCCTTCTCTGCACCCCCACCTGAATCCATGGGGCTTGACTCTCAGCATTATCCATGACTGTCCTCATCACTAAGGTCAGTAGCTATATTCCTCCTCAATCTGTTTGGCCTCTTCCCAGCCTTTGAGCGTCAAACTCCCTGTTTCTGGGCTTGCACCTGAAATGTCCACACTCCATGCTCTGTCCCCTATTTGCTCCACTTTTCTTCCTGGGTCATCCAGCAACTTAACAGCTTCACACATCATGTGTGCTAAGGTCTCCCAAACTGTGACACCCTACCCAGATCCAATTAGAGATCCAGATTTCACTCCTATGCACATGGATGTCTCACATTGACACTCTTCCCACCAAAAGTGGAGTTTAAGTCCCCTCTCCTTGAATATGGGCTGGCCTTTTTGATGCCACATGACTTCAAGACTAGGTCATAAAAAGCTACACAGTTTCCCCGACTCTCTCTTGGGACTCACAACTTGGGAGCCCTCAGCTAACATCCTGAGTGGCATGCTGCTATGTCAACAGCATGGTCTCCAGCAAAAAACAATATTCAATACAGGCAAGCAAACAGTCATCAGCAGACAGAGCTAGCTGTTTGGGCTGGAGACCAAGTTGGAAAGACAGGTGCCTGAGCTCCAAATGTCCAAATCTTCCCAGTACAGCCAGCCCTCGGGTGGTTCTGTAGATGATCCCAGCCTCGGGCTTCAAGTGGTCCCTGCTGAGGCTGAGGGAAGCAGAGACAAGCTGTCCCCACGGAGTCCTGCCATGTTACAGACCTGTGGTTGTGATCCATGTTGCTGTTTCAAACCACTAGGTTTCGCAACAGTTTGTCATACAGCTCCAGATAACGAGAACAGGCCTCAACTGTGACAGACCCCCAAACTAAGCTCAGTCCCTCCTTCCCCACATCTGCTCTTCTTTTATAGATTCTATACGTTTCAATCTGAAAGCCCTTCTCTACCGGCCTTTGTCCTCAGACGCCCTCCCACCCCAGATCTAACTCCCAATTCCCTTTCTTATCCTTTTTTCTCTCACAAAAATTTTCTGCTTAGCCTTCAAGTCCAAATTCAAAGGTCATCCACTTTGAGAATCCTTTTCTGAGGACCCAACCTAAGCTGCTCACTTCCTTCTTGGTTATGGTCATACAGCCTTATAATGCCCACTCTACTGCAGTGGCCTCATTATATGTTTGTATTTGTCTCTAAAGCAATGAAATGTTTAATTTGAATTGGGAATTAGCATTTTACAGAAATAAGTAATATTCTGTTTTGCAATCAGTATGTATTGAGTCCCAGTGTTAGTCACAGATTTTTACTTAATTTCCACAAATATGTGAGGTATCATCAGCCTCCAAGAGTTTTAGTGACTTATCCAATATCTCATAACCATAAAAATGGGGAAGCTGAATTTCCCACCCAGGCATAACTTTAAGTCCAGCAAGTTCACTACCCTGGAGGGGCTGCTGAAAGATATCTGGGAACTGGTGACCCTTTCACACTAGGTGACAGTTCCAGTCCTGGCCAGGTGCACACTAGGTGACAGTTCCAGTCCTGGCCAGGTGAACGAACTGCAGGAGTGTAGCCAGAAGTTGGACCAGATCATTGAGGGTAAAATGAAGGCCCACTTTATTATGAATGATCCAGCAGGAAACAGCTACTTACAAAATGTATATGCACCTGAAGATGATCCCGAGACGAAGGTGGAATGTTATGAGCGCACGTTTGAACAAAATGAGGAGCTAGGGCTCAACGACATGAGGACGGAGGGCTATGACACAAGCCTGGCCCCACAGCGGTAACAGTGGACAGTTTCCTGGCCAACCTTCTACACTACTCAGGCCACCCGGTTATCATTTGTCACTGTTTGAAAAGCCTGAGTATTCTTCCCACCAGGCCTTGCTGATGTGGAGAGGGCACCTGGTCTGAATCAGAGATGTTAGCACACTTTCTAAACACTTTGTGATGCAAGTGCAAGCCGTTGGGTATTTGACCTTATTGTGGAGGTTGTAAATCAACTTGGGAAGAGAGCCAGAAGCAAACCATGAGGAACATCACTTTTTTCCAACAAGTCTTTTCCCTCTGTCCACACGATGCTCTCTCCTCTAAAGTTGGAACTCAGAGGTTGAGGAAGGTGGAAGACAGCTGTAGCTGGAGTTTAGGTGTTGGTTTTGGGATATTAAAAATACTGACTTTCAATAGGAAAGGGATTTCTGAGGGGTGGAAGTTTAGCACAGGTGAAGAACTTCTCATTAAAATGATCACTTTCAAACAGCAAAAAAAACAACAACAACAACAACAAAAAAACCATTTATAACTAGTCCTGAGACACATGGACAGACATGTGGACATATTCTGCTGTAGACACACTTCCCACTGCTCCCTGCCCATGACTGTTACCATAGCCTGCTGCTCTTCTGAAAAATACTTTTGAAAGAAAAAGGGAGATTGTATATAATGCTTCAAGACACCTTACACTTTTTATCAAAACAAATTCTAGATGGATGAAAGATTTTAATGTAAAAAATAAAACCATAAAAATGTACACACAAAGTGAGGATGACATTTCTAGGAATGAGTCAAAAGCTAGAAGCTAAAAAAAAAAAAAAACCCATTAATTAGTTTTTCTGCTTGGAAACAAATATGATAAAGTCAAAAGAGGAACAACAAATTAGGAAAAAATATATTAGCAATTCATATCATGGACAGAGGGTCATATCTACAAATCAAGAAGAAAAAAATTAAGAACACAATAGTAAAATTGGCAAAGTTTATGAACAGACATTTCACAAAAAATGAAATGTAGATATTAAGCATATCAAAAGAAATACAACCACCTTCATATAAAGAAAAATATATAATGAAACATATACTGAGAAACTTCTGCTCCCTGTGAGATAAACAAAAATGACAAAGTGTGACAACCCTGGCTGGATGATGGAGGACACAGCTGCTCGCACATTGCTGGTGGTATATAATTGGCACCACTTCCATGGAGCAGGATTTAACACTGTCAAACTGAACAGTCACATTCTTCAAGAATTCTTCCCACAGACAAACTGGCAAATTTATGGAATGGCTTGGATAAAGATTTATCCGCTGCAGCTTTGTTTTAAGAGCCAAATGATTAAAGGACACCTAAATGTCCATCAGTAGGGAACAAGTTAAATATCACCCATTATGGTATATAATGTGGGGGCACAAAAATAACTTTCCTCCTACCTTCTAAATTTTTCTAGCTGGGCTGATAATCAAATTCACATGAGACAGATCAGCAGGAGAAAAAGTCCAAAGTTTATTACAGATGTACATTCAGGGCTGCCATAAGAATATAAGACCTGAAGACACTGCATTGAGCAGTTAAGGCTTATATGCCATTTTGGACAAAGGAGAAGAGGGCAGGGGTCTGGGAGCTCAAAAGGGAAAGAGGTAATTTACAGGGAGACAAGAAAGAGCAAACATGTGGTAAACAAATTCTTGCTGGGCCACCCAGAAAAAATGGGACACAGAAATTTAGTTCTGCTAAATTTTCCCAATCTGCCATATTTAGCTCAAATTATGATGCTAAGGTGATGCTCCCTTCCTTTAAGCAGGTTTTTCAGGAGTGGCAAAACTTTGGTTCCCCTCAATAACATGGTACATCTACAAACAGCCATTAAAAATGAAGCCACTCTACATAACATGTTCAGTAACCTCTAAAACATACACTGTTTAAGTGAAGTTTATGCTAAATGAGTTGTGTCAGCTTATATATCCATACAAATGTATATATGGAAATATGTACTTAAATGTAAATGTATGTAGAGCACATACATAGGCTCCCTCTGGATGGATAGAGAAGAAACTGGTAACAGTGGTGGCATTGCCACTCCAAGAGACATAGCCCAAGAGAGAGACAGGAATGGCAGGAAGATATACATTTTACAACCTTTTAGTCATCTTAAATTTTGTGTCATGTGCATTAATTACCTGGTCACACTAGTCAAAATGATGTTGGTAAAGTGTTTTAAAAATATACTGAGTTTTTTTAAGGCAAGCAATAAAATGAAATATTCAAAAGAGATTATTTTGTGATTCGTTGAAAAGTTTCGATATATGAATGGCTATAAACCAATATGGTAATAGTGCTTTTTCAGTGTAGGATCATAGGTGATTTTATTTTTTTTCTCCACCTATATTTTCTGATTTTTCTAAAACAAACAACTATTCTCACCTACCAAAAAGTATTTTTAACTCAAACATTTTTTAACTTCCACTAAGAATTAAATCCTTTGATCCCTTCGACATTTTCTAAGAAAAATAAGACTATGGTACCCACCCAGTTTAATTAAAATTTAGGAGAGTCTCAGGAGAAGGATTTTACAGCAGTCAACAATTAAAACATAAATAATGAACCCCCAAAGGAAAATAAAACAATTGTAACCTACAACAAAAGGATCAGTAGCACATAAATTCAGGGGATTGGGTGTTCTTTTTGCTCTGAACTGTGGGAGTATTTGTTTAGATTATGTGCATGGATTATTCTGCTTTGAGATCCTGTGAACCACTCACAACCCCTCCTACCACTTAGCTTTTCCCTTGGGACCAAGGCAGACTTTAGCATAAAAATAAATGCAGGAAGTGAACGTGAGCTAACAAAGACACCAGCACCATAAGGAAAGCGAGACTTGACCAAAGAAACCAAGAACCTGTGTGAGTCACACTGGAAGATTTGTGAGCAGACCTTCAAAATTGTTATCCAGCCATCTCCACACTTCTTTTACTTTTAAATAAGTGACATCTCACAGTTTTGTTATCTCGAAGGCATAATTACAATGTTGAAATCACAGTTGTTTTATTGTCTCAATGTTTTCTTGCAGCCTCCCCCTCTTCCCATTTTTCCTTTTTTTTTTTTTTTTTGGCCTTCCTTCTCCTTAAAATAAAATTTCTGTGTGTGCATGTGTGTGTTTAATTCAAACACAGATAAAATGCTTAGTGGCTAGTTGATTATCACTTCCAGATTATGGTGCTAAACTAGATTATTACTAACAGAAGAGAGTACTGAGTATAAATATTCAGCGCCATAAAAGGTAGCCAGGAGCTCTTTTTACACAATGTATGCTCTAGTTAGCACGGAGGAGGAAATACCACACACATTAGATGTGCTGTGTGGGGCTTAACAGGTTGAAATTCTTGACAGGTATCAGCAGGTTAAAGTATATTTTACATCAATTGACGTTGATGGAGCTCTCAATATAA
This sequence comes from Furipterus horrens, assembly GCF_987537825.1. NCBI lineage: Eukaryota > Metazoa > Chordata > Mammalia > Chiroptera > Furipteridae > Furipterus > Furipterus horrens. The sequence goes on from NW_028327177.1 coordinate 65,401,720, forward strand.
GCAGAATATTTTATGCAAAGTCTTAGTACAGAAACCTGTGAGGAACTAGTAGAATCTGAGCCTGATACTGAAGAGTATTAGAATGTGTTCATTAAAAACACAAAGAAAACTGTTCATTTCCAAACTCTATAGCTCTGTTAAATAAAACCACTAGCAAAGGATACATTTTGACAGCTTCATATAAGAAGGAAGGTATAAAGAGAGATTTTCAGTAGAGAAATGCATTTAGGACAAGAGGCAAGATATTTAATTTTGCATCTAGAGATTCCTTTTTTTAAGGGACAGACAAATGCAGGAAAGTCCACATGTATTAAATAAAAAGTAAATTAAAGAGCCCTGGCCAAGTGACTTAGTTGTCCCATACACCAAAAGGCTGCAGGTTCAATCCCCTGTCAGGGCCCATACCTAGGTTGCGGTTTCAATCCCCAGTAAGGGCGAGTATGGGAGGCAACCACCTGATGTTGCTCTTACACATCTTCCTTCCTTCCTTTATTTCTCTCTTTTTCTATTTCTTCCCTTCTTCCTTCCCCACTCCCTTCTCTCCTTCCTTCCTCCCTTCCTTCCTACCTCCCTTCCTGCCCTGCCCCCTCTTCTCTAAAACAATAAACATATCCTCAGGTGAGGATTTAAAACAAAAAAAGTAAGTTAAACAAATCCTCAAATTGTTCTGATTAGTTTTTAAAACCCTGCCAAAAAAAAAAAAAAAAAAAAAATCACAATTCAAGAGATAACACAGAGTTTTATAAGCCTTATTTCAGCCAACATTATTTGCTAGTGAACATGCAGGTTTACAATCCCAGGTTCCTCCAGGCGTCTCACAGAGTCACTAACGACTGAGCCATCCACTCCACTAGCTCAAAAACCTCACATGTAACTTACCCTTCAAGCTCTGCACAGCCTCATCAGCAACTTTCTCCACCTAATCACAGATTTCTCCTTCTTTAAATTACAGAGGAAAAAAGAGCAAGAGGAAGTAGGAAGCAAAAGTCCAACTTGAAGAGTCAACAGTGGTTCCAACAGCTGGAAGGTGCTTCTGGGCATTTCCCTTTCCATCACAGGCAGTCCACAGACATTTCTGAGCACCTACTGTATGCCATGGGAACATAAAGACAAAAAGGCAAAAGAGACAGGCAGGTGGAACCGAAAATGTAAGGCCAGGCCATGTGGTTGTCACCCAGCAAGGCTGCACAGGGAGTCCACTGGCCTTCCCAAGGCAGGCAACTCATCTGTCATTCTGAGGCCAGTCTCCAGACTCTCTACCTGAAGAGGATGGATCCCTTGCCCTCAAGGAACACAATTAGAAACAAGGACTAACATGACTGACTAATATCTTGACCAGAGAAAACATCTGAAAATTAGAGACAGAAGAATCCTCTTATAAGCCAAAGAATTTATAAAATATGTCTTAGATACACACACACAAATAATTCTATAAAAACAACACAAAATTTATTAGTCAGCTGGAATATGGCAGAGGTGCTTACTGGCTGATTCTACCAGCTACGCTAGAATACAAAATCTAATAAAATTAGTCACTCTACTCACCTAAGTCAGCTATTGACAAGTACCAAACTTAGCCATTCTAAAAATATAATTGCGTTAAATATGACAGGGGAAGACATGTACAAATGTCCATGTTCATGTGTTTAACACCCTCATTTTCCTCATAAAAAATCAGACAAAACAGTGCTGGGTTACATGGTGGTCCTGGCCTTCTCCTAACAATACATATAAAACCTGTGACGAGCTCTCTGGCTCAAACATTTAAGTCTACTATGTGCAAATCACCATGTTACCCAACTGTGGACAAAGATGAACTACATGCTTCTCACTTCAATTAGTTTAAAATGTAGACAATATGTGTGCATGTGTATATATATACATATAAAAGGTATTATATATGCATATATGTAAAACATATATATTATAAGCACTCAGATAATAAGTGTGAGATTAATTTGAGGGGCAGAAGAAAGTAAGGGTTGGAAGGTTCCAAACAATCTAGCTTAAAACTTCTCAAGGGTAAAATACAAAATTATATATATGGAATATGGTTTTATTTACATAAAAACACATATGCATGAAGGTAAATCCTGGAAAGTAATAAGCAAAAAACGAAAACTGTCGTGTTGGGACTCAAAACAGAAGTCATTCCTATCCTGACTTTCATAAACTGACCTTACTGTTCCCTTTTGTATTTTTTAGCATTTATGTATCTTTTAAACGCATGTTGAGCATCTGTTACAGTTACTGGGTTATTATGGGCAAAGATCTCTAGGATATAGCAATACTGAAATCTGAAAACCCTACCCTACAATCCCACATCTCTTAAATAATGACTCTACTGGAGGTACTTGCAGTTGACAAATTGTTTTCAGAATTATGTGCGTCCAAAGCTCTAGTAATAAGACTAAGGGTTTTCTGTGGTGGGGTAAAAGACCCTTACTATGAAAAGCTACCTTCCCACCCCGCCTCAAATAAACCCACAGACACCGCTCCACAGTTGGGGACACCTGGCATGTTAAATATCTGCATCCAAACCATCACCATGAGGTCAAAGGTCACCAAAATCCTATGTTAAGTAGGAGAGGGCAGAGTGAGTCTTAACATGGAGGAGGACGTTCGTGTTCCCATCCGGAGGGGCAAAACGACCTGGTCCCAGTGCCTCAGTTTCTACCAGTGATAAAAGCCAGCTGTGCGGCAATAAATCTGCACCACCTTCCACCCAAGGCGCATCAAAATCGCATCCCGGCCTGTCGCCACCTCCCAGAACCTTCTCTGTCATCAGTCCAGCTGACTGCCAGCGCCCTTCCTCCAGCCGGCCACACCAGGAAGCGAGATCGGACCACGGAGCTGCGACAGCGGTGCGGGGTGCCAGCTGGAAGACTACGCTGTGCACCTGCTGGGCCGCGAGCCCGCCCTTCCTGCACCCGCCAGTCGACCCAAGCCCTGGCCCTCACCTGGCTCGCCGGGGTCCATGTCGCCTGCCCGCCGCCTCCTCCTCCTGTCCTCTGTGCCGCCCGCAGCCAGTCCCCTCTCAGACTGCGCCACCGGCTCCTCCTTGCCTCCGCTGACACTCCCAGCAAGTCCCCGCCCCCAGAGGAGGCGTGGAGCGCCACTCAACCACCTGACCGCCTACCAGACTGGTATGCCCGCCACGTAGCTGGGCGGCGGCGGGGGGGGGGTCCGGCGGCGGGGAGAGCAACGGGGACTTGGGACTGGGGTGGCGTTTGCGCGCCCCGCCCTCAAGTCATTTCTACATCAAGTTTCCTCCGAGGCCTCCACGATGTCCTTTCTCTGCCTTCTGAATACCTGTCCTCAGGTGTTACTGAGTGGGATGCACAGAAGGATATTTAGAGTTGCATTTTCCCTCATATTCTTCTTATTCTCCTCTGACGAAAATCATACCCTGTGCCATCTTCACCAGCTAGGTGCCAACAGGCAAAAATGGCACAGAATCTCAAAATTTTACGTACTACTTTCTTTTCACAGGAAGTGCAGTTTTCGGTGACAAATTAGGAAGATTTTCACGTAATAAGAAATGTTTTGAGTACAGGGTTAAGGACAACATTCTGAAATGAATTAAATGAAATATTTGAAATGAATTAAATTAACAAAGGACAGCATTATTAACAGAGATCTGTTGAAAATGTACTTTGAGGCTTCCTGTCCTTTGATCAAGGGACAGTTTGAAGTGCCTGGAACAGGACTTGTAGTTATTAGCATTAGCACTGTTTTCAAAGTGTGTTTTGTGGTTACTCATCTTCCATGAAGTCACTTTGATTGTCACTCTAAGGTGGCACCTTAATTTCATCAGCCAGCTGAGTTGGCAAGTGATGCAATTTCTTTCTTCAATGTTACCTGGAGACTCCACCTTGGGTTTGGCCTTGGCCTTTGTCTGGCAGCGTGGCAGAATACCATGTGGCCTAGGCTCTTACTAATGTGTTTTTGAGTTACCATAATCAGCTGAAGACTCTGTGCTGGTGCACTGTATGCAGACACGGAGACCTTCTTTCTGGATTCTTGCTGCTCCCACTGCACCTGCCTCCTGTCTGGTGCCACTCGCACCTGGCATTCATCCCTCAGGCCAGCTTAATGTACCACTAGGTTATATATAGCCTAGTAGCTTATAATCTCCAGTGGGTCAAGGATCATTTTGGTCATGTTTTCATCCTTTCTATTATAACGTGCATTGAAAAATATTGTAAGTTTAGCTTTCAGGTTTGCATTTTAAAACTAGGTATATTGTACCTGCTAACAATCCAGTGTTTGTAACAAAGATATGAATAATATACTTCTTTAAACTTAATTTTTAAGTGTAATAATGGTAAGGTAAATTTTGGCATTGGCAGGAAATTCCATTATGTAAAGAATTTTTGGTTAGCTGCTGCTCAGATTTACTGTATAGCTATAACATCTGGAGAGACCATCTCTCAAACCTGTGGACTAACTTGTGGACAAATAAATAGCATTAACTGTTGGTTGGAAATATTATTTATTCTATTTATATCTATTTAACTTGCTGTGTAGTGATGGATTTGACCATTATGTATGTTGGAAGGAAAAAATGCCTTGTTTTTTAAAGAATGTAGATGTTTGTTTGTTCACACTCGTGGCAGAAAAGGCTAACAGCTTACCCAATATCTTGCTTTCCCATTGCCCTTTCTAAGAGAGCCCAGATGTTGTTTGGGGAAGCATAGTGTCCAGCTGAAACCACTTCAGTCTCCCTTGCAGCTGGGGTTGGCTCTATGGCACATTAATGGCCAGGGTGATATGAGCAGGATTTGCTAATTGGAACCTCCAAGGAATAATTTAAGAAGACAGAGTTGGCAACATTGTTTTGCCCTTCTCCCATCCCCTTCCTGCCTAGAAGGGCAGCAGCCATCTCACTAGCAGAAGAAGAAAGCTAAGCCAAGGATGGCAGAGGAGACAGGCAGAAAAAAGCAGGGTCTTCAAGGGCATCATGAAGAAACAGACACCTGACATTTTGAAGTTGCTCTAGTTAGCTTCCTGCTACATGGAGCCAAATGCAATCCTATCATGCCATTTTTTAAAAAATCCCTTCTTGTCATGTACTAACACAGGTGTGTTCATGCAGTCCTGAGCCTTAAATAAATATTAACTTATTTTCTTTATGGAGTTAAATAAGCACTGTCCACACCATCAGTCCAATATATCATATTTCTACAAAATCCTGCTTTTCGCTGGTGTTTTCCCTCTACTTATTTTTTTTTTCCTGGAAAACAGAAACTGCACAAACAACTCAGGCTGTGTTCCTTCTGAAATCAACAGAGCTGATATTTTTGCACCTGGGGGGGATCTCTGGAGAGTGGCCAGCGCTAACACAGAGCACCCAGGTGCACTTAGCTGAACCACCCCTTCAAGGCTCAGCACACAAGAAAGACATGAGATTTACTTTGTAGTGTTCTTGTTGTTCATGGTGATGTAGATTCTTTTTTAAGTTTCTTTTTTCAAAGACCCATTTGTTGGTGAAATGTCTTCAAGGAAATTCCCCCCAAAGCAGGTGAATTGAAACATGAAAATATTCAAGGGGCTGGATAGGCATGGAAGCTGTATGCTGTAAGTGGAAACCTCTACACTCCGCCCTCAATGTACCCAGCCCCTGATAGCCAGCAGAAAGCATACAGAATGTGGAGAGGGTGGTACTCTCCACAGGCTTCCCCTCCCATTATGGGGCTCAAGGCAAGGGTTCAAACTCAGGTCCTGCCTTTCCTGTCCAGCTCTGTCCTTTCACCTTGGGTCTGTCTTATATCCATAGAGCTTGCATGCTCCTATGTGTGGGCATCTTAGCCACACACCCCATCTCCTGCCACCCTTTCCCATTAGCTACCCCTTGGCCAGATCTCAGCCTAAGTTGCACTCAAAAACACTGTCCTAGGGAAAAGGCCAAGACAAAGGTCCAGAAAACAGTTTAGGGGGGAGATTTGGGAGGGAGCTGCAGGCAAACAGTGCATGATCTATAAAGAGGGCATAGGTATGGGTGGGCTTGTCCATTTGGCACCAGGCACTGCTCTCCCACTGGACAGGAGCTGGTGGGCAGTCTCTAAAGCCCTGGGCCCTATCCAGGGCACTTAGGAGCCTGAGGCTGGGGTTGCCAGATAAGATACAGGACACTCGGTTCACTTGGAAGTTCAGGGGAACAACAAATAATTTTTTAGTGTAAGTATAGCCACTGCAATATTTGCAACACACGTATATTTAAATAATATGCATTGTTTATCTGAAATTCTTAATGGGTCCCCTGTATTTTTATTTGCTGATTGTCAGCCCTATCTGATCCTATGGGCAGTTCTGGCTCTCTCATTATTCAAACAACTGAAGGCAGATGATATCACAATTTTGAAAACGTTACCATAATCCAGAGTTAGAAAGTCCAAGAAATCAGTAACCAGTTTTGGAGAAATATTGATTTAATGTCAGGTAATTAATATTTAATTGCTAAAGGAAATATTACAGCCTTGCATTCTCTCAGCTATGGAAAAGAATGTGAATGTGAAATAAACGACTTGGAAAGTGTGTAAAAATTGACAGGAAAGAGCACTTCATACTAATGGAAGTTAGACATGTGGATCCCTAGACAGTCACAGGAAGTGACTTGCATTATTGATTTTGTTAAGAAAGCCATAGACCACTTACTCTTCCTTGTATTTTTTTAAGCCACTTTGAATTCTGTGTTTCTCAGATCTCATCATAGGAATTGAACAAGTTTGAGGAAGACGCTAAATGCTGTAAATGACTGAATAAGTCATGTTTCCTGAAGGCAACCCCTGATGGACATAACTTCAAAGTTTCTTTAATGAAATAAGTGTTTTTTGTTCCACTGAGGACATGAATTTAAGAAACGTCTAATTCTGAAGACAGAATGAAAAAATTAAAATAATATAGTTCCCCTATGCAAAATATTTTGGTCATTATTACAGTCAGATTTCCTGAGAAATGAATTGTGAGCTGAAGATTTGTGTGCAGCAAGCAGACTGGGGAATCACACCTGTGGAAAGGAAAGCAAGCAAAATTAAACTGAGAGAATGTGACCTTTAGTGCAGTCACAGCGAAGGACTCATCCCATTCCTCCAGGAGCTCTAGAGCTGGGATGTCCCTTCAGAGTTCTCCCAAATTGAAGCAAGGGGTCCTGCCTTTGTACCCTATGCTGACCCATCCTAAGAAGTAGCTGCCCTCAGGTAAGAATCTTGGGCAAGGTGGCTTTCTCCCACTGAGGGCAATTCTCCAAGAGGAACATGGAGGACAGCCATCAACTGCTAACACTCCCAGGCCTTCAGGACTGAGTGGGTGGTACTACTTAGCATCCTCTCAATCATACTCCATGAATTTCTTGAGCTTTTCTACCTATATTATAAATTATTACTATGAATCAGTGTAGAACTAATGAGTGTCAAGCAAGGAAATAAAAACTAAGCCTACCTTTCAATGAAACTGAAGTTTAAGAAAAATATTTCACTGCCCAGATGATAGGTCCTTGGCCAAGAACCTTCCTCAAAAGGCCAAAAATGTACTCCTAATGACATTGTAATGATAATCTATGATGCTGTCACTAAAATATTTTTAAAGAAGCTCCAAAGAAAACTTAACTCATGGTGCATTTTAAGCCTAATTGTGAGAAAGGAAGAAAGGGACAGAGAGAGAGAAGAAAAAGAAGAAGGAGGAGGGTGAGGAAAGGAAGGAAGGAAGGAGGGAATAAAGGAAGGATAGAAGGAAGCCACATCATAGATCTGTCCTAAAGCACAAGATACACAGTTGGGTAAGTGCCCTTCCTCCACAAATGTACCAAAATTAAAATGATGGATCATTGAAGAGAATCCCTTCTTCTTTCACTTACCTTTTCTCTGGCTTCCTCCCCAGGGAAAATTCAAGAAGCAGAGACTTCTGAAGTAAACTATTAGATGTGGATGTGAAATCACCTACCAAAGAGCTGGTACTTCTAACATAGGAGAGAAAAACATTTTCTTTTCAGTCTCCACTAATAAACTGTCTGAGGGCTTCCTGTTAGTCAAGGGACTCGTGAGTCCTACTTGCTGGCCTGAATTGTCTGAAAAATACTTCCTATGGTTCTCAACATTTCCTTTTAAGTTTTAAATTCTGCACTGAAAACAAACAAACAAACAAACAAACAAACTGTTTTCTCCAATTCACACTTCATTATAGTCAATACAGGTATTTTAATGAAGATAAAATCAATGTGAGGGTACATTAATATAACTCTGACTTTCTCCACAACCTTGGAACAACAAAATAGCATCTTGCAAATGAGGACATTGAGACACAAAGATATTAAGAAACTTACTCAAAATCACATACCCCTTAAATGTCAGACCTGTAACCCACCAGAAATCCCTTTTTCAATTTAGATTGTTCTGCCACATCATGACAGCAAAACAGCTCCAAGGATGAATTAATGTACTGATCCAGCTTCACTCAGGAAAAAAAACCCACAAGTAAATATTTAGTACTTAACCCATGACCCCGGTGCCCTCCCAATGGCCAGACTTAGGATGAAAACATTGTGGGATGGATGCCTGGATCCTATATGCTTTATGGCAGGTACACAGCAGCATGCCAGCCACTTTAGGAATAGTATTCCAAGACTTGTCTAGAGCAAAGACCCTCCTAATTCTACAAATCACCAAGGCTGGAAATTCTAACTCATATTCAAGCTCTGAAACAGGGTCACACGTGGTTATTCAGGTACTCTTTCTGGGGCAATTACCGGCTCATTGCTTAGCTGAACAACCAGAGCAATATTTCCAAGAGGGTGGAAATAGTACAAATAAAAAAGACTGTGAGAAACATTTCACCAATTCTGGTAGAAGTTATTAACAAGACCACTCTGCCCATAATGGAATGCAGGTCAGTTACAACTGTTTGGCACAAATGGGAACAGACAAACAATAGCAGGATTGTCTGGTCATTGGGGCATTTGTATCATTGCTAATACTGCTTGCTGTATTCGGATAAAGAAAGAAGGCTAGATAAACAGACTATGCCTCGACAGAAGGGATAAAGTTACTCGGCTTTCTAAGATTAATCTTCGAGGTCTATGTGATTTCTTTTCTTTTCTTTTCTTTTAATTGATTACACTGGTATAGTTGTCCCCACTTTTCCCCCCTTGGTCCTCCTCCACCCACCCCCACTACCCCCCCCCCCCACCATTTCTATGGATCATGCATATATGTTCTTAGGCTAATCCCTTTACCTTCTTTTATCCAGTTACTCCTACCCCCTTTGTCTGACAGCTGTCAGTCTGTCCCATGTATCTATGTCTCTGTTTCTATTTGTTTATTAGTCTACTTTGTTCATTAGATTTCACATATAAGTGAGATTATGTTATTTGTCTTTCACTGACTAGCTTATTTCACTTAGCATAATACTCTCCAGGTCAATCCATGCCGTAACAAAGGATAAGATTTCCTTCTCTTTTATGGCCATGTAGTATTCCATTGCATAAATGTACCATTTTTTAAATCCATTCATCTATTGATGGACACTTGTGCGGTTTTCAGTTCTTGGCTATTGTAAATAATTCTGCTATGAACATAGGGGTGCTTATATTCTTTTGTACTGGTGTTTCAAGACTCTTATCACCAGAAGTGGGATTGTTGGGCAAAATGGCAGTTTCATTTTGATTTTTTTGAGTAAACTCCATACTATTTTCCACAGTGACTGCACCAGTCTGCATTCCCTGCAACCGAGCCCAAGGGTTATCTTTTCTCCACATCTTTGCCAACACTCGTTTGCTGATTTATTGATGATAGCCATTCTGACAGGTGTGAGATGATATCCCATTGTAGTTTTAATATGAATCTCTCTGATAATTAATGAGATTTATTTTCTTGTCCTGGGTTGGGCAATTGGGGTCCCTGGTTTTGAAGCACCTTACAGGTAATATCATAGCAGTCATGATGTTGGTGCACTGTATTCTCTTGAGAGTTTTAAATGCACCTACTAAGTCACAGTCCTGCTGGATGATCATCAGGATGACCCAACAAAACATCAAGGCAAACTTTCAATACACTTGGCTATGGAGATAGCTGGACAATCCCAATGAGGCAAAGATCTAGATCTCAAGCATTCCCTGAGATGGTCAACTTCTCAAAACTGAAAAAATGACCAAAAGAGGGCTTGAGAGACTAGATATAGAAATAGATAAAGACCAGAGACCACACATGACAATATAGCCTGAACCACAACCAGTTCAAGAAGCCAAACCACAACCTCTGTGCAGAACAGCCCAGAACAGTCAGGACTTGGTCAATGACTGCCAGTTCCCTATTTTTCATCCCCGCTTCCAACTCAGACCAAACGAGAGAAAGTCAAATACACTGACCATATCACTCATTCGATTAAAATCCTTCACTTGTGATTATTTGTGACTTTCAGAGTATAAACAATACTTCTTGTCACATCTTGTAAGTTTCTGCTGAATCCATCAGTATTCTTTATTGCAAGCAATAGAAACCCAATTTGAGCTAATTTAAGGGGATAAAAGTGGGGGAGGATCCAGTCAAAATGGCAGTGTAGGCAGACATGGCCCACATCTTCACACAACCACATCAAAATTAAAACTGAAATATAAAACAACCATCAGCCAGACCATCAGAGTTGAAAGGAGAAATAAGTCCCACAACTTCTGGCTGCAAAAAACAGTGGTCATTGAGTTGGTGGAAGAAACTGCTGGAGCCCCAAGCAATTCCTCTTAAGAACCCACACAGGGACTCACCTACTCAGACTCTCTTCCTTTGGGCTCCAGCACCGGGGTAACAGCTTAAAAGGCACCAGTGGTATACCGGGAGAAACTGAAGTCTCTGGCATCAAGGTGAGCAGAGGTCTTTGTCTCTTTAATAAACCAACCCCCACAGAGCCAGCAAGCTGGTGCTATATCTGAGACTCCATCAACCTGGCTAACACTGATTGACACACCTTGGAGGTCCACCGAGATTACACCCCACACAACTTATGGACCCACCCAAGCTGCTTTGCCAAAGGAATGGCTGATCTTGGCTTATGTTTCACAACTTCCTATATCCTCTCAAACAAGCAACAGGTGGCATCAGTGAGCTCCAGGCCCAGCACTACCAGCAGACAGCTTAGACTCATAGCTTGGCTTCATCTGGGAATCTCCAAGCCCAGCACAAGTAGCAGCCATCTCAGATTGCTTTATAGCTCAGGCAGGGTGCCCCAGAAAAACATAGGTGGGGGCTGACCTTGGCCTGCACCACTCAGAAAACCTGAGCGCAAGCATACCCAGTGGATAGCTACAGACTATGTCAGAGCACCACCACCCTACCCCTGCACAGCTGATCCTCCACAGAGGGCAAAGGTTGGTGGTCAGTGACCATAGTCAGTCCTTGCAGCTGACTGGCCTGGGTAAATCCCTCCCATTGTTCTGCCAACAGCAACCAAGACTCAACTATAAGAGAAGGGTATACTCAGCCCAAACGAACAGTGCCCCTCAAGTACCCAGCTTGGGTGATAGGGGAGGCTGTGTCACTGGACCCTACAGGACACCTACTACATTAGGCCACACTACCAAGGCATGGGGTCAAAGAAGCTCTACCTTATACACAGAAACAAACACAGGGAGGCTGCCAAATTAAATATGGCCCAAATTAAAGAACAGAACAAAACCCTAGAAAAAGAACTAAATGAAAGGGAGATAGCCAACCAATCAGATGCAGACCAAAACACTGGTGATAAAGATGCTCAGAAAAATGATAGAGTACAACCACAAAATGAAGGAAGAAGTGAAGGGTATACAAAGTGAAATAAAGGAAAATATACTACAGGGAACCAACAGTGAAGGAAGGAAGCTGGGATTCAAATCAACAGTTTGGAACAAAAGAAAGAAATAAACATTTACCTGAAACAGAAAGAATAAACAAGGATTGAAAAAAAAAAAAAACGAGGAGAGGCTTAGGAACCTCTGGGACAACTTTAAAAGTACCAACATCCAAATCATAGGGGTGCCAGAAGGAGAAGAGGAAGAACAAGAAATTGAGAACTTATTGGAAATAATAATGAAGAAGAACTTCCCAAATTCAGCGAAGGAAATAGACATACAAGTCCAGGAAGCACAGAGAATCCCAAACAAGCTACACCCAAGGAAGACCACACCAAGACACATCATACTTAAAACACCAAAGGTGAAAGATAAAGAGAGAATCTTAAAAGCAGCAAGAGAAAAGCAGAAAATTACCTACAAAGGGTTGCCTATAAGACTATCAGCTGATTTCTCAAAAGAAACTTGGCAGGAAAGAAGGGACTGGCAAGAAGTATTCAGTGTGATGAAAAGCAAGGACCTACAACCAAGAATACTCTATCCAGCAAAGCTATCATTTAGAATGGAAGGGCAGATGAAATGTTTCCCAAATAAGATAAAGCTAAAGAAGTTCATCATCACCAAGCCATTATATGAAATGTCAAAGGGACTTACTTTAGAAAAAGAAGGTCAAAATTATGAACATTAAAATGAAAACAAATTCACAACTATCAACAACTGAATCTAAAAAAAATCAAAACAAAATCCAACTAAGCAAACCAGAATAGGATCAGAATCATAGGTATAGGTATCATTTGGAGGATTATCAGCTGGGAGGGGAAAGGAGGAGAAATGGGGAAATGGTGCAGGGATTAAGGAGCATAATAGATTGGTACAAAATAGACAGGGGAAGTCAAGAATAATATAGGAAACAGAGAAGTCAAAGAACTTATATGCATGACCTATGGACAAGAACTAAGGTCTGTGGGATTGCTGGAGGGGAGGGAGATACTGGGAAGAGGGGAGCAAAGGGAAAAGATATTGGGACTACTGTAACAACATGATCAATCAGATATACTTTAAAAAAAAGATCTAAACTATGGACATTAAAATCACAACAAACTCACAACTATCAACAACTGAATCTAAAAAATAAAAATAAAAACAAACTAAGTGAACAACCAGAACAGGAACAGAATCGTAGGTTTGGGGATCATTTGGAGGGTTATCAGCTGGGAGGGGTGGAGGGAGAAAGGGAGAAAAGTTGCAGAAATTAAGAGCATAATTGGTAGGAACAAAATAGACAGGGAGGGATGTTAAAAATAGCATAGGAAATGGAAGAGCCAAACAGCTTACATGTAGGACTCATGAACATGAACTAAGTGGTGAAGGATTGCTGGAGGGAAGGGCATTAGTGGGCAGAGGGGAGCAAAGGGAAAAATATTGGGACAACAGTAACAGCATAATCTATAAAATTTACCTAAAAAATAGAAATAAAGGGATTTTCTAAGTGGTTCATATAACTGGAAATAACAAGTGTGAAGTAGGATTCAGGTGTAACTGGGTTCGGATTGAGCTAATGGGGTTTGACCATGGTTTAATGTAGGAAAAAGAAGTAAGAGGGTCTTCTAAGTGGAACCCCATGCTATACTGTTTTCCTAGGATGATGTCTAATTGATATTGATGTTTTACGTGCTGGGACATCTTCCTGGGTCTATGTGACTTCATGTTGGTACCTTGTAGCTGGCCACACTGAGAGTACTTTACACATTGGAAATTAGCAAATGCTACAAATTGAAGCCACCCCTCCACAACCCCACAAGCAGCTGGTTATCAGCATTTCATAGACCTTGGTGTAGCTGATAGGCAGTGGGGACAGGCTCTTTCATCTATTTCTTTCTGTAAAATGTGGAGAATTGTGCCTATGTCATGGGATTGCTTAGAGGATTACTTGAGATAATCTGTCCAATATCTAAAATAGTCTTCATACTTATTGCATTTACTCCAATCTAAGATGCTACCACAGTGATAATACAGCATTGTTTTTTATATAGCATACTGCCAAGAAAGGAAAACACTGTTAATGGATGCTTTCTGGCCACATTGATTGCAAGTCATATCTCAATTTAAGAAATGATAAAGTGTGAAAAAATTCCGGTCTTAGAGTGAATGAATTACAGTAGCTTGCTTATAAAAACTCCACTAATAGTATATCATCATTACAACTGGCTAAAATGAGTTTGTATGTGTAGTAGAAAGTCGTTTGTCTCATCTACCACTTTAAGCATCAATTCATTCAAAATTTCTAGCAATAAAAATGCTAAAAAATCAGATCCTTTATACACATGAATGTATAGCATTTATGTAGAAGGGGAGGAAGAGATCAGAAATGTGCACATTTTTTTTCCAAAATAAAATCAAGCATAAAATTCAATGAATGTCAAAATTGTGGTTAAAAAAAAAAAAGATTTAAATGTACAAGAAACATCGGCGGAGCCACACAATAACATTTAAAATCATAAACAAATAAATGCAAAATTAGGGGTTCTCTATATAATTTATGCACATTTTAGAAAAGCATGTGCACTTATATAAAAAGTGAGAGGGTACTAAGTGCATTTATTTGACCAATTATGCATGTCCTCAGGGAGGACAGAGGATGGTAAATAATTCCAAAGGAAGGGAACTGACTGCTGAGAAATTATCTCCAGGCTGTGGGAATAAATTTATATTGTGTAAAGAAAAATTCCTGGAAACAAATGAACACAGGCTACCAAACTTGGAGAAAGAAGAGAAACTACTGTGTCTGTACAAAAGAACTTCAAAGATAAATATGGTTTATTTGTTTTTTTTACACCACTGCAACTAAAAATAAAATGTAAGAGTCTACTGTAAGTGTGTATTTGCTAGTACACAAAATAGAGAGTTTAAAGCAGGCTGAAGAATACAATGACCTTCAGTAAAACTGTACCCCAAACTGCATGGAAGCAATTTATAAGCCTTCTTGTGGAGTCTCCTGTGTAGCTTAAGAAGATCTGGCTTTTGACCTTAAAATAACTCCCATGCTCAGCACATGGTTTCCGGATTCATTTGCCTAAATGCACACTTGCCTGCTGACCACAGCCAAGTTCCTGTACCAAAGGAGTTTGCAAATCACTTTCAGACCATGAGGGGAAGGACACTTTCAAAAACCCATGAAATGAACATGCAGTGAAATTCTGAACCCAGAGACTGCTTTCTGCTCTGTCATTTAGATATGTGCCTTGGGCAACATGGCCATGATCCTCAGAGTTCTCATCAGCAAAAGGGAATAGTACACCTCACCTTCCAGGGCACTCCTGAAAGGATCAAGATATATATACATATATATATCTATATATTAAGTGCTTTACAAATATAATAAACTTATTACTAATCCCACTATCACTGTTACCCTGCAGAGCTGGCAAAATGACACTCACTGTATCACTGTACTGTGAACTTGGGATAGGATTTCACACAGAATTATTTGATAATGAAGATATATGTTTTCTTAAACCAAACACATGTTTCAAGATAGAAATTTTGCTTTATCTTCTATTGTAAAGTCTAAAGAAATGTTAGAAAAATCACGGGCTTTTCATTCACACACAGGGGATTTAAATGTGGATTTATATCTATCTAGCTGTATGATGGTGGGCAGGTTACTTAACTTCTCTGAGTTCAGGGAGCCCACCTCCCAATCTTTTTTTTTTATAATTTATTTATTTGTTTGTTTGTTTATTTTTAGAGAGAGAGGAAAGGAGAAAGAGAAGGAGAGAAACATCACTGTGTGGTTGCCTCTCACTTGCATCCCCAACTGGGGACATGATGTGCAACCTAGTCATGTGCTCTGACTGGGAATCGAACCAACGACACTTGGCTCGCAGGCCGACGCTCAATCCACTGAGCCACAGCAGCCAGGGCTCCACCTACCTATCTTGTTGTGGGCATTCCAGTATATAAATTGCCCAGCTCAATAAATTTTGTCTTTCTCTCTATGCTCTTAAATTCTTATCCTTTTCTTTAGAAAGCTGCAGATTTCGGGGTTAGGACATGAGCATCTCTGAGGAGTCATCATTCTGTCCATGCACACGCCTACTTAACAAACAAGGGGGTTGAGGCTTCTCAGATCTGGCACTTCATGTATCAGAACCCAGTTCTGAGTCTGGAGGGCAACCTCCTCCATTCACTGTGTATCCAGAAGCAATACTGCCATTTGAGAAGAATAGGCTTATTTTATTTGGGGTGTGGTAACTACTGATTGTGGTGACAACATTTGATAAACAGGAGCAGCATGATTTATTTTTGTGCACCGTCTTGAACCCAGCAGCCATGTTTATTCTACCATCCAACTGATCACCTTCCAGCGTACCAGTGGTTACAGAGAATTAAACCGACTCAATTCATTGTCCCTGAGGCAACTTCTGAGACAGACAGTATAAAAGTACAGAAGTGTATGTGTCAGATTGAGAACCAGTGGAAACTGCTGTAGCCACAGGGTAGGACAATTAGCACCTTCACTAATATGGAATTGTTTTGTGGATCTTTTGAAATGGAGTTGATTTACTCCATTATTTACTATTGGAGTAAATTTACTTAATCTTATTTACTATTACTTCATGAAAGTACTGATTGATTCTATAACCTCGTTTTAGATTTATATATTTTGGTGGTTAAGGCTTCTTGTAGGAATTCAAGCAGTAATGACTACTTGGCTGTGACTTCTGCTCAAGCAAATGACTCCAATATTTCCTCATAGAAACTGATAAGAACATTTCATTAGGCTTAGAATTTAGAGGGGCATAGAAGTAAGCCTCCCAATAATGAATTTGCTATGTCCTTTAAACATTCCCTCTTTTTATTGCTTGCTTTTGCCAGATTTTAAAACAGCTTTCTTTCTGGTAAAAAAAAAAAAAAAAAAGTTGATGTTGTTTATTTACAAGGAGGAAACCTGGAGGGAGCACAGGGATTTGAGGTTTCAGCAACTATGAATCTCAGGAAAAGGAAGACCAGAAAGAAAGGGAAGGGGAGAGAAAAGGAAGAAGGCAATGGGGAGGAGAGACCTACGTTTGCAGGGGAGTTGGAGACAGTAAAACCTCCAGTTCTATTAGTGAGAACAAAGGAATCACACTTTCCATCCTCTTTTAAGCACTTTTGATTTTTTTTTTTTAATTTAAGAGGAGATAGAATGAGACACTTATGTGGTTAGGTCCTAGATGCTGGACATCTATGTCACTGCTGAGACAAGGTGACTGACTTCTCTCCGGCTGGGCTCTAGCTCCTAAAGTTAGGATGAGAATATTTTTGGAAAGAGGGAGGGAAAGAGAGGAGAAGGGAGAGAGGGAAGAAAGGACTGCCTTGCTGGGGCTGCTGGTCAGGTGCTAAGCTGGCTGAGTGGCCTTTGACCTCTGGCCTTTGGAGAACATGAATCATTGCTGCATTGGCCATTTCTGGGATGTTCATATTGCACATACAGATTCTAAAGTGCATGGAATGTGTGTAGATGTGGATGAAAATGTGCCTTTGACCTGGAGCTCTGAAACCACATGTCCCTCAAGGAAACAGGAAAGTGAACCTCAGACAAAAGAAAGAAACTGAGTTCCCAGAAGCCCCTGGCTCTTGTCACTGTTAGTGGACTGCCCTGTTTTTCCTGGGAGATTTGAAAAACCATAATATCTCAGAGGTGAGATGGTCCGGGAAAAGCCATGTGAAAAAGGGAAGGTGCTCCTCTTGCGTGCAGTAAAGATAATGAGGTCATTACTGCTTATCTGGTCGAACTTGAAGCTTCTCTCTCTCTCTGTGGCTTCGCTTCTCCAGTGTCCATGTTTATGGCTTTGAAAATAACTAATGCCTGATTTCAATGCCAAAAATACGCTCCTGTTTTTATATATCCCACACTGAAATTCTATGTTCATAACTCAGTCAAGGTATTCATGTCTGGTAACATTTTTGCTTCACTCTTCACATGATTCAATAGTAATATATTATCTGCTGAAAAATGGAGACATGATATAACAAACAGCTTTCCTTTGATTGTTTACCTCAGGTATTCTGCCAGATTTTAAGTGTTCCTCCTCTGTGTGACTAAGACAAAGTGTTCCAGTTTTATTAGCTGATGGCCACTGGCTTCATTTCATTTCCCTGGAGGAGATTCATCTTTCTTAGTGTCTGTAGCATATGCATACTGGTTTGTGAAGCTTTCTTTTCTTATATACCACAGACACAACGAGAGAACAATGTTATTTTTCACACGTGCATCACTGCCCAAAATGAAATATTTGTTAGTTATTTCATGAAGATTTTTTGACTGACAAAAGTCATAAGCTATGGAACTTAATAACCAATAGAAATCTTGTCATAAAAATTTTCTTTATAAATGTTTTTGCTATTCTGTTGACATCTAGTCATGAGTGAGATCTTTTAAGTTTACATGTTGACCTGGTGCTCTGAGCTGGTAAAAGAGTACATTGACCATTCAGGAGGAATCTTCCCTGGACTGATATGAGGTGTTAAAGATTTGCCTCCTCTGCGGCAGAGAAAGAAACTTTGGGTGACTTTTCTCCATTCATCGTGTCTCCTCAGAAGGTTTTCTAGTGAAGCCTACACTAGCCTGACCAAATTGTTCCATATGCTATTTGATTGACACCTCATAGCAATTCCCTAAGGTGAAGATATCTCAATTTTACTTTTAATTGATACACTCATGTTGCACCAGTCTTTGATTATAAATAAGTTCATAATTTAAGTACTCAAGCTATGATACTTTGAACTCCCTCTGACTCAGGACAGGAAATGACTTGTCATCGCATTGTCGCCAGTATCTGGTGAGTGTCTGGGTCCTGGAGCAGCCCCTGCTCTTCCACCCCAGCATGCCTGGGAAGTCTCAACTCAGCCCCCAGAGTAGGGAGGAGAGAGGGAGGAGAAAAAGAGAGAGACAGGTGACATGTTTTGTGCTTCCCTGCATCACCTATCTATCTTCACAAAAACCCTATGAATCCTGTCATTATCCTTATTTCCAGAGTGAAGGAAGAAAAGGTGCCTCTGAGAGGCAAGGAGCATGTTCAGCTAGCAACTGGCAGGTGTAAATCACACATTCAGGGGTGTCTTCTTCGATATGGTAGCTGCTATGCTAGAGTCAGTATGACTACACGGCTGCTAGATTATAGGCATAGACTTATTGCCAAATACACACTATTAAAAATATGTGTTTTATTTAATTCTGCCACAGAATAGTACAAATCCCATTCAACATGATTGCCTTAGTCTGCTCAAGCTGTCATAATGGAGTATCACAGACTGAGCGGCTTCAATGACAGACATCTCTACTCAGCTATGAGGCTGGAAGTCTGGAATTGAGGTGCTGGCCCAATTGGTTCCTTTTGAGAGCCCACTTCCTGGTTTATAGATAGCTGTCATCTCATTGTGACCTCATGCAGGGGACAGGGGGAGAGAGACAGAGAGAGAGAGAGAGAGAGAGAGAGAGAGAGAGAGAGAGAGAGATGTGTCTCTTCTTGAGACACATACCAGTACCATCATGAAGGCACATTGGGAGTTTGGGCTTCAAGATACAAATTTTGAGAAAACACATTCAACCCATAATAATGACGAATATAGAAAACTATTTAACAAGAGAGGTGATATGTCTTCTTCTTCTTCTTCTTTTATATCAGAACTATTTTGTTTATATGGGTATGTTTTTAAATACATTAAATATTACAAAAGTGAATTTCTCCTAAGGTGATCACACGTCCTGGTTTTCCCCCACTATCTTGAACTATGCATGTTGTCCTTGGTGGAATTAATATAACACCCTTGTTTACTCTCAAAAGTGACCTGGTTTGGGTAATAAATTATATGGGTGCCCTTCTTATTAATTATATTTCTAGAATATATTTGTAGATTGAAAAATTTCAATAATTTTGAAGCTGGGTGACTGGTATATGGAGATTTATTTAATTTACATAATAAAGATCTTAAATATATTTATATTATAGTTGAGTTTTTATAGTTATTCTTTAAACAAATATAGACTATTAATTTATTTTTAAGTTCAAGCAATTGTGTCTCTTTCAAATATAAAAATAGCATTAACGCCCTGGCTGGTGTGGCTCAGTGGATTGAACTCTAGCCTGAGGACCAAAAGGTGGCTGGTTCAATTCCCATTCAGGGCACATACCTGGACTGTGGGCCAGGTTCCGAGGTGGGGGCATGAGAGAGGCAGCTGATTGCTGTTTCTCTCATACATCATGTTTCTTTCCCTCTCTTTCTCCCTCCTTTCCCCTCTCTAAAAATAAATAAATAAAATCTTTTAAAAATAGCATGATGAAGCAATAACCTATGGTATTTTTTCATGTATAAAATTGTGTTCTTGCAGAGTTGTTATAACTGAAAAGCATAAAAATTTAACTATTATAATTGGAAGGTTTTGAATGAACTAGGAATATTTGTTATATTAAAAAACTACAGTGACTCCTATCACTCAAAAAAGAATCTCTTTGTAAAAAGATCACTAATGTCCTTATTTTCCTTCTGTGCAAAAGTATATATTTTATATATCCCAAGAAACAATACAGGCTATTCATTTTTTCTCATCTTTAAACAAGAAACAAAACTATCTGTCTAAAAAGTCATTGTGAGGAAGAAATTTTAAACTTCATGTAAAGAACATAGCTTATTACCCAGTATACAGTAAGAACTCAATAAATGTTACTATTTACATCAGCTACTGCCAAAATTTAAAATTTTGGTGAGCTGATGTATTATATCACGGGAAGTATTAAATGACAGCAGTCACAAAACCTTCTTGGAACTCTTTTTACTACCCTACATTTTTTGTCATTGAAAGTAGAGAATCAAAATATTTAACATGCCTGAGTGAGCATGTTGAAGGAAAAATTACATCATAAAGATACTTAAACTAATTTTACAGTCTCCCATTATCTCAGCCAGCCAGCCCATTCAGTCATGCACCATTTACTGAATGCCCGCTATGTGCAAACTTGAGCCTATACAACTAGGCCTGGCAAAGTGTGCAGTGTGAACGTAACAGACCAATATGGAAAACAAAAATGGTCACAACATTACACTCTAGGTTTACTTTGGTGGAATGCAGAGATCTTGGTTAAAATATAAATCTACTCATTAATCAGTAGTACTTCTTCCCACCCTGACCATAGACTTCTTTTCCACATTTGAGAAAGGGACAACAGTAATTCTGATGTGTTCTTCTCTGTATGGGTTCTGTGCCTGGAAACTGATATAGTCTATGGAAAAATTTTCTTTCCTTCTTTTCAGTCTCTCTCAATCCTTCAAGATGTAGGGCCTTTGAAATGAATCCGTACTGAATTCATTGATGTTGGCATTCCAACAGAACAGAGGGAACATCAGAGATCGGACAAAGCATTAAAAATGTTTGAAGTGTTTTTTCCCCCAGAATGTCCACTTTTTCTTATTGGAAAGCAACAGTTAATGGTATTCTTGCAGCAGAATTGCAGTCTCTTTGTTTGCAAACTAATAGTCTTGTTGATCATCCCTCTCCCAAATTAATTTTATGAATAACTAAATTAGCACTTCATAATTTAAACAAGAGCCACTAGTTTAAAAAAGAGGAGAATGTAGTGATAAAATGCATAACTTCATAACCTGCTTTCACCCTATATCATGAGTAGTTTTCAAAAAATACAAATATTCAAATATGTTACAAGTTAAATACTATCTGGATAATTTAAAATATTTAATAAGTTTTCCTGGATATGCAAAATAAAAACTTTTGTTTATTTGGGAAAGACTATAGCATTTCAGAAAACAAAATCAGAAGAAAATAAGCATAGATCTATGGTATTATGCATTCGACAATTTCAGGTTGCTAAAAATTCTCACTGGCTTTTCGATCAATAAATAGCAGGAAGTTCTGGCTGTTTTCAGTTACAAGACATAAAGCCCAATCGAACTGGTCAACAATAACTAGAATTGGTTTCAAGGTAGAGCAGCCTCCACAATGGTTTGATTTAGCAGCAGCTCTGTGATATCAGAAGAACCCAGTTAGAGTGACAAATGTCACACTATTCCTCTTTTCTTTTCTAGAGTCTCAGTGTCATAATATATACAATCCCATAGTGGTATTTCCTGTCTAGATTGGGCCTACCAATTGATAGTATGATTTTCAACAAACCCTCAAACCCTGTTAGCCTCAAAAATCTCACTGTCTTAACATTCTTTAGAATAATATTGCCTTCATAATACTTTGTTCAATGAAATTCTGCATGGTAACAAAAGCAAAGAACATGGTATCAAAGGATTACCACTACTGTCCGACTATATAATTTTGGGACTTTTGGAAACAACCTAAATGTCTGTCAATGGATGAAGGGATAAAGAAGTCATGCCATATATATGACTATCATTCAGCCATGAGAAAGAAAGAAACCCTACGATTTGCAACAACATAAATAAAACTTGACAGTATTATGCTAAGTGAGATAACTCAGAGAAAGACAAATACTGTATGATATCATTTTTATGTGTAATTTTAAAAAGCTGAATTCATAGAGACAGAAGAATGATGTTTATCAGGGGCTCGGGCTAGAAGAATTAGGGAGATATTTTATTGGTCAAAGGGCACAAATATGCAGTTAAAAGATGAGTAAGTTCTGAAGATCTAATGCATAGCATAGAGATTGCAGTCAACAAGACTGTCTTATGTATCTCAAAGTTGTTAAGAGACTAGAGAAAGAAATCAATTTGTTGTTCCACTTACTTACACATTCATTTGTTGATTCTCATATGTACCCTGACCAGGGATCCAACCTGCAACTTTGGCATATCTGGATGATGCTCTAACCAAATGAGCTACCTGGCCAGTGCTGTAGTTTCCTTTTAATACTACTGTGATCCCACAAGTCCCAGCACAACCCCACAACCACTCTACAATGACCCCATGCAACCTCATGTGATCCCACACAACCCCACAAGCACACTTGTGCCCCACCCCTACCCCAGGTAACCCCACAAGGCCCCATAAACACCACATGACCCTACAACAACCCCACAAAGATATCAGACAACAGCACAATGATCCAATGTGACTCCACATACCATAAATAAATAAACAAACAAACAAACAAACAAACAGAACCACTTTAAAAGGGAGCCATAGCTGTCATCCCTGAGGAACTGTAGAAAGAAAGAAAGAAAGAAAGAAAGAAAGAAAGAAAGAAAGAAAGAAAGAAAGAAAGAAAGAAAGAAAGAAAGAAAGAAAGAAAGAAAGGAAGGAAGAAAGGAAGGAAGGAAGAAAGAAAGAGAGAAAGAAAGGAAAGAAAGTGAGTGGTGGTTCAGTTGGCTGGAGCATCATCCCACACACCAAAAGGTTGCGGATTCAATCCCTGGTCAGGGCACATACCTAGGTTGTGGGTTTGGTCCCCAGTTGAGGGGGGTATGGGAAGCAACCAATCCATGTTTCTCTCACACATTGATGTTTCTCTCTCTTTGTCTCTCTCTCTCTTTCTCTCTCTCTCTTCAATCAATAAACATATCCTCAGACGAGGATTAAAAATAATAATACAAATAATTATGTGATGTGATAGAGGTGTTGGCTAACACTATGTTGATAACCATATTGCAATATATCTAAAAATGTAGCAAAGCAACAGACTTATGTAAGATTATATGTCAATTATATCTCAATTGAAAACTATTTCTTGAAGATTTTCCCATGCATTCATTTGAATACTACATACAAATATAAATATGTACTAAAGTATTTATTAGTATAAATATTAATGGGATTTGACTGTATACATCATTTTAAAGCTTGCTTTTTTATTCAGGTTAATATATAGCTG
Source organism: Furipterus horrens (assembly GCF_987537825.1). Classification (NCBI taxonomy): domain Eukaryota; kingdom Metazoa; phylum Chordata; class Mammalia; order Chiroptera; family Furipteridae; genus Furipterus; species Furipterus horrens. Next base: position 65,425,372 of record NW_028327177.1, read on the forward strand.
TATCTTGAGAATTTTTCTAGCATTCATTCACTCATTTAAAATATACTAACACTTGTTATGTGGCAGGCTTTGATCTGGGTACTAGATATGCAGCAGTGAAAAACATGATGTCCCCAACATCAACATTCATGTGTAGAAGGGGTAAAACAAGCAAACAAATAAATAAATAGGTGGTAATAGCTACACAGAAAATAAACTCAGTAAGGAGGCAGAAATAGGAGAAGTTTTATTCTTTGTTGGTTTGTAAACAAATCTTTTCAAGAAGATGAATGGAAGCCAATATGTAAATAATAAGAATCTCAGACCACAGGATGTTCTGGTAAGGGCATTCAAGGGGAGGGAAGAGCTGGTGCTAAGTGCTAGGGTTGGGAGTGAACTTGACCTGTTAAGGTACCCAGAGAAGACCGATAGGCTTGGACTGGAACTGGCAGGAAGGGAGAGTGGTGGTTGGTGTGAAAAGTCTCTGGGTGCCATGGTAAAAGGGTTGCAATTTATTCCAGGGGCAGCAAAAGTCCTGAAAGGATTTAAGCAGGGATGGAAAAGACTAGGAAAGCTAGGTTTTGAGAGGAGACTTGAAGAAAGAAAGAACTCTGTTCTAGATGTGTTAAGGCTTAATGACCTATTAGCTATCAAAATAGACATGTTATATAGGTGATTGAGTTCTACCAGGGGCGATGAGAGGGTTGGAGATATCGCTTTAGAAGTCTTCAACATATGGATGCCATTTAAAGCCATAGGATGGGATAAGGTCATTTTGGAAGATAATACAGGTTCTGAGGGGGAGAGGCCTCCATTGCCAGGGTTTTGAACACTTAGCTGTGGGAAAGGGCAGGAAAATGTGAAGAAATAATAGGAATGTGCCTTGTAAAGGTCTACTCAGTTCAACATTTTGACAGAAAAAAGTGAGATGAGGACTAAGAATTGCTATAGGAGTTGGCAAGATGAGGGTCAATGAGGACCTTTACAAGGTAGTCCCAGAGTGGTTGAGGCAGAAATTTGAGTCAGGTGTTAAAGAGAAAATGGAAGGTGTGGAAATCAAAACATCTGGGAGCGAAAATACTGATGAAAGAGTTGTCTCAAAGCTAAGTAAAGGCTGGAGCAATTGGAAATGAATCAAGTCAAGGAAGAGTATTCCTTGGTTTTTAGATTGTTTTTATATGACAATGATGACATCATGTTTTATACTAATGCAAACAGTCCACTTGAGAGAGAAAAATAGTGATTTATGAAGAAATGACTGCAGGAGCAAAGGCCTTGAAAATGTGACAAGGGACGAGTTCTAGGGCAGAGGTGAAGTCATGAGGCTGAGCCAGAGGACTTAACTGGGGCTCACTAAATCTTTGTTGAGATGGTTTAGGTTGTGTCTAATTTTCCACTTTTTTTAGTATAATTCTGCTTTGGATATCCTTGTATATTTATGTTTATACACTAATGTGACTGTCACTGAAAGACAAGTTCTCACTGGAGGATAACTCAAAAGATAGAAATAGTTTAAATATTATTAAGATAATGGAAAATCACCTTCCAAAATATTTCATTTCTTTATTCTTAAATTTGAACTTGGAAATATTAGTTCTAAACATTTTTTGTCTTTTTAGACTCTTACAGGTTGCGTTTTATTTATTTTTTCCAAAAAATATTTAATGGGCTTATTTATGTTGTTATAAAGTTGAACTGCTGAAACTTGTTCACTGAAACATTTTGTCTTGTATTAAGGCTTTATGTCCCCACATTTGTGTTTTAAAAATTCACACACATATGAAAATGGAAAAACTGCCAATACCTGATTTCTGTTCCTTATTTTCCTCTTCCTCTGCTGCCTTGCGGCATACCTCTTCAGGGGAAAGGCTAAGGGAGTAAACCTCGACAGAAAATCCGGAGCCGGAGTCCCTAAGGCGGTTTGACGTTGTAGTCAACACCGGCAACTCCTGCGGCGCACCTGAAGCCAAGCTGTATTGACTCCGTCTTTCCCTTGGATCCTTCAGCTGCGAAGAGAGGGGGGGTCTGCTGCATGGGCAACAGCAGACCCTCCATATCACCCTGCCCAGGCTCTGTAGCTTCATCGCAAGATGTCGATTCAACACGGGAGGAGACAGATACCGTGTCACTCCCGAGTCGGACTGCACAGCCATTCTCGGCGGTGCAGATAGACTCTTAAGAAGCTACACCATCGTCTCTCGAGACGGACGGCTGCCGACAATTTTCCTCTTGCAGTCATATACTTAGGTACCTTTTGATCTCCTGGGAAAAAAGTATCTAACATTCAGAACTATGAATAGTAGGAAGAAGAGAAACGGGGGCAGCCACTCTGGTAATAGGTATAAAGTTCCCTCAAAAAATCAAAAATGGAACTGCCTTTTAACCCAGCAATTCCACTTCTTGGAATATAGCTTAAGAATCCTGAAACACCAATTGAAATGAGTACATGCACCCCATGTTCATAGCAGAGCTATTTATAATAGCCAAGACCTGGAAACATCCTAAGTGCCCATCAGTAGAGCGGATTAAAAAACTGTAGTACATTGACATAATGGAATACTACACAACAGAAAAAAATGAAGAAACTCATCTTTTGCAACAGCATGGATTGACCTGGAGACTATTATGCTAAGTGAAATAACCCAGACAGTGAAAGACAGATACCATATAATCTCACTTACAAGCAAAATCTAATGAACAAAGTAAACTAACAAGCAAAATAGAAACAGAAGCATAGAAACATGGAATAAACTGACAGCTGTGAGAGGGGAAGGGTAGGTAGAGACTGTTTGGAAAAAGGTGAAGGGATTAGCCAAAGAACATATATGCATGACCCATGGACATGGACAATGGTGTGGGGACTGCCTGAGGGAGGAGGGTAGTGGGGGCTGGGTGGAGGGGGGACAAATGGAAAAACTGGGACAACTGTGATAGCATAAACAATAAAATATAATTAAAAATAAGTAAATGAAAATATAAAAAATGAAATGTTTTTCATCATAGTGGATTCTTAAGCACATTCTCTACATATGCAGCGCACTAGCTGGACAACTTTTGGCATAATTGTTACATGTTTGGCATGTATAGCACACAGGTTGTTGGTGTCTTCAAAAAGGTAAATCAGTTAGGCCTCACTTGCCTCCCGCAAAGCACCAATAATGGTACTCCGGAAGCATGGATCTATTTTGAGGTCCTGAGCAATTCCTCACACCAGATGCTGGAAGAGAAGTCTGTGAATCAGAAGTTCAGTGGACTTCTGATAATGTCTAATTTCACAGAGTGCCACAGTACCAGGCCTGCTGTAACTATGAGGTTTCTTTACCCCACCAGTAGAAGGTCCACTCTTGTGAGTGGCTTTGGTAGCCTCTTGCCTCCTTAGTGCTTTATGACCACTCGATTTGTGGGCAGTCTGCCGGTTTTCTCTGTCCAAGCCATGGCATAGAGACCTCTTTACTTACCCCGCCTCTCCTTTGTCTGAAGTTCAGGGAGCTAGAGGCAGCACTGGTGTTAGAGAGCGATGGCCTTACAGGGCCCATTTTAAGTATTATTGGTTTTATCTATTTAATTACTTTCCCCTCCTCTATATTCCTTCATTTCCTCTTTGTTTTTCCTTTATGATGACTTGTCTTTATACTATTTGCCCAGAATGTGGGCCTGGAGGAGTGCGACACTGTAAACAAAAAACCTTTCACCATCTGCTTAGGTACCTGTCCCCTGGTCCTCCGTGAAAACAAATTTCTAATGCACTTAACAAGTCTCTCAGAAGAACTTCCTCTGAGGAAACTTTGCAAACTCATGGGTTTAAGTCTCTCCAGGGCCATACATTCCACAGTGAGGACAGCATATTTGATTTCCTTAAAAAGTGTTATTTATAGACATGTTCCAATATTGGACATTCATAAAAAATGGTTTGTCCTAAAACCCATGGTCTGATGGCATGGGGGAGGAACTGATCAGGTGATGGCTTGGACTCTGACCCTGAAAGAAGGTGTCAGAGAATAAGTTCAGCAGCCAAAATATCGGCACCACTTCTAAATCCTGTTTCTACCCTCTTAATACCATAATGAGTCCCCTCCTTAGAGAATCACAGGAGTCATAAATGATAGATGCTTCCAGCTTTCTTTTCTTGGGGATCAAAGAGAAGCTGGCTAGAGTTACCGTGATCTCTCAAAGATGTTTAATGGATCCATTGCTTTTATGGTGGGTGGTTTAGTATCTGGCTATTAAGAATGGTCTAGAGGCAATGGTCTAAAGAATGGTCTTTAATTACTAGCTATGCTTGCACTCTGGAAGGTTCTCTCTCTTTTTTTTAAGTATATTTTAATGATTATACTGTTACAGTTGTCCCAATTCTTTTCTCATTGAACTCCTCTGCCTGGCACCCCCCTTTCCTCCAGCAGTACACCCCCCCCCCTTAGTTCATGTCCATGGGTCTTGCATATATATTCTTCAACTTCACCCTTTCCTATAGTATTCTTAATACCCACCTGTTTATTTTGTTCTTACCAATTATGCTTCTTGATCCCTTCACCATTTCCCCCTTTTTCCCCCTTCCCACTCTCAGCTGATAACCCTTCAAATGATACCCAAACCTATTATTCTGTCCCTGTTCTGGTTGTTCACTAGTTTGTTTTAGTTTTTTAGATTCAGTTGTTGATAATTTTAAGTTTGTTGTCATTTTAGTGTTCATAGTTTTTATCATCTTCTTTTTCTTAAATAAGTAACTTTAACATTTCTTGTAATAATGGCTTGGTGATGATGAATTCCTTTAGCTTTACCTTGTCTGGAAAGCACTTAATCTGCCCTTCCATTCTAAATGATAGCTTTGCTGGATAGAGTAATCTAGGTTGTAGGTGCTTCTTTTCATCATTTTGAATATTTCTTGCCAGTCCCTTCTTGCCTGCAAAGCTTCTTCTGAGAGATCAGCTGGTAGTCTTTTAGGAATTCCTTTGTAGATAACTCTCTTCTTTTCTCTTGCAGCTTTTAAGATTCTCTCTTTATCTTTAACATTTGGCATTAAATTATGATGTGTCCTTTTCAGGTCCAACTTCTAGTTCCTTTGCCAAATTAAAGAGGTTTTCTCTCATTATTTTTTCAAATAAGTTATCAATTTCTTGCTCTTCCTCTTCTTCTTCCGGCACCCCTATGATTTGGATGTTGGTCCTTTTAAAGTTGTCCCAGAGGTTCCTAATCCTCTCATTTGTTTTTCAATTCTGTTTCTTCTTTCAGTTCCAGGTGAATGTTTATTTCTTCCTTCTGTTCCAAACTGTTGATTTGAACCCCAGCTTCCTTCCCATCATTGTTGGCTCCCTGCATATTTTTATTTTACTTTGTATAACCTTCCCTTCTTCCTTTATTTTGTGGCCATACTCTATCATTCCTCTGAGAATCCAGATCATCAGTGTTTTGAACTCTGCATCTGATAAGTTGGCTATCTCTGTTACTTTTAGTTCTTTTTCTGGGGTTTTGTTGTGTTCTTTTATTTGAGCCATATTTCTTTGCCTCATCAATTTGGCAGCCTCCCTGTGTTTGTTTCTGTGTATTGAGTGAAGCTGCTTTGACTTCGTGTCTTGGTAGGATAGCCTAATGTAGTAGGTGTCCTGTAGGGTCATGTGGCACAGCCTCCTCTATCACCCAAGCTGGGTACTCAAAGTGCACCATTCATGTGAGCTGAGTACACCCTCCTCTTGTAGTTGAACCTTGGTTGCTGTTGGCAGATCAATGGGAGGGATTTACCCAGGCCAGTCAGCTGCAAGGACTGACTGTGACCACTCACTACAAACCTTTACCCTTCGTGGAGGATCAGCTGTGCAGTGGCAGGGTGGTGGTGCTCTGACATAGTCTGTAGCTGTCCACTGGGTCTGTTGGTCCTGGGGTTTTCTGGGTAGTACAGGCCAAGGTCTGCCCTAACCTATGTTTTGCCTGAGGCATCCTGACTGAGCTATGAAGCAATCTGAGATGGCTGCTACTTGTGCTGGGCTTGGAGATTCCCAGGTGAAGCCAAGCTGTGAATCCAAGCTGTCTGCTGGTAGTACTGGGCTTGGAGCTCACTGAGGTCCGCCCTTGGTTATTTGAGAGGAGTTAGGAAATTATGAAGCATGAGCCAACGTCAGTTGTTCACATGAAAAAGCAGCTTGGTTAGGCCCATAAGTTGGGTGGGATGGAGTCTCTGGGGATTTCCAAGGTGGGTCAAACAGTGTTAGCCAGGCTCATGGAGTCTCAGATATGGCACCAGCTTGCTGGCTCTGTAGGGGGAGGGTTTAGTAGAGAGACAAAGACCTCTGCTCGCCTGATGCCATGACTCTTCAATTTCTCCCCGTATATCACTGGTGCCTTTTAAGCTGCTATCCCAGTACTGGAGTCCAGAGGGAGTGACTCTGAGCAGGTGAGTCCATGTATGCGTTTTTTAAAAGGAACTGCTTGAGACTCTAGCAGTTTCTTCCACCGACTCAATGCGCACTGTTTTTTTGCAGCCAGAATATGTGGGGACTTATCGCTCTGTCACTGGAACTGTGGGCTGGGGGGCCTGGTATGGGTCTGGGAATCCTCACTCCTTCAATATCCCTGCTGAATTTTTATCCACCACACGTGTGTGAGAGACCAGCCCATTCCATGTCTGGACCCCTCCTACCCATTGGTTTCTTTAATTCTTTAGTTGTCAGTCTTCCATTTAATTCAATTTCTGATGGTTCTGCCTGATGGGTGTTATATATTTTAGTTGTAATTTTGATATGGTTGTGTGAAGAGGTGAGTAATGTCTGCCTATACCACCATCTTGACCAGATCTCTTGGAAAGTTCTTAAAATATAGGGACATGGCTGAGTTGGGGCTGTGAAAATTTCTTGCCCACCATTTAAGGAAATGTGATGATATCCATGATAAAAAAAGTTTCTGAAAACTGGTTTAAACAAAATTTAAAATCTGGTCCTCGGTTAATGGCCCTGATTTTTTATAGTTGCCTTACCCCCTCACAGATAATTTACTAGGCTTGTAAGGCCCAAATGGGTTAGCCTCAATATGGACTTCCTCAGCCCTCATGGTAATCGAGCAGAGTTTAAATCAATCTGAGCTCCCAAGACAGCTGTCTCTGATAATGAGTAGAATCTTCAGTTTATCTAAATGTGTTATTTAATGTGTGCCAACACCTGAAAAAACTTTAGGATGTTCTGCCTTTAAGAATTCAGCTTTTACCAGGTTGTTGCTCCATGGTGCATATGAAAACACCCAACAAATGCATTCTAATTTGTTCCACAAGTGTCCTGGAAGCAGCTGCCCTTCTCAGTGGAGCTGGATCTCAGGCAAGTGCCCCTGAACTGGGACACATCACAATGGCTGCCCCCAAAGCTCATTGTGAGGTAGGATAGTAAGAAGCTAGGAAAGTTCCTTGGCAAGTAGAAGGGATAAACTGAGACAGATAGCTGAGCAGACAAACTGGCCGAGCAATTTACAGCCAGATACAGAAGGTCACCTCCCTAGAGATAACATCTAGTCCTCAGTTGTATTTCAGCTCCAGGCCCAGAAAAGCAGCAAAACAGGTCTGGTGAAACCAGGACCAGCTGCAGTGACTAATGACCCCCTGCCCTGGTGCTGATCAATCATTGGAGACCTCAACTGTGAAAGGGCACACCTAGAAAACTGATATTCTATTGAGATCTCTCCTAAGACCTCCCCTAAACTCCCACCACTTAAAAACCTTCATAGAAAGAGTTTGGGATTTTCCCCTCTTCTTGGATTTTTTGGAACAGTTTGAGGAGGATAGGAGTTAGTTCTTCCCTGAATGTTTTGTAGAATTCGCCTGTGAAGCCATCCGGTCCAGGGCTTTTGTGTGCAGGGAGATTTTGGATTACTGTTTGAAACTAAAGAACAACACAAACAAAGAAACTAAATAGAACAAAGAGCAGAATAGCAGTCAATAAGGGGGAGGGGAGAGGGAGAGAAGGGGGATAAGTAAGGGAAGGGTTTAATTAAAGAGCCTGTATAAAAGACTCATGGACATGGACAACGGGGAGGGATATGATTGCGGGAGAGGGGGTGGGTTGGGTGGGGGAGAGAAATTAGGGGAAAAGGGGACAACTGTAATTGAAAAACCAAAATTTAAAAAAAAAAAGAGAAACTAAAAAAAAAAAAAAAAACCTTCATAATGAAGGTCCCAGTACACGCTCTCCCTCCCAAGAGCAAGCCCATGCCTTTCCCTTCCCTGTCTTCTTCCCTGACAGGCATGAGTCTCTGAAACTCTAAGGGGCCTCATGAGGCTTACAGCCAAGGGGAACAATGGGCAACTGCAGCTTGACCCAAGATAATCCCCTGAACCTGTCACCAAAGCCTCTTTTTCTCTGACTTTCCAACAAGCCAAAGCAGCCCCACCTAGGCTCTCTCCTGTTGCTTCTTCTATCCTAAGCCCTCCCTTGTTTCATTGTCCCCAGCTTTAATAAATGTTCTCTCAGAGTCACCTGGACTCATGTGAAATCTTCCCTGCATGAAGCTAAGAACCCCCACACTACAGGCTGGCCCAAGGCAGATGCACTCAGGGCCAAGTCCTCTTTCTGGTGGCAATTGCTTTTGAACCACTGTGCTGTTGTTGTCACTATGTAAACCAGAGGCTTGATGTAGCTACCCAACTGAATCCCAGACAGCCTCAAGGATGCTCTCGTTGCTGCCGATGCTACTTAAATTAATCCCTTTGCAGACTAGAGTGCCCCCCTCCCTTTATGTCAACCTCTGTTAAAAGTTGTCCACACTGAAATCAGCCTTCAGGTGCACTTGAATAGCCTTTAGGGTGCAAGCTTACCACCAGTTTGTTCCAAACCAAGTTTGTTCCAAGCATGGTCCCTCTCAGACCCAGAGCCAGTAATAATCCTTTTTTCCTTCAGACCACAGTACTGAAGCCAGACCACCTGTCCTGTGTCCTCCTGTCCTTATGGTGAGTTATCCTCTCATCCTTTCCAGCTCTCTGCCTAGCTCAGTCCACCAGACTTGTTTTTAAACCTTTCACCTTCAGAAAGAGAGATAGAGAAAGAGAGACTGAGAGAGAGAAAACTTTCTCAAATGTGGATTTTCTATCCCAGACATTATGATACATTTACCATCACCTGGAGAATAGATTTGATTGGATTATTTAAGGTTGGAATTTTCTGAGCCTGAGCTTTTGACTTTGGGTTTGGGAATATGTTTAGCCTAAGTGGCAGGTGCTCCAGCCAGAGAGCCATTAGTTGATGCTTATATGGACCTGGAACTACTATGAAATTTGGGGTCAAAGAGGAGAGCTTTTTGAAGAGGTCCTAAGACTTTCCAGTGAATTATGGAAGATATGTGTGTTCTCCTTCTTTTCCTTTCTCCTACTTCCTTATTTTTAAAGCCAGTTGTGTTTTGACTGATAGGAGTTTGGGATGAGCTGTATGAATGCCTGTCCTTTAAAGAGACCAGAAAGACAGGTGTGTTTTTATCACAAACCCCCACCTGAAGTTGGAGTCACCTGAATAGATACATGAGCTGCTGGGTAATTATTACCAGAAGGGAGCATTAGAGTCCAATTGTTCTTGCTTCTGGCTTTCTCAATTTTGATTGCTTTTGATAAGCAGTTGCTTCACTTTTAACTGGTTTATAAATAATAATTTCATTAAACAGGTTTCCTCATTTATCTGTCTTGGAGTCCATTTTGCAGGGAGTTCATTGTAAAAGAAATGTCAGAAAGTGGCATTCCTCAATGCCAAGTACTGAATGAATGGTTTACTGGAGAAAATTCGTTGTTGCTGCTGACAAGGAAGTGTGGATACAGCCACTTTAGAAACCACCCGGGCTAACGAGATGGAGAGGAACACTGACACTGGCTGTTCTTCTTCCGTGCAGGGAGGTGCACTGGCCTTCCAATAAGACCCAATTCCCCATTCATCTCCTTGGACTTCACATGGGCAGGCGCATTGCCTCTTGGCAAAAGTGGAGTGCCTGTAGAGCCAGGAGCAGCAGGCAGCTCATTAACCCAGCGGCTGAGAGCATCGATGTTCTTCTAGGGCCACTTGAAGGGAACACATTCCGTTCACTCTTATGAAAGTCTAATATCTATCCCTGGCCCAAGCTGGAGCAAAAGAGAGCTGAGCCCCAGTAGGTCAATGGGCATGGGCTTATAGGGTTGCTTACACAAAAGGGGATCCCTCACCCAGATGTGAAATGTCAGGAAGGCTTTCTAGAGAAGTGATGTCTAAGGCAGGACCTGGAAGATAAGTAGGCATAATAGCAGGCAAAGAAAAGTGATGGAAAAAGAGCCAAGGATGAGAAGGGAGGGAGATAGAGAGACAGGGAGAGAAGGAGAGAGAGGGGTGGGGAGAGAGGGAGAGAAGAAGAGAGGGGAGAGAGAGAGAATGAGAATGTTCAAGGAACTGAAGAAAGTTCAGTGTGGCTGGACCTCAGTATATAAGGGAGGAAATGGCAGGAGGTCAAGGAGGCAGGCAGAAATCAATTTATGAAGGAACTTGAAAACTGGGTGAAAGGTCTGAACTTTGTCCTAATGGCCACTAAAAAGTTTTAATCAGAGAAGGTGACAAGCTGATATGTACTTTTTAAAAAAAATAATTCCTGTTGCACTGCAATGGTAAAGGGAACAACCGGAAAGGACAGGACAGGACTGGAGGCTGGAAAACCGTTTGGGAAGCTGTCCTGCTAGCCCAGGTAGGAGACAATAGCTGATGGAAGGAAGCTGTCTATCATTAGGCCCACTATCTGAGATGCCTGGGAAACTCCTGCAGATATAGCCTCTCACTTGGTTTTTGTATTTCCTGGTTGCACCTGCTTTAAAAAAAAATGAGGATCACTCAGAGTGGTCTTAAAAAAACAATACTAAGAGACCACACCAGTTGCAAGCAACTTAATTTTGTTTGTGGGGAGATTTTTGAAATATATAACATTCCACTTTCCCATTTTATTTTATTTATTTTTAATTGGGACTTACCTTTATTCAATATCTACAACCTGCTCAAAATATGTATGAGTTCCACATAATGACAAAATAGGAGCCATCCTTGATCCTGTCTCTCCTTTGTCCCTCCCTTCTCAGGAATCACTGAATCCTATGGACTCTGCTTAGGAAGAACCTCAGAGTCGCTCCACACCTGTTTTCACCCCCACCCCCATCGTATTCTGGGTTATATTACCTTTCACTTCAGAAGCCCCCTAACTGGTTTTCCTCTCTTGGTGTCACTCCCTGCTCTCCTTTTTCCACTCTAGAGCCAGGGTTGTCCCTACCCATATAAAATGATGACACCCCACGGCTCCCATCATTTCTTTCAATGCCCACAATGGCTCTTCATCCACACTGAGACAGAAAGCAGGCCCTCCTAGCCTCTTCTCTAAACTCAGCTTTACCACTCTCCACTAAAGCTTTTCTGAACTTTGCTTTGTCTTTTTACAACCATCCCTGGGCCCCAGGATTTATAGAAGCTATTCCTTAGAATGGCTTAGAATGCAGTATGTTCTCCCTTCCTCTGCTTATCTTCTATGCCTTCCCCAGCTGTCAGTCTGAACCTTGTCTCCTCAGTCAGTCTTTCACAAACCCCAGATATGGCTAAGTCTCCTCATTATACAAGTATCTGTAGTTCTCCTCTCCTAATCTCCAGCACACATTGTTCATTTTCCTTAAGTGCATCTTTCTCCTGGCTGACCAGTCCTATTTTGTTCCCTTCATTGGTACACAGAAGATGAAAACACACATACACACACATATCAAAAAATATAAATTAAGAAACAATCTTAAGCCCTGGCTGCTGTGGCTCAACTGATTGAGCATCAACCTGCAAGCCAAGTGTCACTGGTTCAATTCCCAGTCAGGGCACATGACTAGGTTGCATGTCAGGTCCCCAGTTGGGGGCGCGAGTGAGAGGCAACCACTCAGTGATGTTTCTCTCCCTCTCTTTCTCCTTTCCCCTCTCTCTAAAAATAAAATAAATAAACAAACAAACAAATAAATAAATTTTAAAAAAAGAAACAATCTTGTAAAAGAAGAATAAAGTTGGATGACCCACATTTCCCAATTTCAAAACTTACTGCAAAGTAAAGGTAATCAGGACAGCAAAGGGATAGACATATAGTTCAAGGGAATATAATTGAGAGTCCAGAAATAAGCCCAGGAATCTGTGGCTTATTGATTTTTTTTTTTTGACAAGGGTGCTAAGACTATTCAATGGGCAAAATATTGTCTTTTCAACAAATGTAGTTAAGACAAGAAGATAGCCACATGCAGAAGAATAAACTTACCCCACATTGTACATAAAAATTAAAAATGGATCATGGATCAAAGATAAAACTATAACGGTTAGAGGAAAACATGAGAGTAAATATGATTTTGGACTTGGCAATAGTGTCTTAGAGATTTCATCAAAGCACCTGCAACAAGAGAAAAAATAAATAAATAGAACTTTAAAATAAAAAGTTTTGTGCTTCAGAGAACACTACCAAGAAAAATTAGAAGACAACCCACAGAATGGGATGAGATTTTTGCAAATTATACATCTGTTAAGGGCTTGTATCTAGAATATATATCATTTTTTCATTTTTTAAATTACAGTATACATTCAATATTATTTTCTATTAGTTTCAGATGTACAGCATAGTGGATAGAGAATCATGTACTTTGCAGAGTGGTGCCCTCAATATTTCAAGTACTCACCTGGCTAGAATTTAAAAAAAATTTTTTATAACTCAATAATAAAGAGACAACCCAACTGAAAAATGGGCAAAGTATATGAATAGATGTTTCTTCAAAAAAAGATATGAAAATGGCTAATAAGTACATGAAAAGATGCTCAGTGTCATTAATCATCAGGGAAATGCAAATCAAAACCACAATGAAATACCACTTCATAGCCACTAGGATGGCTAGAATCAACAAAACAGATAATAACAAGAGTAGGTGAGAATATGGAAAAATCCACGCTCTTACACACTGCTGGTGGGAATGCCACGTGGTGGAAACACTTTGGAAGATGATCTGGCAATTCCGCAAAATGTTTAATATATAGTTATCATATGATCCTGCAATTTCACTCCTGGACAATGTGAAATAAAAAGCTATGCCTACACAAAAACTTTTACATGAATGTTTATAGCAGCATTATTCATAATAGGCAAAAAGTGAAACAACCCAAATATCTATCAATTGATAAATGGATAAACAAAATGTGGTATATTCATATAATAGAATATTATTTGGCCTAAAAGAAATGAAGCTCTGATACATAAAATTGGAATGAGCGTTCAGAACATTAGGCTAAGTGCTAAGTAAAAGCAGCCAATCACAAAAGACCACATATTTTATAATTCCATTTATAAGAAATGCCCAGAATAAGCAGATTTGTAGAGAAAGCGAGATTAGTGTTTGCCTAGGACTGGAGGAAATGGGCATCTTTTAGGGATGATGAAAGTATTTTTTAAATGAATGTGCTGGTTGCACAACTTTAGGAATATAGTAAAAACCATTGAAATTTTTACTTTAAATGGGTGAACTGTATGGAATGCAAATGACATTTCAATAAAGCTGGTACAAAAAGTGAACTATACATGGGAAAATTAAAGTAACATATAGAAAGGAGGTGGAAAGGGGCCAGAGGGGGAAGGAAAAAGACAGAAAAAAATAAGCAGAAGAAAAATGCAAGGAATGAAGTCAAAAGTGGAAGAGAAAAACACAAGAGGCGTGCCTGAAAAGAAAGAACAGGAGAATAGTAGGAAGAAGATAGTTGAATGAAAGGCAGAGAAACTAATTTAGCTTTTAAAGGCCTGTATGGAGTTAAAGTGACCTTATCCCACCCTGCTATGTAATTGACCACTTATTGCCATTGTCGTGTTAAACTTATTAGCTGTTACCAACCACTTCACTGGCTGGTAGCCTTACTTGGAATGAAGAGTAGGGGTCCATAGTAGCCTTCAGTGAACAATTTTTCTGGGCTTCAGCTTCTATAACCAGAGCAATATGTCCTCCTAGAGCATTTTGTAAAAGGCTGGTGGTGCCTTTGCTGGCTCTGTCCCAACATCCTCCAAGATTTGCTTACTAAGAAACCCTCATTTAGTTGGCAACACCTCGGCTAGGATCTTGGCCTCTTCTCCCTCAACTTGAGACACCACCAAGAACAGATTTTTCCTTTTAGCCTAAAGATTTAAGAGAAGACAGCTCTGCCCTGACAAGACTCTTAAGGGCATCATTTCTCCTCCCTCCTCATTATTCCTAGCTCAGTCTGGGTCACAGTCACTGTGATATGCCACCCAGACATCCAGCTGTCAGCCTCCCCTAGGAGTTGTCCATGCTGAAGAGTATCCCCTTCCCCACAGTTGCACCCCTTTCCTAGTGGTGGTCTTCATCCAATGTCTGGTTAATAAAGAGCTGCCTGCATCAAAGCCTAGGTCCTCCCTCAGCCCAAGTGTGCACCCAGGTCCACTCTCTAATGAACATTCTGTGCTGATCTTCATCTCAGTGCCTGCAGCCCAGAACCCAACCAAAAGTGTGATGGTCTGAGGAAAGTAACTACATATGGAATGATTCCTTTTATGTGAAATGTCCAGAATAAGCTAATCCATAGAGACAGAAAGTAGATTAGTGTTATGTAGGGCTACGAGGAATAGCAGAATTGGGGGTCATGCCTAAGGGGCAAAGGGTTCTTTGAAGGGTAATGAAAAGGCTCTAAAAGTGATGGTGATTATGGAGACACAACTCGGTTAATATACTAAAAGCCATTGAATTGTTTCCTTTAAATGGGAGAGTTGAATGGCATGTAAGTCATAGCTCAATAAAGCTGTTAAGAAAAAAGGAAATTGACCTGAAGATATTTACAGATAAGCCCACATTGAGAGAGCTTGGTGCCAGCAGAACTGCACTACAAGAAATGCTAAAAGCAGTTCTTTAGGCCAAAGGAGACTGACATCATGTTAAACTCTACCTGCAAGAAGAGTGAAGAGTAGAGAAAAGTGTATGGAGCTGTTAAACACACCTGCCCACTGACCCCCTTCATATACACACACACATATATACATACACACATAGACAAACATAGTCTTCTCTTCATCTCTTTAGAAGATATGATTGGCTATTCTACAGAGTTTTTATAATTTCCCAATTGATAAACATTTTGATTATTTAAAGTGCAGAGCTACTATGAATAAATCATTGACATTCATATACATGTCTTTGCAGAGACCTTTTGTTTTTCATTTCTCCTGGATAAATACGTAAGAGCAAGTTTGCTGGGTTGTATGATACATGTATGTTTATTTTTATTAGGAGCTGCCAAAGTGTTTTCCAATCTGTCTGTATTATTTGCAATGTATGAGAGTCCTACATCCTTGACCAAACTCAGTAGTATCAATCTTTTTAAGCCATACTGGTGGATATGTTATGGTAGTTCATTATGGTCTTAATGTGCTTTTTCCAGGTGACTAATGTCTTTGTTACAAATATATTGTCTTTGATGAAGTGTCTTCAAATATTTTGCCTATTTATTTTTGTTTGTGTGTTTATATTGAGCTGTAAGAAGTCCTTACATTCCACATTCAAATTCTGTATTTTATGTACATATTTTTGCAAAGATTTTCTCCCAATTGTGGCTTGCCTTTTTATTTTTCAACACTGACTTTTGAAGAGCAGAAGTTTTTATTTTGATGAAATCCAAATTATCAACTTTTTCTTTTTGCTTCATGCTTTTCTTATTTAAGAAATTCTTGCCTTACTGTTGCTCAGATTTTCTCCTGTACTTTTTTTTCTAGAAGTTTTAGAATGTTTCCTCTTACAATGATGTCTCCTGCCCATTTCAGTTTATTTTCAGTATATGGTATGTAGTGAAGATTGAGGTTCATTTTTTCTCATAAGGAACTTCAGTTATCCCAGCACGATTTATTGAAAAAACTATACAGGAGAACAATTTTTAACATAATTCCTGCTGAGTTCAATTTTTCAGCTGTTTAGACTTAAAAAGGCATGCTGATTTCAAAAATGCAGTTAGTTTTTTTCTGTCATGTCAAGTTTTTCTCTACAGCTTATCTTAATGCGACCACTCTAGGCTGGATCGAGTCTGGATGGAGGGAAGCACTAGTGCTCTCCTATGGCTGAGAGCAAACCTCCCTCAAGTGGGGAGGGGTGGGGATGACCTTGGAGACCAGTGACAGGTTCATACTTGTTTAGGCTATTCAGTTACACATGAGACAGTGTGATGAGAGGTTGTGTGCCACTCTATATAGTGAATTGTATTCCAGAATGTAGTCCGAGTTCTTGTCTGTATACAAGGAGTTAGCAGAATTTATTTTTTTATTTACATATGTACTTATTTCCTTTCCTTCAGATCATGTCTGCCTCTGTTATTTCTCATCGTAAGTGCCTAAACAACCCTGATTCATTTTGTTATATCTGTGACAGTTTCAGCATTCCCAGTCAAAGGACAAACATCAGTGCATTTGTCAGGCAAGCCTATTTTGCATATTTTAAAGTAAAACTTGGTGGTCAAGATAAGTCTTGGGCCCCTCACAAGGTGTGCAAGCAGTGTGTTGATAGTTTACGAATGTGGATGAAGGGAACATGTGATCAATTGCCGTTTGGTATACCTATGGTTTGGTGAGAGCCCAGAAATCATTCAAGTGATTGTTACTTTTGTATAGTGAAAACATCAGGATATAACAAGAAAAATAGATGTAAAATAGAATATCCTAGTCTACCATCAGTATATGCCCAGTGCCTCATTCAGCTGAAATCCCAGTGCCAGTTTTCACTGAACTACCTTCTTTTGAAAAACAGGACTATGTTGAAGAACCAAGTGACAGCAATGATGAAGATTTTGAAACTGAAGATGACTCAGTTCATAAGGGATTTGATCAACATGAGTTGAATGATTTGGCATGAGATTTGGGACTATCCAAAAAGGCTTCAGAACTCCTAGCATCAAGACTGCATGAGAAAAACTTGCTTGAAAAAGGAGTGAAGGTAACCTACCTTCAATCAAGAGAAAGTACATTTCTGCAGTGTTTTTGAAATGACAGTGGCTTTGTGTATTGCCATAACATACATGGTTTAGTGGAGGAATTAGGAATTCCAATTTGTAACGCAACTGAATGGCAACTGTTCATCAACAGCTTAAAGCGGAGCTTGAGGTGTGTCCTCCTCCACAATGGCAATTTATTTGGTGCAGTCCCAGTTGGCCATTCAGTTTGTTTTCGTAAAGAATATGAAGACATAAAGAGAGTCATTGATCTGCTGCAATATTTCAAGCACAATTGGATCATCTGTGTTGACCTTAAAATGGTCTGCTTCCTTCTTGGACAGCAACGTGGATACACCAAGTATCCCTGTTTTCTTTGTATGTGGGACAGCAGAGCTCATGAGAAGCATTGGGTGGAGTCAAATTGGCCTCCAAGATCTGACCTCAAATCTGGTGATCCAAACATTCTGCATGAGCCACTTATTGACAGAAAGCACATTATATTCCCACCTCTGCACATAAAACTGTGTCTCATGATACAATTTGTTAAAGCTTTGTCAACTGAAGGAGACTGTTTCAAGTATCTCATTTTGGCATTTCCTAGCCTGTCATTTGAATAGATAAAATACCTTAATATGTAAGTTTGGTAGCAGAACTTTACTACTTGTACACAATTTGACTTACAGTAACAATATATAGCCTTTATGTGAATAAAATGATTCTAAATAAATAGTATATTCAGGTAAGTTTTTTTTATTTTCCTCTGTATGTACATTTTGTATGATTTTTGGGACAAATGGAGGGCATCCTGTACTTGAAAAAGTTGACACGATAGAGAAAAACTGCAGTCGTTTTTGGATTCAGGTGCCAAAACTGAGTAAAAAACAAGGGTCAGATCTAACTCAACAAAAATTGTGTTCCCCAGTGCTATCATTTTCCTCACTGAATCACCTTGGCACCTCTGTCGACAATTAACTGTGAGAGTCTGTTTCTGAACTCTATTCATTTCTCCTAAACATGTTATCACTGCCCTGATTACTATAGAAAAAGAGCAGGATTTTTCAACAGCAGCACTATTGAAATTTTAGACCCATGTGTTGAGGGGGCTACAGGGGTGGGTTCTCTTGTACACTAAAAGATGTTTAGCAGTATCCTGACTTCTACTCGCTAGATGCCAATAGCACCCCTCCCCCAGGTTATGAAAATTTAAAAATGTTTCCAGACGTTGCCAAATGTCCTCTAGGGGGCGATGTCGCCCTGGACAGAGAACCACTGCTTTAAATCAAATCTTGAAAGAAGTTATGTAAATCCTCCAACTTTGCTCTTTTCTTTTTCTTTTTTCTTTTTTTAAATAGAAATTGCTTTGGCTATTCTGGGATTTTTGCATTTTTACATCAATTTTAGAATTAGGTTTTCAATTTCTACAAAAGTGCCTCCTGATTTTTGAATATATTGCATCGTCAGATCATTTGGGGGATAATTGGCATCTAAAAATATTGGACCTTCTGATTTATAAATATGTGTAATAAGTTTTCCTTAAAAATGTAATGGGAAGAGAGCACCCACCTCCTGTTTGTGCTCCATGGATCCTCGCAGATGATGGTGGAGAACTTTGTGAGCTGTGGAGAAGAACTGACCTAGAGTGGCTTCGTTCTTACTTTTTCCAAATGGCTGTAGAGTGGTTGTGTTTTGGTCTACTCTTCTCCCTCTTCCATCTAGTAAACATGGTAGACTTCAGGCTTAGCTTGCTTTCCAGAAGGTCCATTTGTCTCCGCCCATGACTAGGGCTCAAGACAGATCAATGCACTCAGAGCAGTGATTCTGAGTGAGTTTTTAAATCCTCCCCAGGTAAGTCATCGCATGATCTAGACCTGGCACAGACTGGATTGTAACCAAAGATTCAAGCTGTTGTCCTCAATTCAATTTCATAAATCACAGGATGGATCACTTTCTCTCTCTCTGCTGGACTTTGATGTCTCTTTCTTTATTAGTTTGAAACTCATGCAGTAGAAAGAAGAGTCGTCGTCGTCGGCAGCCGTCCATCTCGAGAGACGATGGTGTAGCTTCTTAAGAGTCTATCTGCACCACCGAGAATGGCTGTGCAGTCCGACTCGGGAGTGACACGGTATCTGTCTCCTCCCATGTTGAATCGACATCTTGTGATGACGCTGGAGTGTCCTCTCCAGTGAAGCTGAAGCTACAGAGCCTGGGCAGGGTGATATGGAGGGTCTGCTGTTGCCCATGCAGCAGACGCCCCCTCTCTTCGCAGCTGAAGGGTCCAAGGGAAAGACGGAGTCAATACAGCTTGGCTTCAGGTGCGCCGCAGGAGTTGCCGGTGTTGACTACAACGTCAAACCGCCTTAGGGACTCCGGCTCCGGATTTTCTGTCGGGGTTTACTCCCTTAGCCTTTCCCCTGAAGAGGTATGCCGCAAGGCAGCGGAGGTTTTTTGGAGTCAGAGTTTTCCTTCTCTGATGTGCCCTGACTGGAAGATCGAACCAGCGACACTTAGCTCGCAGGCCGACGCTCAATCCACTGAGCCAAACCAGCCAGGGCTCAGAAAGAAGAGTATTTTACAGAATACCCTACAAATCCCAAGAAGACCAAAAATTCAAGTCAGATGATTTAGTATGGAAGGAAACTTGATGCCTTTGACTCCTGCACATAACTAAAATTTAAATTTCACTTTAAAACATAAAAATAATGATGTATCTCTTTCTGAACCACTGGCGTTAACATTTTGTGCATGGATGAGTTCCATTGATTTCACATACTTATTTGCTTGTTAAGATGGTTATGCTGGCAACTGCTACATCAAATAATAGTTTTTACAACTTTGACGTACAGAGAAACTTCTTAAAGTAACACAAAAGCATTAAGTAGAAAGTGATATTTTTTTACAAGCTACTAAAAATTTTATATTTCATTCTTGCCTATGAAGTATGAAATTCTCAAAACTTGAACACAGGAGATGCAGAACATATAATGGTCTTTACTTACAGCTGAGTGGACTTCTCATATGAATTGTGGTACAATACCCAGATTTGTGACCTGATCTTTTCTGAACAACAGAGGAAAGGATAGTGGTGACACAAATTTCTATAAGTATGCTCTCAAGACAACAACTCCATTTCAATAAGCATTCATTTTACCAATGGCACTGCTAGAATTTTGAGCTATAAAACTGAGTAAAATATGATCCAACATTTTGAGAAGTTTGCAATCAGGTAGGGACTATTCACTTGTTCATTCATTCACTCAGCAAATATTATAAAGCACCTGTATTGTACCAGGTGATTTTCTAAGAGTTGGGTCAGGGAATGGTGCACAGTGAACAGAAAAATTAACAAAAATAAACAAAACTCCTTATCCTTTTCCTTGATCCTAAGTGAAAAAAACAACCCATAAGCAAGTAAGGAAATAAAATACATTTATCAAGTTGTAAAAAGTGCTACTGAGAAAAATAAAGCAGAGAAGAAGAATAAAGTAGGGGTGTGTGTGTGTTTTGGGGGCACAGTTGTAATTCCTTTTCTTGGATCAGAGAGAAACCTTAGTATGTTAAAATTAATGAGCTAGACTCCGTTTAGGCAATTGCAGCTTTGTCAGCAGATTTAAAGCATTATGTGAGGTCTAGCATCAGGTATGGGTTCTGCTGTCCTTGGGGTGTTGACCTTGGCCACAACAGGGTTCGCAGAGCTTCTTCACAGCCTGCTTGCTCTGCCCTTGACAATCACACAGAGCATGCCTTTTGTTGCTGTCCATTTGGTCATTACCCACTTGGAAATTGGGGGCAACCTCAGGGAAGCACAATGGTCAAGTATAGTCTTCCTGGGCCACCAGAAGGTGAGAGATGAATAGATCTTTTTCTCCTTGTAGCTGTCAACTTCTTTCTGCACAGTCTTCTCAGTTTTACCGTCTCTTTTGCTTCAGTCTTGAGAAAGGATTTTCTTTCCTTTTTATTTTATTATTTATTTATTATTTCATTTTTATTTTTACTATTTCCTTTTTATTTCATTATTTCTATTAATTTTATGAATTATTTTCTTAGAGAAGAACAGTTGTAATTTCAAATAGGGTAGTGAAGGCAGGCTTCTAGAAAATGTACTATTTAAGCACAGACTCAAAAGGATTGAGAGTCAGGGATGAAGATCTGTGGGGCCAGTGCAAAGGCTCCGAGGTAGGAGTTTACCTGATGTGTTAAAAATAAGTGATGCAAACATAAAAAAACACTTCTGATAAATAGTACTTGTGCTAAATAAAATACCCCCAAGAAAGGAATGCTTATACTTTATTTTGTATAAGTAGCCCATATAGTTTTACTTTAAGGATCTCAACTACATTTATAAACAGTGACTATTTAACCAATATAACAACAAGGCAGATGTGTTCACTATGTCCATTATATGCATCTGAAAACAGAAGGAGGAGATAAAGAAGAGGAAAATTTAGGCAATATGAACAAGACTGTGAGCATGGAAGCTATTTTGCCAGAGTTAAAAATCCTAATTTTGTACTGGGCAAGTTACTTAACTTCTCTTTGCCTCAGTTTACCACTTTAGAATGGAGATAACAATAGTACCTCTGTTGCAGGATGGTTATGGGGATTTAATAAGATCATACATAGTAGGGAAGTACCTCTGAAACATTAATGTGCTTCCAAATCTCTAAAATGCAGATTCTGAGTCAGCGGGTCTGGGGTGCCCCCTGGGTTTTTGCTGTAACATGAAGGATGGAAAGCATTTGAACAGTTCGTGGCACATGGTGTGCACTAAATAAATTCAGCTATCATTATGCTTCCACACGGTTGAGTTGACAAGAAAACTAGATTAAAAAGCCAATAATTTTCCTCCTTCTGTATCAGATATTTCCTGACAATTACACATCCTGGAATAGCATTCTACTGTATTCTGAGTTCAAGTGATGGGTGTGCATACAGATAATGTTTTTCATTTTTAAGATCCATAAATAGCAGCACGTACCTTGGATTTGTGGTTTTAAGCTATATCAGAGTACTCAATATCTGGGCAAAATAGGGATTCAATAAATACACATCGGATGAAAGAAATGGCCTGTCTTGTTTATACAAATCATCCTTCTAGGAATGAACAGTTCTGTTGGAGGGTTTTTTTGTTTTGTTTTGTTTTTACTTTTTTCTTTTTATCCTCACCAGAGAACATTTCTTCATTGTTTTTAGAGAGGGCAGGGGGAGAGCGCAAAATATCAATGTAAGAGAGAAACATTGATTAGTTGCCTCCTATAGGCGCCCCTCCGGGGGACCAAACCTGCACCCCAGGCATGTGTCCTGACCTGGAATCAAATGCGCAACCTATTAGTATGCAGGACCACACGAATCAACAGAAGGACACCAGCCAGAGCTGGTTTTATTGTAATACAATAACTGGTAAGCCAAATAATTATTTCAAGATGTGGCAATCGTGTTCAAAATCCAAAGCATGTTATTATGGTCTGATTGCCTTGAATTCCTATGTAATGCCCACTAACCCAACCACTTCTTCCTGGGCTCCTCAGCCCAGACCTCACATGCTAACAGCGCCCTCTGCTGTTGGCAGTCAAATCTCTGCTCCCGAATTCCACCTGGAGAACTGCCAAGCAGAATTCACACTGGATCACTGACCCCATGCAGGGAAGTGGCATCTGTCCTTAAAGAAGAGAGGATGGCAGTCCAGTGGCTGTCCACACCGGGAAGGGCTGGTCTCCAGGCTCCCGGAGAGGAGACAAAAGCTGGTTGCAGTTTTCAGTCCCTCACAAGCACCGATACTCTACTAACCTCCTTTCCACACTAAGCTATCTTCATTCTTCATCCTTCATCCTCCTACTCCTCAGGGTTAGTTAAGTCACCTGTCCCTTATTCCACCTTTGGAGAAACCTGGGGAAACAAGCCAGCCCTCAGGTTACAACCTCCTGCCCACTAAGCAAGAGCAGCTTAGGTTCACTGTGATTAGGCTATTATTGTGCATACTCTTAATATTCTAGTGCTATTCAGTATATTCACAGAGTTGCGCAACCAGCACTGAAATCTAATTTTAGAACATTTTTATCATCTCAAAAGAAATTCCTTAGCCATCAGCATTCATTCACCATTTTCCCCACCCACTCAGCCCCAGGCAACCATTAATCCACTCTATAAATCTGAGTATTCTAGACATTTCATAGAAATGGATTCATACAATATGTGGCCTCTTATGAATGACATGTTTCATTAGCATGCTTTTAACTTGTAATATATATTAACACTTCATTCCTTTTTATTGTTGAATGGTATTCCATTGTATGGATATACCAATCTATCAATTTGCCAGTTTATGGACATTGGGGTTGTTTTCACTATTTGTTTATCATAACAAAAATGTTGCTACAACTACCTCAAAACTAGAAACAATCAGAAGTTCCAGAAAATCAAACTACATGGAAGTCCAGCAAACAAAGATATAAAAAAGAAATACACATCCAGACAGGTAGGAGGGGCGGAGCTGGGGTGGAGAGGACGCAGTGTGGTGGCAGCAGCCGCGGGCTGGTGGGAAGCACAGTCACACGTTTTAAAAAGTAAGGAGGGACACCTGGGGAGCATTCCCAGCTTCTCACTGGACCTCGCAGCTCACGGTCCCAGCACGGGGGAAAATCAAGCCTCATTGCTTCTGACTGTGCAGACCAGTAGGGGTTGGGGTGGAGGCAGAAACTGCCGGTCTCAGCAGAGTCTGCTTGTTTAAAGGGACCCCATGGTCCTAGAACATCTGCAGACACACCCCCTCTGGGAATGATGGCCAGGGCAGCAGCTTGAGGGGCGCCCCTCCAGCGTGGAAGTGGGAGAGGTGCCTGGAAAAGGGGCGAGCGCTGGGATGGCGGCATTTTTCCCTCTCGGACCCCTCCCCCACATACAGCGCCACAAAGTGGTGAAACAGGTCGCCCTATACTGATGAATCCCTAAGGCTCCACTCCTTACAACGTAACAGGAGTGACAGCTCTACCTGGGACATGGAGGAAAACAAACACAGGAGCCTGTCAGAATGAGGAGACAGAGAAGTATGGCCCAAAAGGGGAAACGAATCAAGGTTCCAGTGGGAGAACTAAGTGATGAGGAGATAGCCAACCTAACAGATGAGGAGACAGACAACCTATGTGCATAATTCAAAACACTGGTAATAAAGATGCCCGCAGGCTTGACAGATATGCTTGAGTACGGCAAATGCATAAAAGAAGAAGCGAAGGCTATGCTAAGTGAAACGAAAGAAAGTCCACACAAAACCAATGGTGAAGGGAAGGAAACCGGGGTTCAAATCAATGATTTGGAACATAAGGAAGAAACATATAGTCAACCAGTGCAGAATGAGGAAACAAGAATTGAAAAAAATGAGGAAAACTTCCAAATTTTACAAAGCAGATGAACATACAGGTCCAGGAAATACTAAGGGTCCCAGGCGAGCTGAACCCAGAGGAGACCACACCAGGAAGCATCATGACTGAGATGCCAAAGGTGAAAGATAAAGACAGAGTCCTGGGAGCAGGAAGAGAGAGATGGAGAGTTGCCTACAGGGGGTTGCTTATAGGACTATCAGCTGATTTCTCAGAGGACACTTTGCAGGCAGGAAGGGACTGGCAAGCAGTATTCAATGTGATGAAAGGCAATCTGCAACCAGGATTACTCCATGCAGCAAAGCTATCATTTGGAATGGAAGGACAAATGAAGTGCTTCCCAGACAAGGTGAAGCTAAAGGAGCTCATCATCACCAAGCCATTATTATATGAAATGTCAAAGCGACTTACTTAAGAAAAAGAAGATCAAAACTATGAACTCTAAAATGACAACAAATTCATAACTATCAACAACTGAATCTAAAAAAAATAAAAACAAAATCCAACTAAGCAAACCAGAATAGGAACAGAATCTTAGGTATGGGGATCATTTGGAGGGTTATCAGTTGGCAGGGTGAAGGGGGAGAAATGGGAAAATGGTGCAGGGACTAAGAAGCATAATTGGTTGGTACAAAATAGACAGGGGATGTTAAGAATAATATAGGAAATGGTGAAGCCAAAGAACTTATATGTACGACCCATGGACATGAACTAAGGGGGGTGGGATTGCTGGAGGGAAGGGGGTTACTGGGCTGAGGGGAGCAAAGGGGGAAAAAATTGGGACTACTGTAACAACATAATCAATAAAATATACTTAAAAAATGCTGCTATATAATAGTCAATGACAAGTTTTGTGTGGATGTGAGGTTTAATTTCACTTGGGTAGATACCTAGGAATGGAATTAATGGTCATACAGTAACTTTAGGCTTAACATTTTGTGGGTCTGCCACACTGTTCACATTCTTTTTCCTTTAAGTAGAAGTTCATAACCCACCCCCACCTAAGAATAAAGAGCAGTAAAAGGGAAATACTGTTATCCTGATGACTAAATAGAATGCTTCTAGAATAATGATCGGGAGGCATCCAACATACGAATGAGTCAGCCTTGATTCCTCAAGAGCAAAAGTGCAGGCCTTGACCCAGAGAATTGCTCCTGTATATTATTCACCTCTTCAGAATCGCTGAGCTTTTCTTTCTTGACAGTTCCATACATGACCACCAGCATGAATGTTTTCACATTTTTTTGAAGCATGGTTTTCTGACCCATTACTTTGCTACTTCACTCATGTCTGAATTTCCACCAAAATGTTGGTTATTATGAGATACTCTCACTGAAGATAAGTAATGTATGTGATATAAATTATTTTCACTGATTTTTTTTCTGAGTTCCTTACTCTTACAGCTGGAAACTAAGATGCCCAGCTTGATTTTTTTTTTTTTTTTACCCTCACCTGAGGACATTTTTCATTGTTTTTAGAGAGAGGGAGAGAGAGAGAGAGAAAGAGAGAGACAGAGAGAGAGAGAGAGAGAGAGAGAGAAATCAATTGGTTGCCTTCTTCTATGGGCTCCAACCAGGGATTGAACCTGCAACCAGGGTATCCAACTTATTTTTTATTTCATTTAAAAGCCAATTGATTCTCTCCCTGGCTGTCTTGAGTCATACTGATGTGATTTCACCCCCGTTCATGTCACTGCATAATTTATAATAGCAAAAGAAAAAAGAAAAAAAAAGAACTTAACCCTGGACAGTGTGGCTCATTTCGTTGGAGCATCATCTTGCAACCAAAAGGTTTCAGGTTTGACACCCCACCATCAGAGCGCTGGTGTATGTGA